>NC_137286.1:69782500-71032500 GCF_054371585.1 Giraffa tippelskirchi
CCTAAACCTAACCCTAACCCTAAACCTATCCCTAAACTTAACCTTAACCCGACACCAAACACCCTAACCCTAACCCGACACCAGACAGCGAAACCCTAACCCTAACATGACACCCAAACACTAACCCTAACCCTAACCCTAACCCTAACCCGACACCCAAAATCTAACCCTAACCCGACACTCTAACCATAACCCTAACTCTAACACCCTAATCCTAACACTTACCCTAACCCTAATGCTATCCCTAACCGCAACACTAACCCTATCCCTAACCCTAACACGACACACTAACCCTAAACCTAACACAACATGTTAAGCCTAACCCTATCCCTTACCCTAACCCTAACCCGACAACAAACACCCTAAACCTAACCCTAACCCTAAGCCAAATCCTAACCATAACATGACATCCTAACCCTAACACTAACCCTAACCTTAACACGACAGCACACACCCCAAGTCTAACCCGACATCCAAACCCTAACCCTAAACCTCACCCTAACCCTAACCCGACAACAGACACCATAACCCTAACCCTAACCCAACACCCAAAACCTAACCCGAACACTTACCCGTACCCCTAACCCTAACCCGACAGCGGACGCCCTAACCCTAACCCTAAACCTAACCATAACCATAACCCTAACGCTGACCTGACATCAGACACCCTAAACCCAACCCTAACCCTAACCCATCAACAGACACCCTAACCCTAACCCTAAACCTAACCCAACACCCAAAACCTAACCCTAACACTTACCCGACACCCTAACCCGTCAACAGACACCCTAACCCTAATCCTAACCCTAACCCTAACCCAACACACAAAACCTAACCCTAAAACTTACCCGAATCCCTAAACCTAACCCGACACCAGACACCCTAACCGTAACCGTAACCTTAACCCTAATCCGACAACAGACACCCTAACCCTGACCCTAAACCTAACCCAACACCCAAAAGCTAACACTAACACTTACCCGACACCCTAAACCTAACCCGACACCAGACACATTAACCCTAACCCTAACCCTAACCCTAACCCTAACCTGACCTAACCCTAACACTAACCCTAACCCTAACCCGACACCCAAACACGAACCATAAGCGTAACGCTAACCCTATCCCTATCCCTAAACCTAACCCTAACCTGACCTAACCCTAACCATAACCCTAACCCAACCCCAAACCTGAATCATAACCATAACCCTAACCCTAACGCAACATGTTAAGCCTAACCCTAACCCGACTCCAAACAACCTAAACCTAACCCTAACCCTAACCCAAATCCTACCCATAACACGACATCCTAACCCTATCGCTAACGCTAACGCAACAACCAAAACCTAAATCTAACTGTTACCCGGAACCCTAACCCTAACACGACACCCAAACACTAACCCAAAACCTAACCCTAAACCTAACCCTAACCCTAACCCTATCCCTAAACTTAACCTTAACCCGACACCAAACACCCTAACCCTAACCCGACACCAGACACCCAAACCCTAACCCTAACCCTAACGCTATCCCTAACCGCAACACTGACCCTAAGCTTAACCCTAACACGACACACTAACCCTAAACCTAACACAACATGTTAAGCCTAACCCTAACCCTAACCCTAACCCGACAACAGACACCCTAACCCTAACCCTAACACAACACCCAAATCCTAACCCAAACACTGACCCGTACACCTAACCCTAACCCGACAGCGGACGCCCTAACCCTAACCCTA
Source organism: Giraffa tippelskirchi (assembly GCF_054371585.1). NCBI lineage: Eukaryota > Metazoa > Chordata > Mammalia > Artiodactyla > Giraffidae > Giraffa > Giraffa tippelskirchi. Next base: position 69,784,242 of record NC_137286.1, read on the forward strand.
AACCTAACCATAACCATAACCCTAACCCTAACCCGACATCAGACACCCTAATCCCAACCCTAACCCTAACCCGTCAACAGACACCCTAACCCTAACCCTAAACCTAACCCAACACCCAAAACCTAACCCTAACACTTACCTGACACCCTAACCCGTCAACAGACACCCTAACCCTAATCCTAACCCTAACCCTAACCCAACACACAAAACCTAACCCTAACACTTACCCGAATCCCTAAACCTAACCCGACACCAGACACCCTAACCGTAACCGTAACCTTAACCCTAATCCGACAACAGACACCCTAACCCTAACCCTAAACCTAACCCAACACCCAAAAGATAACACTAACACTTACCCGACACCCTAACCCTAACCCGACACCAGCCACCCAAACCCTAACCCTAACCCTAACCCTAACCCTAACCCTAACGATATCCCTAACCGCAACACTGACCCTAACCTTAACCCTAACACGACACACTATCCCTAAACCTAACACAACATGTTAAGCCTAACCCTAACCCTTACCCTAACCCTAACCCGACAACAAACTCCCTAAACCTAACCCTAACCCTAAGCCAAATCCTAACCATAACACGACATCCTAACCCTAATACTAACCCTAACCCTAACACGACAGCAGATACCCCAACTCTAACCCGACATCCAAACCCTAACCCTAAACCTCACCCTAACCCTAACCCGCCAACAGACACCCTAACCCTAACCCTAACCCAACACCCAATACCTATCTCGAACACTTACCGGAACCCCTAACCCTAACCCGACAGCAGACGCCCTAACCCTAATCCTAAAGCTAACCATGACCATAACCCTAACCCTAACCCTAACCCTAACCCGACATCAGACATCCTAACCCCAACCCTACCCCTAACCCGTCAACAGACACCCTAACTCTAACCCTAAACCTAACCCTAACCCTACACCGAACCTTAACTCTAACCCTAACCCTAACCCCTAACCCTAACCCTAACCCTAAACCTAACCCTAACACCCTAAACCTAACCCTAACCCTAACCCAAATCCTAACCATAACACGACATCCTAACCCTATCACTAACGCTAACCCAACACCCAAAACCTAACTCTAACTGTTACCCGGAACCCTAACCCTAACACGACAGCAGACGCCCTAACCCTAACCATGAACCCAACCCGACACCAGACACCCAATCCCCAACTCTAACACGACACCCAAACACTAACCCTAACCCTAGCCCGACACCCAAAATCTAACCCTAACCCGACACTCTAACCCTAACCCTAACCCTAACACCCTAAACCTAACACTTACCCTAACCCTAATGCTATCCCTAACCACAACACTAACCCTATCCCTAACCCTAACACGACACACTAACCCTAAACCTAATACAACATGTTAAGCCTAACCCTATCCCTTACCCTAACCCTAACCCGACAACAAACACCCTAAACCTAACCCTAACCCTAAGCCAAGTGCTAACCATAACATGACATCCTAACCCTAACACTAACCCTAACCTTAACACGACAGCACACACCCCAACTCTAACCCGACATCCAAACCCTAACCCTAAACCTCACCCTAACCCTAACCCGACAACAGACACCCTAACCCAACACCCAAAACCTAATCCGAACACTTACCCGTACCCCTAACCCTAACCCGACAGCGGACGCCCTAACCCTAACCCTAAACCTAACCATAACCATAACCCTAACCCTAACCTGACATTAGACACCCTAACCCCAACCCTAACCCTAACCCGTCAACAGACACCCTAACCCTAACCCTAAACCTAACCCAACACCCAAAACATAACCCTAACACTTACTCGACACCCTAACCCGTCAACAGACACCCTAACCCTAATCCTAACCCTAACCCTAACCCAACACACAAAACCTAACCCTAACACTTACCCGAATCCCTAAACCTAACCCGACACCAGACACCCTAACCGTAACCGTAACCTTAACCCTAATCCGACAACAGACACCCTAACCCTAACCCTAAACCTAATCCAACACCCAAAAGCTAACCCTAACACTTACCCGACACCCTAACCCTAACCCGACACCAGACACATTAACCCTAACCCTAACCCTAACCCTAACCCTAACCTGACCTAACCATAACACTAACCCTTACCCTAACCCGCCACCCAAACACGAACCATAAGCGTAACGCTAACCCTATCCCTATCCCTAAACCTATCCCTAACCTTACCTAACCCTAACCATAACCCTAACCCAACCCCAAACCTGAATCATAACCGTAACCATAACCCTAACGCAACATGTTAAGCCTAACCCTAACCCGAATCCAAACACCCTAAACCTAACCCTAACCCAAATCCTAACCATAACACGACATCCTAACCCTATCACTAACGCTAACCCAACAACCAAAACCTAAATCTAACTGTTACCCGGAACCCTAACCCTAACACGACACCCAAACACTAACCCAAAACCTAACCCTAAACCTAACCCTAACCCTAACCCTATCCCTAAACTTAACCTTAACCCGACACCAAACACCCTAACCCTAACCCGACATCAGACACCCAAACCCTACCCTAACCCTAACACTATCCCTAACCGCAACACTGACCCTAAGCTTAACCCTAACACGACACACTAACCCTAAACCTAACACAACATGTTAAGCCTAACCCTAACCCTAACCCTAACCCTAACCCGACAACAGACACCCTAACCCTAACCGTAACACAACACCCAAATCCTAGTCCGAACACTTACCCGTACCCCTAACCCTAACCCGACAGCGGACGCCCTAACCCTAACCCTAAACCTAACCATAACCATAACCCTAACCCTAACCTGACATCAGACACCCTAACCCCAACCCTAAACCTAACCCATCAACAGACACCCTAACCCTAACCCTAAAACTAACCCAACACCCAAAACCGAGCCCTAACACTTACCCGACACCCTAACCCGTCAACAGACACCCTAACCCTAATCCTAACCCTAACCCAACACACAAAACCTAACCCTAACACTTATCCGAATCCCTAAACCTAACCCGACACCAGACACGCTAACCGTAACCGTAACCTTAACCCTAATGCGACAACAGACACCCTAACCCTAACCCTAAACCTAACCCAACACCCAAAAGCTAACACTAACACTTACCCGACACCCTAAACCTAACCCGACACCAGACACATTAACCCTAACCCTAACCCTAACCCTAACCCTAACCCTAACCTGACCTAACCCTAACACTAACCCTAACCCTAACCCGACACCCAAACACGAACCATAAGCGTAACGCTAACCCTATCCCTATCCCTAAACCTAACCCTAACCTGACCTAACCCTAACCATAACCCTAACCCAACCCCAAACCTGAATCATAACCGTAACCCTAACCCTAACGCAACATGTTAAGCCTAACCCTAACCCGACTCCAAACAACCTAAACCTAACCCTAACCCTAACCCAAATACTAACCATAACACGACATCCTAATCCTAACACTAACGCTAACCCAACATCCAAAACCTAACTCTAGCTGTTACCCGGAACCCTAACCCTAACACGACAGCAGACGCCCTAACCCTAACCCTGAACCCAACCCGACACCAGACACCCAATCCCCAACTCTAACACGACACCCAAACACTAACCCAAAACCTAACCGTAAACCTAACCCTAACACTAACCCTATCCCTAAACTTAACCTGAACCCGACACCAAACACCCTAACCCTAACCCGACACCAGACACCCAAACCCTAACCCTAACATGACACCCAAACACTAACCCTAAACCTAACCCTAACCCTAACCCAAACCCTAACCCGACACCCAAAATCTAACCCTAACCCGACACTCTAACCCTAACCCTAACATCCTAACCCTAACCCTAACGCTATCCCTAACCGCAACACTAACACTAACCCTAACCCTAACCCTAACACGACACACTAACCCTAAACCTAACACAACATGTTAAGCCTAACGCTAACCCTTACACTAACCGTAACCCAACAACGGACACCCTAACCCTAACACTAACCCAACACCCAAAACCTAACCCGATCACTTACCCGAACCCCTAACCCTAACCCGACAGCAGACGTCCTCACCCTAGCCCTAAACCTAACCATAACCATAAACCTAACCCTAACCCGACATCAGACACCCTAACCCCAACACTAACCCTAACCCGTGAACAGACACCCTAACCCTAACCCTAAACCTAACCCAACACCCAAAACCGAACCCTAACGCTTACCCGACACCCTAATCCTAACACTAAGCCGTCAACAGACACCCTAACTCTAACCCTAACCCTAACCCAACACCCAAAACCTAACCCTAACACTTACCCGAATCCCTAAACCTAACCCGACACCAGACACCCTAACCCCAACACTAACCTTAACACTAACGTGACAACAGACACCCTAACCCTAACCCTAAACCTAACCCAAAACCCAAAAGCTAACCCTAACACTTACCCGACACCCTAACCCTAACCCGACACCAGACACCTTAACCCTAACCCTAACCATAACCCTAACCCTAACACTAAACCTAAACACTAACACGACAGCAGACACCCAGCCCTAACCCTAACCCTCACCTGACACAAGACAACCTAACCCTAACCCGACACCCAAACCCTAATCCTAACTCTTACCCGACACCCTAACCCTAACCCGACACCAGACACCCAAACCCTAACCCTAACCCTAACCCTAACCCTAACGCTATCCCTAACCGCAACACTGACCCTAACCTTAGCCCTAACACGACACACTATCCCTAAACCTAACACAACATGTTAAGCCTAACCCTAACCCTTACCCTAACCCTAACCCGACAACAAACTACCTAAACCTAACCCTAACCCTAAGCCAAATCCTAACCATAACACGACATCCTAACCCTAATACTTACCCTAACCCTAACTCGACAGGAGATACCCCAACTCTAACCCGACATCCAAACCCTAACCCTAAAGTTCGCCCTAACCCTAACCTGACAACAGACACCCTAACCCTAACCCAACACCCAAAACCTAACCTGAACACTTACCCGAACCCCTAACCCTAACCTGACAGCAGACGCCCTAACCCTACTCCTAAACCTAACCATAACCATAACCCTAACCCTAACCCTAACCCTAACCCTAACCCTACAACAGACACCTAACCCCAACCCTAACCCTAACCCGTCAACAGACACACTAACCTTAACCCTAACCCTAACCCGTCAACAGACACCCTAACTCTAACCCTAAACCTAACCCTAACCCTAACCCTATACCTAAACTTAACCCTAACCCTAACCCTAACCCTAACCCTAACACCCTAAACCTAACCCTAACCCTAACCCAAATCCTAACCATAACACGACATCCTAACCCTAACACTAACGCTAACCCAACACCCAAAACCTAACTCTAACTGTTACCCGGAACCCTAACCCTAACACGACAGCTGACGCCCTAACCCTAACCCTGAACCCAACCCGACACCAGACACCCAATCCCCAACTCTAACACGACACCCAAACACTAACCCAAAACCTAACCGTAAACCTAACCCTAACCCTAACCCTATCCCTAAGCTTAACCTGAACCCGACACCAAACACCCTAACCCTAACCCGACACCAGACACCCAAACCCTAACCCTAACATGACACCCAAACACTAACCCTAAACCTAACCCTAACCCTAACCCAAACCCTAACCCGACACCCAAAATCTAACCCTAACCCGACACTCTAACCCTAACCCTAACATCCTAACCCTAACCCTAACGCTATCCCTAACCGCAACACTAACACTAACCCTAACCCTAACCCTAACACGACACACTAACCCTAAACCTAACACAACATGTTAAGCCTAACGCTAACCCTTACACTAACCGTAACCCAACAACGGACACCCTAACCCTAACACTAACCCAACACCCAAAACCTAACCCGATCACTTACCCGAACCCCTAACCCTAACCCGACAGCAGACGTCCTCACCCTAGCCCTAAACCTAACCATAACCATAAACCTAACCCTAACCCGACATCAGACACCCTAACCCCAACACTAACCCTAACCCGTGAACAGACACCCTAACCCTAACCCTAAACCTAACCCAACACCCAAAACCGAACCCTAACGCTTACCCGACACCCTAATCCTAACACTAAGCCGTCAACAGACACCCTAACTCTAACCCTAACCCTAACCCAACACCCAAAACCTAACCCTAACACTTACCCGAATCCCTAAACCTAACCCGACACCAGACACCCTAACCCCAACACTAACCTTAACCCTAACGTGACAACAGACACCCTAACCCTAACCCTAAACCTAACCCAAAACCCAAAAGCTAACCCTAACACTTACCCGACACCCTAACCCTAACCCGACACCAGACACCTTAACCCTAACCCTAACCATAACCCTAACCCTAACACTAAACCTAAACAGTAACACGACAGCAGACACCCAGCCCTAACCCTAACCCTCACCTGACACAAGACAACCTAACCCTAACCCGACACCCAAACCCTAATCCTAACTCTTACCCGACACCCTAACCCTAACCCGACACCAGACACCCAAACCCTAACCCTAACCCTAACCCTAACCCTAACGCTATCCCTAACCGCAACACTGACCCTAACCTTAGCCCTAACACGACACACTATCCCTAAACCTAACACAACATGTTAAGCCTAACCCTAACCCTTACCCTAACCCTAACCCGACAACAAACTACCTAAACCTAACCCTAACCCTAAGCCAAATCCTAACCATAACACGACATCCTAACCCTAATACTTACCCTAACCCTAACTCGACAGGAGATACCCCAACTCTAACCCGACATCCAAACCCTAACCCTAAAGTTCGCCCTAACCCTAACCTGACAACAGACACCCTAACCCTAACCCAACACCCAAAACCTAACCTGAACACTTACCCGAACCCCTAACCCTAACCTGACAGCAGACGCCCTAACCCTACTCCTAAACCTAACCATAACCATAACCCTAACCCTAACCCTAACCCTAACCCTAACCCTACAACAGACACCTAACCCCAACCCTAACCCTAACCCGTCAACAGACACACTAACCTTAACCCTAACCCTAACCCGTCAACAGACACCCTAACTCTAACCCTAAACCTAACCCTAACCCTAACCCTATACCTAAACTTAACCCTAACCCTAACCCTAACCCTAACCCTAACACCCTAAACCTAACCCTAACCCTAACCCAAATCCTAACCATAACACGACATCCTAACCCTAACACTAACGCTAACCCAACACCCAAAACCTAACTCTAACTGTTACCCGGAACCCTAACCCTAACACGACAGCTGACGCCCTAACCCTAACCCTGAACCCAACCCGACACCAGACACCCAATCCCCAACTCTAACACGACACCCAAACACTAACCCAAAACCTAACCGTAAACCTAACCCTAACCCTAACCCTATCCCTAAGCTTAACCTGAACCCGACACCAAACACCCTAACCCTAACCCGACACCAGACACCCAAACCCTAACCCTAACATGACACCCAAACACTAACCCTAAACCTAACCCTAACCCTAACCCAAACCCTAACCCTAACCCTAACCTGACACCCAAAATCTAACCCTAACCCGACACTCTAACCCTAACCCTAACCCTAACATCCTGACCCTAACCCTAACGCTATCCCTAACCGCAACACTAACACTAACCCTAACCCTCACCCTAACACGACACAGTAACCCTAAACCTAACACAACATGTTAAGCCTAACACTAACCCTTACACTAACCCTAACCCAACAACAGACACCCTAACCCTAACCCTAACCCAACACCCAAAACCTAACCCGAACACTTACCCGAACCCCTAACCCTAACCCGACAGCAGACGCCCTCACCCTAGCCCTAAACCTAACCATAACCATAACCCTAACCCTAACCCGACATCAGACACCCTAACCCCAACCCTAACCCTAACCCGTCAACAGACACCCTAACCCTAACCCTAAACCTAACCCAACACCCAAAACCTAACCCTAACACTTACCCGAATCCGTAAACCTAACCCGACACCAGACACCCTAACCCCAACACTATCCTTAACCCTAACGTGACAACAGACACCCTAACCCTAACCCTAAACCTAACCCAACACCCAAAAGCTAACCCTAACACTTACCCGACACCCTAACCCTAACCCGACACCAGACACCTTAACCCTAACCCTAACCATAACCCTAACCCTAACACTAAACCTAAACACTAACACGACAGCAGACACCCAGCCCTAACCCTAACCCTCACATGACACAAGACAACCTAACCCTAACCCGACACCCAAACCCTAATCCTAACTCTTACCCGAAACACTAACCCTAACCCGACACGCTAACACGACGTCCTAAACAGAAATCCTAACCCGATATCCTAACACTAACCCAAGCCGTAAACTTAACCCTAACACTTACCCTAACCCTAACACTAACACTAACACTTACCGGACACCCAAACCGTAACCCTAACCCCAAACCTACCCTTAACCCTAATGCTAACCCTAACCCAAATGCTAAACCGAAACCTAACCCTAATTGAACACGCTAACCCGACAATCTAACCCGACAACCTAACCGACACCCAAACACTAACCCTAACCCTTACTTGACACCCTAACCCTAACCCGACACCCTAACCTAACCCTCACCCTAACCCTAACCCTAACCCTATACCTAACGTTAACCCTAACCCTAACCACTAACCTTAACCCAAACCCTAACCCTAACCCTAACACCCTAAACCTAACCCTAACCCTAACCCAAATCCTAACCATAACATGACATCCTAACCCTAACACTAACACTAACCCAACACCCAAAACCTAACTCTAACTGTTACCCGGAACCCTAACCCTAACATGACAGCAGACGCCCTAACCCTAACCGGGAACCCAACCCGACACCAGACACCCGAACCCCAACTCTAACACGACACCCAAACACTAACCCAAAACCTAACCCTAAACCTAACCCTAACCCTAACCCTATCCCTAAACTTAACCTTAACCCGACACCAAACACCCTAACCCTAACCCGACACCAGACACCCAAACCCTAACCCTAACCCTAAACCTATCCCTAAATCTAACCCTAACCCTAACCCTAACCCTATACCTAACGTTAACCCTAACCCTAACCACTAACCTTAACCCTAACCATAACCCTAACCCTAACACCCTAAACCTAACCCTAACCCTAACTCAAATCCTAACCATAACACGACATCCTAACCCTAACCCTAACCCTAACCCTAACCCTAACCCTAACCCTACACCGAACCTTAACTCTAACCCTAACACTAACCCCTAACCCTAACCCTAACCCTAAACCTAACCCTAACACCCTAAACCTAACCCTAACCCTAACCCAAATCCTAACCATAACACAACATCCTAACCCTATCACTAACGCTAACCCAACACCCAAAACCTAAGTCTAACTGTTACCCGGAACCCTAACCCTAACACGACAGCAGACGCCCTAACCCTAACCCTGAACCCAACCCGACACCAGACACCCAATCCCCAACTCTAACACGACACCCAAACACTAACCCAAAACCTAACCGTAAACCTAACCCTAACCCTAACCCTATCCCTAAGCTTAACCTGAACCCGACACCAAACACCCTAAACCTAACCCGACACCAGACACCCAAACCCTAACCCTAACATGACACCCAAACACTAACCCTAAACCTAACCCTAACCCTAACCCAAACCCTAACCCTAACCCTAACCCGACACCCAAAATCTAACCCTAACCCGACACTCTAACGCTAACCCTAACCCTAACATCCTAACCCAACCCTAACGCAATCCCTAACCGCAACACTAACACTACCCCTAACCCTCACCCTAACACGACACAGTAACCCTAAACCTAACACAACATGTTAAGCCTAACACTAACCCTTACACTAACCCTAACCCAACAACAGACACCCTAACCCTAACCCTAACCCAACACCCAAAACCTAACCCGAACACTTACCCGAACCCCTAACCCTAACCCGACAGCAGACGCCCTCACCCTAGCCCTAAACCTAACCATCACCATAACCCTAACCCTAACCCGACATCAGACACCCTAACCCCAACGCTAACACTAACCCGTCAACAGACACCCTAACCCTAACCCTAAACCTAACCCAACACCCAAAAGCTAACCCTAACACTTACCCGACACCCTAACCCTAACCCGACACCAGACACCTTAACCCTAACCGTAACCATAACCCTAACCGTAACACTAAACCTAAACACTAACACGACAGCAGACAGCCAGCCCTAACCCTAACCCTCACCTGACACAAGACAACCTAACCCCAACCCGACACCCAAACCCTAATCCTAACTCTTACCCGAAACACTAACCCTAACCCGACACGCTAACAGGACGTCCTAAACAGAAATCCTAACCCGATATCCTAACACTAACCCAAGCCGTAAACTTAACCCTAACACTTACCCTAACCCTAACACTAACACTAACACTTACCGGACACCCAAACCGTAACCCTAACCCTAAACCTACCCTTAACCCTAATGCTAACCCTAACCCAAATGCTAAAACTAAACCTAACCCTAATTGAACACGCTAACCCGACAATCTAACCCGACAACCTAACCGACACCCAAACCCTAACCCTAACCCTTACTTGACACCCTAACCCTAACCCGACACCCTAACCTAACCCTCACCCTAACCCTAACCCTAACCCTATACCTAACGTTAACCCTAACCCTAACCACTAACCTTAACCCAAACCCTAACCCTAACCCTAACACCCTAAACCTAACCCTAACCCTAACCCAAATCCTAACCATAACACGACATCCTAACCCTAACACTAACGCTAACCCAACACCCAAAACCTAACTCTAACTGTTACCCGGAACCCTAACCCTAACATGACAGCAGACGCCGTAACCCTAACCGGGAACCCAACCCGACACCAGACACCCGAACCCCAATTCTAACACGACACCAAAACACTAACCCAAAACCTAACCCTAAACCTAACCCTAACCCTAACCCTATCCCTAAACTTAACCTTAACCCAACACCAAACACCCTAACCCTAACCCGACACCAGACACCCAAACCCTAACCCTAACATGACACCCAAACACTAACCCTAACCCTAACCCTAACCCTAACCCTAACACTTACCGGACACCCAAACACTAACCCTAACCCTAAACCTAACCATAACACTAACCCTAAACCTATCCCTAAATCTAACCCTAACCCTAACCCTAACCCTATACCTAACGTTAGCCCTAACCCTAACCACTAACCTTAACCCTAACCATAACCCTAACCCTAACACCCTAAACCTAACCCTAACCCTAACTCAAATCCTAACCATAACACGACATCCTAACCCTAACACTAACGCTAACCCAACACCCAAAACCTAACTCTAACTGTTACCCGGAACCCTAACCCTAACATGACAGCAGAAGCCCTAACCCTATCCGGGAACCCAACCCGACACCAGACTCCCAAACCCCAACCCTAACACGGCACCCAAACACTAACCCAAAACCTAACCCTAAACCTAACCCTAACCCTAACCCTATCCCTAAACTTAACCTTAACGCAACACCAAACACCCTAACCCTAACCCGACACCAGACACCCAAACCCTAACCCTAATCCTAACCCTAACCCTAACCCTAACGCTCTCCCTAACCGCAACACTGACCCTAACCTTAATCCACACACGACACACTAACCCTAAACCTAACACAACATGTTAAGCCTAACCCTAACCCTTACCCTAACTCTAACCCAACAACAAACACCCTAAACCTAACCCTAACCCTAAGCCAAATCCTAACCATAACACAACATCCTAACCCTGACACTAACCCTAACCCTAACACGACAGCAGTTACCCTAACTCTAACCCGACATCCAAACCCTAACCCTAAACCTCACCCTAACCCTAACCCGCCAACAGACACCCTAACCCTAACCCTAACTCAACACCCAATACCTATCCCGAACACTTACCGGAACCCCTAAACCTAACCCGACAGCAGACGCCCTAACCCTAATCCTAAACCTAACCATGACCATAACCCTAACCCTAACCCTAACCCTAACCCGATATCAGACATCCTAACCCCAACCCTACCCCTAACCCGTCAACAGACACACTAACTCTAACCCTAAACCTAACCCTAACCCTAACCCTACACCGAACCTTAACTCTAACCCTAACCCTAACCCCTAACCCTAACCCTAACCCTAAACCTAACCCTAACACCCTAAACCTAACCCTAACCCTAACCCAAATCCTAACCATAACGCGACATCCTAACCCTATCACTAACGCTAACCCAACAACCAAAACCTAAATCTAACTGTTAACCGGAACCCTAACCCTAACACGACACCCAAACACTAACCCAAAACCTAACCCTAAACCTAACCCTAACCCTAACCCTATCCCTAAACTTAACCTTAACCCGACACCAAACACCCTAACCCTAACCCGACACCAGACACCCAAACCCTAACCCTAACCCTAACGCTATCCCTAACCGCAACACTGACCCTAAGCTTAACCCTAACACGACACACTAACCCTAAACCTAACACAACATGTTAAGCCTAACCCTAACCCTTACCCTAACCCTAACCCGACAACAAACACCCTAAACCTAACCCTAACCCTAAGCCAAATCCTAACCATAACATGACATCCTAACCCTAATACTAACCCTAACCCTAACACGACAGCAGATACCCCAACTCTAACCCGACATCCAAACCCTAACCCTAAAGTTCGCCCTAACCCTAACCCTACAACAGACACCCTAACCCTATCCCAACACCCAAAACCTAACCCGAACACTGACCCGAACCCCTAACCCTAACCCAACAGCAGACGCCCTAACCCTAATCCTAAACCTAACCATAACCATAACCCTAACCTAACCCTAACCCTAACCCGACATCAGACACCCTAACCCTAACCCTAACCCTAACCCGTCAACAGACACCCTAACTCTAACCCTAACCCTAACCCGTCAACAGAAACCCTAACTCTAACCCTAAACCTAACCCTAACCCTAAACCTAACCCTATACCTAACCTTAACCCTAACCCTAACCCTAACCCTAACTCCCTAAACCTAACCCTAACCCTAACCCAAATCCTAACCATAACACGACATCCTAACCCTAACACTAACGCTAACCCAACACCCAAAACCTAACGCTAACTGTTACCCAGAACCCTAACCCTAACACGACAGCAGACGCCCTAACACTAACCCTGAACCCAACCCGACGCCAGACACCCAATCCCCAACTCTAACACGACACCCAAACACTAACCCAAAACCTAACCATAAACCTAACCCTAACCCTAACCCTATCCCTAAGCTTAACCTGAACCCGACACCAAACACCCTAACCCTAACCCGACACCAGACAACCAAACCCTAACCCTAACATGACACCCAAACACTAACCCTAAACCTAACCCTAACCCTAATCAAAACCCTAACCCTAACTCTAACCCGACACCCAAAATCTAACCCTAACCCGACACTCTAACCCTAACCCTAACCCTAACATCCTAACCCTAACCCTAACGCTATCCCTAACCGCAACACTAACACTAACCCTAACCCTAACCCTAACACCACACACTAACCCTAAACCTAACACAACATGTTAAGCCTAACACTAACCCATACACTAACCCTAACCCAACAACAGACACCCTAACCCTAACCCTAACTCAACACCCAAAACCTAACCCGAACACATACCCGAACCCCTAACCCTAACCCGACAGCAGACGCCATCATCCTAGCCCTAAACCTAACCATCACCATAACCCTAACCCTAACCCGACATCAGACACCCCAACCCCAACCCTAACCCTAACCCGTCAACAGACACCCTAACCCTAACCCTAACCCTAACCCTAACCCAACACACAAAACCTAACCCTAACACTTACCCGAATCCCTAAACCTAACCCGACACCAGACACCCTAACCCCAACACTAACCTTAATCCTAACGTGAAAACAGACACCCTAACCCTAACCCTAAACCTAACCCAACACCCAAAAACTAACCCTAACACTTACCCGACACCCTAACCCTAATCCGACACCAGACACCTTAACCCTAACCCTAACCATAACCCTAACCCTAACACTAAACCTAAACAGTAACACGACAGCAGACACCCAGCCCTAACCCTAACCCTCACCTGACACAAGACAACCTAACCCTAACCCGACACCCAAACCCTAATCCTAACTCTTACCCGAAACACTAACCCTAACCCGACACGCTAACACGACGTCCTAAACAGAAATCCTAACCCGATATCCTAACACTAACCCAAGCCGTAAACTTAACCCTAACACTTACCCTAAACCTAACACTAACACTAACACTTACCGGACACCCAAACCGCAACCCTAACCCTAAACCTACCCTTAACCCTAATGCTAACCCTAACCCAAATGCTAAACCTAAACCTAACCCTAATTGAACACGCTAACCCGACAATCTAACCCGACAACCTAACCGACACCCAAACCCTAACCCTAACCCTTACTTGACACCCTAACCCTAACCCGACACCCTAAGCCTAACCCTAACCCTAACCCTAACCCTATACCTAACGTTAACCCTAACCTTAACCACTAACCTTAACCCAAACCCTAACCCTAACCCTAACACCCTAAACCTAACCCTAACCCTAACCCAAATCCTAACCATAACACGACATCCTAACCCTAACACTAACGCTAACCCAACACCCAAAACCTAACTCTAACTGTTACCCGGAACCCTAACCCTAACATGACAGCAGACGCCCTAACCCTAACCGGGAACCCAACCCGACACCAGACACCCAAACCCCAACTCTAACACGACACCCAAACACTAACCCAAAACCTAACCCTAAACCTAACCCTAACCCTAACCCTATCCCTAAACTTAACCTTAGCCCGACACCAAACACCCTAACCCTAACCCGACACCAGACACCCAAACCCTAACCCTAACATGACACCCAAACACTAACCCTAACCCTAACCCTAACCCGACACCCAAAATCTAACCCTAACCCGACACTCTAACCCTAACCCTAACTCTAACACCTTAACCCTAACCCTTACCCTAACCCTAATGCTATCCCTAACACTAACCCTAACCCTAACCCTAACACGACACACTAACCCTAACCCTAACCATAACATCCTAACCCTAACCCTTACCCTAACCCTAACGCTATCCCTAACAGCAACACTAAACCTAACCCGACACGCTAACACGACGTCCTAAACAGAAATCCTAACCCGATATCCTAACACTAAACCAAGCCGTAAACTTAACCCTAACACTTACCCTAACCCTAACACTAACCCTAACACTTACCGGACACCCAAACACTAACCCTAACCCTAAACCTAACCATAACCCTAACCCTAAACCTATCCCTAAATCTAACCCTAACCCTAACCCTAACCCTATACCTAACGTTAACCCTAACCCTAACCACTAACCTTAACCCTAACCATAACCCTAACCCTAACACCCTAAACCTAACCCTAACCCTAACTCAAATCCTAACCATAACATGACATCCTAACCCTAACACTAACGCTAACCCAACACCCAAAACCTAACTCTAACTGTTACCCGGAACCCTAACCCTAACATGACAGCAGACGCCCTAACCCTATCCGGGAACCCAACCCGACACCAGACTCCCAAACCCCAACCCTAACACGGCACCCAAACACTAACCCAAAACCTAACCCTAAACCTAACCCTAACCCTAACCCTATCCCTAAACTTAACCTTAACGCAACACCAAACACCCTAACCCTAACCCGACACCAGACACCCAAACCCTAACCCTAATCCTAACCCTAACCCTAACCCTAACGCTCTCCCTAACCGCAACACTGACCCTAACCTTAATCCACACACGACACACTAACCCTAAACCTAACACAACATGTTAAGCCTAACCCTAACCCTTACCCTAACTCTAACCCAACAACAAACACCCTAAACCTAACCCTAACCCTAAGCCAAATCCTAACCATAACACAACATCCTAACCCTGACACTAACCCTAACCCTAACACGACAGCAGTTACCCTAACTCTAACCCGACATCCAAACCCTAACCCTAAACCTCACCCTAACCCTAACCCGCCAACAGACACCCTAACCCTAACCCTAACTCAACACCCAATACCTATCCCGAACACTTACCGGAACCCCTAAACCTAACCCGACAGCAGACGCCCTAACCCTAATCCTAAACCTAACCATGACCATAACCCTAACCCTAACCCTAACCCTAACCCGATATCAGACATCCTAACCCCAACCCTACCCCTAACCCGTCAACAGACACACTAACTCTAACCCTAAACCTAACCCTAACCCTAACCCTACACCGAACCTTAACTCTAACCCTAACCCTAACCCCTAACCCTAACCCTAACCCTAAACCTAACCCTAACACCCTAAACCTAACCCTAACCCTAACCCAAATCCTAACCATAACGCGACATCCTAACCCTATCACTAACGCTAACCCAACAACCAAAACCTAAATCTAACTGTTAACCGGAACCCTAACCCTAACACGACACCCAAACACTAACCCAAAACCTAACCCTAAACCTAACCCTAACCCTAACCCTATCCCTAAACTTAACCTTAACCCGACACCAAACACCCTAACCCTAACCCGACACCAGACACCCAAACCCTAACCCTAACCCTAACGCTATCCCTAACCGCAACACTGACCCTAAGCTTAACCCTAACACGACACACTAACCCTAAACCTAACACAACATGTTAAGCCTAACCCTAACCCTTACCCTAACCCTAACCCGACAACAAACACCCTAAACCTAACCCTAACCCTAAGCCAAATCCTAACCATAACATGACATCCTAACCCTAATACTAACCCTAACCCTAACACGACAGCAGATACCCCAACTCTAACCCGACATCCAAACCCTAACCCTAAAGTTCGCCCTAACCCTAACCCTACAACAGACACCCTAACCCTATCCCAACACCCAAAACCTAACCCGAACACTGACCCGAACCCCTAACCCTAACCCAACAGCAGACGCCCTAACCCTAATCCTAAACCTAACCATAACCATAACCCTAACCTAACCCTAACCCTAACCCGACATCAGACACCCTAACCCTAACCCTAACCCTAACCCGTCAACAGACACCCTAACTCTAACCCTAACCCTAACCCGTCAACAGAAACCCTAACTCTAACCCTAAACCTAACCCTAACCCTAAACCTAACCCTATACCTAACCTTAACCCTAACCCTAACCCTAACCCTAACTCCCTAAACCTAACCCTAACCCTAACCCAAATCCTAACCATAACACGACATCCTAACCCTAACACTAACGCTAACCCAACACCCAAAACCTAACGCTAACTGTTACCCAGAACCCTAACCCTAACACGACAGCAGACGCCCTAACACTAACCCTGAACCCAACCCGACGCCAGACACCCAATCCCCAACTCTAACACGACACCCAAACACTAACCCAAAACCTAACCATAAACCTAACCCTAACCCTAACCCTATCCCTAAGCTTAACCTGAACCCGACACCAAACACCCTAACCCTAACCCGACACCAGACAACCAAACCCTAACCCTAACATGACACCCAAACACTAACCCTAAACCTAACCCTAACCCTAATCAAAACCCTAACCCTAACTCTAACCCGACACCCAAAATCTAACCCTAACCCGACACTCTAACCCTAACCCTAACCCTAACATCCTAACCCTAACCCTAACGCTATCCCTAACCGCAACACTAACACTAACCCTAACCCTAACCCTAACACCACACACTAACCCTAAACCTAACACAACATGTTAAGCCTAACACTAACCCATACACTAACCCTAACCCAACAACAGACACCCTAACCCTAACCCTAACTCAACACCCAAAACCTAACCCGAACACATACCCGAACCCCTAACCCTAACCCGACAGCAGACGCCATCATCCTAGCCCTAAACCTAACCATCACCATAACCCTAACCCTAACCCGACATCAGACACCCCAACCCCAACCCTAACCCTAACCCGTCAACAGACACCCTAACCCTAACCCTAACCCTAACCCTAACCCAACACACAAAACCTAACCCTAACACTTACCCGAATCCCTAAACCTAACCCGACACCAGACACCCTAACCCCAACACTAACCTTAACCCTAACGTGAAAACAGACACCCTAACCCTAACCCTAAACCTAACCCAACACCCAAAAATTAACCCTAACACTTACCCGACACCCTAACCCTAACCCGACACCAGACACCTTAACCCTAACCCTAACCATAACCCTAACCCTAACACTAAACCTAAACAGTAACACGACAGCAGACACCCAGCCCTAACCCTAACCCTCACCTGACACAAGACAACCTAACCCTAACCCGACACCCAAACCCTAATCCTAACTCTTACCCGAAACACTAACCCTAACCCGACACGCTAACACGACGTCCTAAACAGAAATCCTAACCCGATATCCTAACACTAACCCAAGCCGTAAACTTAACCCTAACACTTACCCTAAACCTAACACTAACACTAACACTTACCGGACACCCAAACCGCAACCCTAACCCTAAACCTACCCTTAACCCTAATGCTAACCCTAACCCAAATGCTAAACCTAAACCTAACCCTAATTGAACACGCTAACCCGAGAATCTAACCCGACAACCTAACCGACACCCAAACCCTAACCCTAACCCTTACTTGACACCCTAACCCTAACCCGACACCCTAAGCCTAACCCTAACCCTAACCCTAACCCTATACCTAACGTTAACCCTAACCTTAACCACTAACCTTAACCCAAACCCTAACCCTAACCCTAACACCCTAAACCTAACCCTAACCCTAACCCAAATCCTAACCATAACACGACATCCTAACCCTAACACTAACGCTAACCCAACACCCAAAACCTAACTCTAACTGTTACCCGGAACCCTAACCCTAACATGACAGCAGACGCCCTAACCCTAACCGGGAACCCAACCCGACACCAGACACCCAAACCCCAACTCTAACACGACACCCAAACACTAACCCAAAACCTAACCCTAAACCTAACCCTAACCCTAACCCTATCCCTAAACTTAACCTTAGCCCGACACCAAACACCCTAACCCTAACCCGACACCAGACACCCAAACCCTAACCCTAACATGACACCCAAACACTAACCCTAACCCTAACCCTAACCCTAACCCGACACCCAAAATCTAACCCTAACCCGACACTCTAACCCTAACCCTAACTCTAACACCTTAACCCTAACCCTTACCCTAACCCTAATGCTATCCCTAACACTAACCCTAACCCTAACCCTAACACGACACACTAACCCTAACCCTAACCATAACATCCTAACCCTAACCCTTACCCTAACCCTAACGCTATCCCTAACAGCAACACTAAACCTAACCCGACACGCTAACACGACGTCCTAAACAGAAATCCTAACCCGATATCCTAACACTAAACCAAGCCGTAAACTTAACCCTAACACTTACCCTAACCCTAACACTAACCCTAACACTTACCGGACACCCAAACACTAACCCTAACCCTAAACCTAACCATAACCCTAACCCTAAACCTATCCCTAAATCTAACCCTAACCCTAACCCTAACCCTATACCTAACGTTAACCCTAACCCTAACCACTAACCTTAACCCTAACCATAACCCTAACCCTAACACCCTAAACCTAACCCTAACCCTAACTCAAATCCTAACCATAACATGACATCCTAACCCTAACACTAACGCTAACCCAACACCCAAAACCTAACTCTAAGTGTTACCCGGAACCCTAACCCTAACATGACAGCAGACGCCCTAACCCTAACCGGGAAACCAACCCGACACCAGACACCCAAACCCCAACCCTAACACGGCACCCAAACACTAACCCAAAACCTAACCCTAAACCTAACCCTAACCCTAACCCTATCCCTAAACTTAACCTTAACCCGACACCAAACACCCTAACCCTAACCCGACACCAGACACCCAAACCCTAACCCTAACCCTAACGCTATCCCTAACCGCAACACTGACCCTAACCTTAACCCTAACACGACACACTAACCCTAAACCTAACACAACATGTTAAGCCTAACCCTAACCCTTACCCTAACCCTAACCTGACAAAAAACTCCCTAAACCTAACCCTAACCCTAAGCCAAATCCTAACCATAACGCGACATCCTAACCCTAATACTAACCCTAACCCTAACACGACAGCAGATACCCCAACTCTAACCCGAATTCCAAACCCTAACCCTAAAGTTCGCTCTAACCCTAACCCGACAACAGACACCCTAACCCTAACCCAACACCCAAAACCTAACCCGAACACTGACCCGAACCCCTAACCCTAACCCAACAGCAGACGCCCTAACCCTAATCCTAAACCTAACCATAACCATAACCCTAACCCTAACCCGACATCAGACACCCTAACCCTAACCCTAACCCTAACCCGTCAACAGACACCCTAACTCGAACCCTAACCCTAACCCGTCAACAGAAACCCTACCTCTAACCCTAAACCTAACCCTAACCCTAAACCTAAGCCTATACCTAACCTTAACCCTAACCCTAACCCTAACCCTAACCCTAACACCCTAAACCTAACCCTAACCCAAATCCTAACCATAACACGACATCCTAACCCTAACACTAACGCTAACCCAACACCCAAAACCTAACGCTAACTGTTACCCGGAACCCTAACCCTAACACGACAGCAGACGCCCTAACACTAACCCTGAACCCAACCCGACGCCAGACACCCAATCCCCAACTCTAACACGACACCCAAACACTAACCCAAAACCTAACCATAAACCTAACCCTAACCCTAACCCTATCCCTAAGCTTAACCTGAACCCGACACCAAACACCCTAACCCTAACCCGACACCAGACAACCAAACCCTAACCCTAACATGACACCCAAACACTAACCCTAAACCTAAACCTAACCCTAATCAAAACCCTAACCCTAACTCTAACCCGACACCCAAAATCTAACCCTAACCCGACACTCTAACCCTAACCCTAACCCTAACATCCTAACCCTAACCCTAACGCTATCCCTAACCGCAACACTAACACTAACCCTAACCCTAACCCTAACACCACACACTAACCCTAAACCTAACACAACATGTTAAGCCTAACACTAACCCATACACTAACCCTAACCCAACAACAGACACCCTAACCCTAACCCTAACCCAACACCCAAAACCTAACCCGAACACATACCCGAACCCCTAACCCTAACCCGACAGCAGACGCCATCATCCTAGCCCTAAACCTAACCATCACCATAACCCTAACCCTAACCCGACATCAGACACCCCAACCCCAACCCTAACCCTAACCCGTCAACAGACACCCTAACCCTAACCCTAACCCTAACCCTAACCCAACACACAAAACCTAACCCTAACACTTACCCGAATCCCTAAACCTAACCCGACACCAGACACCCTAACCCCAACACTAACCTTAACCCTAACTTGACAACAGACACCCTAACCCTAACCCTAAACCTAACCCAACACCCAAAAACTAACCCTAACACTTACCCGACACCCTAACCCTAACCCGACACCAGACACCTTAACCCTAACCCTAACCATAACCCTAACCCTAACACTAAACCTAAACACTAACACGACAGCAGACACCCAGCCCTAACCCTAACCCTCACCTGACACAAGACAACCTAACCCTAACCCGACACCCAAACCCTAATCCTAACTCTTACCCGAAACACTAACCCTAACCCGACACGCTAACACGACGTCCTAAACAGAAATCCTAACCCGATATCCTAACACTAACCCAAGCCGTAAACTTAACCCTAACACTTACCCTAACCCTAACACTAACACTAACACTTACCGGACACCCAAACCGCAACCCTAACCCTAAACCTACCCTTAACCCTAATGCTAACCCTAACCCAAATGCTAAACCTAAACCTAACCCTAATTGAACACGCTAACCCGACAATCTAACCCGACAACCTAACCGACACCCAAACCCTAACCCTAACCCTTACTTGACACCCTAACCCTAACCCGACACCCTAAGCCTAACCCTAACCCTAACCCTAACCCTATACCTAACGTTAACCCTAACCTTAACCACTAACCTTAACCCAAACCCTAACCCTAACCCTAACACCCTAAACCTAACCCTAACCCTAACCCAAATCCTAACCATAACACGACATCCTAACCCTAACACTAACGCTAACCCAACACCCAAAACCTAACTCTAACTGTTACCCGGAACCCTAACCCTAACATGACAGCAGACGCCCTAACCCTAACCGGGAACCCAACCCGACACCAGACACCCAAACCCCAACTCTAACACGACACCCAAACACTAACCCAAAACCTAACCCTAAACCTAACCCTAACCCTAACCCTATCCCTAAACTTAACCTTAGCCCGACACCAAACAACCTAACCCTAACCCGACACCAGACACCCAAACCCTAACCCTAACATGACACCCAAACACTAACCCTAACCCTAACCCTAACCCTAACCCGACACCCAAAATCTAACCCTAACCCGACACTCTAACCCTAACCCTAACTCTAACACCTTAACCCTAACCCTTACCCTAACCCTAATGCTATCCCTAACACTAACCCTAACCCTAACCCTAACACGACACACTAACCCTAACCCTAACCATAACATCCTAACCCTAACCCTTACCCTAACCCTAACGCTATCCCTAACAGCAACACTAAACCTAACCCGACACGCTAACACGACGTCCTAAACAGAAATCCTAACCCGATATCCTAACACTAAACCAAGCCGTAAACTTAACCCTAACACTTACCCTAACCCTAACACTAACCCTAACACTTACCGGACACCCAAACAGTAACCCTAACCCTAAACCTAACCATAACCCTAACCCTAAACCTATCCCTAAATCTAACCCTAACCCTAACCCTAACCCTATACCTAACGTTAACCCTAACCCTAACCACTAACCTTAACCCTAACCATAACCCTAACCCTAAACTTAACCTTAACCCGACACCAAACACCCTAACCCTAACCCGACACCAGACACCCAAACCCTAACCCTAACCCTAACGCTATCCCTAACCGCAACACTGACCCTAACCTTAACCCTAACACGACACACTAACCCTAAACCTAACACAACATGTTAAGCCTAACCCTAACCCTTACCCTACCCCTAACCTGACAACAAACTCCCTAAACCTAACCCTAACCCTAAGCCAAATCCTAACCATAACGCGACATCCTAACCCTAATACTAACCCTAACCCTAACACGACAGCAGATACCCCAACTCTAACCCGAATTCCAAACCCTAACCCTAAAGTTCGCTCTAACCCTAACCCGACAACAGACACCCTAACCCTAACCCAACACCCAAAACCTAACCCGAACACTGACCCGAACCCCTAACCCTAACCCAACAGCAGACGCCCTAACCCTAATCCTAAACCTAACCATAACCATAACCCTAACCCTAACCCGACATCAGACACCCTAACACTAACCCTAACCCTAACCCGTCAACAGACACCCTAACTCGAACCCTAACCCTAACCCGTCAACAGAAACCCTACCTCTAACCCTAAACCTAACCCTAACCCTAAACCTAACCCTATACCTAACCTTAACCCTAACCCTAACCCTAACCCTAACCCTAACACCCTAAACCTAACCCTAACCCAAATCCTAACCATAACACGACATCCTAACCCTAACACTAACGCTAACCCAACACCCAAAACCTAACTCTAACTGTAACCCGGAACCCTAACCCTAACACGACAGCAGACGCCCTAACACTAACCCTGAACCAACCCGACACCAGACACCCAATCCCCAACTCTAACACGACACCCAAACACTAACCCAAAACCTAACCATAAACCTAACCCTAACCCTAACCCTATCCCTAAGCTTAACCTGAACCCGACACCAAACACCCTAACCCTAACCCGACACCAGACACCCAAACCCTAACCCTAACATGACACCCAAACACTAACCCTAAACCTAACCCTAACCCTAACCCAAACCCTAACCCTAACCCTAACCCGACACCCAAAATCTAACCCTAACCCGACACTCTAACCCTAACCCTAACATCCTAACCCTAACCCTAACGCTATCCCTAACCGCAACACTAACACTAACCCTAACCCTAACCCTAACACGACACACTAACCCTAAGCCTAACACAACATGTTAAGCCTAACACTAACCCTTACACTAAACCTAACCCAACAACAGACACCCTAACCCTAACCCTAACCCAACACCCAAAACCTAACCCGAACACTTACCCGAACCCCTAACCCTAACCCGCCAGCAGACGCCATCATCCTAGCCCTAAACCTAACCATAACCATAACCCTAACCCTAACCCGACATCAGACACCCTAACCCCAACCCTAACCCTAACCCGTCAACAGACACCCTAACCCTAACCCTAACCCTAACCCTAACCCAACACACAAAACCTAACCCTAACACTTACCCGAATCCCTAAACCTAACCCGACACCAGACACCCTAACCCCAACACTAACCTTAACCCTAACGTGACAACAGACACCCTAACCCTAACCCTAAACCTAACACAACACCCAAA
This sequence comes from Giraffa tippelskirchi, assembly GCF_054371585.1. NCBI lineage: Eukaryota > Metazoa > Chordata > Mammalia > Artiodactyla > Giraffidae > Giraffa > Giraffa tippelskirchi. The sequence continues at coordinate 69,809,181 of NC_137286.1, forward strand.
AGCTAACCCTAACACTTACCCGACACCCTAACCCTAACCCGACACCAGACACCTTAACCCTAACCCTAACCATAACCCTAACCCTAACACTAAACCTAAACACTAACACGACAGCAGACACCCAGCCCTAACCCTAACCCTCACCTGACACAAGACAACCTAACCCTAACCCGACACCCAAACCCTAATCCTAACTCTTACCCGAAACACTAACCCTAACCCGACACGCTAACACGACATCCTAAACAGAAATCCTAACCCGATATCCTAACACTAACCCAAGCCGTAAACTTAACCCTAACACTTACCCTAACCCTAACACTAACACTAACACTTACCGGACACCCAAACCGTAACCCTAACCCTAAACCTACCCTTAACCCTAATGCTAACCCTAACCCAAATGCTAAACCTAAACCTAACCCTAATTGAACACGCTAACCCGACAATCTAACCTGACAACCTAACCGACACCCAAACCCAAACCCTAACCCTTACTTGACACCCTAACCCTAACCCGACACCCTAAGCCTAACCCTAACCCTAACCCTAACCCTATACCTAACGTTAACCCTAACCCTAACCACTAACCTTAACCCAAACCCTAACCCTAACCCTAACACCCTAAACCTAACCCTAACCCTAACCCAAATCCTAACCATAACACGACATCCTAACCCTAACACTAACGCTAACACAACACCCAAAACCTAACTCTAACTGTTACCCGGAACCCTAACCCTAACATGACAGCAGACGCCCTAACCCTAACCCTGAACCCAACCCGACACCAGACACCCGAACCCCAACTCTAACACGACACCCAAACACTAACCCAAAACCTAACCCTAAACCTAACCCTAACCCTAACCCTATCCCTAAACTTAACCTTAACCCGACACCAAACACCCTAACCCTAACCCGACACCAGACACCCAAACCCTAACCCTAACATGACACCCAAACACTAACCCTAACCCTAACCCTAACCCGACACCCAAAATCTAACCCTAACCCGACACTCTAACCCTAAACCTAACTCTAACACCCTAACCCTAACCCTTACCCTAACCCTAATGCTATCCCTAACCGCAACACTAACCCTAACCCTAACCCTAACACGACACACTAACCCTAACCCTAACCATAACATCCTAACCCTAACCCTTACCCTAACCCTAACACTATCCCTAACCGCAACACTAACCCTAACCCGACACGCTAACACGACGTCCTAAACAGAAATTCTAACCCGATATCCTAACACTAACCCAAGCCGTAAACTTAACCCTAACACTTACCCTAACCCTAACACTAACCCTAACACTTACCGGACACCCAAACACTAACCCTAACCCTAAACCTAACCATAACCCTAACCCTAAACCTATCCCTAAATCTAACCCTAACCCTAACCCTAACCCTATACCTAACGTTACCCCTAACCCTAACCACTAACCTTAACCCTAACCATAACCCTAACCCTAACACCCTAAACCTAACCCTAACCCTAACTCAAATCCTAACCATAACACGACATCCTAACCCTAACACTAACGCTAACCCAACACCCAAAACCTAACTCTAACTGTTACCCGGAACCCTAACCCTAACATGACAGCAGACGCCCTAACCCTATCCGGGAACCCAACCCGACACCAGACACCCAAACCCCAACCCTAACACGGCACCCAAACACTAACCCAAAACCTAACCCTAAACCTAACCCTAACCCTAACCCTATCCCTAAACTTAACCTTAACGCAACACCAAACACCCTAACCCTAACCCGACACCAGACACCCAAACCCTAACCCTAACCCTAACCCTAACCCTAACCCTAACGCTATCCCTAACCGCAACACTGACCCTAACCTTAATCCTAACACGACACACTAACCCTAAACCTAACACAACATGTTAAACCTAACCCTAACCCTTACCCTAACTCTAACCCAACAACAAACACCCTAAACCTAACCATAACCCTAAGCCAAATCCTAACCATAACACAACATCCTAACCCTGACACTAACCCTAACCCTAACACGACAGCAGATACCCTAACTCTAACCCGACATCCAAACCCTAACCCTAAACCTCACCCTAACCCTAACCCGCCAACAGACACCCTAACCCTAACCCTAACCCAACACCCAATACCTATCCCGAACACTTACCGGAACCCCTAACCCTAACCCGACAGCAGACGCCCTAACCCTAAACCTAAACCTAACCATGACCATAACCCTAACCCTAACCATAACCCTAACCCGACATCAGACATCCTAACCCCAACCCTAACCCTAACCCATCAACAGACACCCTAACTCTAACCCTAAACCTAACCCTAACCCTAACCCTACACCGAACCTTAACTCTAACCCTAACCCTAACCCCTAACCCTAACCCTAACCCTAAACCTAATCCTAACACCCTAAACCTAACCCTAACCCTAACCCAAATCCTAACCATAACACGACATCCTAACACTATCACTAACGCTAACCCAACACCCCAAACCTAACTCTAACTCTTACCCGGAACCCTAACCCTAACATGACAGCAGACGCCCTAACCCTATCCGGGAACCCAACCCGACACCAGACTCCCAAACCCCAACCCTAACACGGCACCCAAACACTAACCCAAAACCTAACCCTAAACCTCACCCTAACCCTAACCCGACAACAGACACCCTAACCCTAACCCTAACCCAACACCCAAAACCTAATCCGAACACTTACCCGTACCCCTAACCCTAACCCGAGAGCGGACGCCCTAACCCTAACCCTAAACCTAACCATAACCATAACCCTAACCCTAACCTGACATCAGACACCCTAACCCCAACCCTAACCCTAACCCGTCAGCAGACACCCTAACCCTAACCCTAACCCTAACCCAACACCCAATACCTATCCCGAACACTTACCGGAACCCCTAACCCTAACCCGACAACAGACACCCTAACCCTAACCCAACACCCAAAACCTAACCCGAACACTGACCCGAACCCCTAACCCTAACCAAACAGCAGACGCCCTAACCCTAATCCTAAACCTAACCATAACGATAACCCTAACCCGACATCAGACACCCTAACCCTAACCCTAAACCTAACCCGTCAACAGACACCCTAACTCTAACCCTAACCCTAACCCGTCAACAGAAACCCTAACTCTAACCCTAAACCTAACCCTAACCCTAAACCTAAACCTATACCTAACCTTAACCCTAACCCTAACCCTAACACCCTAAACCTAACCCTAACCCTAACCCTAACCCAAATCCTAACCATAACACGACATCCTAATCCTAACACTAACGCTAACCCAACATCCAAAACCTAACTCTAGCTGTTACCCGGAACCCTAACCCTAACACGACAGCAGACGCCCTAACCCTAACCCTGAACCCAACCCGACACCAGACACCCAATCCCCAACTCTAACACGACACCCAAACACTAACCCAAAACCTAACTGTAAACCTAACCCTAACCCTAACCCTATCCCTAAACTTAACCTGAACCCGACACCAAACACCCTAACCCTAACCCGACACCAGACACCCAAACCCTAACCCTAACATGACACCCAAACACTAACCCTAAACCTAACCCTAACCCTAACCCAAACCCTAACCCTAACCCTAACCCGACACCCAAAATCTAACCCTAACCCGACACTCTAACCCTAACCCTATCCCTAACATCCTAACCCTAACCCTAACGCTATCCCTAACCGCAACACTAACACTAACCCTAACCCTAACCCTAACACGACACACTAACCCTAAACCTAACACAACATGTTAAGCCTAACACTAACCCTTACACTAACCCTAACCCAACAACAGACACCCTTACCCTAACCCTAACCCAACACCCAAAACCTAACCCGAACACTTACCCGAACCCCTAACCCTAACCCGACAGCAGACGCCATCATCCTAGCCCTAAACCTAACCATAACCATAACCCTAACCCTAACCCGACATCAGACACCCTAACCCCAACCCTAACCCTAACCCTAACCCTAACCATAACCCTAACCCTAACACTAAACCTAAACACTAACACGACAGCAGACACCCAGCCCTAACCCTAACCCTCACCTGACACAAGACAACCTAACCCTAACCCGACACCCAAACCCTAATCCTAACTCTTACCCGAAACACTAACCCTAACCCGACACGCTAACACGACGTCCTAAACAGAAATCCTAACCCGATATCCTAACACTAACCCAAGCCGTAAACTTAACCCTAACACTTACCCTAACCCTAACACTAACACTAACACTTACCGGACACCCAAACCGCAACCCTAACCCTAAACCTACCCTTAACCCTAATGCTAACCCTAACACAAATGCTAAACCTAAACCTAACCCTAATTGAACACGCTAACCCGACAATCTAACCCGACAACCTAACCGACAACCAAACCCTAACCCTAACCCTTACTTGACACCCTAACTCTAACCCGACACCCTAAGCCTAACCCTAACCCTAACCCTAACCCTATACCTAACGTTAACCCTAACCCTAACCACTAACCTTAACCCAAACCCTAACCCTAACCCTAACACCCTAAACCTAACCCTAACCCTAACCCAAATCCTAACCATAACACGACATCCTAACCCTAACACTAACGCTAACACAACACCCAAAACCTAACTCTAACTGTTACCCGGAACCCTAACCCTAACATGACAGCAGACGCCCTAACCCTAACCCTGAACCCAACCCGACACCAGACACCCGAACCCCAACTCTAACACGACACCCAAACACTAACCCAAAACCTAACCCTAAACCTAACCCTAACCCTAACCCTATCCCTAAACTTAACCTTAACCCGACACCAAACACCCTAACCCTAACCCGACACCAGACACCCAAACCCTAACCCTAACATGACACCCAAACACTAACCCTAACCCTAACCCTAACCCGACACCCAAAATCTAACCCTAACCCGACACTCTAACCCTAAACCTAACTCTAACACCCTAACCCTAACCCTTACCCTAACCCTAATGCTATCCCTAACCGCAACACTAACCCTAACCCTAACCCTAACACGACACACTAACCCTAACCCTAACCATAACATCCTAACCCTAACCCTTACCCTAACCCTAACACTATCCCTAACCGCAACACTAACCCTAACCCGACACGCTAACACGACGTCCTAAACAGAAATTCTAACCCGATATCCTAACACTAACCCAAGCCGTAAACTTAACCCTAACACTTACCCTAACCCTAACACTATCCCTAACACTTACCGGACACCCAAACACTAACCCTAACCCTAAACCTAACCATAACCCTAACCCTAAACCTATCCCTAAATCTAACACTAACCCTAACCCTAACCCTATACCTAACGTTACCCCTAACCCTAACCACTAACCTTAACCCTAACCATAACCCTAACCCTAACACCCTAAACCTAACCCTAACCCTAACTCAAATCCTAACCATAACACGACATCCTAACCCTAACACTAACGCTAACCCAACACCCAAAACCTAACTCTAACTGTTACCCGGAACCCTAACCCTAACATGACAGCAGACGCCCTAACCCTATCCGGGAACCCAACCCGACACCAGACACCCAAACCCCAACCCTAACACGGCACCCAAACACTAACCCAAAACCTAACCCTAAACCTAACCCTAACCCTAACCCTATCCCTAAACTTAACCTTAACGCAACACCAAACACCCTAACCCTAACCCGACACCAGACACCCAAACCCTAACCCTAACCCTAACCCTAACCCTAACGCTATCCCTAACCGCAACACTGACCCTAACCTTAATCCTAACACGACACACTAACCCTAAACCTAACACAACATGTTAAGCCTAACCCTAACCCTTACCCTAACTCTAACCCAACAACAAACACCCTAAACCTAACCCTAACTCTAAGCCAAATCCTAACCATAACACAACATCCTAACCCTGACACTAACCCTAACCCTAACACGACAGCAGATACCCTAACTCTAACCCGACATCCAAACCCTAACCCTAAACCTCACCCTAACCCTAACCCGCCAACAGACACCCTAACCCTAACCCTAACCCAACACCCAATACCTATCCCGAACACTTACCGAAACCCCTAACCCTAACCCGACAGCAGACGCCCTAACCCTAATCCTAACCCTAACCCTAACCCAACACACAAAACCTAACCCTAACACTTACCCGAATCCCTAAACCTAACCCGACACCAGACACCCTAACCGTAACTGTAACCTTAACCCTAATCCGACAACAGACACCCTAACCCTAAGCCTAAACCTAATCCAACACCCAAAAGCTAACACTAACACTTACCCGACACCCTAACCCTAACCCGACACCAGACACATTAACCCTAACCCTAACCCTAACCCTAACCCTAACCTGACCTAACCATAACACTAACCCTAACCCTAACCCGACACCCAAATACGAACCATAAGCGTAACGCTAACCCTATCCCTATCCCTAAACCTATCCCTAACCTGACCTAACCCTAACCATAACCCTAACCCAACCCCAAACCTGAATCATAACCGTAACCCTAACCCTAACGCAACATGTTAAGCCTAACCCTAACCCGACTCCAAACACCCTAAACCTAACCCTAACCCAAATCCTAACCATAACACGACATCCTAACCCTATCACTAACGCTAACCCAACAACCAAAACCTAAATCTAACTGTTACCCGGAACCCTAACCCTAACACGACACCCAAACACTAACCCAAAACCTAACCCTAAACCTAACCCTAAACCTAACCCTATCCCTAAACTTAACCTTAACGCAACACCAAACTCCCTAACCCTAACCCGACACCAGACACCCAAACTCTAACCCTAACCCTAACGCTATCCCTAACCGCAACACTGACCCTAACCTTAACCCTAACACGACACACTAACCCTAAACCAGCACAACATGTTAAGCCTAACCCTAACCCTTACCCTAACCCTAACCCGACAACAAACTTCCTAAACCTAACCCTAACCCTAAGCCAAATCCTAACCATAACGCGACATCCTAACCCTAATACTAACCCTAACCCTAACACGACAGCAGATACCCCAACTCTAACCCGACATCCAAACCCTAACCCTAAAGTTCGCCCTAACCCTAACCCGACAACAGACACCCTAACCCTAACCCAACACCCAAAACCTAACCCGAACACTGACCCGAACCCCTAACCCTAACCCAACAGCAGACGCCCTAACCCTAATCCTAAACCTAACCATAACCATAACCCTAACCCTAACCCGACATCAGACAACCTAACCCTAACCCTAACCCTAACCCTTCAACAGACACCCTAACTCTAACCCTAACCCTAACCCGTCAACAGAAACCCTAACTCTAACCCTAAAACTAACCCTAAACCTAAACCTAACCCTATACCTAACCTTAACCCTAACCCTAACCATAACGCTAACCCTAACACCCTAAACCTAACCCTAACCCAAATCCTAACCATAACACGACATCCTAACCCTAACACTAACGCTAACCCAACACCCAAAACCTAACTCTAACTGTTACCCGGAACCCTAACCCTAACACGACAGCAGACGCCCTAACCCTAACCCTGAACCCAACCCGACACCAGACACCCAATCCCCAACTCTAACACGACACCCAAACACTAACCCAAAACCTAACCGTAAACCTAACCCTAACCCTAACCCTATCCCTAAGCTTAACCTGAACCCGACACCAAACACCCTAACCCTAACCCGACACCAGACACCCAAACCCTAACCCTAACATGACACCCAAACACTAACCCTAAACCTAACCCTAACCCAAACCCTAACCCTAACCCTAACCCGACACCCAAAATCTAACCCTAACCCGACACTCTAACCCTAACCCTAACCCTAACATCCTAACCCTAACCCTAACGCTATCCCTAACTGCAACACTAACACTAACCCTAACCCTAACCCTAACACGACACACTAACACTAAACCTAACACAACATGTTAAGCCTAACACTAACCCTTACACTAACCCTAACCCAACAACAGACACCCTAACCCTAACCCTAACGCAACACCCAAAACCTAACCCGAACACTTACCCGAACCCCTAACCCTAACCCGACAGCAGACGCCATCATCCTAGCCCTAAACCTAACCATAACCATAACCCTAACCCTAACCCGACATCAGACACCCTAACCCCAACCCTAACCCTAACCCGTCAACAGACACCCTAACCCTAACCCTAACCCTAACCCTAACCCAACACACAAAACCTAACCCTAACACTTACCCGAATCCCTAAACCTAACCCGACACCAGACACCCTAACCCCAACACTAACCTTAACCCTAACGTGACAACAGACACCCTAACCCTAACCCTAAACCTAACCCAACACCCAAAAGCTAACCCTAACACTTACCCGACACCCTAACCCTAACCCGACACCAGACACCTCAACCCTAACCCTAACCAAACCCCTAACCCTAACACTAAACCTAAACACTAACACGACAGCAGACACCCAGCCCTAACCCTAACCCTCACCTGACACAAGACAACCTAACCCTAACCCGACACCCAAACCCTAATCCTAACTCTTACCCGAAACACTAACCCTAACCCGACACGCTAACACGACGTCCTAAACAGAAATCCTAACCCGATATCCTAACACTAACCCAAGCCGTAAACTTAACCCTAACACTTACCCTAACCCTAACACTAACACTAACACTTACCGGACACCCAAACCGCAACCCTAACCCTAAACCTACCCTTAACCCTAATGCTAACCCTAACCCAAATGCTAAACCTAAACCTAACCCTAATTGAACACGCTAACCCGACAATCTAACCCGACAACCTAACCGACACCCAAACACTAACCCTAACCCTTACTTGACACCCTAACTCTAACCCGACACCCTAAGCCTAACCCTAACCCTAACCCTAACCCTATACCTAACGTTAACCCTAACCCTAACCACTAACCTTAACCCAAACCCTAACCCTAACCCTAACACCCTAAACCTAACCCTAACCCTAACCCAAATTCTAACCATAACACGACATCCTAACCCTAACACTAACGCTAACCCAACACCCAAAACCTAAATCTAACTGTTACCCGGAACCCTAACCCTAACATGACAGCAGACGCCCTAACCCTAACCGGGAACCCAACCCGACACCAGACACCCAAACCCCAACTCTAACACGACACCCAAACACTAACCCAAAACCTAACCCTAAACCTAACCGTAACCCTAACCCTATCCCTAAACTTAACCTTAACCCGACACCAAACACCCTAACCCTAACCCGACACCAGACACCCAAACCCTAACCCTAACATGACACCCAAACACTAACCCTAACCCTAACGCTAACCCTAACCTGAAACCCAAAATCTAACCCTAACCCGACACTCTAACCCTAACCCTAACTCTAACACCCTAACCCTAACCCTTACCCTAACCTAATGCTATCCCTAACCGCAACACTAACCCTAACCCTAACCCTAACACGACACACTAACCCTAACCCTAACCATAACATCCTAACCCTAACCCTTACCCTAACCCTAACACTATCCCTAACCGCAACACTAACCCTAACCCGACACGCTAACACGACGTCCTAAACAAAATCCTAACCCGATATCCTAACACTAACCCAAGCCGTAAACTTAACCCTAACACTTACCCTAACCCTAACACTAACCCTAACACTTACCGGACACCCAAACACTAACTCTAACCCTAAACCTAACCATAACCCTAACCCTAAACCTATCCCTAAATCTAACCCTAACCCTAACCCTATGCCTAACGTTACCCCTAACCCTAACCACTAACCTTAACCCTAACCATATCCCTAACCCTAACACCCTAAACCTAACCCTAACCCTAACTCAAATCCTAACCATAACACGACATCCTAACCCTAACACTAACGCTAACCCAACTCCCAAAACCTAACTCTAACTGTTACCCGGAACCCTAACCCTAACATGACAGCAGACGCCCTAACCCTATCCGGGAACCCAACCCGACACCAGACACCCAAACCCCAACCCTAACACGGCACCCAAACACTAACCCAAAACCTAACCCTAAACCTAACCCTAACCCTAACCCTATCCCTAAACTTAACCTTAACGCAACACCAAACACCCTAACCCTAACCCGACACCAGACACCCAAACCCTAACCCTAACCCTAACCCTAACCCTAACCCTAACCCTAACCCTAACACAACATTTTAAGCCTAACCCTATCCCTTACCCTAACCCTAACCCGACAACAAACACCCTAAACCTAACCCTAACCCTAAGCCAAGTGCTAACCATAACATGACATCCTAACCCTAACACTAACCCTAACCTTAACACGACAGCACACACCCCAACTCTAACCCGACATCCAAACCCTAACCCTAAACCTCACCCTAACCCTAACCCGACAAGAGACACCCTAACCCTAACCCTAACCCAACACCCAAAACCTAATCCGAACACTTACCCGTACCCCTAACCCTAACCCGAGAGCGGACGCCCTAACCCTAACCCTAAACCTAACCATAACCATAACCCTAACCCTAACCTGACATCAGACACCCTAACCCCAACCCTAACCCTAACCCATCAGCAGACACCCTAACCCTAACCCTAAACCTAACCCAACACCCAAAACCTAACCCTAACACTTACCCGACACCCTAACACGTCAACAGACACCCTAACCCTAATCCTAACCCTAACCCTAACCCAACACACAAAACCTAACCCTAACACTTAAGCGAATCCCTAAACCTAACCCGACACCAGACACCCTAACCGTAACTGTAACCTTAACCCTAATCCGACAACAGACAGCCTAACCCTAAGCCTAAACCTAATCCAACACCCAAAAGCTAACACTAACACTTACCCGACACCCTAACCCTAACCCGACACCAGACACATTAACCCTAACCCTAACCCTAACCCTAACCCTAACCTGACCTAACCATAACACTAACCCTAACCCTAACCCGACACCCAAACACGAACCATAAGCGTAACGCTAACCCTATCCCTATCCCTAAACCTAACCCTAACCTGACCTAACCCTAACCATAACCCTAACCCAACCCCAAACCTGAATCATAACCGTAACCCTAACCCTAACGCAACATGTTAAGCCTAACCCTAACCCGACTCCAAACACCCTAAACCTAACCCTAACCCTAACCCAAATCCTAACCATAACACGACATCCTAACCCTATCACTAACGCTAACCCAACAACCAAAACCTAAATCTAACTGTTACCCGGAACCCTAACCCTAACACGACACCCAAACACTAACCCAAAACCTAACCCTAAACCAAACCCTAACCCTAACCCTATCCCTAAACTTAACCTTAACCCGACACCAAACACCCTAACCCTAACCCGACACCAGACACCCAAACCCTAACCCTAACCCTAACGCTATCCCTAACCGCAACACTGACCCTAACCTTAACCCTAACACGACACACTAACCCTAAACCTAACACAACATGTTAAGCCTAACCCTAACCCTTACCCTAACCCTAACCCGACAACAAACACCCTAAACCTAACCCTAACCCTTAGCCAAATCCTAACCATAACACGACATCCTAACCCTAATACTAACCCTAACTCTAACACGACAGCAGATACCCCAACTCTAACCCGACATCCAAACCATAACCCTAAAGTTCGCCCCAACCCTAACCCGACAACAGACACCCTAACCCTAACCCAACACCCAAAACCTAACCCGAACACTGACCCGAACCCCTAACCCTAACCCAACAGCAGACGCCCTAACCCTAATCCTAAACCTAACCATAACCATAACCCTAACCCTAACCCTAACCCTAACCCGACATCAGACACCCTAACCCTAACCCTAACCCTAACCCGTCAACAGACACCCTAACTCTAACCCTAACCCTAACCCGTCAACAGAAACCCTAACTCTAACCCTAAACCTAACCCTAACCATAAACCTAACCCTATACCTAACCTTAACCCTAACCATAACCCTAACTCTAACCCTAACACCCTAAACCTAACCCTAACCCTAACCCAAATCCTAACCATAACACGACATCCTAACCCTAACACTAACGCTAACCCAACACCCAAAACCTAACTCTAACTGTTACCCGGAACCCTAAACCTAACACGACAGCAGACGCCCTAACAATAACCCTGAACCCAACCCGACACCAGACACCCAATCCCCAACTCTAACACGACACCCAAACACTAACCCAAAACCTAACCGTAAACCTAACCCTAACCCTAACCCTATCCCTAAGCTTAACCTGAACCCGACACCAAACACCCTAACCCTAACCCGACACCAGACACCCAAACCCTAACCCTAACATGACACCCAAACACTAACCCTAAACCTAACCCTAACCCTAACCCAAACCCTAACCCTAACCCTAACCCGACACCCAAAATCTAACCCTAACCCGACACTCTAACCCTAACCCTAACCCTAACCCTAACATCCTAACCCTAACCCTAACGCTATCTCTAACCGCAACACTAACACTAACCGTAACCCTAACCCTAACACCACACACTAACCCTAAACCTAACACAACATGTTAAGCCTAACACTAACCCTTACACTAACCCTAACCCAACAACAGACACCCTAACCCTAACCCGACACCAGACAGCCAAATCCTAACCCTAACATGACACCCAAACACTAACCCTAAACCTAAGCCTAACCCAAACCCTAACCCTAACCCTAACCCGACACCCAAAATCTAACCCTAACCCGACACTCTAACCCTAACCCTAACCCTAACATCCTAACCCTAACCCTAACGCTATCCCTAACTGCAACACTAACACTAACCCTAACCCTAACCCTAACACGACACACTAACCCTAAACCTAACACAACATGTTAAGCCTAACACTAACCCTTACACTAACCCTAACCCAACAACAGACACCCTAACCCTAACCCTAACCCAACACCCAAAACCTAACCCGAACACTTACCCGAACCCCTAACCCTAACCCGACAGCAGACGCCATCATCCTAGCCCTAAACCTAACCATAACCATAACCCTAACCCTAACCCGACATCAGACACCCTAACCCCAACCCTAACCCTAACCCGTCAACAGACACCCTAACCCTAACCCTAACCCTAACCCTAACCCAACACACAAAACCTAACCCTAACACTTACCCGAATCCCTAAACCTAACCCGACACCAGACACCCTAACCCCAACACTAACCTTAACCCTAACGTGACAACAGACACCCTAACCCTAACCCTAAACCTAACCCTAACCCTAACCCTATCCCTAAACTTAACCTTAACCCGACACCAAACACCCTAACCCTAACCCGACACCAGACACCCAAATCGTAACCCTAACATGACACCCAAACACTAACCCTAACCCTAAACCTGACCCTAACCCGACACCCAAAATCTAACCCTAACCCGACACTCTAACCCTAACCCTAACTCTAACACCTTAACCCTAACCCTTACCCTAACCCTAATGCTATCCCTAACCGCAACACTAACCCTAACCCTAACCCTAACACGACACAGTAACCCTAACCCTAACCATAACATCCTAACCCTAACCCTTACCCTAACCCTAACGCTATCCCTAACCGCAACACTAACCCTAACCCGACACGCTAACACGACGTCCTAAACAGAAATCCTAACCCGATATCCTAACACTAACCCCAGCCGTAAACTTAACCCTAACACTTACCCTAAACCTAACACTAACCCTAACACTTACCGGACACCCAAACACTAACCCTAACCCTAAACCTAACCATAACCCTAACCCTAAACCTATCCCTAAATCTAACCCTAACCCTAACCCTAACCCTATACCTAACGTTAACCCTAACCCTAACCACTAACCTTAACCCTAACCATAACCCTAACCCTAACACCCTAAACCTAACCCTAACCCTAACTCAAATCCTAACCATAACACGACATCCTAACCCTAACACTAACGCTAACCCAACACCCAAAACCTAACTCTAAGTGTTACCCGGAACCCTAACCCTAACATGACAGCAGACGCCCTAACCCTAACCGGGAACCCAACCCGACACCAGACACCCAAACCCCAACCCTAACACGGCACCCAAACACTAACCCAAAACCTAACCCAAAACCTAACCCTAAACCTAACCCTATCCCTAAACTTAACCTTAACGCAACACCAAACTCCCTAACCCTAACCTGACACCAGACACCCAAACCCTAACCCTAACCCTAACGCTATCCCTAACCGCAACACTGACCCTAACCTTAACCCTAACACGACACACTAACCCTAAACCAGCACAACATGTTAAGCCTAACCCTAACCCTTACCCTAACCCTAACCCGACAACAAACTTCCTAAACCTAACCCTAACCCTAAGCCAAATCCTAACCATAACGCGACATCCTAACCCTAACACTAACCCTAACCCTAACACGACAGCAGATACCCCAACTCTAACCCGACATCCAAACCCTAACCCTAAAGTTCGCCCTAACCCTAACCCGACAACAGACACCCTAACCCTAACCCAACACCCAAAACCTAACCCGAACACTGACCCGAACCCCTAACCCTAACCCAAGAGCAGACGCCCTAACCCTAATCCTAAACCTAACCATAACTATAACCCTAACCCTCACCCGACATCAGACACCCTAACCCTAACCCTAACCCTAACCCGTCAACAGACACCCTAACTCTAACCCTAACCCTAACCCGTCAACAGAAACCCTAACTCTAACCCTAAAACTAACCCTAACCCTAAACCTAACCCTATACCTAACCTTAACCCTAACCCTAACCATAACCCTAACCCTAACACCCTAAACCTAACCCTAACCCAAATCCTAACCATAACACGACATCCTAACCCTAACACTAACGCTAACCCAACACCCAAAACCTAACTCTAACTGTTACCCGGAACCCTAACCCTAACACGACAGCAGACGCCCTAACAATAACCCTGAACACAACCCGACACGAGACACCCAATCCCCAACTCTAACACGACACCCAAACACTAACCCAAAACCTAACTGTAAACCTAACCCTAACCCTAACCCTATCCCTAAGCTTAACCTGAACCCGACACCAAACACCCTAACCCTAACCCGACACCAGACAGCCAAATCCTAACCCTAACATGACACCCAAACACTAACCCTAAACCTAAGCCTAACCCAAACCCTAACCCTAACCCTAACCCGACACCCAAAATCTAACCCTAACCCGACACTCTAACCCTAACCCTAACCCTAACATCCTAACCCTAACCCTAACGCTATCCCTAACTGCAACACTAACACTAACCCTAACCCTAACCCTAACACGACACACTAACCCTAAACCTAACACAACATGTTAAGCCTAACACTAACCCTTACACTAACCCTAACCCAACAACAGACACCCTAACCCTAACCCTAACCCAACACCCAAAACCTAACCCGAACACTTACCCGAACCCCTAACCCTAACCGGACAGCAGACGCCATCATCCTAGCCCTAAACCTAACCATAACCATAACCCTAACCCTAACCCGACATCAGACACCCTAACCCCAACCCTAACCCTAACCCGTCAACAGACACCCTAACCCTAACCCTAACCCTAACCCTAACCCAACACACAAAACCTAACCCTAACACTTACCCGAATCCCTAAACCTAACCCGACACCAGACACCCTAACCCCAACACTAACCTTAACCCTAACGTGACAACAGACACCCTAACCCTAACCCTAAACCTAACCCTAACCCTAACCCTATCCCTAAACTTAACCTTAACCCGACACCAAACACCCTAACCCTAACCCGACACCAGACACCCAAATCGTAACCCTAACATGACACCCAAACACTAACCCTAACCCTAAACCTGACCCTAACCCGACACCCAAAATCTAACCCTAACCCGACACTCTAACCCTAACCCTAACTCTAACACCTTAACCCTAACCCTTACCCTAACCCTAATGCTATCCCTAACCGCAACACTAACCCTAACCCTAACCCTAACACGACACAGTAACCCTAACCCTAACCATAACATCCTAACCCTAACCCTTACCCTAACCCTAACGCTATCCCTAACCGCAACACTAACCCTAACCCGACACGCTAACACGACGTCCTAAACAGAAATCCTAACCCGATATCCTAACACTAACCCCAGCCGTAAACTTAACCCTAACACTTACCCTAAACCTAACACTAACCCTAACACTTACCGGACACCCAAACACTAACCCTAACCCTAAACCTAACCATAACCCTAACCCTAAACCTATCCCTAAATCTAACCCTAACCCTAACCCTAACCCTATACCTAACGTTAACCCTAACCCTAACCACTAACCTTAACCCTAACCATAACCCTAACCCTAACACCCTAAACCTAACCCTAACCCTAACTCAAATCCTAACCATAACACGACATCCTAACCCTAACACTAACGCTAACCCAACACCCAAAACCTAACTCTAAGTGTTACCCGGAACCCTAACCCTAACATGACAGCAGACGCCCTAACCCTAACCGGGAACCCAACCCGACACCAGACACCCAAACCCCAACCCTAACACGGCACCCAAACACTAACCCAAAACCTAACCCAAAACCTAACCCTAAACCTAACCCTATCCCTAAACTTAACCTTAACGCAACACCAAACTCCCTAACCCTAACCTGACACCAGACACCCAA
Organism: Giraffa tippelskirchi; assembly: GCF_054371585.1. Classification (NCBI taxonomy): domain Eukaryota; kingdom Metazoa; phylum Chordata; class Mammalia; order Artiodactyla; family Giraffidae; genus Giraffa; species Giraffa tippelskirchi. The sequence goes on from NC_137286.1 coordinate 69,826,031, forward strand.
ACCCTAACCCTAACCCTAACGCTATCCCTAACCGCAACACTGACCCTAACCTTAACCCTAACACGACACACTAACCCTAAACCAGCACAACATGTTAAGCCTAACCCTAACCCTTACCCTAACCCTAACCCGACAACAAACTTCCTAAACCTAACCCTAACCCTAAGCCAAATCCTAACCATAACGCGACATCCTAACCCTAACACTAACCCTAACCCTAACACGACAGCAGATACCCCAACTCTAACCCGACATCCAAACCCTAACCCTAAAGTTCGCCCTAACCCTAACCCGACAACAGACACCCTAACCCTAACCCAACACCCAAAACCTAACCCGAACACTGACCCGAACCCCTAACCCTAACCCAACAGCAGACGCCCTAACCCTAATCCTAAACCTAACCATAACCATAACCCTAACCCTAACCCGACATCAGACACCCTAACCCTAACCCTAACCCTAACCCGTCAACAGACACCCTAACTCTAACCCTAACCCTAACCCGTCAACAGAAACCCTAACTCTAACCCTAAAACTAACCCTAACCCTAAACCTAACCCTATACCTAACCTTAACCCTAACCCTAACCATAACCCTAACCCTAACACCCTAAACCTAACCCTAACCCAAATCCTAACCATAACACGACATCCTAACCCTAACACTAACGCTAACCCAACACCCAAAACCTAACTCTAACTGTTACCCGGAACCCTAACCCTAACACGACAGCAGACGCCCTAACAATAACCCTGAACACAACCCGACACCAGACACCCAATCCCCAACTCTAACACGACACCCAAACACTAACCCAAAACCTAACTGTAAACCTAACCCTAACCCTAACCCTATCCCTAAGCTTAACCTGAACCCGACACCAAACACCCTAACCCTAACCCGACACCAGACAGCCAAATCCTAACCCTAACATGACACCCAAACACTAACCCTAAACCTAAGCCTAACCCAAACCCTAACCCTAACCCTAACCCGACACCCAAAATCTAACCCTAACCCGACACTCTAACCCTAACCCTAACCCTAACATCCTAACCCTAACCCTAACGCTATCCCTAACTGCAACACTAACACTAACCCTAACCCTAACCCTAACACGACACACTAACCCTAAACCTAACACAACATGTTAAGCCTAACACTAACCCTTACACTAACCCTAACCCAACAACAGACACCCTAACCCTAACCCTAACCCAACACCCAAAACCTAACCCGAACACTTACCCGAACCCCTAACCCTAACCCGACAGCAGACGCCATCATCCTAGCCCTAAACCTAACCATAACCATAACCCTAACCCTAACCCGACATCAGACACCCTAACCCCAACCCTAACCCTAACCCGTCAACAGACACCCTAACCCTAACCCTAACCCTAACCCTAACCCAACACACAAAACCTAACCCTAACACTTACCCGAATCCCTAAACCTAACCCGACACCAGACACCCTAACCCCAACACTAACCTTAACCCTAACGTGACAACAGACACCCTAACCCTAACCCTAAACCTAACCCAACACCCAAAAGCTAACCCTAACACTTACCCGACACCCTAACCCTAACCCGACACCAGACACCTTAACCCTAACCCTAACCATAACCCTAACCCTAACACTAAACCTAAACACTAACACGACAGCAGACACCCAGCCCTAACCCTAACCCTCACCTGACACAAGACAACCTAACCCTAACCCGACACCCAAACCCTAATCCTAACTCTTACCCGAAACACTAACCCTAACCCGACACGCTAACACGACGTCCTAAACAGAAATCCTAACCCGATATCCTAACACTAACCCAAGCCGTAAACTTAACCCTAACACTTACCCTAACCCTAACACTAACACTAACACTTACCGGACACCCAAACCGTAACCCTAACCCTAAACCTACCCTTAACCCTAATGCTAACCCTAACCCAAATGCTAAACCTAAACCTAACCCTAATTGAACACGCTAACCCGACAATCTAACCCGACAACCTAACCGACACCCAAACCCTAACCCTAACCCTTACTTGACACCCTAACCCTAACCCGACACCCTAAGCCTAACCCTCACCCTAACCCTAACCCCAACCCTATACCTAACGTTAACCCTAACCCTAAACACTAACCTTAACCCAAACCCTAACCCTAACCCTAACACCCGAAACCTAACGCTAACCCTAACCCAAATCCTAACCATAACACGACATCCTAACCCTAACACTAACGCTAACACAACACCCAAAACCTAACTCTAACTGTTACCCGGAACCCTAACCCTAACATGACAGCAGACGCCCTAACCCTAACCGGGAACCCAACCCGACACCAGACACCCGAACCCCAACTCTAACACGACACCCAAACACTAACCCAAAACCTAACCCTAAAACTAACCCTAACTCTAACCCTATCCCTAAACTTAACCTTAACCCGACACCAAACACCCTAACCCTAACCCGACACCAGACACCCAAACCCTAACCCTAACATGACACCCAAACACTAACCCTAACCCTAACCCTAACCCTAACCCGACACCCAAAATCTAACCCTAACCCGACACTCTAACCCTAACCCTAACTCTAACACCTTAACCCTAACCCTTACCCTAACCCTAATGCTATCCCTAACCGCAACACTAACCCTAACCCTAACCCTAACACGACACACTAACCCTAACCCTAACCATAACGTCCTAACCCTAACCCTTACCCTAACCCTAACGCTATCCCTAACCGCAACACTAACCCTAACCCGAAACGCTAACACAACGTCCTAAACAGAAATCCTAACCCGATATCCTAACACTAACCCAAGCCGTAAACTTAACCCTAACACTTACCCTAACCCTAACACTAACCCTAACACTTACCGGACACCCAAACACTAACCCTAACCCTAAACCTAACCATAACCCTAACCCTAAACCTATCCCTAAATCTAACCCTAACCCTAACCCTAACCCTATACCTAACGTTAACCCTAACCCTAACCACTAACCTTAACCCTAACCATAACCCTAACCCTAACACCCTAAACCTAACCCTAACCCTAACTCAAATCCTAACCATAACACGACATCCTAACCCTAACACTAACGCTAACCCAACACCCAAAACCTAACTCTAACTGTTACCCGGAACCCTAACCCTAACATGACAGCAGACGCCCTAACCCTAACCGGGAACCCAACCCGACACCAGACACCCAAACCCCAACCCTAACACGGCACCCAAACACTAACCCAAAACCTAACCCTAAACCTAACCCTAACCCTAACCCTATCCCTAAACTTAACCTTAACGCAACACCAAACACCCTAACCCTAACCCGACACCAGACACCCAAACCCTAACCCTAACCCTAACCCCAACCCTAACCCTAACGCTATCCCTAACCGCAACACTGACCCTAACCTTAATCCTAACACGACACACTAACCCTAAACCTAACACAACATGTTAAGCCTAACCCTAACCCTTACCCTAACTCTAACCCAACAACAAACACCCTAAACCTAACCCTAACCCTAAGCCAAATCCTAACCATAACACAACATCCTAACCCTGACACTCACCCTAACCCTAACACGACAGCAGATACCCTAACTCTAACCCGACATCCAAACCCTAACCCTAAACCTCACCCTAACCCTAACCCGCCAACAGACACCCTAAACCTAACCCTAACCCAACACCCAATACCTATCCCGAACACTTACCGGAACCCCTAACCCTAACCCGACAGCTGACGCCCTAACCCTAATCCTAAACCTAACCATGACCATAACCCTAACCCTAACCCTAACCCTAACCCGACATGAGACATCCTAACACCAACCCTAACCCTAACCCGTCAACAGACACCCTAACTCTAACCCTAAACCTAACCCTAACGCTAACCCTACACCGAACCTTAACTCTAACCCTAACCCTAATCCCTAACCCTAACCCTAACCCTAAACCTAACCATAACCCTAACCCTAACCTGACATCAGACACCCTAACCCCAACCCTAACCCTAACCCGTCAACAGACACCCTAACCCTAACCCTAAACCTAACCCAACACACAAAACCTAACCCTAACACTTACCCGACACCCTAACCCGTCAACAGACACCGTAACCCTAATCCTAACCCTAACCCTAACCCAACACACAAAACCTAACCCTAATACTTACCCGAATCCCTAAACCTAACCCGACACCAGACACCCTAACTGTAACCGTAACCTTAACCCTAATCAGACAACAGACACCCTAACCCTAACCCTAAACCTAATCCAACACCCAAAAGCTAACACTAACACTTACCCGACACCCTAACCCTAACCCGACACCAGACACATTAACCCTAACCCTAACCCTAACCCTAACCCTAACCTGACCTAACCATAACACTAACCCTAACCCTAACCCGACACCCAAACACGAACCATAAGCGTAACGCTAACCCTATCCCTATCCCTAAACCTAACCCTAACCTGACCTAACCCTAACCATAACAATAACCCAACCCCAAACCTGAATCATAACCGTAACCCTAACCCTAACGCAACATGTTAAGCCTAACCCTAACCCGACTCCAAACACCCTAAACCTAACCCTAACCCTAACCCAAATCCTAACCATAACACGACATCCTAACCCTATCACTAACGCTAACCCAACAACCAAAACCTAAATCTAACTGTTACCCGGAACCCTAACCCTAACACGACACCCAAACACTAACCAAAACCTAACCCTAAAGCTAACCCTAACCCTAACCCTATCCCTAAACTTAACCTTAACCCGACACCAAACACCCTAACCCTAACCCGACACCAGACACCCAAACCCTAACCCTAACCCTAACGCTATCCCTAACCGCAACACTGACCCTAACCTTAACCCTAACACGACACACTAACCCTAAACCTAACACAACATGTTAAGCCTAACCCTAACCCTTACCCTAACCCTAACCCGACAACAAACACCCTAAACCTAACCCTAACCCTAAGCCAACTCCTAACCATAACACGACATCCTAACCCTAATACTAACCCTAACCTTAACACGACAGCAGATACCCCAACTCTAACCCGACATCCAAACCCTAACCCTAAAGTTCGCCCTAACCCTAACCCGACAATAGACACCCTAACCCTAACCCAACACCCAAAACCTAACCCGAACACTGACCCGAACCCCTAACCCTAACCCAACAGCAGACACCCTAACCCTAATCCTAAACCTAACCATAACCATAACCCTAACCCTAACCCTAAACCTAACCCGACATCAGACACCCTAACCCTAACCCTAAACCTAACCCGTAAACAGACACCCTAACTCTAACCCTAACCCTAACCCGTCAACAGAAACCCTAACTCTAACCCTAAACCTAACCCTAACCCTAACCCTAACCCTATACCTAACCTTAACCCTAACCCTAACCCTAACCCTAACACCCTAAACCTAACCCTAACCCTAACCCAAATCCTAACCATAACACGACATCCTAACCCTAACACTAACGCTAACCCAACACCCAAAACCTAACTCTAACTGTTACCCGGAACCCTAACCCTAACATGACAGCAGACGCCCTAACCCTAACCCTGAACTCAACCCGACACCAGACACCCAATCCCCAACTCTAACACGACACCCAAACACTAACCCAAAACCTAACCGTAAACCTAACCCTAACCCTAACCCTATCCCTAAACTTAACCTGAACCCGACACCAAACACCCTAACCCTAACCCGACACCAGACACCCAAACCCTAAGCCTAACATGACACCCAAACACTAACCCTAAACCTAACCCTAACCCTAACCCGCCAACAGACACCCTAACCCTAACCCTAACCCAACACCCAATAACTATCCCGAACACTTACCGGAACCCCTAACCCTAACCCGACAGCAGACGCCCTAACCCTAATCCTAAACCTAACCATGACCATAACCCTAACCCTAACCCTAACCCTAACCCGACATGAGACATCCTAACCCCAACCCTAACCCTAACCCGTCAACAGACACCTTAACTCTAACCCTAAACCTAACCCTAACCCTAACCCTACACCGAACCTTAACTCTAACCCTAACCCTAAGCCTAACCCTAAACCTAACCATAACCATAACCCTAACCCTAACCTGACATCAGACACCCTAACCCCAACCCTAACCCTAACCCGTCAACAGACACCCTAACCCTACCCCTAAACCTAACCCAACACCCAAAACCTAACCCTAACACTTACCCGACACCCTAACCCGTCAACAGACACCCTAACCCTAATCCTAACCCTAACCCTAACCCAACACACAAAACCTAACCCTAACACTTACCCGAATCCCTAAACCTAACCCGACACCAGACACCCTAACCGTAACCGTAACCTTAACCCTAATCCGACAACAGACACCCTAACCCTAACCCTAACCATATCCCTAACCCTAACACTAAACCTAAACCCTAACACGAGAGCAGGCACCCTAAACCTAACCCTAACCCTCACCTGACACAAGACAACCTAACCCTAAACCGACACCCAAACCCTAATCCTAACTCTTACCCGAAACACTAACCCTAACCCAACACGCTAACACGACATCCTGAACAGTAATATTAACCCGATATCCTAACACTAACCCAAGCCGTAAACTTAACCCTAAAACTTACCCTAACCCTAACACTAACCCTAAGACTTACCGGACACCCAAACCCTAACCCTAACCCTAAACCTAACCTTAACCCTAATGCTAACCCTAACCCAAATGCTAAACCTAAACCTAACCCTAACTGAACACGCTAACCCGACAACCTAACACGACAACCTAACCGACACCCAAACCCTAAACCTAACCCTTACTTGACACCCTAACCCTAACCCGACACCCTAAGCCTAACCCTAACCCGACACCCTAACCCTAACCCTAAACCTAACACTAACCCTAACCCTAACCCTATACCTAACCTTAAACCTAACGCTAACCCTAACCCCTAACCCTAACCCTAAACCTAACCCTAACCCTAACACCCTAAACCTAACCCTAACCCTAACCCAAATCCTAACCATAACACAACATCCTAACCCTAACACTAACGCTAACCCAACACCCAAAACCTAACTCTAACTGTTACCCGGACCCCTAATACTAACACGACAGCAGACGCCCTAACCCTAACCCTGAACCCAACCCGACACCAGACACCCAATCCCCAACTCTAACACGACACCCAAACATTAACCCAAAACCTAACCCTAAACCTAACCCTAACCCTAACCCTATCCCTAAACTTAACCTTAACCCGACACCAAACACCCTAACCCTAACCCGACACCAGACACCCAAACCCTAACCCTAACATGACACCCAAACACTAACCCTAAACCTAACCCTAACCCTAACCCTAACCCGACACCCAAAATCTAACCCTAACCCGACACTCTAACCCTAAACCTAACTCTAACACCCTAACCCTAACCCTTACCCTAACCCTAACACTATACCTAACGGCAACACTAACCCTAACCCTAACCCTAACACAACACACTAACCCTAACCCTAACCCTAACATCCTAACCCTAACCCTTACCCTAACCCTAATGCTATCCCTAACCGCAACACTAACCCTAACCCAACACGCTAACACGACGTCCTAAACAGAAATCCTAACCCGATATCCTAACACTAACCCAAGCCGTAAACTTAACCCTAACACTTACCCTAACCCTAACACTACCCCTAACACTTACTGGACACCCAAACACTAACCCTAACCCTAAACCTAACCATAACCCTAACCCTAAACCTATCCCTAACTCTAAACCTAACCCTAACCCTAACACGACACCTTAACCTTAAACCTAAACCGACACCCTAATCTTACTCCCAAAACATAACTGGAAATCCTAACCCGAAACCCTATACCTAACCCTAACTGGACACCCTAACCCTAACCATAACACGACACCCAAATCCTAACCCGACACCCTAAACCTAACCCAAACCCTAACCCTAACCCTATACCTAACCCAAATCCGAACCATAACACGACATCCTAACCCTAACACTAACGCTAACCCAACAACCAAAACCTAAATCTAACTGTTACCCGGAACCCTAACCCTAACATGACAGGAGACGCCCTAACCCTAACCCTGAACCCAACCCGACACCAGACACCCAAACCACAACTCTAACACGACACCCAAACACTAACCCAAAACCTAACCCTAAACCTAACCCTAACCCTATCCCTAAACTTAACCTCAACCCGACACCAAACACCCTAACCCTAACCCGACACCAGACACCCAAACTCTAACCCTAACATGACACCCAAACACTAACCCTAACCCTAACCCTAACCCTAACACGACACCCAAAATCCAACCCTAACCCGACACTCTAACCCTAACCCTAACCCTAACACCCTAACCCTAACCCTTACCCTAACCCTAACGCTATCCCTAATCGCAACACTAACCCTAACCTTTACCCTAACACGACACACTAACCCTAAACCTAACACAACATGTTAAGCCTAACCCTAACCCTTACCCTAACCCTAACCCGACAACAAACACCCTAAACCTAACCCTAACCCTAAGCCAAATCCTAACCATAACACGACATCCTAACCCTAATACTAAGCCTAACCCTAACAAGACAGCAGATACTCCAACTCTAACCCGACATCCAAACCCTAACCCTAAACCTCGCCCTAAACCTAACCCGACAACAGACACCCTAACCCTAACACAACACCCAAAATCTAACCCCAACCCCTAACCCTAAACCGACAGCAGACGCCCTAACACTAATCCTAAACCTAACCCAACACCCAAAAGCTAACCCTAAAACTTGCCCGACACCCTAACCCTAACACGACAGCAGACACCCTAACCCTAACCCTAACCCTCACCTGACACAAGACAACCTAACCCTAACCCGACACCCAAACCCTAATCCTAAATCTTACCCTAAACACTAACCCTAACCCGACACGCTAACACGACGTCCTAAACAGAAATCCTAACCCGATATCCTAACACTAACCCAAGCCGTAAACTTAACCCTAACACTTACCCTAACCCTAACACTACCCCTAACACTTACTGGACACCCAAACACAAACCCTAACCCTAAACCTAACCATAACCCTAACCCTAAACCTATCCCTAACTCTAAACCTAACCCTAACCCTAACACGACACCTTAACCTTAAACCTAAACCGACACCCTAATCTTACTCCCAAAACATAACTGGAAATCCTAACCCGAAACCCTATACCTAACCCTAACTGGACACCCTAACCCTAACCATAACCCGACACCCTAAACCTAACCCAAACCCTAACCCGACACCCTAAACCTAACCCAAACCCTAACCCTAACCCTATACCTAACCCAAATCCGAACCATAACACGACATCCTAACCCTAACACTAACGCTAACCCAACACCCAAAACCTAACTCTAACTGTTACCCGGAACCCTAACCCTAACACGACAGCTGACGCCCTAACCCTAACCCTGAACCCAACCCGACACCAGACACCCAATCCCCAACTCTAACACGACACCCAAACATTAACCCAAAACCTAACCCTAAACCTAACCCTAACCCTATCCCTAAACTTAACCTTAACCCGACACCAAACACCCTAACCCTAACCCGACACCAGACACCCAAACCCTAACACTAACATGACACCCAAACACTAACCCTAAACCTAACCCAAACCCTAACCCTAACCCGACACCCAAAATCTAACCCTAACCCGACACTCTAACCCTAAACCTAACTCTAACACCCTAACCCTAACACTTACCCTAACCCTAACACTATACCTAACGGCAACACTAACCCTAACCCTAACCCTAACACAACACACTAACCCTAACCCTAACCCTAACATCCTAACCCTAACCCTTACCCTAACCCTAATGCTATCCCTAACCGCAACACTAACCCTAACCCAACACGCTAACACGACGTCCTAAACAGAAATCCTAACCCGATATCCTAACACTAACCCAAGCCGTAAACTTAACCCTAACACTTACCCTAACCCTAACACTACCCCTAACACTTACTGGACACCCAAACACTAACCCTAACCCTAAACCTAACCATAACCCTAACCCTAAACCTATCCCTAACTCTAAACCTAACCCTAACCCTAACACGACACCTTAACCTTAAACCTAAACCGACACCCTAATCTTACTCCCAAAACATAACTGGAAATCCTAACCCGAAACCCTATACCTAACCCTAACTGGACACCCTAACCCTAACCATAACACGACACCCAAATCCTAACCCGACACCCTAAACCTAACCCAAACCCTAACCCTAACCCTATACCTAACCCAAATCCGAACCATAACACGACATCCTAACCCTAACACTAACGCTAACCCAACAACCACAACCTAAATCTAACTGTTACCCAGAACCCTAACCCTAACATGACAGGAGACGCCCTAACCCTAACCCTGAACCCAACCCGACACCAGACACCCAAACCACAACTCTAACACGACACCCAAACACTAACCCAAAACCTAACCCTAACCCTATCCCTAAACTTAACCTCAACCCGACACCAAACACCCTAACCCTAACCCGACACCAGACACCCAAACTCTAACCCTAACATGACACCCAAACACTAACCCTAACCCTAACCCTAACCCTAACACGACACCCAAAATCCAACCCTAACCCGACACTCTAACCCTAACCCTAACCCTAACACCCTAACCCTAACCCTTACCCTAACCCTAACGCTATCCCTAATCGCAACACTAACCCTAACCTTTACCCTAACACGACACACTAACCCTAAACCTAACACAACATGTTAAGCCTAACCCTAACCCTTACCCTAACCCTAACCCGACAACAAACACCCTAAACCTAACCCTAACCCTAAGCCAAATCCTAACCATAACACGACATCCTAACCCTAATACTAAGCCTAACCCTAACACGACAGCAGATGCTCCAACTCTAACCCGACATCCAAACCCTAAACCTAAACCTCGCCCTAAACCTAACCCGACAACAGACACCCTAACCCTAACACAACACCCAAAATCTAACCCGAACCCCTAACCCTAACCCGACAGCAGACGCCCTAACACTAATCCTAAACCTAACCCAACACCCAAAAGCTAACCCTAAAACTTACCCGACACCCTAACCCTAACACGACAGCAGACACCCTAACCCTAACCCTAACCCTCACCTGACACAAGACAACCTAACCCTAACCCGACACCCAAACCCTAATCCTAAATCTTACCCTAAACACTAACCCTAACCCGACACGCTAACACGACGTCCTAAACAGAAATCCTAACCCGATATCCTAACACTAACCCAAGCCGTAAACTTAACCCTAACCCTTACCCTAACCCTAACACTACCCCTAACACTTACTGGACACCCAAACACTAACCCTAACCCTAAACCTAACCATAACCCTAACCGTAAACCTATCCCTAACTCTAAACCTAACCCTAACCCTAACACGACACCTTAACCTTAAACCTAAACCGACACCCTAATCTTACTCCCAAAACATAACTGGAAATCCTAACCCGAAACCCTATACCTAACCCTAACTGGACACCCTAACCCTAACCATAACACGACACCCAAATCCTAACCCGACACCCTAAACCTAACCCAAACCCTAACCCGACACCCTAAACCTAACCCAAACCCTAACCCTAACCCTATACCTAACCCAAATCCGAACCATAACACGACATCCTAACCCTAACACTAATGCTAACCCAACACCCAAAACCTAAGTCTAACTGTTACCCGGAACCCTAACCCTAACATGACAGGAGACGCCCTAACCCTAACCCTGAACCCTACTCGACACCAGACACCCAAACCCCAACTCTAACACGACACCCAAACACTAACCCAAAACCTAACCCTAAACCTAACCCTAACCCTAACCCTATCCCTAAACTTAACCTCAACCCGACACCAAACACCCTAACCCTAACCCGACACCAGACACCCAAACTCTAACCCTAACATGACACCCAAACACTAACCCTAACCCTAACCCTAACCCTAACACGACACCCAAAATCCAACCCTAACCCGACACTCTAACCCTAACCCTAACCCTAACACCCTAACCCTAACCCTTACCCTAACCCTAACGCTATCCCTAATCGCAACACTAACCCTAACCTTTACCCTAACATGACACACTAACCCTAAACCTAACACAACATGTTAAGCCTAACCCTAACCCTTACCCTAACCCTAACCCGACAACAAACACCCTAAACCTAACCCTAACCCTTAGCCAAATCCTAACCATAACACGACATCCTAACCCTAATACTAACCCTAACTCTAACACGACAGCAGATACCCCAACTCTAACCCGACATCCAAACCATAACCCTAAAGTTCGCCCTAACCCTAACCCGACAACAGACACCCTAACCCTAACCCAACACCCAAAACCTAACCCGAACACTGACCCGAACCCCTAACCCTAACCCAACAGCAGACGCCCTAACCCTAATCCTAAACCTAACCATAACCATAACCCTAACCCTAACCCTAACCCTAACCCGACATCAGACACCCTAACCCTAACCCTAACCCTAACCCGTCAACAGACACCCTAACTCTAACCCTAACCCTAACCCGTCAACAGAAACCCTAACTCTAACCCTAAACCTAACCCTAACCATAAACCTAACCCTATACCTAACCTTAACCCTAACCCTAACCCTAACCCTAACCCTAACACCCTAAACCTAACCCTAACCCTAACCCAAATCCTAACCATAACACGACATCCTAACCCTAACACTAACGCTAACCCAACACCCAAAACCTAACTCTAACTGTTACCCGGAACCCTAACCCTAACACGACAGCAGACGCCCTAACAATAACCCTGAACCCAACCCGACACCAGACACCGAATCCCCAACTCTAACACGACACCCAAACACTAACCCAAAACCTAACCGTAAACCTAACCCTAACCCTAACCCTATCCCTAAGCTTAACCTGAACCCGACACCAAACACCCTAACCCTAACCCGACACCAGACACCCAAACCCTAACCCTAACATGACACCCAAACACTAACCCTAAACCTAACCCTAACCCTAACCCAAACCCTAACCCTAACCCTAACCCGACACCCAAAATCTAACCCTATCCCGACACTCTAACCCTAACCCTAACCCTAACCCTAACATCCTAACCCTAACCCTAACGCTATCCCTAACCGCAACACTAACACTAACCGTAACCCTAACCCTAACACCACACACTAACCCTAAACCTAACACAACATGTTAAGCCTAACACTAACCCTTACACTAACCCTAACCCAACAACAGACACCCTAACCCTAACCGTAACCCAACACCCAAAACCTAACCCGAACACATACCCGAACCCCTAACCCTAACCCGACAGCAGACGCCATCATCCTAGCCCTAAACCTAACCATAACCATAACCCTAACCCTAACCCGACATCAGACACCCTAACCCCAACCCTAACCCTAACCCGTCAACAGACACCCTAACCCTAACCCGACACCAGACACCCTAACCCTAACACTAACATGACACCCAAACACTAACCCTAACCCTAACCCTAACCCTAACCCAAAATCTAACCCTAACCCGACACTCTAACCCTAACCCTAACCCTAACATCCTAACCCTAACCCTTACCCTAACACTAACACTAACCCTAACCGCAATACTAACCCTAACCCTAACACGACACACTAACCCTAAACCTAACACAACATGTTAAGCTTAACACTAACCCTTAACCTAACCCTAACCCAACAACAGACACCCTAACCCTAATCCTAACCCAACACCCAAAACCAAACCCGAACACTTACCCGAACCCGTAACCCTAACCCGACAGCAGACGCCCTAAACCTAACCCTAAACCTAACCATAACCCTAACCCTAAGCCTAACCCTAACCGGACATCAGACACCGAACCCCAACCCTAACCCTAACCCGTCAACAGACACCCTAACTCTAACCCTAACCCTAACCCAACACACAAAACCTAAGCCTAACACTTACCCGAATCCCTAAACCTAACCCGACACCAGACACCCTAACTCTAACCCTAAACTCAACCCCAACCCGACAACAGACACCCTAACCCTAACCCTAAACCTAACCCAACACCCAAAAGCTAACCCTAAAACTTACCCGACACCATAACCCTAAACCGACAGCAGACACCTTAACCCTAACCATAACCATAACCCTAACCCTAACACTAATGCTAACCCAACACCCAAAACCTAACTCTACCTGTTACCCAGAACCCTAACCCTAACACGACAGCAGACGACCTAACCCAAACCCTGAACCCACCGCGACACCAGACACCCGAACCCCAACTCTAACACGACACCCAAACACTAACCCAAAACCTAACCCTAAACCTAACCCTAACCCTATCCCTAAACTTAACCTTAACCAGACACCAAACACCCTAACCCTAACCCGACACCAGACACCCAAACCCTAACCCTAACATGACACCCAAACACTAACCCTAACCCTAACCATAACCCTAACCCAAACCCTAACCCTAACCCTAACCCGACACCCAAAATCTAACTCTAACCCGACACTCTGACCCTAACCCTAACCCTAACACCCTAACCCTAACACTTACCCTAACCCTAATGCTATCCCTAACCGCAACACTAACTCTAACCCTAACCCTAACACGACACACTAACCCTAAAGCTAACACAACATGTTAAGCCTAACCCTAACCCTTACCCTAAACCTAACCCGACAACAAACACCCTTAACCTAACCCTAACCCTAACCCAAATCCTAACCATAACACGACATCCTAACCCTATCACTAACGCTAACCCAACACCCAAAACCTAACTCTAACTGTTACCAGGAACCCTAACCCTAACACGACAGCAGACGCCCTAACCCTAACCGTGAACCCAACCCGACACCAGACACCCAATCCCCAACTCTAACACGACACCCAAACACTAACCCTAAACCTAACCCTAACCCTAACCCTAAACTTAACCTTAACCCGACACCAAACACCCTAACCCTAACCCGACACCAGACACCCAAACCCTAACCCTAACATGACACCCAAACACTAACCCTAAACCTACCCCTAACCCTAACCCAAACCCTAACCCTAACCCTAACCCGACACCCTAATCATACACCCAAAACATAACTGGAAATCCTAACCCGAAACCCTGTACCTAACCCTAACTGGACACCCTAACCCTAACCATAACACGACACACAAAACCTAACCCGACACACTAACCCTAACCCTAACCCTAACCCTAACCTTAACCCTATACCTAACCCAAATCCTAACCATAACACGACATCCTAACACTAAAGCTAACCCAACACCCAAAACCTAACTCTACCTGTTACCCGGAACCCTAACCCTAACATGACAGCAGACGCCCTAACCCTAACCCTGAACATACCCCGACACAAGACACCCAAACCCCAACTCTAACACGACACCCAAACACTAACCCAAAACCTAACCCTAAACCTAACCCTAACCCTAACCCTATCCCTAAACTTAACCTTAACCCGACACCAAACACCCTAACCCTAACCCGACACCAGACACCCAAACCCTAACCCTAACATGACACCCAAACACTAACCCTAACCCTAACCCAAACCCTAACCCTAACCCGACACCCAAACAATAACCCTAACCCTAACCCTAACCCGACACCCAAAATCTAACCCTAACCCGACACTCTAACCCTAACCCTAACCCTAACCCTAACCCTAACCCTATACCTAAATTTAAACCTAACCCTAACCCTAACCCCTAACCCTAACCCTAACCCTAACACCATAAACCTAACCCTAACCCTAACCCAAATCCTAACCATAACACGACATCCTAACCCTATCACTGACGCTAACCCAACACCCAAAACCTAACTCTAACTGTTACCCGGAACCCTAACCCTAACACGACAGCAGATGCCCTAACCCTAACCCTGAACCCAACCCGACACCAGACACCCAATCCCCAACTCTAACACGACACCCAAACACTAACCCTAAACCTAACCCTAACCCTAACCCTATCCCTAAACTTAACCTTAACCCGACACCAAACACCCTAACCCTAACACGACACAAGACACCCAAACCCTAACCCTAACATGACACCCAAAACTAACCCTAAACCTAACCCTAACCCTAACCCAAACCCTAACCCTAACCCTAACCCGACACCCAAAATCTAACCCTAACCCGACACTCTAACCCTAACACTAACCCTAACATCCTAACCCTAACCCTAACGCTATCCCTAACCGCAACACTAACCCTAACCCTAACCCTAACCCTAACCCTAACACGACACACTAACCCTAAACCTAACACAACATATTAAGCCTAACACTAACCCTTACACTAACCCTAACCCAACAACAGACACCCTAACCCTAATCCTAACCCAACACAAAAACCTAACCTGAACACTTACCTGAACCCCTAACCCTAACCCGACAGCAGACGCCCCACAGTAACCCTGAACCTAACCATAACCATAACCCTAAACCTAACCCGATATCAGACACCCTAACCCCAACCCTAACCCTAACCCGTCAACAGACACCCTAACCCTAACCCTAAACCTAACCCAACACCCAAAACCGAACCCTAACACTTACCCGACACCATAACCCTAACCCTAACACGTCAACAGACACCCAAACCCTAACCCTAACCCTAACCCTAACCCTAACCTTAACCCTATACCTAACCCAAATCCTAACCATAACACGACATCCTAACCCTAACACTAACACTAACCCAACACCCAAAACCTAACTCTACCTGTTACCCGGAACCCTAACCCTAACATGACAGCAGACGCCCTAACCATAACCCTGAACACAACCCGACACAAGACACCCAAACCCCAACTCTAACACGACACCCAAACACTAACCCAAAACCTAACCCTAAACCTAACCCTAACCCTAACCCTATCCCTAAACTTAACCTTAACCCGACACCAAACACCCTAACCCTAACACAACACCAGACACCCAAACCCTAACCCTAACATGACACCCAAACACTAACCCTAACCCTAACCATAACCCTAACCCTAACACGACACACAAAATCCAACCCTAACCCGACACTCTAACCCTAACCCTAACCATAACACCCTAACCCTAACCCTTACCTTAACCCTAACGCTATCCCTAACCGCAACACTAACCCTAACCTTTACGCTAACATGACACACTAACCCTTAACCTAACACAACATGTTAAGCCTAACCCTAACCCTAACCCTAACCCTAACCCGACACTCTAACCCTAACCCTAACCCTAACACCTTAACCCTAACACTTACCCTAACCCTAATGCTATCCCTAACCACAACACTAACGCTAACCCTAACCCTAACACGACACACTAACCCTAAACCTAACACAACATGTTAAGCCTAACCCCAACCCTTACCCTATCCCTAACCCGACAACAAACACCCTAAACCTAACCCTAACCCTAAGCCAAATCCTAACCGTAACACGACATCCTAACCCTAACACTAACCCTAACCTTAACACGACAGCAGACACCCCAACTCTAACCCGACATCCAAACCCTAACCCTAACCCTAACCCAACACGCAAAACCTAACCCGAACACTTACCCTAACCCCTAACCCTAACCCGACAGCAGACGCCCTAACCCTAACCCTAACCCTAACCCTAACCCTAACCATAACGCTAACCCTAACCCGACATCAGACACCCTAACCCCAACCCTGAACCCAACCCGACAGCAGACACCCAAACCCCAACTCTAACATGACACCCAAACACTAACCTAAAACCTAACCCTAACCCTAAACCTAACCCTAATTGAACACACTACCCGACAACCTTACCCGACAACCTAACCGACACACAAACCCTAACCCTAACCCTTACTTGACACCCTAACCCTAACCCAACACCCTAAGCCTAACCCTAACACTAACACTAACCCTAACCCTATACCTAACGTTAACCCTAACCCTAACCACTAACCTTAACCCTAACCCTAACCCTAACCCTAACCCTAACACCCTAAACCTAACCCTTACCCTAACCCTAATGCTATCCCTAACCGCAACCCTAACACTAACCCTAACCCTAACCCGACATCAGACACCCTAACCACAACCCTAACCCTAACCCATCAACAGACACCCTAAGTCTAACCCTAAACCTAGCCCAACACACAAAACCTAACCCTAACACTTACCCGCATCCCTAAACCTAACCCAACACCAGACACCCTAACCCTAACCCTAACCTTAACCCGAACCCGACAACAGACACATAACCCTAACCCTAAACCTAACCCAACACCCAAAAGCTAACCCTAACACTTACCCGACACTCTAACGCTAACCCGGCACCAGACACCTTAACCCTAACCCTAACCATAACCCTAACCCTAAAACTAAACCTAAACACTAACAGGACAGCAGACACCCTAACACTAAATCTAATCCTCACCTGACACAAGACAACCTAACCCTAACCCGACACCCAAACCCTAATCCTAACTCTTACCCGAAACACTAACCCTAACCCGACACGCTAACATGACGTCCTAAACAGAAATCCTAACCCAATATCCTAACACTAACCCAAGCCGTAAACTTAACCCTAACACTTACCCTAAACCTAACACTAACCCTAAAACTTACCGGACACCCAAACACTAACCCTAACCCTAAACCTAAACATAACACTAACCCTAAACATATCCCTAAATCTAACCCTAACCCTAACCCTAACACGACACCCTAACCTTAAACCTAACCCGACACACTAATCTTACTCCCAAAACATAACTGGAAACCCTTACCCGAAACCCTATAACTAACCCTAACTGGACACCCTAACCCTAACCATAACACGACACCCAAACCCTAACCTTAACCCTAAGCCTAACCTTAACCCTAATGCTAACCCTAACCCAAATGCTAAACCTAAACCTAACCCTAATTGAACACGCTAACCCGACAACCTAACCGGACAACCTAACCGAAACCCAAACCCTAACCCTAACCCTTACGTGACACCCTAACCCTAACCCGACACCCTAACCCTAACCCTAACGCTAACCCTATTCCTAGCCTTAACACTAACCCTAACCCTAAACCCTAACCCTAACCCTAACCCTAACGCTAACACCCTAAATCTAACCCTAACCCTAACCCAAATCCTAACCATAACACGACATCCTAACCCTAACACTAACGCTAACCCAACACCCAATACCTAACTCTACCTGTTGCCCGAAACCCTAACCCTAACATGACAGCAGACGCCCTAACCCTAACCCTGAACACAACCCGACACCAGACACCCGAACCCCAACTCTAACACGACACCCAAACACTAACCCAAAACCTAACCCTAAACCTAACCCTAACCCTATCCCTAAACTTAACCTTAACCCAACACCAAACACCCTAACCCTAACCCGACACCAGACACCCAAACCCTAACCCTAACATGACACCCAAACACTAACCCTAACCCTAACCCTAAACCTAAACATAACCATAACCCTAACCCTAACCCGACAACAAACACCCTAAACCTAACCCTAACCCTAAGCCAAATCCTAACCGTAACACGACATCCTAACCCTAACACTAACCCTAACCTTAACACGACAGAAGACACCCCAACTCTAACCCGACATCCAAACCCTAACCCTAACGCTAACCCAACACGCAAAACCTAACCCGAACACTTACCCGAACCCCTAACCCTAACCCGACAGCAGACGCCCTAACCCTAACCCTAACCCTAACCCTAACCATAAACCTAACCCTAACCCGACATCAGACACCCTAACCCCAACCCTGAACCCAACCCGACAGCAGACACCCAAACCCCAACTCTAACATGACACCCCAACACTAACCTAAAACTTAACCCTAACCCTAAACCTAACCCTAATTGAACACACTACCCGACAACCTTACCCGACAACCTAACCGACACACAAACCCTAACCCTAACCCTTACTTGACACCCTAACCCTAACCCAACACCCTAAGCCTAACCCTAACACTAACACTAACCCTAACCCTATACCTAACGTTAACCCTAACCCTAACCACTAACCTTAACCCTAACCCTAACCCTAACCCTAACCCTAACACCCTAAACCTAACCCTTACCCTAACCCTAATGCTATCCCTAACCGCAACCCTAACACTAACCCTAACCCTAACCCGACATCAGACACCCTAACCACAACCCTAACCCTAACCCATCAACAGACACCCTAAGTCTAACCCTAAACCTAGCCCAACACACAAAACCTAACCCTAACACTTACCCGCATCCCTAAACCTAACCCAACACCAGACACCCTAACCCTAACCCTAACCTTAACCCGAACCCGACAACAGACACATAACCCTAACCCTAAACCTAACCCAACACCCAAAAGCTAACCCTAACACTTACCCGACACTCTAACGCTAACCCGGCACCAGACACCTTAACTCTAACCCTAACCATAACCCTAACCCTAAAACTAAACCTAAACACTAACAGGACAGCAGACACCCTAACACTAAATCTAATCCTCACCTGACACAAGACAACCTAACCCTAACCCGACACCCAAACCCTAATACTAACTCTTACCCGAAACACTAACCCTAACCCGACACGCTAACATGACGTCCTAAACAGAAATCCTAACCCAATATCCTAACACTAACCCAAGCCGTAAACTTAACCCTAACACTTACCCTAAACCTAACACTAACCCTAAAACTTACCGGACACCCAAACACTAACCCTAACCCTAAACCTAACCATAACACTAACCCTAAACATATCCCTAAATCTAAGCCTAACCCTAACCCTAACACGACACCCTAACCTTAAACCTAACCCGACACACTAATCTTACTCCCAAAACATAACTGGAAACCCTTACCCGAAACCCTATAACTTACCCTAACTGGACACCCTAACCCTAACCATAACACGACACCCAAAGCCTAACCTTAACCCTAAGCCTAACCTTAACCCTAATGCTAACCCTAACCCAAATGCTAAACCTAAACCTAACCCTAATTGAACACGCTAACCCGACAACCTAACCGGACAACCTAACCGAAACCCAAACCCTAACCCTAACCCTTACGTGACACCCTAACCCTAACCCGACACCCTAACCCTAACCCTAACGCTAACCCTATTCCTAGCCTTAACACTAACCCTAACCCTAAACCATAACCCTAACCCTAACCCTAACCCTAACACCCTAAACCTAACCCTAACCCTAACCCAAATCCTAACCATAACACGACATCCTAACCCTAACACTAACGCTAACCCAACACCCAATACCTAACTCTACCTGTTGCACGGAACCCTAACCCTAACATGACAGCAGACGCCCTAACCCTAACCCTGAACACAACCCGACACCAGACACCCGAACCCCAACTCTAACACGACACCCAAACACTAACCCAAAACCTAACCCTAAACCTAACCCTAAACCTATCCCTAAACTTAACCTTAACCCAACACCAAACACCCTAACCCTAACCCGACACCAGACACCCAAACCCTAACCCTAACATGACACCCAAACACTAACCCTAACCCTAACCCTAAACCTAACCATAACCATAACCCTAACCCTAACGCGACATCAGACACCGTTACCCCAAACCTAACCCTAACCCGTCAACAGACACCCTAACTCTAACCCTAACCCTAACCCAACACACAAAACCTAACCCTAACACTTACCCGAATCCCTAAACCTAACCCGACACCAGACACCCTAACCCGAACCCTAACCTTAACCCTAACCCGACAACAGACACCCTAACCCTAACCCTAAACCTAACCCAACTCCCAAAAGCTAACCCTAACACTTACCCGACACCCTAACCCTAACCTGACACCAGACACCTTAACCCTAACCCTAACCCTAACCCTAACACTAAACTTAAACCCTAACACGACAGCAGACACCCTAACCCTATCCCTAACCCTCACCTGACACAACACAACCAAATCCTAACCCGACACCCAAACCCTAATCCTAACTCTTACCCGAAACACTAACACTAACCCGACACGCTAACACGACATCCTAAACAGAAATACTAACCTGATATCCTAACACTAACCCAAGCCGTAAACTTAACCCTAAAACTTACCCTAACCCTAACACTAACGCTAACCCAACACCCAAAACCTAAATCTAACTGTTACCCGGAACCCTAACCCTAACCCGACACTAGACACCTTAACCCTAACCCTAACCATATCCCTAACCCTAACACTAAACCTAAACCCTAACACGAGAGCAGACACCCTAACCCTAACCCTAACACTCACCTGACACAAGACAACCTAACCCTAACCCGACACCCAAACCCTAATCCTAACTCTTACCCGAAACACTAACCCTAACCCGACACGCTAACACGACATCCTGAACAGTAATACTAACCCGATATCCTAACACTAACCCAAGCCGTAAACTTAACCCTAAAACTTACCCTAACCCTAACACTAACCCTAAGACTTACCGGACACCCAAACCCTAACCCTAACCCTAAACCTAACCTTAACCCTAATGCTAACCCTAACCCAAATGCTAAACCTAAACCTAACCCTAACTGAACACGCTAACCCGACAACCTAACACGACAACCTAACCGATACCCAAACCCTAAACCTAACCCTTACTTGACACCCTAACCGTAACCCGACACCCTAAGCGTAACCCTAACCCGACACCCTAACCCTAACCCTAAACCTAACACTAACCCTAACCCTAACCCTATACCTAACCTTAAACCTAACGCTAACCCTAACCCCTGACCCTAACCCTAACCCTAACCCTAACCCTAACACCCTAAACCTAACCCTAAACCTAACCCAAATCCTAACCATAACACGACATCCTAACCCTAACACTAACGCTAACCCAACACCCAAAACCTAACTCTAACTGTTACCCGGAACCCTAACCCTAACACGACAGCTGACGCCCTAACCCTAACCCTGAACCCAACCCGACACCAGACACCCAATCCCCAACTCTAACACGACACCCAAACATTAACCCAAAACCTAACCCTAAACCTAACCCTAACCCTAACCCTATCCCTAAACTTAACCTTAACCCGACACCAAACACCCTAACCCTAACCCGACACCAGACACCCATACCCTAACACTAACATGACAGCCAAACACTAACCCTAACCCTAACCCTAACCCTAAACCTAACCCGACACCCAAAATCTAACCCTAACCCGACACTCTAACCCTAAACCTAACTCTAACACCCTAACCCTAACCCTTACCCTAACCCTAACACTATACCTAACGGCAACACTAACCCTAACCCTAACCCTAACACAACACACTAACCCTAACCCTAACCCTAACATCCTAACCCTAACCCTTACCCTAACCCTAATGCTATCCCTAACCGCAACACTAACCCTAACCCAACACGCTAACACGACGTCCTAAACAGAAATCCTAACCCGATATCCTAACACTAACCCAAGCCGTAAACTTAACGCTAACACTTACCCTAACCCTAACACTACCCCTAACACTTACTGGACACCCAAACACTAACCCTAACCCTAAACCTAACCATAACCCTAACCCTAAACCTATCCCTAACTCTAACCCTAACCCTAACCCTAACA
This sequence comes from Giraffa tippelskirchi, assembly GCF_054371585.1. Taxonomy (NCBI): domain Eukaryota; kingdom Metazoa; phylum Chordata; class Mammalia; order Artiodactyla; family Giraffidae; genus Giraffa; species Giraffa tippelskirchi. The sequence continues at coordinate 69,849,897 of NC_137286.1, forward strand.
CGACACCTTAACCTTAAACCTAAACCGACACCCTAATCTTACTCCCAAAACATAACTGGAAATCCTAGCCCGAAACCCTATACCTAACCCTAACTGGACACCCTAACGCTAACCATAACACGACACCCAAATCCTAACCCGACACCCTAAACCTAACCCAAACCCTAACCCTAACCCTATACCTAACCCAAATCCGAACCATAACACGACATCCTAATCCTAACACTAACGCTAACCCAACAACCAAAACCTAAATCTAACTGTTACCCGGAACCCTAACCCTAACATGACAGGAGACGCCCTAACCCTAACCCTGAACCCAACCCGACACCAGACACCCAAACCCCAACTCTAACACGACACCCAAACATTAACCCAAAACCTAACCCTAAACCTAACCCTAACCCTATCCCTAAACTTAACCTCAACCCGACACCAAACACCCTAACCCTAACCCGACACCAGACACCCAAACTCTAACCCTAACATGACACCCAAACACTAACCCTAACCCTAACCCTAACCCTAACACGACACCCAAAATCCAACCCTAACCCGACACTCTAACCCTAACCCTAACCCTAACACCCTAACCCTAACCCTTACCCTAACCCTAACGCTATCCCTAATCGCAACACTAACCCTAACCTTTACCCTAACACGACACACTAACCCTAAACCTAACACAACATGTTAAGCCTAACCCTAACCCTTACCCTAACCCTAACCCGACAACAAACACCCTAAACCTAACCCTAACCCTAAGCCAAATCCTAACCATAACACGACATCCTAACCCTAATACTAACCCTAACCCTAACACGACAGCAGATACTCCAACTCTAACCCGACATCCAAACCCTAACCCTAAACCTCGCCCTAAACCTAACCCGACAACAGGCACCCTAACCCTAACACAACACCCAAAATCTAACCCCAACCCCTAACCCTAACCCGACAGCAGACGCCCTAACACTAATCCTAAACCTAAGCCAACACCAAAAAGCTAACCCTAAAACTTACCCGACACCCTAACCCTAACACGACAGCAGATACTCCAACTCTAACCCGACATCCAAACCCTAACCCTAAACCTCACCCTAACCCTAACCGGACAACAGAATCCCTAACCCTAACACTAACCCTAACCCGACATCAGACACCCTAACCCCAACCCTAACCCTAACCCGTCAACAGACACCCTAACTCTAACCCAAACCCGTCAACAGACACCCTAACTCTAACCCTAAACCTAACCCTAACCCAAACCCTAACCCTATACCTAAATTTAAACCTAACCCTAACCCTAACCCCTAACCCTAACCCTAACCCTAACACCATAAACCAACCCTAACCCTAACCCAAATCCTAACCATAACACGACATCCTAACCCTATCACTGACGCTAACCCAACACCCAAAACCTAACTCTAACTGTTACCCGGAACCCTAACCCTAACACGACAGCTGACGCCCTAACCCTAACCCTGAACCCAACCCGACACCAGACACCCAATCCCCAACTCTAACACGACACCCAAACACTGACCCAAAACCTAACCCTAAACCTAACTCTAACCCTAACCCTATCCCTAGACTTAACCTTAACCCGACACCAAACACCCTAACCCTAACCCGACACCAGACACCCAAACCCTAACACTAACATGACACCCAAACACTAACACTAACCCTAACCCTAACCCTAACCCTAACCCAAAATCTAACCCTAACCCGACACTCTAACCCTAACCCTAACCCTAACATCCTAACCCTAACCCTTACCCTAACCCTAACACTAACCCTAACCGCAACACTAACCCTAACCCTAACACGACACACTAACCCTAAACCTACCACAACATGTTAAGCTTAACACTAACCCTTACCCTAACCCTAACCCAACAACAGACACCCTAACCCTAATCCTAACCCAACACCCAAAACCAAACCCGAACACTTACCCGAACCCCTAACCCTAACCCGACAGCAGACGCCCTAAACCTAACCCTAAACCTAACCATAACCCTAACCCTAAGCCTAACCCTAACCGGACATCAGACACCGAACCCCAACCCTAACCCTAACCCGTCAACAGACACCCTAACTCTAACCCTAACCCTAACCCAACACACAAAACCTAAGCCTAACACTTACCCGAATCCCTAAACCTAACCCGACACCAGACACCCTAACTCTAACCCTAAACTCAACCCCAACCCGACAACAGACACCCTAACCCTAACCCTAAACCTAACCCAACACCCAAAAGCTAACCCTAAAACTTACCCGACACCCTAACCCTAAACCGACAGCAGACACCTTAACCCTAACCATAACCATAACCCTAACCCTAACACTAATGCTAAGCCAACACCCAAAACCTAACTCTACCTGTTACCCAGAACCCTAACCCTAACACGACAGCAGACGACCTAACCCAAACCCTGAACCCACCACGACACCAGACACCCGAACCCCAACTCTAACACGACACCCAAACACTAACCCAAAACCTAACCCTAAACCTAACCCTAACCCTATCCCTAAACTTAACCTTAACCAGACACCAAACACCCTAACCCTAACCCGACACCAGACACCCAAACCCTAACCCTAACATGACATCCAAACACTAACCCTAACCCTAACCATAACACTAACCCAAACCCTAACCCTAACCCTAACCCGACACCCAAAATCTAACTCTAACCGGACACTCTAACCCTAACCCTAACCCTAACACCCTAACCCTAACACTTACCCTAACCCTAATGCTATCCCTAACCGCAACACTAACTCTAACCCTAACCCTAACATGACACACTAACCCTAAAGCTAACACAACATGTTAAGCCTAACCCTAACCCTTTCCCTAACCCTAACCCGACAACAAACACCCTTAACCTAACCCTAACCCTAACCCAAATCCTAACCATAACACGACATCCTAACCCTATCACTAACGCTAACCCAACACCCAAAACCTAACTCTAACTGTTACCCGGAACCCTAACCCTAACACGACAGTAGACGCCCTAACCCTAAACGTGAACCCAACCCGACACCAGACACCCAATCCCCAACTCTAACACGACACCCAAACACTAACCCTAAACCTAACCCTAACCCTAACCCTAAACTTAACCTTAACCCGACACCAAACACCCTAACCCTAACCCGACACCAGACACCCAAACCCTAACCCTAACATGACACCCAAACACTAACCCTAAACCTACCCCTAACCCTAACCCAAACCCTAACCCTAACCCTAACCCGACACCCAAAATCTAACCCTAACCCGACACTCTAACCCTAACACTAACCCTAACATCCTAACCCTAACCCTAACGCTATCCCTAACCGCAACACAAACCCTAACCCTAACCCTAACCCTAACACGACACACTAACCCTAAACCTAACACAACATGTTAAGCCTAACACTAACCCTTACACTAACCCTAACCCAACAACAGACACCCTAACCCTAATCCTAACCCAACACCCAAAACCTAACCCTAACACTTACCCGAACCCCTAACCCTAACCCGACAGCAGACGCCCTCACAGTAACCCTAAACCTAACCATAACCATAACCCTAAACCTAACCCGACATCAGACACCGAACCCCAACCCTAACCCTAACCCGTCAACAGACACCCTAACCCTAACCCTAAACCTAACCCAACACCCAAAGCCGAACCCTAACACTTACCCGACACCCTAACCTTAACCCTAACCCGTCAACAGACACCCTAACCCTAACCCTAACCCTAACCCAACACACAAAACCTAACCCTAACACTTACCCGAATCCCTAAAACTAACCCGACACCAGACACCTTAACCCCAACACTAACCTTAACCCTAACACGACAACAGACACCCTAACCCTAATCCTAAACCTAACCCAACACCCAAAAGCTAACCCCAACACTTACCCGACACCCTAACCCTAACCCGACACCAGACACCTTAACCCTAACCCTAAACATAACCCTAACCCTAACACTAAACCTAAACACTAGCACGACAGCAGACACCCAGTCCTAACCCTAAGCATCACCTGACACAAGACAACCTAACCCTAACCCGACACCCAAACCCTAATCCTAACTCTTACCCGAAAAACTAACCCTAACCTGACACGCTAACATGACGTCCTAAACAGAAATCCTAACCCGATATCCTAACACTAACCCAAGCCGTAAACTTAACCCTAACACTTACCCTAACCCTAACACTAACCCTAACACTTACGGAACACCCAAACACTAACCCTAACCCTAAACCTAACCATAACCCTAACCCTAAACCTATCCCTAACTCTAACCCGAACCCTAACCCTAACCCGACACCTTAACCTTAAACCTAACCCGACACCCTAATCATACACCCAAAACATAACTGGAAATCCTAACCCGAAACCCTGTACCTAACCCTAACTGGACACCCTAACCCTAACCATAACACGACACACAAAACCTAACCCGACACAATAACCCTAACCCTAACCCTAACCCTAACCTTAACCCTATACCTAACCCAAATCCTAACCATAACACGACATCCTAACACTAACGCTAACCCAACACCCAAAACCTAACTCTACCTGTTACCCGGAACCCTAACCCTAACATGACAGCAGACGCCCTAACCCTAACCCTGAACATACCCTGACACAAGACACCCAAACCCCAACTCTAACACGACACCCAAACACTAACCCAAAACCTAACCCTAAACCTAAACCTAACCCTAACCCTATCCCTAAACTTAACCTTAACCCGACACCAAACACCCTAACCCTAACCCAACACCAGACACCCAAACCCTAACCCTAACATGACACCCAAACACTAACCCTAACCCGAACCCAAACCCTAACCCTAACCCGACACCCAAACCCTAACCCTAACCCTAACCCTAACCCGACACCCAAAATCTAACCCTAACCCGACACTCTAACCCTAACACTAACCCTAACATCCTAACCCTAACCCTAACGCTATCCCTAACCGCAACACTAACCCTAACCCTAACCCTAACCCTAACACGACACACTAACCCTAAACCTAAGACAACATATTAAGCCTAACACTAACCCTTACACTAACCCTAACCCAACAACAGACACCCTAACCCTAATCCTAACCCAACACAAAAACCTAACCTGAACACTTACCTGAACCCCTAACCCTAACCCGACAGCAGACGCCCCACAGTAACCCTGAACCTAACCATAACCATAACCCTAAACCTAACCCGAGATCAGACACCCTAACCCCAACCCTAACCCTAACCCGTCAACAGACACCCTAACCCTAACCCTAAACCTAACCCAACACCCAAAACCGAACCCTAACACTTACCCGACACCCTAACCCTAACCCTAACACGTCAACAGACACCCTAACCCTAACCCTAACCCTAACCCAACACACAAAACCTAACCCTAACACTTACCCGAATCCCTAAACCTAACCCGACACCAGACACCTTAACCCCAACACTAACCTTAACCCTAACGCGACAACAGACACCCTAACCCTAATCCTAAACCTAACCCAACACCCAAACTCTAACCCTAACATGACACCAAAACACTAACCCTAACCCTAACCCTAACCCTAACACGACACCCAAAATCCAACCCTAACCCGACACTCTAACCCTAACCCTAACCCTAACACCCTAACCCTAACCCTTACTCTAACCCTAACGCTATCCCTAACCTCAACACTGACCCTAACCTTTACCCTAACACGACACACTAACCCTAAACCTAACACAACATGTTAAGCCTAACCCTAACCCTTACCCTAACCCTAACCCGACAACAAACACCCTAAACCTAACCCTAACCCTAAGCCAAATCCTAACCATAACACGACATCCTAACCCTAACACTAACCCTAACCTTAACACGACAGCACACACCCCAACTCTAACCCGACATCCAAACCCTAACCCTAAACCTCACCCTAACCCTAACCCGACAACAGAATCCCTAACCCTAACACTAACCCTAACCTGACATCAGACACCCTAACCCCAACCCTAACACTAACCCGTCAACAGACACCCTAACTCTAACCCAAACCCGTCAACAGACACCCTAACTCTAACCCTAAACCTAACCCTAACCCAAACCCTAACCCTATACCTAAATTTAAACCTAACCCTAACGCTAACCCCTAACCCTAACCCTAACCCTAACACCATAAACCTAACCCTAACCCTAACCCAAATCCTAACCATAACACGACATCCTAACCCTATCACTGACGCTAACCCAACACCCAAAACCTAACTCTAACTGTTACCCGGAACCCTAACCCTAACACGACAGCTGACGCCCTAACCCTAACCCTGAACCCAACCCGACACCAGACACCCAATCCCCAACACTAACACGACACCCAAACACTAACCCAAAACCTAACCCTAAACCTAACTCTAACCCTAACCCTATCCCTAGACTTAACCTTAACCCGACACCAAACACCTGAACCCTAACCCGACACCAGACACCCAAACCCTAACCCTAACATGACACCCAAACACTAACCCTAACCCTAACCCTAACCCTAACCCTAACCCAAAATCTAACCCTAACCCGACACTCTAACCCTAACCCTAACCCTAACATCCTAACCCTAACCCTTACCCTAACCCTAACACTAACCCTAACCGCAACACTAACCCTAACCCTAACACGACACACTAACCCTAAACCTAACACAACATGTTAAGCTTAACACTAACCCTTACCCTAACCCTAACCCAACAACAGACACCCTAACCCTAATCCTAACCCAACACCCAAAACCAAACCCGAACACTTACCCGAACCCCTAACCCTAACCCGACACGCTAACATGACGTCCTAAACAGAAATCCTAACCCAATATCCTAACACTAACCCAAGCCGTAAACTTAACCCTAACACTTACCCTAAACCTAACACTAACCCTAAAACTTACCGGACACCCAAACACTAACCCTAACCCTAAACCTAACCATAACACTAACCCTAAACATATCCCTAAATCTAAGCCTAACCCTAACCCTAACACGACACCCTAACCTTAAACCTAACCCGACACACTAATCTTACTCCCAAAACATAACTGGAAACCCTTACCCGAAACCCTATAACTTACCCTAACTGGACACCCTAACCCTAACCATAACACGACACCCAAAGCCTAACCTTAACCCTAAGCCTAACCTTAACCCTAATGCTAACCCTAACCCAAATGCTAAACCTAAACCTAACCCTAATTGAACACGCTAACCCGACAACCTAACCGGACAACCTAACCGAAACCCAAACCCTAACCCTAACCCTTACGTGACACCCTAACCCTAACCCGACACCCTAACCCTAACCCTAACGCTAACCCTATTCCTAGCCTTAACACTAACCCTAACCCTAAACCATAACCCTAACCCTAACCCTAACCCTAACACCCTAAACCTAACCCTAACCCTAACCCAAATCCTAACCATAACACGACATCCTAACCCTAACACTAACGCTAACCCAACACCCAATACCTAACTCTACCTGTTGCACGGAACCCTAACCCTAACATGACAGCAGACGCCCTAACCCTAACCCTGAACACAACCCGACACCAGACACCCGAACCCCAACTCTAACACGACACCCAAACACTAACCCAAAACCTAACCCTAAACCTAACCCTAAACCTATCCCTAAACTTAACCTTAACCCAACACCAAACACCCTAACCCTAACCCGACACCAGACACCCAAACCCTAACCCTAACATGACACCCAAACACTAACCCTAACCCTAACCCTAAACCTAACCATAACCATAACCCTAACCCTAACCCGACATCAGACACCGTTACCCCAAACCTAACCCTAACCCGTCAACAGACACCCTAACTCTAACCCTAACCCTAACCCAACACACAAAACCTAACCCTAACACTTACCCGAATCCCTAAACCTAACCCGACACCAGACACCCTAACCCGAACCCTAACCTTAACCCTAACCCGACAACAGACACCCTAACCCTAACCCTAAACCTAACCCAACTCCCAAAAGCTAACCCTAACACTTACCCGACACCCTAACCCTAACCTGACACCAGACACCTTAACCCTAACCCTAACCCTAACCCTAACACTAAACTTAAACCCTAACACGACAGCAGACACCCTAACCCTATCCCTAACCCTCACCTGACACAACACAACCAAATCCTAACCCGACACCCAAACCCTAATCCTAACTCTTACCCGAAACACTAACACTAACCCGACACGCTAACACGACATCCTAAACAGAAATACTAACCTGATATCCTAACACTAACCCAAGCCGTAAACTTAACCCTAAAACTTACCCTAACCCTAACACTAACGCTAACCCAACACCCAAAACCTAAATCTAACTGTTACCCGGAACCCTAACCCTAACCCGACACTAGACACCTTAACCCTAACCCTAACCATATCCCTAACCCTAACACTAAACCTAAACCCTAACACGAGAGCAGACACCCTAACCCTAACCCTAACACTCACCTGACACAAGACAACCTAACCCTAACCCGACACCCAAACCCTAATCCTAACTCTTACCCGAAACACTAACCCTAACCCGACACGCTAACACGACATCCTGAACAGTAATACTAACCCGATATCCTAACACTAACCCAAGCCGTAAACTTAACCCTAAAACTTACCCTAACCCTAACACTAACCCTAAGACTTACCGGACACCCAAACCCTAACCCTAACCCTAAACCTAACCTTAACCCTAATGCTAACCCTAACCCAAATGCTAAACCTAAACCTAACCCTAACTGAACACGCTAACCCGACAACCTAACACGACAACCTAACCGATACCCAAACCCTAAACCTAACCCTTACTTGACACCCTAACCCTAACCCGACACCCTAAGCCTAACCCTAACCCGACACCCTAACCCTAACCCTAAACCTAACACTAACCCTAACCCTAACCCTATACCTAACCTTAAACCTAACGCTAACCCTAACCCCTGACCCTAACCCTAACCCTAACCCTAACCCTAACACCCTAAACCTAACCCTAAACCTAACCCAAATCCTAACCATAACACGACATCCTAACCCTAACACTAACGCTAACCCAACACCCAAAACCTAACTCTAACTGTTACCCGGAACCCTAACCCTAACACGACAGCTGACGCCCTAACCCTAACCCTGAACCCAACCCGACACCAGACACCCAATCCCCAACTCTAACACGACACCCAAACATTAACCCAAAACCTAACCCTAAACCTAACCCTAACCCTAACCCTATCCCTAAACTTAACCTTAACCCGACACCAAACACCCTAACCCTAACCCGACACCAGACACCCATACCCTAACACTAACATGACAGCCAAACACTAACCCTAACCCTAACCCTAACCCTAAACCTAACCCGACACCCAAAATCTAACCCTAACCCGACACTCTAACCCTAAACCTAACTCTAACACCCTAACCCTAACCCTTACCCTAACCCTAACACTATACCTAACGGCAACACTAACCCTAACCCTAACCCTAACACAACACACTAACCCTAACCCTAACCCTAACATCCTAACCCTAACCCTTACCCTAACCCTAATGCTATCCCTAACCGCAACACTAACCCTAACCCAACACGCTAACACGACGTCCTAAACAGAAATCCTAACCCGATATCCTAACACTAACCCAAGCCGTAAACTTAACCCTAACACTTACCCTAACCCTAACACTACCCCTAACACTTACTGGACACCCAAACACTAACCCTAACCCTAAACCTAACCATAACCCTAACCCTAAACCTATCCCTAACTCTAACCCTAACCCTGACCCTAACACGACACCTTAACCTTAAACCTAAACCGACACCCTAATCTTACTCCCAAAACATAACTGGAAATCCTAGCCCGAAACCCTATACCTAACCCTAACTGGACACCCTAACGCTAACCATAACACGACACCCAAATCCTAACCCGACACCCTAAACCTAACCCAAACCCTAACCCTAACCCTATACCTAACCCAAATCCGAACCATAACACGACATCCTAATCCTAACACTAACGCTAACCCAACAACCAAAACCTAAATCTAACTGTTACCCGGAACCCTAACCCTAACATGACAGGAGACGCCCTAACCCTAACCCTGAACCCAACCCGACACCAGACACCCAAACCCCAACTCTAACACGACACCCAAACATTAACCCAAAACCTAACCCTAAACCTAACCCTAACCCTATCCCTAAACTTAACCTCAACCCGACACCAAACACCCTAACCCTAACCCGACACCAGACACCCAAACTCTAACCCTAACATGACACCCAAACACTAACCCTAACCCTAACCCTAACCCTAACACGACACCCAAAATCCAACCCTAACCCGACACTCTAACCCTAACCCTAACCCTAACACCCTAACCCTAACCCTTACCCTAACCCTAACGCTATCCCTAATCGCAACACTAACCCTAACCTTTACCCTAACACGACACACTAACCCTAAACCTAACACAACATGTTAAGCCTAACCCTAACCCTTACCCTAACCCTAACCCGACAACAAACACCCTAAACCTAACCCTAACCCTAAGCCAAATCCTAACCATAACACGACATCCTAACCCTAATACTAACCCTAACCCTAACACGACAGCAGATACTCCAACTCTAACCCGACATCCAAACCCTAACCCTAAACCTCGCCCTAAACCTAACCCGACAACAGGCACCCTAACCCTAACACAACACCCAAAATCTAACCCCAACCCCTAACCCTAACCCGACAGCAGACGCCCTAACACTAATCCTAAACCTAAGCCAACACCAAAAAGCTAACCCTAAAACTTACCCGACACCCTAACCCTAACACGACAGCAGATACTCCAACTCTAACCCGACATCCAAACCCTAACCCTAAACCTCACCCTAACCCTAACCGGACAACAGAATCCCTAACCCTAACACTAACCCTAACCCGACATCAGACACCCTAACCCCAACCCTAACCCTAACCCGTCAACAGACACCCTAACTCTAACCCAAACCCGTCAACAGACACCCTAACTCTAACCCTAAACCTAACCCTAACCCAAACCCTAACCCTATACCTAAATTTAAACCTAACCCTAACCCTAACCCCTAACCCTAACCCTATCCCTAACACCATAAACCAACCCTAACCCTAACCCAAATCCTAACCATAACACGACATCCTAACCCTATCACTGACGCTAACCCAACACCCAAAACCTAACTCTAACTGTTACCCGGAACCCTAACCCTAACACGACAGCTGACGCCCTAACCCTAACCCTGAACCCAACCCGACACCAGACACCCAATCCCCAACTCTAACACGACACCCAAACACTGACCCAAAACCTAACCCTAAACCTAACTCTAACCCTAACCCTATCCCTAGACTTAACCTTAACCCGACACCAAACACCCTAACCCTAACCCGACACCAGACACCCAAACCCTAACACTAACATGACACCCAAACACTAACACTAACCCTAACCCTAACCCTAACCCTAACCCAAAATCTAACCCTAACCCGACACTCTAACCCTAACCCTAACCCTAACATCCTAACCCTAACCCTTACCCTAACCCTAACACTAACCCTAACCGCAACACTAACCCTAACCCTAACACGACACACTAACCCTAAACCTACCACAACATGTTAAGCTTAACACTAACCCTTACCCTAACCCTAACCCAACAACAGACACCCTAACCCTAATCCTAACCCAACACCCAAAACCAAACCCGAACACTTACCCGAACCCCTAACCCTAACCCGACAGCAGACGCCCTAAACCTAACCCTAAACCTAACCATAACCCTAACCCTAAGCCTAACCCTAACCGGACATCAGACACCGAACCCCAACCCTAACCCTAACCCGTCAACAGACACCCTAACTCTAACCCTAACCCTAACCCAACACACAAAACCTAAGCCTAACACTTACCCGAATCCCTAAACCTAACCCGACACCAGACACCCTAACTCTAACCCTAAACTCAACCCCAACCCGACAACAGACACCCTAACCCTAACCCTAAACCTAACCCAACACCCAAAAGCTAACCCTAAAACTTACCCGACACCCTAACCCTAAACCGACAGCAGACACCTTAACCCTAACCATAACCATAACCCTAACCCTAACACTAATGCTAAGCCAACACCCAAAACCTAACTCTACCTGTTACCCAGAACCCTAACCCTAACACGACAGCAGACGACCTAACCCAAACCCTGAACCCACCACGACACCAGACACCCGAACCCCAACTCTAACACGACACCCAAACACTAACCCAAAACCTAACCCTAAACCTAACCCTAACCCTATACCTAAACTTAACCTTAACCAGACACCAAACACCCTAACCCTAACCCGACACCAGACACCCAAACCCTAACCCTAACATGACATCCAAACACTAACCCTAACCCTAACCATAACACTAACCCAAACCCTAACCCTAACCCTAACCCGACACCCAAAATCTAACTCTAACCGGACACTCTAACCCTAACCCTAACCCTAACACCCTAACCCTAACACTTACCCTAACCCTAATGCTATCCCTAACCGCAACACTAACTCTAACCCTAACCCTAACATGACACACTAACCCTAAAGCTAACACAACATGTTAAGCCTAACCCTAACCCTTTCCCTAACCCTAACCCGACAACAAACACCCTTAACCTAACCCTAACCCTAACCCAAATCCTAACCATAACACGACATCCTAACCCTATCACTAACGCTAACCCAACACCCAAAACCTAACTCTAACTGTTACCCGGAACCCTAACCCTAACACGACAGTAGACGCCCTAACCCTAAACGTGAACCCAACCCGACACCAGACACCCAATCCCCAACTCTAACACGACACCCAAACACTAACCCTAAACCTAACCCTAACCCTAACCCTAAACTTAACCTTAACCCGACACCAAACACCCTAACCCTAACCCGACACCAGACACCCAAACCCTAACCCTAACATGACACCCAAACACTAACCCTAAACCTACCCCTAACCCTAACCCAAACCCTAACCCTAACCCTAACCCGACACCCAAAATCTAACCCTAACCCGACACTCTAACCCTAACACTAACCCTAACATCCTAACCCTAACCCTAACGCTATCCCTAACCGCAACACAAACCCTAACCCTAACCCTAACCCTAACACGACACACTAACCCTAAACCTAACACAACATGTTAAGCCTAACACTAACCCTTACACTAACCCTAACCCAACAACAGACACCCTAACCCTAATCCTAACCCAACACCCAAAACCTAACCCTAACACTTACCCGAACCCCTAACCCTAACCCGACAGCAGACGCCCTCACAGTAACCCTAAACCTAACCATAACCATAACCCTAAACCTAACCCGACATCAGACACCGAACCCCAACCCTAACCCTAACCCGTCAACAGACACCCTAACCCTAACCCTAAACCTAACCCAACACCCAAAGCCGAACCCTAACACTTACCCGACACCCTAACCTTAACCCTAACCCGTCAACAGACACCCTAACCCTAACCCTAACCCTAACCCAACACACAAAACCTAACCCTAACACTTACCCGAATCCCTAAAACTAACCCGACACCAGACACCTTAACCCCAACACTAACCTTAACCCTAACACGACAACAGACACCCTAACCCTAATCCTAAACCTAACCCAACACCCAAAAGCTAACCCCAACACTTACCCGACACCCTAACCCTAACCCGACACCAGACACCTTAACCCTAACCCTAAACATAACCCTAACCCTAACACTAAACCTAAACACTAGCACGACAGCAGACACCCAGTCCTAACCCTAAGCATCACCTGACACAAGACAACCTAACCCTAACCCGACACCCAAACCCTAATCCTAACTCTTACCCGAAAAACTAACCCTAACCTGACACGCTAACATGACGTCCTAAACAGAAATCCTAACCCGATATCCTAACACTAACCCAAGCCGTAAACTTAACCCTAACACTTACCCTAACCCTAACACTAACCCTAACACTTACGGAACACCCAAACACTAACCCTAACCCTAAACCTAACCATAACCCTAACCCTAAACCTATCCCTAACTCTAACCCGAACCCTAACCCTAACCCGACACCTTAACCTTAAACCTAACCCGACACCCTAATCATACACCCAAAACATAACTGGAAATCCTAACCCGAAACCCTGTACCTAACCCTAACTGGACACCCTAACCCTAACCATAACACGACACACAAAACCTAACCCGACACAATAACCCTAACCCTAACCCTAACCCTAACCTTAACCCTATACCTAACCCAAATCCTAACCATAACACGACATCCTAACACTAACGCTAACCCAACACCCAAAACCTAACTCTACCTGTTACCCGGAACCCTAACCCTAACATGACAGCAGACGCCCTAACCCTAACCCTGAACATACCCCGACACAAGACACCCAAACCCCAACTCTAACACGACACCCAAACACTAACCCAAAACCTAACCCTAAACCTAAACCTAACCCTAACCCTATCCCTAAACTTAACCTTAACCCGACACCAAACACCCTAACCCTAACCCAACACCAGACACCCAAACCCTAACCCTAACATGACACCCAAACACTAACCCTAACCCGAACCCAAACCCTAACCCTAACCCGACACCCAAACCCTAACCCTAACCCTAACCCTAACCCGACACCCAAAATCTAACCCTAACCCGACACTCTAACCCTAACACTAACCCTAACATCCTAACCCTAACCCTAACGCTATCCCTAACCGCAACACTAACCCTAACCCTAACCCTAACCCTAACACGACACACTAACCCTAAACCTAAGACAACATATTAAGCCTAACACTAACCCTTACACTAACCCTAACCCAACAACAGACACCCTAACCCTAATCCTAACCCAACACAAAAACCTAACCTGAACACTTACCTGAACCCCTAACCCTAACCCGACAGCAGACGCCCCACAGTAACCCTGAACCTAACCATAACCATAACCCTAAACCTAACCCGAGATCAGACACCCTAACCCCAACCCTAACCCTAACCCGTCAACAGACACCCTAACCCTAACCCTAAACCTAACCCAACACCCAAAACCGAACCCTAACACTTACCCGACACCCTAACCCTAACCCTAACACGTCAACAGACACCCTAACCCTAACCCTAACCCTAACCCAACACACAAAACCTAACCCTAACACTTACCCGAATCCCTAAACCTAACCCGACACCAGACACCTTAACCCCAACACTAACCTTAACCCTAACGCGACAACAGACACCCTAACCCTAATCCTAAACCTAACCCAACACCCAAACTCTAACCCTAACATGACACCAAAACACTAACCCTAACCCTAACCCTAACCCTAACACGACACCCAAAATCCAACCCTAACCCGACACTCTAACCCTAACCCTAACCCTAACACCCTAACCCTAACCCTTACTCTAACCCTAACGCTATCCCTAACCTCAACACTGACCCTAACCTTTACCCTAACACGACACACTAACCCTAAACCTAACACAACATGTTAAGCCTAACCCTAACCCTTACCCTAACCCTAACCCGACAACAAACACCCTAAACCTAACCCTAACCCTAAGCCAAATCCTAACCATAACACGACATCCTAACCCTAACACTAACCCTAACCTTAACACGACAGCACACACCCCAACTCTAACCCGACATCCAAACCCTAACCCTAAACCTCACCCTAACCCTAACCCGACAACAGAATCCCTAACCCTAACACTAACCCTAACCTGACATCAGACACCCTAACCCCAACCCTAACACTAACCCGTCAACAGACACCCTAACTCTAACCCAAACCCGTCAACAGACACCCTAACTCTAACCCTAAACCTAACCCTAACCCAAACCCTAACCCTATACCTAAATTTAAACCTAACCCTAACGCTAACCCCTAACCCTAACCCTAACCCTAACACCATAAACCTAACCCTAACCCTAACCCAAATCCTAACCATAACACGACATCCTAACCCTATCACTGACGCTAACCCAACACCCAAAACCTAACTCTAACTGTTACCCGGAACCCTAACCCTAACACGACAGCTGACGCCCTAACCCTAACCCTGAACCCAACCCGACACCAGACACCCAATCCCCAACACTAACACGACACCCAAACACTAACCCAAAACCTAACCCTAAACCTAACTCTAACCCTAACCCTATCCCTAGACTTAACCTTAACCCGACACCAAACACCTGAACCCTAACCCGACACCAGACACCCAAACCCTAACCCTAACATGACACCCAAACACTAACCCTAACCCTAACCCTAACCCTAACCCTAACCCAAAATCTAACCCTAACCCGACACTCTAACCCTAACCCTAACCCTAACATCCTAACCCTAACCCTTACCCTAACCCTAACACTAACCCTAACCGCAACACTAACCCTAACCCTAACACGACACACTAACCCTAAACCTAACACAACATGTTAAGCTTAACACTAACCCTTACCCTAACCCTAACCCAACAACAGACACCCTAACCCTAATCCTAACCCAACACCCAAAACCAAACCCGAACACTTACCCGAACCCCTAACCCTAACCCGACACGCTAACATGACGTCCTAAACAGAAATCCTAACCCAATATCCTAACACTAACCCAAGCCGTAAACTTAACCCTAACACTTACCCTAAACCTAACACTAACCCTAAAACTTACCGGACACCCAAACACTAACCCTAACCCTAAACCTAACCATAACACTAACCCTAAACATATCCCTAAATCTAAGCCTAACCCTAACCCTAACACGACACCCTAACCTTAAACCTAACCCGACACACTAATCTTACTCCCAAAACATAACTGGAAACCCTTACCCGAAACCCTATAACTTACCCTAACTGGACACCCTAACCCTAACCATAACACGACACCCAAAGCCTAACCTTAACCCTAAGCCTAACCTTAACCCTAATGCTAACCCTAACCCAAATGCTAAACCTAAACCTAACCCTAATTGAACACGCTAACCCGACAACCTAACCGGACAACCTAACCGAAACCCAAACCCTAACCCTAACCCTTACGTGACACCCTAACCCTAACCCGACACCCTAACCCTAACCCTAACGCTAACCCTATTCCTAGCCTTAACACTAACCCTAACCCTAAACCATAACCCTAACCCTAACCCTAACCCTAACACCCTAAACCTAACCCTAACCCTAACCCAAATCCTAACCATAACACGACATCCTAACCCTAACACTAACGCTAACCCAACACCCAATACCTAACTCTACCTGTTGCAGGGAACCCTAACCCTAACATGACAGCAGACGCCCTAACCCTAACCCTGAACACAACCCGACACCAGACACCCGAACCCCAACTCTAACACGACACCCAAACACTAACCCAAAACCTAACCCTAAACCTAACCCTAAACCTATCCCTAAACTTAACCTTAACCCAACACCAAACACCCTAACCCTAACCCGACACCAGACACCCAAACCCTAACCCTAACATGACACCCAAACACTAACCCTAACCCTAACCCTAAACCTAACCATAACCATAACCCTAACCCTAACCCGACATCAGACACCGTTACCCCAAACCTAACCCTAACCCGTCAACAGACACCCTAACTCTAACCCTAACCCTAACCCAACACACAAAACCTAACCCTAACACTTACCCGAATCCCTAAACCTAACCCGACACCAGACACCCTAACCCGAACCCTAACCTTAACCCTAACCCGACAACAGACACCCTAACCCTAACCCTAAACCTAACCCAACTCCCAAAAGCTAACCCTAACACTTACCCGACACCCTAACCCTAACCTGACACCAGACACCTTAACCCTAACCCTAACCCTAACCCTAACACTAAACTTAAACCCTAACACGACAGCAGACACCCTAACCCTATCCCTAACCCTCACCTGACACAACACAACCAAATCCTAACCCGACACCCAAACCCTAATCCTAACTCTTACCCGAAACACTAACACTAACCCGACACGCTAACACGACATCCTAAACAGAAATACTAACCTGATATCCTAACACTAACCCAAGCCGTAAACTTAACCCTAAAACTTACCCTAACCCTAACACTAACGCTAACCCAACACCCAAAACCTAAATCTAACTGTTACCCGGAACCCTAACCCTAACCCGACACTAGACACCTTAACCCTAACCCTAACCATATCCCTAACCCTAACACTAAACCTAAACCCTAACACGAGAGCAGACACCCTAACCCTAACCCTAACACTCACCTGACACAAGACAACCTAACCCTAACCCGACACCCAAACCCTAATCCTAACTCTTACCCGAAACACTAACCCTAACCCGACACGCTAACACGACATCCTGAACAGTAATACTAACCCGATATCCTAACACTAACCCAAGCCGTAAACTTAACCCTAAAACTTACCCTAACCCTAACACTAACCCTAAGACTTACCGGACACCCAAACCCTAACCCTAACCCTAAACCTAACCTTAACCCTAATGCTAACCCTAACCCAAATGCTAAACCTAAACCTAACCCTAACTGAACACGCTAACCCGACAACCTAACACGACAACCTAACCGATACCCAAACCCTAAACCTAACCCTTACTTGACACCCTAACCCTAACCCGACACCCTAAGCCTAACCCTAACCCGACACCCTAACCCTAACCCTAAACCTAACACTAACCCTAACCCTAACCCTATACCTAACCTTAAACCTAACGCTAACCCTAACCCCTGACCCTAACCCTAACCCTAACCCTAACCCTAACACCCTAAACCTAACCCTAAACCTAACCCAAATCCTAACCATAACACGACATCCTAACCCTAACACTAACGCTAACCCAACACCCAAAACCTAACTCTAACTGTTACCCGGAACCCTAACCCTAACACGACAGCTGACGCCCTAACCCTAACCCTGAACCCAACCCGACACCAGACACCCAATCCCCAACTCTAACACGACACCCAAACATTAACCCAAAACCTAACCCTAAACCTAACCCTAACCCTAACCCTATCCCTAAACTTAACCTTAACCCGACACCAAACACCCTAACCCTAACCCGACACCAGACACCCATACCCTAACACTAACATGACAGCCAAACACTAACCCTAACCCTAACCCTAACCCTAAACCTAACCCGACACCCAAAATCTAACCCTAACCCGACACTCTAACCCTAAACCTAACTCTAACACCCTAACCCTAACCCTTACCCTAACCCTAACACTATACCTAACGGCAACACTAACCCTAACCCTAACCCTAACACAACACACTAACCCTAACCCTAACCCTAACATCCTAACCCTAACCCTTACCCTAACCCTAATGCTATCCCTAACCGCAACACTAACCCTAACCCAACACGCTAACACGACGTCCTAAACAGAAATCCTAACCCGATATCCTAACACTAACCCAAGCCGTAAACTTAACCCTAACACTTACCCTAACCCTAACACTACCCCTAACACTTACTGGACACCCAAACACTAACCCTAACCCTAAACCTAACCATAACCCTAACCCTAAACCTATCCCTAACTCTAACCCTAACCCTGACCCTAACACGACACCTTAACCTTAAACCTAAACCGACACCCTAATCTTACTCCCAAAACATAACTGGAAATCCTAGCCCGAAACCCTATACCTAACCCTAACTGGACACCCTAACGCTAACCATAACACGACACCCAAATCCTAACCCGACACCCTAAACCTAACCCAAACCCTAACCCTAACCCTATACCTAACCCAAATCCGAACCATAACACGACATCCTAATCCTAACACTAACGCTAACCCAACAACCAAAACCTAAATCTAACTGTTACCCGGAACCCTAACCCTAACATGACAGGAGACGCCCTAACCCTAACCCTGAACCCAACCCGACACCAGACACCCAAACCCCAACTCTAACACGACACCCAAACATTAACCCAAAACCTAACCCTAAACCTAACCCTAACCCTATCCCTAAACTTAACCTCAACCCGACACCAAACACCCTAACCCTAACCCGACACCAGACACCCAAACTCTAACCCTAACATGACACCCAAACACTAACCCTAACCCTAACCCTAACCCTAACACGACACCCAAAATCCAACCCTAACCCGACACTCTAACCCTAACCCTAACCCTAACACCCTAACCCTAACCCTTACCCTAACCCTAACGCTATCCCTAATCGCAACACTAACCCTAACCTTTACCCTAACACGACACACTAACCCTAAACCTAACACAACATGTTAAGCCTAACCCTAACCCTTACCCTAACCCTAACCCGACAACAAACACCCTAAACCTAACCCTAACCCTAAGCCAAATCCTAACCATAACACGACATCCTAACCCTAATACTAACCCTAACCCTAACACGACAGCAGATACTCCAACTCTAACCCGACATCCAAACCCTAACCCTAAACCTCGCCCTAAACCTAACCCGACAACAGGCACCCTAACCCTAACACAACACCCAAAATCTAACCCCAACCCCTAACCCTAACCCGACAGCAGACGCCCTAACACTAATCCTAAACCTAAGCCAACACCAAAAAGCTAACCCTAAAACTTACCCGACACCCTAACCCTAACACGACAGCAGATACTCCAACTCTAACCCGACATCCAAACCCTAACCCTAAACCTCACCCTAACCCTAACCGGACAACAGAATCCCTAACCCTAACACTAACCCTAACCCGACATCAGACACCCTAACCCCAACCCTAACCCTAACCCGTCAACAGACACCCTAACTCTAACCCAAACCCGTCAACAGACACCCTAACTCTAACCCTAAACCTAACCCTAACCCAAACCCTAACCCTATACCTAAATTTAAACCTAACCCTAACCCTAACCCCTAACCCTAACCCTATCCCTAACACCATAAACCAACCCTAACCCTAACCCAAATCCTAACCATAACACGACATCCTAACCCTATCACTGACGCTAACCCAACACCCAAAACCTAACTCTAACTGTTACCCGGAACCCTAACCCTAACACGACAGCTGACGCCCTAACCCTAACCCTGAACCCAACCCGACACCAGACACCCAATCCCCAACTCTAACACGACACCCAAACACTGACCCAAAACCTAACCCTAAACCTAACTCTAACCCTAACCCTATCCCTAGACTTAACCTTAACCCGACACCAAACACCCTAACCCTAACCCGACACCAGACACCCAAACCCTAACACTAACATGACACCCAAACACTAACACTAACCCTAACCCTAACCCTAACCCTAACCCAAAATCTAACCCTAACCCGACACTCTAACCCTAACCCTAACCCTAACATCCTAACCCTAACCCTTACCCTAACCCTAACACTAACCCTAACCGCAACACTAACCCTAACCCTAACACGACACACTAACCCTAAACCTACCACAACATGTTAAGCTTAACACTAACCCTTACCCTAACCCTAACCCAACAACAGACACCCTAACCCTAATCCTAACCCAACACCCAAAACCAAACCCGAACACTTACCCGAACCCCTAACCCTAACCCGACAGCAGACGCCCTAAACCTAACCCTAAACCTAACCATAACCCTAACCCTAAGCCTAACCCTAACCGGACATCAGACACCGAACCCCAACCCTAACCCTAACCCGTCAACAGACACCCTAACTCTAACCCTAACCCTAACCCAACACACAAAACCTAAGCCTAACACTTACCCGAATCCCTAAACCTAACCCGACACCAGACACCCTAACTCTAACCCTAAACTCAACCCCAACCCGACAACAGACACCCTAACCCTAACCCTAAACCTAACCCAACACCCAAAAGCTAACCCTAAAACTTACCCGACACCCTAACCCTAAACCGACAGCAGACACCTTAACCCTAACCATAACCATAACCCTAACCCTAACACTAATGCTAAGCCAACACCCAAAACCTAACTCTACCTGTTACCCAGAACCCTAACCCTAACACGACAGCAGACGACCTAACCCAAACCCTGAACCCACCACGACACCAGACACCCGAACCCCAACTCTAACACGACACCCAAACACTAACCCAAAACCTAACCCTAAACCTAACCCTAACCCTATCCCTAAACTTAACCTTAACCAGACACCAAACACCCTAACCCTAACCCGACACCAGACACCCAAACCCTAACCCTAACATGACATCCAAACACTAACCCTAACCCTAACCATAACACTAACCCAAACCCTAACCCTAACCCTAACCCGACACCCAAAATCTAACTCTAACCGGACACTCTAACCCTAACCCTAACCCTAACACCCTAACCCTAACACTTACCCTAACCCTAATGCTATCCCTAACCGCAACACTAACTCTAACCCTAACCCTAACATGACACACTAACCCTAAAGCTAACACAACATGTTAAGCCTAACCCTAACCCTTTCCCTAACCCTAACCCGACAACAAACACCCTTAACCTAACCCTAACCCTAACCCAAATCCTAACCATAACACGACATCCTAACCCTATCACTAACGCTAACCCAACACCCAAAACCTAACTCTAACTGTTACCCGGAACCCTAACCCTAACACGACAGTAGACGCCCTAACCCTAAACGTGAACCCAACCCGACACCAGACACCCAATCCCCAACTCTAACACGACACCCAAACACTAACCCTAAACCTAACCCTAACCCTAACCCTAAACTTAACCTTAACCCGACACCAAACACCCTAACCCTAACCCGACACCAGACACCCAAACCCTAACCCTAACATGACACCCAAACACTAACCCTAAACCTACCCCTAACCCTAACCCAAACCCTAACCCTAACCCTAACCCGACACCCAAAATCTAACCCTAACCCGACACTCTAACCCTAACACTAACCCTAACATCCTAACCCTAACCCTAACGCTATCCCTAACCGCAACACAAACCCTAACCCTAACCCTAACCCTAACACGACACACTAACCCTAAACCTAACACAACATGTTAAGCCTAACACTAACCCTTACACTAACCCTAACCCAACAACAGACACCCTAACCCTAATCCTAACCCAACACCCAAAACCTAACCCTAACACTTACCCGAACCCCTAACCCTAACCCGACAGCAGACGCCCTCACAGTAACCCTAAACCTAACCATAACCATAACCCTAAACCTAACCCGACATCAGACACCGAACCCCAACCCTAACCCTAACCCGTCAACAGACACCCTAACCCTAACCCTAAACCTAACCCAACACCCAAAGCCGAACCCTAACACTTACCCGACACCCTAACCTTAACCCTAACCCGTCAACAGACACCCTAACCCTAACCCTAACCCTAACCCAACACACAAAACCTAACCCTAACACTTACCCGAATCCCTAAAACTAACCCGACACCAGACACCTTAACCCCAACACTAACCTTAACCCTAACACGACAACAGACACCCTAACCCTAATCCTAAACCTAACCCAACACCCAAAAGCTAACCCCAACACTTACCCGACACCCTAACCCTAACCCGACACCAGACACCTTAACCCTAACCCTAAACATAACCCTAACCCTAACACTAAACCTAAACACTAGCACGACAGCAGACACCCAGTCCTAACCCTAAGCATCACCTGACACAAGACAACCTAACCCTAACCCGACACCCAAACCCTAATCCTAACTCTTACCCGAAAAACTAACCCTAACCTGACACGCTAACATGACGTCCTAAACAGAAATCCTAACCCGATATCCTAACACTAACCCAAGCCGTAAACTTAACCCTAACACTTACCCTAACCCTAACACTAACCCTAACACTTACGGAACACCCAAACACTAACCCTAACCCTAAACCTAACCATAACCCTAACCCTAAACCTATCCCTAACTCTAACCCGAACCCTAACCCTAACCCGACACCTTAACCTTAAACCTAACCCGACACCCTAATCATACACCCAAAACATAACTGGAAATCCTAACCCGAAACCCTGTACCTAACCCTAACTGGACACCCTAACCCTAACCATAACACGACACACAAAACCTAACCCGACACAATAACCCTAACCCTAACCCTAACCCTAACCTTAACCCTATACCTAACCCAAATCCTAACCATAACACGACATCCTAACACTAACGCTAACCCAACACCCAAAACCTAACTCTACCTGTTACCCGGAACCCTAACCCTAACATGACAGCAGACGCCCTAACCCTAACCCTGAACATACCCCGACACAAGACACCCAAACCCCAACTCTAACACGACACCCAAACACTAACCCAAAACCTAACCCTAAACCTAAACCTAACCCTAACCCTATCCCTAAACTTAACCTTAACCCGACACCAAACACCCAAACCCTAACCCTAACATGACACCCAAACACTAACCCTAACCCTAACCCAAACCCTAACCCTAACCCGACACCCAAACCCTAACCCTAACCCTAACCCTAACCCGACACCCAAAATCTAACCCTAACCCGACACTCTAACCCTAACACTAACCCTAACATCCTAACCCTAACCCTAACGCTATCCCTAACCGCAACACTAACCCTAACCCTAACCCTAACCCTAACACGACACACTAACCCTAAACCTAAGACAACATATTAAGCCTAACACTAACCCTTACACTAACCCTAACCCAACAACAGACACCCTAACCCTAATCCTAACCCAACACAAAAACCTAACCTGAACACTTACCTGAACCCCTAACCCTAACCCGACAGCAGACGCCCCACAGTAACCCTGAACCTAACCATAACCATAACCCTAAACCTAACCCGAGATCAGACACCCTAACCCCAACCCTAACCCTAACCCGTCAACAGACACCCTAACCCTAACCCTAAACCTAACCCAACACCCAAAACCGAACCCTAACACTTACCCGACACCCTAACCCTAACCCTAACACGTCAACAGACACCCTAACCCTAACCCTAACCCTAACCCAACACACAAAACCTAACCCTAACACTTACCCGAATCCCTAAACCTAACCCGACACCAGACACCTTAACCCCAACACTAACCTTAACCCTAACGCGACAACAGACACCCTAACCCTAATCCTAAACCTAACCCAACACCCAAACTCTAACCCTAACATGACACCAAAACACTAACCCTAACCCTAACCCTAACCCTAACACGACACCCAAAATCCAACCCTAACCCGACACTCTAACCCTAACCCTAACCCTAACACCCTAACCCTAACCCTTACTCTAACCCTAACGCTATCCCTAACCTCAACACTGACCCTAACCTTTACCCTAACACGACACACTAACCCTAAACCTAACACAACATGTTAAGCCTAACCCTAACCCTTACCCTAACCCTAACCCGACAACAAACACCCTAAACCTAACCCTAACCCTAAGCCAAATCCTAACCATAACACGACATCCTAACCCTAACACTAACCCTAACCTTAACACGACAGCACACACCCCAACTCTAACCCGACATCCAAACCCTAACCCTAAACCTCACCCTAACCCTAACCCGACAACAGAATCCCTAACCCTAACACTAACCCTAACCTGACATCAGACACCCTAACCCCAACCCTAACACTAACCCGTCAACAGACACCCTAACTCTAACCCAAACCCGTCAACAGACACCCTAACTCTAACCCTAAACCTAACCCTAACCCAAACCCTAACCCTATACCTAAATTTAAACCTAACCCTAACGCTAACCCCTAACCCTAACCCTAACCCTAACACCATAAACCTAACCCTAACCCTAACCCAAATCCTAACCATAACACGACATCCTAACCCTATCACTGACGCTAACCCAACACCCAAAACCTAACTCTAACTGTTACCCGGAACCCTAACCCTAACACGACAGCTGACGCCCTAACCCTAACCCTGAACCCAACCCGACACCAGACACCCAATCCCCAACACTAACACGACACCCAAACACTAACCCAAAACCTAACCCTAAACCTAACTCTAACCCTAACCCTATCCCTAGACTTAACCTTAACCCGACACCAAACACCTGAACCCTAACCCGACACCAGACACCCAAACCCTAACCCTAACATGACACCCAAACACTAACCCTAACCCTAACCCTAACCCTAACCCTAACCCAAAATCTAACCCTAACCCGACACTCTAACCCTAACCCTAACCCTAACATCCTAACCCTAACCCTTACCCTAACCCTAACACTAACCCTAACCGCAACACTAACCCTAACCCTAACACGACACACTAACCCTAAACCTAACACAACATGTTAAGCTTAACACTAACCCTTACCCTAACCCTAACCCAACAACAGACACCCTAACCCTAATCCTAACCCAACACCCAAAACCAAACCCGAACACTTACCCGAACCCCTAACCCTAACCCGACACGCTAACATGACGTCCTAAACAGAAATCCTAACCCAATATCCTAACACTAACCCAAGCCGTAAACTTAACCCTAACACTTACCCTAAACCTAACACTAACCCTAAAACTTACCGGACACCCAAACACTAACCCTAACCCTAAACCTAACCATAACACTAACCCTAAACATATCCCTAAATCTAAGCCTAACCCTAACCCTAACACGACACCCTAACCTTAAACCTAACCCGACACACTAATCTTACTCCCAAAACATAACTGGAAACCCTTACCCGAAACCCTATAACTTACCCTAACTGGACACCCTAACCCTAACCATAACACGACACCCAAAGCCTAACCTTAACCCTAAGCCTAACCTTAACCCTAATGCTAACCCTAACCCAAATGCTAAACCTAAACCTAACCCTAATTGAACACGCTAACCCGACAACCTAACCGGACAACCTAACCGAAACCCAAACCCTAACCCTAACCCTTACGTGACACCCTAACCCTAACCCGACACCCTAACCCTAACCCTAACGCTAACCCTATTCCTAGCCTTAACACTAACCCTAACCCTAAACCATAACCCTAACCCTAACCCTAACCCTAACACCCTAAACCTAACCCTAACCCTAACCCAAATCCTAACCATAACACGACATCCTAACCCTAACACTAACGCTAACCCAACACCCAATACCTAACTCTACCTGTTGCAGGGAACCCTAACCCTAACATGACAGCAGACGCCCTAACCCTAACCCTGAACACAACCCGACACCAGACACCCGAACCCCAACTCTAACACGACACCCAAACACTAACCCAAAACCTAACCCTAAACCTAACCCTAAACCTATCCCTAAACTTAACCTTAACCCAACACCAAACACCCTAACCCTAACCCGACACCAGACACCCAAACCCTAACCCTAACATGACACCCAAACACTAACCCTAACCCTAACCCTAAACCTAACCATAACCATAACCCTAACCCTAACCCGACATCAGACACCGTTACCCCAAACCTAACCCTAACCCGTCAACAGACACCCTAACTCTAACCCTAACCCTAACCCAACACACAAAACCTAACCCTAACACTTACCCGAATCCCTAAACCTAACCCGACACCAGACACCCTAACCCGAACCCTAACCTTAACCCTAACCCGACAACAGACACCCTAACCCTAACCCTAAACCTAACCCAACTCCCAAAAGCTAACCCTAACACTTACCCGACACCCTAACCCTAACCTGACACCAGACACCTTAACCCTAACCCTAACCCTAACCCTAACACTAAACTTAAACCCTAACACGACAGCAGACACCCTAACCCTATCCCTAACCCTCACCTGACACAACACAACCAAATCCTAACCCGACACCCAAACCCTAATCCTAACTCTTACCCGAAACACTAACACTAACCCGACACGCTAACACGACATCCTAAACAGAAATACTAACCTGATATCCTAACACTAACCCAAGCCGTAAACTTAACCCTAAAACTTACCCTAACCCTAACACTAACGCTAACCCAACACCCAAAACCTAAATCTAACTGTTACCCGGAACCCTAACCCTAACCCGACACTAGACACCTTAACCCTAACCCTAACCATATCCCTAACCCTAACACTAAACCTAAACCCTAACACGAGAGCAGACACCCTAACCCTAACCCTAACACTCACCTGACACAAGACAACCTAACCCTAACCCGACACCCAAACCCTAATCCTAACTCTTACCCGAAACACTAACCCTAACCCGACACGCTAACACGACATCCTGAACAGTAATACTAACCCGATATCCTAACACTAACCCAAGCCGTAAACTTAACCCTAAAACTTACCCTAACCCTAACACTAACCCTAAGACTTACCGGACACCCAAACCCTAACCCTAACCCTAAACCTAACCTTAACCCTAATGCTAACCCTAACCCAAATGCTAAACCTAAACCTAACCCTAACTGAACACGCTAACCCGACAACCTAACACGACAACCTAACCGATACCCAAACCCTAAACCTAACCCTTACTTGACACCCTAACCCTAACCCGACACCCTAAGCCTAACCCTAACCCGACACCCTAACCCTAACCCTAAACCTAACACTAACCCTAACCCTAACCCTATACCTAACCTTAAACCTAACGCTAACCCTAACCCCTGACCCTAACCCTAACCCTAACCCTAACCCTAACACCCTAAACCTAACCCTAAACCTAACCCAAATCCTAACCATAACACGACATCCTAACCCTAACACTAACGCTAACCCAACACCCAAAACCTAACTCTAACTGTTACCCGGAACCCTAACCCTAACACGACAGCTGACGCCCTAACCCTAACCCTGAACCCAACCCGACACCAGACACCCAATCCCCAACTCTAACACGACACCCAAACATTAACCCAAAACCTAACCCTAAACCTAACCCTAACCCTAACCCTATCCCTAAACTTAACCTTAACCCGACACCAAACACCCTAACCCTAACCCGACACCAGACACCCATACCCTAACACTAACATGACAGCCAAACACTAACCCTAACCCTAACCCTAACCCTAAACCTAACCCGACACCCAAAATCTAACCCTAACCCGACACTCTAACCCTAAACCTAACTCTAACACCCTAACCCTAACCCTTACCCTAACCCTAACACTATACCTAACGGCAACACTAACCCTAACCCTAACCCTAACACAACACACTAACCCTAACCCTAACCCTAACATCCTAACCCTAACCCTTACCCTAACCCTAATGCTATCCCTAACCGCAACACTAACCCTAACCCAACACGCTAACACGACGTCCTAAACAGAAATCCTAACCCGATATCCTAACACTAACCCAAGCCGTAAACTTAACCCTAACACTTACCCTAACCCTAACACTACCCCTAACACTTACTGGACACCCAAACACTAACCCTAACCCTAAACCTAACCATAACCCTAACCCTAAACCTATCCCTAACTCTAACCCTAACCCTGACCCTAACACGACACCTTAACCTTAAACCTAAACCGACACCCTAATCTTACTCCCAAAACATAACTGGAAATCCTAGCCCGAAACCCTATACCTAACCCTAACTGGACACCCTAACGCTAACCATAACACGACACCCAAATCCTAACCCGACACCCTAAACCTAACCCAAACCCTAACCCTAACCCTATACCTAACCCAAATCCGAACCATAACACGACATCCTAATCCTAACACTAACGCTAACCCAACAACCAAAACCTAAATCTAACTGTTACCCGGAACCCTAACCCTAACATGACAGGAGACGCCCTAACCCTAACCCTGAACCCAACCCGACACCAGACACCCAAACCCCAACTCTAACACGACACCCAAACATTAACCCAAAACCTAACCCTAAACCTAACCCTAACCCTATCCCTAAACTTAACCTCAACCCGACACCAAACACCCTAACCCTAACCCGACACCAGACACCCAAACTCTAACCCTAACATGACACCCAAACACTAACCCTAACCCTAACCCTAACCCTAACACGACACCCAAAATCCAACCCTAACCCGACACTCTAACCCTAACCCTAACCCTAACACCCTAACCCTAACCCTTACCCTAACCCTAACGCTATCCCTAATCGCAACACTAACCCTAACCTTTACCCTAACACGACACACTAACCCTAAACCTAACACAACATGTTAAGCCTAACCCTAACCCTTACCCTAACCCTAACCCGACAACAAACACCCTAAACCTAACCCTAACCCTAAGCCAAATCCTAACCATAACACGACATCCTAACCCTAATACTAACCCTAACCCTAACACGACAGCAGATACTCCAACTCTAACCCGACATCCAAACCCTAACCCTAAACCTCGCCCTAAACCTAACCCGACAACAGGCACCCTAACCCTAACACAACACCCAAAATCTAACCCCAACCCCTAACCCTAACCCGACAGCAGACGCCCTAACACTAATCCTAAACCTAAGCCAACACCAAAAAGCTAACCCTAAAACTTACCCGACACCCTAACCCTAACACGACAGCAGATACTCCAACTCTAACCCGACATCCAAACCCTAACCCTAAACCTCACCCTAACCCTAACCGGACAACAGAATCCCTAACCCTAACACTAACCCTAACCCGACATCAGACACCCTAACCCCAACCCTAACCCTAACCCGTCAACAGACACCCTAACTCTAACCCAAACCCGTCAACAGACACCCTAACTCTAACCCTAAACCTAACCCTAACCCAAACCCTAACCCTATACCTAAATTTAAACCTAACCCTAACCCTAACCCCTAACCCTAACCCTAACCCTAACACCATAAACCAACCCTAACCCTAACCCAAATCCTAACCATAACACGACATCCTAACCCTATCACTGACGCTAACCCAACACCCAAAACCTAACTCTAACTGTTACCCGGAACCCTAACCCTAACACGACAGCTGACGCCCTAACCCTAACCCTGAACCCAACCCGACACCAGACACCCAATCCCCAACTCTAACACGACACCCAAACACTGACCCAAAACCTAACCCTAAACCTAACTCTAACCCTAACCCTATCCCTAGACTTAACCTTAACCCGACACCAAACACCCTAACCCTAACCCGACACCAGACACCCAAACCCTAACACTAACATGACACCCAAACACTAACACTAACCCTAACCCTAACCCTAACCCTAACCCAAAATCTAACCCTAACCCGACACTCTAACCCTAACCCTAACCCTAACATCCTAACCCTAACCCTTACCCTAACCCTAACACTAACCCTAACCGCAACACTAACCCTAACCCTAACACGACACACTAACCCTAAACCTACCACAACATGTTAAGCTTAACACTAACCCTTACCCTAACCCTAACCCAACAACAGACACCCTAACCCTAATCCTAACCCAACACCCAAAACCAAACCCGAACACTTACCCGAACCCCTAACCCTAACCCGACAGCAGACGCCCTAAACCTAACCCTAAACCTAACCATAACCCTAACCCTAAGCCTAACCCTAACCGGACATCAGACACCGAACCCCAACCCTAACCCTAACCCGTCAACAGACACCCTAACTCTAACCCTAACCCTAACCCAACACACAAAACCTAAGCCTAACACTTACCCGAATCCCTAAACCTAACCCGACACCAGACACCCTAACTCTAACCCTAAACTCAACCCCAACCCGACAACAGACACCCTAACCCTAACCCTAAACCTAACCCAACACCCAAAAGCTAACCCTAAAACTTACCCGACACCCTAACCCTAAACCGACAGCAGACACCTTAACCCTAACCATAACCATAACCCTAACCCTAACACTAATGCTAAGCCAACACCCAAAACCTAACTCTACCTGTTACCCAGAACCCTAACCCTAACACGACAGCAGACGACCTAACCCAAACCCTGAACCCACCACGACACCAGACACCCGAACCCCAACTCTAACACGACACCCAAACACTAACCCAAAACCTAACCCTAACCCTATACCTAAACTTAACCTTAACCAGACACCAAACACCCTAACCCTAACCCGACACCAGACACCCAAACCCTAACCCTAACATGACATCCAAACACTAACCCTAACCCTAACCATAACACTAACCCAAACCCTAACCCTAACCCTAACCCGACACCCAAAATCTAACTCTAACCGGACACTCTAACCCTAACCCTAACCCTAACACCCTAACCCTAACACTTACCCTAACCCTAATGCTATCCCTAACCGCAACACTAACTCTAACCCTAACCCTAACATGACACACTAACCCTAAAGCTAACACAACATGTTAAGCCTAACCCTAACCCTTTCCCTAACCCTAACCCGACAACAAACACCCTTAACCTAACCCTAACCCTAACCCAAATCCTAACCATAACACGACATCCTAACCCTATCACTAACGCTAACCCAACACCCAAAACCTAACTCTAACTGTTACCCGGAACCCTAACCCTAACACGACAGTAGACGCCCTAACCCTAAACGTGAACCCAACCCGACACCAGACACCCAATCCCCAACTCTAACACGACACCCAAACACTAACCCTAAACCTAACCCTAACCCTAACCCTAAACTTAACCTTAACCCGACACCAAACACCCTAACCCTAACCCGACACCAGACACCCAAACCCTAACCCTAACATGACACCCAAACACTAACCCTAAACCTACCCCTAACCCTAACCCAAACCCTAACCCTAACCCTAACCCGACACCCAAAATCTAACCCTAACCCGACACTCTAACCCTAACACTAACCCTAACATCCTAACCCTAACCCTAACGCTATCCCTAACCGCAACACAAACCCTAACCCTAACCCTAACCCTAACACGACACACTAACCCTAAACCTAACACAACATGTTAAGCCTAACACTAACCCTTACACTAACCCTAACCCAACAACAGACACCCTAACCCTAATCCTAACCCAACACCCAAAACCTAACCCTAACACTTACCCGAACCCCTAACCCTAACCCGACAGCAGACGCCCTCACAGTAACCCTAAACCTAACCATAACCATAACCCTAAACCTAACCCGACATCAGACACCGAACCCCAACCCTAACCCTAACCCGTCAACAGACACCCTAACCCTAACCCTAAACCTAACCCAACACCCAAAGCCGAACCCTAACACTTACCCGACACCCTAACCTTAACCCTAACCCGTCAACAGACACCCTAACCCTAACCCTAACCCTAACCCAACACACAAAACCTAACCCTAACACTTACCCGAATCCCTAAAACTAACCCGACACCAGACACCTTAACCCCAACACTAACCTTAACCCTAACACGACAACAGACACCCTAACCCTAATCCTAAACCTAACCCAACACCCAAAAGCTAACCCCAACACTTACCCGACACCCTAACCCTAACCCGACACCAGACACCTTAACCCTAACCCTAAACATAACCCTAACCCTAACACTAAACCTAAACACTAGCACGACAGCAGACACCCAGTCCTAACCCTAAGCATCACCTGACACAAGACAACCTAACCCTAACCCGACACCCAAACCCTAATCCTAACTCTTACCCGAAAAACTAACCCTAACCTGACACGCTAACATGACGTCCTAAACAGAAATCCTAACCCGATATCCTAACACTAACCCAAGCCGTAAACTTAACCCTAACACTTACCCTAACCCTAACACTAACCCTAACACTTACGGAACACCCAAACACTAACCCTAACCCTAAACCTAACCATAACCCTAACCCTAAACCTATCCCTAACTCTAACCCGAACCCTAACCCTAACCCGACACCTTAACCTTAAACCTAACCCGACACCCTAATCATACACCCAAAACATAACTGGAAATCCTAACCCGAAACCCTGTACCTAACCCTAACTGGACACCCTAACCCTAACCATAACACGACACACAAAACCTAACCCGACACAATAACCCTAACCCTAACCCTAACCCTAACCTTAACCCTATACCTAACCCAAATCCTAACCATAACACGACATCCTAACACTAACGCTAACCCAACACCCAAAACCTAACTCTACCTGTTACCCGGAACCCTAACCCTAACATGACAGCAGACGCCCTAACCCTAACCCTGAACATACCCCGACACAAGACACCCAAACCCCAACTCTAACACGACACCCAAACACTAACCCAAAACCTAACCCTAAACCTAAACCTAACCCTAACCCTATCCCTAAACTTAACCTTAACCCGACACCAAACACCCTAACCCTAACCCAACACCAGACACCCAAACCCTAACCCTAACATGACACCCAAACACTAACCCTAACCCGAACCCAAACCCTAACCCTAACCCGACACCCAAACCCTAACCCTAACCCTAACCCTAACCCGACACCCAAAATCTAACCCTAACCCGACACTCTAACCCTAACACTAACCCTAACATCCTAACCCTAACCCTAACGCTATCCCTAACCGCAACACTAACCCTAACCCTAACCCTAACCCTAACACGACACACTAACCCTAAACCTAAGACAACATATTAAGCCTAACACTAACCCTTACACTAACCCTAACCCAACAACAGACACCCTAACCCTAATCCTAACCCAACACAAAAACCTAACCTGAACACTTACCTGAACCCCTAACCCTAACCCGACAGCAGACGCCCCACAGTAACCCTGAACCTAACCATAACCATAACCCTAAACCTAACCCGAGATCAGACACCCTAACCCCAACCCTAACCCTAACCCGTCAACAGACACCCTAACCCTAACCCTAAACCTAACCCAACACCCAAAACCGAACCCTAACACTTACCCGACACCCTAACCCTAACCCTAACACGTCAACAGACACCCTAACCCTAACCCTAACCCTAACCCAACACACAAAACCTAACCCTAACACTTACCCGAATCCCTAAACCTAACCCGACACCAGACACCTTAACCCCAACACTAACCTTAACCCTAACGCGACAACAGACACCCTAACCCTAATCCTAAACCTAACCCAACACCCAAACTCTAACCCTAACATGACACCAAAACACTAACCCTAACCCTAACCCTAACCCTAACACGACACCCAAAATCCAACCCTAACCCGACACTCTAACCCTAACCCTAACCCTAACACCCTAACCCTAACCCTTACTCTAACCCTAACGCTATCCCTAACCTCAACACTGACCCTAACCTTTACCCTAACACGACACACTAACCCTAAACCTAACACAACATGTTAAGCCTAACCCTAACCCTTACCCTAACCCTAACCCGACAACAAACACCCTAAACCTAACCCTAACCCTAAGCCAAATCCTAACCATAACACGACATCCTAACCCTAACACTAACCCTAACCTTAACACGACAGCACACACCCCAACTCTAACCCGACATCCAAACCCTAACCCTAAACCTCACCCTAACCCTAACCCGACAACAGAATCCCTAACCCTAACACTAACCCTAACCTGACATCAGACACCCTAACCCCAACCCTAACACTAACCCGTCAACAGACACCCTAACTCTAACCCAAACCCGTCAACAGACACCCTAACTCTAACCCTAAACCTAACCCTAACCCAAACCCTAACCCTATACCTAAATTTAAACCTAACCCTAACCCTAACCCCTAACCCTAACCCTAACCCTAACACCATAAACCTAACCCTAACCCTAACCCAAATCCTAACCATAACACGACATCCTAACCCTATCACTGACGCTAACCCAACACCCAAAACCTAACTCTAACTGTTACCCGGAACCCTAACCCTAACACGACAGCTGACGCCCTAACCCTAACCCTGAATCCAACCCGACACCAGACACCCAATCCCCAACTCTAACACGACACCCAAACACTAACCCAAAACCTAACCCTAAACCTAACTCTAACCCTAACCCTATCCCTAGACTTAACCTTAACCCGACACCAAACACCTGAACCCTAACCCGACACCAGACACCCAAACCCTAACCCTAACATGACACCCAAACACTAACCCTAACCCTAACCCTAACCCTAACCCTAACCCAAAATCTAACCCTAACCCGACACTCTAACCCTAACCCTAACCCTAACATCCTAACCCTAACCCTTACCCTAACCCTAACACTAACCCTAACCGCAACACTAACCCTAACCCTAACACGACACACTAACCCTAAACCTAACACAACATGTTAAGCTTAACACTAACCCTTACCCTAACCCTAACCCAACAACAGACACCCTAACCCTAATCCTAACCCAACACCCAAAACCAAACCCGAACACTTACCCGAACCCCTAACCCTAACCCGACAGCAGACGCCCAAAACCTAACCCTAAACCTAACCATAACCCTAACCCTAAGCCTAACCCTAACCGGACATCAGACATCGAACCCCAACCCTAACCCTAACCCGTCAACAGACACCCTAACTCTAACCCTAACCCTAACCCAACACACAAAACCTAAGCCTAACACTTACCTGAATCCCTAAACCTAACCCGACACCAGACACCCTAACTCTAATCCTAAACTCAACCCCAACCCGACAACAGACACCCTAACCTTAACCCTAAACCTAACCCAACACCCAAAAGCTAACCCTAAATCTTACCCGACACCCTAACCCTAAACCGACAGCAGACACCTTAACCCTAACCATAACCATAACCCTAACCCTAACACTAATGCTAACCCAACACCCAAAACCTAACTCTACCTGTTACCCAGAACCCTAACCCTAACACGACAGCAGACGACCTAACCCAAACCCTGAACCCACCGCGACACCAGACACCCGAACCCCAACTCTAACACGACACCCAAACACTAACCCAAAACCTAACCCTAAACCTAACCCTAACCCTATCCCTAAACTTAACCTTAACCAGACACCAAACACCCTAACCCTAACCCGACACCAGACACCCAAACCCTAACCCTAACATGACACCCAAACACTAACCCTAACCCTAACCATAACCCTAACCCAAACCCTAACCCTAACCCTAACCCGACACCCAAAATCTAACTCTAACCCGACACTCTAACCCTAACCCTAACCCTAACACCCTAACCCTAACACTTACCCTAACCCTAATGCTATCCCTAACCGCAACACTAACTCTAACCCTAACCCTAACACGACACACTAACCCTAAAGCTAACACAACATGTTAAGCCTAACCCTAACCCTTACCCTAACCCTAACCCGACAACAAACACCCTTAACCTAACCCTAACCCTAACCCAAATCCTAACCATAACACGACATCCTAACCCTATCACTAACGCTAACCCAACACCCAAAACCTAACTCTAACTGTTATCCGGAACCCTAACCCTAACACGACAGCAGACGCCCTAACCCTAACCGTGAACCCAACCCGACACCAGACACCCAATCCCCAACTCTAACACGACACCCAAACACTAACCCTAAACCTAACCCTAACCCTAACCCTAAACTTAACCTTAACCCGACACCAAACACCCTAACCCTAACCCGACACCAGACACCCAAACCCTAACCCTAACATGACACCCAAACACTAACCCTAAACCTACCCCTAACCCTAACCCAAACCCTAACCCTAACCCTAACCCGACACCCAAAATCTAACCCTAACCCGACACTCTAACCCTAACACTAACCCTAACATCCTAACCCTAACCCTAACGCTATCCCTAACCGCAACACAAACCCTAACCCTAACCCTAACCCTAACACGACACACTAACCCTAAACCTAACACAACATGTTAAGCCTAACACTAACCCTTACACTAACCCTAACCCAACAACAGACACCCTAACCCTAATCCTAACCCAACACCCAAAACCTAACCCTAACACTTACCCGAACCCCTAACCCTAACCCGACAGCAGACGCCCTCACAGTAACCCTAAACCTAACCATAACCATAACCCTAAACCTAACCCGACATCAGACACCGAACCCCAACCCTAACCCTAACCCGTCAACAGACACCCTAACCCTAACCCTAAACCTAACCCAACACCCAAAGCCGAACCCTAACACTTACCCGACACCCTAACCCTAACCCTAACCCGTCAACAGACACCCTAACCCTAACCCTAACCCTAACCCAACACACAAAACCTAACCCTAACACTTACCCGAATCCCTAAAACTAACCCGACACCAGACACCTTAACCCCAACACTAACCTTAACCCTAACACGACAACAGACACCCTAACCCTAATCCTAAACCTAACCCAACACCCAAAAGCTAACCCCAACACTTACCCGACACCCTAACCCTAACCCGACACCAGAGACCTTAACCCTAACCCTAAACATAACCCTAACCCTAACACTAAACCTAAACACTAGCACGACAGCAGACACCCAGTCCTAACCCTAACCGTCACCTGACACAAGACAACCTAACCCTAACCCGACACCCAATCCCTAATCCTAACTCTTACCCAAAAAATTAACCCTAACCTGACACGCTAACACGACGTCCTAAACAGAAATCCTAACCCGATATCCTAACACTAACCCAAGCCGTAAACTTAACCCTAACACTTACCCTAACCCTAACACTAACCCTAACACTTACCGGACACCCAAACACTAACCCTAACCCTAAACCTAACCATAACCCTAACCCTAAACCTATCCCTAACTCTAACCCGAACCCTAACCCTAACCCGACACCTTAACCTTAAACCTAACCCGACACCCTAATCATACACCCAAAACATAACTGGAAATCCTAACCCGAAACCCTGTACCTAACCCTAACTGGACACCCTAACCCTAACTATAACACGACACACAAAACCTAACCCGACACACTAACCCTAACCCTAACCCTAACCCTAACCTTAACCCTATACCTAACCCAAATCCTAACCATAACACGACATCCTAACACTAACGCTAACCCAACACCCAAAACCTAACTCTACCTGTTACCCGGAACCCTAACCCTAACATGACAGCAGACGCCCTAACCCTAACCCTGAACATACCCCGACACAAGACACCCAAACCCCAACTCTAACACGACACCCAAACACTAACCCAAAACCTAACCCTAAACCTAACCCTAACCCTAACCCTATCCCTAAACTTAACCTTAACCCGACACCAAACACCCTAACCCTAACCCGACACCAGACACCCAAACCCTAACCCTAACATGACACCCAAACACTAACCCTAACCCTAACCCAAACCCTAACCCTAACCCGACACCCAAACCATAACCCTAACCCTAACCCTAACCCGACACCCAAAATCTAACCCTAACCCGACACTCTAACCCTAACCCTAACCCTAACACCCTAACCCTAACACTTACCCTAACCCTAACGCTAACCCTAACTGCAACACTAACCCTAACCCTAACCCTAACACGACACACTAACCCTAAACCTAACACAACATGTTAAGCCTAACCCTAACCCTTACGCTAACCCTAACCCGACAACAAACACCCTAAACCTAACCCTAACCCTAAGCCAAATCCTAACCATAACACAACATCCTAAGCCTAACACTAACCCTAACCCTAACACGACAGCAGATACCCCAACTCTAACCCGACATCCAAACCGTAACCCTAAACCTCACCCTAAACCTAACCCGACAACAGACACCCTAACCCTAACCCTAACCCAACACCCAAAACCTAACCCGAACACTTACCCGAACCCCTAACCCTAACCCGATAGCAGACGCCCTAACCCTAATCCTAAACCTAACCATAAACATAACCCTAACCCTAACCATAACCCGACATCAGACAACCTAACACCAACCCTAACCCTAACCCGTCAACAGACACCCTAACTCTAACCCAAACCCGTCAACAGACACCCGAACTCTAACCCTAAACCTAACCCTAACCCAAACCCTAACCCTATACCTAAATTTAAACCTAACCCTAACGCTAACCCCTAACCCTATCCCTAACCCTAACACCCTAAACCTAACCCTAACGCTAACCCTATCCCTAAACTTAACCTTAACCCGACACCAAACACCCTAACCATAACCCGACACCAGACACCCAAACCCTAACCCTAACATGACACCCAAAACTAACCCTAAACCTAACCCTAACCCTAACCCAAACCCTAACCCTAACCCTAACCCGACACCCAAAATCTAACCCTAACCCGACACTCTAACCCTAACACTAACCCTAACATCCTAACCCTAACCCTAACGCTATCCCTAACTGCAACACTAACCCTAACCCTAAACCTAACCCTAACACGACACACTAACACTAAACCTAACACAACATATTAAGCCTAACACTAACCCTTACACTAACCCTAACCCAACAACAGACACCCTAACCCTAATCCTAACCCAACACAAAAACCTAACCTGAACACTTACCTGAACCCCTAACCCTAACCCGACAGCAGACGCCCCACAGTAACCCTGAACCTAACCATAACCATAACCCTAAACCTAACCCGAGATCAGACACCCTAACCCCAACCCTAACCCTAACCCGTCAACAGACACCCTAAACCTAACCCTAAACCTAACCCAACACCCAAAACCGAACCCTAACACTTACCCGACACCCTAACCCTAACCCTAACACGTCAACAGACACCCTAACCCTAACCCTAACCCTAACCCAACACACAAAACCTAACCCTAACACTTACCCGAATCCCTAAACCTAACCCAACACGAGACACCTTAACCCCAACACTAACCTTAACCCTAACGCGACAACAGACACCCTAACCCTAATCCTAAACCTAACCCAACACCCAAAAGCTAACCCTAACACTTACCCGACACCCTAACCCTAACCCGACACCAGACACCATAACCCTAACCCTAAACATAACCCTAACCATAACACTAAACCTAAACACTAACACGACAGCAGACACCCAGCCCTAACCCTAACCCTCACCTGACACAAGACAACCTAACCCTAACCCGACACCCAAACCCTAATCCTAACTCTTACCCGAAACACTAACCCTAACCTGACACGCTAACACGACGTCCTAAACAGAAATCCTAACCCGATATCCTAACAGTAACCCAAGCCCTAAACTTAACCCTAACACTTACCCTAACCCTAACACTAACCCTAACACTTACCGGACACCCAAACACTAACCCTAACCCTAAACCTAACCATAACCTTAACCCTAAACCTATCCCTAAATCTAACCATAACCCTAACCCTAACACGACACCTTAACCTTAAACCTAACCCGACACCCTAATCTTACACCCAAAACATAACTGGAAATCCTAACACGAAACCCTGTGCCTAACTCTAACTGGACACCCTAAACCTAACCATAACACTACACCCAAACCCTAACCCTAACCCTAACCCTAACCCTAACCTTAACCCTATATCTAACCCAATTCCTAATCATAACACGACATCCTAACCCTAACACTAACACTAACCCAACACCCAAAACCTAAGTCTACCTGTTACCCGGAACCCTAACCCTAACATGACAGCAGACGCCCTAACCCTAACCCTGAACACAACCCGACACAAGACACCCAAACCCCAACTCTAACACGACACCCAAACACTAACCCAAAACCTAACCCTAAACCTAACCCTAACCCTAACCCTATCCCTAAACTTAACCTTAACCCGACACCAAACACCCTAACCCTAACCCGACACCAGACACCCAAACCCAAACCCTAACATGACACCCAAACACTAACCCTAACCCTAACCATAACCCTAACCCTAACACGACACACAAAATCCAACCCTAACCCGACACTCTAACCCTAACCCTAACCCTAACACCTTAACCCTAACACTTACCCTAACCCTAATGCTATCCCTAACCGCAACACTAACGCTAACCCTAACCCTAACACGACACACTAACCCTAAACCTAACACAACATGTTAAGCCTAACCCTAACCCTTACCCTATCCCTAACCCGACAACAAACACCCTAAACCTAACCCTAACCCTAAGCCAAATCCTAACCGTAACACGACATCCTAACCCTAACACTAACCCTAACCTTAACACGACAGAAGACACCCCAACTCTAACCCGACATCCAAACCCTAACCCTAACGCTATCCCAACACGCAAAACCTAACCCGAACACTTACCCGAACCCCTAACCCTAACCCGAGAGCAGACGCCCTAACCCTAAACCTAACCCTAAACCTAACCCTAACCCTAACCCTAACCATAACGCTAACCCTAACCCGACATCAGACACCCTAACCCCAACCCTGAACCCAACCCGACAGCAGACACCCAAACCCCAACTCTAACATGACACCCCAACACTAACCTAAAACCTAACCCTAACCCTAAACCTAACCCTAATTGAACACACTACCCGACAACCTTACCCGACAACCTAACCGACACACAAACCCTAACCCTAACCCTTACTTGACACCCTAACCCTAACCCAACACCCTAAGCCTAACCCTAACACTAACACTAACCCTAACCCTATACCTAATGTTAACCCTAACCCTAACCACTAACCTTAACCCTAACCCTAACCCTAACCCTAACCCTAACACCCTAAACCTAACCCTTACCCTAACCCTAATGCTAACCCTAACCGCAACCCTAACACTAACCCTAACCCTAAACCGACATCAGACACCCTAACCACAACCCTAACCCTAACCCATCAACAGACACCCTAAGTCTAACCCTAAACCTAGCCCAACACACAAAACCTAACCCTAACACTTACCCGCATCCCTAAACCTAACCCAACACCAGACACCCTAACCCTAACCCTAAACTTAACCCGAACCCGACAACAGACACATAACCCTAACCCTAACCCTAACCCAACACCCAAAAGCTAACCCTAACACTTACCCGACACTCTAACGCTAACCCGGCACCAGACACCTTAACCCTAACACTAACCCTAAAATTAAACCTCAACACTAACAGGACAGCAGACACCCTAACACTAAATCTAATCCTCACCTGACACAAGACAACCTAACCCTAACCCGACACCCAAACCCTAATCCTAACTCTTACCCGAAACACTAACCCTAACCCGACACGCTAACATGACGTCCTAAACAGAAATCCTAACCCAATATCCTAACACTAACCCAAGCCGTAAACTTAACCCTAACACTTACCCTAAACCTAACACTAACCCTAAAACTTGCCGGACACCCAAACACTAACCCTAACCCTAAACCTAACCATAACACTAACCCTAAACATATCCCTAAATCTAACCCTAACCCTAACCCTAACACGACACCCTAACCTTAAACCTAACCCGACACACTAATCTTACTCCCAAAACATAACTGGAAACCCTTACCCGAAACCCTATAACTAACCCTAACTGGACACCCTAACCCTAACCATAACACGACACCCAAAACCTAACCTTAACCCTAAGCCTAACCTTAACCCTAATGCTAACCCTAACCCAAATGCTAAACCTAAACCTAACCCTAATTGAACACGCTAAGCCGACAACCTAACCGGACAACCTAACCGAAACCCAAACCCTAACCCTAACCCTTACGTGACACCCTAACCCTAACCTGACACCCTAACCCTAACCCTAACGCTAACCCTATTCCTAGCCTTAACACTAACCCTAACCCTAAACCCTAACCCTAACACTAACCCTAACCCTAACACCCTAAACCTAACCCTAACCCTAACCCAAATCCTAACCATAACACGACATCCTAACCCTAACACTAACGCTAACCCAACACCCAATACCTAACTCTACCTGTTGCCCGAAACCCTAACCCTAACATGACAGCAGACGCCCTAACCCTAACCCTGAACACAACCCGACACCAGACACCCGAACCCCAACTCTAACACGACACCCAAACACTAACCCAAAACCTAACCCTAAACCTAACCCTAACCCTATCCCTAAACTTAACCTTAACCCAACACCAAACACCCTAACCCTAACCCGACACCAGACACCCAAACCCTAACCCTAACATGACACCCAAACACTAACCCTAACCCTAAACCTAACCATAACCATAACCCTAACCCTAACCCGACATCAGACACCCTTACCCCAAACCTAACCCTAACCCGTCAACAGACACCCTAACTCTAACCCTAACCCTAACCCTAACCCAACACACAAAACCTAACCCTAACACTTACCCGAATCCCTAAACCTAACCCGACACCAGACACCCTAACCCGAACCCTAACCTTAACCCTAACCCGACAACAGACACCCTAACCCTAACCCTAAACCTAACCCAACTCGCAAAAGCTAACCCTAACACTTACCCGACACCCTAACCCTAACCTGACACCAGACACCTTAACCCTAACCCTAACCCTAACCCTAACACTAAACTTAAACCCTAACACGACAGCAGACACCCTAACCCTAACCCTAACCCTCACCTGACACAACACAACCAAATCCTAACCCGACACCCAAACCCTAATCCTAACTCTTACCCGAAACACTAACACTAACCCGACATCCTAAACAGAAATACTAACCTGATATCCTAACAC
Organism: Giraffa tippelskirchi; assembly: GCF_054371585.1. NCBI lineage: Eukaryota > Metazoa > Chordata > Mammalia > Artiodactyla > Giraffidae > Giraffa > Giraffa tippelskirchi. The sequence goes on from NC_137286.1 coordinate 69,894,687, forward strand.
TAACCCAAGCCGTAAACTTAACCCTAAAACTTACCCTAACCCTAACACTAACGCTAACCCAACACCCAAAACCTAAATCTAACTGTTACCCGGAACCCTAACCCTAACCCGACACTAGACACCTTAACCCTAAACCTAACCATATCCCTAACCCTAACACTAAACCTAAACCCTAACACGAGAGCAGACACCCTAACCCTAACCCTAACCCTCACCTGACACAAGACAACCTAACCCTAACCCGACACCCAAACGCTAATCGTAACTCTTACCCGAAACACTAACCCTAACCCGACACGCTAACACGACATCCTGAACAGTAATACTAACCCGATATCCTAACACTAACCCAAGCCGTAAACTTAACCCTAAAACTTACCCTAACCCTAACACTAACCCTAAGACTTACCGGACACCCAAACCCTAACCCTAACCCTAAACATAACCTTAACCCTAATGCTAACCCTAACCCAAATGCTAAAACTAAACCTAACCCTAACTGAACACGCTAACCCGACAACCTAACACGACAACCTAACCGACACCCAAACCCTAAACCTAACCCTTACTTGACACCCTAACCCTAACCCGACACCCTAAGCCTAACCCTAAGCCTAACCCTAACCCTAACCCTAACCCTAAACCTAACACCCTAAACCTAACCCTAAGCCTAACCCAAATCCTAACCATAACACGACATCCTAACCCTAACACTAACGCTAACCCAACACCCAAAACCTAACTCTAACTGTTACCCGGAACCCTAACCCTAACACGACAGCAGACGCCCTAACCCTAACCCTGAACACAACCCGACACCAGACACCCAATCCCCAACTCTAACACGACACCCAAACATTAACCCAAAACCTAACCCTAAACCTAACCCTAACCCTTACCCTATCCCTAAACTTAACCTTAACCCGACACCAAACACCCTAACCCTAACCCGACACCAGACACCCAAACCCTAACACTAACATGACAGCCAAACACTAACCCTAACCCAAACCATAACCCTAACCCTAACCCGACACCCAAAATCTAACCCTAACCCGACACTCTAACCCTAAACCTAACTCTAACACCCTAACCCTAACCCTTACCCTAACCTAACACTATACCTAACGGCAACACTAACCCTAACCCTAACACTAACACAACACACTAACCCTAACCCTAACCATAACATCCTAACCCTAACCCTTACCCTAAACCCTAATGCTATCCCTAACCGCAACACTAACCCTAACCCAACACGCTAACACGACGTCCTAAACAGAAATCCTAACCCAATATCCTAACACTAACCCAAGCCGTAAACTTAACCCTAACACTTACCCTAACCCTAACACTACCCCTAACACTTACTGGACACCCAAACACTAACCCTAACCCGAAACCTAACCATAACCCTAACCCTAAACCTATCCCTAACTCTAAACCTAACCCTAACCCTAACACGACACCTTAACCTTAAACCTAAACCGACACCCTAAACTTACTCCCAAAACATAACTGGAAATCCTAACCCGAAACCCTATACCTAACCCTAACTGGACACCCTAACCCTAACCATAACACGACACCCAAATCCTAACCCGACACCCTAAACCTAACCCAAACCCTAACCCGACACCCTAAACCTAACCAAAACCCTAACCCTAACCCTATACCTAACCCAAATCCGAACCATAACACGAAATCCTAACCCTAACACTAACGCTAACCCAACACCCAAAACCTAAGTCTAACTGTTACCCGGAACCCTAACCCTAACATGACAGGAGACACCCTAACCCTAACCCTGAACCCAACCCGACACCAGACACCCAAACCCCAACTCTAACACGACACCCAAACACTAACCCAAAACCTAACCCTAAACCTAACCCTAACCCTATCCGTAAACTTAACCTCAACCCGACACCAAACACCCTAACCCTAACCCGACACCAGACACCCAAACTCTAACCCTAACATGACACCCAAACACTAACCCTAACCCTAACCCTAACCCTAACACGACACCCAAAATCCAACCCTAACCCGACACTCTAACCCTAACCCTAACCCTAACACCCTAACCCTAACCCTTACCCTAACCCTAACGCTATCCCTAATCACAACACTAACCCTAACCTTTACCCTAACACGACACACTAACCCTAAACCTAACACAAAATGTTAAGCCTAACCCTAACCCTTACCCTAACCCTAACCCGACAACAAACACCCTAAACCTAACCCTAACCCTAAGCCAAATCCTAACCATAACATGACATCCTAACCCTAATACTAACCCTAACCCTAACACGACAGCAGATACTCCAACTCTAACCCGACATCCAAACCCTAACCCTAAACCTCGCCCTAAACCTAACCCGACAACAGACACCCTAACCCTAACCCAACACCCAAAATCTAACCCGAACCCCTAACCCTAACCCGACAGCAGACGCCCTAACACTAATCCTAAACCTAACCCAACACCCAAAAGCTAACCCTAAAACTTACCCGACACCCTAACCCTAACACGACAGCAGACACCCTAACCCTAACCCTCACACTCACCTGACACAAGACAACCTAACCCTAACCCGACACCCAAACCCTAATCCTAAATGTTACCCTAAACACTAACCCTAACCCGACACGCTAACACGACGTCCTAAACAGAAATCCTAACCCGATATCCTAACACTAACCCAAGCCGTAAACTTAACCCTAACACTTACCCTAACCCTAACACTACCCCTAAAACTTACTGGACACCCAAACACTAACCCTAACCCTAAACCTAACCATAACCCTAACCCTAAACCTATCCCTAACTCTAAACCTAACCCTAACCCTAACACGACACCTTAACCTTAAACCTAAACCGACACCCTAATCTTACTCCCAAAACATAACTGGAAATCCTAACCCGAAACCCTATACCTAACCCTAACTGGACACCCTAAACCTAACCATAACACGACACCCATATCCTAACCCGACACCCTAAACCTAACCCAAACCCTAACCCGACACCCTAAACCTAACCCAAACCCTAACCCTAACCCTATACCTAACCCAAATCCGAACCATAACACGAAATCCTAACCCTAACACTAACGCTAACCCAACACCCAAAACCTAAGTCTAACTGTTACCCGGAACCCTAACCCTAACATGACAGGAGACGCCCTAACCCTAACCCTGAACCCAACCCGACACCAGACACCCAAACCCCAACTCTAACACGACACCCAAACACTAACCCAAAACCTAACCCTAAACCTAACCCTAACCCTATCCCTAAACTTAACCTCAACCCGACACCAAACACCCTAACCCTAACCCGACACCAGACACCCAAACTCTAACCCTAACATGACACCCAAACACTAACCCTAACCCTAACCCTAACTCTAACACGACACCCAAAATCCAACCCTAACCCGACACTCTAACCCTAACCCTAACCCTAACACCCTAACCCTAACCCTTACCCTAACCCTAACGCTATCCCTAACCGCAACACTAACCCTAACCTTTACCCTAACACGACACACTAACCCTAAACCTAACACAACATGTTAAGCCTAACCCTAACCCTTACCCTAACCCTAACCCGACAACAAACACCCTAAACCTAAACCTAACCCTAAGCCAAATCCTAACCATAACACGACATCCTAACCCTAACACTAACCCTAACCTTAACACGACAGCACACACCCCAACTCTAACCCGACATCCAAATCCTAACCCTAAACCTCACCCTAACCCTAACCCGACAACAAAATCCCTAACCCTAACACTAACCCTAACCCGACATCACACACCCTAACCCCAACCCTAACCCTAACCCGTCAACAGACACCCTAACTCTAACCCAAACCCGTCAACAGACACCCTAACTCTAACCCTAAACCTAACCCTAACCCAAACCCTAAACCTATACCTAAATTTAAACCTAACCCTAACTATAACCCCTAACCCTAACCCTAACCCTAACACCATAAACATAACCCTAACCCTAACCCAAATCCTAAACATAACACGACATCCTAACCCTATCACTGACGCTAACCCAACACCCAAAACCTTACTCTAACTGTTACCCGGAACCCTAACCCTAACACGACAGCTGACGCCCTAACCCTAACCCTGAACCCAACCCGACACCAGACACCCAATCCCCAACTCTAACACGACACCGAAACACTAACCCAAAACCTAACCCTAAACCTAACCCTAACCCTAACCCTATCCCTAAACTTAACCTTAACCCGACACCAAACACCCTAATCCTAACCCGACACCAGACACCCAAACCCTAACCCTAACATGACACCCAAACACTAACCCTAACCCTAACCCTAACCCTAACCCTAACCCAAAATCTAACCCTAACCCGACACTCTAACCCTAACCCTAACCCTAACATCCTAACCCTAACCCTTACCCTAACACTAACACTAACCCTAACCGCAACACTAACCCTAACCCTAACACGACACACTAACCCTAAACCTAACACAACATGTTAAGCTTAACACTAACCCTTACCCTAACCCTAACCCAACAACAGACACCCTAACCCTAATCCTAACCCAACACCCAAAACCAAACCCGAACACTTACCCGAACCCGTAACCCTAACCCGACAGCAGACGCCCTAAACCTAACCCTAAACCTAACCATAACCCTAACCCTAAGCCTAACCCTAACCGGACATCAGACACCGAACCCCAACCCTAACCCTAACCCGTCAACAGACACCCTAACTCTAACCCTAACCCTAACCCATAACACAAAACCTAAGCCTAACACTTACCCGAATATCTAAACCTAACCCGACACCAGACACCCTAACTCTAACCCTAAACTCAACCCCAACCCGACAACAGACACCCTAACCCTAACCCTAAACATAACCCAACACCCAAAAGCTAACCCTAAAACTTACCCGACACCCTAACCCTAAACCGACAGCAGACACCTTAACCCTAACCATAACCATAACCCTAACCTTAACACTAATGCTAACCCAACACCCAAAACCTAACTCTACCTGTTACCCAGAACCCTAACCCTAACACGACAGCAGACGACCTAACCCAAACCCTGAACCCACCGTGACACCAGACACCCGAACCCCAACTGTAACACGACACCCAAACACTAACCCAAAACCTAACCCTAAACCTAACCCTAACCCTATCCCTAAACTTAACCTTAACCAGACACCAAACACCCTAACCCTAACCCGACACCAGACACCCAAACCCTAACCCTAACATGACACCCAAACACTAACCCTAACCCTAACCATAACCCTAACCCAAACCCTAACCCTAACCCTAACCCGACACCCAAAATCTAACTCTAACCCGACACTCTAACCCTAACCCTAACCCTAACACCCTAACCCTAACACTTACCCTAACCCTAATGCTATCCCTAACCGCAACACTAACTCTAACCCTAACCCTAACACGACACACTAACCCTAAAGCTAACACAACATGTTAAGCCTAACCCTAACCCTTACCCTAACCCTAACCCGACAACAAACACCCTTAACCTAACCCTAACCCTAACCCAAATCCTAACCATAACACGACATCCTAACCCTATCACTAACGCTAACCCAACACCCAAAACCTAACTCTAACTGTTATCCGGAACCCTAACCCTAACACGACAGCAGACGCCCTAACCCTAACCGTGAACCCAACCCGACACCAGACACCCAATCCCCAACTCTAACACGACACCCAAACACTAACCCTAAACCTAACCCTAACCCTAACCCTAAACTTAACCTTAACCCGACACCAAACACCCTAACCCTAACCCGACACCAGACACCCAAACCCTAACCCTAACATGACACCCAAACACTAACCCTAAACCTACCCCTAACCCTAACCCAAACCCTAACCCTAACCCTAACCCGACACCCAAAATCTAACCCTAACCCGACACTCTAACCCTAACACTAACCCTAACATCCTAACCCTAACCCTAACGCTATCCCTAACCGCAACACAAACCCTAACCCTAACCCTAACCCTAACACGACACACTAACCCTAAACCTAACACAACATGTTAAGCCTAACACTAACCCTTACACTAACCCTAACCCAACAACAGACACCCTAACCCTAATCCTAACCCAACACCCAAAACCTAACCCTAACACTTACCCGAACCCCTAACCCTAACCCGACAGCAGACGCCCTCACAGTAACCCTAAACCTAACCATAACCATAACCCTAAACCTAACCCGACATCAGACACCGAACCCCAACCCTAACCCTAACCCGTCAACAGACACCCTAACCCTAACCCTAAACCTAACCCAACACCCAAAGCCGAACCCTAACACTTACCCGACACCCTAACCCTAACCCTAACCCGTCAACAGACACCCTAACCCTAACCCTAACCCTAACCCAACACACAAAACCTAACCCTAACACTTACCCGAATCCCTAAAACTAACCCGACACCAGACACCTTAACCCCAACACTAACCTTAACCCTAACACGACAACAGACACCCTAACCCTAATCCTAAACCTAACCCAACACCCAAAAGCTAACCCCAACACTTACCCGACACCCTAACCCTAACCCGACACCAGAGACCTTAACCCTAACCCTAAACATAACCCTAACCCTAACACTAAACCTAAACACTAGCACGACAGCAGACACCCAGTCCTAACCCTAACCGTCACCTGACACAAGACAACCTAACCCTAACCCGACACCCAATCCCTAATCCTAACTCTTACCCAAAAAATTAACCCTAACCTGACACGCTAACACGACGTCCTAAACAGAAATCCTAACCCGATATCCTAACACTAACCCAAGCCGTAAACTTAACCCTAACACTTACCCTAACCCTAACACTAACCCTAACACTTACCGGACACCCAAACACTAACCCTAACCCTAAACCTAACCATAACCCTAACCCTAAACCTATCCCTAACTCTAACCCGAACCCTAACCCTAACCCGACACCTTAACCTTAAACCTAACCCGACACCCTAATCATACACCCAAAACATAACTGGAAATCCTAACCCGAAACCCTGTACCTAACCCTAACTGGACACCCTAACCCTAACTATAACACGACACACAAAACCTAACCCGACACACTAACCCTAACCCTAACCCTAACCCTAACCTTAACCCTATACCTAACCCAAATCCTAACCATAACACGACATCCTAACACTAACGCTAACCCAACACCCAAAACCTAACTCTACCTGTTACCCGGAACCCTAACCCTAACATGACAGCAGACGCCCTAACCCTAACCCTGAACATACCCCGACACAAGACACCCAAACCCCAACTCTAACACGACACCCAAACACTAACCCAAAACCTAACCCTAAACCTAACCCTAACCCTAACCCTATCCCTAAACTTAACCTTAACCCGACACCAAACACCCTAACCCTAACCCGACACCAGACACCCAAACCCTAACCCTAACATGACACCCAAACACTAACCCTAACCCTAACCCAAACCCTAACCCTAACCCGACACCCAAACCATAACCCTAACCCTAACCCTAACCCGACACCCAAAATCTAACCCTAACCCGACACTCTAACCCTAACCCTAACCCTAACACCCTAACCCTAACACTTACCCTAACCCTAACGCTAACCCTAACTGCAACACTAACCCTAACCCTAACCCTAACACGACACACTAACCCTAAACCTAACACAACATGTTAAGCCTAACCCTAACCCTTACGCTAACCCTAACCCGACAACAAACACCCTAAACCTAACCCTAACCCTAAGCCAAATCCTAACCATAACACAACATCCTAAGCCTAACACTAACCCTAACCCTAACACGACAGCAGATACCCCAACTCTAACCCGACATCCAAACCGTAACCCTAAACCTCACCCTAAACCTAACCCGACAACAGACACCCTAACCCTAACCCTAACCCAACACCCAAAACCTAACCCGAACACTTACCCGAACCCCTAACCCTAACCCGATAGCAGACGCCCTAACCCTAATCCTAAACCTAACCATAAACATAACCCTAACCCTAACCATAACCCGACATCAGACAACCTAACACCAACCCTAACCCTAACCCGTCAACAGACACCCTAACTCTAACCCAAACCCGTCAACAGACACCCGAACTCTAACCCTAAACCTAACCCTAACCCAAACCCTAACCCTATACCTAAATTTAAACCTAACCCTAACGCTAACCCCTAACCCTATCCCTAACCCTAACACCCTAAACCTAACCCTAACGCTAACCCTATCCCTAAACTTAACCTTAACCCGACACCAAACACCCTAACCATAACCCGACACCAGACACCCAAACCCTAACCCTAACATGACACCCAAAACTAACCCTAAACCTAACCCTAACCCTAACCCAAACCCTAACCCTAACCCTAACCCGACACCCAAAATCTAACCCTAACCCGACACTCTAACCCTAACACTAACCCTAACATCCTAACCCTAACCCTAACGCTATCCCTAACTGCAACACTAACCCTAACCCTAAACCTAACCCTAACACGACACACTAACACTAAACCTAACACAACATATTAAGCCTAACACTAACCCTTACACTAACCCTAACCCAACAACAGACACCCTAACCCTAATCCTAACCCAACACAAAAACCTAACCTGAACACTTACCTGAACCCCTAACCCTAACCCGACAGCAGACGCCCCACAGTAACCCTGAACCTAACCATAACCATAACCCTAAACCTAACCCGAGATCAGACACCCTAACCCCAACCCTAACCCTAACCCGTCAACAGACACCCTAAACCTAACCCTAAACCTAACCCAACACCCAAAACCGAACCCTAACACTTACCCGACACCCTAACCCTAACCCTAACACGTCAACAGACACCCTAACCCTAACCCTAACCCTAACCCAACACACAAAACCTAACCCTAACACTTACCCGAATCCCTAAACCTAACCCAACACGAGACACCTTAACCCCAACACTAACCTTAACCCTAACGCGACAACAGACACCCTAACCCTAATCCTAAACCTAACCCAACACCCAAAAGCTAACCCTAACACTTACCCGACACCCTAACCCTAACCCGACACCAGACACCATAACCCTAACCCTAAACATAACCCTAACCATAACACTAAACCTAAACACTAACACGACAGCAGACACCCAGCCCTAACCCTAACCCTCACCTGACACAAGACAACCTAACCCTAACCCGACACCCAAACCCTAATCCTAACTCTTACCCGAAACACTAACCCTAACCTGACACGCTAACACGACGTCCTAAACAGAAATCCTAACCCGATATCCTAACAGTAACCCAAGCCCTAAACTTAACCCTAACACTTACCCTAACCCTAACACTAACCCTAACACTTACCGGACACCCAAACACTAACCCTAACCCTAAACCTAACCATAACCTTAACCCTAAACCTATCCCTAAATCTAACCATAACCCTAACCCTAACACGACACCTTAACCTTAAACCTAACCCGACACCCTAATCTTACACCCAAAACATAACTGGAAATCCTAACACGAAACCCTGTGCCTAACTCTAACTGGACACCCTAAACCTAACCATAACACTACACCCAAACCCTAACCCTAACCCTAACCCTAACCCTAACCTTAACCCTATATCTAACCCAATTCCTAATCATAACACGACATCCTAACCCTAACACTAACACTAACCCAACACCCAAAACCTAAGTCTACCTGTTACCCGGAACCCTAACCCTAACATGACAGCAGACGCCCTAACCCTAACCCTGAACACAACCCGACACAAGACACCCAAACCCCAACTCTAACACGACACCCAAACACTAACCCAAAACCTAACCCTAAACCTAACCCTAACCCTAACCCTATCCCTAAACTTAACCTTAACCCGACACCAAACACCCTAACCCTAACCCGACACCAGACACCCAAACCCAAACCCTAACATGACACCCAAACACTAACCCTAACCCTAACCATAACCCTAACCCTAACACGACACACAAAATCCAACCCTAACCCGACACTCTAACCCTAACCCTAACCCTAACACCTTAACCCTAACACTTACCCTAACCCTAATGCTATCCCTAACCGCAACACTAACGCTAACCCTAACCCTAACACGACACACTAACCCTAAACCTAACACAACATGTTAAGCCTAACCCTAACCCTTACCCTATCCCTAACCCGACAACAAACACCCTAAACCTAACCCTAACCCTAAGCCAAATCCTAACCGTAACACGACATCCTAACCCTAACACTAACCCTAACCTTAACACGACAGAAGACACCCCAACTCTAACCCGACATCCAAACCCTAACCCTAACGCTATCCCAACACGCAAAACCTAACCCGAACACTTACCCGAACCCCTAACCCTAACCCGAGAGCAGACGCCCTAACCCTAAACCTAACCCTAAACCTAACCCTAACCCTAACCCTAACCATAACGCTAACCCTAACCCGACATCAGACACCCTAACCCCAACCCTGAACCCAACCCGACAGCAGACACCCAAACCCCAACTCTAACATGACACCCCAACACTAACCTAAAACCTAACCCTAACCCTAAACCTAACCCTAATTGAACACACTACCCGACAACCTTACCCGACAACCTAACCGACACACAAACCCTAACCCTAACCCTTACTTGACACCCTAACCCTAACCCAACACCCTAAGCCTAACCCTAACACTAACACTAACCCTAACCCTATACCTAATGTTAACCCTAACCCTAACCACTAACCTTAACCCTAACCCTAACCCTAACCCTAACCCTAACACCCTAAACCTAACCCTTACCCTAACCCTAATGCTAACCCTAACCGCAACCCTAACACTAACCCTAACCCTAAACCGACATCAGACACCCTAACCACAACCCTAACCCTAACCCATCAACAGACACCCTAAGTCTAACCCTAAACCTAGCCCAACACACAAAACCTAACCCTAACACTTACCCGCATCCCTAAACCTAACCCAACACCAGACACCCTAACCCTAACCCTAAACTTAACCCGAACCCGACAACAGACACATAACCCTAACCCTAACCCTAACCCAACACCCAAAAGCTAACCCTAACACTTACCCGACACTCTAACGCTAACCCGGCACCAGACACCTTAACCCTAACACTAACCCTAAAATTAAACCTCAACACTAACAGGACAGCAGACACCCTAACACTAAATCTAATCCTCACCTGACACAAGACAACCTAACCCTAACCCGACACCCAAACCCTAATCCTAACTCTTACCCGAAACACTAACCCTAACCCGACACGCTAACATGACGTCCTAAACAGAAATCCTAACCCAATATCCTAACACTAACCCAAGCCGTAAACTTAACCCTAACACTTACCCTAAACCTAACACTAACCCTAAAACTTGCCGGACACCCAAACACTAACCCTAACCCTAAACCTAACCATAACACTAACCCTAAACATATCCCTAAATCTAACCCTAACCCTAACCCTAACACGACACCCTAACCTTAAACCTAACCCGACACACTAATCTTACTCCCAAAACATAACTGGAAACCCTTACCCGAAACCCTATAACTAACCCTAACTGGACACCCTAACCCTAACCATAACACGACACCCAAAACCTAACCTTAACCCTAAGCCTAACCTTAACCCTAATGCTAACCCTAACCCAAATGCTAAACCTAAACCTAACCCTAATTGAACACGCTAAGCCGACAACCTAACCGGACAACCTAACCGAAACCCAAACCCTAACCCTAACCCTTACGTGACACCCTAACCCTAACCTGACACCCTAACCCTAACCCTAACGCTAACCCTATTCCTAGCCTTAACACTAACCCTAACCCTAAACCCTAACCCTAACACTAACCCTAACCCTAACACCCTAAACCTAACCCTAACCCTAACCCAAATCCTAACCATAACACGACATCCTAACCCTAACACTAACGCTAACCCAACACCCAATACCTAACTCTACCTGTTGCCCGAAACCCTAACCCTAACATGACAGCAGACGCCCTAACCCTAACCCTGAACACAACCCGACACCAGACACCCGAACCCCAACTCTAACACGACACCCAAACACTAACCCAAAACCTAACCCTAAACCTAACCCTAACCCTATCCCTAAACTTAACCTTAACCCAACACCAAACACCCTAACCCTAACCCGACACCAGACACCCAAACCCTAACCCTAACATGACACCCAAACACTAACCCTAACCCTAAACCTAACCATAACCATAACCCTAACCCTAACCCGACATCAGACACCCTTACCCCAAACCTAACCCTAACCCGTCAACAGACACCCTAACTCTAACCCTAACCCTAACCCTAACCCAACACACAAAACCTAACCCTAACACTTACCCGAATCCCTAAACCTAACCCGACACCAGACACCCTAACCCGAACCCTAACCTTAACCCTAACCCGACAACAGACACCCTAACCCTAACCCTAAACCTAACCCAACTCGCAAAAGCTAACCCTAACACTTACCCGACACCCTAACCCTAACCTGACACCAGACACCTTAACCCTAACCCTAACCCTAACCCTAACACTAAACTTAAACCCTAACACGACAGCAGACACCCTAACCCTAACCCTAACCCTCACCTGACACAACACAACCAAATCCTAACCCGACACCCAAACCCTAATCCTAACTCTTACCCGAAACACTAACACTAACCCGACATCCTAAACAGAAATACTAACCTGATATCCTAACACTAACCCAAGCCGTAAACTTAACCCTAAAACTTACCCTAACCCTAACACTAACGCTAACCCAACACCCAAAACCTAAATCTAACTATTACCCGGAACCCTAACCCTAACCCGACACTAGACACCTTAACCCTAAACCTAACCATATCCCTAACCCTAACACTAAACCTAAACCCTAACACGAGAGCAGACACCCTAACCCTAACCCTAACCCTCACCTGACACAAGACAACCTAACCCTAACCCGACACCCAAACGCTAATCGTAACTCTTACCCGAAACACTAACCCTAACCCGACACGCTAACACGACATCCTGAACAGTAATACTAACCCGATATCCTAACACTAACCCAAGCCGTAAACTTAACCCTAAAACTTACCCTAACCCTAACACTAACCCTAAGACTTACCGGACACCCAAACCCTAACCCTAACCCTAAACATAACCTTAACCCTAATGCTAACCCTAACCCAAATGCTAAAACTAAACCTAACCCTAACTGAACACGCTAACCCGACAACCTAACACGACAACCTAACCGACACCCAAACCCTAAACCTAACCCTTACTTGACACCCTAACCCTAACCCGACACCCTAAGCCTAACCCTAAGCCTAACCCTAACCCTAACCCTAACCCTAAACCTAACACCCTAAACCTAACCCTAAGCCTAACCCAAATCCTAACCATAACACGACATCCTAACCCTAACACTAACGCTAACCCAACACCCAAAACCTAACTCTAACTGTTACCCGGAACCCTAACCCTAACACGATAGCAGACGCCCTAACCCTAACCCTGAACACAACCCGACACCAGACACCCAATCCCCAACTCTAACACGACACCCAAACATTAACCCAAAACCTAACCCTAAACCTAACCCTAACCCTTACCCTATCCCTAAACTTAACCTTAACCCGACACCAAACACCCTAACCCTAACCCGACACCAGACACCCAAACCCTAACACTAACATGACAGCCAAACACTAACCCTAACCCAAACCATAACCCTAACCCTAACCCGACACCCAAAATCTAACCCTAACCCGACACTCTAACCCTAAACCTAACTCTAACACCCTAACCCTAACCCTTACCCTAACCTAACACTATACCTAACGGCAACACTAACCCTAACCCTAACACTAACACAACACACTAACCCTAACCCTAACCATAACATCCTAACCCTAACCCTTACCCTAAACCCTAATGCTATCCCTAACCGCAACACTAACCCTAACCCAACACGCTAACACGACGTCCTAAACAGAAATCCTAACCCAATATCCTAACACTAACCCAAGCCGTAAACTTAACCCTAACACTTACCCTAACCCTAACACTACCCCTAACACTTACTGGACACCCAAACACTAACCCTAACCCGAAACCTAACCATAACCCTAACCCTAAACCTATCCCTAACTCTAAACCTAACCCTAACCCTAACACGACACCTTAACCTTAAACCTAAACCGACACCCTAAACTTACTCCCAAAACATAACTGGAAATCCTAACCCGAAACCCTATACCTAACCCTAACTGGACACCCTAACCCTAACCATAACACGACACCCAAATCCTAACCCGACACCCTAAACCTAACCCAAACCCTAACCCGACACCCTAAACCTAACCAAAACCCTAACCCTAACCCTATACCTAACCCAAATCCGAACCATAACACGAAATCCTAACCCTAACACTAACGCTAACCCAACACCCAAAACCTAAGTCTAACTGTTACCCGGAACCCTAACCCTAACATGACAGGAGACACCCTAACCCTAACCCTGAACCCAACCCAACACCAGACACCCAAACCCCAACTCTAACACGACACCCAAACACTAACCCAAAACCTAACCCTAAACCTAACCCTAACCCTATCCGTAAACTTAACCTCAACCCGACACCAAACACCCTAACCCTAACCCGACACCAGACACCCAAACTCTAACCCTAACATGACACCCAAACACTAACCCTAACCCTAACCCTAACCCTAACACGACACCCAAAATCCAACCCTAACCCGACACTCTAACCCTAACCCTAACCCTAACACCCTAACCCTAACCCTTACCCTAACCCTAACGCTATCCCTAATCACAACACTAACCCTAACCTTTACCCTAACACGACACACTAACCCTAAACCTAACACAAAATGTTAAGCCTAACCCTAACCCTTACCCTAACCCTAACCCGACAACAAACACCCTAAACCTAACCCTAACCCTAAGCCAAATCCTAACCATAACATGACATCCTAACCCTAATACTAACCCTAACCCTAACACGACAGCAGATACTCCAACTCTAACCCGACATCCAAACCCTAACCCTAAACCTCGCCCTAAACCTAACCCGACAACAGACACCCTAACCCTAACCCAACACCCAAAATCTAACCCGAACCCCTAACCCTAACCCGACAGCAGACGCCCTAACACTAATCCTAAACCTAACCCAACACCCAAAAGCTAACCCTAAAACTTACCCGACACCCTAACCCTAACACGACAGCAGACACCCTAACCCTAACCCTCACACTCACCTGACACAAGACAACCTAACCCTAACCCGACACCCAAACCCTAATCCTAAATGTTACCCTAAACACTAACCCTAACCCGACACGCTAACACGACGTCCTAAACAGAAATCCTAACCCGATATCCTAACACTAACCCAAGCCGTAAACTTAACCCTAACACTTACCCTAACCCTAACACTACCCCTAACACTTACTGGACACCCAAACACTAACCCTAACCCTAAACCTAACCATAACCCTAACCCTAAACCTATCCCTAACTCTAAACCTAACCCTAACCCTAACACGACACCTTAACCTTAAACCTAAACCGACACCCTAATCTTACTCCCAAAACATAACTGGAAATCCTAACCCGAAACCCTATACCTAACCCTAACTGGACACCCTAAACCTAACCATAACACGACACCCATATCCTAACCCGACACCCTAAACCTAACCCAAACCCTAACCCGACACCCTAAACCTAACCCAAACCCTAACCCTAACCCTATACCTAACCCAAATCCGAACCATAACACGAAATCCTAACCCTAACACTAACGCTAACCCAACACCCAAAACCTAAGTCTAACTGTTACCCGGAACCCTAACCCTAACATGACAGGAGACGCCCTAACCCTAACCCTGAACCCAACCCGACACCAGACACCCAAACCCCAACTCTAACACGACACCCAAACACTAACCCAAAACCTAACCCTAAACCTAACCCTAACCCTATCCCTAAACTTAACCTCAACCCGACACCAAACACCCTAACCCTAACCCGACACCAGACACCCAAACTCTAACCCTAACATGACACCCAAACACTAACCCTAACCCTAACCCTAACTCTAACACGACACCCAAAATCCAACCCTAACCCGACACTCTAACCCTAACCCTAACCCTAACACCCTAACCCTAACCCTTACCCTAACCCTAACGCTATCCCTAACCGCAACACTAACCCTAACCTTTACCCTAACACGACACACTAACCCTAAACCTAACACAACATGTTAAGCCTAACCCTAACCCTTACCCTAACCCTAACCCGACAACAAACACCCTAAACCTAAACCTAACCCTAAGCCAAATCCTAACCATAACACGACATCCTAACCCTAACACTAACCCTAACCTTAACACGACAGCACACACCCCAACTCTAACCCGACATCCAAATCCTAACCCTAAACCTCACCCTAACCCTAACCCGACAACAAAATCCCTAACCCTAACACTAACCCTAACCCGACATCACACACCCTAACCCCAACCCTAACCCTAACCCGTCAACAGACACCCTAACTCTAACCCAAACCCGTCAACAGACACCCTAACTCTAACCCTAAACCTAACCCTAACCCAAACCCTAAACCTATACCTAAATTTAAACCTAACCCTAACTATAACCCCTAACCCTAACCCTAACCCTAACACCATAAACATAACCCTAACCCTAACCCAAATCCTAAACATAACACGACATCCTAACCCTATCACTGACGCTAACCCAACACCCAAAACCTTACTCTAACTGTTACCCGGAACCCTAACCCTAACACGACAGCTGACGCCCTAACCCTAACCCTGAACCCAACCCGACACCAGACACCCAATCCCCAACTCTAACACGACACCGAAACACTAACCCAAAACCTAACCCTAAACCTAACCCTAACCCTAACCCTATCCCTAAACTTAACCTTAACCCGACACCAAACACCCTAATCCTAACCCGACACCAGACACCCAAACCCTAACCCTAACATGACACCCAAACACTAACCCTAACCCTAACCCTAACCCTAACCCTAACCCAAAATCTAACCCTAACCCGACACTCTAACCCTAACCCTAACCCTAACATCCTAACCCTAACCCTTACCCTAACACTAACACTAACCCTAACCGCAACACTAACCCTAACCCTAACACGACACACTAACCCTAAACCTAACACAACATGTTAAGCTTAACACTAACCCTTACCCTAACCCTAACCCAACAACAGACACCCTAACCCTAATCCTAACCCAACACCCAAAACCAAACCCGAACACTTACCCGAACCCGTAACCCTAACCCGACAGCAGACGCCCTAAACCTAACCCTAAACCTAACCATAACCCTAACCCTAAGCCTAACCCTAACCGGACATCAGACACCGAACCCCAACCCTAACCCTAACCCGTCAACAGACACCCTAACTCTAACCCTAACCCTAACCCATAACACAAAACCTAAGCCTAACACTTACCCGAATATCTAAACCTAACCCGACACCAGACACCCTAACTCTAACCCTAAACTCAACCCCAACCCGACAACAGACACCCTAACCCTAACCCTAAACATAACCCAACACCCAAAAGCTAACCCTAAAACTTACCCGACACCCTAACCCTAAACCGACAGCAGACACCTTAACCCTAACCATAACCATAACCCTAACCCTAACACTAATGCTAACCCAACACCCAAAACCTAACTCTACCTGTTACCCAGAACCCTAACCCTAACACGACAGCAGACGACCTAACCCAAACCCTGAACCCACCGTGACACCAGACACCCGAACCCCAACTGTAACACGACACCCAAACACTAACCCAAAACCTAACCCTAAACCTAACCCTAACCCTATCCCTAAACTTAACCTTAACCAGACACCAAACACCCTAACCCTAACCCGACACCAGACACCCAAACCCTAACCCTAACATGACACCCAAACACTAACCCTAACCCTAACCATAACCCTAACCCAAACCCTAACCCTAACCCTAACCCGACACCCAAAATCTAACTCTAACCCGACACTCTAACCCTAACCCTAACCCTAACACCCTAACCCTAACACTTACCCTAACCCTAATGCTATCCCTAACCGCAACACTAACTCTAACCCTAACCCTAACACGACACACTAACCCTAAAGCTAACACAACATGTTAAGCCTAACCCTAACCCTTACCCTAACCCTAACCCGACAACAAACACCCTTAACCTAACCCTAACCCTAACCCAAATCCTAACCATAACACGACATCCTAACCCTATCACTAACGCTAACCCAACACCCAAAACCTAACTCTAACTGTTACCCGGAACCCTAACCCTAACACGACAGCAGACGCCCTAACCCTAACCGTGAACCCAACCCGACACCAGACACCCAATCCCCAACTCTAACACGACACCCAAACACTAACCCTAAACCTAACCCTAACCCTAACCCTAAACTTAACCTTAACCCGACACCAAACACCCTAACCCTAACCCGACACCAGACACCCAAACCCTAACCCTAACATGACACCCAAACACTAACCCTAAACCTACCCCTAACCCTAACCCAAACCCTAACCCTAACCCGACACCCAAAATCTAACCCTAACCCGACACTCTAACCCTAACACTAACCCTAACATCCTAACCCTAACCCTAACGCTATCCCTAACCGCAACACAAACCCTAACCCTAACCCTAACCCTAACACGACACACTAACCCTAAACCTAACACAACATGTTAAGCCTAACACTAACCCTTACACTAACCCTAACCCAACAACAGACACCGTAACCCTGATCCTAACCCAACACCCAAAACCTAACCCTAACACTTACCCGAACCCCTTACCCTAACCCAACAACAGACGCCCTCACAGTAACCCTAAACCTAACCATAACCATAACCCTAAACCTAACCCGACATCAGACACCGAACCCCAACCCTAACCCTAACCCGTCAACAGACACCCTAACCCTAACCCTAAACCTAACCCAACACCCAAAGCCGAACCCTAACACTTACCCGACACCCTAACCCTAACCCTAACCCGTCAACAGACACCCTAACCCTAACCCTAACCCAACACACAAAACCTAACCCTAACACTTACCCGAATCCCTAAAACTAACCCGACACCAGACACCTTAACCCCAACACTAACCTTAACCCTAACACGACAACAGACACCCTAACCCTAATCCTAAACCTAACCCAACACCCAAAAGCTAACCCCAACACTTACCCGACACCCTAACCCTAACCCGACACCAGACACCTTAACCCTAACCCTAAACATAACCCTAACCCTAACACTAAACCTAAACACTAGCACGACAGCAGACACCCAGTCCTAACCCTAACCATCACCTGACACAAGACAACCTAACACTAACCCGACACCCAAACCCTAATCCTAACTCTTACCCGAAAAACTAACCCTAACCTGACACGCTAACACGACGTCCTAAACAGAAATCCTAACCCGATATCCTAACACTAACCCAAGCCGTAAACTTAACCCTAACACTTACCCTAACCCTAACACTAACCCTAACACTTACCGGACACCCAAACACTAACCCTAACCCTAAACCTAACTATAACCCTAACCCTAAACCTATTCCTAACTCTAACCCGAACCCTAACCCTAACCCGACTCCTTAACCTTAAACCTAACCCGACACCCTAATCATACACCCAAAACATAACTGGAAATCCTAACCTGAAACCCTGTACCTAACCCTAACTGGACACCCTAACGCTAACCAAAACACGACACACAAAACCTAACCCGACACACTAACCCTAACCCTAACCCTAACCCTAATCTTAACCCTATACCTAACCCAAATCCTAACCATAACACGACATCCTAACACTAACGCTAACCCAACACCCAAAACCTAACTCTACCTGTTACCCGGAACCCTAACCCTAACATGACAGCAGACGCCCTAACCCTAACCCTGAACATACCCCGACACAAGACACCCAAACCCCAACTCTAACACGACACCCAAACACTAACCCAAAACCTAACCCTAAACCTAACCCTAACCCAATCCCTAAACTTAACCTTAACCCGACACCAAACACCCTAACCCTAACCCGACACCAGACACCCAAACCCTAACCCTAACATGACACCCAAACACTAACCCTAACCCTAACCCAAACCCTAACCCTAACCCGACACCCAAACCCTAACCCTAACCCTAACCCGACACCCAAAATCTAACCCTAACCCGACACTCTAACCCTAACCCTAACCCTAACACCCTAACCCTAACACTTACCCTAACCCTAACGCTAACCCTAACTGCAACACTAACCCTAACCCTAACCCTAACACGACACACTAACCCTAAAACTAACACAACATGTTAAGCCTAACCCTAACCCTTACGCTAACCCTAACCCGACAACAAACACCCTAAACCTAACCCTAAACCTAAGCCAAATCCTAACCATAACACAACATCCTAAGCCTAACACTAACCCTAACCCTAACACGACAGCAGATACCCCAACTCTAACCCGACATCCAAACCCTAACCCTAAACCTCACCCTAAACCTAACCCGACAACAGACACCCTAACCCTAACCCTAACCCAACACCCAAAACCTAACCGGAACACTTACCCGAACCCCTAACCCTAACCCGACAGCAGACGCCCTAACCCTAATCCTAAACCTAACCATAACCATAACCCTAACCCTAAACCTAACCCGACATCAGACACCCTAACCCCAACCCTAACCCTAAGCCGTCAACAGACACCCTAACTCTAACCCAAACCCGTCAACAGACACCCTAACTCTAACCCTAAACCTAACCCTAACCCAAACCCTAACCCTATACCTAAATTTAAACCTAACCCTAACCCTAACCCCTAACCCTAACCCTAACCCTAACACCATAAACCTAACCCTAACCCTAACCCAAATCCTAACCATAACACGACATCCTAACCCTATCACTGACGCTAACGCAACACCCAAAACCTAACTCTAACTGTTACCCGGAACCCTAACCCTAACATGACAGCAGATGCCCTAACCCTAACCCTGAACCCAACCCGACACCAGACACCCAATCCCCAACTCTAACACGACACCCAAACACTAACCCTAAACCTAACCCTAACCCTATCCCTATCCCTAAACTTAACCTTACCCCGACACCAAACACCCTAACCATAACCCGACACCAGACACTCAAACCCTAACCCTAACATGACACCCAAAACTAACCCTAAACCTAACCCTAACCCTAACCCAAACCCTAACCCTAACCCTAAGCCGACACCCAAAATCTAACCCTAACCCGACACTCTAACCCTAACACTAACCCTAACATCCTAACCCTAACCCTAACGCTATCCCTAACCGCAACACTAACCCTAACCCTAACCCTAACCCTAACACGACACACTAACCCTAAACCTAAGACAACATATTAAGCCTAAGACTAACCCTTACACTAACCCTAACCCAACAACAGACACCCTCACCCTAATCCTAACACAACACAAAAACCTAACCTGAACACTTACCTGAACCCCTAACCCTTACCCGACAGCAGACGCCCCACAGTAACCCTGAACCTAACCATAACCATAACCCTAAACCTAACCCGAGATCAGACACCCTAACCCCAACCCTAACCATAACCCGTCAACAGACACCCTAACCCTAACCCTAAACCTAACCCAACACCCAAAACCGAACCCTAACACTTACCCGACACCCTAACCCTAACCCTAACACGTCAACAGACACCCTAACCCTAACCCTAACCCTAACCCAACACACAAAACCTAACCCTAACACTTACCCGAATCCCTAAACCTAACCCGACACCAGACACCTTAACCCCAACACTAACCTTAACCCTAACGCGACAACAGACACCCTAACCCTAATCCTAAACCTAACCCAACACCCAAAAGCTAACCCTAACACTTACCCGACACCCTAACCCTAACCCGACACCAGACACCTTAACCCTAACCCTAAACATAACCCTAACCATAACACTAAACCTAAACACTAACACGACAGCAGACACCCAGCCCTAACCCTAACCCTCACGTGACACAAGACAACCTAACCCTAACCCGACACCCAAACCCTAATCCTAACTCCTACCCGAAACACTAACCCTAACCTGACACGCTAACACGACGTCCTAAACAGAAATCCTAACCCGATATCCTAACAGTAACCCAAGCCCTAAACTTAACCCTAACACTTACCCTAACCCTAACACTACCCCTAACACTTACCGGACACCCAAACACTAACCCTAACCCTAAACCTAACCATAACCCTAACCCTAAACCTATCCCTAAATCTAACCCTAACCCTAACCCTAACACGACACCTTAACCTTAAACCTAACCCGACACCCTAATCTTACACCCAAAACATAACTGGAAATCCTAACCCGAAACCCTGTGCCTAACTCTAACTGGACACCCTAAACCTAACCATAACAGTACACCCAAACCCTAACCCTAACCCTAAACCTAACCCTAACCTTAACCCTATACCTAACCCAAATCCTAATCATAACACGACATCCTAACCCTAACACTAACACTAACCCAACACCCAAAACCTAACTCTACCTGTTACCCGGAACCCTAACCCTAACATGACAGCAGACGCCCTAACCCTAACCCTGAACACAACCCGACACAAGACACCCAAACCCCAACTCTAACATGACACCCAAACACTAACCCAAAACCTAACCCTAAACCTAACCCTAACCCTAACCCTATCCCTAAACTTAACCTTAACCCGACACCAAACACCCTAACCCTAACCCGACACCAGACACCCAAACCCTAACCCTAACATGACACCCAAACACTAACCCTAACCCTAACCATAACCCTAACCCTAACACGACACACAAAATCCAACCATAACCCGACACTCTAACCCTAACTCTAACCATAACACCCTAACCCTAACCCTAATGCTATCCCTAACCGCAACACTAACCCTAACCTCTACCCTAACATGACACACTAACCCTTAACCTAACACAACATGTTAAGCCTAAGCCTAACCCTAACCCTAACCCTAACCTTAACCCGACACTCTAACCCTAACCCTAACCCTAACACCTTAACCCTAACACTTACCCTAACCCTAATGCTATCCCTAACCGCAACACTAACGCTAAACCTAACCCTAACACGACACACTAACCCTAAACCTAACACAACATGTTAAGCCTAAACCTAACCCTTACCCTATCCCTAACCCGACAACAAACACCCTAAACCTAACCCTAACCCTAAGCCAAATCCTAACCGTAACACGACATCCTAATCCTAACACTAACCCTAACCTTAACACGACAGCAGACACCCCAACTCTAACCCGACATCCAAACCCCAACCCTAACGCTAACCCAACACGCAAAACCTAACCCGAACACTTACCCGAACCCCTATCCCTAACCCGACAGCAGACGCCCTAACCCTAACCCTAACCCTAACCCTAACCCTAACCATAACGCTAACCCTAACCCGACGTCAGACACCCTAACCCCAACCCTGAACCCAACCCGACAGCAGACACCAAAACCCCAACTCTAACATGACACCCAAACACTAACCTAAAACCTAACCCTAACCCTAAACCTAACCCTAATTGAACACACTACCCGACAACCTTACCCGACAACCTAACCGACACACAAACCCTAACCCTAAACCTTACTTGACACCCTAACCCTAACCCAACACCCTAAGCCTAACCCTAACACTAACACTAACCCTAACCCTATACCTAATGTTAACCCTAACCCTAACCACTAATCTTAACCCTAACCCTAACCCTAACCCTAACCCTAACACCCTAAACCTAAACCTTACCCTAACCTTAATGCTATCCCTAACCGCAACCCTAACACTAACCCTAACCCTAACCCGACATCAGACACCCTAACCACAACCCTAACCCTAACCCATCAACAGACACCCTAAGTCTAACCCTAAACCTAGCCCAACACACAAAACCTAACCCTAACACTTACCCGCATCCCTAAACCTAACCCAACACCAGACACCCTAACCCTAACCCTAACCTTAACCCGAACCCGACAACAGACACATAACCCTAACCCTAAACCTAACCCAACACCCAAAAGCTAACCCTAACACTTACCCGACACTCTAACGCTAACCCGGCACCAGACACCTTAACCCTAACCCTAACCATAACCCTAACCCTAAAACTAAACCTAAACACTAACAGGACAGCAGACACCCTAACACTAAATCTAATCCTCACCTGACACAAGACAACCTAACCCTAACCCGACACCCAAACCCTAATCCTAACTCTTACCCGAAACACTAACCCTAACCCGACACGCTAACATGACGTCCTAAACAGAAATCCTAACCCAATATCCTAACACTAACCCAAGCCGTAAACTTAACCCTAACACTTACCCTAAACCTAACACTAACCCTAAAACTTACCGGACACCCAAACACTAACCCTAACCCTAAACCTAACCATAACACTAACCCTAAACATATCCCTAAATCTAACCCTAACCCTAACCCTAACACGACACCCTAACCTTAAACCTAACCCGACACACTAATCTTACTCCCAAAACATAACTGGAAACCCTTACCCGAAACCCTATAACTAACCCTAACTGGACACCCTAACCCTAACCATAACACGACACCCAAAACCTAACCTTAACCCTAAGCCTAACCTTAACCCTAATGCTAACCCTAACCCAAATGCTAAACCTAAACCTAACCCTAATTGAACACGCTAACCCGACAACCTAACCGGACAACCTAACCGAAACCCAAACCCTAACCCTAACCCTTACGTGACATCCTAACCCTAACCCGACACCCTAACCCTAACCCTAACGCTAACCCTATTCCTAGCCTTAACACTAACCCTAACCCTAAACCCTAACCCTAACCCTAACCCTAACCCTAACACCCTAAACCTAACCCTAACCCTAACCCAAATCCTAACCATAACACGACATCCTAACCCTAACACTAACGCTAACCCAACACCCAATACCTAACTCTACCTGTTGCCCGAAACCCTAACCCTAACATGACAGCAGACGCCCTAACCCTAACCCTGAACACAACCCGACACCAGACACCCGAACCCCAACTCTAACACGACACCCAAACACTAACCCAAAACCTAACCCTAAACCTAACCCTAACCCTATCCCTAAACTTAACCTTAACCCAACACCAAAGACCCTAACCCTAACCCGACACCAGACACCCAAACCCTAACCCTAACATGACACCCAAACACTAACCCTAACCCTAAACCTAACCATAACCATAACCCTAACCCTAACCCGACATCAGACACCCTTACCCCAAACCTAACCCTAACCCGTCAACAGACACCCTAACTCTAACCCTAACCCTAACCCTAACCAAACACACAAAACCTAACCCTAACACTTACCCGAATCCCTAAACCTAACCCGACACCAGACACCCTAACCCGAACCCTAACCTTAACCCTAACCTGACAACAGACACCCTAACCCTAACCCTAAACCTAACCCAACTCCCAAAAGCTAACCCTAACACTTACCCGACACCCTAACCCTAACCTGACACCAGACACCTTAACCCTAACCCTAACCCTAACCCTAACACTAAACTTAAACCCTAACACGACAGCAGACACCCTAACCCTAACCCTAACCCTCACCTGACACAACACAACCAAATCCTAACCCGACACCCAAACCCTAATCCTAACTCTTACCCGAAACACTAACACTAACCCGACACGCTAACACGACATCCTAAACAGAAATACTAACCTGATATCCTAACACTAACCCAAGCCGTAAACTTAACCCTAAAACTTACCCTAACCCTAACACTAACGCTAACCCAACACCCAAAACCTAAATCTAACTGTTACCCGGAACCCTAACCCTAACCCGACACTAGACACCTTAACCCTAACCCTAACCATATCCCTAACCCTAACACTAAACCTAAACCCTAACACGAGAGCAGACACCCTAACCCTAACCCTAACCCTCACCTGACACAAGACAACCTGACCCTAACCCGACACCCAAACCCTAATCCTAACTCTTACCCGAAACATTAACCCTAACCCGACACGCTAACACGACATCCTGAACAGTAATACTAACCCGATATCCTAACACTAACCCAAGCCGTAAACTTAACCCTAAAACTTACCCTAACCCTAACACTAACCCTAAGACTTACAGGACACCCAAACCCTAACCCTAACCCTAAACCTAA
Organism: Giraffa tippelskirchi; assembly: GCF_054371585.1. Taxonomy (NCBI): domain Eukaryota; kingdom Metazoa; phylum Chordata; class Mammalia; order Artiodactyla; family Giraffidae; genus Giraffa; species Giraffa tippelskirchi. Next base: position 69,921,250 of record NC_137286.1, read on the forward strand.
CCTTAACCCTAATGCTAACCCTAACCCAAATGCTAAACCTAAACCTAACCCTAACTGAACACGCTAACCCGACAACCTAACACGACAACCTAACCGACACCCAAACCCTAAACCTAACCCTTACTTGACACCCTAATCCTAACCCGACACCCTAAGCCTAACCCTAAGCCTAACCCTAACCCTAACCCTAACACCCTAAACCTAACCCTAACCCTAACCCAAATCCTAACCATAACACGACATCCTAACCCTAACACTAACGCTAACCCAACACCCAAAACCTAACTCTAACTGTTACCCGGAACCCTAACCCTAACACGACAGCAGACGCCCTAACCCTAACCCTGAACACAACCCGACACCAGACACCCAATCCCCAACTCTAACACGACACCCAAACATTAACCCAAAACCTAACCCTAAACCTAATCCTAACCCTAACCCTATCGCTGAACTTAAACTTAACCCGACACCAAACACCCTAACCCTAACCCGACACCAGACACCCAAACCCTAACACTAACATGACAGCCAAACACTAACCCTAACCCTAACCATAACCCTAACCCTAACCCGACACCCAAAATCTAACCCTAACCCGACACTCTAACCCTAAACCTAACTCTAACACCCTAACCCTAACCCTTACCCTAACCTAACACTATACCTAACGGCAACACTAACCCTAACCCTAACACTAACACAACACACTAACCCTAACCATAACCATAACATCCTAACCCTAACCCTTACCCTAAACCCTAATGCTATCCCTAACCGCAACACTAACCCTAACCCAACACGCTAACACGACGTCCTAAACAGAAATCCTAACCCGATATCCTAACACTAACCCAAGCCGTAAACTTAACCCTAACACTTACCCTAACCCTAACACTACCCCTAACACTTACTGGACACCCAAACACTAACCCTAACCCTAAACCTAACCATAACCCTAAACCTAAACCTATCCCTAACTCTAAACCTAACCCTAACCCTAACACGACACCTTAACTTTAAACCTAAACCGACACCCTAAACTTACTCCCAAAACATAACTGGAAATCCTAACCCGAAACCCTATACCTAACCCTAACTGGACACCCTAACCCTAACCATAACACGACACCCAAATCCTAACCCGACACCCTAAACCTAACCCAAACCCTAACCCGACACCCTAAACCTAACCAAAACCCTAACCCTAACCCTATACCTAACCCAAATCCGAACCATAACACGAAATCCTAACCCTAACACTAACGCTAACCCAACACCCAAAACCTAAGTCTAACTGTTACCCGGAACCCTAACCCTAACATGACAGGAGACACCCTAACCCTAACCCTGAACCCAACCCGACACCAGACACCCAAACCCCAACTCTAACACGACACCCAAACACTAACCCAAAACCTAACCCTAAACCTAACCCTAACCCTATCCGTAAACTTAACCTCAACCCGACACCAAACACCCTAACCCTAACCCGACACCAGACACCCAAACTCTAACCCTAACATGACACCCAAACACTAACCCTAACCCTAACCCTAACCCTAACACGACACCCAAAATCCAACCCTAACCCGACACTCTAACCCTAACCCTAACCCTAACACCCTAACCCTAACCCTTACCCTAACCCTAACGCTATCCCTAATCACAACACTAACCCTAACCTTTACCCTAACACGACACACTAACCCTAAACCTAACACAAAATGTTAAGCCTAACCCTAACCCTTACCCTAACCCTAACCCGACAACAAACACCCTAAACCTAACCCTAACCCTAAGCCAAATCCTAACCATAACATGACATCCTAACCCTAATACTAACCCTAACCCTAACACGACAGCAGATACTCCAACTCTAACCCGACATCCAAACCCTAACCCTAAACCTCGCCCTAAACCTAACCCGACAACAGACACCCTAACCCTAACCCAACACCCAAAATCTAACCCGAACCCCTAACCCTAACCCGACAGCAGACGCCCTAACACTAATCCTAAACCTAACCCAACACCCAAAAGCTAACCCTAAAACTTACCCGACACCCTAACCCTAACACGACAGCAGACACCCTAACCCTAACCCTCACACTCACCTGACACAAGACAACCTAACCCTAACCCGACACCCAAACCCTAATCCTAAATGTTACCCTAAACACTAACCCTAACCCGACACGCTAACACGACGTCCTAAACAGAAATCCTAACCCGATATCCTAACACTAACCCAAGCCGTAAACTTAACTCTAACACTTACCCTAACCCTAACACTACCCCTAACACTTACTGGACACCCAAACACTAACCCTAACCCTAAACCTAACCATAACCCTAACCCTAAACCTATCCCTAACTCTAAACCTAACCCTAACCCTAACACGACACCTTAACCTTAAACCTAAACCGACACCCTAATCTTACTCCCAAAACATAACTGGAAATCCTAACCCGAAACCCTATACCTAACCCTATCTGGACACCCTAAACCTAACCATAACACGACACCCATATCCTAACCCGACACCCTAAACCTAACCCAAACCCTAACCCGACACCCTAAACCTAACCCAAACCCTAACCCTAACCCTATACCTAACCCAAATCCGAACCATAACACGAAATCCTAACCCTAACACTAACGCTAACCCAACACCCAAAACCTAAGTCTAACTGTTACCCGGAACCCTAACCCTAACATGACAGGAGACGCCCTAACCCTAACCCTGAACCCAACCCGACACCAGACACCCAAACCCCAACTCTAACACGACACCCAAACACTAACCCAAAACCTAACCCTAAACCTAACCCTAACCCTATCCCTAAACTTAACCTCAACCCGACACCAAACACCCTAACCCTAACCCGACACCAGACACCCAAACTCTAACCCTAACATGACACCCAAACACTAACCCTAACCCTAACCCTAACTCTAACACGACACCCAAAATCCAACCCTAACCCGACACTCTAACCCTAACCCTAACCCTAACACCCTAACCCTAACCCTTACCCTAACCCTAACGCTATCCCTAACCGCAACACTAACCCTAACCTTTACCCTAACACGACACACTAACCCTAAACCTAACACAACATGTTAAGCCTAACCCTAACCCTTACCCTAACCCTAACCCGACAACAAACACCCTAAACCTAAACCTAACCCTAAGCCAAATCCTAACCATAACACGACATCCTAACCCTAACACTAACCCTAACCTTAACACGACAGCACACACCCCAACTCTAACCCGACATCCAAATCCTAACCCTAAACCTCACCCTAACCCTAACCCGACAACAAAATCCCTAACCCTAACACTAACCCTAACCCGACATCACACACCCTAACCCCAACCCTAACCCTAACCCGTCAACAGACACCCTAACTCTAACCCAAACCCGTCAACAGACACCCTAACTCTAACCCTAAACCTAACCCTAACCCAAACCCTAAACCTATACCTAAATTTAAACCTAACCCTAACTATAACCCCTAACCCTAACCCTAACCCTAACACCATAAACATAACCCTAACCCTAACCCAAATCCTAAACATAACACGACATCCTAACCCTATCACTGACGCTAACCCAACACCCAAAACCTTACTCTAACTGTTACCCGGAACCCTAACCCTAACACGACAGCTGACGCCCTAACCCTAACCCTGAACCCAACCCGACACCAGACACCCAATCCCCAACTCTAACACGACACCGAAACACTAACCCAAAACCTAACCCTAAACCTAACCCTAACCCTAACCCTATCCCTAAACTTAACCTTAACCCGACACCAAACACCCTAATCCTAACCCGACACCAGACACCCAAACCCTAACCCTAACATGACACCCAAACACTAACCCTAACCCTAACCCTAACCCTAACCCTAACCCAAAATCTAACCCTAACCCGACACTCTAACCCTAACCCTAACCCTAACATCCTAACCCTAACCCTTACCCTAACACTAACACTAACCCTAACCGCAACACTAACCCTAACCCTAACACGACACACTAACCCTAAACCTAACACAACATGTTAAGCTTAACACTAACCCTTACCCTAACCCTAACCCAACAACAGACACCCTAACCCTAATCCTAACCCAACACCCAAAACCAAACCCGAACACTTACCCGAACCCGTAACCCTAACCCGACAGCAGACGCCCTAAACCTAACCCTAAACCTAACCATAACCCTAACCCTAAGCCTAACCCTAACCGGACATCAGACACCGAACCCCAACCCTAACCCTAACCCGTCAACAGACACCCTAACTCTAACCCTAACCCTAACCCATAACACAAAACCTAAGCCTAACACTTACCCGAATATCTAAACCTAACCCGACACCAGACACCCTAACTCTAACCCTAAACTCAACCCCAACCCGACAACAGACACCCTAACCCTAACCCTAAACATAACCCAACACCCAAAAGCTAACCCTAAAACTTACCCGACACCCTAACCCTAAACCGACAGCAGACACCTTAACCCTAACCATAACCATAACCCTAACCCTAACACTAATGCTAACCCAACACCCAAAACCTAACTCTACCTGTTACCCAGAACCCTAACCCTAACACGACAGCAGACGACCTAACCCAAACCCTGAACCCACCGTGACACCAGACACCCGAACCCCAACTGTAACACGACACCCAAACACTAACCCAAAACCTAACCCTAAACCTAACCCTAACCCTATCCCTAAACTTAACCTTAACCAGACACCAAACACCCTAACCCTAACCCGACACCAGACACCCAAACCCTAACCCTAACATGACACCCAAACACTAACCCTAACCCTAACCATAACCCTAACCCAAACCCTAACCCTAACCCTAACCCGACACCCAAAATCTAACTCTAACCCGACACTCTAACCCTAACCCTAACCCTAACACCCTAACCCTAACACTTACCCTAACCCTAATGCTATCCCTAACCGCAACACTAACTCTAACCCTAACCCTAACACGACACACTAACCCTAAAGCTAACACAACATGTTAAGCCTAACCCTAACCCTTACCCTAACCCTAACCCGACAACAAACACCCTTAACCTATCCCTAACCCTAACCCAAATCCTAACCATAACACGACATCCTAACCCTATCACTAACGCTAACCCAACACCCAAAACCTAACTCTAACTGTTACCCGGAACCCTAACCCTAACACGACAGCAGACGCCCTAACCCTAACCGTGAACCCAACCCGACACCAGACACCCAATCCCCAACTCTAACACGACACCCAAACACTAACCCTAAACCTAACCCTAACCCTAACCCTAAACTTAACCTTAACCCGACACCAAACACCCTAACCCTAACCCGACACCAGACACCCAAACCCTAACCCTAACATGACACCCAAACACTAACCCTAAACCTACCCCTAACCCTAACCCAAACCCTAACCCTAACCCTAACCCGACACCCAAAATCTAACCCTAACCCGACACTCTAACCCTAACACTAACCCTAACATCCTAACCCTAACCCTAACGCTATCCCTAACCGCAACACAAACCCTAACCCTAACCCTAACCCTAACACGACACACTAACCCTAAACCTAACACAACATGTTAAGCCTAACACTAACCCTTACACTAACCCTAACCCAACAACAGACACCGTAACCCTGATCCTAACCCAACACCCAAAACCTAACCCTAACACTTACCCGAACCCCTTACCCTAACCCAACAACAGACGCCCTCACAGTAACCCTAAACCTAACCATAACCATAACCCTAAACCTAACCCGACATCAGACACCGAACCCCAACCCTAACCCTAACCCGTCAACAGACACCCTAACCCTAACCCTAAACCTAACCCAACACCCAAAGCCGAACCCTAACACTTACCCGACACCCTAACCCTAACCCTAACCCGTCAACAGACACCCTAACCCTAACCCTAACCCTAACCCAACACACAAAACCTAACCCTAACACTTACCCGAATCCCTAAAACTAACCCGACACCAGACACCTTAACCCCAACACTAACCTTAACCCTAACACGACAACAGACACCCTAACCCTAATCCTAAACCTAACCCAACACCCAAAAGCTAACCCCAACACTTACCCGACACCCTAACCCTAACCCGACACCAGACACCTTAACCCTAACCCTAAACATAACCCTAACCCTAACACTAAACCTAAACACTAGCACGACAGCAGACACCCAGTCCTAACCCTAACCATCACCTGACACAAGACAACCTAACACTAACCCGACACCCAAACCCTAATCCTAACTCTTACCCGAAAAACTAACCCTAACCTGACACGCTAACACGACGTCCTAAACAGAAATCCTAACCCGATATCCTAACACTAACCCAAGCCGTAAACTTAACCCTAACACTTACCCTAACCCTAACACTAACCCTAACACTTACCGGACACCCAAACACTAACCCTAACCCTAAACCTAACTATAACCCTAACCCTAAACCTATTCCTAACTCTAACCCGAACCCTAACCCTAACCCGACTCCTTAACCTTAAACCTAACCCGACACCCTAATCATACACCCAAAACATAACTGGAAATCCTAACCTGAAACCCTGTACCTAACCCTAACTGGACACCCTAACGCTAACCAAAACACGACACACAAAACCTAACCCGACACACTAACCCTAACCCTAACCCTAACCCTAATCTTAACCCTATACCTAACCCAAATCCTAACCATAACACGACATCCTAACACTAACGCTAACCCAACACCCAAAACCTAACTCTACCTGTTACCCGGAACCCTAACCCTAACATGACAGCAGACGCCCTAACCCTAACCCTGAACATACCCCGACACAAGACACCCAAACCCCAACTCTAACACGACACCCAAACACTAACCCAAAACCTAACCCTAAACCTAACCCTAACCCAATCCCTAAACTTAACCTTAACCCGACACCAAACACCCTAACCCTAACCCGACACCAGACACCCAAACCCTAACCCTAACATGACACCCAAACACTAACCCTAACCCTAACCCAAACCCTAACCCTAACCCGACACCCAAACCCTAACCCTAACCCTAACCCGACACCCAAAATCTAACCCTAACCCGACACTCTAACCCTAACCCTAACCCTAACACCCTAACCCTAACACTTACCCTAACCCTAACGCTAACCCTAACTGCAACACTAACCCTAACCCTAACCCTAACACGACACACTAACCCTAAAACTAACACAACATGTTAAGCCTAACCCTAACCCTTACGCTAACCCTAACCCGACAACAAACACCCTAAACCTAACCCTAACCCTAAGCCAAATCCTAACCATAACACAACATCCTAAGCCTAACACTAACCCTAACCCTAACACGACAGCAGATACCCCAACTCTAACCCGACATCCAAACCCTAACCCTAAACCTCACCCTAAACCTAACCCGACAACAGACACCCTAACCCTAACCCTAACCCAACACCCAAAACCTAACCGGAACACTTACCCGAACCCCTAACCCTAACCCGACAGCAGACGCCCTAACCCTAATCCTAAACCTAACCATAACCATAACCCTAACCCTAAACCTAACCCGACATCAGACACCCTAACCCCAACCCTAACCCTAAGCCGTCAACAGACACCCTAACTCTAACCCAAACCCGTCAACAGACACCCTAACTCTAACCCTAAACCTAACCCTAACCCAAACCCTAACCCTATACCTAAATTTAAACCTAACCCTAACCCTAACCCCTAACCCTAACCCTAACCCTAACACCATAAACCTAACCCTAACCCTAACCCAAATCCTAACCATAACACGACATCCTAACCCTATCACTGACGCTAACGCAACACCCAAAACCTAACTCTAACTGTTACCCGGAACCCTAACCCTAACACGACAGCAGATGCCCTAACCCTAACCCTGAACCCAACCCGACACCAGACACCCAATCCCCAACTCTAACACGACACCCAAACACTAACCCTAAACCTAACCCTAACCCTATCCCTATCCCTAAACTTAACCTTACCCCGACACCAAACACCCTAACCATAACCCGACACCAGACACTCAAACCCTAACCCTAACATGACACCCAAAACTAACCCTAAACCTAACCCTAACCCTAACCCAAACCCTAACCCTAACCCTAAGCCGACACCCAAAATCTAACCCTAACCCGACACTCTAACCCTAACACTAACCCTAACATCCTAACCCTAACCCTAACGCTATCCCTAACCGCAACACTAACCCTAACCCTAACCCTAACCCTAACACGACACACTAACCCTAAACCTAAGACAACATATTAAGCCTAACACTAACCCTTACACTAACCCTAACCCAACAACAGACACCCTCACCCTAATCCTAACACAACACAAAAACCTAACCTGAACACTTACCTGAACCCCTAACCCTAACCCGACAGCAGACGCCCCACAGTAACCCTGAACCTAACCATAACCATAACCCTAAACCTAACCCGAGATCAGACACCCTAACCCCAACCCTAACCATAACCCGTCAACAGACACCCTAACCCTAACCCTAAACCTAACCCAACACCCAAAACCGAACCCTAACACTTACCCGACACCCTAACCCTAACCCTAACACGTCAACAGACACCCTAACCCTAACCCTAACCCTAACCCAACACACAAAACCTAACCCTAACACTTACCCGAATCCCTAAACCTAACCCGACACCAGACACCTTAACCCCAACACTAACCTTAACCCTAACGCGACAACAGACACCCTAACCCTAATCCTAAACCTAACCCAACACCCAAAAGCTAACCCTAACACTTACCCGACACCCTAACCCTAACCCGACACCAGACACCTTAACCCTAACCCTAAACATAACCCTAACCATAACACTAAACCTAAACACTAACACGACAGCAGACACCCAGCCCTAACCCTAACCCTCACGTGACACAAGACAACCTAACCCTAACCCGACACCCAAACCCTAATCCTAACTCCTACCCGAAACACTAACCCTAACCTGACACGCTAACACGACGTCCTAAACAGAAATCCTAACCCGATATCCTAACAGTAACCCAAGCCCTAAACTTAACCCTAACACTTACCCTAACCCTAACACTACCCCTAACACTTACCGGACACCCAAACACTAACCCTAACCCTAAACCTAACCATAACCCTAACCCTAAACCTATCCCTAAATCTAACCCTAACCCTAACCCTAACACGACACCTTAACCTTAAACCTAACCCGACACCCTAATCTTACACCCAAAACATAACTGGAAATCCTAACCCGAAACCCTGTGCCTAACTCTAACTGGACACCCTAAACCTAACCATAACAGTACACCCAAACCCTAACCCTAACCCTAAACCTAACCCTAACCTTAACCCTATACCTAACCCAAATCCTAATCATAACACGACATCCTAACCCTAACACTAACACTAACCCAACACCCAAAACCTAACTCTACCTGTTACCCGGAACCCTAACCCTAACATGACAGCAGACGCCCTAACCCTAACCCTGAACACAACCCGACACAAGACACCCAAACCCCAACTCTAACATGACACCCAAACACTAACCCAAAACCTAACCCTAAACCTAACCCTAACCCTAACCCTATCCCTAAACTTAACCTTAACCCGACACCAAACACCCTAACCCTAACCCGACACCAGACACCCAAACCCTAACCCTAACATGACACCCAAACACTAACCCTAACCCTAACCATAACCCTAACCCTAACACGACACACAAAATCCAACCATAACCCGACACTCTAACCCTAACTCTAACCATAACACCCTAACCCTAACCCTAATGCTATCCCTAACCGCAACACTAACCCTAACCTCTACCCTAACATGACACACTAACCCTTAACCTAACACAACATGTTAAGCCTAAGCCTAACCCTAACCCTAACCCTAACCTTAACCCGACACTCTAACCCTAACCCTAACCCTAACACCTTAACCCTAACACTTACCCTAACCCTAATGCTATCCCTAACCGCAACACTAACGCTAAACCTAACCCTAACACGACACACTAACCCTAAACCTAACACAACATGTTAAGCCTAAACCTAACCCTTACCCTATCCCTAACCCGACAACAAACACCATAAACCTAACCCTAACCCTAAGCCAAATCCTAACCGTAACACGACATCCTAATCCTAACACTAACCCTAACCTTAACACGACAGCAGACACCCCAACTCTAACCCGACATCCAAACCCCAACCCTAACGCTAACCCAACACGCAAAACCTAACCCGAACACTTACCCGAACCCCTATCCCTAACCCGACAGCAGACGCCCTAACCCTAACCCTAACCCTAACCCTAACCATAACCCTAACCCTAACCCGACGTCAGACACCCTAACCCCAACCCTGAACCCAACCCGACAGCAGACACCAAAACCCCAACTCTAACATGACACCCAAACACTAACCTAAAACCTAACCCTAACCCTAAACCTAACCCTAATTGAACACACTACCCGACAACCTTACCCGACAACCTAACCGACACACAAACCCTAACCCTAACCCTTACTTGACACCCTAACCCTAACCCAACACCCTAAGCCTAACCCTAACACTAACACTAACCCTAACCCTATACCTAACGTTAACCCTAACCCTAACCACTAACCTTAACCCTAACCCTAACCCTAACCCTAACCCTAACACCCTAAACCTAAACCTTACCCTAACCTTAATGCTATCCCTAACCGCAACCCTAACACTAACCCTAACCCTAACCCGACATCAGACACCCTAACCACAACCCTAACCCTAACCCATCAACAGACACCCTAAGTCTAACCCTAAACCTAGCCCAACACACAAAACCTAACCCTAACACTTACCCGCATCCCTAAACCTAACCCAACACCAGACACCCTAACCCTAACCCTAACCTTAACCCGAACCCGACAACAGACACATAACCCTAACCCTAAACCTAACCCAACACCCAAAAGCTAACCCTAACACTTACCCGACACTCTAACGCTAACCCGGCACCAGACACCTTAACCCTAACCCTAGCCATAACCCTAACCCTAAAACTAAACCTAAACACTAACAGGACAGCAGACACCCTAACACTAAATCTAATCCTCACCTGACACAAGACAACCTAACCCTAACCCGACACCCAAACCCTAATCCTAACTCTTACCCGAAACACTAACCCTAACCCGACACGCTAACATGACGTCCTAAACAGAAATCCTAACCCAATATCCTAACACTAACCCAAGCCGTAAACTTAACCCTAACACTTACCCTAAACCTAACACTAACCCTAAAACTTACCGGACACCCAAACACTAACCCTAACCCTAAACCTAACCATAACACTAACCCTAAACATATCCCTAAATCTAACCCTAACCCTAACCCTAACACGACACCCTAACCTTAAACCTAACCCGACACACTAATCTTACTCCCAAAACATAACTGGAAACCCTTACCCGAAACCCTATAACTAACCCTAACTGGACACCCTAACCCTAACCATAACACGACACCCAAAACCTAACCTTAACCCTAAGCCTAACCTTAACCCTAATGCTAACCCTAACCCAAATGCTAAACCTAAACCTAACCCTAATTGAACATGCTAACCCGACAACCTAACCGGACAACCTAAACGAAACCCAAACCCTAACCCTAACCCTTACGTGACACCCTAACCCTAACCCGACACCCTAACCCTAACCCTAACGCTAACCCTATTCCTAGCCTTAACACTAACCCTAACCCTAAACCATAACCCTAACCCTAACCCTAACAACCTAAACCTAACCCTAACCCTAACCCAAATCCTAACCATAACACGACATCCTAACCCTAACACTAACGCTAACCCAACACCCAATACCTAACTCTACCTGTTGCCCGAAACCCTAACCCTAACATGACAGCAGACGCCCTAACCCTAACCCTGAACACAACCCGACACCAGACACCCGAACCCCAACTCTAACACGACACCCAAACACTAACCCAAAACCTAACCCTAAACCTAACCCTAACCCTATCCCTAAACTTAACCTTAACCCAACACCAAACACCCTAACCCTAAGCCGACACCAGACACCCAAACCCTAACCCTAACATGACACCCAAACACTAACCCTAACCCTAAACCTAACCATAAGCATAACCCTAACCCTAACCCGACATCAGACACCCTTACCCCAAACCTAACCCTAACCCGTCAACAGACACCCTACCTCTAACCCTAACCCTAACCCTAACCCAACACACAAAACCTAACCCTAACACTTACCCGAATCCCTAAACCTAACCCGACACCAGACACCCTAACCCGAACCCTAACCTTAACCCTAACCCGACAACAGACACCCTAACCCTAACCCTAAACCTAACCCAACTCCCAAAAGCTAACCCTAACACTTACCCGACACCCTAACCCTAACCTGACACCAGACACCTTAACCCTAACCCTAACCCTAACCCTAACACTAAACTTAAACCCTAACACGACAGCAGACACCCTAACCCTAACCCTAACCCTCACCTGACACAACACAACCAAATCCTAACCCGACACCCAAACCCTAATCCTAACTCTTACCCGAAACACTAACACTAACCCGACACGCTAACACGACATCCTAAACAGAAATACTAACCTGATATCCTAACACTAACCCAAGCCGTAAACTTAACCCTAAAACTTACCCTAACCCTAACACTAACGCTAACCCAACACCCAAAACCTAAATCTAACTGTTACCCGGAACCCTAACCCTAACCCGACACTAGACACCTTAACCCTAACCCTAACCATATCCCTAACCCTAACACTAAACCTAAACCCTAACACGAGAGCAGACACCCTAACGCTAACCCTAACCCTCACCTGACACAAGACAACCTAACCCTAACCCGACACCCAAACACTAATCCTAACTCTTACCCGAAACACTAACCCTAACCCGACACGCTAACACGACATCCTGAACAGTAATACTAACCCGATATCCTAACACTAACCCAAGCCGTAAACTTAACCCTAAAACTTACCCTAACGCTAACACTAACCCTAAGACTTACCGGACACCCAAACCCTAACCCTAACCCTAAACCTAACCTTAACCCTAATGCTAACCCTAACCCAAATGCTAAACCTAAACCTAACCCTAACTGAACACGCTAACCCGACAACCTAACACGACAACCTAACCGACACCCAAACCCTAAACCTAACCCTTACTTGACACCCTAACCCTAACCCAACACCCTAAGCCTAACCCTAACCCGACACCCTAACCGTAACCCTAAACCTAACACTAACCCTAACCCTAACCCTATACCTAACCTTAAACCTAACGCTAACCCTAACCCCTAACCCTAACCCTAACCCTAACCCTAACCCTAACACCCTAAACCTAACCCTAACCCTAACCCAAATCCTAACCATAACACGACATCCTAACCCTAACCCTAACGCTAACCCAACACCCAAAACCTAACTCTAACTGTTACCCGGAACGCTAACCCTAACACGAGAGCAGACGCCCTAACCCTAACCCTGAACCCAACCCGACACCAGACACTCAATCCCCAACTCTAACACGACACCCAAACATTAACCCAAAACCTAACGCTAAACCGAACCCTAACCCTAACCCTATCCCTAAACTTAACCTTAACCCGACACCAAACACCCTAACCCTAACCCGACACCAGACACCCAAACGCTAACACTAACATGACAGCCAAACACTAACCCTAACCCTAACCCTAACCCTAACCCTAACCCGACACCCAAAATCTAACCCTAACCTGACACTCTAACCCTAAACCTAACTCTAACACCCTAACCCTAACCCTTACCCTAACCCTAACACTATACCTAACGGCAACACTAACCCTAACCCTAACCCTAACACAACACACTAACCCTAACCCTAACCCTAACATCCTAACCCTAACCCTTACCCTAACCCTAATGCTATCCCTAACCGCAACACTAACCCTAACCCAACACGCTAACACGACGTCCTAAACAGAAATCCTAACCCGATATCCTAACACTAACCCAAGCCGTAAACTTAACCCTAACACTTACCCTAACCCTAACACTACCCCTAACACTTACTGGACACCCAAACACTAACCCTAACCCTAAACCTAACCATAACCCTAACCCTAAACCTATCCCTAACTCTAAACCTAACCCTAACCCTAACACGACACCTTAACCTTAAACCTAAACCGACACCCTAATCTTACTCCCAAAACATAACTGGAAATCCTAACCCGAAACCCTATACCTAACACTAACTGGACACCCTAACCCTAACCATAACACGACACCCAAATCCTAACCCGACACCCTAAACCTAACCCAAACCCTAACCCTAAACCTATACCTAACCCAAATCCGAACCATAACACGACATCCTAACCCTAACACTAACGCTAACCCAACACCCAAAACCTAAATCTAACTGTTACCCGGAACCCTAACCCTAACATGACAGGAGAGGCCCTAACCCTAACCCTGAACCCAAGCCGACAGCAGACACCCAAACCCCAACTCTAACATGACACCGAAACGCTAACCCAAAACCTAACCCTAAACCTAACCCTAACCCTATCCCTAAACTTAACCTCAACCCGACACCAAACACACTAACCCTAACCCGACACCAGACACCCAAACTCTAACCCTAACATGACACCCAAACACTAACCCTAACCCTAACCCTAACTCTAACACGACACCCAAAATCCAACCCTAACCCGACACTCTAACCCTAACCCTAACCCTAACACCCTAACCCTAACCCTTACCCTAACCCTAACGCTATCCCTAACCGCAACACTAACCCTAACCTTTACCCTAACACGACACACTAACCCTAAAGCTAACACAACATGTTAAGCCTAACCCTAACCCTTACCCTAACCCTAACCCGACAACAAACACCCTAAACCTAACCCTAACCCTAAGCCAAATCCTAACCATAACACGACATCCTAACCCTAACACTAACCCTAACCCTAACACGACAGCAGATACTCCAACTCTAACCTGACATCCAAACCCTAACCCTAAACCTCGCCCTAAACCTAACCCGACAAAAGACACCCTAACCCTAACCCAACACCCAAAATCTAACCCGAACCCCTAACCCTAACCCGACAGCAGACGCCCTAACACTAATCCTAAACCTAACCCAACACCCAAAAGCTAACCCTAAAACTTACCCGACACCTTAACCCTAACACGACAGCAGACACCCTAACCCTAACCCTAACCCTCACCTGACACAAGACAACCTAACCCTAACCCGACACCCAAACCCTAATCCTAAATGTTACCCTAAACACTAACCCTAACCCGACACGCTAACACGACGTCCTAAACAGAAATCCTAACCCGATATCCTAACACTAACCCAAGCCGTAAACTTAACCCTAACACTTACCCTAACCCTAACACTACCCCTAACACTTACTGGACACCCAAACACTAACCCTAACCCTAAACCTAACCATAACCCTAACCGTAAACCTATCCCTAACTCTAAACCTAACCCTAACCCTAACACGACACCTTAACCTTAAACCTAAACCAACACCCTAATCTTACTCCCAAAACATAACTGGAAATCCTAACCCGAAACCCTATACCTAACCCTAACTGGACACCCTAACCCTAACCATAACACGACACCCAAATCCTAACCCGACACCCTAAACCTAACCCAAACCCTAACCCGACACCCTAAAACTAACCCAAACCCTAACCCTAACCCTATACCTAACCCAAATCCGAACCATAACACGACATCCTAACCCTAACACTAATGCTAACCCAACACCCAAAACCTAAGTCTAACTGTTACCCGGAACCCTAACCCTAACATGACAGGAGACGCCCTAACCCTAACCCTGAACCCAACCCGACACCAGACACCCAAACCCCAACTCTAACACGACACCCAAACACTAACCCAAAACCTAACCCTAAAACTAACCCAACACCCAAAAGCTAACCCTAACACTTACCCGACACTCTAACGCTAACCCGGCACCAGACACCTTAACCCTAACCCTAACCATAACCCTAACCCTAAAACTAAACCTAAACACTAACAGGACAGCAGACACCCTAACACTAAATCTAATCCTCACCTGACACAAGACAACCTAACCCTAACCCGACACCCAAACCCTAATCCTAACTCTTACCCGAAACACTAACCCTAACCCGACACGCTAACATGACGTCCTAAACAGAAATCCTAACCCAATATCCTAACACTAACCCAAGCCGTAAACTTAACCCTAACACTTACCCTAAACCTAACACTAACCCTAAAACTTACTGGACACCCAAACACTAACCCTAACCCTAAACCTAACCAT
Source organism: Giraffa tippelskirchi (assembly GCF_054371585.1). NCBI lineage: Eukaryota > Metazoa > Chordata > Mammalia > Artiodactyla > Giraffidae > Giraffa > Giraffa tippelskirchi. The sequence continues at coordinate 69,937,772 of NC_137286.1, forward strand.
AACACTAACCCTAAACATATCCCTAAATCTAACCCTAACCCTAACCCTAACACGACACCCTAACCTTAAACCTAACCCGACACACTAATCTTACTCCCAAAACATAACTGGAAACCCTTACCCGAAACCCTATAACTAACCCTAACTGGACACCCTAACCCTAACCATAACACGACACCCAAAACCTAACCTTAACCCTAAGCCTAACCTTAACCCTAATGCTAACCCTAACCCAAATGCTAAACCTAAACCTAACCCTAATTGAAGACGCTAACCCGACAACCTAACCGGACAACCTAACCGAAACCCAAACCCTAACCCTAACCCTTACGTGACATCCTAACCCTAACCCGACACCCTAACCCTAACCCTAACGCTAACCCTATTCCTAGCCTTAACACTAACCCTAACCCTAAACCCTAACCCTAACCCTAACCCTAACCCTAACACCCTAAACCTAACCCTAACCCTAACCCAAATCCTAACCATAACACGACATCCTAACCCTAACACTAACGCTAACCCAACACCCAATACCTAACTCTACCTGTTGCCCGAAACCCTAACCCTAACATGACAGCAGACGCCCTAACCCTAACCCTGAACACAACCCGACACCAGACACCCGAACCCCAACTCTAACACGACACCCAAACACTAACCCAAAACCTAACCCTAAACCTAACCCTAACCCTATCCCTAAACTTAACCTTAACCCAACACCAAACACCCTAACCCTAACCCGACACCAGACACCCAAACCCTAACCCTAACATGACACCCAAACACTAACCCTAACCCTAAACCTAACCATAACCATAACCCTAACCCTAACCCGACATCAGACACCCTTACCCCAAACCTAACCCTAACCCGTCAACAGACACCCTAACTCTAACCCTAACCCTAACCCTAACCCAACACACAAAACCTAACCCTAACACTTACCCGAATCCCTAAACCTAACCCGACACCAGACACCCTAACCCGAACCCTAACCTTAACCCTAACCTGAAACAGACACCCTAACCCTAACCCTAAACCTAACCCAACTCCCAAAAGCTAACCCTAACACTTACCCGACACCCTAACCCTAACCTGACACCAGACACCTTAACCCTAACCCTAACCCTAACCCTAACACTAAACTTAAACCCTAACACGACAGCAGACACCCTAACCCTAACCCTAACCCTCACCTGACACAACACAACCAAATCCTAACCCGACACCCAAACCCTAATCCTAACTCTTACCCGAAACACTAACACTAACCCGACACGCTAACACGACATCCTAAACAGAAATACTAACCTGATATCCTAACACTAACCCAAGCCGTAAACTTAACCCTAAAACTTACCCTAACCCTAACACTAACGCTAACCCAACACCCAAAACCTAAATCTAACTGTTACCCGGAACCCTAACCCTAACCCGACACTAGACACCTTAACCCTAACCCTAACCATATCCCTAACCCTAACACTAAACCTAAACCCTAACACGAGAGCAGACACCCTAACCCTAACCCTAACCCTCACCTGACACAAGACAACCTAACCCTAACCCGACACCCAAACCCTAATCCTAACTCTTACCCGAAACATTAACCCTAACCCGACACGCTAACACGACATCCTGAACAGTAATACTAACCCGATATCCTAACACTAACCCAAGCCGTAAACTTAACCCTAAAACTTACCCTAACGCTAACACTAACCCTAAGACTTACCGGACACCCAAACCCTAACCCTAACCCTAAACCTAACCTTAACCCTAATGCTAACCCTAACCCAAATGCTAAACCTAAACCTAACCCTAACTGAACACGCTAACCCGACAACCTAACACGACAACCTAACCGACACCCAAACCCTAAACCTAACCCTTACTTGACACCCTAATCCTAACCCGACACCCTAAGCCTAACCCTAACCCTAACCCTAACCCTAACCCTAACACCCTAAACCTAACCCTAACCCTAACCCAAATCCTAACCATAACACGACATCCTAACCCTAACACTAACGCTAACCCAACACCCAAAACCTAACTCTAACTGTTACCCGGAACCCTAACCCTAACACGACAGCAGACGCCCTAACCCTAACCCTGAACACAACCCGACACCAGACACCCAATCCCCAACTCTAACACGACACCCAAACATTAACCCAAAACCTAACCCTAAACCTAATCCTAACCCTAACCCTATCGCTGAACTTAAACTTAACCCGACACCAAACACCCTAACCCTAACCCGACACCAGACACCCAAACCCTAACACTAACATGACAGCCAAACACTAACCCTAACCCTAACCATAACCCTAACCCTAACCCGACACCCAAAATCTAACCCTAACCCGACACTCTAACCCTAAACCTAACTCTAACACCCTAACCCTAACCCTTACCCTAACCTAACACTATACCTAACGGCAACACTAACCCTAACCCTAACACTAACACAACACACTAACCCTAACCATAACCATAACATCCTAACCCTAACCCTTACCCTAAACCCTAATGCTATCCCTAACCGCAACACTAACCCTAACCCAACACGCTAACACGACGTCCTAAACAGAAATCCTAACCCGATATCCTAACACTAACCCAAGCCGTAAACTTAACCCTAACACTTACCCTAACCCTAACACTACCCCTAACACTTACTGGACACCCAAACACTAACCCTAACCCTAAACCTAACCATAACCCTAAACCTAAACCTATCCCTAACTCTAAACCTAACCCTAACCCTAACACGACACCTTAACCTTAAACCTAAACCGACACCCTAAACTTACTCCCAAAACATAACTGGAAATCCTAACCCGAAACCCTATACCTAACCCTAACTGGACACCCTAACCCTAACCATAACACGACACCCAAATCCTAACCCGACACCCTAAACCTAACCCAAACCCTAACCCGACACCCTAAACCTAACCAAAACCCTAACCCTAACCCTATACCTAACCCAAATCCGAACCATAACACGAAATCCTAACCCTAACACTAACGCTAACCCAACACCCAAAACCTAAGTCTAACTGTTACCCGGAACCCTAACCCTAACACGACAGCAGACGCCCTAACCCTAACCGTGAACCCAACCCGACACCAGACACCCAATCCCCAACTCTAACACGACACCCAAACACTAACCCTAAACCTAACCCTAACCCTAACCCTAAACTTAACCTTAACCCGACACCAAACACCCTAACCCTAACCCGACACCAGACACCCAAACCCTAACCCTAACATGACACCCAAACACTAACCCTAAACCTACCCCTAACCCTAACCCAAACCCTAACCCTAACCCTAACCCGACACCCAAAATCTAACCCTAACCCGACACTCTAACCCTAACACTAACCCTAACATCCTAACCCTAACCCTAACGCTATCCCTAACCGCAACACAAACCCTAACCCTAACCCTAACCCTAACACGACACACTAACCCTAAACCTAACACAACATGTTAAGCCTAACACTAACCCTTACACTAACCCTAACCCAACAACAGACACCGTAACCCTGATCCTAACCCAACACCCAAAACCTAACCCTAACACTTACCCGAACCCCTAACCCTAACCCGACAACAGACGCCCTCACAGTAACCCTAAACCTAACCATAACCATAACCCTAAACCTAACCCGACATCAGACACCGAACCCCAACTCTAACCCTAACCCGTCAACAGACACCCTAACCCTAACCCTAAACCTAACCCAACACCCAAAGCCGAACCCTAACACTTACCCGACACCCTAACCCTAACCCTAACCCGTCAACAGACACCCTAACCCTAACCCTAACCCTAACCCAACACACAAAACCTAACCCTAACACTTACCCGAATCCCTAAAACTAACCCGACACCAGACACCTTAACCCCAACACTAACCTTAACCCTAACACGACAACAGACACCCTAACCCTAATCCTAAACCTAACCCAACACCCAAAAGCTAACCCCAACACTTACCCGACACCCTAACCCTAACCCGACACCAGACACCTTAACCCTAACCCTAAACATAACCCTAACCCTAACACTAAACCTAAACACTAGCACGACAGCAGACACCCAGTCCTAACCCTAACCATCACCTGACACAAGACAACCTAACACTAACCCGACACCCAAACCCTAATCCTAACTCTTACCCGAAAAACTAACCCTAACCTGACACGCTAACACGACGTCCTAAACAGAAATCCTAACCCGATATCCTAACACTAACCCAAGCCGTAAACTTAACCCTAACACTTACCCTAACCCTAACACTAACCCTAACACTTACCGGACACCCAAACACTAACCCTAACCCTAAACCTAACTATAACCCTAACCCTAAACCTATTCCTAACTCTAACCCGAACCCTAACCCTAACCCGACTCCTTAACCTTAAACCTAACCCGACACCCTAATCATACACCCAAAACATAACTGGAAATCCTAACCTGAAACCCTGTACCTAACCCTAACTGGACACCCTAACGCTAACCAAAACACGACACACAAAACCTAACCCGACACACTAACCCTAACCCTAACCCTAACCCTAATCTTAACCCTATACCTAACCCAAATCCTAACCATAACACGACATCCTAACACTAACGCTAACCCAACACCCAAAACCTAACTCTACCTGTTACCCGGAACCCTAACCCTAACATGACAGCAGACGCCCTAACCCTAACCCTGAACATACCCCGACACAAGACACCCAAACCCCAACTCTAACACGACACCCAAACACTAACCCAAAACCTAACCCTAAACCTAACCCTAACCCAATCCCTAAACTTAACCTTAACCCGACACCAAACACCCTAACCCTAACCCGACACCAGACACCCAAACCCTAACCCTAACATGACACCCAAACACTAACCCTAACCCTAACCCAAACCCTAACCCTAACCCGACACCCAAACCCTAACCCTAACCCTAACCCGACACCCAAAATCTAACCCTAACCCGACACTCTAACCCTAACCCTAACCCTAACACCCTAACCCTAACACTTACCCTAACCCTAACGCTAACCCTAACTGCAACACTAACCCTAACCCTAACCCTAACACGACACACTAACCCTAAAACTAACACAACATGTTAAGCCTAACCCTAACCCTTACGCTAACCCTAACCCGACAACAAACACCCTAAACCTAACCCTAACCCTAAGCCAAATCCTAACCATAACACAACATCCTAAGCCTAACACTAACCCTAACCCTAACACGACAGCAGATACCCCAACTCTAACCCGACATCCAAACCCTAACCCTAAACCTCACCCTAAACCTAACCCGACAACAGACACCCTAACCCTAACCCTAACCCAACACCCAAAACCTAACCGGAACACTTACCCGAACCCCTAACCCTAACCCGACAGCAGACGCCCTAACCCTAATCCTAAACCTAACCATAACCATAACCCTAACCCTAAACCTAACCCGACATCAGACACCCTAACCCCAACCCTAACCCTAAGCCGTCAACAGACACCCTAACTCTAACCCAAACCCGTCAACAGACACCCTAACTCTAACCGTAAACCTAACCCTAACCCAAACCCTAACCCTATACCTAAATTTAAACCTAACCCTAACCCTAACCCCTAACCCTAACCCTAACCCTAACACCATAAACCTAACCCTAACCCTAACCCAAATCCTAACCATAACACGACATCCTAACCCTATCACTGACGCTAACGCAACACCCAAAACCTAACTCTAACTGTTACCCGGAACCCTAACCCTAACACGACAGCAGATGCCCTAACCCTAACCCTGAACCCAACCCGACACCAGACACCCAATCCCCAACTCTAACACGACACCCAAACACTAACCCTAAACCTAACCCTAACCCTATCCCTATCCCTAAACTTAACCTTACCCCGACACCAAACACCCTAACCATAACCCGACACCAGACACTCAAACCCTAACCCTAACATGACACCCAAAACTAACCCTAAACCTAACCCTAACCCTAACCCAAACCCTAACCCTAACCCTAAGCCGACACCCAAAATCTAACCCTAACCCGACACTCTAACCCTAACACTAACCCTAACATCCTAACCCTAACCCTAACGCTATCCCTAACCGCAACACTAACCCTAACCCTAACCCTAACCCTAACACGACACACTAACCCTAAACCTAAGACAACATATTAAGCCTAACACTAACCCTTACACTAACCCTAACCCAACAACAGACACCCTCACCCTAATCCTAACACAACACAAAAACCTAACCTGAACACTTACCTGAACCCCTAACCCTAACCCGACAGCAGACGCCCCACAGTAACCCTGAACCTAACCATAACCATAACCCTAAACCTAACCCGAGATCAGACACCCTAACCCCAACCCTAACCATAACCCGTCAACAGACACCCTAACCCTAACCCTAAACCTAACCCAACACCCAAAACCGAACCCTAACACTTACCCGACACCCTAACCCTAACCCTAACACGTCAACAGACACCCTAACCCTAACCCTAACCCTAACCCAACACACAAAACCTAACCCTAACACTTACCCGAATCCCTAAACCTAACCCGACACCAGACACCTTAACCCCAACACTAACCTTAACCCTAACGCGACAACAGACACCCTAACCCTAATCCTAAACCTAACCCAACACCCAAAAGCTAACCCTAACACTTACCCGACACCCTAACCCTAACCCGACACCAGACACCTTAACCCTAACCCTAACCCTAACCCTAACACTAAACTTAAACCCTAACACGACAGCAGACACCCTAACCCTAACCCTAACCCTCACCTGACACAACACAACCAAATCCTAACCCGACACCCAAACCCTAATCCTAACTCTTACCCGAAACACTAACACTAACCCGACACGCTAACACGACATCCTAAACAGAAATACTAACCTGATATCCTAACACTAACCCAAGCCGTAAACTTAACCCTAAAACTTACCCTAACCCTAACACTAACGCTAACCCAACACCCAAAACCTAAATCTAACTGTTACCCGGAACCCTAACCCTAACCCGACACTAGACACCTTAACCCTAACCCTAACCATATCCCTAACCCTAACACTAAACCTAAACCCTAACACGAGAGCAGACACCCTAACCCTAACCCTAACCCTCACCTGACACAAGACAACCTAACCCTAACCCGACACCCAAACACTAATCCTAACTCTTACCCGAAACACTAACCCTAACCCGACACGCTAACACGACATCCTGAACAGTAATACTAACCCGATATCCTAACACTAACCCAAGCCGTAAACTTAACCCTAAAACTTACCCTAACGCTAACACTAACCCTAAGACTTACCGGACACCCAAACCCTAACCCTAACCCTAAACCTAACCTTAACCCTAATGCTAACCCTAACCCAAATGCTAAACCTAAACCTAACCCTAACTGAACACGCTAACCCGACAACCTAACACGACAACCTAACCGACACCCAAACCCTAAACCTAACCCTTACTTGACACACTAACCCTAACCCGACACCCTAAGCCTAACCCTAACCCGACACCCTAACCCTAACCCTAAACCTAACACTAACCCTAACCCTAACCCTATACCTAACCTTAAACCTAACGCTAACCCTAACCCCTAACCCTAACCCTAACCCTAACCCTAACCCTAACACCCTAAACCTAACCCTAACCCTAACCCAAATCCTAACCATAACACGACATCCTAACCCTAACCCTAACGCTAACCCAACACCCAAAACCTAACTCTAACTGTTACCCGGAACGCTAACCCTAACACGAGAGCAGACGCCCTAACCCTAACCCTGAACCCAACCCGACACCAGACACCCAATCCCCAACTCTAACACGACACCCAAACATTAACCCAAAACCTAACGCTAAACCGAACCCTAACCCTAACCCTATCCCTAAACTTAACCTTAACCCGACACCAAACACCCTAACCCTAACCCGACACCAGACACCCAAACCCTAACACTAACATGACAGCCAAACACTAACCCTAACCCTAACCCTAACCCTAACCCTAACCCGACACCCAAAATCTAACCCTAACCTGACACTCTAACCCTAAACCTAACTCTAACACCCTAACCCTAACCCTTACCCTAACCCTAACACTATACCTAACGGCAACACTAACCCTAACCCTAACCCTAACACAACACACTAACCCTAACCCTAACCCTAACATCCTAACCCTAACCCTTACCCTAACCCTAATGCTATCTCTAACCGCAACACTAACCCTAACCCAACACGCTAACACGACGTCCTAAACAGAAATCCTAACCCGATATCCTAACACTAACCCAAGCCTTAAACTTAACCCTAACACTTACCCTAACCCTAACACTACCCCTAACACTTACTGGACACCCAAACACTAACCCTAACCCTAAACCTAACCATAACCCTAACCCTAAACCTATCCCTAACTCTAAACCTAACCCTAACCCTAACACGACACCTTAACCTTAAACCTAAACCGACACCCTAATCTTACTCCCAAAACATAACTGGAAATCCTAACCCGAAACCCTATACCTAACACTAACTGGACACCCTAACCCTAACCATAACACGACACCCAAATCCTAACCCGACACCCTAAACCTAACCCAAACCCTAACCCTAACCCTATACCTAACCCAAATCCGAACCATAACACGACATCCTAACCCTAACACTAACGCTAACCCAACAACCAAAACCTAAATCTAACTGTTACCCGGAACCCTAACCCTAACATGACAGGAGATGCCCTAACCCTAACCCTGAACCCAACCCGACACCAGACACCCAAACCCCAACTCTAACACGACACCCAAACACTAACCCAAAACCTAACCCTAAACCTAACCCTAACCCTATCCCTAAACTTAACCTCAACCCGACACCAAACACCCTAACCCTAACCCGACACCAGACACCCAAACTCTAACCCTAACATGACACCCAAACACTAACCCTAACCCTAACCCTAACCCTAACACGACACCCAAAATCCAACCCTAACCCGACACTCTAACCCTAACCCTAACCCTAACACCCTAACCCTAACCCTTACCCTAACCCTAACGCTATCCCTAATCGCAACACTAACCCTAACCTTTACCCTAACACAACACACTAACCCTAAACCTAACACAACATGTTAAGCCTAACCCTAACCCTTACCCTAACCCTAACCCAACAACAAACACCCTAAACCTAACCCTAACCCTAAGCCAAATCCTAACCATAACACGACATCCTAACCCTAATACTAACCCTAACCCTAACACGACAGCAGATACTCCAACTCTAACCCGACATCCAAACCCTAACCCTAAACCTCGCCCTAAACCTAACCCGACAACAGACACCCTAACCCTAACCCAACACCCAAAATCTAACCCGAACCCCTAACCCTAACCCGACAGCAGACGCCCTAACACTAATCCTAAACCTAACCCAACACCCAAAAGCTAACCCTAAAACTTACCCGACACCTTAACCCTAACACGACAGCAGACACCCTAACCCTAACCCTAACCCTCACCTGACACAAGACAACCTAACCCTAACCCGACACCCAAACCCTAATCCTAAATGTTACCCTAAACACTAACCCTAACCCGACACGCTAACACGACGTCCTAAACAGAAATCCTAACCCGATATCCTAACACTAACCCAAGCCGTAAACTTAACCCTAACACTTACCCTAACCCTAACACTACCCCTAACACTTACTGGACACCCAAACACTAACCCTAACCCTAAACCTAACCATAACCCTAACCGTAAACCTATCCCTAACTCTAAACCTAACCCTAACCCTAACACGACACCTTAACCTTAAACCTAAACCAACACCCTAATCTTACTCCCAAAACATAACTGGAAATCCTAACCCGAAACCCTATACCTAACCCTAACTGGACACCCTAACCCTAACCATAACACGACACCCAAATCCTAACCCGACACCCTAAACCTAACCCAAACCCTAACCCGACACCCTAAAACTAACCCAAACCCTAACCCTAACCCTATACCTAACCCAAATCCGAACCATAACACGACATCCTAACCCTAACACTAATGCTAACCCAACACGCAAAACCTAAGTATAACTGTTACCCGGAACCCTAACCCTAACATGACAGGAGACGCCCTAACCCTAACCCTGAACCCAACCCGACACCAGACACCCAAACCCCAACTCTAACACGACACCCAAACACTAACCCAAAACCTAACCCTAAAACTAACCCAACACCCAAAAGCTAACCCTAACACTTACCTGACACTCTAACGCTAACCCGGCACCAGACACCTTAACCCTAACCCTAACACTAACCCTAACCCTAAAACTAAACCTAAACACTAACAGGACAGCAGACACCCTAACACTAAATCTAATCCTCACCTGACACAAGACAACCTAACCCTAACCCGACACCCAAACCCTAATCCTAACTCTTACCCGAAACACTAACCCTAACCCGACACGCTAACATGACGTCCTAAACAGAAATCCTAACCCGATATCCTAACACTAACCCAAGCCGTAAACTTAACCCTAACACTTACCCTAAACCTAACACTAACCCTAAAACTTACTGGACACCCAAACACTAACCCTAACCCTAAACCTAACCATAACACTAACCCTAAACATATCCCTAAATCTAACCCTAACCCTAACCCTAACACGACACCCTAACCTTAAACCTAACCTGACACACTAATCTTACTCCCAAAACATAACTGGAAACCCTTACCCGAAACCCTATAACTAACCCTAACTGGACACCCTAACCCTAACCATAACACGACACCCAAAACCTAACCTTAACCCTAAGCCTAACCTTAACCCTAATGCTAACCCTAACCCAAATGCTAAACCTAAACCTAACCCTAATTGAACACGCTAACCCGACAACCTAACCGGACAACCTAACCGAAACCCAAACCCTAACCCTAACCCTTACGTGACACCCTAACCCTAACCCGACACCCTAACCCTAACCCTAACGCTAACCCTATTCCTAGCCTTAACACTAACCCTAACCCTAAACCCTAACCCTAACCCTAACCCTAACCCTAACACCCTAAACCTAACCCTAACCCTAACCCAAATCCTAACCATAACACGACATCCTAACCCTAACACTAACGCTAACCCAACACCCAATACCTAACTCTACCTGTTGCCCGAAACCCTAACCCTAACATGACAGCAGACGCCCTAACCCTAACCCTGAACACAACCCGACACCAGACACCCGAACCCCAACTCTGACACGACACCCAAACACTAACCCAAAACCTAACCCTAAACCTAACACTAACCCTATCCCTAAACTTAACCTTAACCCAACACCAAACACCCTAACCCTAACCCGACACCAGACACCCAAACCCTAACCCTAACATGACACCCAAACACTAACCCTAACCCTAAACCTAACCATAACCATAACCCTAACCCTAACCCGACATCAGACACCCTTACCCCAAACCTAACCCTAACCCGTCAACAGACACCCTAACTCTAACCCTAACCCTAACCCTAACCCAACACACAAAACCTAACCCTAACACTTACCCGAATCCCTAAACCTAACCCGACACCAGACACCCTAACCCGAACCCTAACCTTAACCCTAACCCGACAACAGACACCCCAACCCTAACCCTAAACCTAACCCAACTCCCAAAAGCTAACCCTAACACTTACCCGACACCCTAACCCTAACCTGACACCAGACACCTTAACCCTAACCCTAACCCTAACCCTAACACTAAACTTAAACCCTAACACGACAGCAGACACCCTAACCCTAACCCTCACCTGACACAACACAACCAAATCCTAACCCGACACCCAAACCCTAATCCTAACTCTTACCCGAAACACTAACACTAACCCGACACGCTAACACGACATCCTAAACAGAAATACTAACCTGATATCCTAACACTAACCCAAGCCGTAAACTTAACCCTAAAACTTACCCTAACCCTAACACTAACGCTAACCCAACACCCAAAACCTAAATCTAACTGTTACCCGGAACCCTAACCCTAACCCGACACTAGACACCTTAACCCTAACCCTAACCATATCCCTAACCCTAACACTAAACCTAAACCCTAACACGAGAGCAGACACCCTAACCCTAACCCTAACCCTCACCTGACACAAGACAACCTAACCCTAACCCGACACCCAAACGCTAATCCTAACTCTTACCCGAAACACTAACCCTAACCCGACACGCTAACACGACATCCTGAACAGTAATACTAACCCGATATCCTAACACTAACCCAAGCCGTAAACTTAACCCTAAAACTTACCCTAACCCTAACACTAACCCTAAGACTTACCGGACACCCAAACCCTAACCCTAACCCTAAACATAACCTTAACCCTAATGCTAACCCTAACCCAAATGCTAAACCTAAACCTAACCCTAACTGAACACGCTAACCCGACAACCTAACACGACAACCTAACCGACACCCAAACCCTAAACCTAACCCTTACTTGACACCCTAACCCTAACCCGACACCCTAAGCCTAACCCTAACCCTAACCCTAACCCTAACCCTAACCCTAACCCTAACACCCTAAACCTAACCCTAACCCTAACCCAAATCCTAACCATAACACGACATCCTAACCCTAACACTAACGCTAACGCAACACCCAAAACCTAACTCTAACTGTTACCCGGAACCCTAACCCTAACACGACAGCAGACGCCCTAACCCTAACCCTGAACCCAACCCGACACCAGACACCCAATCCCCAACTCTAACACGACACCCAAACATTAACCCAAAACCTAACCTAAACCTAACCCTAACCCTAACCCTATCCCTAAACTTAACCTTAACCCGACACCAAACACCCTAACCCTAACCCGACACCAGACACCCAAACCCTAACACTAACATGACAGCCAAACACTAACCCTAACCCTAACCATAACCCTAACCCTAACCCGACACCCAAAATCTAACCCTAACCCGACACTCTAACCCTAAACCTAACCCTAACACCCTAACCCTAACCCTTACCCTAACCCTAATGCTATCCCTAATCGCAACACTAACCCTAACCTTTACCCTAACACGACACACTAACCCTAAACCTAACACAACATGTTAAGCCTAACCCTAACCCTTACCCTAACCCTAAACCGACAACAAACACCCTAAACCTAACCCTAACCCTAAGCCAAATCCTAACCATAACACGACATCCTAACCCTAATACTAACCCTAACCCTAACACGACAGCAGATACTCCAACTCTAACCCGACATCCAAACCCTAACCCTAAACCTCGCCCTAAACCTAACCCGACAACAGACACCCTAACCCTAACCCAACACCCAAAATCTAACCCGAACCCCTAACCCTAACCCGACAGCAGACGCCCTAACACTAATCCTAAACCTAACCCAACACCCAAAAGCTAACCCTAAAACTTACCCAACACCCTAACCCTAACACGACAGCAGACACCCTAACCCTAACCCTCACCCTCACCTGACACAAGACAACCTAACCCTAACCCGACACCCAAACCCTAATCCTAAATGTTACCCTAAACACTAACCCTAACCCGACACGCTAACACGACGTCCTAAACAGAAATCCTAACCCGATATCCTAACACTAACCCAAGCCGTAAACTTAACCCTAACACTTACCCTAACCCTAACACTACCCCTAACACTTACTGGACACCCAAACACTAACCCTAACCCTAAACCTAACCATAACCCTAACCCTAAACCTATCCCTAACTCTAAACCTAACCCTAACCCTAACACGACACCTTAACCTTAAACCTAAACCGACACCCTAATCTTACTCCCAAAACATAACTGGAAATCCTAACCCGAAACCCTATACCTAACCCTAACTGGACACCCTAAACCTAACCATAACACGACACCCATATCCTAACCCGACACCCTAAACCTAAGCCAAACCCTAACCCGACACCCTAAACCTAAGCCAAACCCTAACCCTAACCCTATACCTAACCCAAATCCGAACCATAACACGAAATCCTAACCCTAACACTAACGCTAACCCAACACCCAAAACCTAAGTCTAACTGTTACCCGGAACCCTAACCCTAACATGACAGGAGACGCCCTAACCCTAACCCTGAACCCAACCCGACACCAGACACCCAAACCCCAACTCTAACACGACACCCAAACACTAACCCAAAACCTAACCCTAAACCTAACCCTAACCCTATCCCTAAACTTAACCTCAACCCGACACCAAACACCCTAACCCTAACCCGACACCAGACACCCAAACTCTAACCCTAACATGACACCCAAACACTAACCCTAACCCTAACCCTAACCCTAACACGACACCCAAAATCCAACCCTAACCCGACACTCTAACCCTAACCCTAACCCTAACACCCTAACCCTAACCCTTACCCTAACCCTAACGCTTTCCCTAATCGCAACACTAACCCTAACCTTTACCCTAACACGACACACTAACCCTAAACCTAACACAACATGTTAAGCCTAACCCTAACCCTTACCCTAACCCTAACCCGACAACAAACACCCTAAACCTAACCCTAACCCTAAGCCAAATCCTAACCATAACACGACATCCTAACCCTAATACTAACCCTAACCCTAACACGACAGCAGATACTCCAACTCTAACCCGACATCCAAACCCTAACCCTAAACCTCGCCCTAAACCTAACCCGACAACAGACACCCTAACCCTAACCCAACACCCAAAATCTAACCCGAACCCCTAACCCTAACCCGACAGCAGACGCCCTAACACTAATCCTAAACCTAACCCAACACCCAAAAGCTAACCCTAAAACTTACCCGACACCCTAACCCTAACACGACAGCAGACACCCTATCCCTAACCCTCACACTCACCTGACACAAGACAACCTAACCCTAACCCGACACCCAAACCCTAATCCTAAATGTTACCCTAAACACTAACCCTAACCCGACACGCTAACACGACGTCCTAAACAGAAATCCTAACCCGATATCCTAACACTAACCCAAGCCGTAAACTTAACCCTAACACTTACCCTAACCCTAACACTACCCCTAACACTTACTGCACACCCAAACACTAACCCTAACCCTAAACCTAACCATAACCCTAACCCTAAACCTATCCCTAACTCTAAACCTAACCCTAACCCTAACACGACACCTTTACCTTAAACCTAAACCGACACCCTAATCTTACTCCCAAAACATAACTGGAAATCCTAACCCGAAACCCTATACCTAACCCTAACTGGACACCCTAAACCTAACCATAACACGACACCCATATCCTAACCCGACACCCTAAACCTAACCCAAACCCTAACCCGACACCCTAAACCTAACCCAAACCCTAACCCTAACCCTATACCTAACCCAAATCCGAACCATAACACGAAATCCTAACCCTAACACTAACGCTAACCCAACACCCAAAACCTAAGTCTAACTGTTACCCGGAACCCTAACCCTAACATGACAGGAGACGCCCTAACCCTAACCCTGAACCCAACCCGACACCAGACACCCAAACCCCAACTCTAACACGACACACAAACACTAACCCAAAACCTAACCCTAAACGTAACCCTAACCCTATCCCTAAACTTAACCTCAACCCGACACCAAACACCCTAACCCTAACCCGACACCAGACACCCAAACTCTAACCCTAACATGACACCCAAACACTAACCCTAACCCTAACCCTAACTCTAACACGACACCCAAAATCCAACCCTAACCCGACACTCTAACCCTAACCCTAACCCTAACACCCTAACCCTAACCATTACCCTAACCCTAACGCTATCCCTAACGGCAACACTAACCCTAACCTTTACCCTAACACGACACACTAACCCTAAACCTAACACAACATGTTAAGCCTAACCCTAACCCTTACCCTAACCCTAACCCGACAACAAACACCCTAAACCTAAACCTAACCCTAAGCCAAATCCTAACCATAACACGACATCCTAACCCTAACACTAACCCTAACCTTAACACGACAGCACACACCCCAACTCTAACCCGACATCCAAATCCTAACCCTAAACCTCACCCTGACCCTAACCCGACAACAGAATCCCTAACCCTAACACTAACCCTAACCCGACATCAGACACCCTAACCCCAACCCTAACCCTAACCCGTCAACAGACACCCTAACTCTAACCCAAACCCGTCAACAGACACCCTAACTCTAACCCTAAACCTAACCCTAACCCAAACCCTAACCCTATACCTAAATTTAAACCTAACCCTAACCCCTAACCCTAACCCTAACCCTAACACCATAAACCGAACCCTAACCCTAACCCAAATCCTAACCATAACACGACATCCTAACCCTTACACTAACGCTAACCCAACACCCAAAACCTAACTCTAACTGTTACCTGGAACCCTAACCCTAACATGACAGCAGACGCCCTAACCCTAACCGGGAACCCAACCCGACACCAGACACCCGAACCCCAACTCTAACACGACACCCAAACACTAACCCAAAACCTAACCCTAAACCTAACCCTAACCCTAACCCTATCCCTAAAATTAACCTTAACCCGACACCAAACACCCTAATCCTAACCCGACACCAGACACCCAAACCCTAACCCTAACATGACACCCAAACACTAACCCTAACCCTAACCCAAAATCTAACCCTAACCCGACATTCTAACCCTAACCCTAACCCTAACATCCTAACCCTAACCCTTACCCTAACACTAACACTAACCCTAACCGCAACACTAACCCTAACCCTAACACGACACACTAACCCTAAACCTACCACAACATGTTAAGCCTAACCCTAACCCTTACCCTAACCCTAACCCGACAACAAACACCCTTAACCTAACCCTAACCCTAACCCAAATCCTAACCATAACACGACATCCTAACCCTATCACTAACGCTAACCCAACACCCAAAACCTAACTCTAACTGTTACCCGGAACCCTAACCCTAACACGACAGCAGACGCCCTAACCCAAACCATGAACCCAACCCGACACCAGACACCCAATCCCAAACTCTAACACGACACCCAAACACTAACCCTAATCCTAACCCTAACCCTAACCCTAAACTTAACCATAACCCGACACCAAACACCCTAACCCTAACCCGACACCAGACACCCAAACCCTAACCCTAACATGACACCCAATCACTAACCCTAAACCTACCCCTAACCCTAACCCAAACCCTAACCCTAACCCTAACCCGACACCCAAAATCTAACCCTAACCCGACACTCTAACCCTAACACTAACCCTAACATCCTAACCCTAACCCTAACGCTATCCCTAACCGCAACACAAACCCTAACCCTAACCCTAACCCTAACACGACACACTAACACTAAACATAACACAACATGTTAAGCCTAACACTAACCCTTACACTAACCCTAACCCAACAACAGACACCCTAACCCTGATCCTAACCCAACACCCAAAACCTAACCCTAACACTTACCCGAACCCCTAACCCTAACCCGACAGCAGACGCCCTCACAGTAACCCTAAACCTAACCATAACCATAACCCTAAACCTAACCCGACATCAGACACCGAACCCCAACCCTAACCCTAACCCGTCAACAGACACCCTAACCCTAACCCTAAACCTAACCCAACACCCAAAGCCGAACCCTAACACTTACCCGACACCCTAACCCTAACCCTAACCCGTCAACGGACACCCTAACCCTAACCCTAACCCTAACCCAACACACAAAACCTAACCCTAACACTTACCCGAATCCCTAAAACTAACCCGACACCAGACACCTTAACCCCAACACTAACCTTAACCCTAACACGACAACAGACACCCTAACCCTAATCCTAAACCTAACCCAACACCCAAAAGCTAACCCCAACACTTACCCGACACCCTAACCCTAACCCGACACCAGACACCTTAACCCTAACCCTAAACATAACCCTAACCCTAACACTAAACCTAAACACTAGCACGACAGCAGACACTCAGTCCTAACCCTAACCATCACCTGACACAAGACAACCTAACACTAACCCGACACCCAAACCCTAATCCTAACTCTTACCCGAAAAACTAACCCTAACCTGACACGCTAACACGACGTCTTAAACAGAAATCCTAACCCGATATCCTAACACTAACCCAAGCCGTAAACTTAACCCTAACACTTACCCTAACCCTAACACTAACCCTAACACTTACCGGACACCCAAACACTAACCCTAACCTTAAACCTAACCATAACCCTAACCCTAAACCTATCACTAACTCTAACCCGAACCCTAACCCTAACCCGACACCTTAACCTTAAACCTAACCCGACACCCTAATCATACACCCAAAACATAACTGGAAATCCTAACCTGAAACCCTGTACCTAACCCTAACTGGACACCCTAACGCTAACCATAACACGACACACAAAACCTAACCCGACACACTAACCCTAACCCTAACGTTAACCCTAATCTTAACCCTATACCTAACCCAAATCCTAACCATAACACGACATCCTAACACTAACGCTAACCCAACACCCAAAACCTAACTCTACCTGTTACCCGGAACCCTAACCCTAACATGACAGCAGACGCCCTAACCCTAACCCTGAACATACCCCGACACAAGACACCCAAACCCCAACTCTAACACGACACCCAAACACTAACCCAAAACCTAACCCTAAACCTAACCCTAACCCTAACCCTATCCCTAAACTTAACCTTAACCCGACACCAAACACCCTAACCCTAACCCGACACCAGACACCCAAACCCTAACCCTAACATGACACCCAAACACTAACCCTAACCCTAACCCAAACCCTAACCCTAACCCGACACCCAAACCCTAACCCTAACCCTAACCCGACACCCAAAATCTAACCCTAACCCGACACTCTAACCCTAACCCTAACCCTAACACCCTAACCCTAACACTTACCCTAACCCTAACGCTAACCCTAACTGCAACACTAACCCTAACCCTAACCCTAACACGACACACTAACCCTAAACCTAACACAACATGTTAAGCCTAACCCTAACCCTTACGCTAACCCTAACCCGACAACAAACACCCTAAACCTAACCCTAACCCTAAGCCAAATCCTAACCATAACACAACATCCTAAGGCTAACACTAACCCTAACCCTAACACGACAGCAGATACCCCAACTCTAACCCGACATCCAAACCCTAACCCTAAACCTCACCCTAAACCTAACCCGACAACAGACACCCTAACCCTAACCCTAACCCAACACCCAAAACCTAACCGGAACACTTACCCGAACCCCTAACCCTAACCCGACAGCAGACGCCCTAACCCTAATCCTAAACCTAACCATAACCATAACCCTAACCCTAACCCTAACCCGACATCAGACACCCTAACCCCAACCCTAACCCTAACCCGTCAACAGACACCCTAACTCTAACCCAAACCCGTCAACAGACACCCTAACTCTAACCCTAAACCTAACCCTAACCCAAACCCTAACCCTATACCTCAATTTAAACCTAACCCTAACCCTAACCCCTAACCCTAACCCTAACCCTAAAACCATAAACCTAACCCTAACCCTAACCCAAATCCTAACCATAACACGACATCCTAACCCTATCACTGACGCTAACCCAACACCCAAAACCTAACTCTAACTGTTACCCGGAACCCTAACCCTAACACCACAGCAGATGCCCTAACCATAACCCTGAACCCAACCCGACACCAGACACCCAATCCCCAACTCTAACACGACACCCAAACACTAACCCTAAACCTAACCCTAACCCTAACCCTATCCCTAAACTTAACCTTACCCCAACACCAAACACCCTAACCATACCCCGACACCAGACACCCAAACCCTAACCCTAACATGACACCCAAAACTAACCCTAAACCTAACCCTAACCCTAACCCAAACCCTAACCCTAACCCTAAGCCGACACCCAAAATCTAACCCTAACCCGACACTCTAACCCTAACACTAACCCTAACATCCTAACCCTAACCCTAACGCTATCCCTAACCGCAACACTAACCCTAACCCTAACCCTAACCCTAACACGACACACTAACCCTAAACCTAAGACAACATATTAAGCCTAACACTAACCCTTACACTAACCCTAACCCAACAACAGACACCCTAACCCTAATCCTAACCCAACACAAAAACCTAACCTGAACACTTACCTGAACCCCTAACCCTAACCCGACAGCAGACGCCCCACAGTAAACCTGAACCTAACCATAACCATAACCCTAAACCTAACCCGAGATCAGACACCCTAACTCCAACCCTAACCATAACCCGTCAACAGACACCCTAACCCTAACCCTAAACCTAACCCAACACCCAAAACCGAACCCTAACACTTACCCGACACCCTAACCCTAACCCTAACACGTCAACAGACACCCTAACCCTAACCCTAACCCTAACCCAACACACAAAACCTAACCCTAACACTTACCCGAATCCCTAAACCTAACCCGACACCAGACACCTTAACCCCAACACTAACCTTAACCCTAACGCGACAACAGACACCCTAACCCTAATCCTAAACCTAACCCAACACCCAAAAGCTAACCCTAACACTTACCCGACACCCTAACCCTAACCCGACACCAGACACCTTAACCCTAACCCTAAACATAACCCTAACCATAACACTAAACCTAAACACTAACACGACAGCAGACACCCAGCCCTAACCCTAACCCTCACGTGACACAAGACAACCTAACCCTAACCCGACACCCAAACCCTAATCCTAACTCTTACCCGAAACACTAACCCTAACCTGACACGCTAACACGACGTCCTAAACAGAAATCCTAACCCGATATCCTAACAGTAACCCAAGCCCTAAACTTAACCCTAACACTTACCCTAACCCTAACACTAACCCTAACACTTACCGGACACCCAAACACTAACCCTAACCCTAAACCTAACCATAACCCTAACCCTAAACCTATCCCTAAATCTAACCCTAACCCTAACCCTAACACGACACCTTAACCTTAAACCTAACCCGACACCCTAATCATACACCCAAAACATAACTGGAAATCCTAACCCGAAACCCTGTGCCTAACTCTAACTGGACACCCTAAACCTAAACATAACAGTACACCCAAACCCTAACCCTAAACCTAACCCTAACCCTAACCTTAACCCTATACCTAACCCAAATCCTAATCATAACACGACATCCTAACCCTAACACTAACACTAACCCAACACCCAAAACCTAACTCTACCTGTTACCCGGAACCCTAACCCTAACATGACAGCAGACGCCCTAACCCTAACCCTGAACACAACCCGACACAAGACACCCAAACCCCAACTCTAACACGACACCCAAACACTAACCCAAAACCTAACCCTAAACCTAACCCTAACCCTAACCCTATCCCTAAACTTAACCTTAACCCGACACCAAACACCCTAACCCTAACCCGACACCAGACACCCAAACCCTAACCCTAACATGACACCCAAACACTAACCCTAACCCTAACCATAACCCTAACCCTAACACGACACACAAAATCCAACCATAACCCGACACTCTAACCCTAACCCTAACCATAACACCCTAACCCTAACCCTAACGCTATCCCTAACCGCAACACTAACCCTAACCTCTACCCTAACATGACACACTAACCCTTAACCTAACACAACATGTTAAGCCTAAGCCTAAGCCTAACCCTAACCCTAACCCGACACTCTAACCCTAACCCTAACCCTTACACCTTAACCCTAACACTTACCCTAACCCTAATGCTATCCCTAACCGCAACACTAACGCTAAACCTAACCCTAACACGACACACTAACCCTCAACCTAACACAACATGTTAAGCCTAAACCTAACCCTTACCCTATCCCTAACCCGACAACAAACACCCTAAACCTAACCCTAACCCTAAGCCAAATCCTAACCATAACACGACATCCTAATCCTAACACTAACCCTAACCTTAACACGACAGCAGACACCCCAACTCTAACCCGACATCCAAACCCCAACCCTAACGCTAACCCAACACGCAAAACCTAACCCGAACACTTACCCGAACCCCTATCCCTAACCCGACAGCAGACGCCCTAACCCTAACCCTAACCCTAACCCTAACCCTAACCATAACCCTAACCCTAACCCGACATCAGACACCCTAACCCCAACCCTGAACCCAACCCGACAGCAGACACCCAAACCCCAACTCTAACATGACACCCAAACACTAACCTAAAACCTAACCCTAACCCTAAACCTAACCCTAATTGAACACACTACCCGACAACCTTACCCGACAACCTAACCGACACACAAACCCTAACCCTAACCCTTACTTGACACCCTAACCCTAACCCAACACCCTAAGCCTAACCCTAACCCTAACACTAACCCTAACCCTATACCTAACGTTAACCCTAACCCTAACCACTAACCTTAACCCTAACCCTAACCCTAACCCTAACCCTAACACCCTAAACCTAACCCTTACCCTAACCCTAATGCTATCCCTAACCGCAACCCTAACACTAACCCTAACCCTAACCCGACATCAGACACCCTAACCACAACCCTAACCCTAACCCATCAACAGACACCCTAAGTCTAACCCTAAACCTAGCCCAACACACAAAACCTAACCCTAACACTTACCCGCATCCCTAAACCTAACCCAACACCAGACACCCTAACCCTAACCCTAACCTTAACCCGAACCCGACAACAGACACATAACCCTAACCCTAAACCTACCCAACACCCAAAAGCTAACCCTAACACTTACCCGACACTCTAACGCTAACCCGGCACCAGACACCTTAACCCTAACCCTAACCATAACCCTAACCCTAAAACTAAACCTAAACACTAACAGGACAGCAGACACCCTAACACTAAATCTAATCCTCACCTGACACAAGACAACCTAACCCTAACCCGACACCCAAACCCTAATCCTAACTCTTACCCGAAACACTAACCCTAACCCGACACGCTAACATGACGTCCTAAACAGAAATCCTAACCCAATATCCTAACACTAACCCAAGCCGTAAACTTAACCCTAACACTTACCCTAAACCTAACACTAACCCTAAAACTTACCGGACACCCAAACACTAACCCTAACCCTAAACCTAACCATAACACTAACCCTAAACATATCCCTAAATCTAACCCTAACCCTAACCCTAACACGACACCCTAACCTTAAACCTAACCCGACACACTAATCTTGCTCCCAAAACATAACTGGAAACCCTTACCCGAAACCCTATAACTAACCCTAACTGGACACCCTAACCCTAACCATAACACGACACCCAAACCCTAACCTTAACCCTAAGCCTAACCGTAACCCTAATGCTAACCCTAACCCAAATGCTAAACCTAAACCTAACCCTAATTGAACACGCTAACCCGACAACCTAACCGGACAACCTAACCGAAACCCAAACCCTAACCCTAACCCTTACGTGACACCCTAACCCTAACCCAACACCCTAACCCTAACCCTAACGCTAACCCTATTCCTAGCCTTAACACTAACCCTAACCCTAAACCATAACCCTAACCCTAACCCTAACAACCTAAACCTAACCCTAACCCTAACCCAAATCCTAACCATAACACGACATCCTAACCCTAACACTAACGCTAACCCAACACCCAATACCTAACTCTACCTGTTGCCCGAAACCCTAACCCTAACATGACAGCAGACGCCCTAACCCTAACCCTGAACACAACCCGACACCAGACACCCGAACCCCAACTCTAACACGACACCCAAACACTAACCCAAAACCTAACCCTAAACCTAACCCTAACCCTATCCCTAAACTTAACCTTAACCCAACACCAAACACCCTAACCCTAACCCGACACCAGACACCCAAACCCTAACCCTAACATGACACCCAAACACTAACATTAACCCTAACTCTAAACCTAAACATAACCATAACCCTAACCCTAACCCGACATCAGACACCCTTACCCCAAACCTAACCCTAACCCGTCAACAGACACCCTAACTCTAACCCTAACCCTAACCCAGCACACAAAACCTAACCCTAACACTTACCCGAATCCCTAAACCTAACCCGACACCAGACACCCTAACCCGAACCCTAACCTTAACCCTAACCTGACAACAGACATCCTAACCCTAACCCTAAACCTAACCCAACTCCCAAAAGCTAACCCTAACACTTACCCGACACCCTAACCCTAACCTGACACCAGACACCTTAACCCTAACCCTAACCCTAACCCTAACACTAAACTTAAACCCTAACACGACAGCAGACACCCTAACCCTAACCCTAACCCTCACCTGACACAACACAACCAAATCCTAACCCGACACCCAAACCCTAATCCTAACTCTTACCCGAAACACTAACACTAACCCGACACGCTAACACGACATCCTAAACAGAAATACTAACCTGATATCCTAACACTAACCCAAGCCGTAAACTTAACCCTAAAACTTACCCTAACCCTAACACTAACGCTAACCCAACACCCAAAACCTAAATCTAACTGTTACCCGGAACCCTAACCCTAACCCGACACTAGACACCTTAACCCTAACCCTAACCATATCCCTAACCCTAACACTAAACCTAAACCCTAACACGAGAGCAGACACCCTAACCCTAACCCTAACCCTCTCCTGACACAAGACAACCTAACCCTAACCCGACACCCAAACCCTAATCCTAACTCTTACCCGAAACACTAACCCTAACCCGACACGCTAACACGACATCCTGAACAGTAATACTAACCCGATATCCTAACACTAACCCAAGCCGTAAACTTAACCCTAAAACTTACCCTAACGCTAACACTAACCCTAAGACTTACCGGACACCCAAACCCTAACCCTAACCCTAAACCTAACCTTAACCCTAATGCTAACCCTAACCCAAATGCTAAACCTAAACCTAACCCTAACTGAACACGCTAACCCGACAACCTAACACGACAACCTAACCGACACCCAAACCCTAAACCTAACCCTTACTTGACACCCTAACCCTAACCCGACACCGTAAGCCTAACCCTAACCCTAACCCAAATCCTAACCATAACACGACATCCTAACCCTAACACTAACGCTAACCCAACACCCAAAACCTAACTCTAACTGTTACCCGGAACCCTAACCCTAACACGAGAGCAGACGCCCTAACCCTAACCCTAACCCTGAACCCTACCCGACACCAGACACCCAATTCCCAACTCTAACACGACACCCAAACATTAACCCAAAACCTAACCCTAAACCTAACCCTTACCCTATCCCTAAACTTAACCTTAACCCGACACCAAACACCCTAACCCTAACCCGACACCAGACACCCAAACCCTAACACTAACATGACAGCCAAACACTAACCCTAACCCTAACCCTAACCCTAACCCTAACCCGACACCCAAAATCTAACCCTAACCCGACACTCTAACCCTAAACCTAACTCTAACACCCTAACCCTAACCCTTACCCTAACCCTAACACTATACCTAACGGCAACACTAACCCTAACCCTAACCCTAACACAACACACTAACCCTAACCCTAACCCTAACATCCTAACCCTAACCCTTACCCTAACCCTAATGCTATCCCTAACCGAAACACTAACCCTAACCCAACACGCTAACACGACGTCCTAAACAGAAATCCTAACCCGATATCCTAACACTAACCCAAGCCGTAAACTTAACCCTAACACTTACCCTAACCCTAACACTACCCCTAACACTTACTGGACACCCAAACACTAACCCTAACCCTAAACCTAACCATAACCCTAACCCTAAACCTATCCCTAACTCTAAACCTAACCCTAACCCTAACACGACACCTTAACCTTAAACCTAAACCGACACCCTAATCTTACTCCCAAAACATAACTGGAAATCCTAACCCAAAACCCTATACCTAACCCTAACTGGACACCCTAACCCTAACCATAACACGACACCCAAACCCTAACCCGACACCCTAAACCTAACCCAAACCCTAACCCTAACCCTATACCTAACCCAAATCCGAACCATAACACGACATCCTAACCCTAACACTAATGCTAACCCAACACCCCAAACCTAACTCTAACTGTTACCCGGAACCCTAACCCTAACATGACAGGAGAGGCCCTAACCCTAACCCTGAACCCAAGCCGACAGCAGACACCCAAACCCCAACTCTAACATGACACCGAAACACTAACCCAAAACCTAACCCTAAACCTAACCCTAACCCTATCCCTAAACTTAACCTCAACCCGACACCAAACACACTAACCCTAACCCGACACCAGACACCCAAACTCTAACCCTAACATGACACCCAAACACTAACCCTAACCCTAACCCTAACTCTAACACGACACCCAAAATCCAACCCTAACCCGACACTCTAACCCTAACCCTAACCCTAACACCCTAACCCTAACCCTTACCCTAACCCTAACGCTATCCCTAACCGCAACACTAACCCTAACCTTTACCCTAACACGACACACTAACCCTAAACCTAACACAACATGTTAAGCCTAACCCTAACCCTTACCCTAACCCTAACCCGACAACAAACACCCTAAACCTAACCCTAACCCTAAGCCAAATCCTAACCATAACACGACATCCTAACCCTAACACTAACCCTAACCTTAACACGACAGCACACACCCCAACTCTAACCCAACATCCAAACCCTAACCCTAAACCTCACCCTAACCCTAACCCGACAACAGAATCCCTAACCCTAACACTAACCCTAACCCGTCAACAGACACCCTAACTCTAACCCAAACCCGTCAACAGACACCCTAACTCTAACCCTAAACCTAACCCTAACCCAAACCCTAAACCTATACCTAAATTTAAACCTAACCCTAACCCTAACCCCTAACCCTAACCCTAACCCTAACACCATAAACCTAACCCTAACCCTAACCCAAATCCTAACCATAACACGACATCCTAACCCTATCACTGACGCTAACCCAACACCCAAAACCTAACTCTAACTGTTACCCGGAACCCTAACCCTAACACGACAGCTGACGCCCTAACCCTAACCCTGAACCCAACCCGACACCAGACACCCAATCCCCAACTCTAACACGACACCCAAACACTAACCCAAAACCTAACCCTAAACCTAACCCTAACCCTATCCCTAAACTTAACCTTAACCCGACACCAAACAACCTAACCCTAACCCGACACCAGACACCCAAACCCTAACACTAACATGACACCCAAACACTAACCCTAACCCTAACCCTAACCCTAACCCTAACCCTAACCCAAAATCTAACCCTAACCCGACACTCTAACCCTAACCCTAACCCTAACATCCTAACCCTAACCCTTACCCTAACCCTAACACTAACCCTAACCGCAACACTAACCCTAACCCTAACACGACACACTAACCCTAAACCTAACACAACATGTTAAGCTTAACACTAACCCTTACCCTAACCCTAACCCAACAACAGACACCCTACCCCTAATCCTAACCCAACACCCAAAACCAAACCCGAACACTTACCCGAACCCCTAACCCTAACCCGACAGCAGACGCCCTAAACCTAACCCTAAACCTAACCATAACCCTAACCCTAAGCCTAACCCTAACCGGACATCAGACACCGAACCCCAACCCTAACCCTAACGCGTCAACAGACACCCTAACTCTAACCCTAACCCTAACCCAACACACAAAACCTAAGCCTAACACTTACCCGAATCCCTAAACCTAACCCGACACCAGACACCCTAACTCTAACCCTAAACTCAACCCCAACCCGACAACAGACACCCTAACCCTTACCCTAAACCTAACCCAACACCCAAAAGCTAACCCTAAAACATACCCGACACCCTAACCCTAAACCGACAGCAGACACCTTAACCCTAACCATAACCATAACCCTAACCCTAACACTAATGCTAACCCAACACCCAAAACCTAACTCTACCTGTTACCCAGAACCCTAACCCTAACATGACAGCAGACGCCCTAACCCTAGCCCTAACCCTGAACCCAACCCGACACCAGACACCCAATCCCCAACTCTAACACGACACCCAAACACTAAACCAAAACCTCACCCTAAACCTAATCCTAACCCTAACCCTATCGCTAAACTTAAACTTAACCCGACACCAAACACCCTAACCCTAACCCGACACCAGACACCCAAACCCTAACCCTAACATGACACCCAAACACTAACCCTAATCCTAACCCTAACCCAAACCCTAACCCTAACCTTAACCCGACACCCAAAATCTAACCCTAACCCGACACTCTAACCCTAACCCGTACCCTAAACCTAATGCTATCCCTAACCGCAACACTAACCCTAACCCTAACCTTAACATGACACACTAATCCTAAAGCTAACACAACATGTTAAGCCTAACCCTAACCCTTACCCTAACCCTAACCCAACAACAAACACCCTAAACCTAACCCTAACCCTAAGCCAAATCCTAACAATAACACGACATCCTAACCCTAACACTAACCCTAACCTTAACACGACAGCACACACCCCAACTCTAACCCGACATCCAAACCCTAACCCTAAACCTCACTCTAACCCTAACCCGACAACAGAAACCCTAACCCTAACCCTAACCCAACACCAGACAACCAAACCCTAACCCTAACCCTTACCCTAACCCTAACACCCTAAACATAACCCAAACCTTAACCCAAATCCTAACCAAAACACGACATCCTAACGCTATCACTAACGCTAACCCAACACCCAAAACCTAACTCTAACTGTTACCTGGAACCCTAACCCTAACACGACAGCAGACGACCTAACCCAAACCCTGAACCCACCGCGACACCAGACACCCGAACCCCAACTCTAACTCGACACCCAAACACTAACCCAAAACCTAACCCTAAACCTAACCCTAACCCTATCCCTAAACTTAACCTTAAACAGACACCAAACACCCTAACCCTAACCCGACACCAGACACCCAAACCCTAACCCTAACATGACACCCAAACACTAACCCTAACCCTAACCATAACCCTAACCCAAACCCTAACCCTAACCCTAACCCGACACCCAAAATCTAACTCTAACCCGACACTCTAACCCTAACCCTAACCCTAACACTTACCCTAACCCTAATGCTAACCCTAACCGCAACACTAACTCTAACCCTAACCCTAACACGACACAATAACCCTAAAGCTAACACAACATGTTAAGCCTAACCCTAACCCTTACCCTAACCCTAACCCGACAACAAACACCCTTAACCTAACCCTAACCCTAACCCTATCCCTAAACTTAACGTTAACCCAACACCAAACACCCTAACCCTAACCCGACACCAGACACCCAAACCCTAACCCTAACATGACACCCAAACACTAACCCTAACCCTAACCCTAAACCTAAACATAACCATAACCCTAACCCTAACCCGACATCAGACACCCTTACCCCAAACCTAACCCTAACCCGTCAACAGACACCCTAACTCTAACCCTAACCCTAACCCAGCACACAAAACCTAACCCTAACACTTACCCGAATCCCTAAACCTAACCCGACACCAGACACCCTAACCCGAACCCTAACCTTAACCCTAACCCGACAACAGACACCCTAACCCTAACCCTAAACCTAACCCAACTCCCAAAAGCTAACCCTAACACTTACCCGACACCCTAACCCTAACCTGACACCAGACACCTTAACCCTAACCCTAACCCTAACCCTAACACTAAACTTAAACCCTAACACGACAGCAGACACCCTAACCCTAACCCTAACCCTCACCTGACACAACACAACCAAATCCTAACCCGACACCCAAACCCTAATCCTAACTCTTACCCGAAACACTAACCCTAACCCGACACGCTAACACGACATCCTAAACAGAATTACTAACCTGATATCCTAACACTAACCCAAGCCGTAAACTTAACCCTAAAACTTACCCTAACCCTAACACTAACGCTAACCCAACACCCAAAACCTAAATCTAACTGTTACCCGGAACCCTAACCCTAACCCGACACTAGACACCTTAACCCTAACCCTAACCATATCCCTAACCCTAACACTAAACCTAAACCCTAACACGAGAGCAGACACCCTAACCCTAACCCTAACCCTCACCTGACACAAGACAACCTAACCCTAACCCGACACCCAAACCCTAATCCTAACTCTTACCCGAAACACTAACCCTAACCCGACACGCTAACACGACATCCTGAACAGTAATACTAACCCGATATCCTAACACTAACCCAAGCCGTAAACTTAACCCTAAAACTTACCCTAACGCTAACACTAACCCTAAGACTTACCGGACACCCAAACCCTAACCCTAACCCTAAACCTAACCTTAACCCTAATGCTAACCCTAACCCAAATGCTAAACCTAAACCTAACCCTAACTGAACACGCTAACCCGACAACCTAACACGACAACCTAACCGACACCCAAACCCTAAACCTAACCCTTACTTGACACCCTAACCCTAACCCGACACCCTAAGCCTAACCCTAACCCTAACCCTAACACTAACGCTAACCCAACACCCAAAACCTAACTCTAACTGTTACCCGGAACCCTAACCCTAACACGAGAGCAGACACCCTAACCCTAACCCTGAACCCAACCCGACACCAGACACCCAATCCCCAACTCTAACACGACACCCAAACATTAACCCAAAACCTAACCCTAAACCGAACCCTAACCCTTACCCTATCCCTAAACTTAACCTTAACCCGACACCAAACACCCTAACCCTAACCCGACACCAGACACCCAAACCCTAACACTAACATGACAGCCAAACACTAACCCTAACCCTAACCCTAACCCTAACCCTAACCCGACACCCAAAATCTAACCCTAACCCGACACTCTAACCCTAAACCTAACTCTAACACCCTAACCCTAACCCTTACCCTAACCCTAACACTATACCTAACGGCAACACTAACCCTAACCCTAACCCTAACACAACACACTAACCCTAACCCTAACCCTAACATCCTAACCCTAACCCTTACCCTAACCCTAATGCTATCCCTAACCGCAACATTAACCCTAACCCAACACGCTAACACGACGTCCTAAACAGAAATCCTAACCCGATATCCTAACACTAACCCAAGCCGTAAACTTAACCCTAACACTTACCCTAACCCTAACACTACCCCTGACACTTACTGGACACCCAAACACTAACCCTAACCCTAAACCTAACCATAACCCTAACCCTAAACCTATCCCTAACTCTAAACCTAACCCTAACCCTAACACGACACCTTAACCTTAAACCTAAACCGACACCCTAATCTTACTCCCAAAACATAACTGGAAATCCTAACCCAAAACCCTATACCTAACCCTAACTGGACACCCTAACCCTAACCATAACACGACACCCAAACCCTAACCCGACACCCTAAACCTAACCCAAACCCTAACCCTAACCCTATACCTAACCCAAATCCGAACCATAACACGACATCCTAACCCTAACACTAATGCTAACCCAACACCCCAAACCTAACTCTAACTGTTACCCGGAACCCTAACCCTAACATGACAGGAGAGGCCCTAACCCTAACCCTGAACCCAACCCGACACCAGACACCCAAACCCGAACTCTAACACGACACCGAAACACTAACCCAAAACCTAACCCTAAACCTAACCCTAACCCTATCCCTAAACTTAACCTCAACCCGACACCAAACACCCTAACCCTAACCCGACACCAGACACCCAAACTCTAACCCTAACATGACACCCAAACACTAACCCTAACCCTAACCCTAACTCTAACACGACACCCAAAATCCAACCCTAACCCGACACTCTAACCCTAACCCTAACCCTAACACCCTAACCCTAACCCTTACCCTAACCCTAACGCTATCCCTAACCGCAACACTAACCCTAACCTTTACCCTAACACGACACACTAACCCTAAACCTAACACAACATGTTAAGCCTAACCCTAACCCTTACCCTAACCCTAACCCGACAACAAACACCCTAAACCTAACCCTAACCCTAAGCCAAATCCTAACCATAACACGACATCCTAACCCTAACATTAACCCTAACCTTAACACGACAGCACACACCCCAACTCTAACCCAACATCCAAACCCTAACCCTAAACCTCACCCTAACCCTAACCCGACAACAGAATCCCTAACCCTAACACTAACCCTAACCCGTCAACAGACACCCTAACTCTAACCCAAACCCGTCAACAGACACCCTAACTCTAACCCTAAACCTAACCCTAACCCAAACCCTAAACCTATACCTAAATTTAAACCTAACCCTAACCCTAACCCCTAACCCTAACCCTAACCCTAACACCATAAACCTAACCCTAACCCTAACCCAAATCCTAACCATAACACGACATCCTAACCCTATCACTGACGCTAACCCAACACCCAAAACCTAACTCTAACTGTTACCCGGAACCCTAACCCTAACACGACAGCTGACGCCCTAACCCTAACCCTGAACCCAACCCGACACCAGACACCCAATCCCCAACTCTAACACGACACCCAAACACTAACCCAAAACCTAACCCTAAACCTAACCCTAACCCTATCCCTAAACTTAACCTTAACCCGACACCAAACAACCTAACCCTAACCCGACACCAGACACCCAAACCCTAACACTAACATGACACCCAAACACTAACCCTAACCCTAACCCTAACCCTAACCCTAACCCTAACCCAAAATCTAACCCTAACCCGACACTCTAACCCTAACCCTAACCCTAACATCCTAACCCTAACCCTTACCCTAACCCTAACACTAACCCTAACCGCAACACTAACCCTAACCCTAACACGACACACTAACCCTAAACCTAACACAACATGTTAAGCTTAACACTAACCCTTACCCTAACCCTAACCCAACAACAGACACCCTACCCCTAATCCTAACCCAACACCCAAAACCAAACCCGAACACTTACCCGAACCCCTAACCCTAACCCGACAGCAGACGCCCTAAACCTAACCCTAAACCTAACCATAACCCTAACCCTAAGCCTAACCCTAACCGGACATCAGACACCGAACCCCAACCCTAACCCTAACGCGTCAACAGACACCCTAACTCTAACCCTAACCCTAACCCAACACACAAAACCTAAGCCTAACACTTACCCGAATCCCTAAACCTAACCCGACACCAGACACCCTAACTCTAACCCTAAACTCAACCCCAACCCGACAACAGACACCCTAACCCTTACCCTAAACCTAACCCAACACCCAAAAGCTAACCCTAAAACATACCCGACACCCTAACCCTAAACCGACAGCAGACACCTTAACCCTAACCATAACCATAACCCTAACCCTAACACTAATGCTAACCCAACACCCAAAACCTAACTCTACCTGTTACCCAGAACCCTAACCCTAACATGACAGCAGACGCCCTAACCCTAGCCCTAACCCTGAACCCAACCCGACACCAGACACCCAATCCCCAACTCTAACACGACACCCAAACACTAAACCAAAACCTCACCCTAAACCTAATCCTAACCCTAACCCTATCGCTAAACTTAAACTTAACCCGACACCAAACACCCTAACCCTAACCCGACACCAGACACCCAAACCCTAACCCTAACATGACACCCAAACACTAACCCTAATCCTAACCCTAACCCAAACCCTAACCCTAACCTTAACCCGACACCCAAAATCTAACCCTAACCCGACACTCTAACCCTAACCCGTACCCTAAACCTAATGCTATCCCTAACCGCAACACTAACCCTAACCCTAACCTAACATGACACACTAATCCTAAAGCTAACACAACATGTTAAGCCTAACCCTAACCCTTACCCTAACCCTAACCCAACAACAAACACCCTAAACCTAACCCTAACCCTAAGCCAAATCCTAACAATAACACGACATCCTAACCCTAACACTAACCCTAACCTTAACACGACAGCACACACCCCAACTCTAACCCGACATCCAAACCCTAACCCTAAACCTCACTCTAACCCTAACCCGACAACAGAAACCCTAACCCTAACCCTAACCCAACACCAGACAACCAAACCCTAACCCTAACCCTTACCCTAACCCTAACACCCTAAACATAACCCAAACCTTAACCCAAATCCTAACCAAAACACGACATCCTAACGCTATCACTAACGCTAACCCAACACCCAAAACCTAACTCTAACTGTTACCTGGAACCCTAACCCTAACACGACAGCAGACGACCTAACCCAAACCCTGAACCCACCGCGACACCAGACACCCGAACCCCAACTCTAACTCGACACCCAAACACTAACCCAAAACCTAACCCTAAACCTAACCCTAACCCTATCCCTAAACTTAACCTTAAACAGACACCAAACACCCTAACCCTAACCCGACACCAGACACCCAAACCCTAACCCTAACATGACACCCAAACACTAACCCTAACCCTAACCATAACCCTAACCCAAACCCTAACCCTAACCCTAACCCGACACCCAAAATCTAACTCTAACCCGACACTCTAACCCTAACCCTAACCCTAACACTTACCCTAACCCTAATGCTAACCCTAACCGCAACACTAACTCTAACCCTAACCCTAACACGACACAATAACCCTAAAGCTAACACAACATGTTAAGCCTAACCCTAACACTTACCCTAACCCTAACCCGACAACAAACACCCTTAACCTAACCCTAACCCTAACCCTATCCCTAAACTTAACGTTAACCCAACACCAAACACCCTAACCCTAACCCGACACCAGACACCCAAACCCTAACCCTAACATGACACCCAAACACTAACCCTAACCCTAACCCTAAACCTAAACATAACCATAACCCTAACCCTAACCCGACATCAGACACCCTTACCCCAAACCTAACCCTAACCCGTCAACAGACACCCTAACTCTAACCCTAACCCTAACCCAGCACACAAAACCTAACCCTAACACTTACCCGAATCCCTAAACCTAACCCGACACCAGACACCCTAACCCGAACCCTAACCTTAACCCTAACCCGACAACAGACACCCTAACCCTAACCCTAAACCTAACCCAACTCCCAAAAGCTAACCCTAACACTTACCCGACACCCTAACCCTAACCTGACACCAGACACCTTAACCCTAACCCTAACCCTAACCCTAACACTAAACTTAAACCCTAACACGACAGCAGACACCCTAACCCTAACCCTAACCCTCACCTGACACAACACAACCAAATCCTAACCCGACACCCAAACCCTAATCCTAACTCTTACCCGAAACACTAACCCTAACCCGACACGCTAACACGACATCCTAAACAGAATTACTAACCTGATATCCTAACACTAACCCAAGCCGTAAACTTAACCCTAAAACTTACCCTAACCCTAACACTAACGCTAACCCAACACCCAAAACCTAAATCTAACTGTTACCCGGAACCCTAACCCTAACCCGACACTAGACACCTTAACCCTAACCCTAACCATATCCCTAACCCTAACACTAAACCTAAACCCTAACACGAGAGCAGACACCCTAACCCTAACCCTAACCCTCACCTGACACAAGACAACCTAACCCTAACCCGACACCCAAACCCTAATCCTAACTCTTACCCGAAACACTAACCCTAACCCGACACGCTAACACGACATCCTGAACAGTAATACTAACCCGATATCCTAACACTAACCCAAGCCGTAAACTTAACCCTAAAACTTACCCTAACGCTAACACTAACCCTAAGACTTACCGGACACCCAAACCCTAACCCTAACCCTAAACCTAACCTTAACCCTAATGCTAACCCTAACCCAAATGCTAAACCTAAACCTAACCCTAACTGAACACGCTAACCCGACAACCTAACACGACAACCTAACCGACACCCAAACCCTAAACCTAACCCTTACTTGACACCCTAACCCTAACCCGACACCCTAAGCCTAACCCTAACCCGACACCCTAACCCTAACCCTAACCCTAACACCCTAAACCTAACCCTAACCCTAACCCAAATCCTAACCATAACACGACATCCTAACCCTAACACTAACGCTAACCCAACACCCAAAACCTAACTCTAACTGTTACCCGGAACCCTAACCCTAACACGAGAGCAGACACCCTAACCCTAACCCTGAACCCAACCCGACACCAGACACCCAATCCCCAACTCTAACACGACACCCAAACATTAACCCAAAACCTAACCCTAAACCGAACCCTAACCCTTACCCTATCCCTAAACTTAACCTTAACCCGACACCAAACACCCTAACCCTAACCCGACACCAGACACCCAAACCCTAACACTAACATGACAGCCAAACACTAACCCTAACCCTAACCCTAACCCTAACCCTAACCCGACACCCAAAATCTAACCCTAACCCGACACTCTAACGCTAAACCTAACTCTAACACCCTAACCCTAACCCTTACCCTAACCCTAACACTATACCTAACGGCAACACTAACCCTAACCCTAACCCTAACACAACACACTAACCCTAACCCTAACCCTAACATCCTAACCCTAACCCTTACCCTAACCCTAATGCTATCCCTAACCGCAACACTAACCCTAACCCAACACGCTAACACGACGTCCTAAACAGAAATCCTAACCCGATATCCTAACACTAACCCAAGCCGTAAACTTAACCCTAACACTTACCCTAACCCTAACACTACCCCTGACACTTACTGGACACCCAAACACTAACCCTAACCCTAAACCTAACCATAACCCTAACCCTAAACCTATCCCTAACTCTAAACCTAACCCTAACCCTAACACGACACCTTAACCTTAAACCTAAACCGACACCCTAATCTTACTCCCAAAACATAACTGGAAATCCTAACCCAAAACCCTATACCTAACCCTAACTGGACACCCTAACCCTAACCATAACACGACACCCAAACCCTAACCCGACACCCTAAACCTAACCCAAACCCTAACCCTAACCCTATACCTAACCCAAATCCGAACCATAACACGACATCCTAACCCTAACACTAATGCTAACCCAACACCCCAAACCTAACTCTAACTGTTACCCGGAACCCTAACCCTAACATGACAGGAGAGGCCCTAACCCTAACCCTGAACCCAACCCGACACCAGACACCCAATCCCCAACTCTAACACGACACCCAAACACTAACCCTAAACCTAACCCTAAACCTAACCCTAACCCTATCCCTAAACTTAACCTCAACCCGACACCAAACACCCTAACCCTAACCCGACACCAGACACCCAAACTCTAACCCTAACATGACACCCAAACACTAACCCTAACCCTAACCCTAACTCTAACACGACACCCAAAATCCAACCCTAACCCGACACTCTAACCCTAACCCTAACCCTAACACCCTAACCCTAACCCTTACCCTAACCCTAACGCTATCCCTAACCGCAACACTAACCCTAACCTTTACCCTAACACGACACACTAACCCTAAACCTAACACAACATGTTAAGCCTAACCCTAACCCTTACCCTAACCCTAACCCGACAACAAACACCCTAAACCTAACCCTAACCCTAAGCCAAATCCTAACCATAACACGACATCCTAACCCTAACACTAACCCTAACCTTAACACGACAGCACACACCCCAACTCTAACCCAACATCCAAACCCTAACCCTAAACCTCACCCTAACCCTAACCCGACAACAGAATCCCTAACCCTAACACTAACCCTAACCCGTCAACAGACACCCTAACTCTAACCCAAACCCGTCAACAGACACCCTAACTCTAACCCTAAACCTAACCCTAACCCAAACCCTAAACCTATACCTAAATTTAAACCTAACCCTAACCCTAACCCCTAACCCTAACCCTAACCCTAACACCATAAACCTAACCCTAACCCTAACCCAAATCCTAACCATAACACGACATCCTAACCCTATCACTGACGCTAACCCAACACCCAAAACCTAACTCTAACTGTTACCCGGAACCCTAACCCTAACACGACAGCTGACGCCCTAACCCTAACCCTGAACCCAACCCGACACCAGACACCCAATCCCCAACTCTAACACGACACCCAAACACTAACCCAAAACCTAACCCTAAACCTAACCCTAACCCTATCCCTAAACTTAACCTTAACCCGACACCAAACAACCTAACCCTAACCCGACACCAGACACCCAAACCCTAACACTAACATGACACCCAAACACTAACCCTAACCCTAACCCTAACCGTAACCCTAACCCTAACCCAAAATCTAACCCTAACCCGACACTCTAACCCTAACCCTAACCCTAACCCTAACCCTAACCCTAACCCTAACCCTAACCCTAACCCTAACCCTAACCCTAACCCTAACCCTAACCCTAACCCTAACCCTAACCCTAACCCTAACCCTAACCCTAACCCTAACCCTAACCCTAACCCTAACCCTAACCCTAACCTTAACATGACACACTAATCCTAAAGCTAACACAACATGTTAAGCCTAACCCTAACCCTTACCCTAACCCTAACCCAACAACAAACACCCTAAACCTAACCCTAACCCTAAGCCAAATCCTAACAATAACACGACATCCTAACCCTAACACTAACCCTAACCTTAACACGACAGCACACACCCCAACTCTAACCCGACATCCAAACCCTAACCCTAAACCTCACTCTAACCCTAACCCGACAACAGAAACCCTAACCCTAACCCTAACCCAACACCAGACAACCAAACCCTAACCCTAACCCTTACCCTAACCCTAACACCCTAAACATAACCCAAACCTTAACCCAAATCCTAACCAAAACACGACATCCTAACGCTATCACTAACGCTAACCCAACACCCAAAACCTAACTCTAACTGTTACCTGGAACCCTAACCCTAACACGACAGCAGACGACCTAACCCAAACCCTGAACCCACCGCGACACCAGACACCCGAACCCCAACTCTAACTCGACACCCAAACACTAACCCAAAACCTAACCCTAAACCTAACCCTAACCCTATCCCTAAACTTAACCTTAAACAGACACCAAACACCCTAACCCTAACCCGACACCAGACACCCAAACCCTAACCCTAACATGACACCCAAACACTAACCCTAACCCTAACCATAACCCTAACCCAAACCCTAACCCTAACCCTAACCCGACACCCAAAATCTAACTCTAACCCGACACTCTAACCCTAACCCTAACCCTAACACTTACCCTAACCCTAATGCTAACCCTAACCGCAACACTAACTCTAACCCTAACCCTAACACGACACAATAACCCTAAAGCTAACACAACATGTTAAGCCTAACCCTAACCCTTACCCTAACCCTAACCCGACAACAAACACCCTTAACCTAACCCTAACCCTAACCCTATCCCTAAACTTAACGTTAACCCAACACCAAACACCCTAACCCTAACCCGACACCAGACACCCAAACCCTAACCCTAACATGACACCCAAACACTAACCCTAACCCTAACCCTAAACCTAAACATAACCATAACCCTAACCCTAACCCGACATCAGACACCCTTACCCCAAACCTAACCCTAACCCGTCAACAGACACCCTAACTCTAACCCTAACCCTAACCCAGCACACAAAACCTAACCCTAACACTTACCCGAATCCCTAAACCTAACCCGACACCAGACACCCTAACCCGAACCCTAACCTTAACCCTAACCCGACAACAGACACCCTAACCCTAACCCTAAACCTAACCCAACTCCCAAAAGCTAACCCTAACACTTACCCGACACCCTAACCCTAACCTGACACCAGACACCTTAACCCTAACCCTAACCCTAACCCTAACACTAAACTTAAACCCTAACACGACAGCAGACACCCTAACCCTAACCCTAACCCTCACCTGACACAACACAACCAAATCCTAACCCGACACCCAAACCCTAATCCTAACTCTTACCCGAAACACTAACCCTAACCCGACACGCTAACACGACATCCTAAACAGAATTACTAACCTGATATCCTAACACTAACCCAAGCCGTAAACTTAACCCTAAAACTTACCCTAACCCTAACACTAACGCTAACCCAACACCCAAAACCTAAATCTAACTGTTACCCGGAACCCTAACCCTAACCCGACACTAGACACCTTAACCCTAACCCTAACCATATCCCTAACCCTAACACTAAACCTAAACCCTAACACGAGAGCAGACACCCTAACCCTAACCCTAACCCTCACCTGACACAAGACAACCTAACCCTAACCCGACACCCAAACCCTAATCCTAACTCTTACCCGAAACACTAACCCTAACCCGACACGCTAACACGACATCCTGAACAGTAATACTAACCCGATATCCTAACACTAACCCAAGCCGTAAACTTAACCCTAAAACTTACCCTAACGCTAACACTAACCCTAAGACTTACCGGACACCCAAACCCTAACCCTAACCCTAAACCTAACCTTAACCCTAATGCTAACCCTAACCCAAATGCTAAACCTAAACCTAACCCTAACTGAACACGCTAACCCGACAACCTAACACGACAACCTAACCGACACCCAAACCCTAAACCTAACCCTTACTTGACACCCTAACCCTAACCCGACACCCTAAGCCTAACCCTAACCCTAACCCTAACACTAACGCTAACCCAACACCCAAAACCTAACTCTAACTGTTACCCGGAACCCTAACCCTAACACGAGAGCAGACACCCTAACCCTAACCCTGAACCCAACCCGACACCAGACACCCAATCCCCAACTCTAACACGACACCCAAACATTAACCCAAAACCTAACCCTAAACCGAACCCTAACCCTTACCCTATCCCTAAACTTAACCTTAACCCGACACCAAACACCCTAACCCTAACCCGACACCAGACACCCAAACCCTAACACTAACATGACAGCCAAACACTAACCCTAACCCTAACCCTAACCCTAACCCTAACCCGACACCCAAAATCTAACCCTAACCCGACACTCTAACCCTAAACCTAACTCTAACACCCTAACCCTAACCCTTACCCTAACCCTAACACTATACCTAACGGCAACACTAACCCTAACCCTAACCCTAACACAACACACTAACCCTAACCCTAACCCTAACATCCTAACCCTAACCCTTACCCTAACCCTAATGCTATCCCTAACCGCAACATTAACCCTAACCCAACACGCTAACACGACGTCCTAAACAGAAATCCTAACCCGATATCCTAACACTAACCCAAGCCGTAAACTTAACCCTAACACTTACCCTAACCCTAACACTACCCCTGACACTTACTGGACACCCAAACACTAACCCTAACCCTAAACCTAACCATAACCCTAACCCTAAACCTATCCCTAACTCTAAACCTAACCCTAACCCTAACACGACACCTTAACCTTAAACCTAAACCGACACCCTAATCTTACTCCCAAAACATAACTGGAAATCCTAACCCAAAACCCTATACCTAACCCTAACTGGACACCCTAACCCTAACCATAACACGACACCCAAACCCTAACCCGACACCCTAAACCTAACCCAAACCCTAACCCTAACCCTATACCTAACCCAAATCCGAACCATAACACGACATCCTAACCCTAACACTAATGCTAACCCAACACCCCAAACCTAACTCTAACTGTTACCCGGAACCCTAACCCTAACATGACAGGAGAGGCCCTAACCCTAACCCTGAACCCAACCCGACACCAGACACCCAAACCCGAACTCTAACACGACACCGAAACACTAACCCAAAACCTAACCCTAAACCTAACCCTAACCCTATCCCTAAACTTAACCTCAACCCGACACCAAACACCCTAACCCTAACCCGACACCAGACACCCAAACTCTAACCCTAACATGACACCCAAACACTAACCCTAACCCTAACCCTAACTCTAACACGACACCCAAAATCCAACCCTAACCCGACACTCTAACCCTAACCCTAACCCTAACACCCTAACCCTAACCCTTACCCTAACCCTAACGCTATCCCTAACCGCAACACTAACCCTAACCTTTACCCTAACACGACACACTAACCCTAAACCTAACACAACATGTTAAGCCTAACCCTAACCCTTACCCTAACCCTAACCCGACAACAAACACCCTAAACCTAACCCTAACCCTAAGCCAAATCCTAACCATAACACGACATCCTAACCCTAACATTAACCCTAACCTTAACACGACAGCACACACCCCAACTCTAACCCAACATCCAAACCCTAACCCTAAACCTCACCCTAACCCTAACCCGACAACAGAATCCCTAACCCTAACACTAACCCTAACCCGTCAACAGACACCCTAACTCTAACCCAAACCCGTCAACAGACACCCTAACTCTAACCCTAAACCTAACCCTAACCCAAACCCTAAACCTATACCTAAATTTAAACCTAACCCTAACCCTAACCCCTAACCCTAACCCTAACCCTAACACCATAAACCTAACCCTAACCCTAACCCAAATCCTAACCATAACACGACATCCTAACCCTATCACTGACGCTAACCCAACACCCAAAACCTAACTCTAACTGTTACCCGGAACCCTAACCCTAACACGACAGCTGACGCCCTAACCCTAACCCTGAACCCAACCCGACACCAGACACCCAATCCCCAACTCTAACACGACACCCAAACACTAACCCAAAACCTAACCCTAAACCTAACCCTAACCCTATCCCTAAACTTAACCTTAACCCGACACCAAACAACCTAACCCTAACCCGACACCAGACACCCAAACCCTAACACTAACATGACACCCAAACACTAACCCTAACCCTAACCCTAACCCTAACCCTAACCCTAACCCAAAATCTAACCCTAACCCGACACTCTAACCCTAACCCTAACCCTAACATCCTAACCCTAACCCTTACCCTAACCCTAACACTAACCCTAACCGCAACACTAACCCTAACCCTAACACGACACACTAACCCTAAACCTAACACAACATGTTAAGCTTAACACTAACCCTTACCCTAACCCTAACCCAACAACAGACACCCTACCCCTAATCCTAACCCAACACCCAAAACCAAACCCGAACACTTACCCGAACCCCTAACCCTAACCCGACAGCAGACGCCCTAAACCTAACCCTAAACCTAACCATAACCCTAACCCTAAGCCTAACCCTAACCGGACATCAGACACCGAACCCCAACCCTAACCCTAACGCGTCAACAGACACCCTAACTCTAACCCTAACCCTAACCCAACACACAAAACCTAAGCCTAACACTTACCCGAATCCCTAAACCTAACCCGACACCAGACACCCTAACTCTAACCCTAAACTCAACCCCAACCCGACAACAGACACCCTAACCCTTACCCTAAACCTAACCCAACACCCAAAAGCTAACCCTAAAACATACCCGACACCCTAACCCTAAACCGACAGCAGACACCTTAACCCTAACCATAACCATAACCCTAACCCTAACACTAATGCTAACCCAACACCCAAAACCTAACTCTACCTGTTACCCAGAACCCTAACCCTAACATGACAGCAGACGCCCTAACCCTAGCCCTAACCCTGAACCCAACCCGACACCAGACACCCAATCCCCAACTCTAACACGACACCCAAACACTAAACCAAAACCTCACCCTAAACCTAATCCTAACCCTAACCCTATCGCTAAACTTAAACTTAACCCGACACCAAACACCCTAACCCTAACCCGACACCAGACACCCAAACCCTAACCCTAACATGACACCCAAACACTAACCCTAATCCTAACCCTAACCCAAACCCTAACCCTAACCTTAACCCGACACCCAAAATCTAACCCTAACCCGACACTCTAACCCTAACCCGTACCCTAAACCTAATGCTATCCCTAACCGCAACACTAACCCTAACCCTAACCTAACATGACACACTAATCCTAAAGCTAACACAACATGTTAAGCCTAACCCTAACCCTTACCCTAACCCTAACCCAACAACAAACACCCTAAACCTAACCCTAACCCTAAGCCAAATCCTAACAATAACACGACATCCTAACCCTAACACTAACCCTAACCTTAACACGACAGCACACACCCCAACTCTAACCCGACATCCAAACCCTAACCCTAAACCTCACTCTAACCCTAACCCGACAACAGAAACCCTA
The DNA here is from genome assembly GCF_054371585.1 of Giraffa tippelskirchi. Classification (NCBI taxonomy): domain Eukaryota; kingdom Metazoa; phylum Chordata; class Mammalia; order Artiodactyla; family Giraffidae; genus Giraffa; species Giraffa tippelskirchi. The sequence continues at coordinate 69,982,307 of NC_137286.1, forward strand.
ACCCTAACCCTAACCCAACACCAGACAACCAAACCCTAACCCTAACCCTTACCCTAACCCTAACACCCTAAACATAACCCAAACCTTAACCCAAATCCTAACCAAAACACGACATCCTAACGCTATCACTAACGCTAACCCAACACCCAAAACCTAACTCTAACTGTTACCTGGAACCCTAACCCTAACACGACAGCAGACGACCTAACCCAAACCCTGAACCCACCGCGACACCAGACACCCGAACCCCAACTCTAACTCGACACCCAAACACTAACCCAAAACCTAACCCTAAACCTAACCCTAACCCTATCCCTAAACTTAACCTTAAACAGACACCAAACACCCTAACCCTAACCCGACACCAGACACCCAAACCCTAACCCTAACATGACACCCAAACACTAACCCTAACCCTAACCATAACCCTAACCCAAACCCTAACCCTAACCCTAACCCGACACCCAAAATCTAACTCTAACCCGACACTCTAACCCTAACCCTAACCCTAACACTTACCCTAACCCTAATGCTAACCCTAACCGCAACACTAACTCTAACCCTAACCCTAACACGACACAATAACCCTAAAGCTAACACAACATGTTAAGCCTAACCCTAACACTTACCCTAACCCTAACCCGACAACAAACACCCTTAACCTAACCCTAACCCTAACCCTATCCCTAAACTTAACGTTAACCCAACACCAAACACCCTAACCCTAACCCGACACCAGACACCCAAACCCTAACCCTAACATGACACCCAAACACTAACCCTAACCCTAACCCTAAACCTAAACATAACCATAACCCTAACCCTAACCCGACATCAGACACCCTTACCCCAAACCTAACCCTAACCCGTCAACAGACACCCTAACTCTAACCCTAACCCTAACCCAGCACACAAAACCTAACCCTAACACTTACCCGAATCCCTAAACCTAACCCGACACCAGACACCCTAACCCGAACCCTAACCTTAACCCTAACCCGACAACAGACACCCTAACCCTAACCCTAAACCTAACCCAACTCCCAAAAGCTAACCCTAACACTTACCCGACACCCTAACCCTAACCTGACACCAGACACCTTAACCCTAACCCTAACCCTAACCCTAACACTAAACTTAAACCCTAACACGACAGCAGACACCCTAACCCTAACCCTAACCCTCACCTGACACAACACAACCAAATCCTAACCCGACACCCAAACCCTAATCCTAACTCTTACCCGAAACACTAACCCTAACCCGACACGCTAACACGACATCCTAAACAGAATTACTAACCTGATATCCTAACACTAACCCAAGCCGTAAACTTAACCCTAAAACTTACCCTAACCCTAACACTAACGCTAACCCAACACCCAAAACCTAAATCTAACTGTTACCCGGAACCCTAACCCTAACCCGACACTAGACACCTTAACCCTAACCCTAACCATATCCCTAACCCTAACACTAAACCTAAACCCTAACACGAGAGCAGACACCCTAACCCTAACCCTAACCCTCACCTGACACAAGACAACCTAACCCTAACCCGACACCCAAACCCTAATCCTAACTCTTACCCGAAACACTAACCCTAACCCGACACGCTAACACGACATCCTGAACAGTAATACTAACCCGATATCCTAACACTAACCCAAGCCGTAAACTTAACCCTAAAACTTACCCTAACGCTAACACTAACCCTAAGACTTACCGGACACCCAAACCCTAACCCTAACCCTAAACCTAACCTTAACCCTAATGCTAACCCTAACCCAAATGCTAAACCTAAACCTAACCCTAACTGAACACGCTAACCCGACAACCTAACACGACAACCTAACCGACACCCAAACCCTAAACCTAACCCTTACTTGACACCCTAACCCTAACCCGACACCCTAAGCCTAACCCTAACCCGACACCCTAACCCTAACCCTAACCCTAACACCCTAAACCTAACCCTAACCCTAACCCAAATCCTAACCATAACACGACATCCTAACCCTAACACTAACGCTAACCCAACACCCAAAACCTAACTCTAACTGTTACCCGGAACCCTAACCCTAACACGAGAGCAGACACCCTAACCCTAACCCTGAACCCAACCCGACACCAGACACCCAATCCCCAACTCTAACACGACACCCAAACATTAACCCAAAACCTAACCCTAAACCGAACCCTAACCCTTACCCTATCCCTAAACTTAACCTTAACCCGACACCAAACACCCTAACCCTAACCCGACACCAGACACCCAAACCCTAACACTAACATGACAGCCAAACACTAACCCTAACCCTAACCCTAACCCTAACCCTAACCCGACACCCAAAATCTAACCCTAACCCGACACTCTAACGCTAAACCTAACTCTAACACCCTAACCCTAACCCTTACCCTAACCCTAACACTATACCTAACGGCAACACTAACCCTAACCCTAACCCTAACACAACACACTAACCCTAACCCTAACCCTAACATCCTAACCCTAACCCTTACCCTAACCCTAATGCTATCCCTAACCGCAACACTAACCCTAACCCAACACGCTAACACGACGTCCTAAACAGAAATCCTAACCCGATATCCTAACACTAACCCAAGCCGTAAACTTAACCCTAACACTTACCCTAACCCTAACACTACCCCTGACACTTACTGGACACCCAAACACTAACCCTAACCCTAAACCTAACCATAACCCTAACCCTAAACCTATCCCTAACTCTAAACCTAACCCTAACCCTAACACGACACCTTAACCTTAAACCTAAACCGACACCCTAATCTTACTCCCAAAACATAACTGGAAATCCTAACCCAAAACCCTATACCTAACCCTAACTGGACACCCTAACCCTAACCATAACACGACACCCAAACCCTAACCCGACACCCTAAACCTAACCCAAACCCTAACCCTAACCCTATACCTAACCCAAATCCGAACCATAACACGACATCCTAACCCTAACACTAATGCTAACCCAACACCCCAAACCTAACTCTAACTGTTACCCGGAACCCTAACCCTAACATGACAGGAGAGGCCCTAACCCTAACCCTGAACCCAACCCGACACCAGACACCCAATCCCCAACTCTAACACGACACCCAAACACTAACCCTAAACCTAACCCTAAACCTAACCCTAACCCTATCCCTAAACTTAACCTCAACCCGACACCAAACACCCTAACCCTAACCCGACACCAGACACCCAAACTCTAACCCTAACATGACACCCAAACACTAACCCTAACCCTAACCCTAACTCTAACACGACACCCAAAATCCAACCCTAACCCGACACTCTAACCCTAACCCTAACCCTAACACCCTAACCCTAACCCTTACCCTAACCCTAACGCTATCCCTAACCGCAACACTAACCCTAACCTTTACCCTAACACGACACACTAACCCTAAACCTAACACAACATGTTAAGCCTAACCCTAACCCTTACCCTAACCCTAACCCGACAACAAACACCCTAAACCTAACCCTAACCCTAAGCCAAATCCTAACCATAACACGACATCCTAACCCTAACACTAACCCTAACCTTAACACGACAGCACACACCCCAACTCTAACCCAACATCCAAACCCTAACCCTAAACCTCACCCTAACCCTAACCCGACAACAGAATCCCTAACCCTAACACTAACCCTAACCCGTCAACAGACACCCTAACTCTAACCCAAACCCGTCAACAGACACCCTAACTCTAACCCTAAACCTAACCCTAACCCAAACCCTAAACCTATACCTAAATTTAAACCTAACCCTAACCCTAACCCCTAACCCTAACCCTAACCCTAACACCATAAACCTAACCCTAACCCTAACCCAAATCCTAACCATAACACGACATCCTAACCCTATCACTGACGCTAACCCAACACCCAAAACCTAACTCTAACTGTTACCCGGAACCCTAACCCTAACACGACAGCTGACGCCCTAACCCTAACCCTGAACCCAACCCGACACCAGACACCCAATCCCCAACTCTAACACGACACCCAAACACTAACCCAAAACCTAACCCTAAACCTAACCCTAACCCTATCCCTAAACTTAACCTTAACCCGACACCAAACAACCTAACCCTAACCCGACACCAGACACCCAAACCCTAACACTAACATGACACCCAAACACTAACCCTAACCCTAACCCTAACCCTAACCCTAACCCTAACCCAAAATCTAACCCTAACCCGACACTCTAACCCTAACCCTAACCCTAACATCCTAACCCTAACCCTTACCCTAACCCTAACACTAACCCTAACCGCAACACTAACCCTAACCCTAACACGACACACTAACCCTAAACCTAACACAACATGTTAAGCTTAACACTAACCCTTACCCTAACCCTAACCCAACAACAGACACCCTACCCCTAATCCTAACCCAACACCCAAAACCAAACCCGAACACTTACCCGAACCCCTAACCCTAACCCGACAGCAGACGCCCTAAACCTAACCCTAAACCTAACCATAACCCTAACCCTAAGCCTAACCCTAACCGGACATCAGACACCGAACCCCAACCCTAACCCTAACGCGTCAACAGACACCCTAACTCTAACCCTAACCCTAACCCAACACACAAAACCTAAGCCTAACACTTACCCGAATCCCTAAACCTAACCCGACACCAGACACCCTAACTCTAACCCTAAACTCAACCCCAACCCGACAACAGACACCCTAACCCTTACCCTAAACCTAACCCAACACCCAAAAGCTAACCCTAAAACATACCTGACACCCTAACCCTAAACCGACAGCAGACACCTTAACCCTAACCATAACCATAACCCTAACCCTAACACTAATGCTAACCCAACACCCAAAACCTAACTCTACCTGTTACCCAGAACCCTAACCCTAACATGACAGCAGACACCCTAACCCTAGCCCTAACACTGAACCCAACCCGACACCAGACACCCAATCCCCAACTCTAACACGACACCCAAACACTAAACCAAAACCTCACCCTAAACCTAATCCTAACCCTAACCCTATTGCTAAACTTAAACTTAACCCGACACCAAACACCCTAACCCTAACCCGACACCAGACACCCAAACCCTAACCCTAACATGACACCCAAACACTAACCCTAATCCTAACCCTAACCCAAACCCTAACCCTAACCTTAACCCGACACCCAAAATCTAACCCTAACCCGACACTCTAACCCTAACCCATACCCTAAACCTAATGCTATCCCTAACCGCAACACTAACCCTAACCCTAACCTTAACATGACACACTAATCCTAAAGCTAACACAACATGTTAAGCCTAACCCTAACCCTTACCCTAACCCTAACCCAACAACAAACACCCTAAACCTAACCCTAACCCTAAGCCAAATCCTAACAATAACACGACATCCTAACCCTAACACTAACCCTAACCTTAACACGACAGCACACACCCCAACTCTAACCCGACATCCAAACCCTAACCCTAAACCTCACCCTAACCCTAACCCGACAACAGAAACCTTAACCCTAACCCTAACCCAACACCAGACAACCAAACCCTAACCCTAACCCTTACCCTAACCCTAACACCCTAAACATAACCCAAACATTAACCCAAATCCTAACCAAAACACGACATCCTAACGCTATCACTAACGCTAACCCAACACCCAAAACCTAACTCTAACTGTTACCTGGAACCCTAACCCTAACACGACAGCAGACGACCTAACCCAAACCCTGAACCCACCGCGACACCAGACACCCGAACCCCAACTCTAACACGACACCCAAACACTAACCCAAAACCTAACCCTAACCCTATCCCTAAACTTAACCTTAAACAGACACCAAACACCCTAACCCTAACCCGACACCAGACACCCAAACCCTAACCCTAACATGACACCCAAACACTAACCCTAACCCTAACCATAACCCTAACCCAAACCCTAACCCTAACCCTAACCCGACACCCAAAATCTAACTCTAACCCGACACTCTAACCCTAACCCTAACCCTAACACCCTAATCCTAACACTTACCCTAACCCTAATGCTATCCCTAACCGCAACAGTAACTCTAACCCTAACCCTAACACGACACACTAACCCTAAAGCTAACACAACATGTTAAGCCTAACCCTAACCCTTACCCTAACCCTAACCCGACAACAAACACCCTTAACCTAACCCTAACCCTAACCCAAATCCTAACCATAACACGACATCCTAACCCTATCACTAACGCTAACCCAACACCCAAAACCTAACTCTAACTGTTACCCGGAACCCTAACCCTAACACGACAGCAGACGCCCTAACCCTAACCGTGAACCCAACCCGACACCAGAAACCCAATCCCCAACTCTAACACGACACCCAAACACTAACCCTAAACCTAACCCTAACCCTAACCCTAAACTTAACCTTAACCCGACACCAAACACCCTAACCCTAACCCGACACCAGACACCCAAACCCTAACCCTAACATGACACCCAAACACTAACCCTAAACCTACCCCTAACCCTAACCCAAACCCTAACCCTAACCCTAACCCGACACCCAAAATCTAACCCTAACCTGACACTCTAACCCTAACACTAACCCTAACATCCTAACCCTAACCCTAACGCTATCCCTAACCGCAACACAAACCCTAACCCTAACACGACACACTAACCCTAAACCTAACACAACATGTTAAGCATAACACTAACCCTTACACTAACCCTAACCCAACAACAGACACCCTAACCCTAATCCTAACCCAACACCCAAAACCTAACCCTAACACTTACCCGAAGCACTAACCCTAACCCGACAGCAGACGCCCTCACAGTAACCCTAAACCTAACCATAACCATAACCCTAAACCTAACCCGACATCAGACACCGAACCCCAACCCTAACCCTAACCCGTCAACAGACACCCTAACCCTAACCCTAAACCTAACCCAATACCCAAAGCCGAACCCTAACACTTACCCGACACCCTAACCCTAACCCTAACCCGTCAACAGACACCCTAACCCTAACCCTAACCCAACACACAAAACCTAACCCTAACACTTACCCGAATCCCTAAAACTAACCCGACACCAGACACCTTAACCCCAACACTAACCTTAACCCTAACACGACAACAGACACCCTAACCCTAATCCTAAACCTAACCCAACACGCAAAAGCTAACCCCAACACTTACCCGACACCCTAACCCTAACCCGACACCAGACACCTTAACCCTAACCCTAAACATAACCCTAACCCTAACACTAAACCTAAACACTAACACGACAGCAGACACCCAGTCCTAACCCTAACCATCACCTGACACAAGACAACCTAACCCTAACCCGACACCCAAACCCTAATCCTAACTCTTACCTGAAACACTAACCCTAACCTGACACGCTAACACGACGTCCTAAACAGAAATCCTAACCCGATATCCTAACACTAACCCAAGCCGTAAACTTAACCCTAACACTTACCCTAACCCTAACACTAACCCTAACACTTACCGGACACCCAAACACTAACCCTAACCCTAAACCTAACCATAACCCTAACCCTAAACCTATCCCTAACTCTAACCCGAACCCTAACCCTAACCCGACACCTTAACCTTAAACCTAACCCGACACCCTAATCATACACCCAAAACATAACTGGAAATCCTAACCCGAAACCCTGTACCTAACCCTAACTGGACACCCTAACCCTAACCATAACACGACACCCAAACCCTACCCTTAACCCTAAGCCTAACCTTAACCCTAATGCTAACCCTAACCCAAATGCTAAACCTAAACCTAACCCTAATTGAACACGCTAACCCGACAACCTAACCGGACAACCTAACCGAAACCCAAACCCTAACCCTAACCCTTACTTGACACCCTAACCCTAACCGGACACCCTAAGCCTAACCCTAACGCTAACCCTATTCCTAGCCTTAACACTAACCCTAACCCTAAACCCTAACCCTAACCCTAACCCTAACCCTAACACCCTAAACCTAACCCTAACCCTAACCCAAATCCTAACCATAACACGACATCCTAACCCTAACACTAACGCTAACCCAACACCCAATACCTAACTCTACCTGTTGCCCGAAACCCTAACCCTAACATGACAGCAGACGCCCTAACCCTAACCCTGAGCACAACCCGACACCAGACACCCGAACCCCAACTCTAACACGACACCCAAACACTAACCCAAAACCTAACCCTAAACCTAACCCTAACCCTATCCCTAAACTTAACCTTAACCCAACACCAAACACCCTAACCCTAACCCGACACCAGACACCCAAACCCTAACCCTAACATGACACCCAAACACTAACCCTAACCCTAACCCTAAACCTAACCATAACCATAACCCTAACCCTAACCCGACATCAGACACCCTTACCCCAAACCTAACCCTAACCCGTCAACAGACACCCTAACTCTAACCCTAACCCTAACCCAACACACAAAACCTAACCCTAACACTTACGCGAATCCCTAAACTTAACCCGACACCAGACACCCTAACCCGAACCCTAACCTTAACCCTAACCCGACAACAGACACCCTAACCCTAACCCTAAACCTAACCCAACTCCCAAAAGCTAACCCTAACACTTACCCGACACCCTAACCCTAACCTGACACCAGACACCTTAACCCTAACCCTAACCCTAACCCTAACACTAAACATAAACCCTAACACGACAGCAGACACCCTAACCCTAACCCTAACCCTCACCTGACACAACACAACCAAATCCTAACCCGACACCCAAACCCTAATCCTAACTCTTACCCGAAACACTAACACTAACCCGACACGCTAACACGACATCCTAAACAGAAATACTAACCTGATATCCTAACACTAACCCAAGCCGTAAACTTAACCCTAAAACTTACCCTAACCCTAACACTAACGCTAACCCAACACCCAAAACCTAAATCTAACTGTTACCCGGAACCCTAACCCTAACCCGACACTAGACATCTTAACCCTAACCCTAACCATATCCCTAACCCTAACACTAAACCTAAACCCTAACACGAGAGCAGACACCCTAACCCTAACCCTAACCCTCACTTGACACAAGACAACCTAACCCTAACCCGACACCCAAACCCTAATCCTAACTCTTACCCGAAACACTAACCCTAACCCGACACACTAACACGACATCCTGAACAGTAATACTAACCCGATATCCTAACACTAACCCAAGCCGTAAACTTAACCCTAAAACTTACCCTAACCCTAACACTAACCCTAAGACTTACCGGACACCCAAACCCTAACCCTAACCCTAAACCTAACCTTAACCCTAATGCTAACCCTAACCCAAATGCTAAACCTAAACATACCCCTAACTGAACACGCTAACCCGACAACCTAACAAGACAACCTAACCGACACCCAAACCCTAAACCTAACCCTTACTTGACACCCTAACCCTAACCCGACACCCTAAGCCTAACCCTAACCCGACACCCTAACCCTAACCCTAAACCTAACACTAACTCTAACGCTAACCCTATACCTAACCTTAAACCTAACGCTAACCCTAACCCCTAACCCTAACCCTAACCCTAACCCTAACCCTAACACCCTAAACCTAACCCTAACCCTAACCCAAATCCTAACCATAACACGACATCCTAACCCTAACACTAACGCTAACCCAACACCCAAAACCTAACTCTAACTGTTACCCGGAACCCTAACCCTAACACGACAGCAGACGCCCTAACCCTAACCCTGAACCCAACCCGACACCAGACACCCAATCCCCAACTCTAACACGACACCCAAACATTAACCCAAAACCTAACCCTAAACCTAACCCTAACCCTAACCCTATCCCTAAACTTAACCTTAACCCGACACCAAACACCCTAACCCTAACCCGACACCAGACACCCAAACCCTAACACTAACATGACAGCCAAACACTAACCCTAACCCTAACCATAACCCTAACCCTAACCCGACACCCAAAATCTAACCCTAACCCGACACTCTAACCCTAAACCTAACTCTAACACCCTAACCCTAACCCTTACCCTAACCTAACACTATACCTAACGGCAACACTAACCCTAACCCTAACACTAACACAACACACTAACCCTAACCCTAACCATAACATCCTAACCCTAACCCTTACCCTAAACCCTAATGCTATCCCTAACCGCAACACTAACCCTAACCCAACACGCTAACACGACGTCCTAAACAGAAATCCTAACCCGATATCCTAACACTAACCCAAGCCGTAAACTTAACCCTAACACTTACCCTAACCCTAACACTACCCCTAACACTTACTGGACACCCAAACACTAACCCTAACCCTAAACCTAACCATAACCCTAACCCTAAACCTATCCCTAACTCTAAACCTAACCCTAACCCTAACACGACACCTTAACCTTAAACCTAAACCGACACCCTAAACTTACTCCCAAAACATAACTGGAAATCCTAACCCGAAACCCTATACCTAACCCTAACTGGACACCCTAACCCTAACCATAACACGACACCCAAATCCTAACCCGACACCCTAAACCTAACCCAAACCCTAACCCTAACCCTATACCTAACCCAAATCCGAACCATAACACGACATCCTAACCCTAACACTAAAGCTAACCCAACAACCAAAACCTAAATCTAACTGTTACCCGGAACCCTAACCCTAACATGACAGGAGACGCCCTAACCCTAACCCTGAACCCAACCCGACACCAGACACCCAAACCACAACTCTAACATGACACCCAAACACTAACCCAAAACCTAACCCTAAACCTAACCCTAACCCTATCCCTAAACTTAACCTCAACCCGACACCAAACACCCTAACCCTAACCCGACACCAGACACCCAAACTCTAACCCTAACATGACACCCAAACACTAACCCTAACCCTAACCCTAACCCTAACACGACACCCAAAATCCAACCCTAACCCGACACTCTAACCCTAACCCTAACCCTAACACCCTAACCCTAACCCTTACCCTAACCCTAACGCTTTCCCTAATCGCAACACTAACCCTAACCTTTACCCTAACACGACACACTAACCCTAAACCTAACACAACATGTTAAGCCTAACCCTAACCCTTACCCTAACCCTAACCCGACAACAAACACCCTAAACCTAACCCTAACCCTAAGCCAAATCCTAACCATAACACGACATCCTAACCCTAATACTAACCCTAACCCTAACCCTAACACGACACCCTAACCTTAAACCTAACCCGACACACTAATCTTACTCCCAAAACATAACTGGAAACCCTTACCCGAAACCCTATAACTAACCCTAACTGGACACCCTAACCCTAACCATAACACGACACCCAAAACCTAACCTTAACCCTAAGCCTAACCTTAACCCTAATGCTAACCCTAACCCAAATGCTAAACCTAAACCTAACCCTAATTGAACACGCTAACCCGACAACCTAACCGGACAACCTAACCGAAACCCAAACCCTAACCCTAACCCTTACGTGACACCCTAACCCTAACCCGACACCCTAACCCTAACCCTAACGCTAACCCTATTCCTAGCCTTAACACTAACCCTAACCCTAAACCCTAACCCTAACCCTAACCTTAACCCTAACACCCTAAACCTAACCCTAACCCTAACCCAAATCCTAACCATAACACGACATCCTAACCCTAACACTAACGCTAACCCAACACCCAATACCTAACTCTACCTGTTGCCCGAAACCCTAACCCTAACATGACAGCAGACGCCCTATCCCTAACCCTGAACACAACCCGACACCAGACACCCGAACCCCAACTCTAACACGACACCCAAACACTAACCCAAAACCTAACCCTAAACCTAACCCTAACCCTATCCCTAAACTTAACCTTAACCCAACACCAAACACCCTAACCCTAACCCGACACCAGACACCCAAACCCTAACCCTAACATGACACCCAAACACTAACCCTAACCCTAAACCTAACCATAACCATAACCCTAACCCTAACCCGACATCAGACACCCTTACCCCAAACCTAACCCTAACCCGTCAACAGACACCCTAACTCTAACCCTAACCCTAACCCTAACCCAACACACAAAACCTAACCCTAACACTTACCCGAATCCCTAAACCTAACCCGACACCAGACACCCTAACCCGAACCCTAACCTTAACCCTAACCCGACAACAGACACCCTAACCCTAACCCTAAACCTAACCCAACTCCCAAAAGCTAACCCTAACACTTACCCGACACCCTAACCCTAACCTGACACCAGACATCTTAACCCTAACCCTAACCCTAACCCTAACACTAAACTTAAACCCTAACACGACAGCAGACACCCTAACCCTAACCCTAACCCTCACCTGACACAACACAACCAAATCCTAACCCGACACCCAAACCCTAATCCTAACTCTTACCCGAAACACTAACACTAACCCGACACGCTAACACGACATCCTAAACAGAAATACTAACCTGATATCCTAACACTAACCCAAGCCGTAAACTTAACCCTAAAACTTACCCTAACCCTAACACTAACGCTAACCCAACACCCAAAACCTAAATCTAACTGTTACCCGGAACCCTAACCCTAACCCGACACTAGACACCTTAACCCTAACCCTAACCATATCCCTAACCCTAACACTAAACCTAAACCCTAACACGAGAGCAGACACCCTAACCCTAACCCTAACCCTCACCTGACACAAGACAACCTAACCCTAACCCGACACCCAAACGCTAATCCTAACTCTTACCCGAAACACTAACCCTAACCCGACACGCTAACACGACATCCTGAACAGTAATACTAACCCGATATCCTAACACTAACCCAAGCCGTAAACTTAACCCTAAAACTTACCCTAACCCTAACACTAACCCTAAGACTTACCGGACACCCAAACCCTAACCCTAACCCTAAACATAACCTTAACCCTAATGCTAACCCTAACCCAAATGCTAAACCTAAACCTAACCCTAACTGAACACGCTAACCCGACAACCTAACACGACAACCTAACCGACACCCAAACCCTAAACCTAACCCTTACTTGACACCCTAACCCTAACCCGACACCCTAAGCCTACCCCTAACCCTAACCCTAACCCTAACCCTAACCCTAACCCTAACACCCTAAACCTAACCCTAACCCTAACCCAAATCCTAACCATAACATGACATCCTAACCCTAACACTAACGCTAACCCAACACCCAAAACCTAACTCTAACTGTTACCCGGAACCCTAACCCTAACACGACAGCAGACGCCCTAACCCTAACCCTGAACCCAACCCGACACCAGACACCCAATCCCCAACTCTAACACGACACCCAAACATTAACCCAAAACCTAACCCTAAACCTAACCCTAACCCTAACCCTATCCCTAAACTTAACCTTAACCCGACACCAAACACCCTAACCCTAACCCGACACCAGACACCCAAACCCTAACACTAACATGACAGCCAAACACTAACCCTAACCCTAACCATAACCCTAACCCTAACCCGACACCCAAAATCTAACCCTAACCCGACACTCTAACCCTAAACCTAACTCTAACACCCTAACCCTAACCCTTACCCTAACCTAACACTATACCTAACGGCAACACTAACCCTAACCCTAACACTAACACAACACACTAACCCTAACCCTAACCATAACATCCTAACCCTAACCCTTACCCTAAACCCTAATGCTATCCCTAACCGCAACACTAACCCTAACCCAACACGCTAACACGACGTCCTAAACAGAAATCCTAACCCGATATCCTAACACTAACCCAAGCCGTAAACTTAACCCTAACACTTACCCTAACCCTAACACTACCCCTAACACTTACTGGACACCCAAACACTAACCCTAACCCTAAACCTAACCATAACCCTAACCGTAAACCTATCCCTAACTCTAAACCTAACCCTAACCCTAACACGACACCTTAACCTTAAACCTAAACCAACACCCTAATCTTACTCCCAAAACATAACTGGAAATCCTAACCCGAAACCCTATACCTAACCCTAACTGGACACCCTAACCCTAACCATAACACGACACCCAAATCCTAACCCGACACCCTAAACCTAACCCAAACCCTAACCCGACACCCTAAAACTAACCCAAACCCTAACCCTAACCCTATACCTAACCCAAATCCGAACCATAACACGACATCCTAACCCTAACACTAATGCTAACCCAACACCCAAAACCTAAGTCTAACTGTTACCCGGAACTCTAACCCTAACATGACAGGAGACGCCCTAACCCTAACCCTGAACCCAACCCGACATCAGACACCCAAACCCCAACTCTAACACGACACCCAAACACTAACCCAAAACCTAACCCTAAAACTAACCCAACACCCAAAAGCTAACCCTAACACTTACCCGACACTCTAACCCTAACCCGGCACCAGACACCTTAACCCTAACCCTAACCATAACCCTAACCCTAAAACTAAACCTAAACACTAACAGGACAGCAGACACCCTAACACTAAATCTAATCCTCACCTGACACAAGACAACCTAACCCTAACCCGACACCCAAACCCTAATCCTAACTCTTACCCGAAACACTAACCCTAACCCGACACGCTAACATGACGTCCTAAACAGAAATCCTAACCCGATATCCTAACACTAACCCAAGCCGTAAACTTAACCCTAACACTTACCCTAATCCTAACACTAACACTAAAACTTACTGGACACCCAAACACTAACCCTAACCCTAAACCTAACCATAACACTAACCCTAAACATATCCCTAAATCTAACCCTAACCCTAACCCTAACACGACACCCTAACCTTAAACCTAACCCGACACACTAATCTTACTCCCAAAACATAACTGGAAACCCTTACCCGAAACCCTATAACTAACCCTAACTGGACACCCTAACCCTAACCATAACACGACACCCAAAACCTAACCTTAACCCTAAGCCTAACCTTAACCCTAATGCTAACCCTAACCCAAATGCTAAACCTAAACCTAACCCTAATTGAACACGCTAACCCGACAACCTAACCGGACAACCTAACCGAAACCCAAACCCTAACCCTAACCCTTACGTGACACCCTAACCCTAACCCGACACCCTAACCCTAACCCTAACGCTAACCCTATTCCTAGCCTTAACAGTAACCCTAACCCTAAACCCTAACCCTAACCCTAACCCTAACCCTAACACCCTAAACCTAACCCTAACCCTAAACCAAATCCTAACCATAACACGACATCCTAACCCTAACACTAACGCTAACCCAACACCCAATACCTAACTCTACCTGTTGCCCGAAACCCTAACCCTAACATGACAGCAGACGCCCTAACCCTAACCCTGAACACAACCCGACACCAGACACCCGAACCCCAACTCTAACACGACACCCAAACACTAACCCAAAACCTAACCCTAAACCTAACCCTAACCCTATCCCTAAACTTAACCTTAACCCAACACCAAACACCCTAACCCTAACCCGACACCAGACACCCAAACCCTAACCCTAACATGACACCCAAACACTAACCCTAACCCTAAACCTAACCATAACCATAACCCTAACCCTAACCCGACATCAGACACCCTTACCCCAAACCTAACCCTAACCCGTCAACAGACACCCTAACTCTAACCCTAACCCTAACCCTAACCCAACACACAAAACCTAACCCTAACACTTACCCGAATCCCTAAACCTAACCCGACACCAGACACCCTAACCCAAACCCTAACCTTAACCCTAACCCGACAACAGACACCCTAACCCTAACCCTAAACCTAACCCAACTCCCAAAAGCTAACCCTAACACTTACCCGACACCCTAACCCTAACCTGACACCAGACACCTTAACCCTAACCCTAACCCTAACCCTAACACTAAACTTAAACCCTAACACGACAGCAGACACCCTAACCCTAACCCTAACCCTCACCTGACACAACACAACCAAATCCTAACCCGACACCCAAACCCTAATCCTAACTCTTACCCGAAACACTAACACTAACCCGACACGCTAACACGACATCCTAAACAGAAATACTAACCTGATATCCTAACACTAACCCAAGCCGTAAACTTAACCCTAAAACTTACCCTAACCCTAACACTAACGCTAACCCAACACCCAAAACCTAAATCTAACTGTTACCCGGAACCCTAACCCTAACCCGACACTAGACACCTTAACCCTAACCCTAACCATATCCCTAACCCTAACACTAAACCTAAACCCTAACACGAGAGCAGACACCCTAACCCTAACCCTAACCCTCACCTGACACAAGACAACCTAACCCTAACCCGACACCCAAACGCTAATCCTAACTCTTACCCGAAACACTAACCCTAACCCGACACGCTAACACGACATCCTGAACAGTAATACTAACCCGATATCCTAACACTAACCCAAGCCGTAAACTTAACCCTAAAACTTACCCTAACCCTAACACTAACCCTAAGACTTACCGGACACCCAAACCCTAACCCTAACCCTAAACATAACCTTAACCCTAATGCTAACCCTAACCCAAATGCTAAACCTAAACCTAACCCTAACTGAACACGCTAACCCGACAACCTAACACGACAACCTAACCGACACCCAAACCCTAAACCTAACCCTTACTTGACACCCTAACCCTAACCCGACACCCTAAGCCTACCCCTACCCCTAACCCTAACCCTAACCCTAACCCTAACCCTAACACCCTAAACCTAACCCTAACCCTAACCCAAATCCTAACCATAACACGACATCCTAACCCTAACACTAACGCTAACCCAACACCCAAAACCTAACTCTAACTGTTACCCGGAACCCTAACCCTAACACGACAGCAGACGCCCTAACCCTAACCCTGAACCCAACCCGACACCAGACACCCAATCCCCAACTCTAACACGACACCCAAACATTAACCCAAAACCTAACCCTAAACCTAACCCTAACCCTAACCCTATCCCTAAACTTAACCTTAACCCGACACCAAACACCCTAACCCTAACCCGACACCAGACACCCAAACCCTAACACTAACATGACAGCCAAACACTAACCCTAACCCTAACCATAACCCTAACCCTAACCCGACACCCAAAATCTAACCCTAACCCGACACTCTAACCCTAAACCTAACTCTAACACCCTAACCCTAACCCTTACCCTAACCTAACACTATACCTAACGGCAACACTAACCCTAACCCTAACACTAACACAACACACTAACCCTAACCCTAACCATAACATCCTAACCCTAACCCTTACCCTAAACCCTAATGCTATCCCTAACCGCAACACTAACCCTAACCCAACACGCTAACACGACGTCCTAAACAGAAATCCTAACCCGATATCCTAACACTAACCCAAGCCGTAAACTTAACCCTAACACTTACCCTAACCCTAACACTACCCCTAACACTTACTGGACACCCAAACACTAACCCTAACCCTAAACCTAACCATAACCCTAACCCTAAACCTATCCCTAACTCTAAACCTAACCCTAACCCTAACACGACACCTTAACCTTAAACCTAAACCGACACCCTAAACTTACTCCCAAAACATAACTGGAAATCCTAACCCGAAACCCTATACCTAACCCTAACTGGACACCCTAACCCTAACCATAACACGACACCCAAATCCTAACCCGACACCCTAAACCTAACCCAAACCCTAACCCTAACCCTATACCTAACCCAAATCCGAACCATAACACGACATCCTAACCCTAACACTAAAGCTAACCCAACAACCAAAACCTAAATCTAACTGTTACCCGGAACCCTAACCCTAACATGACAGGAGACGCCCTAACCCTAACCCTGAACCCAACCCGACACCAGACACCCAAACCACAACTCTAACATGACACCCAAACACTAACCCAAAACCTAACCCTAAACCTAACCCTAACCCTATCCCTAAACTTAACCTCAACCCGACACCAAACACCCTAACCCTAACCCGACACCAGACACCCAAACTCTAACCCTAACATGACACCCAAACACTAACCCTAACCCTAACCCTAACCCTAACACGACACCCAAAATCCAACCCTAACCCGACACTCTAACCCTAACCCTAACCCTAACACCCTAACCCTAACCCTTACCCTAACCCTAACGCTATCCCTAATCGCAACACTAACCCTAACCTTTACCCTAACACGACACACTAACCCTAAACCTAACACAACATGTTAAGCCTAACCCTAACCCTTACCCTAACCCTAACCCGACAACAAACACCCTAAACCTAACCCTAACCCTAAGCCAAATCCTAACCATAACACGACATCCTAACCCTAATACTAACCCTAACCCTAACACGACAGCAGATACTCCAACTCTAACCCGACATCCAAACCCTAACCCTAAACCTCGCCCTAAACCTAACCCGACAACAGACACCCTAACCCTAACCCAACACCCAAAATCTAACCCGAACCCCTAACCCTAACCCGACAGCAGACGCCCTAACACTAATCCTAAACCTAACCCAACACCCAAAAGCTAACCCTAAAACTTACCCGACACCCTAACCCTAACACGACAGCAGACACCCTAACCCTAACCCTCACCCTCACCTGACACAAGACAACCTAACCCTAACCCGACACCCAAACCCTAATCCTAAATGTTACCCTAAACACTAACCCTAACCCGACACGCTAACACGACGTCCTAAACAGAAATCCTAACCCGATATCCTAACACTAACCCAAGCCGTAAACTTAACCCTAACACTTACCCTAACCCTAACACTACCCCTAACACTTACTGGACACCCAAACACTAACCCTAACCCTAAACCTAACCATAACCCTAACCGTAAACCTATCCCTAACTCTAAACCTAACCCTAACCCTAACACGACACCTTAACCTTAAACCTAAACCGACACCCTAATCTTACTCCCAAAACATAACTGGAAATCCTAACCCGAAACCCTATACCTAACCCTAACTGGACACCCTAACCCTAACCATAACACGACACCCAAATCCTAACCCGACACCCTAAACCTAACCCAAACCCTAACCCGACACCCTAAAACTAACCCAAACCCTAACCCTAACCCTATACCTAACCCAAATCCGAACCATAACACGAAATCCTAACCCTAACACTAATGCTAACCCAACACGCAAAACCTAAGTATAACTGTTACCCGGAACCCTAACCCTAACATGACAGGAGACGCCCTAACCCTAACCCTGAACCCAACCCGACACCAGACACCCAAACCCCAACTCTAACACGACACCCAAACACTAACCCAAAACCTAACCCTAAAACTAACCCAACACCCAAAAGCTAACCCTAACACTTACCCGACACTCTAAGGCTAACCCGGCACCAGACACCTTAACCCTAACCCTAACCCTAACCCTAACCCTAAAACTAAACCTAAACACTAACAGGACAGCAGACACCCTAACACTAAATCTAATCCTCACCTGACACAAGACAACCTAACCCTAACCCGACACCCAAACCCTAATCCTAACTCTTACCCGAAACACTAACCCTAACCCGACACGCTAACATGACGTCCTAAACAGAAATCCTAACCCAATATCCTAACACTAACCCAAGCCGTAAACTTAACCCTAACACTTACCCTAAACCTAACACTAACCCTAAAACTTACTGGACACCCAAACACTAACCCTAACCCTAAACCTAACCATAACACTAACCCTAAACATATCCCTAAATCTAACCCTAACCCTAACCCTTACGTGACACCCTAACCCTAACCCGACACCCTAACCCTAACCCTAACGCTAACCCTATTCCTAGCCTTAACACTAACCCTAACCCTAAACCCTAACCCTAACCCTAACCCTAACCCTAACACCCTAAACCTAACCCTAACCCTAACCCAAATCCTAACCATAACACGACATCCTAACCCTAACACTAACGCTAACCCAACACCCAATACCTAACTCTACCTGTTGCCCGAAACCCTAACCCTAACATGACAGCAGACGCCCTAACCCTAACCCTGAACACAACCCGACACCAGACACCCGAACCCCAACTCTAACACGACACCCAAACACTAACCCAAAACCTAACCCTAAACCTAACCCTAACCCTATCCCTAAACTTAACCTTAACCCAACACCAAACACCCTAACCCTAACCCGACACCAGACACCCAAACCCTAACCCTAACATGACACCCAAACACTAACCCTAACCCTAAACCTAACCATAACCATAACCCTAACCCTAACCCGACATCAGACACCCTTACCCCAAACCTAACCCTAACCCGTCAACAGACACCCTAACTCTAACCCTAACCCTAACCCTAACCCAACACACAAAACCTAACCCTAACACTTACCCGAATCCCTAAACCTAACCCGACACCAGACACCCTAACCCGAACCCTAACCTTAACCCTAACCCGACAACAGACACCCTAACCCTAACCCTAAACCTAACCCAACTCCCAAAAGCTAACCCTAACACTTACCCGACACCCTAACCCTAACCTGACACCAGACACCTTAACCCTAACCCTAACCCTAACCCTAACACTAAACTTAAACCCTAACACGACAGCAGACACACTAACCCTAACCCTCACCTGACACAACACAACCAAATCCTAACCCGACACCCAAACCCTAATCCTAACTCTTACCCGAAACACTAACACTAACCCGACACGCTAACACGACATCCTAAACAGAAATACTAACCTGATATCCTAACACTAACCCAAGCCGTAAACTTAACCCTAAAACTTACCCTAACCCTAACACTAACGCTAACCCAACACCCAAAACCTAAATCTAACTGTTACCCGGAACCCTAACACTAACCCGACACTAGACACCTTAACCCTAACCCTAACCATATCCCTAACCCTAACACTAAACCTAAACCCTAACACGAGAGCAGACACCCTAACCCTAACCCTAACCCTCACCTGACACAAGACAACCTAACCCTAACCCGACACCCAAACGCTAATCCTAACTCTTACCCGAAACACTAACCCTAAACCGACACGCTAACACGACATCCTGAACAGTAATACTAACCCGATATCCTAACACTAACCCAAGCCGTAAACTTAACCCTAAAACTTACCCTAACCCTAACACTAACCGTAAGACTTACCGGACACCCAAACCCTAACCCTAACCCTAAACATAACCTTAACCCTAATGCTAACCCTAACCCAAATGCTAAACCTAAACCTAACCCTAACTGAACACGCTAACCCGACAACCTAACACGACAACCTAACCGACACCCAAACCCTAAACCTAACCCTTACTTGACACCCTAACCCTAACCCGACACCCTAAGCCTAACCCTAACCCTAACCCTAACCCTAACCCTAACCCTAACCCTAACACCCTAAACCTAACCCTAACCCTAACCCAAATCCTAACCATAACACGACATCCTAACCCTAACACTAACGCTAACGCAACACCCAAAACCTAACTCTAACTGTTACCCGGAACCCTAACCCTAACACGACAGCAGACGCCCTAACCCTAACCCTGAACCCAACCCGACACCAGACACCCAATCCCCAACTCTAACACGACACCCAAACATTAACCCAAAACCTAACCTAAACCTAACCCTAAACCTAACCCTATCCCTAAACTTAACCTTAACCCGACACCAAACACCCTAACCCTAACCCGACACCAGACACCCAAACCCTAACACTAACATGACAGCCAAACACTAACCCTAACCCTAACCATAACCCTAACCCTAACCCGACACCCAAAATCTAACCCTAACCCGACACTCTAACCCTAAACCTAACCCTAACACCCTAACCCTAACCCTTACCCTAACCCTAACGCTATCCCTAATCGCAACACTAACCCTAACCTTTACCCTAACACGACACACTAACCCTAAACCTAACACAACATGTTAAGCCTAACCCTAACCCTTACCCTAACCCTAACCCGACAACAAACACCCTAAACCTAACCCTAACCCTAAGCCAAATCCTAACCATAACACGACATCCTAACCCTAATACTAACCCTAACCCTAACACGACAGCAGATACTCCAACTCTAACCCGACATCCAAACCCTAACCCTAAACCTCGCCCTAAACCTAACCCGACAACAGACACCCTAACCCTAACCCAACACCCAAAATCTAACCCGAACCCCTAACCCTAACCCGACAGCAGACGCCCTAACACTAATCCTAAACCTAACCCAACACCCAAAAGCTAACCCTAAAACTTACCCAACACCCTAACCCTAACACGACAGCAGACACCCTAACCCTAACCCTCACCCTCACCTGACACAAGACAACCTAACCCTAACCCGACACCCAAACCCTAATCCTAAATGTTACCCTAAACACTAACCCTAACCCGACACGCTAACACGACGTCCTAAACAGAAATCCTAACCCGATATCCTAACACTAACCCAAGCCGTAAACTTAACCCTAACACTTACCCTAACCCTAACACTACCCCTAACACTTACTGGACACCCAAACACTAACCCTAACCCTAAACCTAACCATAACCCTAACCCTAAACCTATCCCTAACTCTAAACCTAACCCTAACCCTAACACGACACCTTAACCTTAAACCTAAACCGACACCCTAATCTTACTCCCAAAACATAACTGGAAATCCTAACCCGAAACCCTATACCTAACCCTAACTGGACACCCTAAACCTAACCATAACACGACACCCATATCCTAACCCGACACCCTAAACCTAAGCCAAACCCTAACCCGACACCCTAAACCTAAGCCAAACCCTAACCCTAACCCTATACCTAACCCAAATCCGAACCATAACACGAAATCCTAACCCTAACACTAACGCTAACCCAACACCCAAAACCTAAGTCTAACTGTTACCCGGAACCCTAACCCTAACATGACAGGAGACGCCCTAACCCTAACCCTGAACCCAACCCGACACCAGACACCCAAACCCCAACTCTAACACGACACCCAAACACTAACCCAAAACCTAACCCTAAACCTAACCCTAACCCTATCCCTAAACTTAACCTCAACCCGACACCAAACACCCTAACCCTAACCCGACACCAGACACCCAAACTCTAACCCTAACATGACACCCAAACACTAACCCTAACCCTAACCCTAACCCTAACACGACACCCAAAATCCAACCCTAACCCGACACTCTAACCCTAACCCTAACCCTAACACCCTAACCCTAACCCTTACCCTAACCCTAACGCTTTCCCTAATCGCAACACTAACCCTAACCTTTACCCTAACACGACACACTAACCCTAAACCTAACACAACATGTTAAGCCTAACCCTAACCCTTACCCTAACCCTAACCCGACAACAAACACCCTAAACCTAACCCTAACCCTAAGCCAAATCCTAACCATAACACGACATCCTAACCCTAATACTAACCCTAACCCTAACACGACAGCAGATACTCCAACTCTAACCCGACATCCAAACCCTAACCCTAAACCTCGCCCTAAACCTAACCCGACAACAGACACCCTAACCCTAACCCAACACCCAAAATCTAACCCGAACCCCTAACCCTAACCCGACAGCAGACGCCCTAACACTAATCCTAAACCTAACCCAACACCCAAAAGCTAACCCTAAAACTTACCCGACACCCTAACCCTAACACGACAGCAGACACCCTAACCCTAACCCTCACCCTCACCTGACACAAGACAACCTAACCCTAACCCGACACCCAAACCCTAATCCTAAATGTTACCCTAAACACTAACCCTAACCCGACACGCTAACACGACGTCCTAAACAGAAATCCTAACCCGATATCCTAACACTAACCCAAGCCGTAAACTTAACCCTAACACTTACCCTAACCCTAACACTACCCCTAACACTTACTGGACACCCAAACACTAACCCTAACCCTAAACCTAACCATAACCCTAACCCTAAACCTATCCCTAACTCTAAACCTAACCCTAACCCTAACACGACACCTTTACCTTAAACCTAAACCGACACCCTAATCTTACTCCCAAAACATAACTGGAAATCCTAACCCGAAACCCTATACCTAACCCTAACTGGACACCCTAAACCTAACCATAACACGACACCCATATCCTAACCCGACACCCTAAACCTAACCCAAACCCTAACCCGACACCCTAAACCTAACCCAAACCCTAACCCTAACCCTATACCTAACCCAAATCCGAACCATAACACGAAATCCTAACCCTAACACTAACGCTAACCCAACACCCAAAACCTAAGTCTAACTGTTACCCGGAACCCTAACCCTAACATGACAGGAGACGCCCTAACCCTAACCCTGAACCCAACCCGACACCAGACACCCAAACCCCAACTCTAACACGACACACAAACACTAACCCAAAACCTAACCCTAAACGTAACCCTAACCCTATCCCTAAACTTAACCTCAACCCGACACCAAACACCCTAACCCTAACCCGACACCAGACACCCAAACTCTAACCCTAACATGACACCCAAACACTAACCCTAACCCTAACCCTAACTCTAACACGACACCCAAAATCCAACCCTAACCCGACACTCTAACCCTAACCCTAACCCTAACACCCTAACCCTAACCATTACCCTAACCCTAACGCTATCCCTAACGGCAACACTAACCCTAACCTTTACCCTAACACGACACACTAACCCTAAACCTAACACAACATGTTAAGCCTAACCCTAACCCTTACCCTAACCCTAACCCGACAACAAACACCCTAAACCTAAACCTAACCCTAAGCCAAATCCTAACCATAACACGACATCCTAACCCTAACACTAACCCTAACCTTAACACGACAGCACACACCCCAACTCTAACCCGACATCCAAATCCTAACCCTAAACCTCACCCTGACCCTAACCCGACAACAGAATCCCTAACCCTAACACTAACCCTAACCCGACATCAGACACCCTAACCCCAACCCTAACCCTAACCCGTCAACAGACACCCTAACTCTAACCCAAACCCGTCAACAGACACCCTAACTCTAACCCTAAACCTAACCCTAACCCAAACCCTAACCCTATACCTAAATTTAAACCTAACCCTAACCCCTAACCCTAACCCTAACCCTAACACCATAAACCGAACCCTAACCCTAACCCAAATCCTAACCATAACACGACATCCTAACCCTTACACTAACGCTAACCCAACACCCAAAACCTAACTCTAACTGTTACCTGGAACCCTAACCCTAACATGACAGCAGACGCCCTAACCCTAACCGGGAACCCAACCCGACACCAGACACCCGAACCCCAACTCTAACACGACACCCAAACACTAACCCAAAACCTAACCCTAAACCTAACCCTAACCCTAACCCTATCCCTAAAATTAACCTTAACCCGACACCAAACACCCTAATCCTAACCCGACACCAGACACCCAAACCCTAACCCTAACATGACACCCAAACACTAACCCTAACCCTAACCCAAAATCTAACCCTAACCCGACATTCTAACCCTAACCCTAACCCTAACATCCTAACCCTAACCCTTACCCTAACACTAACGCTAACCCTAACCGCAACACTAACCCTAACCCTAACACGACACACTAACCCTAAACCTACCACAACATGTTAAGCCTAACCCTAACCCTTACCCTAACCCTAACCCGACAACAAACACCCTTAACCTAACCCTAACCCTAACCCAAATCCTAACCATAACACGACATCCTAACCCTATCACTAACGCTAACCCAACACCCAAAACCTAACTCTAACTGTTACCCGGAACCCTAACCCTAACACGACAGCAGACGCCCTAACCCAAACCATGAACCCAACCCGACACCAGACACCCAATCCCAAACTCTAACACGACACCCAAACACTAACCCTAATCCTAACCCTAACCCTAACCCTAAACTTAACCATAACCCGACACCAAACACCCTAACCCTAACCCGACACCAGACACCCAAACCCTAACCCTAACATGACACCCAATCACTAACCCTAAACCTACCCCTAACCCTAACCCAAACCCTAACCCTAACCCTAACCCGACACCCAAAATCTAACCCTAACCCGACACTCTAACCCTAACACTAACCCTAACATCCTAACCCTAACCCTAACGCTATCCCTAACCGCAACACAAACCCTAACCCTAACCCTAACCCTAACATGACACACTAACACTAAACATAACACAACATGTTAAGCCTAACACTAACCCTTACACTAACCCTAACCCAACAACAGACACCCTAACCCTGATCCTAACCCAACACCCAAAACCTAACCCTAACACTTACCCGAACCCCTAACCCTAACCCGACAGCAGACGCCCTCACAGTAACCCTAAACCTAACCATAACCATAACCCTAAACCTAACCCGACATCAGACACCGAACCCCAACCCTAACCCTAACCCGTCAACAGACACCCTAACCCTAACCCTAAACCTAACCCAACACCCAAAGCCGAACCCTAACACTTACCCGACACCCTAACCCTAACCCTAACCCGTCAACGGACACCCTAACCCTAACCCTAACCCTAACCCAACACACAAAACCTAACCCTAACACTTACCCGAATCCCTAAAACTAACCCGACACCAGACACCTTAACCCCAACACTAACCTTAACCCTAACACGACAACAGACACCCAAACCCTAATCCTAAACCTAACCCAACACCCAAAAGCTAACCCCAACACTTACCCGACACCCTAACCCTAACCCGACACCAGACACCTTAACCCTAACCCTAAACATAACCCTAACCCTAACACTAAACCTAAACACTAGCACGACAGCAGACACTCAGTCCTAACCCTAACCATCACCTGACACAAGACAACCTAACACTAACCCGACACCCAAACCCTAATCCTAACTCTTACCCGAAAAACTAACCCTAACCTGACACGCTAACACGACGTCTTAAACAGAAATCCTAACCCGATATCCTAACACTAACCCAAGCCGTAAACTTAACCCTAACACTTACCCTAACCCTAACACTACCCCTAACACTTACTGGACACCCAAACACTAACCCTAACCCTAAACCTAACCATAACCCTAACCGTAAACCTATCCCTAACTCTAAACCTAACCCTAACCCTAACACGACACCTTAACCTTAAACCTAAACCAACACCCTAATCTTACTCCCAAAACATAACTGGAAATCCTAACCCGAAACCCTATACCTAACCCTAACTGGACACCCTAACCCTAACCATAACACGACACCCAAATCCTAACCCGACACCCTAAACCTAACCCAAACCCTAACCCGACACCCTAAAACTAACCCAAACCCTAACCCTAACCCTATACCTAACCCAAATCCGAACCATAACACGACATCCTAACCCTAACACTAATGCTAACCCAACACCCAAAACCTAAGTCTAACTGTTACCCGGAACTCTAACCCTAACATGACAGGAGACGCCCTAACCCTAACCCTGAACCCAACCCGACATCAGACACCCAAACCCCAACTCTAACACGACACCCAAACACTAACCCAAAACCTAACCCTAAAACTAACCCAACACCCAAAAGCTAACCCTAACACTTACCCGACACTCTAACCCTAACCCGGCACCAGACACCTTAACCCTAACCCTAACCATAACCCTAACCCTAAAACTAAACCTAAACACTAACAGGACAGCAGACACCCTAACACTAAATCTAATCCTCACCTGACACAAGACAACCTAACCCTAACCCGACACCCAAACCCTAATCCTAACTCTTACCCGAAACACTAACCCTAACCCGACACGCTAACATGACGTCCTAAACAGAAATCCTAACCCGATATCCTAACACTAACCCAAGCCGTAAACTTAACCCTAACACTTACCCTAATCCTAACACTAACACTAAAACTTACTGGACACCCAAACACTAACCCTAACCCTAAACCTAACCATAACACTAACCCTAAACATATCCCTAAATCTAACCCTAACCCTAACCCTAACACGACACCCTAACCTTAAACCTAACCCGACACACTAATCTTACTCCCAAAACATAACTGGAAACCCTTACCCGAAACCCTATAACTAACCCTAACTGGACACCCTAACCCTAACCATAACACGACACCCAAAACCTAACCTTAACCCTAAGCCTAACCTTAACCCTAATGCTAACCCTAACCCAAATGCTAAACCTAAACCTAACCCTAATTGAACACGCTAACCCGACAACCTAACCGGACAACCTAACCGAAACCCAAACCCTAACCCTAACCCTTACGTGACACCCTAACCCTAACCCGACACCCTAACCCTAACCCTAACGCTAACCCTATTCCTAGCCTTAACACTAACCCTAACCCTAAACCCTAACCCTAACCCTAACCCTAACCCTAACACCCTAAACCTAACCCTAACCCTAACCCAAATCCTAACCATAACACGACATCCTAACCCTAACACTAACGCTAACCCAACACCCAATACCTAACTCTACCTGTTGCCCGAAACCCTAACCCTAACATGACAGCAGACGCCCTAACCCTAACCCTGAACACAACCCGACACCAGACACCCGAACCCCAACTCTAACACGACACCCAAACACTAACCCAAAACCTAACCCTAAACCTAACCCTAACCCTATCCCTAAACTTAACCTTAACCCAACACCAAACACCCTAACCCTAACCCGACACCAGACACCCAAACCCTAACCCTAACATGACACCCAAACACTAACCCTAACCCTAAACCTAACCATAACCATAACCCTAACCCTAACCCGACATCAGACACCCTTACCCCAAACCTAACCCTAACCCGTCAACAGACACCCTAACTCTAACCCTAACCCTAACCCTAACCCAACACACAAAACCTAACCCTAACACTTACCCGAATCCCTAAACCTAACCCGACACCAGACACCCTAACCCAAACCCTAACCTTAACCCTAACCCGACAACAGACACCCTAACCCTAACCCTAAACCTAACCCAACTCCCAAAAGCTAACCCTAACACTTACCCGACACCCTAACCCTAACCTGACACCAGACACCTTAACCCTAACCCTAACCCTAACCCTAACACTAAACTTAAACCCTAACACGACAGCAGACACCCTAACCCTAACCCTAACCCTCACCTGACACAACACAACCAAATCCTAACCCGACACCCAAACCCTAATCCTAACTCTTACCCGAAACACTAACACTAACCCGACACGCTAACACGACATCCTAAACAGAAATACTAACCTGATATCCTAACACTAACCCAAGCCGTAAACTTAACCCTAAAACTTACCCTAACCCTAACACTAACGCTAACCCAACACCCAAAACCTAAATCTAACTGTTACCCGGAACCCTAACCCTAACCCGACACTAGACACCTTAACCCTAACCCTAACCATATCCCTAACCCTAACACTAAACCTAAACCCTAACACGAGAGCAGACACCCTAACCCTAACCCTAACCCTCACCTGACACAAGACAACCTAACCCTAACCCGACACCCAAACGCTAATCCTAACTCTTACCCGAAACACTAACCCTAACCCGACACGCTAACACGACATCCTGAACAGTAATACTAACCCGATATCCTAACACTAACCCAAGCCGTAAACTTAACCCTAAAACTTACCCTAACCCTAACACTAACCCTAAGACTTACCGGACACCCAAACCCTAACCCTAACCCTAAACATAACCTTAACCCTAATGCTAACCCTAACCCAAATGCTAAACCTAAACCTAACCCTAACTGAACACGCTAACCCGACAACCTAACACGACAACCTAACCGACACCCAAACCCTAAACCTAACCCTTACTTGACACCCTAACCCTAACCCGACACCCTAAGCCTACCCCTACCCCTAACCCTAACCCTAACCCTAACCCTAACCCTAACACCCTAAACCTAACCCTAACCCTAACCCAAATCCTAACCATAACACGACATCCTAACCCTAACACTAACGCTAACCCAACACCCAAAACCTAACTCTAACTGTTACCCGGAACCCTAACCCTAACACGACAGCAGACGCCCTAACCCTAACCCTGAACCCAACCCGACACCAGACACCCAATCCCCAACTCTAACACGACACCCAAACATTAACCCAAAACCTAACCCTAAACCTAACCCTAACCCTAACCCTATCCCTAAACTTAACCTTAACCCGACACCAAACACCCTAACCCTAACCCGACACCAGACACCCAAACCCTAACACTAACATGACAGCCAAACACTAACCCTAACCCTAACCATAACCCTAACCCTAACCCGACACCCAAAATCTAACCCTAACCCGACACTCTAACCCTAAACCTAACTCTAACACCCTAACCCTAACCCTTACCCTAACCTAACACTATACCTAACGGCAACACTAACCCTAACCCTAACACTAACACAACACACTAACCCTAACCCTAACCATAACATCCTAACCCTAACCCTTACCCTAAACCCTAATGCTATCCCTAACCGCAACACTAACCCTAACCCAACACGCTAACACGACGTCCTAAACAGAAATCCTAACCCGATATCCTAACACTAACCCAAGCCGTAAACTTAACCCTAACACTTACCCTAACCCTAACACTACCCCTAACACTTACTGGACACCCAAACACTAACCCTAACCCTAAACCTAACCATAACCCTAACCCTAAACCTATCCCTAACTCTAAACCTAACCCTAACCCTAACACGACACCTTAACCTTAAACCTAAACCGACACCCTAAACTTACTCCCAAAACATAACTGGAAATCCTAACCCGAAACCCTATACCTAACCCTAACTGGACACCCTAACCCTAACCATAACACGACACCCAAATCCTAACCCGACACCCTAAACCTAACCCAAACCCTAACCCTAACCCTATACCTAACCCAAATCCGAACCATAACACGACATCCTAACCCTAACACTAAAGCTAACCCAACAACCAAAACCTAAATCTAACTGTTACCCGGAACCCTAACCCTAACATGACAGGAGACGCCCTAACCCTAACCCTGAACCCAACCCGACACCAGACACCCAAACCACAACTCTAACATGACACCCAAACACTAACCCAAAACCTAACCCTAAACCTAACCCTAACCCTATCCCTAAACTTAACCTCAACCCGACACCAAACACCCTAACCCTAACCCGACACCAGACACCCAAACTCTAACCCTAACATGACACCCAAACACTAACCCTAACCCTAACCCTAACCCTAACACGACACCCAAAATCCAACCCTAACCCGACACTCTAACCCTAACCCTAACCCTAACACCCTAACCCTAACCCTTACCCTAACCCTAACGCTATCCCTAATCGCAACACTAACCCTAACCTTTACCCTAACACGACACACTAACCCTAAACCTAACACAACATGTTAAGCCTAACCCTAACCCTTACCCTAACCCTAACCCGACAACAAACACCCTAAACCTAACCCTAACCCTAAGCCAAATCCTAACCATAACACGACATCCTAACCCTAATACTAACCCTAACCCTAACACGACAGCAGATACTCCAACTCTAACCCGACATCCAAACCCTAACCCTAAACCTCGCCCTAAACCTAACCCGACAACAGACACCCTAACCCTAACCCAACACCCAAAATCTAACCCGAACCCCTAACCCTAACCCGACAGCAGACGCCCTAACACTAATCCTAAACCTAACCCAACACCCAAAAGCTAACCCTAAAACTTACCCGACACCCTAACCCTAACACGACAGCAGACACCCTAACCCTAACCCTCACCCTCACCTGACACAAGACAACCTAACCCTAACCCGACACCCAAACCCTAATCCTAAATGTTACCCTAAACACTAACCCTAACCCGACACGCTAACACGACGTCCTAAACAGAAATCCTAACCCGATATCCTAACACTAACCCAAGCCGTAAACTTAACCCTAACACTTACCCTAACCCTAACACTACCCCTAACACTTACTGGACACCCAAACACTAACCCTAACCCTAAACCTAACCATAACCCTAACCGTAAACCTATCCCTAACTCTAAACCTAACCCTAACCCTAACACGACACCTTAACCTTAAACCTAAACCAACACCCTAATCTTACTCCCAAAACATAACTGGAAATCCTAACCCGAAACCCTATACCTAACCCTAACTGGACACCCTAACCCTAACCATAACACGACACCCAAATCCTAACCCGACACCCTAAACCTAACCCAAACCCTAACCCGACACCCTAAAACTAACCCAAACCCTAACCCTAACCCTATACCTAACCCAAATCCGAACCATAACACGACATCCTAACCCTAACACTAATGCTAACCCAACACGCAAAACCTAAGTATAACTGTTACCCGGAACCCTAACCCTAACATGACAGGAGACGCCCTAACCCTAACCCTGAACCCAACCCGACACCAGACACCCAAACCCCAACTCTAACACGACACCCAAACACTAACCCAAAACCTAACCCTAAAACTAACCCAACACCCAAAAGCTAACCCTAACACTTACCCGACACTCTAAGGCTAACCCGGCACCAGACACCTTAACCCTAACCCTAACCCTAACCCTAACCCTAAAACTAAACCTAAACACTAACAGGACAGCAGACACCCTAACACTAAATCTAATCCTCACCTGACACAAGACAACCTAACCCTAACCCGACACCCAAACCCTAATCCTAACTCTTACCCGAAACACTAACCCTAACCCGACACGCTAACATGACGTCCTAAACAGAAATCCTAACCCAATATCCTAACACTAACCCAAGCCGTAAACTTAACCCTAACACTTACCCTAAACCTAACACTAACCCTAAAACTTACTGGACACCCAAACACTAACCCTAACCCTAAACCTAACCATAACACTAACCCTAAACATATCCCTAAATCTAACCCTAACCCTAACCCTAACACGACACCCTAACCTTAAACCTAACCTGACACACTAATCTTACTCCCAAAACATAACTGGAAACCCTTACCCGAAACCCTATAACTAACCCTAACTGGACACCCTAACCCTAACCATAACACGACACCCAAAACCTAACCTTAACCCTAAGCCTAACCTTAACCCTAATGCTAACCCTAACCCAAATGCTAAACCTAAACCTAACCCTAATTGAACACGCTAACCCGACAACCTAACCGGACAACCTAACCGAAACCCAAACCCTAACCCTAACCCTTACGTGACACCCTAACCCTAACCCGACACCCTAACCCTAACCCTAACGCTAACCCTATTCCTAGCCTTAACACTAACCCTAACCCTAAACCCTAACCCTAACCCTAACCCTAACCCTAACACCCTAAACCTAACCCTAACCCTAACCCAAATCCTAACCATAACACGACATCCTAACCCTAACACTAACGCTAACCCAACACCCAATACCTAACTCTACCTGTTGCCCGAAACCCTAACCCTAACATGACAGCAGACGCCCTAACCCTAACCCTGAACACAACCCGACACCAGACACCCGAACCCCAACTCTAACACGACACCCAAACACTAACCCAAAACCTAACCCTAAACCTAACCCTAACCCTATCCCTAAACTTAACCTTAACCCAACACCAAACACCCTAACCCTAACCCGACACCAGACACCCAAACCCTAACCCTAACATGACACCCAAACACTAACCCTAACCCTAAACCTAACCATAACCATAACCCTAACCCTAACCCGACATCAGACACCCTTACCCCAAACCTAACCCTAACCCGTCAACAGACACCCTAACTCTAACCCTAACCCTAACCCTAACCCAACACACAAAACCTAACCCTAACACTTACCCGAATCCCTAAACCTAACCCGACACCAGACACCCTAACCCGAACCCTAACCTTAACCCTAACCCGACAACAGACACCCTAACCCTAACCCTAAACCTAACCCAACTCCCAAAAGCTAACCCTAACACTTACCCGACACCCTAACCCTAACCTGACACCAGACACCTTAACCCTAACCCTAACCCTAACCCTAACACTAAACTTAAACCCTAACACGACAGCAGACACACTAACCCTAACCCTCACCTGACACAACACAACCAAATCCTAACCCGACACCCAAACCCTAATCCTAACTCTTACCCGAAACACTAACACTAACCCGACACGCTAACACGACATCCTAAACAGAAATACTAACCTGATATCCTAACACTAACCCAAGCCGTAAACTTAACCCTAAAACTTACCCTAACCCTAACACTAACGCTAACCCAACACCCAAAACCTAAATCTAACTGTTACCCGGAACCCTAACACTAACCCGACACTAGACACCTTAACCCTAACCCTAACCATATCCCTAACCCTAACACTAAACCTAAACCCTAACACGAGAGCAGACACCCTAACCCTAACCCTAACCCTCACCTGACACAAGACAACCTAACCCTAACCCGACACCCAAACGCTAATCCTAACTCTTACCCGAAACACTAACCCTAAACCGACACGCTAACACGACATCCTGAACAGTAATACTAACCCGATATCCTAACACTAACCCAAGCCGTAAACTTAACCCTAAAACTTACCCTAACCCTAACACTAACCGTAAGACTTACCGGACACCCAAACCCTAACCCTAACCCTAAACATAACCTTAACCCTAATGCTAACCCTAACCCAAATGCTAAACCTAAACCTAACCCTAACTGAACACGCTAACCCGACAACCTAACACGACAACCTAACCGACACCCAAACCCTAAACCTAACCCTTACTTGACACCCTAACCCTAACCCGACACCCTAAGCCTAACCCTAACCCTAACCCTAACCCTAACCCTAACCCTAACCCTAACACCCTAAACCTAACCCTAACCCTAACCCAAATCCTAACCATAACACGACATCCTAACCCTAACACTAACGCTAACGCAACACCCAAAACCTAACTCTAACTGTTACCCGGAACCCTAACCCTAACACGACAGCAGACGCCCTAACCCTAACCCTGAACCCAACCCGACACCAGACACCCAATCCCCAACTCTAACACGACACCCAAACATTAACCCAAAACCTAACCTAAACCTAACCCTAAACCTAACCCTATCCCTAAACTTAACCTTAACCCGACACCAAACACCCTAACCCTAACCCGACACCAGACACCCAAACCCTAACACTAACATGACAGCCAAACACTAACCCTAACCCTAACCATAACCCTAACCCTAACCCGACACCCAAAATCTAACCCTAACCCGACACTCTAACCCTAAACCTAACCCTAACACCCTAACCCTAACCCTTACCCTAACCCTAACGCTATCCCTAATCGCAACACTAACCCTAACCTTTACCCTAACACGACACACTAACCCTAAACCTAACACAACATGTTAAGCCTAACCCTAACCCTTACCCTAACCCTAACCCGACAACAAACACCCTAAACCTAACCCTAACCCTAAGCCAAATCCTAACCATAACACGACATCCTAACCCTAATACTAACCCTAACCCTAACACGACAGCAGATACTCCAACTCTAACCCGACATCCAAACCCTAACCCTAAACCTCGCCCTAAACCTAACCCGACAACAGACACCCTAACCCTAACCCAACACCCAAAATCTAACCCGAACCCCTAACCCTAACCCGACAGCAGACGCCCTAACACTAATCCTAAACCTAACCCAACACCCAAAAGCTAACCCTAAAACTTACCCAACACCCTAACCCTAACACGACAGCAGACACCCTAACCCTAACCCTCACCCTCACCTGACACAAGACAACCTAACCCTAACCCGACACCCAAACCCTAATCCTAAATGTTACCCTAAACACTAACCCTAACCCGACACGCTAACACGACGTCCTAAACAGAAATCCTAACCCGATATCCTAACACTAACCCAAGCCGTAAACTTAACCCTAACACTTACCCTAACCCTAACACTACCCCTAACACTTACTGGACACCCAAACACTAACCCTAACCCTAAACCTAACCATAACCCTAACCCTAAACCTATCCCTAACTCTAAACCTAACCCTAACCCTAACACGACACCTTAACCTTAAACCTAAACCGACACCCTAATCTTACTCCCAAAACATAACTGGAAATCCTAA
Organism: Giraffa tippelskirchi; assembly: GCF_054371585.1. Lineage (NCBI taxonomy): Eukaryota > Metazoa > Chordata > Mammalia > Artiodactyla > Giraffidae > Giraffa > Giraffa tippelskirchi. Next base: position 70,018,688 of record NC_137286.1, read on the forward strand.
CCCGAAACCCTATACCTAACCCTAACTGGACACCCTAAACCTAACCATAACACGACACCCATATCCTAACCCGACACCCTAAACCTAAGCCAAACCCTAACCCGACACCCTAAACCTAAGCCAAACCCTAACCCTAACCCTATACCTAACCCAAATCCGAACCATAACACGAAATCCTAACCCTAACACTAACGCTAACCCAACACCCAAAACCTAAGTCTAACTGTTACCCGGAACCCTAACCCTAACATGACAGGAGACGCCCTAACCCTAACCCTGAACCCAACCCGACACCAGACACCCAAACCCCAACTCTAACACGACACCCAAACACTAACCCAAAACCTAACCCTAAACCTAACCCTAACCCTATCCCTAAACTTAACCTCAACCCGACACCAAACACCCTAACCCTAACCCGACACCAGACACCCAAACTCTAACCCTAACATGACACCCAAACACTAACCCTAACCCTAACCCTAACCCTAACACGACACCCAAAATCCAACCCTAACCCGACACTCTAACCCTAACCCTAACCCTAACACCCTAACCCTAACCCTTACCCTAACCCTAACGCTTTCCCTAATCGCAACACTAACCCTAACCTTTACCCTAACACGACACACTAACCCTAAACCTAACACAACATGTTAAGCCTAACCCTAACCCTTACCCTAACCCTAACCCGACAACAAACACCCTAAACCTAACCCTAACCCTAAGCCAAATCCTAACCATAACACGACATCCTAACCCTAATACTAACCCTAACCCTAACACGACAGCAGATACTCCAACTCTAACCCGACATCCAAACCCTAACCCTAAACCTCGCCCTAAACCTAACCCGACAACAGACACCCTAACCCTAACCCAACACCCAAAATCTAACCCGAACCCCTAACCCTAACCCGACAGCAGACGCCCTAACACTAATCCTAAACCTAACCCAACACCCAAAAGCTAACCCTAAAACTTACCCGACACCCTAACCCTAACACGACAGCAGACACCCTAACCCTAACCCTCACCCTCACCTGACACAAGACAACCTAACCCTAACCCGACACCCAAACCCTAATCCTAAATGTTACCCTAAACACTAACCCTAACCCGACACGCTAACACGACGTCCTAAACAGAAATCCTAACCCGATATCCTAACACTAACCCAAGCCGTAAACTTAACCCTAACACTTACCCTAACCCTAACACTACCCCTAACACTTACTGCACACCCAAACACTAACCCTAACCCTAAACCTAACCATAACCCTAACCCTAAACCTATCCCTAACTCTAAACCTAACCCTAACCCTAACACGACACCTTTACCTTAAACCTAAACCGACACCCTAATCTTACTCCCAAAACATAACTGGAAATCCTAACCCGAAACCCTATACCTAACCCTAACTGGACACCCTAAACCTAACCATAACACGACACCCATATCCTAACCCGACACCCTAAACCTAACCCAAACCCTAACCCGACACCCTAAACCTAACCCAAACCCTAACCCTAACCCTATACCTAACCCAAATCCGAACCATAACACGAAATCCTAACCCTAACACTAACGCTAACCCAACACCCAAAACCTAAGTCTAACTGTTACCCGGAACCCTAACCCTAACATGACAGGAGACGCCCTAACCCTAACCCTGAACCCAACCCGACACCAGACACCCAAACCCCAACTCTAACACGACACACAAACACTAACCCAAAACCTAACCCTAAACGTAACCCTAACCCTATCCCTAAACTTAACCTCAACCCGACACCAAACACCCTAACCCTAACCCGACACCAGACACCCAAACTCTAACCCTAACATGACACCCAAACACTAACCCTAACCCTAACCCTAACTCTAACACGACACCCAAAATCCAACCCTAACCCGACACTCTAACCCTAACCCTAACCCTAACACCCTAACCCTAACCATTACCCTAACCCTAACGCTATCCCTAACGGCAACACTAACCCTAACCTTTACCCTAACACGACACACTAACCCTAAACCTAACACAACATGTTAAGCCTAACCCTAACCCTTACCCTAACCCTAACCCGACAACAAACACCCTAAACCTAAACCTAACCCTAAGCCAAATCCTAACCATAACACGACATCCTAACCCTAACACTAACCCTAACCTTAACACGACAGCACACACCCCAACTCTAACCCGACATCCAAATCCTAACCCTAAACCTCACCCTGACCCTAACCCGACAACAGAATCCCTAACCCTAACACTAACCCTAACCCGACATCAGACACCCTAACCCCAACCCTAACCCTAACCCGTCAACAGACACCCTAACTCTAACCCAAACCCGTCAACAGACACCCTAACTCTAACCCTAAACCTAACCCTAACCCAAACCCTAACCCTATACCTAAATTTAAACCTAACCCTAACCCCTAACCCTAACCCTAACCCTAACACCATAAACCGAACCCTAACCCTAACCCAAATCCTAACCATAACACGACATCCTAACCCTTACACTAACGCTAACCCAACACCCAAAACCTAACTCTAACTGTTACCTGGAACCCTAACCCTAACATGACAGCAGACGCCCTAACCCTAACCGGGAACCCAACCCGACACCAGACACCCGAACCCCAACTCTAACACGACACCCAAACACTAACCCAAAACCTAACCCTAAACCTAACCCTAACCCTAACCCTATCCCTAAAATTAACCTTAACCCGACACCAAACACCCTAATCCTAACCCGACACCAGACACCCAAACCCTAACCCTAACATGACACCCAAACACTAACCCTAACCCTAACCCAAAATCTAACCCTAACCCGACATTCTAACCCTAACCCTAACCCTAACATCCTAACCCTAACCCTTACCCTAACACTAACGCTAACCCTAACCGCAACACTAACCCTAACCCTAACACGACACACTAACCCTAAACCTACCACAACATGTTAAGCCTAACCCTAACCCTTACCCTAACCCTAACCCGACAACAAACACCCTTAACCTAACCCTAACCCTAACCCAAATCCTAACCATAACACGACATCCTAACCCTATCACTAACGCTAACCCAACACCCAAAACCTAACTCTAACTGTTACCCGGAACCCTAACCCTAACACGACAGCAGACGCCCTAACCCAAACCATGAACCCAACCCGACACCAGACACCCAATCCCAAACTCTAACACGACACCCAAACACTAACCCTAATCCTAACCCTAACCCTAACCCTAAACTTAACCATAACCCGACACCAAACACCCTAACCCTAACCCGACACCAGACACCCAAACCCTAACCCTAACATGACACCCAATCACTAACCCTAAACCTACCCCTAACCCTAACCCAAACCCTAACCCTAACCCTAACCCGACACCCAAAATCTAACCCTAACCCGACACTCTAACCCTAACACTAACCCTAACATCCTAACCCTAACCCTAACGCTATCCCTAACCGCAACACAAACCCTAACCCTAACCCTAACCCTAACATGACACACTAACACTAAACATAACACAACATGTTAAGCCTAACACTAACCCTTACACTAACCCTAACCCAACAACAGACACCCTAACCCTGATCCTAACCCAACACCCAAAACCTAACCCTAACACTTACCCGAACCCCTAACCCTAACCCGACAGCAGACGCCCTCACAGTAACCCTAAACCTAACCATAACCATAACCCTAAACCTAACCCGACATCAGACACCGAACCCCAACCCTAACCCTAACCCGTCAACAGACACCCTAACCCTAACCCTAAACCTAACCCAACACCCAAAGCCGAACCCTAACACTTACCCGACACCCTAACCCTAACCCTAACCCGTCAACGGACACCCTAACCCTAACCCTAACCCTAACCCAACACACAAAACCTAACCCTAACACTTACCCGAATCCCTAAAACTAACCCGACACCAGACACCTTAACCCCAACACTAACCTTAACCCTAACACGACAACAGACACCCAAACCCTAATCCTAAACCTAACCCAACACCCAAAAGCTAACCCCAACACTTACCCGACACCCTAACCCTAACCCGACACCAGACACCTTAACCCTAACCCTAAACATAACCCTAACCCTAACACTAAACCTAAACACTAGCACGACAGCAGACACTCAGTCCTAACCCTAACCATCACCTGACACAAGACAACCTAACACTAACCCGACACCCAAACCCTAATCCTAACTCTTACCCGAAAAACTAACCCTAACCTGACACGCTAACACGACGTCTTAAACAGAAATCCTAACCCGATATCCTAACACTAACCCAAGCCGAAAACTTAACCCTAACACTTACCCTAACCCTAACACTTACCGGACACCCAAACACTAACCCTAACCTTAAACCTAACCATAACCCTAACCCTAAACCTATCACTAACTCTAACCCGAACCCTAACCCTAACCCTAACCCTGAACATACCCCGACACAAGACACCCAAACCCCAACTCTAACACGACACCCAAACACTAACCCAAAACCTAACCCTAAACCTAACCCTAACCCTAACCCTATCCCTAAACTTAACCTTAACCCGACACCAAACACCCTAACCCTAACCCGACACCAGACACCCAAACCCTAACCCTAACATGACACCCAAACACTAACCCTAACCCTAACCCGACACCCAAAATCTAACCCTAACCCGACACTCTAACCCTAACCCTAACCCTAACACCCTAACCCTAACACTTACCCTAACCCTAACGCTAACCCTAACTGCAACACTAACCCTAACCCTAACCCTAACACGACACACTAACCTTAAACCTAACACAACATGTTAAGCCTAACCCTAACCCTTACGCTAACCCTAACCCGACAACAAACACCCTAAACCTAACCCTAACCCTAAGCCAAATCCTAACCATAACACAACATCCTAAGGCTAACACTAACCCTAACCCTAACACGACAGCAGATACCCCAACTCTAACCCGACATCCAAACCCTAACCCTAAACCTCACCCTAAACCTAACCCGACAACAGACACCCTAACCCTAACCCTAACCCAACACCCAAAACCTAACCGGAACACTTACCCGAACCCCTAACCCTAACCTGACAGCAGACGCCCTAACCCTAATCCTAAACCTAACCATAACCATAACCCTAACCCTAACCCGACATCAGACACCCTAACCCCAACCCTAACCCTAACCCGTCAACAGACACCCTAACTCTAACCCAAACCCGTCAACAGACACCCTAACTCTAACCCTAAACCTAACCCTAACCCAAACCCTAACCCTATACCTCAATTTAAACCTAACCCTAACCCTAACCCCTAACCCTAACCCTAACCCTAAAACCATAAACCTAACCCTAACCCTAACCCAAATCCTAACCATAACACGACATCCTAACCCTATCACTGACGCTAACCCAACACCCAAAACCTAACTCTAACTGTTACCCGGAACCCTAACCCTAACACGACAGCAGATGCCCTAACCATAACCCTGAACCCAACCCGACACCAGACACCCAATCCCCAACTCTAACACGACACCCAAACACTAACCCTAAACCTAACCCTAACCCTAACCCTATCCCTAAACTTAACCTTACCCCAACACCAAACACCCTAACCATACCCCGACACCAGACACCCAAACCCTAACCCTAACATGACACCCAAAACTAACCCTAAACCTAACCCTAACCCTAACCCAAACCCTAACCCTAACCCTAAGCCGACACCCAAAATCTAACCCTAACCCGACACTCTAACCCTAACACTAACCCTAACATCCTAACCCTAACCCTAACGCTATCCCTAACCGCAACACTAACCCTAACCCTAACCCTAACCCTAACACGACACACTAACCCTAAACCTAAGACAACATATTAAGCCTAACACTAACCCTTACACTAACCCTAACCCAACAACAGACACCCTAACCCTAATCCTAACCCAACACAAAAACCTAACCTGAACACTTACCTGAACCCCTAACCCTAACCCGACAGCAGACGCCCCACAGTAAACCTGAACCTAACCATAACCATAACCCTAAACCTAACCCAAGATCAGACACCCTAACTCCAACCCTAACCATAACCCGTCAACAGACACCCTAACCCTAACCCTAAACCTAACCCAACACCCAAAACCGAACCCTAACACTTACCCGACACCCTAACCCTAACCCTAACACGTCAACAGACACCCTAACCCTAACCCTAACCCTAACCCAACACACAAAACCTAACCCTAACACTTACCCGAATCCCTAAACCTAACCCGACACCAGACACCTTAACCCCAACACTAACCTTAACCCTAACGCGACAACAGACACCCTAACCCTAATCCTAAACCTAACCCAACACCCAAAAGCTAACCCTAACACTTACCCGACACCCTAACCCTAACCCGACACCAGACACCTTAACCCTAACCCTAAACATAACCCTAACCATAACACTAAACCTAAACACTAACACGACAGCAGACACCCAGCCCTAACCCTAACCCTCACGTGACACAAGACAACCTAACCCTAACCCGACACCCAAACCCTAATCCTAACTCTTACCCGAAACACTAACCCTAACCTGACACGCTAACACGACGTCCTAAACAGAAATCCTAACCCGATATCCTAACAGTAACCCAAGCCCTAAACTTAACCCTAACACTTACCCTAACCCTAACACTAACCCTAACACTTACCGGACACCCAAACACTAACCCTAACCCTAAACCTAACCATAACCCTAACCCTAAACCTATCCCTAAATCTAACCCTAACCCTAACCCTAACACGACACCTTAACCTTAAACCTAACCCGACACCCTAATCATACACCCAAAACATAACTGGAAATCCTAACCCGAAACCCTGTGCCTAACTCTAACTGGACACCCTAAACCTAAACATAACAGTACACCCAAACCCTAACCCTAAACCTAACCCTAACCCTAACCTTAACCCTATACCTAACCCAAATCCTAATCATAACACGACATCCTAACCCTAACACTAACACTAACCCAACACCCAAAACCTAACTCTACCTGTTACCCGGAACCCTAACCCTAACATGACAGCAGACGCCCTAACCCTAACCCTGAACACAACCCGACACAAGACACCCAAACCCCAACTCTAACACGACACCCAAACACTAACCCAAAACCTAACCCTAAACCTAACCCTAACCCTAACCCTATCCCTAAACTTAACCTTAACCCGACACCAAACACCCTAACCCTAACCCGACACCAGACACCCAAACCCTAACCCTAACATGACACCCAAACACTAACCCTAACCCTAACCATAACCCTAACCCTAACACGACACACAAAATCCAACCATAACCCGACACTCTAACCCTAACCCTAACCATAACACCCTAACCCTAACCCTAACGCTATCCCTAACCGCAACACTAACCCTAACCTCTACCCTAACATGACACACTAACCCTTAACCTAACACAACATGTTAAGCCTAAGCCTAAGCCTAACCCTAACCCTAACCCGACACTCTAACCCTAACCCTAACCCTTACACCTTAACCCTAACACTTACCCTAACCCTAATGCTATCCCTAACCGCAACACTAACGCTAAACCTAACCCTAACACGACACACTAACCCTCAACCTAACACAACATGTTAAGCCTAAACCTAACCCTTACCCTATCCCTAACCCGACAACAAACACCCTAAACCTAACCCTAACCCTAAGCCAAATCCTAACCATAACACGACATCCTAATCCTAACACTAACCCTAACCTTAACACGACAGCAGACACCCCAACTCTAACCCGACATCCAAACCCCAACCCTAACGCTAACCCAACACGCAAAACCTAACCCGAACACTTACCCGAACCCCTATCCCTAACCCGACAGCAGACGCCCTAACCCTAACCCTAACCCTAACCCTAACCCTAACCATAACCCTAACCCTAACCCGACATCAGACACCCTAACCCCAACCCTGAACCCAACCCGACAGCAGACACCCAAACCCCAACTCTAACATGACACCCAAACACTAACCTAAAACCTAACCCTAACCCTAAACCTAACCCTAATTGAACACACTACCCGACAACCTTACCCGACAACCTAACCGACACACAAACCCTAACCCTAACCCTTACTTGACACCCTAACCCTAACCCAACACCCTAAGCCTAACCCTAACCCTAACACTAACCCTAACCCTATACCTAACGTTAACCCTAACCCTAACCACTAACCTTAACCCTAACCCTAACCCTAACCCTAACCCTAACACCCTAAACCTAACCCTTACCCTAACCCTAATGCTATCCCTAACCGCAACCCTAACACTAACCCTAACCCTAACCCGACATCAGACACCCTAACCACAACCCTAACCCTAACCCATCAACAGACACCCTAAGTCTAACCCTAAACCTAGCCCAACACACAAAACCTAACCCTAACACTTACCCGCATCCCTAAACCTAACCCAACACCAGACACCCTAACCCTAACCCTAACCTTAACCCGAACCCGACAACAGACACATAACCCTAACCCTAAACCTACCCAACACCCAAAAGCTAACCCTAACACTTACCCGACACTCTAACGCTAACCCGGCACCAGACACCTTAACCCTAACCCTAACCATAACCCTAACCCTAAAACTAAACCTAAACACTAACAGGACAGCAGACACCCTAACACTAAATCTAATCCTCACCTGACACAAGACAACCTAACCCTAACCCGACACCCAAACCCTAATCCTAACTCTTACCCGAAACACTAACCCTAACCCGACACGCTAACATGACGTCCTAAACAGAAATCCTAACCCAATATCCTAACACTAACCCAAGCCGTAAACTTAACCCTAACACTTACCCTAAACCTAACACTAACCCTAAAACTTACCGGACACCCAAACACTAACCCTAACCCTAAACCTAACCATAACACTAACCCTAAACATATCCCTAAATCTAACCCTAACCCTAACCCTAACACGACACCCTAACCTTAAACCTAACCCGACACACTAATCTTACTCCCAAAACATAACTGGAAACCCTTACCCAAAACCCTATAACTAACCCTAACTGGACACCCTAACCCTAACCATAACACGACACCCAAACCCTAACCTTAACCCTAAGCCTAACCGTAACCCTAATGCTAACCCTAACCCAAATGCTAAACCTAAACCTAACCCTAATTGAACACGCTAACCCGACAACCTAACCGGACAACCTAACCGAAACCCAAACCCTAACCCTAACCCTTACGTGACACCCTAACCCTAACCCGACACCCTAACCCTAACCCTAACGCTAACCCTATTCCTAGCCTTAACACTAACCCTAACCCTAAACCATAACCCTAACCCTAACCCTAACAACCTAAACCTAACCCTAACCCTAACCCAAATCCTAACCATAACACGACATCCTAACCCTAACACTAACGCTAACCCAACACCCAATACCTAACTCTACCTGTTGCCCGAAACCCTAACCCTAACATGACAGCAGACGCCCTAACCCTAACCCTGAACACAACCCGACACCAGACACCCGAACCCCAACTCTAACACGACACCCAAACACTAACCCAAAACCTAACCCTAAACCTAACCCTAACCCTATCCCTAAACTTAACCTTAACCCAACACCAAACACCCTAACCCTAACCCGACACCAGACACCCAAACCCTAACCCTAACATGACACCCAAACACTAACATTAACCCTAACCCTAAACCTAAACATAACCATAACCCTAACCCTAACCCGACATCAGACACCCTTACCCCAAACCTAACCCTAACCCGTCAACAGACACCCTAACTCTAACCCTAACCCTAACCCAGCACACAAAACCTAACCCTAACACTTACCCGAATCCCTAAACCTAACCCGACACCAGACACCCTAACCCGAACCCTAACCTTAACCCTAACCTGACAACAGACATCCTAACCCTAACCCTAAACCTAACCCAACTCCCAAAAGCTAACCCTAACACTTACCCGACACCCTAACCCTAACCTGACACCAGACACCTTAACCCTAACCCTAACCCTAACCCTAACACTAAACTTAAACCCTAACACGACAGCAGACACCCTAACCCTAACCCTAACCCTCACCTGACACAACACAACCAAATCCTAACCCGACACCCAAACCCTAATCCTAACTCTTACCCGAAACACTAACACTAACCCGACACGCTAACACGACATCCTAAACAGAAATACTAACCTGATATCCTAACACTAACCCAAGCCATAAACTTAACCCTAAAACTTACCCTAACCCTAACACTAACGCTAACCCAACACCCAAAACCTAAATCTAACTGTTACCCGGAACCCTAACCCTAACCCGACACTAGACACCTTAACCCTAACCCTAACCATATCCCTAACCCTAACACTAAACCTAAACCCTAACACGAGAGCAGACACCCTAACCCTAACCCTAACCCTCACCTGACACAAGACAACCTAACCCTAACCCGACACCCAAACCCTAATCCTAACTCTTACCCGAAACACTAACCCTAACCCGACACGCTAACACGACATCCTGAACAGTAATACTAACCCGATATCCTAACACTAACCCAAGCCGTAAACTTAACCCTAAAACTTACCCTAACGCTAACACTAACCCTAAGACTTACCGGACACCCAAACCCTAACCCTAACCCTAAACCTAACCTTAACCCTAATGCTAACCCTAACCCAAATGCTAAACCTAAACCTAACCCTAACTGAACACGCTAACCCGACAACCTAACACGACAACCTAACCGACACCCAAACCCTAAACCTAACCCTTACTTGACACCCTAACCCTAACCCGACACCCTAAGCCTAACCCTAACCCTAACCCAAATCCTAACCATAACACGACATCCTAACCCTAACACTAACGCTAACCCAACACCCAAAACCTAACTCTAACTGTTACCCGGAACCCTAACCCTAACACGAGAGCAGACGCCCTAACCCTAACCCTAACCCTGAACCCAACCCGACACCAGACACCCAATCCCCAACTCTAACACGACACCCAAACATTAACCCAAAACCTAACCCTAAACCGAACCCTAACCCTTACCCTATCCCTAAACTTAACCTTAACCCGACACCAAACACCCTAACCCTAACCCGACACCAGACACCCAAACCCTAACACTAACATGACAGCCAAACACTAACCCTAACCCTAACCCTAACCCTAACCCTAACCCGACACCCAAAATCTAACCCTAACCCGACACTCTAACCCTAAACCTAACTCTAACACCCTAACCCTAACCCTTACCCTAACCCTAACACTATACCTAACGGCAACACTAACCCTAACCCTAACCCTAACACAACACACTAACCCTAACCCTAACCCTAACATCCTAACCCTAACCCTTACCCTAACCCTAATGCTATCCCTAACCGCAACACTAACCCTAACCCAACACGCTAACACGACGTCCTAAACAGAAATCCTAACCCGATATCCTAACACTAACCCAAGCCGTAAACTTAACCCTAACACTTACCCTAACCCTAACACTACCCCTAACACTTACTGGACACCCAAACACTAACCCTAACCCTAAACCTAACCATAACCCTAACCCTAAACCTATCCCTAACTCTAAACCTAACCCTAACCCTAACACGACACCTTAACCTTAAACCTAAACCGACACCCTAATCTTACTCCCAAAACATAACTGGAAATCCTAACCCAAAACCCTATACCTAACCCTAACTGGACACCCTAACCCTAACCATAACACGACACCCAAACCCTAACCCGACACCCTAAACCTAACCCAAACCCTAACCCTAACCCTATACCTAACCCAAATCCGAACCGTAACACGACATCCTAACCCTAACACTAATGCTAACCCAACACCCCAAACCTAACTCTAACTGTTACCCGGAACCCTAACCCTAACATGACAGGAGAGGCCCTAACCCTAACCCTGAACCCAACCCGACACCAGACACCCAAACCCGAACTCTAACACGACACCGAAACACTAACCCAAAACCTAACCCTAAACCTAACCCTAACCCTATCCCTAAACTTAACCTCAACCCGACACCAAACACCCTAACCCTAACCCGACACCAGACACCCAAACTCTAACCCTAACATGACACCCAAACACTAACCCTAACCCTAACCCTAACTCTAACACGACACCCAAAATCCAACCCTAACCCGACACTCTAACCCTAACCCTAACCCTAACACCCTAACCCTAACCCTTACCCTAACCCTAACGCTATCCCTAACCGCAACACTAACCCTAACCTTTACCCTAACACGACACACTAACCCTAAACCTAACACAACATGTTAAGCCTAACCCTAACCCTTACCCTAACCCTAACCCGACAACAAACACCCTAAACCTAACCCTAACCCTAAGCCAAATCCTAACCATAACACGACATCCTAACCCTAACACTAACCCTAACCTTAACACGACAGCACACACCCCAACTCTAACCCAACATCCAAACCCTAACCCTAAACCTCACCCTAACCCTAACCCGACAACAGAATCCCTAACCCTAACACTAACCCTAACCCGTCAACAGACACCCTAACTCTAACCCAAACCCGTCAACAGACACCCTAACTCTAACCCTAAACCTAACCCTAACCCAAACCCTAAACCTATACCTAAATTTAAACCTAACCCTAACCCTAACCCCTAACCCTAACCCTAACCCTAACACCATAAACCTAACCCTAACCCTAACCCAAATCCTAACCATAACACGACATCCTAACCCTATCACTGACGCTAACCCAACACCCAAAACCTAACTCTAACTGTTACCCGGAACCCTAACCCTAACACGACAGCTGACGCCCTAACCCTAACCCTGAACCCAACCCGACACCAGACACCCAATCCCCAACTCTAACACGACACCCAAACACTAACCCAAAACCTAACCCTAAACCTAACCCTAACCCTATCCCTAAACTTAACCTTAACCCGACACCAAACAACCTAACCCTAACCCGACACCAGACACCCAAACCCTAACACTAACATGACACCCAAACACTAACCCTAACCCTAACCCTAACCGTAACCCTAACCCTAACCCAAAATCTAACCCTAACCCGACACTCTAACCCTAACCCTAACCCTAACATCCTAACCCTAACCCTTACCCTAACCCTAACACTAACCCTAACCGCAACACTAACCCTAACCCTAACACGACACACTAACCCTAAACCTAACACAACATGTTAAGCTTAACACTAACCCTTACCCTAACCCTAACCCAACAACAGACACCCTACCCCTAATCCTAACCCAACACCCAAAACCAAACCCGAACACTTACCCGAACCCCTAACCCTAACCCGACAGCAGACGCCCTAAACCTAACCCTAAACCTAACCATAACCCTAACCCTAAGCCTAACCCTAACCGGACATCAGACACCGAACCCCAACCCTAACCCTAACGCGTCAACAGACACCCTAACTCTAACCCTAACCCTAACCCAACACACAAAACCTAAGCCTAACACTTACCCGAATCCCTAAACCTAACCCGACACCAGACACCCTAACTCTAACCCTAAACTCAACCCCAACCCGACAACAGACACCCTAACCCTTACCCTAAACCTAACCCAACACCCAAAAGCTAACCCTAAAACATACCCGACACCCTAACCCTAAACCGACAGCAGACACCTTAACCCTAACCATAACCATAACCCTAACCCTAACACTAATGCTAACCCAACACCCAAAACCTAACTCTACCTGTTACCCAGAACCCTAACCCTAACATGACAGCAGACGCCCTAACCCTAGCCCTAACCCTGAACCCAACCCGACACCAGACACCCAATCCCCAACTCTAACACGACACCCAAACACTAAACCAAAACCTCACCCTAAACCTAATCCTAACCCTAACCCTATCGCTAAACTTAAACTTAACCCGACACCAAACACCCTAACCCTAACCCGACACCAGACACCCAAACCCTAACCCTAACATGACACCCAAACACTAACCCTAATCCTAACCCTAACCCAAACCCTAACCCTAACCTTAACCCGACACCCAAAATCTAACCCTAACCCGACACTCTAACCCTAACCCGTACCCTAAACCTAATGCTATCCCTAACCGCAACACTAACCCTAACCCTAACCTTAACATGACACACTAATCCTAAAGCTAACACAACATGTTAAGCCTAACCCTAACCCTTACCCTAACCCTAACCCAACAACAAACACCCTAAACCTAACCCTAACCCTAAGCCAAATCCTAACAATAACACGACATCCTAACCCTAACACTAACCCTAACCTTAACACGACAGCACACACCCCAACTCTAACCCGACATCCAAACCCTAACCCTAAACCTCACTCTAACCCTAACCCGACAACAGAAACCCTAACCCTAACCCTAACCCAACACCAGACAACCAAACCCTAACCCTAACCCTTACCCTAACCCTAACACCCTAAACATAACCCAAACCTTAACCCAAATCCTAACCAAAACACGACATCCTAACGCTATCACTAACGCTAACCCAACACCCAAAACCTAACTCTAACTGTTACCTGGAACCCTAACCCTAACACGACAGCAGACGACCTAACCCAAACCCTGAACCCACCGCGACACCAGACACCCGAACCCCAACTCTAACTCGACACCCAAACACTAACCCAAAACCTAACCCTAAACCTAACCCTAACCCTATCCCTAAACTTAACCTTAAACAGACACCAAACACCCTAACCCTAACCCGACACCAGACACCCAAACCCTAACCCTAACATGACACCCAAACACTAACCCTAACCCTAACCATAACCCTAACCCAAACCCTAACCCTAACCCTAACCCGACACCCAAAATCTAACTCTAACCCGACACTCTAACCCTAACCCTAACCCTAACACTTACCCTAACCCTAATGCTAACCCTAACCGCAACACTAACTCTAACCCTAACCCTAACACGACACAATAACCCTAAAGCTAACACAACATGTTAAGCCTAACCCTAACCCTTACCCTAACCCTAACCCGACAACAAACACCCTTAACCTAACCCTAACCCTAACCCTATCCCTAAACTTAACGTTAACCCAACACCAAACACCCTAACCCTAACCCGACACCAGACACCCAAACCCTAACCCTAACATGACACCCAAACACTAACCCTAACCCTAACCCTAAACCTAAACATAACCATAACCCTAACCCTAACCCGACATCAGACACCCTTACCCCAAACCTAACCCTAACCCGTCAACAGACACCCTAACTCTAACCCTAACCCTAACCCAGCACACAAAACCTAACCCTAACACTTACCCGAATCCCTAAACCTAACCCGACACCAGACACCCTAACCCGAACCCTAACCTTAACCCTAACCCGACAACAGACACCCTAACCCTAACCCTAAACCTAACCCAACTCCCAAAAGCTAACCCTAACACTTACCCGACACCCTAACCCTAACCTGACACCAGACACCTTAACCCTAACCCTAACCCTAACCCTAACACTAAACTTAAACCCTAACACGACAGCAGACACCCTAACCCTAACCCTAACCCTCACCTGACACAACACAACCAAATCCTAACCCGACACCCAAACCCTAATCCTAACTCTTACCCGAAACACTAACCCTAACCCGACACGCTAACACGACATCCTAAACAGAATTACTAACCTGATATCCTAACACTAACCCAAGCCGTAAACTTAACCCTAAAACTTACCCTAACCCTAACACTAACGCTAACCCAACACCCAAAACCTAAATCTAACTGTTACCCGGAACCCTAACCCTAACCCGACACTAGACACCTTAACCCTAACCCTAACCATATCCCTAACCCTAACACTAAACCTAAACCCTAACACGAGAGCAGACACCCTAACCCTAACCCTAACCCTCACCTGACACAAGACAACCTAACCCTAACCCGACACCCAAACCCTAATCCTAACTCTTACCCGAAACACTAACCCTAACCCGACACGCTAACACGACATCCTGAACAGTAATACTAACCCGATATCCTAACACTAACCCAAGCCGTAAACTTAACCCTAAAACTTACCCTAACGCTAACACTAACCCTAAGACTTACCGGACACCCAAACCCTAACCCTAACCCTAAACCTAACCTTAACCCTAATGCTAACCCTAACCCAAATGCTAAACCTAAACCTAACCCTAACTGAACACGCTAACCCGACAACCTAACACGACAACCTAACCGACACCCAAACCCTAAACCTAACCCTTACTTGACACCCTAACCCTAACCCGACACCCTAAGCCTAACCCTAACCCTAACCCTAACACTAACGCTAACCCAACACCCAAAACCTAACTCTAACTGTTACCCGGAACCCTAACCCTAACACGAGAGCAGACACCCTAACCCTAACCCTGAACCCAACCCGACACCAGACACCCAATCCCCAACTCTAACACGACACCCAAACATTAACCCAAAACCTAACCCTAAACCGAACCCTAACCCTTACCCTATCCCTAAACTTAACCTTAACCCGACACCAAACACCCTAACCCTAACCCGACACCAGACACCCAAACCCTAACACTAACATGACAGCCAAACACTAACCCTAACCCTAACCCTAACCCTAACCCTAACCCGACACCCAAAATCTAACCCTAACCCGACACTCTAACCCTAAACCTAACTCTAACACCCTAACCCTAACCCTTACCCTAACCCTAACACTATACCTAACGGCAACACTAACCCTAACCCTAACCCTAACACAACACACTAACCCTAACCCTAACCCTAACATCCTAACCCTAACCCTTACCCTAACCCTAATGCTATCCCTAACCGCAACATTAACCCTAACCCAACACGCTAACACGACGTCCTAAACAGAAATCCTAACCCGATATCCTAACACTAACCCAAGCCGTAAACTTAACCCTAACACTTACCCTAACCCTAACACTACCCCTGACACTTACTGGACACCCAAACACTAACCCTAACCCTAAACCTAACCATAACCCTAACCCTAAACCTATCCCTAACTCTAAACCTAACCCTAACCCTAACACGACACCTTAACCTTAAACCTAAACCGACACCCTAATCTTACTCCCAAAACATAACTGGAAATCCTAACCCAAAACCCTATACCTAACCCTAACTGGACACCCTAACCCTAACCATAACACGACACCCAAACCCTAACCCGACACCCTAAACCTAACCCAAACCCTAACCCTAACCCTATACCTAACCCAAATCCGAACCATAACACGACATCCTAACCCTAACACTAATGCTAACCCAACACCCCAAACCTAACTCTAACTGTTACCCGGAACCCTAACCCTAACATGACAGGAGAGGCCCTAACCCTAACCCTGAACCCAACCCGACACCAGACACCCAAACCCGAACTCTAACACGACACCGAAACACTAACCCAAAACCTAACCCTAAACCTAACCCTAACCCTATCCCTAAACTTAACCTCAACCCGACACCAAACACCCTAACCCTAACCCGACACCAGACACCCAAACTCTAACCCTAACATGACACCCAAACACTAACCCTAACCCTAACCCTAACTCTAACACGACACCCAAAATCCAACCCTAACCCGACACTCTAACCCTAACCCTAACCCTAACACCCTAACCCTAACCCTTACCCTAACCCTAACGCTATCCCTAACCGCAACACTAACCCTAACCTTTACCCTAACACGACACACTAACCCTAAACCTAACACAACATGTTAAGCCTAACCCTAACCCTTACCCTAACCCTAACCCGACAACAAACACCCTAAACCTAACCCTAACCCTAAGCCAAATCCTAACCATAACACGACATCCTAACCCTAACATTAACCCTAACCTTAACACGACAGCACACACCCCAACTCTAACCCAACATCCAAACCCTAACCCTAAACCTCACCCTAACCCTAACCCGACAACAGAATCCCTAACCCTAACACTAACCCTAACCCGTCAACAGACACCCTAACTCTAACCCAAACCCGTCAACAGACACCCTAACTCTAACCCTAAACCTAACCCTAACCCAAACCCTAAACCTATACCTAAATTTAAACCTAACCCTAACCCTAACCCCTAACCCTAACCCTAACCCTAACACCATAAACCTAACCCTAACCCTAACCCAAATCCTAACCATAACACGACATCCTAACCCTATCACTGACGCTAACCCAACACCCAAAACCTAACTCTAACTGTTACCCGGAACCCTAACCCTAACACGACAGCTGACGCCCTAACCCTAACCCTGAACCCAACCCGACACCAGACACCCAATCCCCAACTCTAACACGACACCCAAACACTAACCCAAAACCTAACCCTAAACCTAACCCTAACCCTATCCCTAAACTTAACCTTAACCCGACACCAAACAACCTAACCCTAACCCGACACCAGACACCCAAACCCTAACACTAACATGACACCCAAACACTAACCCTAACCCTAACCCTAACCCTAACCCTAACCCTAACCCAAAATCTAACCCTAACCCGACACTCTAACCCTAACCCTAACCCTAACATCCTAACCCTAACCCTTACCCTAACCCTAACACTAACCCTAACCGCAACACTAACCCTAACCCTAACACGACACACTAACCCTAAACCTAACACAACATGTTAAGCTTAACACTAACCCTTACCCTAACCCTAACCCAACAACAGACACCCTACCCCTAATCCTAACCCAACACCCAAAACCAAACCCGAACACTTACCCGAACCCCTAACCCTAACCCGACAGCAGACGCCCTAAACCTAACCCTAAACCTAACCATAACCCTAACCCTAAGCCTAACCCTAACCGGACATCAGACACCGAACCCCAACCCTAACCCTAACGCGTCAACAGACACCCTAACTCTAACCCTAACCCTAACCCAACACACAAAACCTAAGCCTAACACTTACCCGAATCCCTAAACCTAACCCGACACCAGACACCCTAACTCTAACCCTAAACTCAACCCCAACCCGACAACAGACACCCTAACCCTTACCCTAAACCTAACCCAACACCCAAAAGCTAACCCTAAAACATACCCGACACCCTAACCCTAAACCGACAGCAGACACCTTAACCCTAACCATAACCATAACCCTAACCCTAACACTAATGCTAACCCAACACCCAAAACCTAACTCTACCTGTTACCCAGAACCCTAACCCTAACATGACAGCAGACGCCCTAACCCTAGCCCTAACCCTGAACCCAACCCGACACCAGACACCCAATCCCCAACTCTAACACGACACCCAAACACTAAACCAAAACCTCACCCTAAACCTAATCCTAACCCTAACCCTATCGCTAAACTTAAACTTAACCCGACACCAAACACCCTAACCCTAACCCGACACCAGACACCCAAACCCTAACCCTAACATGACACCCAAACACTAACCCTAATCCTAACCCTAACCCAAACCCTAACCCTAACCTTAACCCGACACCCAAAATCTAACCCTAACCCGACACTCTAACCCTAACCCGTACCCTAAACCTAATGCTATCCCTAACCGCAACACTAACCCTAACCCTAACCTAACATGACACACTAATCCTAAAGCTAACACAACATGTTAAGCCTAACCCTAACCCTTACCCTAACCCTAACCCAACAACAAACACCCTAAACCTAACCCTAACCCTAAGCCAAATCCTAACAATAACACGACATCCTAACCCTAACACTAACCCTAACCTTAACACGACAGCACACACCCCAACTCTAACCCGACATCCAAACCCTAACCCTAAACCTCACTCTAACCCTAACCCGACAACAGAAACCCTAACCCTAACCCTAACCCAACACCAGACAACCAAACCCTAACCCTAACCCTTACCCTAACCCTAACACCCTAAACATAACCCAAACCTTAACCCAAATCCTAACCAAAACACGACATCCTAACGCTATCACTAACGCTAACCCAACACCCAAAACCTAACTCTAACTGTTACCTGGAACCCTAACCCTAACACGACAGCAGACGACCTAACCCAAACCCTGAACCCACCGCGACACCAGACACCCGAACCCCAACTCTAACTCGACACCCAAACACTAACCCAAAACCTAACCCTAAACCTAACCCTAACCCTATCCCTAAACTTAACCTTAAACAGACACCAAACACCCTAACCCTAACCCGACACCAGACACCCAAACCCTAACCCTAACATGACACCCAAACACTAACCCTAACCCTAACCATAACCCTAACCCAAACCCTAACCCTAACCCTAACCCGACACCCAAAATCTAACTCTAACCCGACACTCTAACCCTAACCCTAACCCTAACACTTACCCTAACCCTAATGCTAACCCTAACCGCAACACTAACTCTAACCCTAACCCTAACACGACACAATAACCCTAAAGCTAACACAACATGTTAAGCCTAACCCTAACACTTACCCTAACCCTAACCCGACAACAAACACCCTTAACCTAACCCTAACCCTAACCCTATCCCTAAACTTAACGTTAACCCAACACCAAACACCCTAACCCTAACCCGACACCAGACACCCAAACCCTAACCCTAACATGACACCCAAACACTAACCCTAACCCTAACCCTAAACCTAAACATAACCATAACCCTAACCCTAACCCGACATCAGACACCCTTACCCCAAACCTAACCCTAACCCGTCAACAGACACCCTAACTCTAACCCTAACCCTAACCCAGCACACAAAACCTAACCCTAACACTTACCCGAATCCCTAAACCTAACCCGACACCAGACACCCTAACCCGAACCCTAACCTTAACCCTAACCCGACAACAGACACCCTAACCCTAACCCTAAACCTAACCCAACTCCCAAAAGCTAACCCTAACACTTACCCGACACCCTAACCCTAACCTGACACCAGACACCTTAACCCTAACCCTAACCCTAACCCTAACACTAAACTTAAACCCTAACACGACAGCAGACACCCTAACCCTAACCCTAACCCTCACCTGACACAACACAACCAAATCCTAACCCGACACCCAAACCCTAATCCTAACTCTTACCCGAAACACTAACCCTAACCCGACACGCTAACACGACATCCTAAACAGAATTACTAACCTGATATCCTAACACTAACCCAAGCCGTAAACTTAACCCTAAAACTTACCCTAACCCTAACACTAACGCTAACCCAACACCCAAAACCTAAATCTAACTGTTACCCGGAACCCTAACCCTAACCCGACACTAGACACCTTAACCCTAACCCTAACCATATCCCTAACCCTAACACTAAACCTAAACCCTAACACGAGAGCAGACACCCTAACCCTAACCCTAACCCTCACCTGACACAAGACAACCTAACCCTAACCCGACACCCAAACCCTAATCCTAACTCTTACCCGAAACACTAACCCTAACCCGACACGCTAACACGACATCCTGAACAGTAATACTAACCCGATATCCTAACACTAACCCAAGCCGTAAACTTAACCCTAAAACTTACCCTAACGCTAACACTAACCCTAAGACTTACCGGACACCCAAACCCTAACCCTAACCCTAAACCTAACCTTAACCCTAATGCTAACCCTAACCCAAATGCTAAACCTAAACCTAACCCTAACTGAACACGCTAACCCGACAACCTAACACGACAACCTAACCGACACCCAAACCCTAAACCTAACCCTTACTTGACACCCTAACCCTAACCCGACACCCTAAGCCTAACCCTAACCCGACACCCTAACCCTAACCCTAACCCTAACACCCTAAACCTAACCCTAACCCTAACCCAAATCCTAACCATAACACGACATCCTAACCCTAACACTAACGCTAACCCAACACCCAAAACCTAACTCTAACTGTTACCCGGAACCCTAACCCTAACACGAGAGCAGACACCCTAACCCTAACCCTGAACCCAACCCGACACCAGACACCCAATCCCCAACTCTAACACGACACCCAAACATTAACCCAAAACCTAACCCTAAACCGAACCCTAACCCTTACCCTATCCCTAAACTTAACCTTAACCCGACACCAAACACCCTAACCCTAACCCGACACCAGACACCCAAACCCTAACACTAACATGACAGCCAAACACTAACCCTAACCCTAACCCTAACCCTAACCCTAACCCGACACCCAAAATCTAACCCTAACCCGACACTCTAACGCTAAACCTAACTCTAACACCCTAACCCTAACCCTTACCCTAACCCTAACACTATACCTAACGGCAACACTAACCCTAACCCTAACCCTAACACAACACACTAACCCTAACCCTAACCCTAACATCCTAACCCTAACCCTTACCCTAACCCTAATGCTATCCCTAACCGCAACACTAACCCTAACCCAACACGCTAACACGACGTCCTAAACAGAAATCCTAACCCGATATCCTAACACTAACCCAAGCCGTAAACTTAACCCTAACACTTACCCTAACCCTAACACTACCCCTGACACTTACTGGACACCCAAACACTAACCCTAACCCTAAACCTAACCATAACCCTAACCCTAAACCTATCCCTAACTCTAAACCTAACCCTAACCCTAACACGACACCTTAACCTTAAACCTAAACCGACACCCTAATCTTACTCCCAAAACATAACTGGAAATCCTAACCCAAAACCCTATACCTAACCCTAACTGGACACCCTAACCCTAACCATAACACGACACCCAAACCCTAACCCGACACCCTAAACCTAACCCAAACCCTAACCCTAACCCTATACCTAACCCAAATCCGAACCATAACACGACATCCTAACCCTAACACTAATGCTAACCCAACACCCCAAACCTAACTCTAACTGTTACCCGGAACCCTAACCCTAACATGACAGGAGAGGCCCTAACCCTAACCCTGAACCCAACCCGACACCAGACACCCAATCCCCAACTCTAACACGACACCCAAACACTAACCCTAAACCTAACCCTAAACCTAACCCTAACCCTATCCCTAAACTTAACCTCAACCCGACACCAAACACCCTAACCCTAACCCGACACCAGACACCCAAACTCTAACCCTAACATGACACCCAAACACTAACCCTAACCCTAACCCTAACTCTAACACGACACCCAAAATCCAACCCTAACCCGACACTCTAACCCTAACCCTAACCCTAACACCCTAACCCTAACCCTTACCCTAACCCTAACGCTATCCCTAACCGCAACACTAACCCTAACCTTTACCCTAACACGACACACTAACCCTAAACCTAACACAACATGTTAAGCCTAACCCTAACCCTTACCCTAACCCTAACCCGACAACAAACACCCTAAACCTAACCCTAACCCTAAGCCAAATCCTAACCATAACACGACATCCTAACCCTAACACTAACCCTAACCTTAACACGACAGCACACACCCCAACTCTAACCCAACATCCAAACCCTAACCCTAAACCTCACCCTAACCCTAACCCGACAACAGAATCCCTAACCCTAACACTAACCCTAACCCGTCAACAGACACCCTAACTCTAACCCAAACCCGTCAACAGACACCCTAACTCTAACCCTAAACCTAACCCTAACCCAAACCCTAAACCTATACCTAAATTTAAACCTAACCCTAACCCTAACCCCTAACCCTAACCCTAACCCTAACACCATAAACCTAACCCTAACCCTAACCCAAATCCTAACCATAACACGACATCCTAACCCTATCACTGACGCTAACCCAACACCCAAAACCTAACTCTAACTGTTACCCGGAACCCTAACCCTAACACGACAGCTGACGCCCTAACCCTAACCCTGAACCCAACCCGACACCAGACACCCAATCCCCAACTCTAACACGACACCCAAACACTAACCCAAAACCTAACCCTAAACCTAACCCTAACCCTATCCCTAAACTTAACCTTAACCCGACACCAAACAACCTAACCCTAACCCGACACCAGACACCCAAACCCTAACACTAACATGACACCCAAACACTAACCCTAACCCTAACCCTAACCCTAACCCTAACCCTAACCCAAAATCTAACCCTAACCCGACACTCTAACCCTAACCCTAACCCTAACATCCTAACCCTAACCCTTACCCTAACCCTAACACTAACCCTAACCGCAACACTAACCCTAACCCTAACACGACACACTAACCCTAAACCTAACACAACATGTTAAGCTTAACACTAACCCTTACCCTAACCCTAACCCAACAACAGACACCCTACCCCTAATCCTAACCCAACACCCAAAACCAAACCCGAACACTTACCCGAACCCCTAACCCTAACCCGACAGCAGACGCCCTAAACCTAACCCTAAACCTAACCATAACCCTAACCCTAAGCCTAACCCTAACCGGACATCAGACACCGAACCCCAACCCTAACCCTAACGCGTCAACAGACACCCTAACTCTAACCCTAACCCTAACCCAACACACAAAACCTAAGCCTAACACTTACCCGAATCCCTAAACCTAACCCGACACCAGACACCCTAACTCTAACCCTAAACTCAACCCCAACCCGACAACAGACACCCTAACCCTTACCCTAAACCTAACCCAACACCCAAAAGCTAACCCTAAAACATACCTGACACCCTAACCCTAAACCGACAGCAGACACCTTAACCCTAACCATAACCATAACCCTAACCCTAACACTAATGCTAACCCAACACCCAAAACCTAACTCTACCTGTTACCCAGAACCCTAACCCTAACATGACAGCAGACACCCTAACCCTAGCCCTAACACTGAACCCAACCCGACACCAGACACCCAATCCCCAACTCTAACACGACACCCAAACACTAAACCAAAACCTCACCCTAAACCTAATCCTAACCCTAACCCTATTGCTAAACTTAAACTTAACCCGACACCAAACACCCTAACCCTAACCCGACACCAGACACCCAAACCCTAACCCTAACATGACACCCAAACACTAACCCTAATCCTAACCCTAACCCAAACCCTAACCCTAACCTTAACCCGACACCCAAAATCTAACCCTAACCCGACACTCTAACCCTAACCCATACCCTAAACCTAATGCTATCCCTAACCGCAACACTAACCCTAACCCTAACCTTAACATGACACACTAATCCTAAAGCTAACACAACATGTTAAGCCTAACCCTAACCCTTACCCTAACCCTAACCCAACAACAAACACCCTAAACCTAACCCTAACCCTAAGCCAAATCCTAACAATAACACGACATCCTAACCCTAACACTAACCCTAACCTTAACACGACAGCACACACCCCAACTCTAACCCGACATCCAAACCCTAACCCTAAACCTCACCCTAACCCTAACCCGACAACAGAAACCTTAACCCTAACCCTAACCCAACACCAGACAACCAAACCCTAACCCTAACCCTTACCCTAACCCTAACACCCTAAACATAACCCAAACATTAACCCAAATCCTAACCAAAACACGACATCCTAACGCTATCACTAACGCTAACCCAACACCCAAAACCTAACTCTAACTGTTACCTGGAACCCTAACCCTAACACGACAGCAGACGACCTAACCCAAACCCTGAACCCACCGCGACACCAGACACCCGAACCCCAACTCTAACACGACACCCAAACACTAACCCAAAACCTAACCCTAACCCTATCCCTAAACTTAACCTTAAACAGACACCAAACACCCTAACCCTAACCCGACACCAGACACCCAAACCCTAACCCTAACATGACACCCAAACACTAACCCTAACCCTAACCATAACCCTAACCCAAACCCTAACCCTAACCCTAACCCGACACCCAAAATCTAACTCTAACCCGACACTCTAACCCTAACCCTAACCCTAACACCCTAATCCTAACACTTACCCTAACCCTAATGCTATCCCTAACCGCAACAGTAACTCTAACCCTAACCCTAACACGACACACTAACCCTAAAGCTAACACAACATGTTAAGCCTAACCCTAACCCTTACCCTAACCCTAACCCGACAACAAACACCCTTAACCTAACCCTAACCCTAACCCAAATCCTAACCATAACACGACATCCTAACCCTATCACTAACGCTAACCCAACACCCAAAACCTAACTCTAACTGTTACCCGGAACCCTAACCCTAACACGACAGCAGACGCCCTAACCCTAACCGTGAACCCAACCCGACACCAGAAACCCAATCCCCAACTCTAACACGACACCCAAACACTAACCCTAAACCTAACCCTAACCCTAACCCTAAACTTAACCTTAACCCGACACCAAACACCCTAACCCTAACCCGACACCAGACACCCAAACCCTAACCCTAACATGACACCCAAACACTAACCCTAAACCTACCCCTAACCCTAACCCAAACCCTAACCCTAACCCTAACCCGACACCCAAAATCTAACCCTAACCTGACACTCTAACCCTAACACTAACCCTAACATCCTAACCCTAACCCTAACGCTATCCCTAACCGCAACACAAACCCTAACCCTAACACGACACACTAACCCTAAACCTAACACAACATGTTAAGCATAACACTAACCCTTACACTAACCCTAACCCAACAACAGACACCCTAACCCTAATCCTAACCCAACACCCAAAACCTAACCCTAACACTTACCCGAAGCACTAACCCTAACCCGACAGCAGACGCCCTCACAGTAACCCTAAACCTAACCATAACCATAACCCTAAACCTAACCCGACATCAGACACCGAACCCCAACCCTAACCCTAACCCGTCAACAGACACCCTAACCCTAACCCTAAACCTAACCCAATACCCAAAGCCGAACCCTAACACTTACCCGACACCCTAACCCTAACCCTAACCCGTCAACAGACACCCTAACCCTAACCCTAACCCAACACACAAAACCTAACCCTAACACTTACCCGAATCCCTAAAACTAACCCGACACCAGACACCTTAACCCCAACACTAACCTTAACCCTAACACGACAACAGACACCCTAACCCTAATCCTAAACCTAACCCAACACGCAAAAGCTAACCCCAACACTTACCCGACACCCTAACCCTAACCCGACACCAGACACCTTAACCCTAACCCTAAACATAACCCTAACCCTAACACTAAACCTAAACACTAACACGACAGCAGACACCCAGTCCTAACCCTAACCATCACCTGACACAAGACAACCTAACCCTAACCCGACACCCAAACCCTAATCCTAACTCTTACCTGAAACACTAACCCTAACCTGACACGCTAACACGACGTCCTAAACAGAAATCCTAACCCGATATCCTAACACTAACCCAAGCCGTAAACTTAACCCTAACACTTACCCTAACCCTAACACTAACCCTAACACTTACCGGACACCCAAACACTAACCCTAACCCTAAACCTAACCATAACCCTAACCCTAAACCTATCCCTAACTCTAACCCGAACCCTAACCCTAACCCGACACCTTAACCTTAAACCTAACCCGACACCCTAATCATACACCCAAAACATAACTGGAAATCCTAACCCGAAACCCTGTACCTAACCCTAACTGGACACCCTAACCCTAACCATAACACGACACCCAAACCCTACCCTTAACCCTAAGCCTAACCTTAACCCTAATGCTAACCCTAACCCAAATGCTAAACCTAAACCTAACCCTAATTGAACACGCTAACCCGACAACCTAACCGGACAACCTAACCGAAACCCAAACCCTAACCCTAACCCTTACTTGACACCCTAACCCTAACCGGACACCCTAAGCCTAACCCTAACGCTAACCCTATTCCTAGCCTTAACACTAACCCTAACCCTAAACCCTAACCCTAACCCTAACCCTAACCCTAACACCCTAAACCTAACCCTAACCCTAACCCA
This sequence comes from Giraffa tippelskirchi, assembly GCF_054371585.1. Classification (NCBI taxonomy): domain Eukaryota; kingdom Metazoa; phylum Chordata; class Mammalia; order Artiodactyla; family Giraffidae; genus Giraffa; species Giraffa tippelskirchi. Next base: position 70,046,788 of record NC_137286.1, read on the forward strand.
AATCCTAACCATAACACGACATCCTAACCCTAACACTAACGCTAACCCAACACCCAATACCTAACTCTACCTGTTGCCCGAAACCCTAACCCTAACATGACAGCAGACGCCCTAACCCTAACCCTGAGCACAACCCGACACCAGACACCCGAACCCCAACTCTAACACGACACCCAAACACTAACCCAAAACCTAACCCTAAACCTAACCCTAACCCTATCCCTAAACTTAACCTTAACCCAACACCAAACACCCTAACCCTAACCCGACACCAGACACCCAAACCCTAACCCTAACATGACACCCAAACACTAACCCTAACCCTAACCCTAAACCTAACCATAACCATAACCCTAACCCTAACCCGACATCAGACACCCTTACCCCAAACCTAACCCTAACCCGTCAACAGACACCCTAACTCTAACCCTAACCCTAACCCAACACACAAAACCTAACCCTAACACTTACGCGAATCCCTAAACTTAACCCGACACCAGACACCCTAACCCGAACCCTAACCTTAACCCTAACCCGACAACAGACACCCTAACCCTAACCCTAAACCTAACCCAACTCCCAAAAGCTAACCCTAACACTTACCCGACACCCTAACCCTAACCTGACACCAGACACCTTAACCCTAACCCTAACCCTAACCCTAACACTAAACATAAACCCTAACACGACAGCAGACACCCTAACCCTAACCCTAACCCTCACCTGACACAACACAACCAAATCCTAACCCGACACCCAAACCCTAATCCTAACTCTTACCCGAAACACTAACACTAACCCGACACGCTAACACGACATCCTAAACAGAAATACTAACCTGATATCCTAACACTAACCCAAGCCGTAAACTTAACCCTAAAACTTACCCTAACCCTAACACTAACGCTAACCCAACACCCAAAACCTAAATCTAACTGTTACCCGGAACCCTAACCCTAACCCGACACTAGACATCTTAACCCTAACCCTAACCATATCCCTAACCCTAACACTAAACCTAAACCCTAACACGAGAGCAGACACCCTAACCCTAACCCTAACCCTCACTTGACACAAGACAACCTAACCCTAACCCGACACCCAAACCCTAATCCTAACTCTTACCCGAAACACTAACCCTAACCCGACACACTAACACGACATCCTGAACAGTAATACTAACCCGATATCCTAACACTAACCCAAGCCGTAAACTTAACCCTAAAACTTACCCTAACCCTAACACTAACCCTAAGACTTACCGGACACCCAAACCCTAACCCTAACCCTAAACCTAACCTTAACCCTAATGCTAACCCTAACCCAAATGCTAAACCTAAACATACCCCTAACTGAACACGCTAACCCGACAACCTAACAAGACAACCTAACCGACACCCAAACCCTAAACCTAACCCTTACTTGACACCCTAACCCTAACCCGACACCCTAAGCCTAACCCTAACCCGACACCCTAACCCTAACCCTAAACCTAACACTAACTCTAACGCTAACCCTATACCTAACCTTAAACCTAACGCTAACCCTAACCCCTAACCCTAACCCTAACCCTAACCCTAACCCTAACACCCTAAACCTAACCCTAACCCTAACCCAAATCCTAACCATAACACGACATCCTAACCCTAACACTAACGCTAACCCAACACCCAAAACCTAACTCTAACTGTTACCCGGAACCCTAACCCTAACACGACAGCAGACGCCCTAACCCTAACCCTGAACCCAACCCGACACCAGACACCCAATCCCCAACTCTAACACGACACCCAAACATTAACCCAAAACCTAACCCTAAACCTAACCCTAACCCTAACCCTATCCCTAAACTTAACCTTAACCCGACACCAAACACCCTAACCCTAACCCGACACCAGACACCCAAACCCTAACACTAACATGACAGCCAAACACTAACCCTAACCCTAACCATAACCCTAACCCTAACCCGACACCCAAAATCTAACCCTAACCCGACACTCTAACCCTAAACCTAACTCTAACACCCTAACCCTAACCCTTACCCTAACCTAACACTATACCTAACGGCAACACTAACCCTAACCCTAACACTAACACAACACACTAACCCTAACCCTAACCATAACATCCTAACCCTAACCCTTACCCTAAACCCTAATGCTATCCCTAACCGCAACACTAACCCTAACCCAACACGCTAACACGACGTCCTAAACAGAAATCCTAACCCGATATCCTAACACTAACCCAAGCCGTAAACTTAACCCTAACACTTACCCTAACCCTAACACTACCCCTAACACTTACTGGACACCCAAACACTAACCCTAACCCTAAACCTAACCATAACCCTAACCCTAAACCTATCCCTAACTCTAAACCTAACCCTAACCCTAACACGACACCTTAACCTTAAACCTAAACCGACACCCTAAACTTACTCCCAAAACATAACTGGAAATCCTAACCCGAAACCCTATACCTAACCCTAACTGGACACCCTAACCCTAACCATAACACGACACCCAAATCCTAACCCGACACCCTAAACCTAACCCAAACCCTAACCCTAACCCTATACCTAACCCAAATCCGAACCATAACACGACATCCTAACCCTAACACTAAAGCTAACCCAACAACCAAAACCTAAATCTAACTGTTACCCGGAACCCTAACCCTAACATGACAGGAGACGCCCTAACCCTAACCCTGAACCCAACCCGACACCAGACACCCAAACCACAACTCTAACATGACACCCAAACACTAACCCAAAACCTAACCCTAAACCTAACCCTAACCCTATCCCTAAACTTAACCTCAACCCGACACCAAACACCCTAACCCTAACCCGACACCAGACACCCAAACTCTAACCCTAACATGACACCCAAACACTAACCCTAACCCTAACCCTAACCCTAACACGACACCCAAAATCCAACCCTAACCCGACACTCTAACCCTAACCCTAACCCTAACACCCTAACCCTAACCCTTACCCTAACCCTAACGCTTTCCCTAATCGCAACACTAACCCTAACCTTTACCCTAACACGACACACTAACCCTAAACCTAACACAACATGTTAAGCCTAACCCTAACCCTTACCCTAACCCTAACCCGACAACAAACACCCTAAACCTAACCCTAACCCTAAGCCAAATCCTAACCATAACACGACATCCTAACCCTAATACTAACCCTAACCCTAACCCTAACACGACACCCTAACCTTAAACCTAACCCGACACACTAATCTTACTCCCAAAACATAACTGGAAACCCTTACCCGAAACCCTATAACTAACCCTAACTGGACACCCTAACCCTAACCATAACACGACACCCAAAACCTAACCTTAACCCTAAGCCTAACCTTAACCCTAATGCTAACCCTAACCCAAATGCTAAACCTAAACCTAACCCTAATTGAACACGCTAACCCGACAACCTAACCGGACAACCTAACCGAAACCCAAACCCTAACCCTAACCCTTACGTGACACCCTAACCCTAACCCGACACCCTAACCCTAACCCTAACGCTAACCCTATTCCTAGCCTTAACACTAACCCTAACCCTAAACCCTAACCCTAACCCTAACCTTAACCCTAACACCCTAAACCTAACCCTAACCCTAACCCAAATCCTAACCATAACACGACATCCTAACCCTAACACTAACGCTAACCCAACACCCAATACCTAACTCTACCTGTTGCCCGAAACCCTAACCCTAACATGACAGCAGACGCCCTATCCCTAACCCTGAACACAACCCGACACCAGACACCCGAACCCCAACTCTAACACGACACCCAAACACTAACCCAAAACCTAACCCTAAACCTAACCCTAACCCTATCCCTAAACTTAACCTTAACCCAACACCAAACACCCTAACCCTAACCCGACACCAGACACCCAAACCCTAACCCTAACATGACACCCAAACACTAACCCTAACCCTAAACCTAACCATAACCATAACCCTAACCCTAACCCGACATCAGACACCCTTACCCCAAACCTAACCCTAACCCGTCAACAGACACCCTAACTCTAACCCTAACCCTAACCCTAACCCAACACACAAAACCTAACCCTAACACTTACCCGAATCCCTAAACCTAACCCGACACCAGACACCCTAACCCGAACCCTAACCTTAACCCTAACCCGACAACAGACACCCTAACCCTAACCCTAAACCTAACCCAACTCCCAAAAGCTAACCCTAACACTTACCCGACACCCTAACCCTAACCTGACACCAGACATCTTAACCCTAACCCTAACCCTAACCCTAACACTAAACTTAAACCCTAACACGACAGCAGACACCCTAACCCTAACCCTAACCCTCACCTGACACAACACAACCAAATCCTAACCCGACACCCAAACCCTAATCCTAACTCTTACCCGAAACACTAACACTAACCCGACACGCTAACACGACATCCTAAACAGAAATACTAACCTGATATCCTAACACTAACCCAAGCCGTAAACTTAACCCTAAAACTTACCCTAACCCTAACACTAACGCTAACCCAACACCCAAAACCTAAATCTAACTGTTACCCGGAACCCTAACCCTAACCCGACACTAGACACCTTAACCCTAACCCTAACCATATCCCTAACCCTAACACTAAACCTAAACCCTAACACGAGAGCAGACACCCTAACCCTAACCCTAACCCTCACCTGACACAAGACAACCTAACCCTAACCCGACACCCAAACGCTAATCCTAACTCTTACCCGAAACACTAACCCTAACCCGACACGCTAACACGACATCCTGAACAGTAATACTAACCCGATATCCTAACACTAACCCAAGCCGTAAACTTAACCCTAAAACTTACCCTAACCCTAACACTAACCCTAAGACTTACCGGACACCCAAACCCTAACCCTAACCCTAAACATAACCTTAACCCTAATGCTAACCCTAACCCAAATGCTAAACCTAAACCTAACCCTAACTGAACACGCTAACCCGACAACCTAACACGACAACCTAACCGACACCCAAACCCTAAACCTAACCCTTACTTGACACCCTAACCCTAACCCGACACCCTAAGCCTACCCCTAACCCTAACCCTAACCCTAACCCTAACCCTAACCCTAACACCCTAAACCTAACCCTAACCCTAACCCAAATCCTAACCATAACATGACATCCTAACCCTAACACTAACGCTAACCCAACACCCAAAACCTAACTCTAACTGTTACCCGGAACCCTAACCCTAACACGACAGCAGACGCCCTAACCCTAACCCTGAACCCAACCCGACACCAGACACCCAATCCCCAACTCTAACACGACACCCAAACATTAACCCAAAACCTAACCCTAAACCTAACCCTAACCCTAACCCTATCCCTAAACTTAACCTTAACCCGACACCAAACACCCTAACCCTAACCCGACACCAGACACCCAAACCCTAACACTAACATGACAGCCAAACACTAACCCTAACCCTAACCATAACCCTAACCCTAACCCGACACCCAAAATCTAACCCTAACCCGACACTCTAACCCTAAACCTAACTCTAACACCCTAACCCTAACCCTTACCCTAACCTAACACTATACCTAACGGCAACACTAACCCTAACCCTAACACTAACACAACACACTAACCCTAACCCTAACCATAACATCCTAACCCTAACCCTTACCCTAAACCCTAATGCTATCCCTAACCGCAACACTAACCCTAACCCAACACGCTAACACGACGTCCTAAACAGAAATCCTAACCCGATATCCTAACACTAACCCAAGCCGTAAACTTAACCCTAACACTTACCCTAACCCTAACACTACCCCTAACACTTACTGGACACCCAAACACTAACCCTAACCCTAAACCTAACCATAACCCTAACCGTAAACCTATCCCTAACTCTAAACCTAACCCTAACCCTAACACGACACCTTAACCTTAAACCTAAACCAACACCCTAATCTTACTCCCAAAACATAACTGGAAATCCTAACCCGAAACCCTATACCTAACCCTAACTGGACACCCTAACCCTAACCATAACACGACACCCAAATCCTAACCCGACACCCTAAACCTAACCCAAACCCTAACCCGACACCCTAAAACTAACCCAAACCCTAACCCTAACCCTATACCTAACCCAAATCCGAACCATAACACGACATCCTAACCCTAACACTAATGCTAACCCAACACCCAAAACCTAAGTCTAACTGTTACCCGGAACTCTAACCCTAACATGACAGGAGACGCCCTAACCCTAACCCTGAACCCAACCCGACATCAGACACCCAAACCCCAACTCTAACACGACACCCAAACACTAACCCAAAACCTAACCCTAAAACTAACCCAACACCCAAAAGCTAACCCTAACACTTACCCGACACTCTAACCCTAACCCGGCACCAGACACCTTAACCCTAACCCTAACCATAACCCTAACCCTAAAACTAAACCTAAACACTAACAGGACAGCAGACACCCTAACACTAAATCTAATCCTCACCTGACACAAGACAACCTAACCCTAACCCGACACCCAAACCCTAATCCTAACTCTTACCCGAAACACTAACCCTAACCCGACACGCTAACATGACGTCCTAAACAGAAATCCTAACCCGATATCCTAACACTAACCCAAGCCGTAAACTTAACCCTAACACTTACCCTAATCCTAACACTAACACTAAAACTTACTGGACACCCAAACACTAACCCTAACCCTAAACCTAACCATAACACTAACCCTAAACATATCCCTAAATCTAACCCTAACCCTAACCCTAACACGACACCCTAACCTTAAACCTAACCCGACACACTAATCTTACTCCCAAAACATAACTGGAAACCCTTACCCGAAACCCTATAACTAACCCTAACTGGACACCCTAACCCTAACCATAACACGACACCCAAAACCTAACCTTAACCCTAAGCCTAACCTTAACCCTAATGCTAACCCTAACCCAAATGCTAAACCTAAACCTAACCCTAATTGAACACGCTAACCCGACAACCTAACCGGACAACCTAACCGAAACCCAAACCCTAACCCTAACCCTTACGTGACACCCTAACCCTAACCCGACACCCTAACCCTAACCCTAACGCTAACCCTATTCCTAGCCTTAACAGTAACCCTAACCCTAAACCCTAACCCTAACCCTAACCCTAACCCTAACACCCTAAACCTAACCCTAACCCTAAACCAAATCCTAACCATAACACGACATCCTAACCCTAACACTAACGCTAACCCAACACCCAATACCTAACTCTACCTGTTGCCCGAAACCCTAACCCTAACATGACAGCAGACGCCCTAACCCTAACCCTGAACACAACCCGACACCAGACACCCGAACCCCAACTCTAACACGACACCCAAACACTAACCCAAAACCTAACCCTAAACCTAACCCTAACCCTATCCCTAAACTTAACCTTAACCCAACACCAAACACCCTAACCCTAACCCGACACCAGACACCCAAACCCTAACCCTAACATGACACCCAAACACTAACCCTAACCCTAAACCTAACCATAACCATAACCCTAACCCTAACCCGACATCAGACACCCTTACCCCAAACCTAACCCTAACCCGTCAACAGACACCCTAACTCTAACCCTAACCCTAACCCTAACCCAACACACAAAACCTAACCCTAACACTTACCCGAATCCCTAAACCTAACCCGACACCAGACACCCTAACCCAAACCCTAACCTTAACCCTAACCCGACAACAGACACCCTAACCCTAACCCTAAACCTAACCCAACTCCCAAAAGCTAACCCTAACACTTACCCGACACCCTAACCCTAACCTGACACCAGACACCTTAACCCTAACCCTAACCCTAACCCTAACACTAAACTTAAACCCTAACACGACAGCAGACACCCTAACCCTAACCCTAACCCTCACCTGACACAACACAACCAAATCCTAACCCGACACCCAAACCCTAATCCTAACTCTTACCCGAAACACTAACACTAACCCGACACGCTAACACGACATCCTAAACAGAAATACTAACCTGATATCCTAACACTAACCCAAGCCGTAAACTTAACCCTAAAACTTACCCTAACCCTAACACTAACGCTAACCCAACACCCAAAACCTAAATCTAACTGTTACCCGGAACCCTAACCCTAACCCGACACTAGACACCTTAACCCTAACCCTAACCATATCCCTAACCCTAACACTAAACCTAAACCCTAACACGAGAGCAGACACCCTAACCCTAACCCTAACCCTCACCTGACACAAGACAACCTAACCCTAACCCGACACCCAAACGCTAATCCTAACTCTTACCCGAAACACTAACCCTAACCCGACACGCTAACACGACATCCTGAACAGTAATACTAACCCGATATCCTAACACTAACCCAAGCCGTAAACTTAACCCTAAAACTTACCCTAACCCTAACACTAACCCTAAGACTTACCGGACACCCAAACCCTAACCCTAACCCTAAACATAACCTTAACCCTAATGCTAACCCTAACCCAAATGCTAAACCTAAACCTAACCCTAACTGAACACGCTAACCCGACAACCTAACACGACAACCTAACCGACACCCAAACCCTAAACCTAACCCTTACTTGACACCCTAACCCTAACCCGACACCCTAAGCCTACCCCTACCCCTAACCCTAACCCTAACCCTAACCCTAACCCTAACACCCTAAACCTAACCCTAACCCTAACCCAAATCCTAACCATAACACGACATCCTAACCCTAACACTAACGCTAACCCAACACCCAAAACCTAACTCTAACTGTTACCCGGAACCCTAACCCTAACACGACAGCAGACGCCCTAACCCTAACCCTGAACCCAACCCGACACCAGACACCCAATCCCCAACTCTAACACGACACCCAAACATTAACCCAAAACCTAACCCTAAACCTAACCCTAACCCTAACCCTATCCCTAAACTTAACCTTAACCCGACACCAAACACCCTAACCCTAACCCGACACCAGACACCCAAACCCTAACACTAACATGACAGCCAAACACTAACCCTAACCCTAACCATAACCCTAACCCTAACCCGACACCCAAAATCTAACCCTAACCCGACACTCTAACCCTAAACCTAACTCTAACACCCTAACCCTAACCCTTACCCTAACCTAACACTATACCTAACGGCAACACTAACCCTAACCCTAACACTAACACAACACACTAACCCTAACCCTAACCATAACATCCTAACCCTAACCCTTACCCTAAACCCTAATGCTATCCCTAACCGCAACACTAACCCTAACCCAACACGCTAACACGACGTCCTAAACAGAAATCCTAACCCGATATCCTAACACTAACCCAAGCCGTAAACTTAACCCTAACACTTACCCTAACCCTAACACTACCCCTAACACTTACTGGACACCCAAACACTAACCCTAACCCTAAACCTAACCATAACCCTAACCCTAAACCTATCCCTAACTCTAAACCTAACCCTAACCCTAACACGACACCTTAACCTTAAACCTAAACCGACACCCTAAACTTACTCCCAAAACATAACTGGAAATCCTAACCCGAAACCCTATACCTAACCCTAACTGGACACCCTAACCCTAACCATAACACGACACCCAAATCCTAACCCGACACCCTAAACCTAACCCAAACCCTAACCCTAACCCTATACCTAACCCAAATCCGAACCATAACACGACATCCTAACCCTAACACTAAAGCTAACCCAACAACCAAAACCTAAATCTAACTGTTACCCGGAACCCTAACCCTAACATGACAGGAGACGCCCTAACCCTAACCCTGAACCCAACCCGACACCAGACACCCAAACCACAACTCTAACATGACACCCAAACACTAACCCAAAACCTAACCCTAAACCTAACCCTAACCCTATCCCTAAACTTAACCTCAACCCGACACCAAACACCCTAACCCTAACCCGACACCAGACACCCAAACTCTAACCCTAACATGACACCCAAACACTAACCCTAACCCTAACCCTAACCCTAACACGACACCCAAAATCCAACCCTAACCCGACACTCTAACCCTAACCCTAACCCTAACACCCTAACCCTAACCCTTACCCTAACCCTAACGCTATCCCTAATCGCAACACTAACCCTAACCTTTACCCTAACACGACACACTAACCCTAAACCTAACACAACATGTTAAGCCTAACCCTAACCCTTACCCTAACCCTAACCCGACAACAAACACCCTAAACCTAACCCTAACCCTAAGCCAAATCCTAACCATAACACGACATCCTAACCCTAATACTAACCCTAACCCTAACACGACAGCAGATACTCCAACTCTAACCCGACATCCAAACCCTAACCCTAAACCTCGCCCTAAACCTAACCCGACAACAGACACCCTAACCCTAACCCAACACCCAAAATCTAACCCGAACCCCTAACCCTAACCCGACAGCAGACGCCCTAACACTAATCCTAAACCTAACCCAACACCCAAAAGCTAACCCTAAAACTTACCCGACACCCTAACCCTAACACGACAGCAGACACCCTAACCCTAACCCTCACCCTCACCTGACACAAGACAACCTAACCCTAACCCGACACCCAAACCCTAATCCTAAATGTTACCCTAAACACTAACCCTAACCCGACACGCTAACACGACGTCCTAAACAGAAATCCTAACCCGATATCCTAACACTAACCCAAGCCGTAAACTTAACCCTAACACTTACCCTAACCCTAACACTACCCCTAACACTTACTGGACACCCAAACACTAACCCTAACCCTAAACCTAACCATAACCCTAACCGTAAACCTATCCCTAACTCTAAACCTAACCCTAACCCTAACACGACACCTTAACCTTAAACCTAAACCGACACCCTAATCTTACTCCCAAAACATAACTGGAAATCCTAACCCGAAACCCTATACCTAACCCTAACTGGACACCCTAACCCTAACCATAACACGACACCCAAATCCTAACCCGACACCCTAAACCTAACCCAAACCCTAACCCGACACCCTAAAACTAACCCAAACCCTAACCCTAACCCTATACCTAACCCAAATCCGAACCATAACACGAAATCCTAACCCTAACACTAATGCTAACCCAACACGCAAAACCTAAGTATAACTGTTACCCGGAACCCTAACCCTAACATGACAGGAGACGCCCTAACCCTAACCCTGAACCCAACCCGACACCAGACACCCAAACCCCAACTCTAACACGACACCCAAACACTAACCCAAAACCTAACCCTAAAACTAACCCAACACCCAAAAGCTAACCCTAACACTTACCCGACACTCTAAGGCTAACCCGGCACCAGACACCTTAACCCTAACCCTAACCCTAACCCTAACCCTAAAACTAAACCTAAACACTAACAGGACAGCAGACACCCTAACACTAAATCTAATCCTCACCTGACACAAGACAACCTAACCCTAACCCGACACCCAAACCCTAATCCTAACTCTTACCCGAAACACTAACCCTAACCCGACACGCTAACATGACGTCCTAAACAGAAATCCTAACCCAATATCCTAACACTAACCCAAGCCGTAAACTTAACCCTAACACTTACCCTAAACCTAACACTAACCCTAAAACTTACTGGACACCCAAACACTAACCCTAACCCTAAACCTAACCATAACACTAACCCTAAACATATCCCTAAATCTAACCCTAACCCTAACCCTTACGTGACACCCTAACCCTAACCCGACACCCTAACCCTAACCCTAACGCTAACCCTATTCCTAGCCTTAACACTAACCCTAACCCTAAACCCTAACCCTAACCCTAACCCTAACCCTAACACCCTAAACCTAACCCTAACCCTAACCCAAATCCTAACCATAACACGACATCCTAACCCTAACACTAACGCTAACCCAACACCCAATACCTAACTCTACCTGTTGCCCGAAACCCTAACCCTAACATGACAGCAGACGCCCTAACCCTAACCCTGAACACAACCCGACACCAGACACCCGAACCCCAACTCTAACACGACACCCAAACACTAACCCAAAACCTAACCCTAAACCTAACCCTAACCCTATCCCTAAACTTAACCTTAACCCAACACCAAACACCCTAACCCTAACCCGACACCAGACACCCAAACCCTAACCCTAACATGACACCCAAACACTAACCCTAACCCTAAACCTAACCATAACCATAACCCTAACCCTAACCCGACATCAGACACCCTTACCCCAAACCTAACCCTAACCCGTCAACAGACACCCTAACTCTAACCCTAACCCTAACCCTAACCCAACACACAAAACCTAACCCTAACACTTACCCGAATCCCTAAACCTAACCCGACACCAGACACCCTAACCCGAACCCTAACCTTAACCCTAACCCGACAACAGACACCCTAACCCTAACCCTAAACCTAACCCAACTCCCAAAAGCTAACCCTAACACTTACCCGACACCCTAACCCTAACCTGACACCAGACACCTTAACCCTAACCCTAACCCTAACCCTAACACTAAACTTAAACCCTAACACGACAGCAGACACACTAACCCTAACCCTCACCTGACACAACACAACCAAATCCTAACCCGACACCCAAACCCTAATCCTAACTCTTACCCGAAACACTAACACTAACCCGACACGCTAACACGACATCCTAAACAGAAATACTAACCTGATATCCTAACACTAACCCAAGCCGTAAACTTAACCCTAAAACTTACCCTAACCCTAACACTAACGCTAACCCAACACCCAAAACCTAAATCTAACTGTTACCCGGAACCCTAACACTAACCCGACACTAGACACCTTAACCCTAACCCTAACCATATCCCTAACCCTAACACTAAACCTAAACCCTAACACGAGAGCAGACACCCTAACCCTAACCCTAACCCTCACCTGACACAAGACAACCTAACCCTAACCCGACACCCAAACGCTAATCCTAACTCTTACCCGAAACACTAACCCTAAACCGACACGCTAACACGACATCCTGAACAGTAATACTAACCCGATATCCTAACACTAACCCAAGCCGTAAACTTAACCCTAAAACTTACCCTAACCCTAACACTAACCGTAAGACTTACCGGACACCCAAACCCTAACCCTAACCCTAAACATAACCTTAACCCTAATGCTAACCCTAACCCAAATGCTAAACCTAAACCTAACCCTAACTGAACACGCTAACCCGACAACCTAACACGACAACCTAACCGACACCCAAACCCTAAACCTAACCCTTACTTGACACCCTAACCCTAACCCGACACCCTAAGCCTAACCCTAACCCTAACCCTAACCCTAACCCTAACCCTAACCCTAACACCCTAAACCTAACCCTAACCCTAACCCAAATCCTAACCATAACACGACATCCTAACCCTAACACTAACGCTAACGCAACACCCAAAACCTAACTCTAACTGTTACCCGGAACCCTAACCCTAACACGACAGCAGACGCCCTAACCCTAACCCTGAACCCAACCCGACACCAGACACCCAATCCCCAACTCTAACACGACACCCAAACATTAACCCAAAACCTAACCTAAACCTAACCCTAAACCTAACCCTATCCCTAAACTTAACCTTAACCCGACACCAAACACCCTAACCCTAACCCGACACCAGACACCCAAACCCTAACACTAACATGACAGCCAAACACTAACCCTAACCCTAACCATAACCCTAACCCTAACCCGACACCCAAAATCTAACCCTAACCCGACACTCTAACCCTAAACCTAACCCTAACACCCTAACCCTAACCCTTACCCTAACCCTAACGCTATCCCTAATCGCAACACTAACCCTAACCTTTACCCTAACACGACACACTAACCCTAAACCTAACACAACATGTTAAGCCTAACCCTAACCCTTACCCTAACCCTAACCCGACAACAAACACCCTAAACCTAACCCTAACCCTAAGCCAAATCCTAACCATAACACGACATCCTAACCCTAATACTAACCCTAACCCTAACACGACAGCAGATACTCCAACTCTAACCCGACATCCAAACCCTAACCCTAAACCTCGCCCTAAACCTAACCCGACAACAGACACCCTAACCCTAACCCAACACCCAAAATCTAACCCGAACCCCTAACCCTAACCCGACAGCAGACGCCCTAACACTAATCCTAAACCTAACCCAACACCCAAAAGCTAACCCTAAAACTTACCCAACACCCTAACCCTAACACGACAGCAGACACCCTAACCCTAACCCTCACCCTCACCTGACACAAGACAACCTAACCCTAACCCGACACCCAAACCCTAATCCTAAATGTTACCCTAAACACTAACCCTAACCCGACACGCTAACACGACGTCCTAAACAGAAATCCTAACCCGATATCCTAACACTAACCCAAGCCGTAAACTTAACCCTAACACTTACCCTAACCCTAACACTACCCCTAACACTTACTGGACACCCAAACACTAACCCTAACCCTAAACCTAACCATAACCCTAACCCTAAACCTATCCCTAACTCTAAACCTAACCCTAACCCTAACACGACACCTTAACCTTAAACCTAAACCGACACCCTAATCTTACTCCCAAAACATAACTGGAAATCCTAACCCGAAACCCTATACCTAACCCTAACTGGACACCCTAAACCTAACCATAACACGACACCCATATCCTAACCCGACACCCTAAACCTAAGCCAAACCCTAACCCGACACCCTAAACCTAAGCCAAACCCTAACCCTAACCCTATACCTAACCCAAATCCGAACCATAACACGAAATCCTAACCCTAACACTAACGCTAACCCAACACCCAAAACCTAAGTCTAACTGTTACCCGGAACCCTAACCCTAACATGACAGGAGACGCCCTAACCCTAACCCTGAACCCAACCCGACACCAGACACCCAAACCCCAACTCTAACACGACACCCAAACACTAACCCAAAACCTAACCCTAAACCTAACCCTAACCCTATCCCTAAACTTAACCTCAACCCGACACCAAACACCCTAACCCTAACCCGACACCAGACACCCAAACTCTAACCCTAACATGACACCCAAACACTAACCCTAACCCTAACCCTAACCCTAACACGACACCCAAAATCCAACCCTAACCCGACACTCTAACCCTAACCCTAACCCTAACACCCTAACCCTAACCCTTACCCTAACCCTAACGCTTTCCCTAATCGCAACACTAACCCTAACCTTTACCCTAACACGACACACTAACCCTAAACCTAACACAACATGTTAAGCCTAACCCTAACCCTTACCCTAACCCTAACCCGACAACAAACACCCTAAACCTAACCCTAACCCTAAGCCAAATCCTAACCATAACACGACATCCTAACCCTAATACTAACCCTAACCCTAACACGACAGCAGATACTCCAACTCTAACCCGACATCCAAACCCTAACCCTAAACCTCGCCCTAAACCTAACCCGACAACAGACACCCTAACCCTAACCCAACACCCAAAATCTAACCCGAACCCCTAACCCTAACCCGACAGCAGACGCCCTAACACTAATCCTAAACCTAACCCAACACCCAAAAGCTAACCCTAAAACTTACCCGACACCCTAACCCTAACACGACAGCAGACACCCTAACCCTAACCCTCACCCTCACCTGACACAAGACAACCTAACCCTAACCCGACACCCAAACCCTAATCCTAAATGTTACCCTAAACACTAACCCTAACCCGACACGCTAACACGACGTCCTAAACAGAAATCCTAACCCGATATCCTAACACTAACCCAAGCCGTAAACTTAACCCTAACACTTACCCTAACCCTAACACTACCCCTAACACTTACTGGACACCCAAACACTAACCCTAACCCTAAACCTAACCATAACCCTAACCCTAAACCTATCCCTAACTCTAAACCTAACCCTAACCCTAACACGACACCTTTACCTTAAACCTAAACCGACACCCTAATCTTACTCCCAAAACATAACTGGAAATCCTAACCCGAAACCCTATACCTAACCCTAACTGGACACCCTAAACCTAACCATAACACGACACCCATATCCTAACCCGACACCCTAAACCTAACCCAAACCCTAACCCGACACCCTAAACCTAACCCAAACCCTAACCCTAACCCTATACCTAACCCAAATCCGAACCATAACACGAAATCCTAACCCTAACACTAACGCTAACCCAACACCCAAAACCTAAGTCTAACTGTTACCCGGAACCCTAACCCTAACATGACAGGAGACGCCCTAACCCTAACCCTGAACCCAACCCGACACCAGACACCCAAACCCCAACTCTAACACGACACACAAACACTAACCCAAAACCTAACCCTAAACGTAACCCTAACCCTATCCCTAAACTTAACCTCAACCCGACACCAAACACCCTAACCCTAACCCGACACCAGACACCCAAACTCTAACCCTAACATGACACCCAAACACTAACCCTAACCCTAACCCTAACTCTAACACGACACCCAAAATCCAACCCTAACCCGACACTCTAACCCTAACCCTAACCCTAACACCCTAACCCTAACCATTACCCTAACCCTAACGCTATCCCTAACGGCAACACTAACCCTAACCTTTACCCTAACACGACACACTAACCCTAAACCTAACACAACATGTTAAGCCTAACCCTAACCCTTACCCTAACCCTAACCCGACAACAAACACCCTAAACCTAAACCTAACCCTAAGCCAAATCCTAACCATAACACGACATCCTAACCCTAACACTAACCCTAACCTTAACACGACAGCACACACCCCAACTCTAACCCGACATCCAAATCCTAACCCTAAACCTCACCCTGACCCTAACCCGACAACAGAATCCCTAACCCTAACACTAACCCTAACCCGACATCAGACACCCTAACCCCAACCCTAACCCTAACCCGTCAACAGACACCCTAACTCTAACCCAAACCCGTCAACAGACACCCTAACTCTAACCCTAAACCTAACCCTAACCCAAACCCTAACCCTATACCTAAATTTAAACCTAACCCTAACCCCTAACCCTAACCCTAACCCTAACACCATAAACCGAACCCTAACCCTAACCCAAATCCTAACCATAACACGACATCCTAACCCTTACACTAACGCTAACCCAACACCCAAAACCTAACTCTAACTGTTACCTGGAACCCTAACCCTAACATGACAGCAGACGCCCTAACCCTAACCGGGAACCCAACCCGACACCAGACACCCGAACCCCAACTCTAACACGACACCCAAACACTAACCCAAAACCTAACCCTAAACCTAACCCTAACCCTAACCCTATCCCTAAAATTAACCTTAACCCGACACCAAACACCCTAATCCTAACCCGACACCAGACACCCAAACCCTAACCCTAACATGACACCCAAACACTAACCCTAACCCTAACCCAAAATCTAACCCTAACCCGACATTCTAACCCTAACCCTAACCCTAACATCCTAACCCTAACCCTTACCCTAACACTAACGCTAACCCTAACCGCAACACTAACCCTAACCCTAACACGACACACTAACCCTAAACCTACCACAACATGTTAAGCCTAACCCTAACCCTTACCCTAACCCTAACCCGACAACAAACACCCTTAACCTAACCCTAACCCTAACCCAAATCCTAACCATAACACGACATCCTAACCCTATCACTAACGCTAACCCAACACCCAAAACCTAACTCTAACTGTTACCCGGAACCCTAACCCTAACACGACAGCAGACGCCCTAACCCAAACCATGAACCCAACCCGACACCAGACACCCAATCCCAAACTCTAACACGACACCCAAACACTAACCCTAATCCTAACCCTAACCCTAACCCTAAACTTAACCATAACCCGACACCAAACACCCTAACCCTAACCCGACACCAGACACCCAAACCCTAACCCTAACATGACACCCAATCACTAACCCTAAACCTACCCCTAACCCTAACCCAAACCCTAACCCTAACCCTAACCCGACACCCAAAATCTAACCCTAACCCGACACTCTAACCCTAACACTAACCCTAACATCCTAACCCTAACCCTAACGCTATCCCTAACCGCAACACAAACCCTAACCCTAACCCTAACCCTAACATGACACACTAACACTAAACATAACACAACATGTTAAGCCTAACACTAACCCTTACACTAACCCTAACCCAACAACAGACACCCTAACCCTGATCCTAACCCAACACCCAAAACCTAACCCTAACACTTACCCGAACCCCTAACCCTAACCCGACAGCAGACGCCCTCACAGTAACCCTAAACCTAACCATAACCATAACCCTAAACCTAACCCGACATCAGACACCGAACCCCAACCCTAACCCTAACCCGTCAACAGACACCCTAACCCTAACCCTAAACCTAACCCAACACCCAAAGCCGAACCCTAACACTTACCCGACACCCTAACCCTAACCCTAACCCGTCAACGGACACCCTAACCCTAACCCTAACCCTAACCCAACACACAAAACCTAACCCTAACACTTACCCGAATCCCTAAAACTAACCCGACACCAGACACCTTAACCCCAACACTAACCTTAACCCTAACACGACAACAGACACCCAAACCCTAATCCTAAACCTAACCCAACACCCAAAAGCTAACCCCAACACTTACCCGACACCCTAACCCTAACCCGACACCAGACACCTTAACCCTAACCCTAAACATAACCCTAACCCTAACACTAAACCTAAACACTAGCACGACAGCAGACACTCAGTCCTAACCCTAACCATCACCTGACACAAGACAACCTAACACTAACCCGACACCCAAACCCTAATCCTAACTCTTACCCGAAAAACTAACCCTAACCTGACACGCTAACACGACGTCTTAAACAGAAATCCTAACCCGATATCCTAACACTAACCCAAGCCGTAAACTTAACCCTAACACTTACCCTAACCCTAACACTACCCCTAACACTTACTGGACACCCAAACACTAACCCTAACCCTAAACCTAACCATAACCCTAACCGTAAACCTATCCCTAACTCTAAACCTAACCCTAACCCTAACACGACACCTTAACCTTAAACCTAAACCAACACCCTAATCTTACTCCCAAAACATAACTGGAAATCCTAACCCGAAACCCTATACCTAACCCTAACTGGACACCCTAACCCTAACCATAACACGACACCCAAATCCTAACCCGACACCCTAAACCTAACCCAAACCCTAACCCGACACCCTAAAACTAACCCAAACCCTAACCCTAACCCTATACCTAACCCAAATCCGAACCATAACACGACATCCTAACCCTAACACTAATGCTAACCCAACACCCAAAACCTAAGTCTAACTGTTACCCGGAACTCTAACCCTAACATGACAGGAGACGCCCTAACCCTAACCCTGAACCCAACCCGACATCAGACACCCAAACCCCAACTCTAACACGACACCCAAACACTAACCCAAAACCTAACCCTAAAACTAACCCAACACCCAAAAGCTAACCCTAACACTTACCCGACACTCTAACCCTAACCCGGCACCAGACACCTTAACCCTAACCCTAACCATAACCCTAACCCTAAAACTAAACCTAAACACTAACAGGACAGCAGACACCCTAACACTAAATCTAATCCTCACCTGACACAAGACAACCTAACCCTAACCCGACACCCAAACCCTAATCCTAACTCTTACCCGAAACACTAACCCTAACCCGACACGCTAACATGACGTCCTAAACAGAAATCCTAACCCGATATCCTAACACTAACCCAAGCCGTAAACTTAACCCTAACACTTACCCTAATCCTAACACTAACACTAAAACTTACTGGACACCCAAACACTAACCCTAACCCTAAACCTAACCATAACACTAACCCTAAACATATCCCTAAATCTAACCCTAACCCTAACCCTAACACGACACCCTAACCTTAAACCTAACCCGACACACTAATCTTACTCCCAAAACATAACTGGAAACCCTTACCCGAAACCCTATAACTAACCCTAACTGGACACCCTAACCCTAACCATAACACGACACCCAAAACCTAACCTTAACCCTAAGCCTAACCTTAACCCTAATGCTAACCCTAACCCAAATGCTAAACCTAAACCTAACCCTAATTGAACACGCTAACCCGACAACCTAACCGGACAACCTAACCGAAACCCAAACCCTAACCCTAACCCTTACGTGACACCCTAACCCTAACCCGACACCCTAACCCTAACCCTAACGCTAACCCTATTCCTAGCCTTAACACTAACCCTAACCCTAAACCCTAACCCTAACCCTAACCCTAACCCTAACACCCTAAACCTAACCCTAACCCTAACCCAAATCCTAACCATAACACGACATCCTAACCCTAACACTAACGCTAACCCAACACCCAATACCTAACTCTACCTGTTGCCCGAAACCCTAACCCTAACATGACAGCAGACGCCCTAACCCTAACCCTGAACACAACCCGACACCAGACACCCGAACCCCAACTCTAACACGACACCCAAACACTAACCCAAAACCTAACCCTAAACCTAACCCTAACCCTATCCCTAAACTTAACCTTAACCCAACACCAAACACCCTAACCCTAACCCGACACCAGACACCCAAACCCTAACCCTAACATGACACCCAAACACTAACCCTAACCCTAAACCTAACCATAACCATAACCCTAACCCTAACCCGACATCAGACACCCTTACCCCAAACCTAACCCTAACCCGTCAACAGACACCCTAACTCTAACCCTAACCCTAACCCTAACCCAACACACAAAACCTAACCCTAACACTTACCCGAATCCCTAAACCTAACCCGACACCAGACACCCTAACCCAAACCCTAACCTTAACCCTAACCCGACAACAGACACCCTAACCCTAACCCTAAACCTAACCCAACTCCCAAAAGCTAACCCTAACACTTACCCGACACCCTAACCCTAACCTGACACCAGACACCTTAACCCTAACCCTAACCCTAACCCTAACACTAAACTTAAACCCTAACACGACAGCAGACACCCTAACCCTAACCCTAACCCTCACCTGACACAACACAACCAAATCCTAACCCGACACCCAAACCCTAATCCTAACTCTTACCCGAAACACTAACACTAACCCGACACGCTAACACGACATCCTAAACAGAAATACTAACCTGATATCCTAACACTAACCCAAGCCGTAAACTTAACCCTAAAACTTACCCTAACCCTAACACTAACGCTAACCCAACACCCAAAACCTAAATCTAACTGTTACCCGGAACCCTAACCCTAACCCGACACTAGACACCTTAACCCTAACCCTAACCATATCCCTAACCCTAACACTAAACCTAAACCCTAACACGAGAGCAGACACCCTAACCCTAACCCTAACCCTCACCTGACACAAGACAACCTAACCCTAACCCGACACCCAAACGCTAATCCTAACTCTTACCCGAAACACTAACCCTAACCCGACACGCTAACACGACATCCTGAACAGTAATACTAACCCGATATCCTAACACTAACCCAAGCCGTAAACTTAACCCTAAAACTTACCCTAACCCTAACACTAACCCTAAGACTTACCGGACACCCAAACCCTAACCCTAACCCTAAACATAACCTTAACCCTAATGCTAACCCTAACCCAAATGCTAAACCTAAACCTAACCCTAACTGAACACGCTAACCCGACAACCTAACACGACAACCTAACCGACACCCAAACCCTAAACCTAACCCTTACTTGACACCCTAACCCTAACCCGACACCCTAAGCCTACCCCTACCCCTAACCCTAACCCTAACCCTAACCCTAACCCTAACACCCTAAACCTAACCCTAACCCTAACCCAAATCCTAACCATAACACGACATCCTAACCCTAACACTAACGCTAACCCAACACCCAAAACCTAACTCTAACTGTTACCCGGAACCCTAACCCTAACACGACAGCAGACGCCCTAACCCTAACCCTGAACCCAACCCGACACCAGACACCCAATCCCCAACTCTAACACGACACCCAAACATTAACCCAAAACCTAACCCTAAACCTAACCCTAACCCTAACCCTATCCCTAAACTTAACCTTAACCCGACACCAAACACCCTAACCCTAACCCGACACCAGACACCCAAACCCTAACACTAACATGACAGCCAAACACTAACCCTAACCCTAACCATAACCCTAACCCTAACCCGACACCCAAAATCTAACCCTAACCCGACACTCTAACCCTAAACCTAACTCTAACACCCTAACCCTAACCCTTACCCTAACCTAACACTATACCTAACGGCAACACTAACCCTAACCCTAACACTAACACAACACACTAACCCTAACCCTAACCATAACATCCTAACCCTAACCCTTACCCTAAACCCTAATGCTATCCCTAACCGCAACACTAACCCTAACCCAACACGCTAACACGACGTCCTAAACAGAAATCCTAACCCGATATCCTAACACTAACCCAAGCCGTAAACTTAACCCTAACACTTACCCTAACCCTAACACTACCCCTAACACTTACTGGACACCCAAACACTAACCCTAACCCTAAACCTAACCATAACCCTAACCCTAAACCTATCCCTAACTCTAAACCTAACCCTAACCCTAACACGACACCTTAACCTTAAACCTAAACCGACACCCTAAACTTACTCCCAAAACATAACTGGAAATCCTAACCCGAAACCCTATACCTAACCCTAACTGGACACCCTAACCCTAACCATAACACGACACCCAAATCCTAACCCGACACCCTAAACCTAACCCAAACCCTAACCCTAACCCTATACCTAACCCAAATCCGAACCATAACACGACATCCTAACCCTAACACTAAAGCTAACCCAACAACCAAAACCTAAATCTAACTGTTACCCGGAACCCTAACCCTAACATGACAGGAGACGCCCTAACCCTAACCCTGAACCCAACCCGACACCAGACACCCAAACCACAACTCTAACATGACACCCAAACACTAACCCAAAACCTAACCCTAAACCTAACCCTAACCCTATCCCTAAACTTAACCTCAACCCGACACCAAACACCCTAACCCTAACCCGACACCAGACACCCAAACTCTAACCCTAACATGACACCCAAACACTAACCCTAACCCTAACCCTAACCCTAACACGACACCCAAAATCCAACCCTAACCCGACACTCTAACCCTAACCCTAACCCTAACACCCTAACCCTAACCCTTACCCTAACCCTAACGCTATCCCTAATCGCAACACTAACCCTAACCTTTACCCTAACACGACACACTAACCCTAAACCTAACACAACATGTTAAGCCTAACCCTAACCCTTACCCTAACCCTAACCCGACAACAAACACCCTAAACCTAACCCTAACCCTAAGCCAAATCCTAACCATAACACGACATCCTAACCCTAATACTAACCCTAACCCTAACACGACAGCAGATACTCCAACTCTAACCCGACATCCAAACCCTAACCCTAAACCTCGCCCTAAACCTAACCCGACAACAGACACCCTAACCCTAACCCAACACCCAAAATCTAACCCGAACCCCTAACCCTAACCCGACAGCAGACGCCCTAACACTAATCCTAAACCTAACCCAACACCCAAAAGCTAACCCTAAAACTTACCCGACACCCTAACCCTAACACGACAGCAGACACCCTAACCCTAACCCTCACCCTCACCTGACACAAGACAACCTAACCCTAACCCGACACCCAAACCCTAATCCTAAATGTTACCCTAAACACTAACCCTAACCCGACACGCTAACACGACGTCCTAAACAGAAATCCTAACCCGATATCCTAACACTAACCCAAGCCGTAAACTTAACCCTAACACTTACCCTAACCCTAACACTACCCCTAACACTTACTGGACACCCAAACACTAACCCTAACCCTAAACCTAACCATAACCCTAACCGTAAACCTATCCCTAACTCTAAACCTAACCCTAACCCTAACACGACACCTTAACCTTAAACCTAAACCAACACCCTAATCTTACTCCCAAAACATAACTGGAAATCCTAACCCGAAACCCTATACCTAACCCTAACTGGACACCCTAACCCTAACCATAACACGACACCCAAATCCTAACCCGACACCCTAAACCTAACCCAAACCCTAACCCGACACCCTAAAACTAACCCAAACCCTAACCCTAACCCTATACCTAACCCAAATCCGAACCATAACACGACATCCTAACCCTAACACTAATGCTAACCCAACACGCAAAACCTAAGTATAACTGTTACCCGGAACCCTAACCCTAACATGACAGGAGACGCCCTAACCCTAACCCTGAACCCAACCCGACACCAGACACCCAAACCCCAACTCTAACACGACACCCAAACACTAACCCAAAACCTAACCCTAAAACTAACCCAACACCCAAAAGCTAACCCTAACACTTACCCGACACTCTAAGGCTAACCCGGCACCAGACACCTTAACCCTAACCCTAACCCTAACCCTAACCCTAAAACTAAACCTAAACACTAACAGGACAGCAGACACCCTAACACTAAATCTAATCCTCACCTGACACAAGACAACCTAACCCTAACCCGACACCCAAACCCTAATCCTAACTCTTACCCGAAACACTAACCCTAACCCGACACGCTAACATGACGTCCTAAACAGAAATCCTAACCCAATATCCTAACACTAACCCAAGCCGTAAACTTAACCCTAACACTTACCCTAAACCTAACACTAACCCTAAAACTTACTGGACACCCAAACACTAACCCTAACCCTAAACCTAACCATAACACTAACCCTAAACATATCCCTAAATCTAACCCTAACCCTAACCCTAACACGACACCCTAACCTTAAACCTAACCTGACACACTAATCTTACTCCCAAAACATAACTGGAAACCCTTACCCGAAACCCTATAACTAACCCTAACTGGACACCCTAACCCTAACCATAACACGACACCCAAAACCTAACCTTAACCCTAAGCCTAACCTTAACCCTAATGCTAACCCTAACCCAAATGCTAAACCTAAACCTAACCCTAATTGAACACGCTAACCCGACAACCTAACCGGACAACCTAACCGAAACCCAAACCCTAACCCTAACCCTTACGTGACACCCTAACCCTAACCCGACACCCTAACCCTAACCCTAACGCTAACCCTATTCCTAGCCTTAACACTAACCCTAACCCTAAACCCTAACCCTAACCCTAACCCTAACCCTAACACCCTAAACCTAACCCTAACCCTAACCCAAATCCTAACCATAACACGACATCCTAACCCTAACACTAACGCTAACCCAACACCCAATACCTAACTCTACCTGTTGCCCGAAACCCTAACCCTAACATGACAGCAGACGCCCTAACCCTAACCCTGAACACAACCCGACACCAGACACCCGAACCCCAACTCTAACACGACACCCAAACACTAACCCAAAACCTAACCCTAAACCTAACCCTAACCCTATCCCTAAACTTAACCTTAACCCAACACCAAACACCCTAACCCTAACCCGACACCAGACACCCAAACCCTAACCCTAACATGACACCCAAACACTAACCCTAACCCTAAACCTAACCATAACCATAACCCTAACCCTAACCCGACATCAGACACCCTTACCCCAAACCTAACCCTAACCCGTCAACAGACACCCTAACTCTAACCCTAACCCTAACCCTAACCCAACACACAAAACCTAACCCTAACACTTACCCGAATCCCTAAACCTAACCCGACACCAGACACCCTAACCCGAACCCTAACCTTAACCCTAACCCGACAACAGACACCCTAACCCTAACCCTAAACCTAACCCAACTCCCAAAAGCTAACCCTAACACTTACCCGACACCCTAACCCTAACCTGACACCAGACACCTTAACCCTAACCCTAACCCTAACCCTAACACTAAACTTAAACCCTAACACGACAGCAGACACACTAACCCTAACCCTCACCTGACACAACACAACCAAATCCTAACCCGACACCCAAACCCTAATCCTAACTCTTACCCGAAACACTAACACTAACCCGACACGCTAACACGACATCCTAAACAGAAATACTAACCTGATATCCTAACACTAACCCAAGCCGTAAACTTAACCCTAAAACTTACCCTAACCCTAACACTAACGCTAACCCAACACCCAAAACCTAAATCTAACTGTTACCCGGAACCCTAACACTAACCCGACACTAGACACCTTAACCCTAACCCTAACCATATCCCTAACCCTAACACTAAACCTAAACCCTAACACGAGAGCAGACACCCTAACCCTAACCCTAACCCTCACCTGACACAAGACAACCTAACCCTAACCCGACACCCAAACGCTAATCCTAACTCTTACCCGAAACACTAACCCTAAACCGACACGCTAACACGACATCCTGAACAGTAATACTAACCCGATATCCTAACACTAACCCAAGCCGTAAACTTAACCCTAAAACTTACCCTAACCCTAACACTAACCGTAAGACTTACCGGACACCCAAACCCTAACCCTAACCCTAAACATAACCTTAACCCTAATGCTAACCCTAACCCAAATGCTAAACCTAAACCTAACCCTAACTGAACACGCTAACCCGACAACCTAACACGACAACCTAACCGACACCCAAACCCTAAACCTAACCCTTACTTGACACCCTAACCCTAACCCGACACCCTAAGCCTAACCCTAACCCTAACCCTAACCCTAACCCTAACCCTAACCCTAACACCCTAAACCTAACCCTAACCCTAACCCAAATCCTAACCATAACACGACATCCTAACCCTAACACTAACGCTAACGCAACACCCAAAACCTAACTCTAACTGTTACCCGGAACCCTAACCCTAACACGACAGCAGACGCCCTAACCCTAACCCTGAACCCAACCCGACACCAGACACCCAATCCCCAACTCTAACACGACACCCAAACATTAACCCAAAACCTAACCTAAACCTAACCCTAAACCTAACCCTATCCCTAAACTTAACCTTAACCCGACACCAAACACCCTAACCCTAACCCGACACCAGACACCCAAACTCTAACCCTAACATGACACCCAAACACTAACCCTAACCCTAACCCTAACCCTAACACGACACCCAAAATCCAACCCTAACCCGACACTCTAACCCTAACCCTAACCCTAACACCCTAACCCTAACCCTTACCCTAACCCTAACGCTTTCCCTAATCGCAACACTAACCCTAACCTTTACCCTAACACGACACACTAACCCTAAACCTAACACAACATGTTAAGCCTAACCCTAACCCTTACCCTAACCCTAACCCGACAACAAACACCCTAAACCTAACCCTAACCCTAAGCCAAATCCTAACCATAACACGACATCCTAACCCTAATACTAACCCTAACCCTAACACGACAGCAGATACTCCAACTCTAACCCGACATCCAAACCCTAACCCTAAACCTCGCCCTAAACCTAACCCGACAACAGACACCCTAACCCTAACCCAACACCCAAAATCTAACCCGAACCCCTAACCCTAACCCGACAGCAGACGCCCTAACACTAATCCTAAACCTAACCCAACACCCAAAAGCTAACCCTAAAACTTACCCGACACCCTAACCCTAACACGACAGCAGACACCCTAACCCTAACCCTCACCCTCACCTGACACAAGACAACCTAACCCTAACCCGACACCCAAACCCTAATCCTAAATGTTACCCTAAACACTAACCCTAACCCGACACGCTAACACGACGTCCTAAACAGAAATCCTAACCCGATATCCTAACACTAACCCAAGCCGTAAACTTAACCCTAACACTTACCCTAACCCTAACACTACCCCTAACACTTACTGCACACCCAAACACTAACCCTAACCCTAAACCTAACCATAACCCTAACCCTAAACCTATCCCTAACTCTAAACCTAACCCTAACCCTAACACGACACCTTTACCTTAAACCTAAACCGACACCCTAATCTTACTCCCAAAACATAACTGGAAATCCTAACCCGAAACCCTATACCTAACCCTAACTGGACACCCTAAACCTAACCATAACACGACACCCATATCCTAACCCGACACCCTAAACCTAACCCAAACCCTAACCCGACACCCTAAACCTAACCCAAACCCTAACCCTAACCCTATACCTAACCCAAATCCGAACCATAACACGAAATCCTAACCCTAACACTAACGCTAACCCAACACCCAAAACCTAAGTCTAACTGTTACCCGGAACCCTAACCCTAACATGACAGGAGACGCCCTAACCCTAACCCTGAACCCAACCCGACACCAGACACCCAAACCCCAACTCTAACACGACACACAAACACTAACCCAAAACCTAACCCTAAACGTAACCCTAACCCTATCCCTAAACTTAACCTCAACCCGACACCAAACACCCTAACCCTAACCCGACACCAGACACCCAAACTCTAACCCTAACATGACACCCAAACACTAACCCTAACCCTAACCCTAACTCTAACACGACACCCAAAATCCAACCCTAACCCGACACTCTAACCCTAACCCTAACCCTAACACCCTAACCCTAACCATTACCCTAACCCTAACGCTATCCCTAACGGCAACACTAACCCTAACCTTTACCCTAACACGACACACTAACCCTAAACCTAACACAACATGTTAAGCCTAACCCTAACCCTTACCCTAACCCTAACCCGACAACAAACACCCTAAACCTAAACCTAACCCTAAGCCAAATCCTAACCATAACACGACATCCTAACCCTAACACTAACCCTAACCTTAACACGACAGCACACACCCCAACTCTAACCCGACATCCAAATCCTAACCCTAAACCTCACCCTGACCCTAACCCGACAACAGAATCCCTAACCCTAACACTAACCCTAACCCGACATCAGACACCCTAACCCCAACCCTAACCCTAACCCGTCAACAGACACCCTAACTCTAACCCAAACCCGTCAACAGACACCCTAACTCTAACCCTAAACCTAACCCTAACCCAAACCCTAACCCTATACCTAAATTTAAACCTAACCCTAACCCCTAACCCTAACCCTAACCCTAACACCATAAACCGAACCCTAACCCTAACCCAAATCCTAACCATAACACGACATCCTAACCCTTACACTAACGCTAACCCAACACCCAAAACCTAACTCTAACTGTTACCTGGAACCCTAACCCTAACATGACAGCAGACGCCCTAACCCTAACCGGGAACCCAACCCGACACCAGACACCCGAACCCCAACTCTAACACGACACCCAAACACTAACCCAAAACCTAACCCTAAACCTAACCCTAACCCTAACCCTATCCCTAAAATTAACCTTAACCCGACACCAAACACCCTAATCCTAACCCGACACCAGACACCCAAACCCTAACCCTAACATGACACCCAAACACTAACCCTAACCCTAACCCAAAATCTAACCCTAACCCGACATTCTAACCCTAACCCTAACCCTAACATCCTAACCCTAACCCTTACCCTAACACTAACGCTAACCCTAACCGCAACACTAACCCTAACCCTAACACGACACACTAACCCTAAACCTACCACAACATGTTAAGCCTAACCCTAACCCTTACCCTAACCCTAACCCGACAACAAACACCCTTAACCTAACCCTAACCCTAACCCAAATCCTAACCATAACACGACATCCTAACCCTATCACTAACGCTAACCCAACACCCAAAACCTAACTCTAACTGTTACCCGGAACCCTAACCCTAACACGACAGCAGACGCCCTAACCCAAACCATGAACCCAACCCGACACCAGACACCCAATCCCAAACTCTAACACGACACCCAAACACTAACCCTAATCCTAACCCTAACCCTAACCCTAAACTTAACCATAACCCGACACCAAACACCCTAACCCTAACCCGACACCAGACACCCAAACCCTAACCCTAACATGACACCCAATCACTAACCCTAAACCTACCCCTAACCCTAACCCAAACCCTAACCCTAACCCTAACCCGACACCCAAAATCTAACCCTAACCCGACACTCTAACCCTAACACTAACCCTAACATCCTAACCCTAACCCTAACGCTATCCCTAACCGCAACACAAACCCTAACCCTAACCCTAACCCTAACATGACACACTAACACTAAACATAACACAACATGTTAAGCCTAACACTAACCCTTACACTAACCCTAACCCAACAACAGACACCCTAACCCTGATCCTAACCCAACACCCAAAACCTAACCCTAACACTTACCCGAACCCCTAACCCTAACCCGACAGCAGACGCCCTCACAGTAACCCTAAACCTAACCATAACCATAACCCTAAACCTAACCCGACATCAGACACCGAACCCCAACCCTAACCCTAACCCGTCAACAGACACCCTAACCCTAACCCTAAACCTAACCCAACACCCAAAGCCGAACCCTAACACTTACCCGACACCCTAACCCTAACCCTAACCCGTCAACGGACACCCTAACCCTAACCCTAACCCTAACCCAACACACAAAACCTAACCCTAACACTTACCCGAATCCCTAAAACTAACCCGACACCAGACACCTTAACCCCAACACTAACCTTAACCCTAACACGACAACAGACACCCAAACCCTAATCCTAAACCTAACCCAACACCCAAAAGCTAACCCCAACACTTACCCGACACCCTAACCCTAACCCGACACCAGACACCTTAACCCTAACCCTAAACATAACCCTAACCCTAACACTAAACCTAAACACTAGCACGACAGCAGACACTCAGTCCTAACCCTAACCATCACCTGACACAAGACAACCTAACACTAACCCGACACCCAAACCCTAATCCTAACTCTTACCCGAAAAACTAACCCTAACCTGACACGCTAACACGACGTCTTAAACAGAAATCCTAACCCGATATCCTAACACTAACCCAAGCCGAAAACTTAACCCTAACACTTACCCTAACCCTAACACTTACCGGACACCCAAACACTAACCCTAACCTTAAACCTAACCATAACCCTAACCCTAAACCTATCACTAACTCTAACCCGAACCCTAACCCTAACCCTAACCCTGAACATACCCCGACACAAGACACCCAAACCCCAACTCTAACACGACACCCAAACACTAACCCAAAACCTAACCCTAAACCTAACCCTAACCCTAACCCTATCCCTAAACTTAACCTTAACCCGACACCAAACACCCTAACCCTAACCCGACACCAGACACCCAAACCCTAACCCTAACATGACACCCAAACACTAACCCTAACCCTAACCCGACACCCAAAATCTAACCCTAACCCGACACTCTAACCCTAACCCTAACCCTAACACCCTAACCCTAACACTTACCCTAACCCTAACGCTAACCCTAACTGCAACACTAACCCTAACCCTAACCCTAACACGACACACTAACCTTAAACCTAACACAACATGTTAAGCCTAACCCTAACCCTTACGCTAACCCTAACCCGACAACAAACACCCTAAACCTAACCCTAACCCTAAGCCAAATCCTAACCATAACACAACATCCTAAGGCTAACACTAACCCTAACCCTAACACGACAGCAGATACCCCAACTCTAACCCGACATCCAAACCCTAACCCTAAACCTCACCCTAAACCTAACCCGACAACAGACACCCTAACCCTAACCCTAACCCAACACCCAAAACCTAACCGGAACACTTACCCGAACCCCTAACCCTAACCTGACAGCAGACGCCCTAACCCTAATCCTAAACCTAACCATAACCATAACCCTAACCCTAACCCGACATCAGACACCCTAACCCCAACCCTAACCCTAACCCGTCAACAGACACCCTAACTCTAACCCAAACCCGTCAACAGACACCCTAACTCTAACCCTAAACCTAACCCTAACCCAAACCCTAACCCTATACCTCAATTTAAACCTAACCCTAACCCTAACCCCTAACCCTAACCCTAACCCTAAAACCATAAACCTAACCCTAACCCTAACCCAAATCCTAACCATAACACGACATCCTAACCCTATCACTGACGCTAACCCAACACCCAAAACCTAACTCTAACTGTTACCCGGAACCCTAACCCTAACACGACAGCAGATGCCCTAACCATAACCCTGAACCCAACCCGACACCAGACACCCAATCCCCAACTCTAACACGACACCCAAACACTAACCCTAAACCTAACCCTAACCCTAACCCTATCCCTAAACTTAACCTTACCCCAACACCAAACACCCTAACCATACCCCGACACCAGACACCCAAACCCTAACCCTAACATGACACCCAAAACTAACCCTAAACCTAACCCTAACCCTAACCCAAACCCTAACCCTAACCCTAAGCCGACACCCAAAATCTAACCCTAACCCGACACTCTAACCCTAACACTAACCCTAACATCCTAACCCTAACCCTAACGCTATCCCTAACCGCAACACTAACCCTAACCCTAACCCTAACCCTAACACGACACACTAACCCTAAACCTAAGACAACATATTAAGCCTAACACTAACCCTTACACTAACCCTAACCCAACAACAGACACCCTAACCCTAATCCTAACCCAACACAAAAACCTAACCTGAACACTTACCTGAACCCCTAACCCTAACCCGACAGCAGACGCCCCACAGTAAACCTGAACCTAACCATAACCATAACCCTAAACCTAACCCAAGATCAGACACCCTAACTCCAACCCTAACCATAACCCGTCAACAGACACCCTAACCCTAACCCTAAACCTAACCCAACACCCAAAACCGAACCCTAACACTTACCCGACACCCTAACCCTAACCCTAACACGTCAACAGACACCCTAACCCTAACCCTAACCCTAACCCAACACACAAAACCTAACCCTAACACTTACCCGAATCCCTAAACCTAACCCGACACCAGACACCTTAACCCCAACACTAACCTTAACCCTAACGCGACAACAGACACCCTAACCCTAATCCTAAACCTAACCCAACACCCAAAAGCTAACCCTAACACTTACCCGACACCCTAACCCTAACCCGACACCAGACACCTTAACCCTAACCCTAAACATAACCCTAACCATAACACTAAACCTAAACACTAACACGACAGCAGACACCCAGCCCTAACCCTAACCCTCACGTGACACAAGACAACCTAACCCTAACCCGACACCCAAACCCTAATCCTAACTCTTACCCGAAACACTAACCCTAACCTGACACGCTAACACGACGTCCTAAACAGAAATCCTAACCCGATATCCTAACAGTAACCCAAGCCCTAAACTTAACCCTAACACTTACCCTAACCCTAACACTAACCCTAACACTTACCGGACACCCAAACACTAACCCTAACCCTAAACCTAACCATAACCCTAACCCTAAACCTATCCCTAAATCTAACCCTAACCCTAACCCTAACACGACACCTTAACCTTAAACCTAACCCGACACCCTAATCATACACCCAAAACATAACTGGAAATCCTAACCCGAAACCCTGTGCCTAACTCTAACTGGACACCCTAAACCTAAACATAACAGTACACCCAAACCCTAACCCTAAACCTAACCCTAACCCTAACCTTAACCCTATACCTAACCCAAATCCTAATCATAACACGACATCCTAACCCTAACACTAACACTAACCCAACACCCAAAACCTAACTCTACCTGTTACCCGGAACCCTAACCCTAACATGACAGCAGACGCCCTAACCCTAACCCTGAACACAACCCGACACAAGACACCCAAACCCCAACTCTAACACGACACCCAAACACTAACCCAAAACCTAACCCTAAACCTAACCCTAACCCTAACCCTATCCCTAAACTTAACCTTAACCCGACACCAAACACCCTAACCCTAACCCGACACCAGACACCCAAACCCTAACCCTAACATGACACCCAAACACTAACCCTAACCCTAACCATAACCCTAACCCTAACACGACACACAAAATCCAACCATAACCCGACACTCTAACCCTAACCCTAACCATAACACCCTAACCCTAACCCTAACGCTATCCCTAACCGCAACACTAACCCTAACCTCTACCCTAACATGACACACTAACCCTTAACCTAACACAACATGTTAAGCCTAAGCCTAAGCCTAACCCTAACCCTAACCCGACACTCTAACCCTAACCCTAACCCTTACACCTTAACCCTAACACTTACCCTAACCCTAATGCTATCCCTAACCGCAACACTAACGCTAAACCTAACCCTAACACGACACACTAACCCTCAACCTAACACAACATGTTAAGCCTAAACCTAACCCTTACCCTATCCCTAACCCGACAACAAACACCCTAAACCTAACCCTAACCCTAAGCCAAATCCTAACCATAACACGACATCCTAATCCTAACACTAACCCTAACCTTAACACGACAGCAGACACCCCAACTCTAACCCGACATCCAAACCCCAACCCTAACGCTAACCCAACACGCAAAACCTAACCCGAACACTTACCCGAACCCCTATCCCTAACCCGACAGCAGACGCCCTAACCCTAACCCTAACCCTAACCCTAACCCTAACCATAACCCTAACCCTAACCCGACATCAGACACCCTAACCCCAACCCTGAACCCAACCCGACAGCAGACACCCAAACCCCAACTCTAACATGACACCCAAACACTAACCTAAAACCTAACCCTAACCCTAAACCTAACCCTAATTGAACACACTACCCGACAACCTTACCCGACAACCTAACCGACACACAAACCCTAACCCTAACCCTTACTTGACACCCTAACCCTAACCCAACACCCTAAGCCTAACCCTAACCCTAACACTAACCCTAACCCTATACCTAACGTTAACCCTAACCCTAACCACTAACCTTAACCCTAACCCTAACCCTAACCCTAACCCTAACACCCTAAACCTAACCCTTACCCTAACCCTAATGCTATCCCTAACCGCAACCCTAACACTAACCCTAACCCTAACCCGACATCAGACACCCTAACCACAACCCTAACCCTAACCCATCAACAGACACCCTAAGTCTAACCCTAAACCTAGCCCAACACACAAAACCTAACCCTAACACTTACCCGCATCCCTAAACCTAACCCAACACCAGACACCCTAACCCTAACCCTAACCTTAACCCGAACCCGACAACAGACACATAACCCTAACCCTAAACCTACCCAACACCCAAAAGCTAACCCTAACACTTACCCGACACTCTAACGCTAACCCGGCACCAGACACCTTAACCCTAACCCTAACCATAACCCTAACCCTAAAACTAAACCTAAACACTAACAGGACAGCAGACACCCTAACACTAAATCTAATCCTCACCTGACACAAGACAACCTAACCCTAACCCGACACCCAAACCCTAATCCTAACTCTTACCCGAAACACTAACCCTAACCCGACACGCTAACATGACGTCCTAAACAGAAATCCTAACCCAATATCCTAACACTAACCCAAGCCGTAAACTTAACCCTAACACTTACCCTAAACCTAACACTAACCCTAAAACTTACCGGACACCCAAACACTAACCCTAACCCTAAACCTAACCATAACACTAACCCTAAACATATCCCTAAATCTAACCCTAACCCTAACCCTAACACGACACCCTAACCTTAAACCTAACCCGACACACTAATCTTACTCCCAAAACATAACTGGAAACCCTTACCCAAAACCCTATAACTAACCCTAACTGGACACCCTAACCCTAACCATAACACGACACCCAAACCCTAACCTTAACCCTAAGCCTAACCGTAACCCTAATGCTAACCCTAACCCAAATGCTAAACCTAAACCTAACCCTAATTGAACACGCTAACCCGACAACCTAACCGGACAACCTAACCGAAACCCAAACCCTAACCCTAACCCTTACGTGACACCCTAACCCTAACCCGACACCCTAACCCTAACCCTAACGCTAACCCTATTCCTAGCCTTAACACTAACCCTAACCCTAAACCATAACCCTAACCCTAACCCTAACAACCTAAACCTAACCCTAACCCTAACCCAAATCCTAACCATAACACGACATCCTAACCCTAACACTAACGCTAACCCAACACCCAATACCTAACTCTACCTGTTGCCCGAAACCCTAACCCTAACATGACAGCAGACGCCCTAACCCTAACCCTGAACACAACCCGACACCAGACACCCGAACCCCAACTCTAACACGACACCCAAACACTAACCCAAAACCTAACCCTAAACCTAACCCTAACCCTATCCCTAAACTTAACCTTAACCCAACACCAAACACCCTAACCCTAACCCGACACCAGACACCCAAACCCTAACCCTAACATGACACCCAAACACTAACATTAACCCTAACCCTAAACCTAAACATAACCATAACCCTAACCCTAACCCGACATCAGACACCCTTACCCCAAACCTAACCCTAACCCGTCAACAGACACCCTAACTCTAACCCTAACCCTAACCCAGCACACAAAACCTAACCCTAACACTTACCCGAATCCCTAAACCTAACCCGACACCAGACACCCTAACCCGAACCCTAACCTTAACCCTAACCTGACAACAGACATCCTAACCCTAACCCTAAACCTAACCCAACTCCCAAAAGCTAACCCTAACACTTACCCGACACCCTAACCCTAACCTGACACCAGACACCTTAACCCTAACCCTAACCCTAACCCTAACACTAAACTTAAACCCTAACACGACAGCAGACACCCTAACCCTAACCCTAACCCTCACCTGACACAACACAACCAAATCCTAACCCGACACCCAAACCCTAATCCTAACTCTTACCCGAAACACTAACACTAACCCGACACGCTAACACGACATCCTAAACAGAAATACTAACCTGATATCCTAACACTAACCCAAGCCATAAACTTAACCCTAAAACTTACCCTAACCCTAACACTAACGCTAACCCAACACCCAAAACCTAAATCTAACTGTTACCCGGAACCCTAACCCTAACCCGACACTAGACACCTTAACCCTAACCCTAACCATATCCCTAACCCTAACACTAAACCTAAACCCTAACACGAGAGCAGACACCCTAACCCTAACCCTAACCCTCACCTGACACAAGACAACCTAACCCTAACCCGACACCCAAACCCTAATCCTAACTCTTACCCGAAACACTAACCCTAACCCGACACGCTAACACGACATCCTGAACAGTAATACTAACCCGATATCCTAACACTAACCCAAGCCGTAAACTTAACCCTAAAACTTACCCTAACGCTAACACTAACCCTAAGACTTACCGGACACCCAAACCCTAACCCTAACCCTAAACCTAACCTTAACCCTAATGCTAACCCTAACCCAAATGCTAAACCTAAACCTAACCCTAACTGAACACGCTAACCCGACAACCTAACACGACAACCTAACCGACACCCAAACCCTAAACCTAACCCTTACTTGACACCCTAACCCTAACCCGACACCCTAAGCCTAACCCTAACCCTAACCCAAATCCTAACCATAACACGACATCCTAACCCTAACACTAACGCTAACCCAACACCCAAAACCTAACTCTAACTGTTACCCGGAACCCTAACCCTAACACGAGAGCAGACGCCCTAACCCTAACCCTAACCCTGAACCCAACCCGACACCAGACACCCAATCCCCAACTCTAACACGACACCCAAACATTAACCCAAAACCTAACCCTAAACCGAACCCTAACCCTTACCCTATCCCTAAACTTAACCTTAACCCGACACCAAACACCCTAACCCTAACCCGACACCAGACACCCAAACCCTAACACTAACATGACAGCCAAACACTAACCCTAACCCTAACCCTAACCCTAACCCTAACCCGACACCCAAAATCTAACCCTAACCCGACACTCTAACCCTAAACCTAACTCTAACACCCTAACCCTAACCCTTACCCTAACCCTAACACTATACCTAACGGCAACACTAACCCTAACCCTAACCCTAACACAACACACTAACCCTAACCCTAACCCTAACATCCTAACCCTAACCCTTACCCTAACCCTAATGCTATCCCTAACCGCAACACTAACCCTAACCCAACACGCTAACACGACGTCCTAAACAGAAATCCTAACCCGATATCCTAACACTAACCCAAGCCGTAAACTTAACCCTAACACTTACCCTAACCCTAACACTACCCCTAACACTTACTGGACACCCAAACACTAACCCTAACCCTAAACCTAACCATAACCCTAACCCTAAACCTATCCCTAACTCTAAACCTAACCCTAACCCTAACACGACACCTTAACCTTAAACCTAAACCGACACCCTAATCTTACTCCCAAAACATAACTGGAAATCCTAACCCAAAACCCTATACCTAACCCTAACTGGACACCCTAACCCTAACCATAACACGACACCCAAACCCTAACCCGACACCCTAAACCTAACCCAAACCCTAACCCTAACCCTATACCTAACCCAAATCCGAACCGTAACACGACATCCTAACCCTAACACTAATGCTAACCCAACACCCCAAACCTAACTCTAACTGTTACCCGGAACCCTAACCCTAACATGACAGGAGAGGCCCTAACCCTAACCCTGAACCCAACCCGACACCAGACACCCAAACCCGAACTCTAACACGACACCGAAACACTAACCCAAAACCTAACCCTAAACCTAACCCTAACCCTATCCCTAAACTTAACCTCAACCCGACACCAAACACCCTAACCCTAACCCGACACCAGACACCCAAACTCTAACCCTAACATGACACCCAAACACTAACCCTAACCCTAACCCTAACTCTAACACGACACCCAAAATCCAACCCTAACCCGACACTCTAACCCTAACCCTAACCCTAACACCCTAACCCTAACCCTTACCCTAACCCTAACGCTATCCCTAACCGCAACACTAACCCTAACCTTTACCCTAACACGACACACTAACCCTAAACCTAACACAACATGTTAAGCCTAACCCTAACCCTTACCCTAACCCTAACCCGACAACAAACACCCTAAACCTAACCCTAACCCTAAGCCAAATCCTAACCATAACACGACATCCTAACCCTAACACTAACCCTAACCTTAACACGACAGCACACACCCCAACTCTAACCCAACATCCAAACCCTAACCCTAAACCTCACCCTAACCCTAACCCGACAACAGAATCCCTAACCCTAACACTAACCCTAACCCGTCAACAGACACCCTAACTCTAACCCAAACCCGTCAACAGACACCCTAACTCTAACCCTAAACCTAACCCTAACCCAAACCCTAAACCTATACCTAAATTTAAACCTAACCCTAACCCTAACCCCTAACCCTAACCCTAACCCTAACACCATAAACCTAACCCTAACCCTAACCCAAATCCTAACCATAACACGACATCCTAACCCTATCACTGACGCTAACCCAACACCCAAAACCTAACTCTAACTGTTACCCGGAACCCTAACCCTAACACGACAGCTGACGCCCTAACCCTAACCCTGAACCCAACCCGACACCAGACACCCAATCCCCAACTCTAACACGACACCCAAACACTAACCCAAAACCTAACCCTAAACCTAACCCTAACCCTATCCCTAAACTTAACCTTAACCCGACACCAAACAACCTAACCCTAACCCGACACCAGACACCCAAACCCTAACACTAACATGACACCCAAACACTAACCCTAACCCTAACCCTAACCGTAACCCTAACCCTAACCCAAAATCTAACCCTAACCCGACACTCTAACCCTAACCCTAACCCTAACATCCTAACCCTAACCCTTACCCTAACCCTAACACTAACCCTAACCGCAACACTAACCCTAACCCTAACACGACACACTAACCCTAAACCTAACACAACATGTTAAGCTTAACACTAACCCTTACCCTAACCCTAACCCAACAACAGACACCCTACCCCTAATCCTAACCCAACACCCAAAACCAAACCCGAACACTTACCCGAACCCCTAACCCTAACCCGACAGCAGACGCCCTAAACCTAACCCTAAACCTAACCATAACCCTAACCCTAAGCCTAACCCTAACCGGACATCAGACACCGAACCCCAACCCTAACCCTAACGCGTCAACAGACACCCTAACTCTAACCCTAACCCTAACCCAACACACAAAACCTAAGCCTAACACTTACCCGAATCCCTAAACCTAACCCGACACCAGACACCCTAACTCTAACCCTAAACTCAACCCCAACCCGACAACAGACACCCTAACCCTTACCCTAAACCTAACCCAACACCCAAAAGCTAACCCTAAAACATACCCGACACCCTAACCCTAAACCGACAGCAGACACCTTAACCCTAACCATAACCATAACCCTAACCCTAACACTAATGCTAACCCAACACCCAAAACCTAACTCTACCTGTTACCCAGAACCCTAACCCTAACATGACAGCAGACGCCCTAACCCTAGCCCTAACCCTGAACCCAACCCGACACCAGACACCCAATCCCCAACTCTAACACGACACCCAAACACTAAACCAAAACCTCACCCTAAACCTAATCCTAACCCTAACCCTATCGCTAAACTTAAACTTAACCCGACACCAAACACCCTAACCCTAACCCGACACCAGACACCCAAACCCTAACCCTAACATGACACCCAAACACTAACCCTAATCCTAACCCTAACCCAAACCCTAACCCTAACCTTAACCCGACACCCAAAATCTAACCCTAACCCGACACTCTAACCCTAACCCGTACCCTAAACCTAATGCTATCCCTAACCGCAACACT
This sequence comes from Giraffa tippelskirchi, assembly GCF_054371585.1. Classification (NCBI taxonomy): domain Eukaryota; kingdom Metazoa; phylum Chordata; class Mammalia; order Artiodactyla; family Giraffidae; genus Giraffa; species Giraffa tippelskirchi. The sequence continues at coordinate 70,087,947 of NC_137286.1, forward strand.
AACCCTAACCCTAACCTTAACATGACACACTAATCCTAAAGCTAACACAACATGTTAAGCCTAACCCTAACCCTTACCCTAACCCTAACCCAACAACAAACACCCTAAACCTAACCCTAACCCTAAGCCAAATCCTAACAATAACACGACATCCTAACCCTAACACTAACCCTAACCTTAACACGACAGCACACACCCCAACTCTAACCCGACATCCAAACCCTAACCCTAAACCTCACCCTAACCCTAACCCGACAACAGAAACCCTAACCCTAACCCTAACCCAACACCAGACAACCAAACCCTAACCCTAACCCTTACCCTAACCCTAACACCCTAAACATAACCCAAACCTTAACCCAAATCCTAACCAAAACACGACATCCTAACGCTATCACTAACGCTAACCCAACACCCAAAACCTAACTCTAACTGTTACCTGGAACCCTAACCCTAACACGACAGCAGACGACCTAACCCAAACCCTGAACCCACCGCGACACCAGACACCCGAACCCCAACTCTAACTCGACACCCAAACACTAACCCAAAACCTAACCCTAAACCTAACCCTAACCCTATCCCTAAACTTAACCTTAAACAGACACCAAACACCCTAACCCTAACCCGACACCAGACACCCAAACCCTAACCCTAACATGACACCCAAACACTAACCCTAACCCTAACCATAACCCTAACCCAAACCCTAACCCTAACCCTAACCCGACACCCAAAATCTAACTCTAACCCGACACTCTAACCCTAACCCTAACCCTAACACTTACCCTAACCCTAATGCTAACCCTAACCGCAACACTAACTCTAACCCTAACCCTAACACGACACAATAACCCTAAAGCTAACACAACATGTTAAGCCTAACCCTAACCCTTACCCTAACCCTAACCCGACAACAAACACCCTTAACCTAACCCTAACCCTAACCCTATCCCTAAACTTAACCTTAACCCAACACCAAACACCCTAACCCTAACCCGACACCAGACACCCAAACCCTAACCCTAACATGACACCCAAACACTAACCCTAACCCTAACCCTAAACCTAAACATAACCATAACCCTAACCCTAACCCGACATCAGACACCCTTACCCCAAACCTAACCCTAACCCGTCAACAGACACCCTAACTCTAACCCTAACCCTAACCCAGCACACAAAACCTAACCCTAACACTTACCCGAATCCCTAAACCTAACCCGACACCAGACACCCTAACCCGAACCCTAACCTTAACCCTAACCCGACAACAGACACCCTAACCCTAACCCTAAACCTAACCCAACTCCCAAAAGCTAACCCTAACACTTACCCGACACCCTAACCCTAACCTGACACCAGACACCTTAACCCTAACCCTAACCCTAACCCTAACACTAAACTTAAACCCTAACACGACAGCAGACACCCTAACCCTAACCCTAACCCTCACCTGACACAACACAACCAAATCCTAACCCGACACCCAAACCCTAATCCTAACTCTTACCCGAAACACTAACACTAACCCGACACGCTAACACGACATCCTAAACAGAAATACTAACCTGATATCCTAACACTAACCCAAGCCGTAAACTTAACCCTAAAACTTACCCTAACCCTAACACTAACGCTAACCCAACACCCAAAACCTAAATCTAACTGTTACCCGGAACCCTAACCCTAACCCGACACTAGACACCTTAACCCTAACCCTAACCATATCCCTAACCCTAACACTAAACCTAAACCCTAACACGAGAGCAGACACCCTAACCCTAACCCTAACCCTCACCTGACACAAGACAACCCAACCCTAACCCGACACCCAAACCCTAATCCTAACTCTTACCCGAAACACTAACCCTAACCCGACACGCTAACACGACATCCTGAACAGTAATACTAACCCGATATCCTAACACTAACCCAAGCCGTAAACTTAACCCTAAAACTTACCCTAACGCTAACACTAACCCTAAGACTTACCGGACACCCAAACCCTAACCCTAACCCTAAACCTAACCTTAACCCTAATGCTAACCCTAACCCAAATGCTAAACCTAAACCTAACCCTAACTGAACACGCTAACCCGACAACCTAACACGACAACCTAACCGACACCCAAACCCTAAACCTAACCCTTACTTGACACCCTAACCCTAACCCGACACCCTAAGCCTAACCCTAACCCGACACCCTAACCCTAACCCTAACCCTAACACCCTAAACCTAACCCTAACCCTAACCCAAATCCTAACCATAACACGACATCCTAACCCTAACACTAACGCTAACCCAACACCCAAAACCTAACTCTAACTGTTACCCGGAACCCTAACCCTAACACGAGAGCAGACACCCTAACCCTAACCCTGAACCCAACCCGACACCAGACACCCAATCCCCAACTCTAACACGACACCCAAACATTAACCCAAAACCTAACCCTAAACCGAACCCTAACCCTTACCCTATCCCTAAACTTAACCTTAACCCGACACCAAACACCCTAACCCTAACCCGACAACAGACACCCAAACCCTAACACTAACATGACAGCCAAACACTAACCCTAACCCTAACCCTAACCCTAACCCTAACCCGACACCCAAAATCTAACCCTAACCCGACACTCTAACCCTAAACCTAACTCTAACACCCTAACCCTAACCCTTAACCTAACCCTAACACTATACCTAACGGCAACACTAACCCTAACCCTAACCCTAACACAACACACTAACCCTAACCCTAACCCTAACATCCTAACCCTAACCCTTACCCTAACCCTAATGCTATCCCTAACCGCAACACTAACCCTAACCCAACACGCTAACACGACGTCCTAAACAGAAATCCTAACCCGATATCCTAACACTAACCCAAGCCGTAAACTTAACCCTAACACTTACCCTAACCCTAACACTACCCCTAACACTTACTGGACACCCAAACACTAACCCTAACCCTAAACCTAACCATAACCCTAACCCTAAACCTATCCCTAACTCTAAACCTAACCCTAACCCTAACACGACACCTTAACCTTAAACCTAAACCGACACCCTAATCTTACTCCCAAAACATAACTGGAAATCCTAACCCAAAACCCTATACCTAACCCTAACTGGACACCCTAACCCTAACCATAACACGACACCCAAACCCTAACCCGACACCCTAAACCTAACCCAAACCCTAACCCTAACCCTATACCTAACCCAAATCCGAACCGTAACACGACATCCTAACCCTAACACTAATGCTAACCCAACACCCCAAACCTAACTCTAACTGTTACCCGGAACCCTAACCCTAACATGACAGGAGAGGCCCTAACCCTAACCCTGAACCCAACCCGACACCAGACACCCAAACCCGAACTCTAACACGACACCGAAACACTAACCCAAAACCTAACCCTAAACCTAACCCTAACCCTATCCCTAAACTTAACCTCAACCCGACACCAAACACCCTAACCCTAACCCGACACCAGACACCCAAACTCTAACCCTAACATGACACCCAAACACTAACCCTAACCCTAACCCTAACTCTAACACGACACCCAAAATCCAACCCTAACCCGACACTCTAACCCTAACCCTAACCCTAACACCCTAACCCTAACCCTTACCCTAACCCTAACGCTATCCCTAACCGCAACACTAACCCTAACCTTTACCCTAACACGACACACTAACCCTAAACCTAACACAACATGTTAAGCCTAACCCTAACCCTTACCCTAACCCTAACCCGACAACAAACACCCTAAACCTAACCCTAACCCTAAGCCAAATCCTAACCATAACACGACATCCTAACCCTAACACTAACCCTAACCTTAACACGACAGCACACACCCCAACTCTAACCCAACATCCAAACCCTAACCCTAAACCTCACCCTAACCCTAACCCGACAACAGAATCCCTAACCCTAACACTAACCCTAACCCGTCAACAGACACCCTAACTCTAACCCAAACCCGTCAACAGACACCCTAACTCTAACCCTAAACCTAACCCTAACCCAAACCCTAAACCTATACCTAAATTTAAACCTAACCCTAACCCTAACCCCTAACCCTAACCCTAACCCTAACACCATAAACCTAACCCTAACCCTAACCCAAATCCTAACCATAACACGACATCCTAACCCTATCACTGACGCTAACCCAACACCCAAAACCTAACTCTAACTGTTACCCGGAACCCTAACCCTAACACGACAGCTGACGCCCTAACCCTAACCCTGAACCCAACCCGACACCAGACACCCAATCCCCAACTCTAACACGACACCCAAACACTAACCCAAAACCTAACCCTAAACCTAACCCTAACCCTATCCCTAAACTTAACCTTAACCCGACACCAAACAACCTAACCCTAACCCGACACCAGACACCCAAACCCTAACACTAACATGACACCCAAACACTAACCCTAACCCTAACCCTAACCCTAACCCTAACCCTAACCCAAAATCTAACCCTAACCCGACACTCTAACCCTAACCCTAACCCTAACATCCTAACCCTAACCCTTACCCTAACCCTAACACTAACCCTAACCGCAACACTAACCCTAACCCTAACACGACACACTAACCCTAAACCTAACACAACATGTTAAGCTTAACACTAACCCTTACCCTAACCCTAACCCAACAACAGACACCCTACCCCTAATCCTAACCCAACACCCAAAACCAAACCCGAACACTTACCCGAACCCCTAACCCTAACCCGACAGCAGACGCCCTAAACCTAACCCTAAACCTAACCATAACCCTAACCCTAAGCCTAACCCTAACCGGACATCAGACACCGAACCCCAACCCTAACCCTAACCCGTCAACAGACACCCTAACTCTAACCCTAACCCTAACCCAACACACAAAACCTAAGCCTAACACTTACCCGAATCCCTAAACCTAACCCGACACCAGACACCCTAACTCTAACCCTAAACTCAACCCCAACCCGACAACAGACACCCTAACCCTTACCCTAAACCTAACCCAACACCCAAAAGCTAACCCTAAAACATACCCGACACCCTAACCCTAAACCGACAGCAGACACCTTAACCCTAACCATAACCATAACCCTAACCCTAACACTAATGCTAACCCAACACCCAAAACCTAACTCTACCTGTTACCCAGAACCCTAACCCTAACATGACAGCAGACACCCTAACCCTAGCCCTAACACTGAACCCAACCCGACACCAGACACCCAATCCCCAACTCTAACACGACACCCAAACATTAAACCAAAACCTCACCCTAAACCTAATCCTAACCCTAACCCTATTGCTAAACTTAAACTTAACCCGACACCAAACACCCTAACCCTAACCCGACACCAGACACCCAAACCCTAACCCTAACATGACACCCAAACACTAACCCTAATCCTAACCCTAACCCAAACCCTAACCCTAACCTTAACCCGACACCCAAAATCTAACCCTAACCCGACACTCTAACCCTAACCCGTACCCTAAACCTAATGCTATCCCTAACCGCAACACTAACCCTAACCCTAACCTTAACATGACACACTAATCCTAAAGCTAACACAACATGTTAAGCCTAACCCTAACCCTTACCCTAACCCTAACCCAACAACAAACACCCTAAACCTAACCCTAACCCTAAGCCAAATCCTAACAATAACACGACATCCTAACCCTAACACTAACCCTAACCTTAACACGACAGCACACACCCCAACTCTAACCCGACATCCAAACCCTAACCCTAAACCTCACCCTAACCCTAACCCGACAACAGAAACCTTAACCCTAACCCTAACCCAACACCAGACAACCAAACCCTAACCCTAACCCTTACCCTAACCCTAACACCCTAAACATAACCCAAACCTTAACCCGAATCCTAACCAAAACACGACATCCTAACGCTATCACTAACGCTAACCCAACACCCAAAACCTAACTCTAACTGTTACCTGGAACCCTAACCCTAACACGACAGCAGACGACCTAACCCAAACCCTGAACCCACCGCGACACCAGACACCCGAACCCCAACTCTAACACGACACCCAAACACTAACCCAAAACCTAACCCTAACCCTATCCCTAAACTTAACCTTAAACAGACACCAAACACCCTAACCCTAACCCGACACCAGACACCCAAACCCTAACCCTAACATGACACCCAAACACTAACCCTAACCCTAACCATAACCCTAACCCAAACCCTAACCCTAACCCTAACCCGACACCCAAAATCTAACTCTAACCCGACACTCTAACCCTAACCCTAACCCTAACACCCTAATCCTAACACTTACCCTAACCCTAATGCTATCCCTAACCGCAACAGTAACTCTAACCCTAACCCTAACACGACACACTAACCCTAAAGCTAACACAACATGTTAAGCCTAACCCTAACCCTTACCCTAACCCTAACCCGACAACAAACACCCTTAACCTAACCCTAACCCTAACCCAAATCCTAACCATAACACGACATCCTAACCCTATCACTAACGCTAACCCAACACCCAAAACCTAACTCTAACTGTTACCCGGAACCCTAACCCTAACACGACAGCAGACGCCCTAACCCTAACCGTGAACCCAACCCGACACCAGAAACCCAATCCCCAACTCTAACACGACACCCAAACACTAACCCTAAACCTAACCCTAACCCTAACCCTAAACTTAACCTTAACCCGACACCAAACACCCTAACCCTAACCCGACACCAGACACCCAAACCCTAACCCTAACATGACACCCAAACACTAACCCTAAACCTACCCCTAACCCTAACCCAAACCCTAACCCTAACCCTAACCCGACACCCAAAATCTAACCCTAACCTGACACTCTAACCCTAACACTAACCCTAACATCCTAACCCTAACCCTAACGCTATCCCTAACCGCAACACAAACCCTAACCCTAACACGACACACTAACCCTAAACCTAACACAACATGTTAAGCATAACACTAACCCTTACACTAACCCTAACCCAACAACAGACACCCTAACCCTAATCCTAACCCAACACCCAAAACCTAACCCTAACACTTACCCGAAGCACTAACCCTAACCCGACAGCAGACGCCCTCACAGTAACCCTAAACTTAACCATAACCATAACCCTAAACCTAACCCGACATCAGACACCGAACCCCAACCCTAACCCTAACCCGTCAACAGACACCCTAACCCTAACCCTAAACCTAACCCAATACCCAAAGCCGAACCCTAACACTTACCCGACACCCTAACCCTAACCCTAACCCGTCAACAGACACCCTAACCCTAACCCTAACCCAACACACAAAACCTAACCCTAACACTTACCCGAATCCCTAAAACTAACCCGACACCAGACACCTTAACCCCAACACTAACCTTAACCCTAACACGACAACAGACACCCTAACCCTAATCCTAAACCTAACCCAACACGCAAAAGCTAACCCCAACACTTACCCGACACCCTAACCCTAACCCGACACCAGACACCTTAACCCTAACCCTAAACATAACCCTAACCCTAACACTAAACCTAAACACTAACACGACAGCAGACACCCAGTCCTAACCCTAACCATCACCTGACACAAGACAACCTAACCCTAACCCGACACCCAAACCCTAATCCTAACTCTTACCTGAAACACTAACCCTAACCTGACACGCTAACACGACGTCCTAAACAGAAATCCTAACCCGATATCCTAACACTAACCCAAGCCGTAAACTTAACCCTAACACTTACCCTAACCCTAACACTAACCCTAACACTTACCGGACACCCAAACACTAACCCTAACCCTAAACCTAACCATAACCCTAACCCTAAACCTATCCCTAACTCTAACCCGAACCCTAACCCTAACCCGACACCTTAACCTTAAACCTAACCCGACACCCTAATCATACACCCAAAACATAACTGGAAATCCTAACCCGAAACCCTGTACCTAACCCTAACTGGACACCCTAACCCTAACCATAACACGACACCCAAACCCTACCCTTAACCCTAAGCCTAACCTTAACCCTAATGCTAACCCTAACCCAAATGCTAAACCTAAACCTAACCCTAATTGAACACGCTAACCCGACAACCTAACCGGACAACCTAACCGAAACCCAAACCCTAACCCTAACCCTTACTTGACACCCTAACCCTAACCCGACACCCTAAGCCTAACCCTAACGCTAACCCTATTCCTAGCTTTAACACTAACCCTAACCCTAAACCCTAACCCTAACCCTAACCCTAACCCTAACACCCTAAACCTAACCCTAACCCTAACCCAAATCCTAACCATAACACGACATCCTAACCCTAACACTAACGCTAACCCAACACCCAATACCTAACTCTACCTGTTGCCCGAAACCCTAACCCTAACATGACAGCAGACGCCCTAACCCTAACCCTGAGCACAACCCGACACCAGACACCCGAACCCCAACTCTAACACGACACCCAAACACTAACCCAAAACCTAACCCTAAACCTAACCCTAACCCTATCCCTAAACTTAACCTTAACCCAACACCAAACACCCTAACCCTAACCCGACACCAGACACCCAAACCCTAACCCTAACATGACACCCAAACACTAACCCTAACCCTAACCCTAAACCTAACCATAACCATAACCCTAACCCTAACCCGACATCAGACACCCTTACCCCAAACCTAACCCTAACCCGTCAACAGACACCCTAACTCTAACCCTAACCCTAACCCAACACACAAAACCTAACCCTAACACTTACGCGAATCCCTAAACTTAACCCGACACCAGACACCCTAACCCGAACCCTAACCTTAACCCTAACCCGACAACAGACACCCTAACCCTAACCCTAAACCTAACCCAACTCCCAAAAGCTAACCCTAACACTTACCCGACACCCTAACCCTAACCTGACACCAGACACCTTAACCCTAACCCTAACCCTAACCCTAACACTAAACATAAACCCTAACACGACAGCAGACACCCTAACCCTAACCCTAACCCTCACCTGACACAACACAACCAAATCCTAACCCGACACCCAAACCCTAATCCTAACTCTTACCCGAAACACTAACACTAACCCGACACGCTAACATGACATCCTAAACAGAAATACTAACCTGATATCCTAACACTAACCCAAGCGGTAAACTTAACCCTAAAACTTACCCTAACCCTAACACTAACGCTAACCCAACACCCAAAACCTAAATCTAACTGTTACCCGGAACCCTAACCCTAACCCGACACTAGACATCTTAACCCTAACCCTAACCATATCCCTAACCCTAACACTAAACCTAAACCCTAACACGAGAGCAGACACCCTAACCCTAACCCTAACCCTCACCTGACACAAGACAACCTAACCCTAACCCGACACCCAAACCCTAATCCTAACTCTTACCCGAAACACTAACCCTAACCCGACACACTAACACGACATCCTGAACAGTAATACTAACCCGATATCCTAACACTAACCCAAGCCGTAAACTTAACCCTAAAACTTACCCTAACCCTAACACTAACCCTAAGACTTACCGGACACCCAAACCCTAACCCTAACCCTAAACCTAACCTTAAACCTAATGCTAACCCTAACCCAAATGCTAAACCTAAACCTACCCCTAACTGAACACGCTAACCCGACAACCTAACAAGACAACCTAACCGACACCCAAACCCTAAACCTAACCCTTACTTGACACCCTAACCCTAACCCGACACCCTAAGCCTAACCCTAACCCGACACCCTAACCCTAACCCTAAACCTAACACTAACTCTAACGCTAACCCTATACCTAACCTTAAACCTAACGCTAACCCTAACCCCTAACCCTAACCCTAACCCTAACCCTAACCCTAACACCCTAAACCTAACCCTAACCCTAACCCAAATCCTAACCATAACACGACATCCTAACCCTAACACTAACGCTAACCCAACACCCAAAACCTAACTCTAACTGTTACCCGGAACCCTAACCCTAACACGACAGCAGACGCCCTAACCCTAACCCTGAACCCAACCCAACACCAGACACCCAATCCCCAACTCTAACACGACACCCAAACATTAACCCAAAACCTAACCCTAAACCGAACCCTAACCCTAACCCTATCCCTAAACTTAACCTTAACCCGACACCAAACACCCTAACCCTAACCCGACACCAGACACCCAAACCCTAACACTAACATGACAGCCAAACACTAACCCTAACCCTAACCCTAACCCTAAGCCGACACCCAAAATCTAACCCTAACCCGACACTCTAACCCTAAACCTAACTCTAACACCCTAACCCTAACTCTTTCCCTAACCCTAACACTATACCTAACCGCAACACTAACCCTAACCCTAACCCTAACACAACACACTAACCCTTAACCTAACCCTAATGCTATCCCTAACCGCAACACTAACCCTAATCCAACACGCTAACACGACGTCCAAAACAGAAATCCTAACCCGATATCCTAACACTAACCCAAGCCGTAAACTTAACCCTAACACTTACCCTAACCCTAACACTACCCCTAACACTTACTGGGCACCCAAACACTAACCCTAACCCTAAACCTAACCATAACCCTAACCCTAAACCTATCCCTAACTCTAAACCTAACCCTAACCCTAACACGACACCTTAACCTTAAACCTAAACCGACACCCTAATCTTACTCCCAAAACATAACTGGAAATCCTAACCCGAAACCCTATACCTAACCCTAACTGGATACCCTAACCCTAACCATAACACGACACCCAAATCCTAACCCGACACCTTAAACCTAACCCAAACCCTAACCCTAACCCTATACCTAACCCAAATCCGAACCATAACACGACATCCTAACCCTAACACTAACGCTAACCCAACAACCAAAACCTAAATCTAACTGTTACCCGGAACCCTAACCCTAACATGACAGGAGACGCCCTAACCCTAACCCTGAACCCAACCCGACACCAGACACCCAAACCCCAACTCTAACACGACACCCAAACATTAAGCCAAAACCTAACCCTAAACCTAACCCTAACCCTATCCCTAAACTTAACCTCAACCCGACACCTAACACCCTAACCCTAACCCGACACCAGACACCCAAACTCTAACCCTAACATGACACCCAAACACTAACCCTAACCCTAACCCTAACCCTAACACGACACCCAAAATCCAACCCTTACCCGACACTCTAACCCTAACCCTAACCCTAACACCCTAACCCTAACCCTTACCCTAACCCTAACGCTATCCCTAATCGCAACACTAACCCTAACCTTTACCCTAACACGACACACTAACCCTAAACCTAACACAACATGTTAAGCCTAACCCTAACCCTTACCCTAACCCTAACCCGACAACAAACACCCTAAACCTAACCCTAACCCTAAGCCAAATCCTAACCATAACACGACATCCTAACCCTAATACTAACCCTAACCCTAACACGACAGCAGATACTCCAACTCTAACCCGACATCCAAACCCTAACCCTAAACCTCGCCCTAAACCTAACCCGACAACAGACACCCTAACCCTAACCCAACACCCAAAATCTAACCCGAACCCCTAACCCTAACCCGACAGCAGACGCCCTAACACTAATCCTAAACCTAACCCAACACCCAAAAGCTAACCCTAAAACTTACCCGACACCCTAACCCTAACCCTCACCCTCACCTGACACAAGACAACTTAACCCTAACCCGACACCCAAACCCTAATCCTAAATGTTACCCTAAACACTAACCCTAACCCGACACGCTAACACGACGTCCTAAACAGAAATCCTAACCCGATATCCTAACACTAACCCAAGCCGTAAACTTAACCCTAACACTTACCCTAACCCTAACACTACCCCTAACACTTACTGGACACCCAAACACTAACCCTAACCCTAAACCTAACCATAACCCTAACCCTAAACCTATCCCTAACTCTAAACCTAACCCTAACCCTAACACGACACCTTTACCTTAAACCTAAACCGACACCCTAATCTTACTCCCAAAACATAACTGGAAATCCTAACCCGAAACCCTATACCTAACCCTAACTGGACACCCTAAACCTAACCATAACACGACACCCATATCCTAACCCGACACCCTAAACCTAACCCAAACCCTAACCCGACACCCTAAACCTAACCCAAACCCTAACCCTAACCCTATACCTAACCCAAATCCGAACCATAACACGAAATCCTAACCCTAACACTAACGCTAACCCAACACCCAAAACCTAAGTCTAACTGTTACCCGGAACCCTAACCCTAACATGACAGGAGACGCCCTAACCCTAACCCTGAACCCAACCCGACACCAGACACCCAAACCCCAACTCTAACACGACACACAAACACTAACCCAAAACCTAACCCTAAACGTAACCCTAACCCTATCCCTAAACTTAACCTCAACCCGACACCAAACACCCTAACCCTAACCCGACACCAGACACCCAAACTCTAACCCTAACATGACACCCAAACACTAACCCTAACCCTAACCCTAACTCTAACACGACACCCAAAATCCAACCCTAACCCGACACTCTAACCCTAACCCTAACCCTAACACCCTAACCCTAACCATTACCCTAACCCTAACGCTATCCCTAACGGCAACACTAACCCTAACCTTTACCCTAACACGACACACTAACCCTAAACCTAACACAACATGTTAAGCCTAACCCTAACCCTTACCCTAACCCTAACCCGACAACAAACACCCTAAACCTAAACCTAACCCTAAGCCAAATCCTAACCATAACACGACATCCTAACCCTAACACTAACCCTAACCTTAACACGACAGCACACACCCCAACTCTAACCCGACATCCAAATCCTAACCCTAAACCTCACCCTGACCCTAACCCGACAACAGAATCCCTAACCCTAACACTAACCCTAACCCGACATCAGACACCCTAACCCCAACCCTAACCCTAACCCGTCAACAGACACCCTAACTCTAACCCAAACCCGTCAACAGACACCCTAACTCTAACCCTAAACCTAACCCTAACCCAAACCCTAACCCTATACCTAAATTTAAACCTAACCCTAACCCCTAACCCTAACCCTAACCCTAACACCATAAACCGAACCCTAACCCTAACCCAAATCCTAACCATAACACGACATCCTAACCCTTACACTAACGCTAACCCAACACCCAAAACCTAACTCTAACTGTTACCTGGTACCCTAACCCTAACATGACAGCAGACGCCCTAACCCTAACCGGGAACCCAACCCGACACCAGACACCCGAACCCCAACTCTAACACGACACCCAAACACTAACCCAAAACCTAACCCTAAACCTAACCCTAACCCTAACCCTATCCCTAAAATTAACCTTAACCCGACACCAAACACCCTAATCCTAACCCGACACCAGACACCCAAACCCTAACCCTAACATGACACCCAAACACTAACCCTAACCCTAACCCAAAATCTAACCCTAACCCGACATTCTAACCCTAACCCTAACCCTAACATCCTAACCCTAACCCTTACCCTAACACTAACACTAACCCTAACCGCAACACTAACCCTAACCCTAACACGACACACTAACCCTAAACCTACCACAACATGTTAAGCCTAACCCTAACCCTTACCCTAACCCTAACCCGACAACAAACACCCTTAACCTAACCCTAACCCTAACCCAAATCCTAACCATAACACGACATCCTAACCCTATCACTAACGCTAACCCAACACCCAAAACCTAACTCTAACTGTTACCCGGAACCCTAACCCTAACACGACAGCAGACGCCCTAACCCAAACCATGAACCCAACCCGACACCAGACACCCAATCCCAAACTCTAACACGACACCCAAACACTAACCCTAATCCTAACCCTAACCCTAACCCTAAACTTAACCATAACCCGACACCAAACACCCTAACCCTAACCCGACACCAGACACCCAAACCCTAACCCTAACATGACACCCAATCACTAACCCTAAACCTACCCCTAACCCTAACCCAAACCCTAACCCTAACCCTAACCCGACACCCAAAATCTAACCCTAACCCGACACTCTAACCCTAACACTAACCCTAACATCCTAACCCTAACCCTAACGCTATCCCTAACCGCAACACAAACCCTAACCCTAACCCTAACCCTAACACGACACACTAACACTAAACATAACACAACATGTTAAGCCTAACACTAACCCTTACACTAACCCTAACCCAACAACAGACACCCTAACCCTGATCCTAACCCAACACCCAAAACCTAACCCTAACACTTACCCGAACCCCTAACCCTAACCCGACAGCAGACGCCCTCACAGTAACCCTAAACCTAACCATAACCATAACCCTAAACCTAACCCGACATCAGACACCGAACCCCAACCCTAACCCTAACCCGTCAACAGACACCCTAACCCTAACCCTAAACCTAACCCAACACCCAAAGCCGAACCCTAACACTTACCCGACACCCTAACCCTAACCCTAACCCGTCAACGGACACCCTAACCCTAACCCTAACCCTAACCCAACACACAAAACCTAACCCTAACACTTACCCGAATCCCTAAAACTAACCCGACACCAGACACCTTAACCCCAACACTAACCTTAACCCTAACACGACAACAGACACCCTAACCCTAATCCTAAACCTAACCCAACACCCAAAAGCTAACCCCAACACTTACCCGACACCCTAACCCTAACCCGACACCAGACACCTTAACCCTAACCCTAAACATAACCCTAACCCTAACACTAAACCTAAACACTAGCACGACAGCAGACACTCAGTCCTAACCCTAACCATCACCTGACACAAGACAACCTAACACTAACCCGACACCCAAACCCTAATCCTAACTCTTACCCGAAAAACTAACCCTAACCTGACACGCTAACACGACGTCTTAAACAGAAATCCTAACCCGATATCCTAACACTAACCCAAGCCGTAAACTTAACCCTAACACTTACCCTAACCCTAACACTAACCCTAACACTTACCGGACACCCAAACACTAACCCTAACCTTAAACCTAACCATAACCCTAACCCTAAACCTATCACTAACTCTAACCCGAACCCTAACCCTAACCCGACACCTTAACCTTAAACCTAACCCGACACCCTAATCATACACCCAAAACATAACTGGAAATCCTAACCTGAAACCCTGTACCTAACCCTAACTGGACACCCTAACGCTAACCATAACACGACACACAAAACCTAACCCGACACACTAACCCTAACCCTAACCCTAACCCTAATCTTAACCCTATACCTAACCCAAATCCTAACCATAACACGACATCCTAACACTAACGCTAACCCAACACCCAAAACCTAACTCTACCTGTTACCCGGAACCCTAACCCTAACATGACAGCAGACGCCCTAACCCTAACCCTGAACATACCCCGACACAAGACACCCAAACCCCAACTCTAACACGACACCCAAACACTAACCAAAAACCTAACCCTAAACCTAACCCTAACCCTAACCCTATCCCTAAACTTAACCTTAACCCGACACCAAACACCCTAACCCTAACCCGACACCAGACACCCAAACCCTAACCCTAACATGACACCCAAACACTAACCCTAACCCTAACCCAAACCCTAACCCTAACCCGACACCCAAACCCTAACCCTAACCCTAACCCGACACCCAAAATCTAACCCTAACCCGACACTCTAACCCTAACCCTAACCCTAACACCCTAACCCTAACACTTACCCTAACCCTAACGCTAACCCTAACTGCAACACTAACCCTAACCCTAACCCTAACACGACACACTAACCCTAAACCTAACACAACATGTTAAGCCTAACCCTAACCCTTACGCTAACCCTAACCCGACAACAAACACCCTAAACCTAACCCTAACCCTAAGCCAAATCCTAACCATAACACAACATCCTAAGGCTAACACTAACCCTAACCCTAACACGACAGCAGATACCCCAACTCTAACCCGACATCCAAACCCTAACCCTAAACCTCACCCTAAACCTAACCCGACAACAGACACCCTAACCCTAACCCTAACCCAACACCCAAAACCTAACCGGAACACTTACCCGAACCCCTAACCCTAACCCGACAGCAGACGCCCTAACCCTAATCCTAAACCTAACCATAACCATAACCCTAACCCTAACCCTAACCCGACATCAGACACCCTAACCCCAACCCTAACCCTAACCCGTCAACAGACACCCTAACTCTAACCCAAACCCGTCAACAGACACCCTAACTCTAACCCTAAACCTAACCCTAACCCAAACCCTAACCCTATACCTAAATTTAAACCTAACCCTAACCCTAACCCCTAACCCTAACCCTAACCCTAAAACCATAAACCTAACCCTAACCCTAACCCAAATCCTAACCATAACACGACATCCTAACCCTATCACTGACGCTAACCCAACACCCAAAACCTAACTCTAACTGTTACCCGGAACCCTAACCCTAACACGACAGCAGACGCCCTAACCATAACCCTGAACCCAACCCGACACCAGACACCCAATCCCCAACTCTAACACGACACCCAAACACTAACCCTAAACCTAACCCTAACCCTAACCCTATCCCTAAACTTAACCTTACCCCAACACCAAACAACCTAACCATACCCCGACACCAGACACCCAAACCCTAACCCTAACATGACACCCAAAACTAACCCTAAACCTAACCCTAACCCTAACCCAAACCCTAACCCTAACCCTAAGCCGACACCCAAAATCTAACCCTAACCCGACACTCTAACCCTAACACTAACCCTAACATCCTAACCCTAACCCTAACGCTATCCCTAACCGCAACACTAACCCTAACCCTAACCCTAACCCTAACACGACACACTAACCCTAAACCTAAGACAACATATTAAGCCTAACACTAACCCTTACACTAACCCTAACCCAACAACAGACACCCTAACCCTAATCCTAACCCAACACAAAAACCTAACCTGAACACTTACCTGAACCCCTAACCCTAACCCGACAGCAGACGCCCCACAGTAAACCTGAACCTAACCATAACCATAACCCTAAACCTAACCCGAGATCAGACACCCTAACTCCAACCCTAACCATAACCCGTCAACAGACACCCTAACCCTAACCCTAAACCTAACCCAACACCCAAAACCGAACCCTAACACTTACCCGACACCCTAACCCTAACCCTAACACGTCAACAGACACCCTAACCCTAACCCTAACCCTAACCCAACACACAAAACCTAACCCTAACACTTACCCGAATCCCTAAACCTAACCCGACACCAGACACCTTAACCCCAACACTAACCTTAACCCTAACGCGACAACAGACACCCTAACCCTAATCCTAAACCTAACCCAACACCCAAAAGCTAACCCTAACACTTACCCGACACCCTAACCCTAACCCGACACCAGACACCTTAACCCTAACCCTAAACATAACCCTAACCATAACACTAAACCTAAACACTAACACGACAGCAGACACCCAGCCCTAACCCTAACCCTCACGTGACACAAGACAACCTAACCCTAACCCGACACCCAAACCCTAATCCTAACTCTTACCCGAAACACTAACCCTAACCTGACACGCTAACACGACGTCCTAAACAGAAATCCTAACCCGATATCCTAACAGTAACCCAAGCCCTAAACTTAACCCTAACACTTACCCTAACCCTAACACTAACCCTAACACTTACCGGACACCCAAACACTAACCCTAACCCTAAACCTAACCATAACCCTAACCCTAAACCTATCCCTAAATCTAACCCTAACCCTAACCCTAACACGACACCTTAACCTTAAACCTAACCCGACACCCTAATCATACACCCAAAACATAACTGGAAATCCTAACCCGAAACCCTGTGCCTAACTCTAACTGGACACCCTAAACCTAAACATAACAGTACACCCAAACCCTAACCCTAAACCTAACCCTAACCCTAACCTTAACCCTATACCTAACCCAAATCCTAATCATAACACGACATCCTAACCCTAACACTAACACTAACCCAACACCCAAAACCTAACTCTACCTGTTACCCGGAACCCTAACCCTAACATGACAGCAGACGCCCTAACCCTAACCCTGAACACAACCCGACACAAGACACCCAAACCCCAACTCTAACACGACACCCAAACACTAACCCAAAACCTAACCCTAAACCTAACCCTAACCCTAACCCTATCCCTAAACTTAACCTTAACCCGACACCAAACACCCTAACCCTAACCCGACACCAGACACCCAAACCCTAACCCTAACATGACACCCAAACACTAACCCTAACCCTAACCATAACCCTAACCCTAACACGACACACAAAATCCAACCATAACCCGACACTCTAACCCTAACCCTAACCATAACACCCTAACCCTAACCCTAACGCTATCCCTAACCGCAACACTAACCCTAACCTCTACCCTAACATGACACACTAACCCTTAACCTAACACAACATGTTAAGCCTAAGCCTAACCCTAACCCTAACCCTAACCCGACACTCTAACCCTAACCCTAACCCTAACACCTTAACCCTAACACTTACCCTAACCCTAATGCTATCCCTAACCGCAACACTAACGCTAAACCTAACCCTAACACGACACACTAACCCTCAACCTAACACAACATGTTAAGCCTAAACCTAACCCTTACCCTATCCCTAACCCGACAACAAACACCCTAAACCTAACCCTAACCCTAAGCCAAATCCTAACCATAACACGACATCCTAATCCTAACACTAACCCTAACCTTAACACGACAGCAGACACCCCAACTCTAACCCGACATCCAAACCCCAACCCTAACGCTAACCCAACACGCAAAACCTAACCCGAACACTTACCCGAACCCCATTCCCTAACCCGACAGCAGACGCCCTAACCCTAACCCTAACCCTAACCCTAACCCTAACCATAACCCTAACCCTAACCCGACATCAGACACCCTAACCCCAACCCTGAACCCAACCCGACAGCAGACACCCAAACCCCAACTCTAACATGACACCCAAACACTAACCTAAAACCTAACCCTAACCCTAAACCTAACCCTAATTGAACACACTACCCGACAACCTTACCCGACAACCTAACCGACACACAAACCCTAACCCTAACCCTTACTTGACACCCTAACCCTAACCCAACACCCTAAGCCTAACCCTAACCCTAACACTAACCCTAACCCTATACCTAACGTTAACCCTAACCCTAACCACTAACCTTAACCCTAACCCTAACCCTAACCCTAACCCTAACACCCTAAACCTAACCCTTACCCTAACCCTAATGCTATCCCTAACCGCAACCCTAACACTAACCCTAACCCTAACCCGACATCAGACACCCTAACCACAACCCTAACCCTAACCCATCAACAGACACCCTAAGTCTAACCCTAAACCTAGCCCAACACACAAAACCTAACCCTAACACTTACCCGCATCCCTAAACCTAACCCAACACCAGACACCCTAACCCTAACCCTAACCTTAACCCGAACCCGACAACAGACACATAACCCTAACCCTAAACCTACCCAACACCCAAAAGCTAACCCTAACACTTACCCGACACTCTAACGCTAACCCGGCACCAGACACCTTAACCCTAACCCTAACCATAACCCTAACCCTAAAACTAAACCTAAACACTAACAGGACAGCAGACACCCTAACACTAAATCTAATCCTCACCTGACACAAGACAACCTAACCCTAACCCGACACCCAAACCCTAATCCTAACTCTTACCCGAAACACTAACCCTAACCCGACACGCTAACATGACGTCCTAAACAGAAATCCTAACCCAATATCCTAACACTAACCCAAGCCGTAAACTTAACCCTAACACTTACCCTAAACCTAACACTAACCCTAAAACTTACCGGACACCCAAACACTAACCCTAACCCTAAACCTAACCATAACACTAACCCTAAACATATCCCTAAATCTAACCCTAACCCTAACCCTAACACGACACCCTAACCTTAAACCTAACCCGACACACTAATCTTACTCCCAAAACATAACTGGAAACCCTTACCCGAAACCCTATAACTAACCCTAACTGGACACCCTAACCCTAACCATAACACGACACCCAAACCCTAACCTTAACCCTAAGCCTAACCGTAACCCTAATGCTAACCCTAACCCAAATGCTAAACCTAAACCTAACCCTAATTGAACACGCTAACCCGACAACCTAACCGGACAACCTAACCGAAACCCAAACCCTAACCCTAACCCTTACGTGACACCCTAACCCTAACCCGACACCCTAACCCTAACCCTAACGCTAACCCTATTCCTAGCCTTAACACTAACCCTAACCCTAAACCATAACCCTAACCCTAACCCTAACAACCTAAACCTAACCCTAACCCTAACCCAAATCCTAACCATAACACGACATCCTAACCCTAACACTAACGCTAACCCAACACCCAATACCTAACTCTACCTGTTGCCCGAAACCCTAACCCTAACATGACAGCAGACGCCCTAACCCTAACCCTGAACACAACCCGACACCAGACACCCGAACCCCAACTCTAACACGACACCCAAACACTAACCCAAAACCTAACCCTAAACCTAACCCTAACCCTATCCCTAAACTTAACCTTAACCCAACACCAAACACCCTAACCCTAACCCGACACCAGACACCCAAACCCTAACCCTAACATGACACCCAAACACTAACATTAACCCTAACCCTAAACCTAAACATAACCATAACCCTAACCCTAACCCGACATCAGACACCCTTACCCCAAACCTAACCCTAACCCGTCAACAGACACCCTAACTCTAACCCTAACCCTAACCCAGCACACAAAACCTAACCCTAACACTTACCCGAATCCCTAAACCTAACCCGACACCAGACACCCTAACCCGAACCCTAACCTTAACCCTAACCTGACAACAGACATCCTAACCCTAACCCTAAACCTAACCCAACTCCCAAAAGCTAACCCTAACACTTACCCGACACCCTAACCCTAACCTGACACCAGACACCTTAACCCTAACCCTAACCCTAACCCTAACACTAAACTTAAACCCTAACACGACAGCAGACACCCTAACCCTAACCCTAACCCTCACCTGACACAACACAACCAAATCCTAACCCGACACCCAAACCCTAATCCTAACTCTTACCCGAAACACTAACACTAACCCGACACGCTAACACGACATCCTAAACAGAAATACTAACCTGATATCCTAACACTAACCCAAGCCGTAAACTTAACCCTAAAACTTACCCTAACCCTAACACTAACGCTAACCCAACACCCAAAACCTAAATCTAACTGTTACCCGGAACCCTAACCCTAACCCGACACTAGACACCTTAACCCTAACCCTAACCATATCCCTAACCCTAACACTAAACCTAAACCCTAACACGAGAGCAGACACCCTAACCCTAACCCTAACCCTCACCTGACACAAGACAACCTAACCCTAACCCGACACCCAAACCCTAATCCTAACTCTTACCCGAAACACTAACCCTAACCCGACACGCTAACACGACATCCTGAACAGTAATACTAACCCGATATCCTAACACTAACCCAAGCCGTAAACTTAACCCTAAAACTTACCCTAACGCTAACACTAACCCTAAGACTTACTGGACACCCAAACGCTAACCCTAACCCTAAACCTAACCTTAACCCTAATGCTAACCCTAACCCAAATGCTAAACCTAAACCTAACCCTAACTGAACACGCTAACCCGACAACCTAACACGACAACCTAACCGACACCCAAACCCTAAACCTAACCCTTACTTGACACCCTAACCCTAACCCGACACCCTAAGCCTAACCCTAACCCTAACCCAAATCCTAACCATAACACGACATCCTAACCCTAACACTAACGCTAACCCAACACCCAAAACCTAACTCTAACTGTTACCCGGAACCCTAACCCTAACACGAGAGCAGACGCCCTAACCCTAACCCTAACCCTGAACCCAACCCGACACCAGACACCCAATCCCCAACTCTAACACGACACCCAAACATTAACCCAAAACCTAACCCTAAACCGAACCCTAACCCTTACCCTATCCCTAAACTTAACCTTAACCCGACACCAAACACCCTAACCCTAACCCGACACCAGACACCCAAACCCTAACACTAACATGACAGCCAAACACTAACCCTAACCCTAACCCTAACCCTAACCCTAACCCGACACCCAAAATCTAACCCTAACCCGACACTCTAACCCTAAACCTAACTCTAACACCCTAACCCTAACCCTTACCCTAACCCTAACACTATACCTAACGGCAACACTAACCCTAACCCTAACCCTAACACAACACACTAACCCTAACCCTAACCCTAACATCCTAACCCTAACCCTTACCCTAACCCTAATGCTATCCCTAACCGCAACACTAACCCTAACCCAACACGCTAACACGACGTCCTAAACCGAAATCCTAACCCGATATCCTAACACTAACCCAAGCCGTAAACTTAACCCTAACACTTACCCTAACCCTAACACTACCCCTAACACTTACTGGACACCCAAACACTAACCCTAACCCTAAACCTAACCATAACCCTAACCCTAAACCTATCCCTAACTCTAAACCTAACCCTAACCCTAACACGACACCTTAACCTTAAACCTAAACCGACACCCTAATCTTACTCCCAAAACATAACTGGAAATCCTAACCCAAAACCCTATACCTAACCCTAACTGGACACCCTAACCCTAACCATAACACGACACCCAAACCCTAACCCGACACCCTAAACCTAACCCAAACCCTAACCCTAACCCTATACCTAACCCAAATCCGAACCATAACACGACATCCTAACCCTAACACTAATGCTAACCCAACACCCCAAACCTAACTCTAACTGTTACCCGGAACCCTAACCCTAACATGACAGGAGAGGCCCTAACCCTAACCCTGAACCCAACCCGACACCAGACACCCAAACCCGAACTCTAACACGACACCGAAACACTAACCCAAAACCTAACCCTAAACCTAACCCTAACCCTATCCCTAAACTTACCCTCAACCCGACACCAAACACCCTAACCCTAACCCGACACCAGACACCCAAACTCTAACCCTAACATGACACCCAAACACTAACCCTAACCCTAACCCTAACTCTAACACGACACCCAAAATCCAACCCTAACCCGACACTCTAACCCTAACCCTAACCCTAACACCCTAACCCTAACCCTTACCCTAACCCTAACGCTATCCCTAACCGCAACACTAACCCTAACCTTTACCCTAACACGACACACTAACCCTAAACCTAACACAACATGTTAAGCCTAACCCTAACCCTTACCCTAACCCTAACCCGACAACAAACACCCTAAACCTAACCCTAACCCTAAGCCAAATCCTAACCATAACACGACATCCTAACCCTAACACTAACCCTAACCTTAACACGACAGCACACACCCCAACTCTAACCCAACATCCAAACCCTAACCCTAAACCTCACCCTAACCCTAACCCGACAACAGAATCCCTAACCCTAACACTAACCCTAACCCGTCAACAGACACCCTAACTCTAACCCAAACCCGTCAACAGACACCCTAACTCTAACCCTAAACCTAACCCTAACCCAAACCCTAAACCTATACCTAAATTTAAACCTAACCCTAACCCTAACCCCTAACCCTAACCCTAACCCTAACACCATAAACCTAACCCTAACCCTAACCCAAATCCTAACCATAACACGACATCCTAACCCTATCACTGACGCTAACCCAACACCCAAAACCTAACTCTAACTGTTACCCGGAACCCTAACCCTAACACGACAGCTGACGCCCTAACCCTAACCCTGAACCCAACCCGACACCAGACACCCAATCCCCAACTCTAACACGACACCCAAACACTAACCCAAAACCTAACCCTAAACCTAACCCTAACCCTATCCCTAAACTTAACCTTAACCCGACACCAAACAACCTAACCCTAACCCGACACCAGACACCCAAACCCTAACACTAACATGACACCCAAACACTAACCCTAACCCTAACCCTAACCCTAACCCTAACCCTAACCCAAAATCTAACCCTAACCCGACACTCTAACCCTAACCCTAACCCTAACATCCTAACCCTAACCCTTACCCTAACCCTAACACTAACCCTAACCGCAACACTAACCCTAACCCTAACACGACACACTAACCCTAAACCTAACACAACATGTTAAGCTTAACACTAACCCTTACCCTAACCCTAACCCAACAACAGACACCCTACCCCTAATCCTAACCCAACACCCAAAACCAAACCCGAACACTTACCCGAACCCCTAACCCTAACCCGACAGCAGACGCCCTAAACCTAACCCTAAACCTAACCATAACCCTAACCCTAAGCCTAACCCTAACCGGACATCAGACACCGAACCCCAACCCTAACCCTAACGCGTCAACAGACACCCTAACTCTAACCCTAACCCTAACCCAACACACAAAACCTAAGCCTAACACTTACCCGAATCCCTAAACCTAACCCGACACCAGACACCCTAACTCTAACCCTAAACTCAACCCCAACCCGACAACAGACACCCTAACCCTTACCCTAAACCTAACCCAACACCCAAAAGCTAACCCTAAAACATACCCGACACCCTAACCCTAAACCGACAGCAGACACCTTAACCCTAACCATAACCATAACCCTAACCCTAACACTAATGCTAACCCAACACCCAAAACCTAACTCTACCTGTTACCCAGAACCCTAACCCTAACATGACAGCAGACGCCCTAACCCTAGCCCTAACCCTGAACCCAACCCGACACCAGACACCCAATCCCCAACTCTAACACGACACCCAAACACTAAACCAAAACCTCACCCTAAACCTAATCCTAACCCTAACCCTATCGCTAAACTTAAACTTAACCCGACACCAAACACCCTAACCCTAACCCGACACCAGACACCCAAACCCTAACCCTAACATGACACCCAAACACTAACCCTAATCCTAACCCTAACCCAAACCCTAACCCTAACCTTAACCCGACACCCAAAATCTAACCCTAACCCGACACTCTAACCCTAACCCGTACCCTAAACCTAATGCTATCCCTAACCGCAACACTAACCCTAACCCTAACCTTAACATGACACACTAATCCTAAAGCTAACACAACATGTTAAGCCTAACCCTAACCCTTACCCTAACCCTAACCCAACAACAAACACCCTAAACCTAACCCTAACCCTAAGCCAAATCCTAACAATAACACGACATCCTAACCCTAACACTAACCCTAACCTTAACACGACAGCACACACCCCAACTCTAACCCGACATCCAAACCCTAACCCTAAACCTCACCCTAACCCTAACCCGACAACAGAAACCCTAACCCTAACCCTAACCCAACACCAGACAACCAAACCCTAACCCTAACCCTTACCCTAACCCTAACACCCTAAACATAACCCAAACCTTAACCCAAATCCTAACCAAAACACGACATCCTAACGCTATCACTAACGCTAACCCAACACCCAAAACCTAACTCTAACTGTTACCTGGAACCCTAACCCTAACACGACAGCAGACGACCTAACCCAAACCCTGAACCCACCGCGACACCAGACACCCGAACCCCAACTCTAACTCGACACCCAAACACTAACCCAAAACCTAACCCTAAACCTAACCCTAACCCTATCCCTAAACTTAACCTTAAACAGACACCAAACACCCTAACCCTAACCCGACACCAGACACCCAAACCCTAACCCTAACATGACACCCAAACACTAACCCTAACCCTAACCATAACCCTAACCCAAACCCTAACCCTAACCCTAACCCGACACCCGAAATCTAACTCTAACCCGACACTCTAACCCTAACCCTAACCCTAACACTTACCCTAACCCTAATGCTAACCCTAACCGCAACACTAACTCTAACCCTAACCCTAACACGACACAATAACCCTAAAGCTAACACAACATGTTAAGCCTAACCCTAACCCTAACCCGACAACAAACACCCTTAACCTAACCCTAACCCTAACCCTATCCCTAAACTTAACCTTAACCCAACACCAAACACCCTAACCCTAACCCGACACCAGACACCCAAACCCTAACCCTAACATGACACCCAAACACTAACCCTAACCCTAACCCTAAACCTAAACATAACCATAACCCTAACCCTAACCCGACATCAGACACCCTTACCCCAAACCTAACCCTAACCCGTCAACAGACACCCTAACTCTAACCCTAACCCTAACCCAGCACACAAAACCTAACCCTAACACTTACCCGAATCCCTAAACCTAACCCGACACCAGACACCCTAACCCGAACCCTAACCTTAACCCTAACCCGACAACAGACACCCTAACCCTAACCCTAAACCTAACCCAACTCCCAAAAGCTAACCCTAACACTTACCCGACACCCTAACCCTAACCTGACACCAGACACCTTAACCCTAACCCTAACCCTAACCCTAACACTAAACTTAAACCCTAACACGACAGCAGACACCCTAACCCTAACCCTAACCCTCACCTGACACAACACAACCAAATCCTAACCCGACACCCAAACCCTAATCCTAACTCTTACCCGAAACACTAACACTAACCCGACACGCTAACACGACATCCTAAACAGAAATACTAACCTGATATCCTAACACTAACCGAAGCCGTAAACTTAACCCTAAAACTTACCCTAACCCTAACACTAACGCTAACCCAACACCCAAAACCTAAATCTAACTGTTACCCGGAACCCTAACCCTAACCCGACACTAGACACCTTAACCCTAACCCTAACCATATCCCTAACCCTAACACTAAACCTAAACCCTAACACGAGAGCAGACACCCTAACCCTAACCCTAACCCTCACCTGACACAAGACAACCTAACCCTAACCCGACACCCAAACCCTAATCCTAACTCTTACCCGAAACACTAACCCTAACCCGACACGCTAACACGACATCCTGAACAGTAATACTAACCCGATATCCTAACACTAACCCAAGCCGTAAACTTAACCCTAAAACTTACCCTAACGCTAACACTAACCCTAAGACTTACCGGACACCCAAACCCTAACCCTAACCCTAAACCTAACCTTAACCCTAATGCTAACCCTAACCCAAATGCTAAACCTAAACCTAACCCTAACTGAACACGCTAACCCGACAACCTAACACGACAACCTAACCGACACCCAAACCCTAAACCTAACCCTTACTTGACACCCTAACCCTAACCCGACACCCTAAGCCTAACCCTAACCCTAACACTAACCCTAACCCTATACCTAACGTTAACCCTAACCCTAACCACTAACCTTAACCCTAACCCTAACCCTAACCCTAACCCTAACACCCTAAACCTAACCCTTACCCTAACCCTAATGCTATCCCTAACCGCAACCCTAACACTAACCCTAACCCTAACCCGACATCAGACACCCTAACCACAACCCTAACCCTAACCCATCAACAGACACCCTAAGTCTAACCCTAAACCTAGCCCAACACACAAAACCTAACCCTAACACTTACCCGCATCCCTAAACCTAACCCAACACCAGACACCCTAACCCTAACCCTAACCTTAACCCGAACCCGACAACAGACACATAACCCTAACCCTAAACCTACCCAACACCCAAAAGCTAACCCTAACACTTACCCGACACTCTAACGCTAACCCGGCACCAGACACCTTAACCCTAACCCTAACCATAACCCTAACCCTAAAACTAAACCTAAACACTAACAGGACAGCAGACACCCTAACACTAAATCTAATCCTCACCTGACACAAGACAACCTAACCCTAACCCGACACCCAAACCCTAATCCTAACTCTTACCCGAAACACTAACCCTAACCCGACACGCTAACATGACGTCCTAAACAGAAATCCTAACCCAATATCCTAACACTAACCCAAGCCGTAAACTTAACCCTAACACTTACCCTAAACCTAACACTAACCCTAAAACTTACCGGACACCCAAACACTAACCCTAACCCTAAACCTAACCATAACACTAACCCTAAACATATCCCTAAATCTAACCCTAACCCTAACCCTAACACGACACCCTAACCTTAAACCTAACCCGACACACTAATCTTACTCCCAAAACATAACTGGAAACCCTTACCCGAAACCCTATAACTAACCCTAACTGGACACCCTAACCCTAACCATAACACGACACCCAAACCCTAACCTTAACCCTAAGCCTAACCGTAACCCTAATGCTAACCCTAACCCAAATGCTAAACCTAAACCTAACCCTAATTGAACACGCTAACCCGACAACCTAACCGGACAACCTAACCGAAACCCAAACCCTAACCCTAACCCTTACGTGACACCCTAACCCTAACCCGACACCCTAACCCTAACCCTAACGCTAACCCTATTCCTAGCCTTAACACTAACCCTAACCCTAAACCATAACCCTAACCCTAACCCTAACAACCTAAACCTAACCCTAACCCTAACCCAAATCCTAACCATAACACGACATCCTAACCCTAACACTAACGCTAACCCAACACCCAATACCTAACTCTACCTGTTGCCCGAAACCCTAACCCTAACATGACAGCAGACGCCCTAACCCTAACCCTGAACACAACCCGACACCAGACACCCGAACCCCAACTCTAACACGACACCCAAACACTAACCCAAAACCTAACCCTAAACCTAACCCTAACCCTATCCCTAAACTTAACCTTAACCCAACACCAAACACCCTAACCCTAACCCGACACCAGACACCCAAACCCTAACCCTAACATGACACCCAAACACTAACATTAACCCTAACCCTAAACCTAAACATAACCATAACCCTAACCCTAACCCGACATCAGACACCCTTACCCCAAACCTAACCCTAACCCGTCAACAGACACCCTAACTCTAACCCTAACCCTAACCCAGCACACAAAACCTAACCCTAACACTTACCCGAATCCCTAAACCTAACCCGACACCAGACACCCTAACCCGAACCCTAACCTTAACCCTAACCTGACAACAGACATCCTAACCCTAACCCTAAACCTAACCCAACTCCCAAAAGCTAACCCTAACACTTACCCGACACCCTAACCCTAACCTGACACCAGACACCTTAACCCTAACCCTAACCCTAACCCTAACACTAAACTTAAACCCTAACACGACAGCAGACACCCTAACCCTAACCCTAACCCTCACCTGACACAAC
Source organism: Giraffa tippelskirchi (assembly GCF_054371585.1). Classification (NCBI taxonomy): domain Eukaryota; kingdom Metazoa; phylum Chordata; class Mammalia; order Artiodactyla; family Giraffidae; genus Giraffa; species Giraffa tippelskirchi. The sequence goes on from NC_137286.1 coordinate 70,117,469, forward strand.
ACAACCAAATCCTAACCCGACACCCAAACCCTAATCCTAACTCTTACCCGAAACACTAACACTAACCCGACACGCTAACACGACATCCTAAACAGAAATACTAACCTGATATCCTAACACTAACCCAAGCCGTAAACTTAACCCTAAAACTTACCCTAACCCTAACACTAACGCTAACCCAACACCCAAAACCTAAATCTAACTGTTACCCGGAACCCTAACCCTAACCCGACACTAGACACCTTAACCCTAACCCTAACCATATCCCTAACCCTAACACTAAACCTAAACCCTAACACGAGAGCAGACACCCTAACCCTAACCCTAACCCTCACCTGACACAAGACAACCTAACCCTAACCCGACACCCAAACCCTAATCCTAACTCTTACCCGAAACACTAACCCTAACCCGACACGCTAACACGACATCCTGAACAGTAATACTAACCCGATATCCTAACACTAACCCAAGCCGTAAACTTAACCCTAAAACTTACCCTAACGCTAACACTAACCCTAAGACTTACTGGACACCCAAACGCTAACCCTAACCCTAAACCTAACCTTAACCCTAATGCTAACCCTAACCCAAATGCTAAACCTAAACCTAACCCTAACTGAACACGCTAACCCGACAACCTAACACGACAACCTAACCGACACCCAAACCCTAAACCTAACCCTTACTTGACACCCTAACCCTAACCCGACACCCTAAGCCTAACCCTAACCCTAACCCAAATCCTAACCATAACACGACATCCTAACCCTAACACTAACGCTAACCCAACACCCAAAACCTAACTCTAACTGTTACCCGGAACCCTAACCCTAACACGAGAGCAGACGCCCTAACCCTAACCCTAACCCTGAACCCAACCCGACACCAGACACCCAATCCCCAACTCTAACACGACACCCAAACATTAACCCAAAACCTAACCCTAAACCGAACCCTAACCCTTACCCTATCCCTAAACTTAACCTTAACCCGACACCAAACACCCTAACCCTAACCCGACACCAGACACCCAAACCCTAACACTAACATGACAGCCAAACACTAACCCTAACCCTAACCCTAACCCTAACCCTAACCCGACACCCAAAATCTAACCCTAACCCGACACTCTAACCCTAAACCTAACTCTAACACCCTAACCCTAACCCTTACCCTAACCCTAACACTATACCTAACGGCAACACTAACCCTAACCCTAACCCTAACACAACACACTAACCCTAACCCTAACCCTAACATCCTAACCCTAACCCTTACCCTAACCCTAATGCTATCCCTAACCGCAACACTAACCCTAACCCAACACGCTAACACGACGTCCTAAACCGAAATCCTAACCCGATATCCTAACACTAACCCAAGCCGTAAACTTAACCCTAACACTTACCCTAACCCTAACACTACCCCTAACACTTACTGGACACCCAAACACTAACCCTAACCCTAAACCTAACCATAACCCTAACCCTAAACCTATCCCTAACTCTAAACCTAACCCTAACCCTAACACGACACCTTAACCTTAAACCTAAACCGACACCCTAATCTTACTCCCAAAACATAACTGGAAATCCTAACCCAAAACCCTATACCTAACCCTAACTGGACACCCTAACCCTAACCATAACACGACACCCAAACCCTAACCCGACACCCTAAACCTAACCCAAACCCTAACCCTAACCCTATACCTAACCCAAATCCGAACCATAACACGACATCCTAACCCTAACACTAATGCTAACCCAACACCCCAAACCTAACTCTAACTGTTACCCGGAACCCTAACCCTAACATGACAGGAGAGGCCCTAACCCTAACCCTGAACCCAACCCGACACCAGACACCCAAACCCGAACTCTAACACGACACCGAAACACTAACCCAAAACCTAACCCTAAACCTAACCCTAACCCTATCCCTAAACTTACCCTCAACCCGACACCAAACACCCTAACCCTAACCCGACACCAGACACCCAAACTCTAACCCTAACATGACACCCAAACACTAACCCTAACCCTAACCCTAACTCTAACACGACACCCAAAATCCAACCCTAACCCGACACTCTAACCCTAACCCTAACCCTAACACCCTAACCCTAACCCTTACCCTAACCCTAACGCTATCCCTAACCGCAACACTAACCCTAACCTTTACCCTAACACGACACACTAACCCTAAACCTAACACAACATGTTAAGCCTAACCCTAACCCTTACCCTAACCCTAACCCGACAACAAACACCCTAAACCTAACCCTAACCCTAAGCCAAATCCTAACCATAACACGACATCCTAACCCTAACACTAACCCTAACCTTAACACGACAGCACACACCCCAACTCTAACCCAACATCCAAACCCTAACCCTAAACCTCACCCTAACCCTAACCCGACAACAGAATCCCTAACCCTAACACTAACCCTAACCCGTCAACAGACACCCTAACTCTAACCCAAACCCGTCAACAGACACCCTAACTCTAACCCTAAACCTAACCCTAACCCAAACCCTAAACCTATACCTAAATTTAAACCTAACCCTAACCCTAACCCCTAACCCTAACCCTAACCCTAACACCATAAACCTAACCCTAACCCTAACCCAAATCCTAACCATAACACGACATCCTAACCCTATCACTGACGCTAACCCAACACCCAAAACCTAACTCTAACTGTTACCCGGAACCCTAACCCTAACACGACAGCTGACGCCCTAACCCTAACCCTGAACCCAACCCGACACCAGACACCCAATCCCCAACTCTAACACGACACCCAAACACTAACCCAAAACCTAACCCTAAACCTAACCCTAACCCTATCCCTAAACTTAACCTTAACCCGACACCAAACAACCTAACCCTAACCCGACACCAGACACCCAAACCCTAACACTAACATGACACCCAAACACTAACCCTAACCCTAACCCTAACCCTAACCCTAACCCTAACCCAAAATCTAACCCTAACCCGACACTCTAACCCTAACCCTAACCCTAACATCCTAACCCTAACCCTTACCCTAACCCTAACACTAACCCTAACCGCAACACTAACCCTAACCCTAACACGACACACTAACCCTAAACCTAACACAACATGTTAAGCTTAACACTAACCCTTACCCTAACCCTAACCCAACAACAGACACCCTACCCCTAATCCTAACCCAACACCCAAAACCAAACCCGAACACTTACCCGAACCCCTAACCCTAACCCGACAGCAGACGCCCTAAACCTAACCCTAAACCTAACCATAACCCTAACCCTAAGCCTAACCCTAACCGGACATCAGACACCGAACCCCAACCCTAACCCTAACGCGTCAACAGACACCCTAACTCTAACCCTAACCCTAACCCAACACACAAAACCTAAGCCTAACACTTACCCGAATCCCTAAACCTAACCCGACACCAGACACCCTAACTCTAACCCTAAACTCAACCCCAACCCGACAACAGACACCCTAACCCTTACCCTAAACCTAACCCAACACCCAAAAGCTAACCCTAAAACATACCCGACACCCTAACCCTAAACCGACAGCAGACACCTTAACCCTAACCATAACCATAACCCTAACCCTAACACTAATGCTAACCCAACACCCAAAACCTAACTCTACCTGTTACCCAGAACCCTAACCCTAACATGACAGCAGACGCCCTAACCCTAGCCCTAACCCTGAACCCAACCCGACACCAGACACCCAATCCCCAACTCTAACACGACACCCAAACACTAAACCAAAACCTCACCCTAAACCTAATCCTAACCCTAACCCTATCGCTAAACTTAAACTTAACCCGACACCAAACACCCTAACCCTAACCCGACACCAGACACCCAAACCCTAACCCTAACATGACACCCAAACACTAACCCTAATCCTAACCCTAACCCAAACCCTAACCCTAACCTTAACCCGACACCCAAAATCTAACCCTAACCCGACACTCTAACCCTAACCCGTACCCTAAACCTAATGCTATCCCTAACCGCAACACTAACCCTAACCCTAACCTTAACATGACACACTAATCCTAAAGCTAACACAACATGTTAAGCCTAACCCTAACCCTTACCCTAACCCTAACCCAACAACAAACACCCTAAACCTAACCCTAACCCTAAGCCAAATCCTAACAATAACACGACATCCTAACCCTAACACTAACCCTAACCTTAACACGACAGCACACACCCCAACTCTAACCCGACATCCAAACCCTAACCCTAAACCTCACCCTAACCCTAACCCGACAACAGAAACCCTAACCCTAACCCTAACCCAACACCAGACAACCAAACCCTAACCCTAACCCTTACCCTAACCCTAACACCCTAAACATAACCCAAACCTTAACCCAAATCCTAACCAAAACACGACATCCTAACGCTATCACTAACGCTAACCCAACACCCAAAACCTAACTCTAACTGTTACCTGGAACCCTAACCCTAACACGACAGCAGACGACCTAACCCAAACCCTGAACCCACCGCGACACCAGACACCCGAACCCCAACTCTAACTCGACACCCAAACACTAACCCAAAACCTAACCCTAAACCTAACCCTAACCCTATCCCTAAACTTAACCTTAAACAGACACCAAACACCCTAACCCTAACCCGACACCAGACACCCAAACCCTAACCCTAACATGACACCCAAACACTAACCCTAACCCTAACCATAACCCTAACCCAAACCCTAACCCTAACCCTAACCCGACACCCAAAATCTAACTCTAACCCGACACTCTAACCCTAACCCTAACCCTAACACTTACCCTAACCCTAATGCTAACCCTAACCGCAACACTAACTCTAACCCTAACCCTAACACGACACAATAACCCTAAAGCTAACACAACATGTTAAGCCTAACCCTAACCCTAACCCGACAACAAACACCCTTAACCTAACCCTAACCCTAACCCTATCCCTAAACTTAACCTTAACCCAACACCAAACACCCTAACCCTAACCCGACACCAGACACCCAAACCCTAACCCTAACATGACACCCAAACACTAACCCTAACCCTAACCCTAAACCTAAGCATAACCATAACCCTAACCCTAACCCGACATCAGACACCCTTACCCCAAACCTAACCCTAACCCGTCAACAGACACCCTAACTCTAACCCTAACCCTAACCCAGCACACAAAACCTAACCCTAACACTTACCCGAATCCCTAAACCTAACCCGACACCAGACACCCTAACCCGAACCCTAACCTTAACCCTAACCCGACAACAGACACCCTAACCCTAACCCTAAACCTAACCCAACTCCCAAAAGCTAACCCTAACACTTACCCGACACCCTAACCCTAACCTGACACCAGACACCTTAACCCTAACCCTAACCCTAACCCTAACACTAAACTTAAACCCTAACACGACAGCAGACACCCTAACCCTAACCCTAACCCTCACCTGACACAACACAACCAAATCCTAACCCGACACCCAAACCCTAATCCTAACTCTTACCCGAAACACTAACACTAACCCGACACGCTAACACGACATCCTAAACAGAAATACTAACCTGATATCCTAACACTAACCGAAGCCGTAAACTTAACCCTAAAACTTACCCTAACCCTAACACTAACGCTAACCCAACACCCAAAACCTAAATCTAACTGTTACCCGGAACCCTAACCCTAACCCGACACTAGACACCTTAACCCTAACCCTAACCATATCCCTAACCCTAACACTAAACCTAAACCCTAACACGAGAGCAGACACCCTAACCCTAACCCTAACCCTCACCTGACACAAGACAACCTAACCCTAACCCGACACCCAAACCCTAATCCTAACTCTTACCCGAAACACTAACCCTAACCCGACACGCTAACACGACATCCTGAACAGTAATACTAACCCGATATCCTAACACTAACCCAAGCCGTAAACTTAACCCTAAAACTTACCCTAACGCTAACACTAACCCTAAGACTTACCGGACACCCAAACCCTAACCCTAACCCTAAACCTAACCTTAACCCTAATGCTAACCCTAACCCAAATGCTAAACCTAAACCTAACCCTAACTGAACACGCTAACCTGACAACCTAACACGACAACCTAACCGACACCCAAACCCTAAACCTAACCCTTACTTGACACCCTAACCCTAACCCGACACCCTAAGCCTAACCCTAACCCGACACCCTAACCCTAACCCTAACCCTAACACCCTAAACCTAACCCTAACCCTAACCCAAATCCTAACCATAACACGACATCCTAACCCTAACACTAACGCTAACCCAACACCCAAAACCTAACTCTAACTGTTACCCGGAACCCTAACCCTAACACGAGAGCAGACACCCTAACCCTAACCCTGAACCCAACCCGACACCAGACACCCAATCCCCAACTCTAACACGACACCCAAACATTAACCCAAAACCTAACCCTAAACCGAACCCTAACCCTTACCCTATCCCTAAACTTAACCTTAACCCGACACCAAACACCCTAACCCTAACCCGACACCAGACACCCAAACCCTAACACTAACATGACAGCCAAACACTAACCCTAACCCTAACCCTAACCCTAACCCTAACCCGACACCCAAAATCTAACCCTAACCCGACACTCTAACCCTAAACCTAACTCTAACACCCTAACCCTAACCCTTACCCTAACCCTAACACTATACCTAACGGCAACACTAACCCTAACCCTAACCCTAACACAACACACTAACCCTAACCCTAACCCTAACATCCTAACCCTAACCCTTACCCTAACCCTAATGCTATCCCTAACCGCAACACTAACCCTAACCCAACACGCTAACACGACGTCCTAAACAGAAATCCTAACCCGATATCCTAACACTAACCCAAGCCGTAAACTTAACCCTAACACTTACCCTAACCCTAACACTACCCCTAACACTTACTGGACATCCAAACACTAACCCTAACCCTAAACCTAACCATAACCCTAACCCTAAACCTATCCCTAACTCTAAACCTAACCCTAACCCTAACACGACACCTTAACCTTAAACCTAAACCGACACCCTAATCTTACTCCCAAAACATAACTGGAAATCCTAACCCAAAACCCTATACCTAACCCTAACTGGACACCCTAACCCTAACCATAACACGACACCCAAACCCTAACCCGACACCCTAAACCTAACCCAAACCCTAACCCTAACCCTATACCTAACCCAAATCCGAACCATAACACGACATCCTAACCCTAACACTAATGCTAACCCAACACCCCAAACCTAAATCTAACTGTTACCCGGAACCCTAACCCTAACATGACAGGAGAGGCCCTAACCCTAACCCTGAACCCAACCCGACACCAGACACCCAAACCCGAACTCTAACACGACACCGAAACACTAACCCAAAACCTAACCCTAAACCTAACCCTAACCCTATCCCTAAACTTACCCTCAACCCGACACCAAACACCCTAACCCTAACCCGACACCAGACACCCAAACTCTAACCCTAACATGACACCCAAACACTAACCCTAACCCTAACCCTAACTCTAACACGACACCCAAAATCCAACCCTAACCCGACACTCTAACCCTAACCCTAACCCTAACACCCTAACCCTAACCCTTACCCTAACCCTAACGCTATCCCTAACCGCAACACTAACCCTAACCTTTACCCTAACACGACACACTAACCCTAAACCTAACACAACATGTTAAGCCTAACCCTAACCCTTACCCTAACCCTAACCCGACAACAAACACCCTAAACCTAACCCTAACCCTAAGCCAAATCCTAACCATAACACGACATCCTAACCCTAACACTAACCCTAACCTTAACACGACAGCACACACCCCAACTCTAACCCAACATCCAAACCCTAACCCTAAACCTCACCCTAACCCTAACCCGACAACAGAATCCCTAACCCTAACACTAACCCTAACCCGTCAACAGACACCCTAACTCTAACCCAAACCCGTCAACAGACACCCTAACTCTAACCCTAAACCTAACCCTAACCCAAACCCTAAACCTATACCTAAATTTAAACCTAACCCTAACCCTAACCCCTAACCCTAACCCTAACCCTAACACCATAAACCTAACCCTAACCCTAACCCAAATCCTAACCATAACACGACATCCTAACCCTATCACTGACGCTAACCCAACACCCAAAACCTAACTCTAACTGTTACCCGGAACCCTAACCCTAACACGACAGCTGACGCCCTAACCCTAACCCTGAACCCAACCCGACACCAGACACCCAATCCCCAACTCTAACACGACACCCAAACACTAACCCAAAACCTAACCCTAAACCTAACCCTAACCCTATCCCTAAACTTAACCTTAACCCGACACCAAACAACCTAACCCTAACCCGACACCAGACACCCAAACCCTAACACTAACATGACACCCAAACACTAACCCTAACCCTAACCCTAACCCTAACCCTAACCCTAACCCAAAATCTAACCCTAACCCGACACTCTAACCCTAACCCTAACCCTAACATCCTAACCCTAACCCTTACCCTAACCCTAACACTAACCCTAACCGCAACACTAACCCTAACCCTAACACGACACACTAACCCTAAACCTAACACAACATGTTAAGCTTAACACTAACCCTTACCCTAACCCTAACCCAACAACAGACACCCTACCCCTAATCCTAACCCAACACCCAAAACCAAACCCGAACACTTACCCGAACCCCTAACCCTAACCCGACAGCAGACGCCCTAAACCTAACCCTAAACCTAACCATAACCCTAACCCTAAGCCTAACCCTAACCGGACATCAGACACCGAACCCCAACCCTAACCCTAACCCGTCAACAGACACCCTAACTCTAACCCTAACCCTAACCCAACACACAAAACCTAAGCCTAACACTTACCCGAATCCCTAAACCTAACCCGACACCAGACACCCTAACTCTAACCCTAAACTCAACCCCAACCCGACAACAGACACCCTAACCCTTACCCTAAACCTAACCCAACACCCAAAAGCTAACCCTAAAACATACCTGACACCCTAACCCTAAACCGACAGCAGACACCTTAACCCTAACCATAACCATAACCCTAACCCTAACACTAATGCTAACCCAACACCCAAAACCTAACTCTACCTGTTACCCAGAACCCTAACCCTAACATGACAGCAGACACCCTAACCCTAGCCCTAACACTGAACCCAACCCGACACCAGACACCCAATCCCCAACTCTAACACGACACCCAAACACTAAACCAAAACCTCACCCTAAACCTAATCCTAACCCTAACCCTATCGCTAAACTTAAACTTAACCCGACACCAAACACCCTAACCCTAACCCGACACCAGACACCCAAACCCTAACCCTAACATGACACCCAAACACTAACCCTAATCCTAACCCTAACACGACACACTAACCCTAAAGCTAACACAACATGTTAAGCCTAACCCTAACCCTTACCCTAACCCTAACCCGACAACAAACACCCTTAACCTAACCCTAACCCTAACCCAAATCCTAACCATAACACGACATCCTAACCCTATCACTAACGCTAACCCAACACCCAAAACCTAACTCTAACTGTTACCCGGAACCCTAACCCTAACACGACAGCAGACGCCCTAACCCTAACCGTGAACCCAACCCGACACCAGAAACCCAATACCCAACTCTAACACGACACCCAAACACTAACCCTAAACCTAACCCTAATCCTAACCCTAAACTTAACCTTAACCCGACACCAAACACCCTAACCCTAACCCGACACCAGACACCCAAACCCTAACCCTAACATGACACCCAAACACTAACCCTAAACCTACCCCTAACCCTAACCCAAACCCTAACCCTAACCCTAACCCGACACCCAAAATCTAACCCTAACCTGACACTCTAACCCTAACACTAACCCTAACATCCTAACCCTAACCCTAACACTATCCCTAACCGCAACACAAACCCTAACCCTAACACGACACACTAACCCTAAACCTAACACAACATGTTAAGCATAACACTAACCCTTACACTAACCCTAACCCAACAACAGACACCCTAACCCTAATCCTAACCCAACACCCAAAACCTAACCCTAACACTTACCCGAACCACTAACCCTAACCCGACAGCAGACGCCCTCACAGTAACCCTAAACCTAACCATAACCATAACCCTAAACCTAACCCGACATCAGACACCGAACCCCAACCCTAACCCTAACCCGTCAACAGACACCCTAACCCTAACCCTAAACCTAACCCAATACCCAAAGCCGAACCCTAACACTTACCCGACACCCTAACCCTAACCCTAACCCGTCAACAGACACCCTAACCCTAACCCTAACCCAACACACAAAACCTAACCCTAACACTTACCCGAATCCCTAAAACTAACCCGACACCAGACACCTTAACCCCAACACTAACCTTAACCCTAACACGACAACAGACACCCTAACCCTAATCCTAAACCTAACCCAACACGCAAAAGCTAACCCCAACACTTACCCGACACCCTAACCCTAACCCGACACCAGACACCTTAACCCTAACCCTAAACATAACCCTAACCCTAACACTAAACCTAAACACTAACACGACAGCAGACACCCAGTCCTAACCCTAACCATCACCTGACACAAGACAACCTAACCCTAACCCGACACCCAAACCCTAATCCTAACTCTTACCTGAAACACTAACCCTAACCTGACACGCTAACACGACGTCCTAAACAGAAATCCTAACCCGATATCCTAACACTAACCCAAGCCGTAAACTTAACCCTAACACTTACCCTAACCCTAACACTAACCCTAACACTTACCGGACACCCAAACACTAACCCTAACCCTAAACCTAACCATAACCCTAACCCTAAACCTATCCCTAACTCTAACCCGAACCCTAACCCTAACCCGACACCTTAACCTTAAACCTAACCCGACACCCTAATCATACACCCAAAACATAACTGGAAATCCTAACCCGAAACCCTGTACCTAACCCTAACTGGACACCCTAACCCTAACCATAACACGACACCCAAACCCTACCCTTAACCCTAAGCCTAACCTTAACCCTAATGCTAACCCTAACCCAAATGCTAAACCTAAACCTAACCCTAATTGAACACGCTAACCCGACAACCTAACCGGACAACCTAACCGAAACCCAAACCCTAACCCTAACCCTTACTTGACACCCTAACCCTAACCCGAAACCCTAAGCCTAACCCTAACGCTAACCCTATTCCTAGCCTTAACACTAACCCTAACCCTAAACCCTAACCCTAACCCTAGCCCTAACCCTAACACCCTAAACCTAACCCTAACCCTAACCCAAATCCTAACCATAACACGACATCCTAACCCTAACACTAACGCTAACCCAACACCCAATACCTAACTCTACCTGTTGCCCGAAACCCTAACCCTAACATGACAGCAGACGCCCTAACCCTAACCCTGAGCACAACCCGACACCAGACACCCGAACCCCAACTCTAACACGACACCCAAACACTAACCCAAAACCTAACCCTAAACCTAACCCTAACCCTATCCCTAAACTTAACCTTAACCCAACACCAAACACCCTAACCCTAACCCGACACCAGACACCCAAACCCTAACCCTAACATGACACCCAAACACTAACCCTAACCCTAACCCTAAACCTAACCATAACCATAACCCTAACCCTAACCCGACATCAGACACCCTTACCCCAAACCTAACCCTAACCCGTCAACAGACACCCTAACTCTAACCCTAACCCTAACCCAACACACAAAACCTAACCCTAACACTTACGCGAATCCCTAAACTTAACCCGACACCAGACACCCTAACCCGAACCCTAACCTTAACCCTAACCCGACAACAGACACCCTAACCCTAACCCTAAACCTAACCCAACTCCCAAAAGCTAACCCTAACACTTACCCGACACCCTAACCCTAACCTGACACCAGACACCTTAACCCTAACCCTAACCCTAACCCTAACACTAAACATAAACCCTAACACGACAGCAGACACCCTAACCCTAACCCTAAGCCTCACCTGACACAACACAACCAAATCCTAACCCGACACCCAAACCCTAATCCTAACTCTTACCCGAAACACTAACACTAACCCGACACGCTAACATGACATCCTAAACAGAAATACTAACCTGATATCCTAACACTAACCCAAGCCGTAAACTTAACCCTAAAACTTACCCTAACCCTAACACTAACGCTAACCCAACACCCAAAACCTAAATCTAACTGTTACCCGGAACCCTAACCCTAACCCGACACTAGACATCTTAACCCTAACCCTAACCATATCCCTAACCCTAACACTAAACCTAAACCCTAACACGAGAGCAGACACCCTAACCCTAACCCTAACCCTCACCTGACACAAGACAACCTAACCCTAACCCGACACCCAAACCCTAATCCTAACTCTTACCCGAAACACTAACCCTAACCCGACACACTAACACGACATCCTGAACAGTAATACTAACCCGATATCCTAACACTAACCCAAGCCGTAAACTTAACCCTAAAACTTACCCTAACCCTAACACTAACCCTAAGACTTACCGGACACCCAAACCCTAACCCTAACCCTAAACCTAACCTTAACCCTAATGCTAACCCTAACCCAAATGCTAAACCTAAACCTACCCCTAACTGAACACGCTAACCCGACAACCTAACAAGACAACCTAACCGACACCCAAACCCTAAACCTAACCCTTACTTGACACCCTAACCCTAACCCGACACCCTAAGCCTAACCCTAACCCGACACCCTAACCCTAACCCTAAACCTAACACTAACTCTAACGCTAACCCTATACCTAACCTTAAACCTAACGCTAACCCTAACCCCTAACCCTAACCCTAAACCTAACCCTAACCCTAACACCCTAAACCTAACCCTAACCCTAACCCAAATCCTAACCATAACACGACATCCTAACCCTAACACTAACGCTAACCCAACACCCAAAACCTAACTCTAACTGTTACCCGGAACCCTAACCCTAACACGACAGCAGACGCCCTAACCCTAACCCTGAACCCAACCCAACACCAGACACCCAATCCCCAACTCTAACACGACACCCAAACATTAACCCAAAACCTAACCCTAAACCGAACCCTAACCCTAACCCTATCCCTAAACTTAACCTTAACCCGACACCAAACACCCTAACCCTAACCCGACACCAGACACCCAAACCCTAACACTAACATGACAGCCAAACACTAACCCTAACCCTAACCCTAACCCTAAGCCGACACCCAAAATCTAACCCTAACCCGACACTCTAACCCTAAACCTAACTCTAACACCCTAACCCTAACTCTTTCCCTAACCCTAACACTATACCTAACCGCAACACTAACCCTAACCCTAACCCTAACACAACACACTAACCCTTACCCTAACCCTAATGCTATCCCTAACTGCAACACTAACCCTAATCCAACACGCTAACACGACGTCCAAAACAGAAATCCTAACCCGATATCCTAACACTAACCCAAGCCGTAAACTTAACCCTAACACTTACCCTAACCCTAACACTACCCCTAACACTTACTGGGCACCCAAACACTAACCCTAACCCTAAACCTAACCATAACCCTAACCCTAAACCTATCCCTAACTCTAAACCTAACCCTAACCCTAACACGACACCTTAACCTTAAACCTAAACCGACACCCTAATCTTACTCCCAAAACATAACTGGAAATCCTAACCCGAAACCCTATACCTAACCCTAACTGGATACCCTAACCCTAACCATAACACGACACCCAAATCCTAACCCGACACCTTAAACCTAACCCAAACCCTAACCCTAACCCTATACCTAACCCAAATCCGAACCATAACACGACATCCTAACCCTAACACTAACGCTAACCCAACAACCAAAACCTAAATCTAACTGTTACCCGGAACCCTAACCCTAACATGACAGGAGACGCCCTAACCCTAACCCTGAACCCAACCCGACACCAGACACCCAAACCCCAACTCTAACACGACACCCAAACATTAAGCCAAAACCTAACCCTAAACCTAACCCTAACCCTATCCCTAAACTTAACCTCAACCCGACACCTAACACCCTAACCCTAACCCGACACCAGACACCCAAACTCTAACCCTAACATGACACCCAAACACTAACCCTAACCCTAACCCTAACCCTAACACGACACCCAAAATCCAACCCTAACCCGACACTCTAACCCTAACCCTAACCCTAACACCCTAACCCTAACCCTTACCCTAACCCTAACGCTATCCCTAATCGCAACACTAACCCTAACCTTTACCCTAACACGACACACTAACCCTAAACCTAACACAACATGTTAAGCCTAACCCTAACCCTTACCCTAACCCTAACCCGACAACAAACACCCTAAACCTAACCCTAACCCTAAGCCAAATCCTAACCATAACACGACATCCTAACCCTAATACTAACCCTAACCCTAACACGACAGCAGATACTCCAACTCTAACCCGACATCCAAACCCTAACCCTAAACCTCGCCCTAAACCTAACCCGACAACAGACACCCTAACCCTAACCCAACACCCAAAATCTAACCCGAACCCCTAACCCTAACCCGACAGCAGACGCCCTAACACTAATCCTAAACCTAACCCAACACCCAAAAGCTAACCCTAAAACTTACCCGACACCCTAACCCTAACACGACAGCAGACACCCTAACCCTAACCCTCACCCTCACCTGACACAAGACAACCTAACCCTAACCCGACACCCAAACCCTAATCCTAAATGTTACCCTAAACACTAACCCTAACCCGACACGCTAACACGACGTCCTAAACAGAAATCCTAACCCGATATCCTAACACTAACCCAAGCCGTAAACTTAACCCTAACACTTACCCTAACCCTAACACTACCCCTAACACTTACTGGACACCCAAACACTAACCCTAACCCTAAACCTAACCATAACCCTAACCCTAAACCTATCCCTAACTCTAAACCTAACCCTAACCCTAACACGACACCTTAACCTTAAACCTAAACCGACACCCTAATCTTACTCCCAAAACATAACTGGAAATCCTAACCCGAAACCCTATACCTAACCCTAACTGGATACCCTAACCCTAACCATAACACGACACCCAAATCCTAACCCGACACCTTAAACCTAACCCAAACCCTAACCCTAACCCTATACCTAACCCAAATCCGAACCATAACACGACATCCTAACCCTAACACTAACGCTAACCCAACAACCAAAACCTAAATCTAACTGTTACCCGGAACCCTAACCCTAACATGACAGGAGATGCCCTAACCCTAACCCTGAACCCAACCCGACACCAGACACCCAAACCCCAACTCTAACACGACTCCCAAACATTAAGCCAAAACCTAACCCTAAACCTAACCCTAACCCTATCCCTAAACTTAACCTCAACCCGACACCTAACACCCTAACCCTAACCCGACACCAGACACCCAAACTCTAACCCTAACATGACACCCAAACACTAACCCTAACCCTAACCCTAACCCTAACACGACACCCAAAATCCAACCCTAACCCGACACTCTAACCCTAACCCTAACCCTAACACCCTAACCCTAACCCTTACCCTAACCCTAACGCTATCCCTAATCGCAACACTAACCCTAACCTTTACCCTAACACGACACACTAACCCTAAACCTAACACAACATGTTAAGCCTAACCCTAACCCTTACCCTAACCCTAACCTGACAACAAACACCCTAAACCTAACCCTAACCCTAAGCCAAATCCTAACCATAACACGACATCCTAACCCTAATACTAACCCTAACCCTAACACGACAGCAGATACTCCAACTCTAACCCGACATCCAAACCCTAACCCTAAACCTCGCCCTAAACCTAACCCGACAACAGACACCCTAACCCTAACCCAACACCCAAAATCTAACCCGAACCCCTAACCCTAACCCGACAGCAGACGCCCTAACAGTAATCCTAAACCTAACCCAACACCCAAAAGCTAACCCTAAAACTTACCCGACACCCTAACCCTAACACGACAGCAGACACCCTAACCCTAACCCTCACCCTCACCTGACACAAGACAACCTAACCCTAACCCGACACCCAAACCCTAATCCTAAATGTTACCCTAAACACTAACCCTAACCCGACACGCTAACACGACGTCCTAAACAGAAATCCTAACCCGATATCCTAACACTAACCCAAGCCGTAAACTTAACCCTAACACTTACCCTAACCCTAACACTACCCCTAACACTTACTGGACACCCAAACACTAACCCTAACCCTAAACCTAACCATAACCCTAACCCTAAACCTATCCCTAACTCTAAACCTAACCCTAACCCTAACACGACACCTTAACCTTAAACCTAAACCGACACCCTAATCTTACTCCCAAAACATAACTGGAAATCCTAACCCGAAACCCTATACCTAACCCTAACTGGACACCCTAAACCTAACCATAACACGACACCCATATCCTAACCCGACACCCTAAACCGAACCCAAACCCTAACCCGACACCCTAAACCTAACCCAAACCCTAACCCTAACCCTATACCTAACCCAAATCCGAACCATAACACGAAATCCTAACCCTAACACTAACGCTAACCCAACACCCAAAACCTAAGTCTAACTGTTACCCGGAACCCTAACCCTAACATGACAGGAGACGCCCTAACCCTAACCCTGAACCCAACCCGACACCAGACACCCAAACCCCAACTCTAACACGACACCCAAACACTAACCCAAAACCTAACCCTAAACCTAACCCTAACCCTATCCCTAAACTTAACCTCAACCCGACACCAAACACCCTAACCCTAACCCGACACCAGACACCCAAACTCTAACCCTAACATGACACCCAAACACTAACCCTAACCCTAACCCTAACCCTAACACGACACCCAAAATCCAACCCTAACCCGACACTCTAACCCTAACCCTAACCCTAACACCCTAACCCTAACACTTACCCTAACCCTAACGCTTTCCCTAATCGCAACACTAACCCTAACCTTTACCCTAACATGACACACTAACCCTAAACCTAACACAACATGTTAAGCCTAACCCTAACCCTTACCCTAACCCTAACCCGACAACAAACACCCTAAACCTAACCCTAACCCTAAGCCAAATCCTAACCATAACACGACATCCTAACCCTAATACTAACCCTAACACTAACACGACAGCAGATACTCCAACTCTAACCCGACATCCAAACCCTAACCCTAAACCTCGCCCTAAACCTAACCCAACAACAGACACCCTAACCCTAACCCAACACCCAAAATCTAACCCGAACCCCTAACCCTAACCCGACAGCAGACGCCCTAACACTAATCCTAAACCTAACCCAACACCCAAAAGCTAACCCTAAAACTTACCCGACACCCTAACCCTAACACGACAGCAGACACCCTAACCCTAACCCTCACCCTCACCTGACACAAGACAACCTAACCCTAACCCGACACCCAAACCCTAATCCTAAATGTTACCCTAAACACTAACCCTAACCCGACACGCTAACACGACGTCCTAAACAGAAATCCTAACCCGATAGCCTAACACTAACCCAAGCCGTAAACTTAACCCTAACACTTACCCTAACCCTAACACTACCCCTAACACTTACTGGACACCCAAACACTAACCCTAACCCTAAACCTAACCATAACCCTAACCCTAAACCTATCCCTAACTCTAAACCTAACCCTAACCCTAACACGACACCTTAACCTTAAACCTAAACCGACACCCTAATCTTACTCCCAAAACATAACTGGAAATCCTAACCCGAAACCCTATACCTAACCCTAACTGGACACCCTAAACCTAACCATAACACGACACCCATATCCTAACCCGACACCCTAAACCTAACCCAAACCCTAACCCGACACCCTAAACCTAACCCAAACCCTAACCCTAACCCTATACCTAACCCAAATCCGAACCATAACACGAAATCCTAACCCTAACACTAACGCTAACCCAACACCCAAAACCTAAGTCTAACTGTTACCCGGAACCCTAACCCTAACATGACAGGAGACGCCCTAACCCTAACCCTGAACCCAACCCGACACCAGACACCCAAACCCCAACTCTAACACGACACCCAAACACTAACCCAAAACCTAACCCTAAACCTAACCCTAACCCTATCCCTAAACTTAACCTCAACCCGACACCAAACACCCTAACCCTAACCCGACACCAGACACCCAAACTCTAACCCTAACATGACACCCAAACACTAACCCTAACCCTAACCCTAACCCTAACACGACACCCAAAATCCAACCCTAACCCGACACTCTAACCCTAACCCTAACCCTAACACCCTAACCCTAACCCTTACCCTAACCCTAACGCTATCCCTAACCGCAACACTAACCCTAACCTTTACCCTAACACGACACACTAACCCTAAACCTAACACAACATGTTAAGGCTAACCCTAACCCTTACCCTAACCCTAACCCGACAACAAACACCCTAAACCTAACCCTAACCCTAAGCCAAATCCTAACCATAACACGACATCCTAACCCTAATACTAACCCTAACCCTAACACGACAGCAGATACTCCAACTCTAACCTGACATCCAAACCCTAACCCTAAACCTCGCCCTAAACCTAACCCGACAACAGACACCCTAACCCTAACCCAACACCCAAAATCTAACCCGAACCCCTAACCCTAACCCGACAGCAGACGCCCTAACACTAATCCTAAACCTAACCCAACACCCAAAAGCTAACCCTAAATCTTACCCGACACCCTAACCCTAACACGACAGCAGACACCCTAACCCTAACCCTCACCCTCACCTGACACAAGACAACCTAACCCTAACCCGACACCCAAACCCTAATCCTAAATGTTACCCTAAACACTAACCCTAACCCGACACGCTAACACGACGTCCTAAACAGAAATCCTAACCCGATAGCCTAACACTAACCCAAGCCGTAAACTTAACCCTAACACTTACCCTAACCCTAACACTACCCCTAACACTTACTGGACACCCAAACACTAACCCTAACCCTAAACCTAACCATAACCCTAACCCTAAACCTATCCCTAACTCTAAACCTAACCCTAACCCTAACACGACACCTTAACCTTAAACCTAAACCGACACCCTAATCTTACTCCCAAAACATAACTGGAAATCCTAACCCGAAACCCTATACCTAACCCTAACTGGACACCCTAAACCTAACCATAACACGACACCCATATCCTAACCCGACACCCTAAACCTAACCCAAACCCTAACCCGACACCCTAAACCTAACCCAAACCCTAACGCTAACCCTATACCTAACCCAAATCCGAACCATAACACGACATCCTAACCCTAACACTAACGCTAACCCAACACCCAAAACCTAAGTCTAACTGTTACCCGGAACCATAACCCTAACATGACAGGAGACGCCCTAACCCTAACCCTGAACCCAACCCGACACCAGACACCCAAACCCCAACTCTAACACGACACCCAAACACTAACCCAAAACCTAACCCTAAACCTAACCCTAACCCTATCCCTAAACTTAACCTCAACCCGACACCAAACACCCTAACCCTAACCCGACACCAGACACCCAAACTCTAACCCTAACATGACACCCAAACACTAACCCTAACCCTAACCCTAACCCTAACACGACACCCAAAATCCAACCCTAACCCGACACTCTAACCCTAACCCTAACCCTAACACCCTAACCCTAACCCTTACCCTAACCCTAACGCTTTCCCTAATCGCAACACTAACCCTAACCTTTACCCTAACACGACACACTAACCCTAAACCTAACACAACATGTTAAGCCTAACCCTAACCCTTACCCTAACCCTAACCCGACAACAAACACCCTAAACCTAACCCTAACCCTAAGCCAAATCCTAACCATAACACGACATCCTAACCCTAATACTAACCCTAACCCTAAAACGACAGCAGATACTCCAACTCTAACCCGACATCCAAACCCTAACCCTAAACCTCGCCCTAAACCTAACCCGACAACAGACACCCTAACCCTAACCCAACACCCAAAATCTAACCCGAACCCCTAACCCTAACCCGACAGCAGACGCCCTAACACTAATCCTAAACCTAACCCAACACCCAAAAGCTAACCCTAAAACTTACCCGACACCCTAACCCTAACACGACAGCAGACACCCTAACCCTAACCCTCACCCTCACCTGACACAAGACAACCTAACCCTAACCCGACACCCAAACCCTAATCCTAAATGTTACCCTAAACACTAACCCTAACCGACACGCTAACACGACGTCCTAAACAGAAATCCTAACCCGATAGCCTAACACTAACCCAAGCCGTAAACTTAACCCTAACACTTACCCTAACCCTAACACTACCCCTAACACTTACTGGACACCCAAACACTAACCCTAACCCTAAACCTAACCATAACCCTAACCCTAAACCTATCCCTAACTCTAAACCTAACCCTAACCCTAACACGACACCTTAACCTTAAACCTAAACCGACACCCTAATCTTACTCCCAAAACATAACTGGAAATCCTAACCCGAAACCCTATACCTAACCCTAATTGGACACCCTAAACCTAACCATAACACGACACCCATATCCTAACCCGACACCCTAAACCTAACCCAAACCCTAACCCGACACCCTAAACCTAACCCAAACCCTAACCCTAACCCTATACCTAACCCAAATCCGAACCATAACACGAAATCCTAACCCTAACACTAACGCTAACCCAACACCCAAAACCTAAGTCTAACTGTTACCCGGAACCCTAACCCTAACATGACAGGAGACGCCCTAACCCTAACCCTGAACCCAACCCGACACCAGACACCCAAACCCCAACTCTAACACGACACCCAAACACTAACCCAAAACCTAACCCTAAACCTAACCCTAACCCTATCCCTAAACTTAACCTCAACCCGACACCAAACACCCTAACCCTAACCCGACACCAGACACCCAAACTCTAACCCTAACATGACACCCAAACACTAACACTAACCCTAACCCTAACTCTAACACGACACCCAAAATCCAACCCTAACCCGACACTCTAACCCTAACCCTAACCCTAACACCCTAACCCTAACCCTTACCCTAACCCTAACGCTATCCCTAACCGCAACACTAACCCTAACCTTTACCCTAACACGACACACTAACCCTAAACCTAACACAACATGTTAAGCCTAACCCTAACCCTTACCCTAACCCTAACCCGACAACAAACACCCTAAACCTAAACCTAACCCTAAGCCAAATCCTAACCATAACACGACATCCTAACCCTAACACTAACCCTAACCTTAACACGACAGCACACACCCCAACTCTAACCCGACATCCAAACCCTAACCCTAAACCTCACCCTAACCCTAACCCGACAACAGAATCCCTAACCCTAACACTAACCCTAACCCGACATCAGACACCCTAACCCCAACCCTAACCCTAACCCGTCAACAGACACCCTAACTCTAACCCAAACCCGTCAACAGACACCCTAACTCTAACCCTAAACCTAACCCTAACCCAAACCCTAACCCTATACCTAAATTTAAACCTAACCCTAACCCTAACCCCTAACCCTAACCCTAACCCTAACACCATAAACCTAACCCTAACCCAAATCCTAACCATAACACGACATCCTAACCCTATCACTGACGCTAACCCAACACCCAAAACCTAACTCTAACTGTTACCCGGAACCCTAACCCTAACACGACAGCTGACGCCCTAACCCTAACCCTGAACCCAACCTGACACCAGACACCCAATCCCCAACTCTAACACGACACCCAAACACTAACCCAAAACCTAACCCTAAACCTAACCCTAACCCTATCCCTAAACTTAACCTTAACCCGACACCAAACACCCTAACCCTAACCCGACACCAGACACCCAAACCCTAACACTAACATGACACCCAAACACTAACCCTAACCCTAACCCTAACCCTAACCCAAAATCTAACCCTAACCCGACACTCTAACCCTAACCCTAACCCTAACATCCTAACCCTAACCCTTACCCTAACCCTAACACTAACCCTAACCGCAACACTAACCCTAACCCTAACACGACACACTAACCCTAAACCTAACTCAACATGTTAAGCTTAACACTAACCCTTACCCTAACCCTAACCCAACAACAGACACCCTAACCCTAATCCTAACCCAACACCCAAAACCAAACCCGAACACTTACCCGAACCCCTAACCCTAACCCGACAGCAGACGCCCTAAACCTAACCCTAAACCTAACCATAACCCTAACCCTAAGCCTAACCCTAACCGGACATCAGACACCGAACCCCAACCCTAACCCTAACCCGTCAACAGACACCCTAACTCTAACCCTAACCCTAACCCAACACACAAAACCTAAGCCTAACACTTACCCGAATCCCTAAACCTAACCCGACACCAGACACCCTAACTCTAACCCTAAACTCAACCCCAACCCGACAACAGACACCCTAACCCTAACCCTAAACCTAACCCAACACCCAACAGCTAACCCTAAAACTTACCCGACAGCCTAACCCTAAACCGACAGCAGACACCTTAACCCTAACCATAACCATAACCCTAACCCTAACACTAATGCTAACCCAACACCCAAAACCTAACCCTACCTGTTACCCAGAACCCTAACCCTAACACGAGAGCAGACGACCTAACCCAAACCCTGAACCCACCGCGACACCAGACACCCGAACCCCAACTCTAACACGACACCCAAACACTAACCCAAAACCTAACCCTAAACCTAACCCTAACCCTATCCCTAAACTTAACCTTAACCAGACACCAAACACCCTAACCCTAACCCGACACCAGACACCCAAACCCTAACCCTAACATGACACCCAAACACTAACCCTAACCCTAACCATAACCATAAACCAAACACTAACCCTAACCCTAACCCTAACCCTAACCCTAACCCGACACCCAAACCCTAACCCTAACCCTAACCCTAACCCGACACCCAAAATCTAACCCTAACCCGACACTCTAACCCTAACCCTAACCCTAACACCCTAACCCTAACACTTAACCTAACCCTAACGCTAACCCTAACTGCAACACTAACCCTAACGCTAACCCTAACACGACACACTAACCCTAAACCTAACACAACATGTTAAGCCTAACCCTAACACTTACGCTAACCCTAACCCGACAACAAACACCCTAAACCTAACCCTAACCCTAAGCCAAATCCTAACCATAACACAACATCCTAAGCCTAACACTAACCCTAACCCTAACACGACAGCAGATACCCCAACTCTAACCCGACATCCAAACCCTAACCCTAAACCTCACCCTAAACCTAACCCGACAACAGACACCCTAACCCAACAACCAAAACCTAACCCGAACACTTACCCGAACCCCTAACCCTAACCCGACAGCAGACGCCCTAACCCTAATCCTAAACCTAACCATAACCATAACCCTAACCCAAACCCTAACCCTAACCCTAACCCGACACCCAAAATCTAACTCTAACCTGACACTCTAACCCTAACCCTAACCCTAACACCCTAACCCTAACACTTACCCTAACCCTAATGCTATCCCTAACCACAACACTAACTCTAACCCTAACCCTAACACGACACACTAACCCTAAAGCTAACACAACATGTTAAGCCTAACCCTAATCCTTACCCTAACCCTAACCCGACAACAAACACCCTTAACCTAACCCTAACCCTAACCCAAATCCTAACCATAACACGACATCCTAACCCTATCACTAACGCTAACCCAACACCCAAAACCTAATTCTAACTGTTACCCGGAACCCTAACCCTAACACGACAGCACACGCCCTAACCCTAACCGTGAACCCAACCCGACACCAGACACCCAAACCCCAACTCTAACACGACACCCAAACACTAACCCTAAACCTAACCCTAACCCTAACCCTAAACTTAACCTTAACCCGACACCAAACACCCTAACCCTAACCCGACACCAGACACCCAAACCCTAACCCTAACATGACACCCAAACACTAACCCTAAACCTACCCCTAACCCTAACCCAAACCCTAACCCTAACCCTAACCCGACACCCAAAATCTAACCCTAACCCGACACTCTAACCCTAACACTAACCCTAACATCCTAACCCTAACCCTAACGCTATCCCTAACCGCAACACAAACCCTAACCCTAACACGACACACTAACCCTAAACCTAACACAACATGTTAAGCCTAACACTAACCCTTACACTAACCCTAACCCAACAACAGACACCCTAATCCTAATCCTAACCCAACACCCAAAACCTAACCCTAACACTTACCCGAAACCCTAACCCTAACCCGACAGCAGACGCCCTCACAGTAACCCTAAACCTAACCATAACCATAACCCTAAACCTAACCCGACATCAGACACCCTATCCCAATCCTAACCCTAACCCGTCAACAGACACCCTAACCCTAACCCTAAACCTAACCCAACACCCAAAGCCGAACCCTAACACTTACCCGACACCCTAACCCTAACCCTAACCCGTCAACAGACACCCTAACCCTAACCCTAACCCTAACCCAACACACAAAACCTAACCCTAACACTTACCCAAATCCCTAAAACTAACCCGACACTAGACACCTTAACCCCAACACTAACCTTAACCCTAACACGACAACAGACACCCTAACCCTAATCCTAAACCTAACCCAACACCCAAAAGCTAACCCCAACACTTACCCGACACCCTTACCCTAACCCGACAGCAGACGCCCTAACCCTAATCCTAAACCTAACCATAACCATAACCCTAACCCTAACCCTAACCCGACATCAGACACCCTAACCCCAACCCTAACCCTAACCCGTCAACAGACACCCTAACTCTAACCCTAACCCGTCAACAGACACCCTAACTCTAACCCTAAACCTAACCCAAACACTAACCCTAAACCTATACCGAACCTTAAACCTAACCCTATCCCTAACCCTAAACCTAACCTTAACCCTAACACCCTAAACCTAACCCTAACCCTAACGCAAATCCTAACCATAACACGACATCCTAGCCCTATCACTAACGCTAAGCCAACACCAAAAACCTAACTCTAACTGTTACCCGGAACCCTAACCCTAACACGACAGCAGACGCCCTAACCCTAACCCTGAACCCAACCCGACACCAGACACCCAATCCCCAACTCTAACACGACACCCAAACACTAACCCTAAACCTAACCCTAACCCTAACCCTATCCCTAAACTTAACCTTAACCCGACACCAAACACCCTAACCCTAACCCGACACCAGACACCCAAACCCTAACCCTAACATGACACCCAAAACTAACCCTAAACCTAACCCTAACCCTAACCCAAACCCTAACACTAACCCTAACCCAACACCCAAAATCTAACCCTAACCCGACACTCTAACCCTAACACTAACCCTAACATCCTAACCCTAACCCTAACGCTATCCATAACCGCAACAATAACCCTAACCCTAACCCTAACCCTAACACGACACACTAACCCTAAACCTAACACACCATATTTAGCCTAACACTAACCCTTACACTAACCCTAACCCAACAACAGACACCCTAACCCTAATCCTAAGCCAACACAAAAACCTAACCCGAACACTTACCTGAACCCCTAACCCTAACCCGACAGCAGACGCCCTCACAGTAACCCTAAACCTAACCATAACCATAACCCTAAACCTAACCCGACATCAGACACCCTATCCCAACCCTAACCCTAACACGACAACAGACACCCTAACCCTAATCCTAAACCTAACCCAACACCCAAAAGCTAACCCCAACACTTACCCGACACCATAACCCTAACCCTAACCCGACACCAGACACCTTAACCCTAACCCTAAACATAACCCTAACCCTAACACTAAACCTAAACACTAGCACGACAGCAGACACCAAGTCCTAACCCTAACCATCACCTGACACAAGACAATCTAACCCTAACCCGACACCCAAACCCTAATCCTAACTCTTACCCGAAACACTAACCCTAACCTGACACGCTAACACGACGTCCTAAACAGAAATCCTAACCCGATATCCTAACACTAACCCAAGCCGTAAACTTAACCCTAACACTTACCCTAACCCTAACACTAACCCTAACACTTACTGGACACCCAAACACTAACCCTAACCCTAAACCTAACCATAACCCTAACCCTAAACCTATCCCTAACTCTAACCCTAACCCTAACCCTAACCCGACACCTTAACCTTAAACCTAACCCGACACCCTAATCATACACCCAAAACATAACTGGAAATCCTAACCCGAAACCCTGTACCTAACCCTAACTGGACACCCTAACCCTAACCATAACACGACACACAAAACCTAACCCGACACACTAACCCTAACCCTAACCCTAACCCTAACCTTAACCCTATAACTAACCCAAATCCTAACCATAACACGACATCCTAACACTAACGCTAATCCAACACCCAAAACATAACTCTACCTGTTACCCGGAACCCTAACCGTAACATGACAGCAGACGGCCAAACCCTAACCCTGAACATACCCCGACACAAGACACCCAAACCCCAACTCTAACACGACACCCAAACACTAACCCAAAACCTAACCCTAAACCTAACCCTAACCCTAACCCTATCCCTAAACTTAACCTTAACCCGACACCAAACACCCTAACCCTAACCCGACACCAGACACCCAAACCCTAACCCTAACATTACACCCAAACAATAACCCTAACCCTAACCCTAACCCTAACCCTAAACCGACACACAAACCCTAACCCTAACCCTAACCCTAACCCGACACCAAAAATCTAACCCTAACCCGACACTCTAACCCTAACCCTAACTCTAACACCCTAACCCTAACACTTACCCTAACCCTAACGCAAACCCTAACTGCAACACTAACCCTAACCCTAACCCTAACACGACACACTAACCCTAAACCTAACACAACATGTTAAGCCTAACCCTAACCTTTACGCTAACCCTAACCCGACAACAAACACCCTAAACCTAACCCTAACCCTAAGCCAAATCCTAACCATAACACAACATCCTAAGCCTAACACTAACCCTAACCCTAACACGACAGCAGATACCCCAACTCTAACCCGACATCCAAACCCTAACCCTAAACCTCACCCTAAACCTAACCCGACAACAGACACCCTAACCCTAACCCTAACCCAACACCCAAAACCTAACCTGAACACTTACCCGAACCCCTAACCCTAACCCGACAGCAGACGCCCTAACCCTAATCCTAAACCTAACCATAACCATAACCCTAACCCTAACCCTAACCCGACATCAGACACAATAACCCCAACCCTAACCCTAACCCGTCAACAGACACCCTAACTCTAACCCTAACCCGTCAACAGACACCCTAACTCTAACCCTAAACCTAACCTAAACCCTAACCCTAACCCTATACCGAACCTTAAACCTAACCCTATCCCTAACCCTAACCCTAACCTTAACCCTAACACCCTAAACCTACCCCTAACCCTAACGCAAATCCTAACCATAACACGACATCCTAACCCTAACACTAACACTAACCCAACACCCAAAACCTAACTCTACCTGTTACCCGGAACCCTAACCCTAACATGACAGCAGACGCCCTAACCCTAACCCTGAACCCAACCCGACACCAGTCACCCAAACCCCAACTCTAACACGACACCCAAACACTAACCCAAAACCTAACCCTAAACCTAACCCTAACCCTATCCCTAAACTTAACCTCAACACGACACCAAACACCCTAACCCTAACCCGAAACCAGACACCCAAACTCTAACCCTAACATGACACCCAAACACTAACCCTAACCCTAACCCTAACCCTAACACGACACCCAAAATCCAACCCTAACCGGACACTCTAACCCTAATCCTAACCCTAACACCCTAACCCTAACCCTTACCCTAACCCTAACGCTATCCCTAACCGCAACAATAACCCTAACCTTTACCCTAACACGACACACTAACCCTAAACCTAACACAACATGTTAAGCCTAACCCTAACCCTTACCCTAACCCTAACCCGACAACAAACACCCTAAACCTAACCCTAACCCTAAGCCAAATCCTAACCATAACACGACATCCTAACCCTAACACTAACCCTAACCTTAACACGACAGCACACACCCCAACTCTAACCCGACATCCAAACCCTAACCCTAAACCTCACCCTAACCCTAACCCGACAACAGAATCCCTAACCCTAACACTAACCCTAACCCGACATCAGACACCCTAACCCCAACCCTAACCCGAACCCGTCAACAGACACCCTAACTCTCACCCAAACCCGTCAAAAGACACCCTAACTCTAACCCAAAGCCTAACCCTAACCCAAACCCTAAACCTCTACCTAAATTTAAACCTAACCCTAACCCTAACCCCTAACCCTAACCCTAACCCTAACACCATAAACCTAACCCTAACCCTAACCCAAATCCTAACCATAACACGACATCCTAACCCTATCACTGACGCTAACCCAACACCCAAAACCTAACTCTAACTGTTACCCGGAACCCTAACCCTAACACGACAGCTGACGCCCTAACCCTAACCCTGAACCCAACCCGACACCAGACACCCAATCCCCAACTCTAACACGACACCCAAACCCTAACCCAAAACCTAACCCTAAACCTAATCCTAACCCTAACCCTATCCCTAAACTTAACCTTAACCCGACACCAAACACCCTAACCGTAACCCGACACCAGACACCCAAACCCTAACACTAACATGACACCCAAACACTAACCCTAACCCTAACCCTAACCCTAACCCTAACCCTAACCCTAACCCTAACCCTAACCCAAAATCTAACCCTAACCTGACACTCTAACCCTAACCCTAACCCTAACATCCTAACCCTAACCCTTACCCTAACCCTAACACTAACCCTAACCGCAACACTAACCCTCACCCTAACACGACACCCTAACCCTAAACCTAACACAACATGTTAAGCTTAACACTAACCCTTACCCTAACCCTAACCCGACAGCAGACGCCCTAAACCTAACCCTAAACCTAACCATAAACCTAACCCTAAGCCTAACCCTAACCGGACATCAGACACCGACCCCCAACCCTAACCCTAACCCGTCAACAGACACCCTAACTCTAACCCTAACCCTAACCCAACACACAAAACCTAAGCCTAACACTTACCCGAATCCCTAAACCTAACCCGACACCAGACACCCTAACTCTAACCCTAAACTCAACCCCAACCGGACAACAGACACCCTAACCCTAACCCTAAAACTAACCCAACACCCAAAAGCTAACCCTAAAACTTACCCGACACCCTAACCCTAAACCGACAGCAGACAACTTAACCCTAACCATAACCATAACCCTAACCCTAACACTAATGCTAACCCAACACCCAAAACCTAACTCTACCTGTTACCCAGAACCCTAACCCTAACATGACAGCAGACGCCCTAACCCTAGCCCTAACCCTGAACCCAACCCGACACCAGACACCCAATCCCCAACTCTAACACGACACCCAAACACTAACCCAAAACCTAACCCTAAACCTAATCCTAACCCTAACCCTATCGCTAAACTTAAACTTAACCCAACACCAAACACTCTAACCCTAACCCGACACCAGACACCCAAACCCTAACCCTAACATGACACCCAAACACTAACCGTAATCCTAACCCTAACACAAACCCTAACCCTAACCTTAACCCGACACCCAAAATCTAACCCTAATCCGACACTCTAACCCTAACCCGTACCCTAAACCTAATGCTATCCCTAACCGCAACACTAACCCTAACCCTAACCTTAACATGACACACTAACCCTAAAGCTAACACAACATGTTAAGCCTAACCCTAACCCTTACCCTAACCCTAACCCAACAACAAACACCCTAAACCTAACCCTAACCCTAAGCCAAATCCTAACAATAACACGACATCCTAACCCTAACAATAACCCTAACCTTAACACGACAGCACACACCCCAACTCTAACCCGACATCCAAACCCTAACCCTAAACCTCACACTAACCCTAACCCGACAACAGAAACCCTAATCCTAACCCTAACCCAACACCAGACAACCAAACCCTAACCCTAACCCTTACCCTAACCCTAACACCCTAAACATAACCCAAACCTTAACCCAAATCCTAACCAAAACACGACATCCTAACGCTATCACTAACGCTAACCCAACACCCAAAACCTAACTCTAACTGTTACCTGGAACCCTAACCCTAACACGACAGCAGACGACCTAACCCAAAACCTGAACCCACCGCGACACCAGACACCCGAACCCCAACTCTAACACGACACCCAAACACTAACCCAAAACCTAACCCTAAACCTAACCCTAACCCTATCCCTAAACTAAACCTTAACCAGACACCAAACACCCTAACCCTAACCCGACACCAGACACCCAAACCCTAACCCTAACATGACACCCAAACACTAACCCTAACCCAAACCATAACCCTAACCCAAACCCTAACCCTAACCCTAACCCGACACCCAAAATCTAACTCTAACCCGACACTCTAACCCTAACCCTAACCCTAACACCCTAACCATAACACTTACCCTAACCCTAATGCTATCCCTAACCGCAACACTAACTCTAACCCTAACCCTAACACGACACACTAACCCTAAAGCTAACACAACATGTTAAGCCTAACCCTAACCCTTACCCTAACCATAACCCGACAACAAACACCCTTAATCTAACCCTAACCCTAACCCAAATCCTAACCATAACACGACATCCTAACCCTATCACTAACGCTAACCCAACACCCAAAACCTAACTCTAACTGTTACCCGGAACCCTAACCCTAACACGACAGCAGACGCCCTAACCATAACCCTGAACCCAACCCGACACCAGACACCCAATCCCCAACTCTAACACGACACCCAAACACTAACCCTAAACCTAACCCTAACCCTAACCCTAAACTTAACCTTAACCCGACACCAAACACCCTAACCCTAACCCGACACCAGACACCCAAACCCTAACCCTAACATGACACCCAAACACTAACCATAAACCTACCCCTAACCCTAACACAAACCCTAACCCTAACCCTAACCCGACACCCAAAATCTAACCCTAACCCGACACTCTAACCCTAACACTAACCCTAACATCCTAACCCTAACCCTAACGCTATCCCTAACCGCAACACAAACCCTAACCCTAACCCTAACCCTAACACGACACACTAACCCTAAACCTAACACAACATGTTAAGCCTAACACTAACCCTTACACTAACCCTAACCCAACAACAGACACCCTAACCCTAATCCTAACCCAACACCCAAAACCTAACCCTAACACTTACCCGAACCACTAACCCTAACCCGACAGCAGACGCCCTCACAGTAACCCTAAACCTAACCATAACCATAACCCTAAACCTAACCCGACATCAGACACCCTATCCCAACCCTAACCCTAACTCGTCAACAGACACCCTAACCCTAACCCTAAACCTAACCCAACACCCAAAACCGAACCCTAACACTTACCTGACACCCTAACCCTAAACCTAACACGTCAACAGACACCCTAACCCTAACCCTATCCCTAGCCCAACACACAAAACCTAACCCTAACACTTACCCGAATCCCTAAACCTAACCCGACACCAGACACCTTAACCCCAACACTAACCTTAACCCTAATGCGACAACAGACACCCTAACCCTAATCCTAAACCTAACCCAACACCCAAAAGCTAACCCTAACACTTACCCGACACCCTAACCCTAACCCGACACCAGACACCTTAACCCTAACCCTAAACATAACCCTAACAATAACACTAAACCTAAACACTAACACGACAGCAGACACCCAGCCCTAACCCTAACCCTCACCTGACACAAGACAACCTAATCCTAACCCGACACCCAAACCCTAATCCTAACTCTTACCCAAAACACTAACCCTAACCTGACACGCTAACACGACGTCCTAAACAGCAATCCTAACCCGATATCCTAACAGTAACACAAGCCCTAAACTTAACCCTAACACTTACCCTAACCCTAACACTAACCCTAACACTTACCGGACACCCAAACACTAACCCTAACCCTAAACCTAACCATAACCCTAACCCTAAACCTATCCCTAACTCTAACCCTAACCCTAACCCTAACCCGACACCTTAACCTTAAACCTAACCCGACACCCTAATCATACACCCAAAACATAACTGGAAATCCTAACCCGAAACCCTGTACCTAACCCTAACTGGACACCCTAACCCTAACCATAACACGACACACAAAACCTAACCCGACACACTAACCCTAACCCTAACCCTAACCCTAACCTTAACCCTATAACTAACCCAAATCCTAACCATAACACGACATCCTAACACTAACGCTAATCCAACACCCAAAACATAACTCTACCTGTTACCCGGAACCCTAACCGTAACATGACAGCAGACGGCCAAACCCTAACCCTGAACATACCCCGACACAAGACACCCAAACCCCAACTCTAACACGACACCCAAACACTAACCCAAAACCTAACCCTAAACCTAACCCTAACCCTAACCCTATCCCTAAACTTAACCTTAACCCGACACCAAACACCCTAACCCTAACCCGACACCAGACACCCAAACCCTAACCCTAACATTACACCCAAACAATAACCCTAACCCTAACCCTAACCCTAACCCTAAACCGACACACAAACCCTAACCCTAACCCTAACCCTAACCCGACACCAAAAATCTAACCCTAACCCGACACTCTAACCCTAACCCTAACTCTAACACCCTAACCCTAACACTTACCCTAACCCTAACGCAAACCCTAACTGCAACACTAACCCTAACCCTAACCCTAACACGACACACTAACCCTAAACCTAACACAACATGTTAAGCCTAACCCTAACCTTTACGCTAACCCTAACCCGACAACAAACACCCTAAACCTAACCCTAACCCTAAGCCAAATCCTAACCATAACACAACATCCTAAGCCTAACACTAACCCTAACCCTAACACGACAGCAGATACCCCAACTCTAACCCGACATCCAAACCCTAACCCTAAACCTCACCCTAAACCTAACCCGACAACAGACACCCTAACCCTAACCCTAACCCAACACCCAAAACCTAACCTGAACACTTACCCGAACCCCTAACCCTAACCCGACAGCAGACGCCCTAACCCTAATCCTAAACCTAACCATAACCATAACCCTAACCCTAACCCTAACCCGACATCAGACACAATAACCCCAACCCTAACCCTAACCCGTCAACAGACACCCTAACTCTAACCCTAACCCGTCAACAGACACCCTAACTGTAACCCTAAACCTAACCTAAACCCTAACCCTAACCCTATACCGAACCTTAAACCTAACCCTATCCCTAACCCTAACCCTAACCTTAACCCTAACACCCTAAACCTACCCCTAACCCTAACGCAAATCCTAACCATAACACGACATCCTAACCCTAACACTAACACTAACCCAACACCCAAAACCTAACTCTACCTGTTACCCGGAACCCTAACCCTAACATGACAGCAGACGCCCTAACCCTAACCCTGAACCCAACCCGACACCAGTCACCCAAACCCCAACTCTAACACGACACCCAAACACTAACCCAAAACCTAACCCTAAACCTAACCCTAACCCTATCCCTAAACTTAACCTCAACACGACACCAAACACCCTAACCCTAACCCGAAACCAGACACCCAAACTCTAACCCTAACATGACACCCAAACACTAACCCTAACCCTAACCCTAACCCTAACACGACACCCAAAATCCAACCCTAACCGGACACTCTAACCCTAATCCTAACCCTAACACCCTAACCCTAACCCTTACCCTAACCCTAACGCTATCCCTAACCGCAACAATAACCCTAACCTTTACCCTAACACGACACACTAACCCTAAACCTAACACAACATGTTAAGCCTAACCCTAACCCTTACCCTAACCCTAACCCGACAACAAACACCCTAAACCTAACCCTAACCCTAAGCCAAATCCTAACCATAACACGACATCCTAACCCTAACACTAACCCTAACCTTAACACGACAGCACACACCCCAACTCTAACCCGACATCCAAACCCTAACCCTAAACCTCACCCTAACCCTAACCCGACAACAGAATCCCTAACCCTAACACTAACCCTAACCCGACATCAGACACCCTAACCCCAACCCTAACCCGAACCCGTCAACAGACACCCTAACTCTCACCCAAACCCGTCAAAAGACACCCTAACTCTAACCCAAAGCCTAACCCTAACCCAAACCCTAAACCTCTACCTAAATTTAAACCTAACCCTAACCCTAACCCCTAACCCTAACCCTAACCCTAACACCATAAACCTAACCCTAACCCTAACCCAAATCCTAACCATAACACGACATCCTAACCCTATCACTGACGCTAACCCAACACCCAAAACCTAACTCTAACTGTTACCCGGAACCCTAACCCTAACACGACAGCTGACGCCCTAACCCTAACCCTGAACCCAACCCGACACCAGACACCCAATCCCCAACTCTAACACGACACCCAAACCCTAACCCAAAACCTAACCCTAAACCTAATCCTAACCCTAACCCTATCCCTAAACTTAACCTTAACCCGACACCAAACACCCTAACCGTAACCCGACACCAGACACCCAAACCCTAACACTAACATGACACCCAAACACTAACCCTAACCCTAACCCTAACCCTAACCCTAACCCTAACCCTAACCCTAACCCTAACCCAAAATCTAACCCTAACCTGACACTCTAACCCTAACCCTAACCCTAACATCCTAACCCTAACCCTTACCCTAACCCTAACACTAACCCTAACCGCAACACTAACCCTCACCCTAACACGACACCCTAACCCTAAACCTAACACAACATGTTAAGCTTAACACTAACCCTTACCCTAACCCTAACCCGACAGCAGACGCCCTAAACCTAACCCTAAACCTAACCATAAACCTAACCCTAAGCCTAACCCTAACCGGACATCAGACACCGACCCCCAACCCTAACCCTAACCCGTCAACAGACACCCTAACTCTAACCCTAACCCTAACCCAACACACAAAACCTAAGCCTAACACTTACCCGAATCCCTAAACCTAACCCGACACCAGACACCCTAACTCTAACCCTAAACTCAACCCCAACCGGACAACAGACACCCTAACCCTAACCCTAAAACTAACCCAACACCCAAAAGCTAACCCTAAAACTTACCCGACACCCTAACCCTAAACCGACAGCAGACAACTTAACCCTAACCATAACCATAACCCTAACCCTAACACTAATGCTAACCCAACACCCAAAACCTAACTCTACCTGTTACCCAGAACCCTAACCCTAACATGACAGCAGACGCCCTAACCCTAGCCCTAACCCTGAACCCAACCCGACACCAGACACCCAATCCCCAACTCTAACACGACACCCAAACACTAACCCAAAACCTAACCCTAAACCTAATCCTAACCCTAACCCTATCGCTAAACTTAAACTTAACCCAACACCAAACACTCTAACCCTAACCCGACACCAGACACCCAAACCCTAACCCTAACATGACACCCAAACACTAACCGTAATCCTAACCCTAACACAAACCCTAACCCTAACCTTAACCCGACACCCAAAATCTAACCCTAATCCGACACTCTAACCCTAACCCGTACCCTAAACCTAATGCTATCCCTAACCGCAACACTAACCCTAACCCTAACCTTAACATGACACACTAACCCTAAAGCTAACACAACATGTTAAGCCTAACCCTAACCCTTACCCTAACCCTAACCCAACAACAAACACCCTAAACCTAACCCTAACCCTAAGCCAAATCCTAACAATAACACGACATCCTAACCCTAACAATAACCCTAACCTTAACACGACAGCACACACCCCAACTCTAACCCGACATCCAAACCCTAACCCTAAACCTCACACTAACCCTAACCCGACAACAGAAACCCTAATCCTAACCCTAACCCAACACCAGACAACCAAACCCTAACCCTAACCCTTACCCTAACCCTAACACCCTAAACATAACCCAAACCTTAACCCAAATCCTAACCAAAACACGACATCCTAACGCTATCACTAACGCTAACCCAACACCCAAAACCTAACTCTAACTGTTACCTGGAACCCTAACCCTAACACGACAGCAGACGACCTAACCCAAAACCTGAACCCACCGCGACACCAGACACCCGAACCCCAACTCTAACACGACACCCAAACACTAACCCAAAACCTAACCCTAAACCTAACCCTAACCCTATCCCTAAACTTAACCTTAACCAGACACCAAACACCCTAACCCTAACCCGACACCAGACACCCAAACCCTAACCCTAACATGACACCCAAACACTAACCCTAACCCAAACCATAACCCTAACCCAAACCCTAACCCTAACCCTAACCCGACACCCAAAATCTAACTCTAACCCGACACTCTAACCCTAACCCTAACCCTAACACCCTAACCATAACACTTACCCTAACCCTAATGCTATCCCTAACCGCAACACTAACTCTAACCCTAACCCTAACACGACACACTAACCCTAAAGCTAACACAACATGTTAAGCCTAACCCTAACCCTTACCCTAACCATAACCCGACAACAAACACCCTTAATCTAACCCTAACCCTAACCCAAATCCTAACCATAACACGACATCCTAACCCTATCACTAACGCTAACCCAACACCCAAAACCTAACTCTAACTGTTACCCGGAACCCTAACCCTAACACGACAGCAGACGCCCTAACCATAACCCTGAACCCAACCCGACACCAGACACCCAATCCCCAACTCTAACACGACACCCAAACACTAACCCTAAACCTAACCCTAACCCTAACCCTAAACTTAACCTTAACCCGACACCAAACACCCTAACCCTAACCCGACACCAGACACCCAAACCCTAACCCTAACATGACACCCAAACACTAACCATAAACCTACCCCTAACCCTAACACAAACCCTAACCCTAACCCTAACCCGACACCCAAAATCTAACCCTAACCCGACACTCTAACCCTAACACTAACCCTAACATCCTAACCCTAACCCTAACGCTATCCCTAACCGCAACACAAACCCTAACCCTAACCCTAACCCTAACACGACACACTAACCCTAAACCTAACACAACATGTTAAGCCTAACACTAACCCTTACACTAACCCTAACCCAACAACAGACACCCTAACCCTAATCCTAACCCAACACCCAAAACCTAACCCTAACACTTACCCGAACCACTAACCCTAACCCGACAGCAGACGCCCTCACAGTAACCCTAAACCTAACCATAACCATAACCCTAAACCTAACCCGACATCAGACACCCTATCCCAACCCTAACCCTAACTCGTCAACAGACACCCTAACCCTAACCCTAAACCTAACCCAACACCCAAAACCGAACCCTAACACTTACCTGACACCCTAACCCTAAACCTAACACGTCAACAGACACCCTAACCCTAACCCTATCCCTAGCCCAACACACAAAACCTAACCCTAACACTTACCCGAATCCCTAAACCTAACCCGACACCAGACACCTTAACCCCAACACTAACCTTAACCCTAATGCGACAACAGACACCCTAACCCTAATCCTAAACCTAACCCAACACCCAAAAGCTAACCCTAACACTTACCCGACACCCTAACCCTAACCCGACACCAGACACCTTAACCCTAACCCTAAACATAACCCTAACAATAACACTAAACCTAAACACTAACACGACAGCAGACACCCAGCCCTAACCCTAACCCTCACCTGACACAAGACAACCTAATCCTAACCCGACACCCAAACCCTAATCCTAACTCTTACCCAAAACACTAACCCTAACCTGACACGCTAACACGACGTCCTAAACAGCAATCCTAACCCGATATCCTAACAGTAACACAAGCCCTAAACTTAACCCTAACACTTACCCTAACCCGAACACTAACCCTAACACTTACCGGACACCCAAACACTAACCCTAACCCTAAACCTAACCATAACCCTAACCCTAAACCTATCCCTAAATCTAACCCTAACCCCAACCCTAACACGACACCTTAACCTTAAACCTAACCCGACACCCTAATCTTACACCCAAAACATAACTGGAAATCCTAACCCGAAACCCTGTGCCTAACTCTAACTGGACACCCTAAACCTAACCATAACACTACACCCAAACCCTAACCCTAAACCTAACCCTAACCCTAACCTTAACCCTATACCTAACCCAAATCCTAATCATAACACGACATCCTAACCCTCACACTAACACTAACCCAACACCCAAAACCTAACTCTACCTGTTACCCGGAACCCTAAACCTAACATGACAGCAGACGCCCTAACCCTAACCCTGAACACAGCCCGACACAAGACACCCAAACCCCAACTCTAACACGACACCCAAACACTAACCCAAAACCTAACCCTAAACCTAACCCTAACCCTAACCCTATCCCTAAACTTAACCTTAACCCGACACCAAACACCCTAACCCTAACCCGACACCAGACACCCAAACCCTAACCCTAACATGACACCCAAACACTAACCCTAACCCTAACCCTAACCCTAACACGACACACAAAAACCAACCCTAACCCGACACTCTAACCCTAACCCTAACCATAACACCCTAACCCTAACCCTTACCTTAACCCTAACGCTATCCCTAACCGCAACACTAACCCTAACCTTTACCCTAACACGACACACTAACCCTAAACCTAACACAACATGTTAAGCCTAACCCTAACCCTAACCCTAACCCTAACTCGACACTCTAACCCTAACCCTAACCCTAACACCTTAACCCTAACACTTACCCTAACCCTAATGCTATCCCTAACTGCAACACTAACGCTAACCCTAACCCTAACACAACACACTAACCCTAAACCTAACACAACATGTTAAGCCTAACCCTAACCCTTACCCTATCACTAACCCGACAACAAACACCCTAAACCTAACCCTAACCCTAAGCCAAATCCTAACCGTAACACAACATCCTAACCCTAACACTAACCCTAACCTTAACACGACAGCAGACACCCCAACTCTAACCCGACATCCAAACCCTAACCCTAACCTTAACCCAACACCCAAAACCTAACCCGAACACTTACCCGAACCCCTAACCCTAACCCGACAGCAGACGCCCTATCCCTAAACCTAACCCTAACCATAACCATAACCCTAACCCTAACCCAACATCAGACACCCTAACCCCAACCCTGAACCCAACCCGACAGCAGACACCCAAACCCCAACTCTAACATGACACCCAAACACTAACCTAAAACCTAACCCTAACCCTAAACCTAACCCTAATTGAACACACTACCCGACAACCTTACCCGACAACCTAACCGACACACAAACCCTAACCCTAACCCTTACTTGACACCCTAACCCTAACCCAACACCCTAAGCCTAACCCTAACCCTAACAATAACCCTAACCCTATACCTAACGTTAACCCTAACCCTAACCACTAACCTTAACCCTAACCCTAACCCTAACCCTAACCCTAACACCCTAAACCTAACCCTTACCCTAACCCTAATGCTATCCCTAACCGCAACCCTAACACTAACCCTAACCCTAACCCGACATCAGACACCCTAATCCCAACCCTAACCCTAACCCATCAACAGACACCCTAAGTCTAACCCTAAACCTAACCCAACACACAAAACCTAACCCTAACACTTACCCGCATCCCTAAACCTAACCCAACACCAGACACCCTAACCCTAACCCTAACCTTAACCCCAACCCGACAACAGACACATAACCCTAACCCTAAACCTAACCCAACACCCAAAAGCTAACCCTAACACTTACCCGACACTCTAACGCTAACCCGACACCAGACACCTTAACCCTAACCCTAACCATAACCCTAACGCTAAAACTAAACCTAAACACTAACAGGACAGCAGACACCCTAACACTAAATCTAATCCTCACCTGACACAAGACAACCTAACCCTAACCCGACACCCAAACCCTAATCCTAACTCTTACCCGAAACACTAACCCTAACCCGACACGCTAACATGACGTCCTAAACAGAAATCCTAACCCAATATCCTAACACTAACCCAAGCCATAAACTTAACCCTAACACTTACCCTAAACCTAACACTAACCCTAACACTTACCGGACACCCAAACACTAACCCTAACCCTAAACCTAACCATAACACTAACCCTAAACATATCCCTAAATCTAACCCTAACCCTAACCCTAACACGACACCCTAACCTTAAACCTAACCCGACACACTAATCTTACACCCAAAACATAACTGGAATCCCTAACCCGAAACCCTATAACTAACCCTAACTGGACACCCTAACCCTAACCATAACACGACACCCAAACCCTAACCTTAACCCTAAGCCTAACCTTAACCCTAATGCTAACCCTAACCCAAATGCTAAACTTAAACCTAACCCTAATTGAACACGCTAACCCGACAACCTAACCGGACAACCTAACCGAAACCCAAACCCTAACCCTAACCCTTACGTGACACCCTAACCCTAACCCGACACCCTAACCCTAACCCCAACGCTAACCCTATTCCTAGCCTTAACACTAACCCTAACCCTAAACCCTAACCCTAACCCTAACCCTAACCCTAACACCCTAAACCTAACCCTAACCCTAACCCAAATCCTAACCATAACACGACATCCTAACCCTAACACTAATGCTAACCCAACACCCAATACCTAACTCTACCTGTTGCCCGGAACCCTAACCCTAACATGACAGCAGATGCCCTAACCCTAACCCTGAACACAACCCGACACCAGACACCCGAACCCCAACTCTAACACGACACCCAAACACTAACCCAAAACCTAACCCTAAACCTAACCCTAACCCTATCCCTAAACTTAACCTTAACCCAACACCAAACACCCTAACCCTAACCCGACACCAGACACCCAAACCCTAACCCTAACATGACACCCAAACACTAACCCTAACCCTAACCCTAACTCTAACCCAAACCCTAACCCTAACCCTAACCCGACACCCAAAATCTAACTCTAACCCGACACTCTAACCCTAACCCTAACACCCTGAACGTAACCCTTACCCTAAGCCTAACGCTATCCCTAACCGCAACACTAACCCTAACCCTAAACCTAACATTACACACTAACACTAAACCTAACACAAAATGTTAAGCCTAACCCTAATCCTTAGCCTAACCCTAACCCGACAACATACACCCTAAACCTAACCCTAACCCTAAGCCAAATCCTAACCATAACATGACATCCTTACCCTAACACTAACCCTAACCCTAACACGACAGCAGACACCCCAACTCTAACACGACATCCAAACCCTAACCTTAAACCTCACCCTAACCCTAACCCGACAACAGACACCCTAACCCTAACCCTAACCGAACACCAAAAACCTAACCCGAACACTTACCCGAACCCCTAACCCTAACCCGACAGCAGACGCCCTAACCCTAACCCTAAACCTAACCATAACCATAACCCTAACCCTAACCCGACATCAGACACCCTTACCCCAAACCTAACCCTAACCCGTCAACAGACACCCTAACTCTAACCCTAACCCTAACCCAACACACAAAACCTAACCCTAACACTTACCCGAATCCCTAAACCTAACCCGACACCAGACACCCTAACCCGAACCCTAACCTTAACCCTAACCCGACAGCAGACACCCTAACCCTAACCCTAAACCTAACCCAACTCCCAAAAGCTAACCCTAACACTTACACGACACCCTAACCCTAACCTGACACCAGACACCTTAACCCTTACCCTAACCCTAACCCTAACACTAAACTTAAACCCTAACACGACAGCAGACACCCTAACCCTAACCCTCATCTGACACAACACAACCAAACCCTAACCCGACACCCAAACCCTAATCCTAACTCTTACCCGAAACACTAACCCTAACCCGACACGCTAACACGACATCCTAAACAGAATTACTAACCTGATATCCTAACACTAACCCAAGCCGTAAACTTAACCCTAAAACTTACCCTAACCCTAACACTAACGCTAACCCAACACCCAAAACCTAAATCTAACTGTTACCCGGAACCCTAACCCTAACCCGACACTAGACACCTTAACCCTAACCCTAACCATATCCCTAACCCTAACACTAAACCTAAACCCTAACACGAGAGCAGACACCCTAACCCTAACCCTAACCCTCACCTGACACAAGACAACCTAACCCTAACCCGACACCCAAACCCTAATCCTAACTCTTACCCGAAACACTAACCCTAACCCGACACGCTAACATGACATCCTGAACAGTAATACTAACCCGATATCCTAACACTAACCCAAGCCGTAAACTTAACCCTAAAACTTACCCTAAGACTTACCGGACACCCAAACCCTAACCCTAACCCTAAACCTAACCTTAACCCTAATGCTAACCCTAACCCAAATGCTAAACCTAAACCTAACCCTAACTGAACACGCTAACCCGACAACCTAACCCGACAACCTAACCGACACCCAAACCCTAAACCTAACCCTTACTTGACACCCTAACCCTAACCCGACACCCTAAGCCTAACCCTAACCCGACACCCTAACCCTAACCCTAAACCTAACACTAACCCTAACCCTAAACCTATACCTAACCTTAAACCTAACGCTAACCCTAACCCTAACCCTAACCCTAACCCTAACCCTAACACCCTAACCCTAACCCTAACCCTAACCCAAATCCTAACCATAACACGACATCCTAACCCTATCACTAACGCTAACCCAACACCCAAAACCTAACTCTAACTGTTACCCGGAACCCTAACCCTAACACGAGAGCAGACGCCCTAACCCTAACCCTGAACCCAACCCGACACCAGACACCCAATCCCCAACTCTAACACGACACCCAAACATTAACCCAAAACCTAACCCTAAACCTAACCCTAACCCTAACCCTATCCCTAAACTTAACCTTAACCCGACACCAAACACCCTAACCCGAACCCGACACCAGACACCCAAACCCTAACCCTAACATGACACCCAAACACTAACCCTAACCCTAACCCTAACCCTAACACGACACACAAAAACCAACCCTAACCCGACACTCTAACCCTAACCCTAACCATAACACCCTAACCCTAACCCTTACCTTAACCCTAACGCTATCCCTAACCGCAACACTAACCCTAACCTTTACCCTAACACGACACACTAACCCTAAACCTAACACAACATGTTAAGCCTAACCCTAACCCTAACCCTAACCCTAACCCGACACTCTAACCCTAACCCTAACCCTAACACCTTAACCCTAACACTTACCCTAACCCTAATGCTATCCCTAACTGCAACACTAACGCTAACCCTAACCCTAACACAACACACTAACCCTAAACCTAACACAACATGTTAAGCCTAACCCTAACCCTTACCCTATCACTAACCCAACAACAAACACCCTAAACCTAACCCTAACGCTAAGCCAAATCCTAACCGTAACACGACATCCTAACCCTAACACTAACCCTAACCTTAACACGACAGCGGACACCCCAACTCTAACCCGACATCCAAACCCTAACCCTAAACCTAACCCAACACCCAAAACCTAACCCGAACACTTACCCGAACCCCTAACCCTAACCCGACAGCAGACGCCCTAACCCTAACCCTAAACCTAACCATAACCATAACCCTAACCCTAACCCGACATCAGACACCCTTACCCCAAACCTAACCCTAACCCGTCAACAGACACCCTAACTCTAACCCTAACCCTAACCCAACACACAAAACCTAACCCTAACACTTACCCGAATCCCTAAACCTAACCCGACACCAGACACC
The DNA here is from genome assembly GCF_054371585.1 of Giraffa tippelskirchi. Lineage (NCBI taxonomy): Eukaryota > Metazoa > Chordata > Mammalia > Artiodactyla > Giraffidae > Giraffa > Giraffa tippelskirchi. The sequence goes on from NC_137286.1 coordinate 70,161,869, forward strand.
CTAACCCGAACCCTAACCTTAACCCTAACCCGACAGCAGACACCCTAACCCTAACCCTAAACCTAACCCAACTCCCAAAAGCTAACCCTAACACTTACACGACACCCTAACCCTAACCTGACACCAGACACCTTAACCCTTACCCTAACCCTAACCCTAACACTAAACTTAAACCCTAACACGACAGCAGACACCCTAACCCTAACCCTCATCTGAGACAACACAACCAAACCCTAACCCGACACCCAAACCCTAATCCTAACTCTTACCCGAAACACTAACCCTAACCCGACACGCTAACACGACATCCTAAACAGAATTACTAACCTGATATCCTAACACTAACCCAAGCCGTAAACTTAACCCTAAAACTTACCCTAACCCTAACACTAACGCTAACCCAACACCCAAAACCTAAATCTAACTGTTACCCGGAACCCTAACCCTAACCCGACACTAGACACCTTAACCCTAACCCTAACCATATCCCTAACCCTAACACTAAACCTAAACCCTAACACGAGAGCAGACACCCTAACCCTAACCCTAACCCTCACCTGACACAAGACAACCTAACCCTAACCCGACACCCAAACCCTAATCCTAACTCTTACCCGAAACACTAACCCTAACCCGACACGCTAACATGACATCCTGAACAGTAATACTAACCCGATATCCTAACACTAACCCAAGCCGTAAACTTAACCCTAAAACTTACCCTAAGACTTACCGGACACCCAAACCCTAACCCTAACCCTAAACCTAACCTTAACCCTAATGCTAACCCTAACCCAAATGCTAAACCTAAACCTAACCCTAACTGAACACGCTAACCCGACAACCTAACCCGACAACCTAACCGACACCCAAACCCTAAACCTAACCCTTACTTGACACCCTAACCCTAACCCGACACCCTAAGCCTAACCCTAACCCGACACCCTAACCCTAACCCTAAACCTAACACTAACCCTAACCCTAAACCTATACCTAACCTTAAACCTAACGCTAACCCTAACCCTAACCCTAACCCTAACCCTAACCCTAACACCCTAACCCTAACCCTAACCCTAACCCAAATCCTAACCATAACACGACATCCTAACCCTAACACTAACGCTAACCCAACACCCAAAACCTAACTCTAACTGTTACCCGGAACCCTAACCCTAACACGAGAGCAGACGCCCTAACCCTAACCCTGAACCCAACCCGACACCAGACACCCAATCCCCAACTCTAACACGACACCCAAACATTAACCCAAAACCTAACCCTAAACCTAACCCTAACCCTAACCCTATCCCTAAACTTAACCTTAACCCGACACCAAACACCCTAACCCTAACCCGACACCAGACACCCAAACCCTAACCCTAACATGACACCCAAACACTAACCCTAACCCTAACCCTAACCCTAACACGACACACAAAAACCAACCCTAACCCGACACTCTAACCCTAACCCTAACCATAACACCCTAACCCTAACCCTTACCTTAACCCTAACGCTATCCCTAACCGCAACACTAACCCTAACCTTTACCCTAACACGACACACTAACCCTAAACCTAACACAACATGTTAAGCCTAACCCTAACCCTAACCCTAACCCTAACCCGACACTCTAACCCTAACCCTAACCCTAACACCTTAACCCTAACACTTACCCTAACCCTAATGCTATCCCTAACTGCAACACTAACGCTAACCCTAACCCTAACACAACACACTAACCCTAAACCTAACACAACATGTTAAGCCTAACCCTAACCCTTACCCTATCACTAACCCAACAACAAACACCCTAAACCTAACCCTAACGCTAAGCCAAATCCTAACCGTAACACGACATCCTAACCCTAACACTAACCCTAACCTTAACACGACAGCGGACACCCCAACTCTAACCCGACATCCAAACCCTAACCCTAAACCTAACCCAACACCCAAAACCTAACCCGAACACTTACCCGAACCCCTAACCCTAACCCGACAGCAGACGCCCTATCCCTAAACCTAACCCTAACCATAACCATAACCCTAACCCTAACCCGACATCAGACACCCTAACCCCAACCCTGAACCCAACCCGACAGCAGACACCCAAACCCCAACTCTAACATGACACCCAAACACTAACCTAAAACCTAACCCTAACCCTAAACCTAACCCTAATTGAACACACTACCCGACAACCTTATCCGACAACCTAACCGACACACAAACCCTAACCCTAACCCTTACTTGACACCCTAACCCTAACCCAACACCCTAAGCCTAACCCTAACCCTAACACTAACCCTAACCCTATACCTAACGTTAACCCTAACCCTAACCACTAACCTTAACCCTAACCCTAACCCTAACCCTAACCCTAACACCCTAAACCTAACCCTTACCCTAACCCTAATGCTATCCCTAACCGCAACCCTAACACTAACCCTAACCCGACATCAGACACCCTAACCCCAACCCTAACCCTAACCCATCAACAGACACCCTAAGTCTAACCCTAAACCTAACCCAACACACAAAACCTAACCCTAACACTTACCCGCATCCCTAAACCTAACCCAACACCAGACACCCTAACCCTAACCCTAACCTTAACCCCAACCCGACAACAGACACATAACCCTAACCCTAAACCTAACCCAACACCCAAAAGCTAACCCTAACACTTACCCAACACCCTAACGCTAACCCGACACCAGACACCTTAACCCTAACCCTAACCATAACCCTAACCCTAAAACTAAACCTAAACACTAACAGGACAGCAGACACCCTAACACTAAATCTAATCCTCACCTGACACAAGACAACCTAACCCTAACCCGACACCCAAACCCTAATCCTAACTCTTACCCGAAACACTAACCCTAACCCGACACGCTAACATGACGTCCTAAACAGAAATCCTAACCCAATATCCTAACACTAACCCAAGCCGTAAACTTAACCCTAACACTTACCCTGAACCTAACACTAACCCTAACACTTACCGGACAACCAAACACTAACCCTAACCCTAAACCTAACCATAACACTAACCCTAAACATATCCCTAAATCTAACCCTAACCCTAACCCTAACACGACACCCTAACCTTAAACCTAACCCGACACACTAATCTTACTCCCAAAACATAACTGGAATCCCTAACCCGAAACCCTATAACTAACCCTAACTGGACACCCTAACCCTAACCATAACACGACACCCAAACCCTAACCTTAACCCTAAGCCTAACCTTAACCCTAATGCTAACCCTAACCCAAATGCTAAACTTAAACCTAACCCTAATTGAACACGCTAACCCGACAACCTAACCGGACAACCTAACCGAAACCCAAACCCTAACCCTAACCCTTACGTGACACCCTAACCCTAACCCGACACCCTAACCCTAACCCTAACGCTAACCCTATTCCTAGCCTTAACACTAACCCTAACCCTAAACCCTAACCCTAACCCTAACACCCTAAACCTAACCCTAACCCTAACCCAAATCCTAACCATAACACGACATCCTAACCCTAACACTAATGCTAACCAAACACCCAATACCTAACTCTACCTGTTGCCCGGAACCCTAACCCTAACATGACAGCAGATGCCCTAACCCTAACCCTGAACACAACCCGACACCAGACACCCGAACCCCAACTCTAACACGACACCCAAACACTAACCCAAAACCTAACCCTAAACCTAACCCTAACCCTATCCCTAAACTTAACCTTAACCCAACACCAAACACCCTAACCCTAACCCGACACCAGACACCCAAACCCTAACCCTAACATGACACCCAAACACTAACCCTAACCCTAACCCTAACTCTAACCCAAACCCTAACCCTAACCCTAACCCGACACCCAAAATCTAACTCTAACCCGACACTCTAACCCTAACCCTAACACCCTGAACGTAACCCTTACCCTAAGCCTAACGCTATCCCTAACCGAAACACTAACCCTAACCCTAAACCTAACATTACACACTAACACTAAACCTAACACAAAATGTTAAGCCTAACCCTAATCCTTAGCCTAACCCTAACCCGACAACATACACCCTAAACCTAACCCTAACCCTAAGCCAAATCCTAACCATAACATGACATCCTTACCCTAACACTAACCCTAACCCTAACACGACAGCAGACATCCCAACTCTAACACGACATCCAAACCCTAACCTTAAACCTCACCCTAACCCTAACCCGACAACAGACACCCTAACCCTAACCCTAACCGAACACCAAAAACCTAACCCGAACACTTACCCGAACCCCTAACCCTAACCCGACAGCAGACGCCCTAACCCTAACCCTAAACCTAACCATAACCATAACCCTAACCCTAACCCGACATCAGACACCCTTACCCCAAACCTAACCCTAACCCGTCAACAGACACCCTAACTCTAACCCTAACCCTAACCCAACACACAAAACCTAACCCTAACACTTACCCGAATCCCTAAACCTAACCCGACACCAGACACCCTAACCCGAACCCTAACCTTAACCCTAACCCGACAACAGACACCCTAACCCTAACCCTAAACCTAACCCAACTCCCAAAAGCTAACCCTAACACTTACCCGACACCCTAACCCTAACCTGACACCAGACACCTTAACCCTTACCCTAACCCTAACCCTAACACTAAACTTAAACCCTAACACGACAGCAGACACCCTAACCCTAACCCTCATCTGACACAACACAACCAAACCCTAACCCGACACCCAAACCCTAATCCTAACTCTTACCCGAAACACTAACCCTAACCCGACACGCTAACACGACATCCTAAACAGAATTACTAACCTGATATCCTAACACTAACCCAAGCCGTAAACTTAACCCTAAAACTTACCCTAACCCTAACACTAACGCTAACCCAACACCCAAAACCTAAATCTAACTGTTACCCGGAACCCTAACCCTAACCCGACACTAGACACCTTAACCCTAACCCTAACCATATCCCTAACCCTAACACTAAACCTAAACCCTAACACGAGAGCAGACACCCTAACCCTAACCCTAACCCTCACCTGACACAAGACAACCTAACCCTAACCCGACACCCAAACCCTAATCCTAACTCTTACCCGAAACACTAACCCTAACCCGACACGCTAACATGACATCCTGAACAGTAATACTAACCCGATATCCTAACACTAACCCAAGCCGTAAACTTAACCCTAAAACTTACCCTAACCCTAACACTAACCCTAAGACTTACCGGACACCCAAACCCTAACCCTAACCCTAAACCTAACCTTAACCCTAATGCTAACCCTAACCCAAATGCTAAACCTAAACCTAACCCTAACTGAACACGCTAACCCGACAACCTAACCCGACAACCTAACCGACACCCAAACCCTAAACCTAACCCTTACTTGACACCCTAACCCTAACCCGACACCCTAAGCCTAACCCTAACCCGACACCCTAACCCTAACCCTAAACCTAACACTAACCCTAACCCTAAACCTATACCTAACCTTAAACCTAACGCTAACCCTAACCCTAACCCTAACCCTAACCCTAACCCTAACACCCTAACCCTAACCCTAACCCTAACCCAAATCCTAACCATAACACGACATCCTAACCCTATCACTAACGCTAACCCAACACCCAAAACCTAACTCTAACTGTTACCCGGAACCCTAACCCTAACACGAGAGCAGACGCCCTAACCCTAACCCTGAACCCAACCCGACACCAGACACCCAATCCCCAACTCTAACACGACACCCAAACATTAACCCAAAACCTAACCCTAAACCTAACCCTAACCCTAACCCTATCCCTAAACTTAACCTTAACCCGACACCAAACACCCTAACCCTAACCCGACACCAGACACCCAAACCCTAACCCTAACATGACACCCAAACACTAACCCTAACCCTAACCCTAACCCTAACACGACACACAAAAACCAACCCTAACCCGACACTCTAACCCTAACCCTAACCATAACACCCTAACCCTAACCCTTACCTTAACCCTAACGCTATCCCTAACCGCAACACTAACCCTAACCTTTACCCTAACACGACACACTAACCCTAAACCTAACACAACATGTTAAGCCTAACCCTAACCCTAACCCTAACCCTAACCCGACACTCTAACCCTAACCCTAACCCTAACACCTTAACCCTAACACTTACCCTAACCCTAATGCTATCCCTAACTGCAACCCTAACCCTAACCCTAACCCTCACCCAACACACAAAACCTAACCCTAACACTTACCCAAATCCCTAAAACTAACCCGACACCAGACACCTTAACACCAACACTAACCTTAACCCTAACACGACACCCTAACCTTAAACCTAACCCGACACACTAATCTTACTCCCAAAACATAACTGGAACCCCTAACCCGAAACCCTATAACTAACCCTAACTGGACACCCTAACCCTAACCATAACACGACACCCAAACCCTAACCTTAACCCTAAGCCTAACCTTAACCCTAATGCTAACCCTAACCCAAATGCTAAACTTAAACCTAACCCTAATTGAACACGCTAACCCGACAACCTAACCGGACAACCTAACCGAAACCCAAACCCTAACCCTAACCCTTACGTGACACCCTAACCCTAACCCGACACCCTAACCCTAACCCTAACGCTAACCCTATTCCTAGCCTTAACACTAACCCTAACCCTAAACCCTAACCCTAACCCTAACACCCTAAACCTAACCCTAACCCTAACCCAAATCCTAACCATAACACGACATCCTAACCCTAACACTAATGCTAACCAAACACCCAATACCTAACTCTACCTGTTGCCCGGAACCCTAACCCTAACATGACAGCAGATGCCCTAACCCTAACCCTGAACACAACCCGACACCAGACACCCGAACCCCAACTCTAACACGACACCCAAACACTAACCCAAAACCTAACCCTAAACCTAACCCTAACCCTATCCCTAAACTTAACCTTAACCCAACACCAAACACCCTAACCCTAACCCGACACCAGACACCCAAACCCTAACCCTAACATGACACCCAAACACTAACCCTAACCCTAACCCTAACTCTAACCCAAACCCTAACCCTAACCCTAACCCGACACCCAAAATCTAACTCTAACCCGACACTCTAACCCTAACCCTAACACCCTGAACGTAACCCTTACCCTAAGCCTAACGCTATCCCTAACCGAAACACTAACCCTAACCCTAAACCTAACATTACACACTAACACTAAACCTAACACAAAATGTTAAGCCTAACCCTAATCCTTAGCCTAACCCTAACCCGACAACATACACCCTAAACCTAACCCTAACCCTAAGCCAAATCCTAACCATAACATGACATCCTTACCCTAACACTAACCCTAACCCTAACACGACAGCAGACATCCCAACTCTAACACGACATCCAAACCCTAACCTTAAACCTCACCCTAACCCTAACCCGACAACAGACACCCTAACCCTAACCCTAACCGAACACCAAAAACCTAACCCGAACACTTACCCGAACCCCTAACCCTAACCCGACAGCAGACGCCCTAACCCTAACCCTAAACCTAACCATAACCATAACCCTAACCCTAACCCGACATCAGACACCCTTACCCCAAACCTAACCCTAACCCGTCAACAGACACCCTAACTCTAACCCTAACCCTAACCCAACACACAAAACCTAACCCTAACACTTACCTGAATCCCTAAACCTAACCCGACACCAGACACCCTAACCCGAACCCTAACCTTAACCCTAACCCGACAACAGACACCCTAACCCTAACCCTAAACCTAACCCAACTCCCAAAAGCTAACCCTAACACTTACCCGACACCCTAACCCTAACCTGACACCAGACACCTTAACCCTTACCCTAACCCTAACCCTAACACTAAACTTAAACCCTAACACGACAGCAGACACCCTAACCCTAACCCTCATCTGACACAACACAACCAAACCCTAACCCGACACCCAAACCCTAATCCTAACTCTTACCCGAAACACTAACCCTAACCCGACACGCTAACACGACATCCTAAACAGAATTACTAACCTGATATCCTAACACTAACCCAAGCCGTAAACTTAACCCTAAAACTTACCCTAACCCTAACACTAACGCTAACCCAACACCCAAAACCTAAATCTAACTGTTACCCGGAACCCTAACCCTAACCCGACACTAGACACCTTAACCCTAACCCTAACCATATCCCTAACCCTAACACTAAACCTAAACCCTAACACGACAGCAGACACCCTAACCCTAACCCTAACCCTCACCTGACACAAGACAACCTAACCCTAACCCGACACCCAAACCCTAATCCTAACTCTTACCCGAAACACTAACCCTAACCCGACACGCTAACATGACATCCTGAACAGTAATACTAACCCGATATCCTAACACTAACCCAAGCCGTAAACTTAACCCTAAAACTTACCCTAACCCTAACACTAACCCTAAGACTTACCGGACACCCAAACCCTAACCCTAACCCTAAACCTAACCTTAACCCTAATGCTAACCCTAACCCAAATGCTAAACCTAAACCTAACCCTAACTGAACACGCTAACCCGACAACCTAACCCGACAACCTAACCGACACCCAAACCCTAAACCTAACCCTTACTTGACACCCTAACCCTAACCCGACACCCTAAGCCTAACCCTAACCCGACACCCTAACCCTAACCCTAAACCTAACACTAACCCTAACCCTAAACCTATACCTAACCTTAAACCTAACGCTAACCCTAACCCTAACCCTAACCCTAACCCTAACCCTAACACCCTAACCCTAACCCTAACCCTAACCCAAATCCTAACCATAACACGACATCCTAACCCTATCACTAACGCTAACCCAACACCCAAAACCTAACTCTAACTGTTACCCGGAACCCTAACCCTAACACGAGAGCAGACGCCCTAACCCTAACCCTGAACCCAACCCGACACCAGACACCCAATCCCCAACTCTAACACGACACCCAAACATTAACCCAAAACCTAACCCTAAACCTAACCCTAACCCTAACCCTATCCCTAAACTTAACCTTAACCCGACACCAAACACCCTAACCCTAACCCGACACCAGACACCCAAACCCTAACCCTAACATGACACCCAAACACTAACCCTAACCCTAACACGACACACAAAAACCAACCCTAACCCGACACTCTAACCCTAACCCTAACCATAACACCCTAACCCTAACCCTTACCTTAACCCTAACGCTATCCCTAACCGCAACACTAACCCTAACCTTTACCCTAACACGACACACTAACCCTAAACCTAACACAACATGTTAAGCCTAACCCTAACCCTAACCCTAACCCTAACCCGACACTCTAACCCTAACCCTAACCCTAACACCTTAACCCTAACACTTACCCTAACCCTAATGCTATCCCTAACTGCAACCCTAACCCTAACCCTAACCCTCACCCAACACACAAAACCTAACCCTAACACTTACCCAAATCCCTAAAACTAACCCGACACCAGACACCTTAACACCAACACTAACCTTAACCCTAACACGACAACAGACACCCTAACCCTAATCCTAAACCTAACCCAACACCCAAAAGCTAACCCCAACACTTACCCGACACCCTAACCCTAACCCGACACCAGACACCTTAACCCTAACCCTAAACATAACCCTAACCCTATCACTAAACCTAAACACTAACACGAAAGCAGACACCCAGTCCTAACCCTAACCATCACCTGACACAAGACAACTTAACCCTAACCCGACACCCAAACCCTAATCCTAACTCTTACCCGAAACACTAACCCTAACCTGACACGCTAACACGACGTCCTAAACAGAAATCCTAACCCGATATCCTAACACTAACCCAAGCCGTAAACTTAACCCTAACACTTACCCTAACCCTAACACTACCCCTAACACTTACTGGACACCCAGACACTAACCCTAACACTAAACCTAACCATAACCCTAACCCTAAACCTATCCCTAACTCTAAACCTAACCCTAACCCTAACACGACACCTTAACCTTAAACCTAAACCGACACCCTAATCTTACTCCCAAAACATAACTGGAAATCCTAACCCAAAACCCTATACCTAACCCTAACTGGACACCCTAACCCTAACCATAACACGACACCCAAATCCTAACCCGACACCCTAAACCTAACCCAAACCCTAACCCTAACCCTATACCTAACCCAAATCCGAACAATAACACGACATCCTAACCCTAACACTAATGCTAACCCAACACCCCAAACCTAAGTCTAACTGTTACCCGGAACCCTAACCCTAACATGACAGGAGACGCCCTAACCCTAACCCTGAACCCAACCCGACACCAGACACCCAAACCCCAACTCTAACACGACACCCAAACACTAACCCAAAACCTAACCCTAAACCTAACCCTAACCCTATCCCTAAACTTAACCTCAACCCGACACCAAACACCCTATCCCTAACCCGACACCAGACACCCAAACCCTAACCCTAACATGACACCCAAACACTAACCCTATCCCTAACCCTAACCCTAACCCGACACCCAAAATCTAACCCTAACCCGACACTCTAACCCTAACCCTAACTCTAACACCCTAACCCTAACCCTTACCCTAACCCTAATGCTATCCCTAACCGCAACACTAACCCTAACCCTAACACGACACACTAACCCTAACCCTAACCATAACATCCTAACCCTAACCCTTACCCTAACCCTAACGCTATCCCTAACCGCAACACTAACCCTAACCCGACACGCTAACACGACGTCCTAAACAGAAATCCTAACCCGATATCCTAACATTAACCCAAGCCGTAAACTTAACCCTAACACTTACCCTAAGCCTAACACTAACCCTAACACTTACCGGACACCCAAACACTAACCCTAACCCTAAACCTAACCATAACCCTAACCCTAAACCTATCCCTAAATCTAACCCTAACCCTAACCCTAACCCTATACCTAACGTTAACCCTAACCCTAAACACTAACCTTAAACCTAACCGTAAACCTAACCCTAACACCCTAAACCTAACCCTAACACTAACCCTAACCCTAACCCGACACCAGACACCCAAACCCTAACCCTAACCCTAACCCTAACCCTAACGCTATCCCTAACCGCAACACTGACCCTAACCTTAACCCTAACACGACACACTAACCCTAAACCTAACACAACATGTTAAGCCTAACCATAACCCTTACCCTAACCCTATCCCGAGAACAAACACCCGAAACCTAACCCTAACCCTAAGCCAAATCCTATCCATAACACGACATCCTAACCCTAACACTAACCCTAACCCTAACACGACAGCAGATACCCTAACTCTAACCCGACATCCAAACCCTAACCCTAAACCTCACCCTAACCCTAGCCCGCCAACAGACACCCTAACCCTAACCCTAACCCAACACCCAATACCTATCCAGAACACTTACCGGAACCCCTAAACCTAACCCGACAGCAGACGCCCTAACCCTAATCCTAAACCTAACCATGACCATAACCCTAACCCTAACCCTAACCCTAACCCGACATCAGACATCCTAACCCCAACCCTAACCCTAACCCGTCAACAGACACCCGAACTCTAACCCTAAACCTAACCCTAACCCTAACCCTACACCGAACCTTAACTCTAACCCTAACCCTAACCCCTAACCCTAACCCTAACCCTAACACCCTAAACCTAACCCTAACCCTAACCCAAATGCTAACCATAACACGACATCCTAACCCTATCACTGACGCTAACCCAACACCCAAAACCTAACTCTAACTGTTACCCGGAACCCTAATCCTATCACGACAGCAGACGCCCTAACAATAACCCTGAACCCAACCCGACACCAGACACCCAATCCCCAACTCTAACACGACACCCAAACACTAAACCTAACCATAGCCCGACACCCAAAATCTAACCCTAACCCGACACTCTAACCCTAACCCTAACCCTAACACCCTAACCCTAACACTTACCCTAATCCTAATGCTATCCCTAACCGCAACACTAACCCTATCCCTAACCCTAACACGACACACTAACCCTAAACCTAACACAACATGTTAAGCCTAACCCTAACCCTTACCCTAACCCTAATCCGACAACAAACACCCTAAACCTAACCCTAACCCGAAGCCAAATTCTAACCATAACATGACATCCTAACCCTAACACTAACCCTAACCTTAACACGACAGCACACACCCCAACTCTAACCCGACATCCAAAACCTAACCCTAAACCTCACCCTAACCCTAACCCGAAAACAGGCAACCTAACCCTAACCCTAACCCACCACCCAAAACCTAACCCGAATACTTACCCGAACCCCTAAACCTAACCCGACAGCAGACGCCCTCACCCTAGCTCTAAACCTAACCATAACCATAACCCTAACCCTAACCCGACATCAGACACCCTAACCCAAATCCTAACCCTAACCCGTCAACAGACACCCTAACCCTAACCCTAAACCTAACCCAACACCCAAAACCTAACCCTAACACTTACCCGACACCCTAACCCTAACCCTAACCCGTTACAGACACCCTAACTCTAACCCTAACCCTAACCCAACACACAAAACCTAACCCTAACACTTACCCGAATCCCTAAACCTAACCCGACACCAGACACCCTAACCGTAACCGTAACCTTAACCCTAATCCGACAACAGACACCCTAACCCTAACCCTATACCTATCCCTAAACCTAACCCTAACCTGACCTAACCCTAACCATAACCCTAACCCACACCCAAACCCGAATCATAACCGTAACCCTAACCCTAACCCAACATGTTAAGCCTAACCCTAACCCTAACACTAAGCCGACTCCCAACACCTTAAACCTAACCCTAAACCTAACCCAAATCCCAACCATAACACGACATCCTAACCCTACCACTAACCTAACCCAACAACCAAAACCTAAATCTAACTGTTATCAGAACTCTAACCCTTACACGACAGCAGACGCCCTAACCCTAACTCTGAACCCAACCCAAAAACAGACACCCAAACCCCAACCCTAACACGACCCCCAAACACTAACCCAAAACCTCACCCTAAACCTAACCCTAACCCTAACCCTATCCCTGAACTTAACCTTAACCCGACACCAAACACCCTAACCCTAACCCGACACCAGACACCCAAACCCTAACCCTAACATGACACGCAAACACTAACCCTAAACCTAACCCTAACCCTAACCCAAGCCCTAACCCTAACCCTAACCCGACACCCAAAATCTAACCCTAACTTGACACTCTAACCCTAACCCTAACCCTAACATCCTAACCCTAACATCCTAACCCTAACCCTAAAGCTATCCCTAACCGCAACACTAACACTAACCCTAACCCTCACCCTAACACGACACACTAACCCTAAACCTAACACAACATGTTAAGCCTAACACTAACCCTTACACTAACCCTAACCCAACAACATATACCCTAACCCTAACCCTAACCCAACACCCAAAACCTAACCTGAACACTTACCCGAACCCCTAACCCTAACCTGACAGCAGACGCCCTCACCCTAGCCCTAAACCTAACCATAACCATAACCCTAACCCTAACCCGACATCAGACACCCTAACCCCAACCCTAACCCTAACCCGTCAACAGACACCCTAACGCTAACCCTAAACCTAACCCAACACCCAAAACCTAACCCTAACACTTACCCGAATCCCTAAACCTAACCCGACACCAGACACCCTAACCCCAACACTAACCTTAACCCTAACGTGACAACAGACACCCTAACCCTAACCCTAAACCTAACCCAACACCCAAAAGCCTAACCCTAACACTTACCCGACACCCTAACCCTAACCCGTCACCAGACACCTTAACCCTAAACCTAACCATAACCCTAACCCTAACACTAAACCTAAACACTAACACGACAGCAGACACCCAGCCCTAACCCTAACCCTCACCTGATACAAGACAAACTAACACTAACCCGACACCCAAACCCTAATCCTAACTCTTACCCGAAACACTAACCCTAACCCGACACGCTAACACGACGTCCTAAACAGAAATCCTAACCCGATATCCTAACTCTAACCCAAGCCGTAAACTTAACCCTAACACTTACCCTAACCCTAACCCTAACCCTAACATCCTAACCCTAACCCTTAAACTAACCCTAACGCTATCCCAAACGCAACACTGACCCTAACCCGACATGCTAACATGACGTCCTAAACAGAAATCCTAACCCAATATCCTAACACAAACCCAAGCCGTAAACTTAACCCTAACACTTACCCTAAACCTAACACTAACTCTAACACATACCAGACACCCAATCCCTAACCCTAACATGACACCCAAACACTAACCCTAACCGTAACCCTAACCCTAACCCTAACCCTAACCCAAACCCTAACCCTAACCTTAACCCGACACCCGAAATCTAACCCTAACATGACACTCTAACCCTAACCCTTACCCTAACCCTAATGCTATCCCTAACCGCAACACTAACCCTAACCCTAACCCTAACACGACACACTAACCCTAAACCTAACACAACATGTTAAGCCTAAGCCTAACCCTTACCCTAACCCTAACCAGACAACAAACACCCTAAACCTAACCCTAACCCTAACCCAAACACGAACCATAAGTGTAACGCTAACCCTATCCCTATCCCTAAACCTAAACCTAACCTGACCTAACGCTAACCATAACCCTAACCCAACCCGAAACCTGAATCATAACGGTAACCCTAACCCTAACGCAACATGTTAAGCCTAACCCTAACCCTAACACTAACCCGACTCCAAACACCCTAAACCTAACCCTAACCCTAACCCAAATCCTAACCATAACACTGCATCCTAACCCTATCACTAACGCTAACCCAACAACCAAAACCTAAATCTAACTGTTACCCGGAACCCTAACCCTAACACGACACCCAAACACTAACCCAAAACCTAAACCTAAACCTAACCCTAACCCTAACCCTATCCCTAAACTTAACCTTAACCTGACACCAAACACCCTAACCCTAACCCGACACCAGACACCCAAACCCTAACCCTAACCCTAACCCTAACGCTATCCCTGACCGCAACACTGAACCTAACCTTAACCCTAACACGACACACTAACCCTAAACCTAACACAACATGTTAAGTCTAACCCTAACCCTTACCCTAACCCTAACCCGACAACAAACACCCTAAACGTAACCCTAACCCTAAGCCAAATCCTAACCATAAAATGACATCCTAACCCTAACACTAACCCTAACCCTAACAAGACAGCAGATACCCCAAATCTAACCCGACATACAAACACTAACCCTAAACCTAGCCCTAACCCTAACCCGACAACAGACACCATAACCCTAACCCTAACCCTAACCCTACAACCAAAACCTAACCCGAACACTTACCCGAACCCCTAACCCTAACCCGACAGCAGACGCCCTAACCCTAATCCTAAACCTTACCATAACCATAACCCTAACCCTAACCCTAACCCGACATCAGACACCCTATCCCCAACCCTAACCCTAACCCATCAACAGACACCCTAACTCTAACCCTAACCCTAACCCGTCAACAGACACCCTAACTCTAACCCTAAACCTAACCCTAACCCTAACCCTATACCTAACCTTAACCCTAACCCTAACCCTAACCTAACCCTAACCCTAACACCCTAAACCTAACCCTAACCCTAACCCAAATCCTAACCATAACACCACATCCTAACCCTATCACTAACGCTAAGCCAACACCCAAAACCTAACTCTAACTGTTACCCGGAACCGTAACCCTAACACGACAGCAGACGCCATAACCCAAACCCTGAACCCAACCCGACACCAGACAGCCGAACCCCAACTCTAACATGACACCCAAACACTAACCCAAAACCTAACCCTAAACCTAACCCAAAACCTAACCCTAAACCTAACCCTAACCCTAACCCTAACCCTAACCCTAACCCTAACCAAAACACTAACCCTAACCCTAACCCTAACCCTAACCCTAACCCGACACCCAAAATCTAACCCTAACCCGACACTCTAACCCTAACCCTAACTCTAACACCCTAACCCTAACCCTTACCCTAACCCTAACGCTATCCCTAACCGCAACACTAACCCTAACCCTAACCCTAACACAACACACTAACCCTAACCCTAACCCTAACATCCTAACCCTAACCCTTACCCTAACCCCAACGCTATCCCTAACCTCAACACTAACCCTAACCCGACACGCTAACACGACGTCCTAAACAGAAATCCTAACCCGATATCCTAACACTAACCCAAGCCGTAAACTTAACCCTAACACTTACCCTAACCCTAACACTACCCCTAACACTTACTGGACACCCAAACACTAACCCTAACCCTAAACCTAACCATAACCCTAACCCTAAACCTATCCCTAACTCTAACCCTAACCCTAACCCTAACACGACACCTTAACCTTAAACCTAAACCAACACCCTAATCTTACTCCCAAAACATAACTGGAAATCCTAACCCGAAACCCTATACCTAACCCTAACTGGACACCCTAACCCTAACCATAACACGACACCCAAACCCTAACCCGACACCCTAAACCTAACCCAAACCCTAACCCTAACCCTATACCTAACCCAAATCCGAACCATAACACGACATCCTAACCCTAACACTAACGCTAACCCAACAACCAAAACCTAAATCTAACTGTTACCCGGAACCCTAACCCTAACATGACAGGAGACACCCTAACCCTAACCCTGAACCCAACCCGACACCAGACACCCAAATCCCAACTCTAACACGACACCCAAACACTAACCCAAAACCTAACCCAAAACCTAACCCTAACCCTATCCCTAAACTTAACCTCAACCCGACACCAAACACCCTAACCCTAACCCGACACCAGACACCCGAACTCTAACCCTAACATGATACTCAAACACTAACCCTAACCCTAACCCTAACCCTAACACGACACCCAAAATCCAACCCTAACCCGACACTCTAACCCTAACCCTAACCCTAACACCCTAACCCTAACCCTTACCCTAACCCTAACGCTATCCCTAACCGCAACACTAACCCTAACCTTTACCCTAACACGACACACTAACCCTAAACCTAACACAACATGTTAAGCCTAACCCTAAACCTTACCCTAACCCTAACCCGACAACAAACACCCTAAACCTAACCCTAACCCTAAGCCAAATCCTAACCATAACACGACATCCTAACCCTAATACTAACCCTAACCCAAACACGACAGCAGATACCCCAACTCTAACCCGACATCCAAACCCTAACCCTAAACCTCGCCCTAAACCTAACCCGACAACAGACACCCTAACCCTAACCCAACACCCAAAATCTAACCCGAACCCCTAACCCTAACCCGACAGCAGACGCCCTAACACTAATCCTAAACCTAACCCAACAACCAAAAGCTAACCCTAACACTTACCCGACACCCTAACCCTAAACCGACAGCAGACACCTTAACCCTAACCCTAACCATAACCCTAACCCTAACACTAAACCTAAACCCTAACACGACAGCAGACACCCTAACCCTAACCCTAACCCTCACCTGACACAAGACAACCTAACCCTAACCCGACACCCAAACCCTAATCCTAAATCTTACCCGAAACACAAACCCTAACCTGACACGCTAACACGACGTCCTAAACAGAAATCCTAACCCGATATCCTAACACTAACCCAAGCCGTAAACTTAACCCTAACACTTACCCTAACCCTAACACTAACCCTAACACTTACCGGACACCCAAACACTAACCCTAACCCTAAACCTAACCATGACCCTAACCCTAAACCTATCCCTAACTCTAACCCTAACCCTAACCCAAACACCCAAACCTTAAACATAACCCGACACCCTAATCTTACACCCAAAACATAACTGGAAATCCTAACCCGAAAACCTATACCTAACCCTAACTGGACACCCTAACCCTAACCATAACACGACACCCAAACCCTAACCCGACACCCTAACCCTAACATTAACCCTAACCCTAACACCCTAAACCTAACCCTAACCCTAACGAAATCCTAACCATAACATGATATCCTAACCCTAACACTAACGCTAACACAACACCCAAAACCTAACTCTACCTGTTACCCAGAACCCTAACCCTAACATGACAGCAGACGCCCTAACCCTAACCCTAACCCTGAACCCAACCCGACACCAGACACCTAATCCCCAACTCTAACACGACACCCAAACACTAACCCAAAACCTAACCCTAAACCTAATCCTAACCCTAACCCTATCGCTGAACTTAAACTTAACCCGACACCAAACACCCTCACCCTAACCCGACACCAGACACCCAAACACTAACCCTAACATGACACCCAAAGACTAACCCTAACCCTAACCCTAACCCAACCCTAATCCTAAACCTAACCATAACCATAACCCTAACCCTAACCCTAACCCGACATCAGACACCCTATCCCCAACCCTAACCCTAACCCATCAACAGACACCCTAACTCTAACCCTAACCCTAACCCGTCAACAGACACCCTAACTCTAACCCTAAACCTAACCCTAACCCTAACCCTAACCCTATACCTAACCTTAACCCTACCCCTAACCCTAACCTAACCCTAACCCTAACACCCTAAAACTAACCCTAACCCTAACCCAAATCCTAACCATAACACCACATCCTAACCCTATCACTAACGCTAAGCCAACACCCAAAACCTAACTCTAACTGTTACCCGGAACCGTAACCCTAACACGACAGCAGACGCCGTAACCCAAACCCTGAACCCAACCCGACACCAGACAGCCGAACCCCAACTCTAACAAGACACCCAAACACTAACCCAAAACCTAACCCTAAACCTAACCCTAACCCTAACCCTATCCCTAAACTTAACCTTAACCCGACACCAAACACCCTAACCCTAACCCGACACCAGACACCCAAACCCTAACCCTAACATGACACCCAAACACTAACCCTAACCCTAACACTAACCCTAACCCGACACCCAAACCCTAACCCTAACCCGACACTCTAACCCTAACCCTAACTCTAACACCCTAACCCTAACCCTTACCCTAACCCTAACGCTATCCCTAACCGCAACACTAACCCTAACCCTAACCCTAACACAACACACTAACCCTAACCCTAACCCTAACATCCTAACCCTAACCCTTACCCTAACCCCAACGCTATCCCTAACCTCAACACTAACCCTAACCCGACACGCTAACACGACGTCCTAAACAGAAATCCTAACCCGATATCCTAACACTAACCCAAGCCGTAAACTTAACCCTAACACTTACCCTAACCCTAACACTACCCCTAACACTTACTGGACACCCAAACACTAACCCTAACCCTAAACCTAACCATAACCCTAACCCTAAACCTATCCCTAACTCTAACCCTAACCCTAACCCTAACACGACACCTTAACCTTAAACCTAAACCAACACCCTAATCTTACTCCCAAAACATAACTGGAAATCCTAACCCGAAACCCTATTCCTAACCCTAACTGGACACCCTAACCCTAACCATAACACGACACCCAAACCCTAACCCGACACCCTAAACCTAACCCAAACCCTAACCCTAACCCTATACCTAACCCAAATCCGAACCATAACACGACATCCTAACCCTAACACTAACGCTAACCCAACAACCAAAACCTAAATCTAACTGTTACCCGGAACCCTAACCCTAACATGACAGGAGACACCCTAACCCTAACCCTGAACCCAACCCGACACCAGACACCCAAATCCCAACTCTAACACGACACCCAAACACTAACCCAAAACCTAACCCAAAACCTAACCCTAACCCTATCCCTAAACTTAACCTCAACCCGACACCAAACACCCTAACCCTAACCCGACACCAGACACCCGAACTCTAACCCTAACATGATACTCAAACACTAACCCTAACCCTAACCCTAACCCTAACACGACACCCAAAATCCAACCCTAACCCGACACTCTAACCCTAACCCTAACCCTAACACCCTAACCCTAACCCTTACCCTAACCCTAACGCTATCCCTAACCGCAACACTAACCCTAACCTTTACCCTAACACGACACACTAACCCTAAACCTAACACAACATGTTAAGCCTAACCCTAAACCTTACCCTAACCCTAACCCGACAACAAACACCCTAAACCTAACCCTAACCCTAAGCCAAATCCTAACCATAACACGACATCCTAACCCTAATACTAACCCTAACCCAAACACGACAGCAGATACCCCAACTCTAACCCGACATCCAAACCCTAACCCTAAACCTCGCCCTAAACCTAACCCGACAACAGACACCCTAACCCTAACCCAACACCCAAAATCTAACCCGAACCCCTAACCCTAACCCGACAGCAGACGCCCTAACACTAATCCTAAACCTAACCCAACACCCAAAAGCTAACCCTAACACTTACCCGACACCCTAACCCTAAACCGACAGCAGACACCTTAACCCTAACCCTAACCATAACCCTAACCCTAACACTAAACCTAAACCCTAACACGACAGCAGACACCCTAACCCTAACCCTAACCCTCACCTGACACAAGACAACCTAACCATAACCCGACACCCAAACCCTAATCCTAAATCTTACCCGAAACAAAAACCCTAACCTGACACGCTAACACGACGTCCTAAACAGAAATCCTAACCCGATATCCTAACACTAACCCAAGCCGTAAACTTAACCCTAACACTTACCCTAACCCTAACACTAACCCTAACACTCACCGGACACCCAAACACTAACCCTAACCCTAAACCTAACCATGACCCTAACCCTAAACCTATCCCTAACTCTAACCCTAAACCTAACCCAAACACCCAAACCTTAAACATAACCCGACACCCTAATCTTACACCCAAAACATAACTGGAAATCCTAACCCGAAAACCTATACCTAACCCTAACTGGACACCCTAACCCTAACCATAACACGACACCCAAACCCTAACCCGACACCCTAACCCTAACATTAACCCTAACCCTAACACCCTAAACCTAACCCTAACCCTAACGAAATCCTAACCATAACATGATATCCTAACCCTAACACTAACGCTAACACAACACCCAAAACCCAACTCTACCTGTTACCCAGAACCCTAACCCTAACATGACAGCAGACGCCCTAACCCTAACCCTAACCCTGAACCCAACCCGACACCAGACACCTAATCCCCAACTCTAACACGACACCCAAACACTAACCCAAAACCTAACCCTAAACCTAATCCTAACCCTAACCCTATCGCTGAACTTAAACTTAACCCGACACCAAACACCCTAACCCTAACCCGACACCAGACACCCAAACACTAACCCTAACATGACACCCAAACACTAACCCTAACCCTAACCCTAACCCAACCCTAATCCTAAACCTAACCATAACCATAACCCTAACCCTAACCCTAACCCGACATCAGACACCCTATCCCCAACCCTAACCCTAACCCATCAACAGACACCCTAACTCTAACCCTAACCCTAACCCGTCAACAGACACCCTAACTCTAACCCTAAACCTAACCCTAACCCTAACCCTAACCCTATACCTAACCTTAACCCTAACCCTAACCCTAACCTAACCCTAACCCTAACACCCTAAACCTAACCCTAACCCTAACCCAAATCCTAACCATAACACCACATCCTAACCCTATCACTAACGCTAAGCCAACACCCAAAACCTAACTCTAACTGTTACCCGGAACCGTAACCCTAACACGACAGCAGACGCCGTAACCCAAACCCTGAACCCAACCCGACACCAGACAGCCGAACCCCAACTCTAACACGACACCCAAACACTAACCCAAAACCTAACCCTAAACCTAACCCTAACCCTAACCCTATCCCTAAACTTAACCTTAATCCGACACCAAACACCCTAACCCTAACCCGACACCAGACACCCAAACCCTAACCCTAACATGACACCCAAACACTAACCCTAACCCTAACCCTAACCCGACACCCAAAATCTAACCTTAACCCGACACTCTAACCCTAACCCTAACTCTAACACCCTAACCCTAACCCTTACCCTAACCCTAACGCTATCCCTAACCGCAACACTAACCCTAACCCTAACCCTAACACAACACACTAACCCTAACCCTAACCCTAACATCCTAACCCTAACCCTTACCCTAACCCTAACGCTATCCCTAACCGCAACACTAACCCTAACCCGACACGCTAACACGACGTCCTAAACAGAAATCCTAACCCAATATCCTAACACTAACCCAAGCCGTAAACTTAACCCTAACACTTACCCTAACCCTAACACTACCCCTAACACTTACTGGACACCCAAACACTAACCCTAACCCTAAACCTAACCATAACCCTAACCCTAAACCTATCCCTAACTCTAACCCTAACCCTAACCCTAACACGACACCTTAACCTTAAACCTAAACCGACACCCTAATCTTACTCCCAAAACATAACTGGAAATCCTAACCCGAAACCCTATACCTAACCCTAACTGGACACCCTAACCCTAACCATAACACGACACCCAAACCCTAACCCGACACCCTAAACCTAACCCAAACCCTAACCCTAACCCTATACCTAACCCAAATCCGAACCATAACACGACATCCTAACCCTAACACTAACGCTAACCCAACAACCAAAACCTAAATCTAACTGTTACCCGGAACCCTAACCCTAACATGACAGGAGACACCCTAACCCTAACCCTGAACCCAACCCGACACCAGACACCCAAATCCCAACTCTAACACGACACCCAAACACTAACCCAAAACCTAACCCTAACCCTATCCCTAAACTTAACCTCAACCCGACACCAAACACCCTAACCCTAACCCGACACCAGACACCCAAACTCTAACCCTAACATGACACTCAAACACTAACCCTAACCCTAACACGACACCCAAAATCCAACCCTAACCCGACACTCTAACCCTAACCCTAACCCTAACACCCTAACCCTAACCCTTACCCTAACCCTAACGCTATCCCTAACCGCAACACTAACCCTAACCTTTACCCTAACACGACACACTAACCCTAAACCTAACACAACATGTTAAGCCTAACCCTAACCCTTACCCTAACCCTAACCCGACAACAAACACCCTAAACCTAACCCTAACCCTAAGCCAAATCCTAACCATAACACGACATCCTAACCCTAATACTAACCCTAACCCTAACACGACAGCAGATACCCCAACTCTAACCCGACATCCAAACCCTAACCCTAAACCTCGCCCTAAACCTAAGCCGACAACAGACACCCTAACCCTAACCCAACACCCAAAATCTAACCCGAACCCCTAACCCTAACCCGACAGCAGACGCCCTAACACTAATCCTAAACCTAACCCAACACCCAAAAGCTAACCCTAACACTTACCCGACACCCTAACCCTAAACTGACAGCAGACACCTTAACCCTAACCCTAACCATAACCCTAACCCTAACACTAAACCTAAACCCTAACACGACAGCAGACACCCTAACCCTAACCCTAACCCTCACCTGACACAAGACAACCTAACCCTAACCCGACACCCAAACCCTAATCCTAAATCTTACCCGAAACAAAAACCCTAACCTGACACGCTAACACGACGTCCTAAACAGAAATCCTAACCCGATATCCTAACACTAACCCAAGCCGTAAACTTAACCCTAACACTTACCCTAACCCTAACACTAACCCTAACACTTACCGGACACCCAAACACTAACCCTAACCCTAAACCTAACCATGACCCTAACCCTAAACCTATCCCTAACTCTAACCCTAACCCTAACCCAAACACCCAAACCTTAAACATAACCCGACACCCTAATCTTACACCCAAAACATAACTGGAAATCCTAACCCGAAAACCTATACCTAACCCTAACTGGACACCCTAACCCTAACCATAACACGACACCCAAACCCTAACCCGACACCCTAACCCTAACATTAACCCTAACCCTAACACCCTAAACCTAACCCTAACCCTAACGAAATCCTAACCATAACATGATATCCTAACCCTAACACTAACGCTAACCCAACACCCAAAACCTAACTCTACCTGTTACCCAGAACCCTAACCCTAACATGACAGCAGACGCCCTAACCCTAACCCTAACCCTGAACCCAACCCGACACCAGACACCTAATCCCCAACTCTAACACGACACCCAAACACTAACCCAAAACCTAACCCTAAACCTAATCCTAACCCTAACCCTATCGCTGAACTTAAACTTAACCCGACACCAAACACCCTAACCCTAACCCGACACCAGACACCCAAACACTAACCCTAACATGACACCCAAACACTAACCCTAACCCTAACCCTAACCCAACCCTAATCCTAAACCTAACCATAACCATAACCCTAACCCTAACCCTAACCCGACATCAGACACCCTATCCCCAACCCTAACCCTAACCCATCAACAGACACCCTAACTCTAACCCTAACCCTAACCCGTCAACAGACACCCTAACTCTAACCCTAAACCTAACCCTAACCCTAACCCTAACCCTATACCTAACCTTAACCCTAACCCTAACCCTAACCTAACCCTAACCCTAACACCCTAAACCTAACCCTAACCCTAACCCAAATCCTAACCATAACACCACATCCTAACCCTATCACTAACGCTAAGCCAACACCCAAAACCTAACTCTAACTGTTACCCGGAACCGTAACCCTAACACGACAGCAGACGCCGTAACCCAAACCCTGAACCCAACCCGACACCAGACAGCCGAACCCCAACTCTAACACGACACCCAAACACTAACCCAAAACCTAACCCTAAACCTAACCCTAACCCTAACCCTATCCCTAAACTTAACCTTAACCCGACACCAAACACCCTAACCCTAACCCGACACCAGACACCCAAACCCTAACCCTAACATGACACCCAAACACTAACCCTAACCCTAACCCTAACCCTAACCCGACACCCAAAATCTAACCTTAACCCGACACTCTAACCCTAACCCTAACTCTAACACCCTAACCCTAACCCTTACCCTAACCCTAACGCTATCCCTAACCGCAACACTAACCCTAACCCTAACCCTAACACAACACACTAACCCTAACCCTAACCCTAACATCCTAACCCTAACCCTTACCCTAACCCTAACGCTATCCCTAACCGCAACACTAACCCTAACCCGACACGCTAACACGACGTCCTAAACAGAAATCCTAACCCAATATCCTAACACTAACCCAAGCCGTAAACTTAACCCTAACACTTACCCTAACCCTAACACTACCCCTAACACTTACTGGACACCCAAACACTAACCCTAACCCTAAACCTAACCATAACCCTAACCCTAAACCTATCCCTAACTCTAACCCTAACCCTAACCCTAACACGACACCTTAACCTTAAACCTAAACCGACACCCTAATCTTACTCCCAAAACATAACTGGAAATCCTAACCCGAAACCCTATACCTAACCCTAACTGGACACCCTAACCCTAACCATAACACGACACCCAAACCCTAACCCGACACCCTAAACCTAACCCAAACCCTAACCCTAACCCTATACCTAACCCAAATCCGAACCATAACACGACATCCTAACCCTAACACTAACGCTAACCCAACAACCAAAACCTAAATCTAACTGTTACCCGGAACCCTAACCCTAACATGACAGGAGACACCCTAACCCTAACCCTGAACCCAACCCGACACCAGACACCCAAATCCCAACTCTAACACGACACCCAAACACTAACCCAAAACCTAACCCTAACCCTATCCCTAAACTTAACCTCAACCCGACACCAAACACCCTAACCCTAACCCGACACCAGACACCCAAACTCTAACCCTAACATGACACTCAAACACTAACCCTAACCCTAACACGACACCCAAAATCCAACCCTAACCCGACACTCTAACCCTAACCCTAACCCTAACACCCTAACCCTAACCCTTACCCTAACCCTAACGCTATCCCTAACCGCAACACTAACCCTAACCTTTACCCTAACACGACACACTAACCCTAAACCTAACACAACATGTTAAGCCTAACCCTAACCCTTACCCTAACCCTAACCCGACAACAAACACCCTAAACCTAACCCTAACCCTAAGCCAAATCCTAACCATAACACGACATCCTAACCCTAATACTAACCCTAACCCTAACACGACAGCAGATACCCCAACTCTAACCCGACATCCAAACCCTAACCCTAAACCTCGCCCTAAACCTAAGCCGACAACAGACACCCTAACCCTAACCCAACACCCAAAATCTAACCCGAACCCCTAACCCTAACCCGACAGCAGACGCCCTAACACTAATCCTAAACCTAACCCAACACCCAAAAGCTAACCCTAACACTTACCCGACACCCTAACCCTAAACTGACAGCAGACACCTTAACCCTAACCCTAACCATAACCCTAACCCTAACACTAAACCTAAACCCTAACACGACAGCAGACACCCTAACCCTAACCCTAACCCTCACCTGACACAAGACAACCTAACCCTAACCCGACACCCAAACCCTAATCCTAAATCTTACCCAAAACAAAAACCCTAACCTGACACGCTAACACGACGTCCTAAACAGAAATCCTAACCCGATATCCTAACACTAACCCAAGCCGTAAACTTAACCCTAACACTTACCCTAACCCTAACACTAACCCTAACACTTACCGGACACCCAAACACTAACCCTAACCCTAAACCTAACCATGACCCTAACCCTAAACCTATCCCTAACTCTAACCCTAACCCTAACCCAAACACCCAAACCTTAAACATAACCCGACACCCTAATCTTACACCCAAAACATAACTGGAAATCCTAACCCGAAAACCTATACCTAACCCTAACTGGACACCCTAACCCTAACCATAACACGACACCCAAACCCTAACCCGACACCCTAACCCTAACATTAACCCTAACCCTAACACCCTAAACCTAACCCTAACCCTAACGAAATCCTAACCATAACATGATATCCTAACCCTAACACTAACGCTAACCCAACACCCAAAACCTAACTCTACCTGTTACCCAGAACCCTAACCCTAACATGACAGCAGACGCCCTAACCCTAACCCTAACCCTGAACCCAACCCGACACCAGACACCTAATCCCCAACTCTAACACGACACCCAAACACTAACCCAAAACCTAACCCTAAACCTAATCCTAACCCTAACCCTATCGCTGAACTTAAACTTAAGCTGACACCAAACACCCTAACCCTAACCCGACAACAGACACCCAAACACTAACCCTAACATGACACCCAAACACTAACCCTAACCCTAACCCTAACCCTAACCCAACCCTAATCCTAAACCTAACCATAACCATAACCATAACCCTAACCCTAACCCTAACCCGACATCAGACACCCTATCCCCAACCCTAACCCTAACCCATCAACAGACACCCTAACTCTAACCCTAACCCTAACCCGTCAACAGACACCCTAACTCTAACCCTAACCCTAACCCGTCAACAGACACCCTAACTCTAACCCTAAACCTAACCCTAACCCTAACCCTAACCCTATACCTAACCTTAACCCTAACCCTAACCCTAACCTAACCCTAACCCTAACACCCTAAACCTAACCCTAACCCTAACCCAAATCCTAACCATAACACCACATCCTAACCCTATCACTAACGCTAAGCCAACACCCAAAACCTAACTCTAACTGTTACCCGGAACCGTAACCCTAACACGACAGCAGACGCCGTAACCCAAACCCTGAACCCAACCCGACACCAGACAGCCGAACCCCAACTCTAACAAGACACCCAAACACTAACCCAAAACCTAACCCTAAACCTAACCCTAACCCTAACCCAAACCCTAACCCTAACCCTAACCCTAACCCTAACCCTAACCCGACACCCAAACCCTAACCCTAACCCGACACGCTAACCCTAACCCTAACTCTAACACCCTAACCCTAACCCTTACCCTAACCCTAACGCTATCCCTAACCGCAACACTAACCCTAACCCTAACCCTAACACAACACACTAACCCTAACCCTAACCCTAACATCCTAACCCTAACCCTTACCCTAACCCTAACGCTATCCCTAACCGCAACACTAACCCTAACCCGACACGCTAACACGACGTCCTAAACAGAAATCCTAACCCGATATCCTAACACTAACCCAAGCCGTAAACTTAACCCTAACACTTACCCTAACCCTAACACTACCCCTAACACTTACTGGATACCCAAACACTAACCCTAACCCTAAACCTAACCATAACCCTAACCCTAAACCTATCCCTAACTCTAACCCTAACCCTAACCCTAACACGACACCTTAACCTTAAACCTAAACCAACACCCTAATCTTACTCCCAAAACATAACTGGAAATCCTAACCCGAAACCCTATACCTAACCCTAACTGGACACCCTAACCCTAACCATAACACGACACCCAAACCCTAACCCGACACCCTAAACCTAACCCAAACCCTAACCCTAACCCTATACCTAACCCAAATCCGAACCATAACACGACATCCTAACCCTAACACTAACGCTAACCCAACAACCAAAACCTAAATCTAACTGTTACCCGGAACCCTAACCCTAACATGACAGGAGACACCCTAACCCTAACCCTGAACCCAACCCGACACCAGACACCCAAATCCCAACTCTAACACGACACCCAAACACTAACCCAAAACCTAACCCAAAACCTAACCCTAACCCTATCCCTAAACTTAACCTCAACCCGACACCAAACACCCTAACCCTAACCCGATACCAGACACCCAAACTCTAACCCTAACATGACACTCAAACACTAACCCTAACCCTAAACCTAACCCTAACACGACACCCAAAATCCAACCCTAACCCTACACTCTAACCCTAACCCTAACCCTAACACCCTAACCCTAACCCTTACCCTAACCCTAATGCTATCCCTAACCGCAACACTAACCCTAACCTTTACCCTAACATGACACACTAACCCTAAACCTAACACAACATGTTAAGCCTAACCCTAACCCTTACCCTAACCCTAACCCGACAACAAACACCCTAAACCTAACCCTAACCCTAAGCCAAATCCTAACCATAACACGACATCCTAACCCTAATACTAACCCTAACCCAAACACGACAGCAGATACCCCAACTCTAACCCGACATCCAAACCCTAACCCTAAACCTCGCCCTAAACCTAACCCGACAACAGACACCCTAACCCTAACCCAACACCCCAAATCTAACCCGAACCCCGAACCCTAACCCGACAGCAGACGCCCTAACACTAATCCTAAACCTAACCCAACACCCAAAAGCTAACCCTAACACTTACCCGACACCCTAACCCTAAACCGACAGCAGACACCTTAACCCTAACCCTAACCATAACCCTAACCCTAACACTAAACCTAAACCCTAACATGACAGCAGACACCCTAACCCTAACCCTAACCCTCACCTGACACAAGACAACCTAACCCTAACCCGACACCCAAACCCTAATCCTAAATCTTACCCGAAACAAAAACCCTAACCTGACACGCTAACACGACGTCCTAAACAGAAATCCTAACCCGATATCCTAACACTAACCCAAGCCGTAAACTTAACCCTAACACTTACCCTAACCCTAACACTAACCCTAACACTTACCGGACACCCAAACACTAACCCTAACCCTAAACCTAACCATGACCCTAACCCTAAACCTATCCCTAACTCTAACCCTAACCCTAACCCAAACACCCAAACCTTAAACATAACCCGACACCCTAATCTTACACCCAAAACATAACTGGAAATCCTAACCCGAAAACCTATACCTAACCCTAACTGGACACCCTAACCCTAACCATAACACGACACCCAAACCCTAACCCGACACCCTAACCCTAACATTAACCCTAACCCTAACACCCTAAACCTAACCCTAACCCTAACGAAATCCTAACCATAACATGATATCCTAACCCTAACACTAACGCTAACCCAACACCCAAAACCTAACTCTACCTGTTACCCAGAACCCTAACCCTAACATGACAGCAGACGCCCTAACCATAACCCTAACCCTGAACCCAACCCGACACCAGACACCTAATCCCCAACTCTAACACGACACCCAAACACTAACCCAAAACCTAACCCTAAACCTAATCCTAACCCTAACCCTATCGCTGAACTTAAACTTAACCCGACACCAAACACCCTAACCCTAACCCGACACCAGACACCCAAACACTAACCCTAACATGACACCCAAACACTAACCCTAACCCTAACCCTAACCCAACCCTAATCCTAAACCTAACCATAACCATAACCCTAACCCTAACCCTAACCCGACATCAGACACCCTATCCCAAACCCTAACCCTAACCCATCAACAGACACCCTAACTCTAACCCTAACCCTAACCCGTCAACAGACACCCTAACTCTAACCCTAAACCTAACCCTAACCCTATACCTAACCGTATACCTAACCTTAACCCTAACCCTAACCCTAACCTAACCCTAACCCTAACACCCTAAACCTAACCCTAACCCTAACCCAAATCCTAACCATAACACCACATCCTAACCCTATCACTAACGCTAAGCCAACACCCAAAACCTAACTCTAACTGTTACCCGGAACCGTAACCCTAACACGACAGCAGACGCCGTAACCCAAACCCTGAACCCAACCCGACACCAGACAGCCGAACCCCAACTCTAACACGACACCCAAACACTAACCCAAAACCTAACCCTAAACCTAACCCTAACCCTAACCCTATCCCTAAACTTAACCTTAACCCGACACCAAACACCCTAACCCTAACCCGACACCAGACACCCAAACCCTAACCCTAACATGACACCCAAACACTAACCCTAACCCTAACCCTAACCCTAACCCGACACCCAAAATCTAACCCTAACCCGACACTCTAACCCTAACCCTAACTCTAACACCCTAACCCTAACCCTTACCCTAACCCTAACGCTATCCCTAACCGCAACACTAACCCTAACCCTAACCCTAACACAACACACTAACCCTAATCCTAACCCTAACATCCTAACCCTAACCCTTACCCTAACCCTAACGCTATCCCTAACCGCAACACTAACCCTAACCCGACACGCTAACACGACGTCCTAAACAGAAATCCTAACCCGATATCCTAACACTAACCCAAGCCGTAAACTTAACCCTAACACTTACCCTAACCCTAACACTACCCCTAACACTTACTGGACACCCAAACACTAACCCTAACCCTAAACCTAACCATAACCCTAACCCTAAACCTATCCCTAACTCTAAACCTAACCCTAACCCTAACACGACACCTTAACCTTAAACCTAAACCGACACCCTAATCTTACTCCCAAAACATAACTGGAAATCCTAACCCGAAACCCTATACCTAACCCTAACTGGACACCCTAACCCTAACCATAACACGACACCCAAACCCTAACCTGACACCCTAAACCTAACCCAAACCCTAACCCTAACCCTATACCTAACCCAAATCCTAACCATAACACGACATCCTAACCCTAACACTAACGCTAACCCAACAACCAAAACCTAAATCTAACTGTTACCCGGAACCCTAACCCTAACATGACAGGAGACACCCTAACCCTAACCCTGAACCCAACCCGACACCAGACACCCAAATCCCAACTCTAACACGACACCCAAACACTAACCCAAAACCTAACCCAAAACCTAACCCTAACCCTATCCCTAAACTTAACCTCAACCCGACACCAAACACCCTAACCCTAACCCGACACCAGACACCCAAACTCTAACCCTAACATGACACTCAAACACTAACCCTAACCCTAACCCTAACCCTAACACGACACCCAAAATCCAACCCTAACCCGACACTCTAACCCTAACCCTAACCCTAACACCCTAACCCTAACCCTTACCCTAACCCTAACGCTATCCCTAACCGCAACACTAACCCTAACCTTTACCCTAACACGACACACTAACCCTAAACCTAACACAACATGTTAAGCCTAACCCTAACCCTTACCCTAACCCTAACCCGACAACAAACACCCTAAACCTAACCCTAACCCTAAGCCAAATCCTAACCATAACACGACATCCTAACCCTAATACTAACCCTAACCCTAACACGACAGCAGATACCCCAACTCTAACCCGACATCCAAACCCTAACCCTAAACCTCGCCCTAAACCTAAGCCGACAACAGACACCCTAACCCTAACCCAACACCCAAAATCTAACCCGAACCCCTAACCCTAACCCGACAGCAGACGCCCTAACACTAATCCTAAACCTAACCCAACACCCAAAAGCTAACCCTAACACTTACCCGACACCCTAACCCTAAACCGACAGCAGACACCTTAACCCTAACCCTAACCATAACCCTAACCCTAACACTAAACCTAAACCCTAACACGACAGCAGACACCCTAACCCTAACCCTAACCCTCACCTGACACAAGACAACCTAACCCTAACCCGACACCCAAACGCTAATCCTAAATCTTACCCGAAACAAAAACCCTAACCTGACACGCTAACACGACGTCCTAAACAGAAATCCTAACCCGATATCCTAACACTAACCCAAGCCGTAAACTTAACCCTAACACTTACCCTAACCCTAACACTAACCCTAACACTTACCGGACACCCAAACACTAACCCTAACCCTAAACCTAACCATGACCCTAACCCTAAACCTATCCCTAACTCTAACCCTAACCCTAACCCAAACACCCAAACCTTAAACATAACCCGACACCCTAATCTTACACCCAAAACATAACTGGAAATCCTAACCCGAAAACCTATACCTAACCCTAACTGGACACCCTAACCCTAACCATAACACGACACCCAAACCCTAACCCGACACCCTAACCCTAACATTAACCCTAACCCTAACACCCTAAACCTAACCCTAACCCTAACGAAATCCTAACCATAACATGATATCCTAACCCTAACACTAACGCTAACCCAACACCCAAAACCTAACTCTACCTGTTACCCAGAACCCTAACCCTAACATGACAGCAGACGCCCTAACCCTAACCCTAACCCTGAACCCAACCCGACACCAGACACCTAATCCCCAACTCTAACACGACACCCAAACACTAACCCAAAACCTAACCCTAAACCTAATCCTAACCCTAACCCTATCGCTGAACTTAAACTTAAGCCGACACCAAACACCCTAACCCTAACCCGACACCAGACACCCAAACACTAACCCTAACATGACACCCAAACACTAACCCTAACCCTAACCCTAACCCTAACCCAACCCTAATCCTAAACCTAACCATAACCATAACCATAACCCTAACCCTAACCCTAACCCGACATCAGACACCCTATCCCCAACCCTAACCCTAACCCATCAACAGACACCCTAACTCTAACCCTAACCCTAACCCGTCAACAGACACCCTAACTCTAACCCTAAACCTAACCCTAACCCTAACCCTATACCTAACCTTAACCCTAACCCTAACCCTAACCCTAACCTAACCCTAACCCTAACACCCTAAACCTAACCCTAACCCTAACCCAAATCCTAACCATAACACCACATCCTAACCCTATCACTAACGCTAAGCCAACACCCAAAACCTAACTCTAACTGTTACCCGGAACCGTAACCCTAACACGACAGCAGACGCCGTAACCCAAACCCTGAACCCAACCCGACACCAGACAGCCGAACCCCAACTCTAACACGACACCCAAACACTAACCCAAAACCTAACCCTAAACCTAACCCTAACCCTAACCCTATCCCTAAACTTAACCTTAACCCGACACCAAACACCCTAACCCGACACCAGACACCCAAACCCTAACCCTAACATGACACCCAAACACTAACCCTAACCCTAACCCTAACCCGACACCCAAAATCTAACCCTAACCCGACACTCTAACCCTAACCCTAACTCTAACACCCTAACCATAACCATTACCCTAACCCTAACGCTATCCCTAACCGCAACACTAACCCTAACCTTTACCCTAACACGACACACTAACCCTAAACCTAACACAACATGTTAAGCCTAACCCTAACCCTAACCCTAACCCTACCCTAACCCTAACCCTAACCCTAACCCTAACCCTAACCCTAACCCTAACACCTAATCCCCAACTCTAACACGACACCCAAACACTAACCCAAAACCTAACCCTAAACCTAACCCTAACCCTATCGCTGAACTTAAACTTAACCCGACACCAAACACCCTAACCCTAACCCGACACCAGACACCCAAACACTAACCCTAACATGACACCCAAACACTAACCCTAACCCTAACCCTAACGCAACCCTAATCCTAAACCTAACCATAACCATAACCCTAACCCTAACCCTAACCCGACATCAGACACCCTATCCCCAACCCTAACCCTAACCCATCAACAGACACCCTAACTCTAACCCTAACCCTAACCCGTCAACAGACACCCTAACTCTAACCCTAAACCTAACCCTAACCCTAACCCTAACCCTATACCTAACCTTAACCCTAACCCTAACCCTAACCTAACCCTAACCCTAACACCCTAAACCTAACCCTAACCCTAACCCAAATCCTAACCATAACACCACATCCTAACCCTATCACTAACGCTAAGCCAACACCCAAAACCTAACTCTAACTGTTACCCGGAACCGTAACCCTAACACGACAGCAGACGCCGTAACCCAAACCCTGAACCCAACCCGACACCAGACAGCCGAACCCCAACTCTAACACGACACCCAAACACTAACCCAAAACCTAACCCTAAACCTAACCCTAACCCTAACCCTATCCCTAAACTTAACCTTAACCCGACACCAAACACCCTAACCCTAACCCGACACCAGACACCCAAACCCTAACCCTAACATGACACCCAAACACTAACCCTAACCCTAACCCTAACCCGACACCCAAAATCTAACCCTAACCCGACACTCTAACCCTAACCCTAACTCTAACACCCTAACCCTAACCCTTACCCTAACCCTAACGCTATCCCTAACCGCAACACTAACCCTAACCCTAACCCTAACACAACACACTAACCCTAACCCTAACCCTAACATCCTAACCCTAACCCTTACCCTAACCCTAACGCTATCCCTAACCGCAACACTAACCCTAACCCGACACGCTAACACGACGTCCTAAACAGAAATCCTAACCCGATATCCTAACACTAACCCAAGCCGTAAACTTAACCCTAACACTTACCCTAACCCTAACACTACCCCTAACACTTACTGGACACCCAAACACTAACCCTAACCCTAAACCTAACCATAACCCTAACCCTAAACCTATCCCTAACTCTAACCCTAACCCTCACCCTAACACGACACCTTAACCTTAAACCTAAACCGACACCCTAATCTTACTCCCAAAACATAACTGGAAATCCTAACCCGAAACCCTATACCTAACCCTAACTGGACACCCTAACCCTAACCATAACACGACACCCAAACCCTAACCCGACACCCTAAACCTAACCCAAACCCTAACCCTAACCCTATACCTAACCCAAATCCGAACCATAACACGACATCCTAACCCTAACACTAACGCTAACCCAACAACCAAAACCTAAATCTAACTGTTACCCGGAACCCTAACCCTAACATGACAGGAGACACCCTAACCCTAACCCTGAACCCAACCCGACACCAGACACCCAAATCCCAACTCTAACACGACACCCAAACACTAACCCAAAACCTAACCCAAAACCTAACCCTAACCCTATCCCTAAACTTAACCTCAACCCGACACCAAACACCCTAACCCTAACCCGACACCAGACACCCAAACTCTAACCCTAACATGACACTCAAACACTAACCCTAACCCTAACCCTAACCCTAACACGACACCCAAAATCCAACCCTAACCCGACACTCTAACCCTAACCCTAACCCTAACACCCTAACCCTAACCCTTACCCTAACCCTAACGCTATCCCTAACCGCAACACTAACCCTAACCTTTACCCTAACACGACACACTAACCCTAAACCTAACACAACATGTTAAGCCTAACCCTAACCCTTACCCTAACCCTAACCCGACAACAAACACCCTAAACCTAACCCTAACCCTAAGCCAAATCCTAACCATAACACGACATCCTAACCCTAATACTAACCCTAACCCAAACACGACAGCAGATACCCCAACTCTAACCCGACATCCAAACCCTAACCCTAAACCTCGCCCTAAACCTAACCCGACAACAGACACCCTAACCCTAACCCAACACCCCAAATCTAACCCGAACCCCGAACCCTAACCCGACAGCAGACGCCCTAACACTAATCCTAAACCTAACCCAACACCCAAAAGCTAACCCTAACACTTACCCGACACCCTAACCCTAAACCGACAGCAGACACCTTAACCCTAACCCTAACCATAACCCTAACCCTAACACTAAACCTAAACCCTAACACGACAGCAGACACCCTAACCCTAACCCTAACCCTCACCTGACACAAGACAACCTAACCCTAACCCGACACCCAAACCCTAATCCTAAATCTTACCCGAAACAAAAACCCTAACCTGACACGCTAACACGACGTCCTAAACAGAAATCCTAACCCGATATCCTAACACTAACCCAAGCCGTAAACTTAACCCTAACACTTACCCTAACCCTAACACTAACCCTAACACTTACCGGACACCCAAACACTAACCCTAACCCTAAAGCTAACCATGACCCTAACCCTAAACCTATCCCTAACTCTAACCCTAACCCTAACCCAAACACCCAAACCTTAAACATAACCCGACACCCTAATCTTACACCCAAAACATAACTGGAAATCCTAACCCGAAAACCTATACCTAACCCTAACTGGACACCCTAACCCTAACCATAACACGACACCCAAACCCTAACCCGACACCCTAACCCTAACATTAACCCTAACCCTAACACCCTAAACCTAACCCTAACCCTAACGAAATCCTAACCATAACATGATATCCTAACCCTAACACTAACGCTAACCCAACACCCAAAACCTAACTCTATCTGTTACCCAGAACCCTAACCCTAACATGACAGCAGACGCCCTAACCCTAACCCTAACCCTGAACCCAACCCGACACCAGACACCTAATCCCCAACTCTAACACGACACCCA
This sequence comes from Giraffa tippelskirchi, assembly GCF_054371585.1. Classification (NCBI taxonomy): domain Eukaryota; kingdom Metazoa; phylum Chordata; class Mammalia; order Artiodactyla; family Giraffidae; genus Giraffa; species Giraffa tippelskirchi. The sequence continues at coordinate 70,199,360 of NC_137286.1, forward strand.
AACACTAACCCAAAACCTAACCCTAAACCTAATCCTAACCCTAACCCTATCGCTGAACTTAAACTTAACCCGACACCAAACACCCTAACCCTAACCCGACACCAGACACCCAAACACTAACCCTAACATGACACCCAAACACTAACCCTAACCCTAACCCTAACCCAACCCTAATCCTAAACCTAACCATAACCATAACCCTAACCCTAACCCTAACCCGACATCAGACACCCTATCCCCAACCCTAACCCTAACCCATCAACAGACACCCTAACTCTAACCCTAACCCTAACCCGTCAACAGACACCCTAACTCTAACCCTAAACCTAACCCTAACCCTAACCCTATACCTAACCTTAACCCTAACCCTAACCCTAACCCTAACCTAACCCTAACCCTGACACCCTAAACCTAACCCTAACCCTAACCCAAATCCTAACCATAACACCACATCCTAACCCTATCACTAACGCTAAGCCAACACCCAAAACCTAACTCTAACTGTTACCCGGAACCGTAACCCTAACACGACAGCAGACGCCGTAACCCAAACCCTGAACCCAACCCGACACCAGACAGCCGAACCCCAACTCTAACACGACACCCAAACACTAACCCAAAACCTAACCCTAAACCTAACCCTAAGCCTATCCCTAAACTTAACCTTAACCCGACACCAAACACCCTAACCCGACACCAGACACCCAAACCCTAACCCTAACATGACACCCAAACACTAACCCTAACCCTAACCCTAACCCGACACCCAAAATCTAACCCTAACCCGACACTCTAACCCTAACCCTAACTCTAACACCCTAACCCTAACCATTACCCTAACCCTAACGCTATCCCTAACCGCAACACTAACCCTAACCTTTACCCTAACACGACACACTAACCCTAAACCTAACACAACATGTTAAGCCTAACCCTAACCCTAACCCTAACCCTAACCCTAACCCTAACCCTAACCCTAACCCTAACCCTAACCCTAACCCTAACCCTAACACCTAATCCCCAACTCTAACACGACACCCAAACACTAACCCAAAACCTAACCCTAAACCTAACCCTAACCCTATCGCTGAACTTAAACTTAACCCGACACCAAACACCCTAACCCTAACCCGACACCAGACACCCAAACACTAACCCTAACATGACACCCAAACACTAACCCTAACCCTAACCCTAACCCAACCCTAATCCTAAACCTAACCATAACCATAACCCTAACCCTAACCCTAACCCGACATCAGACACCCTATCCCCAACCCTAACCCTAACCCATCAACAGACACCCTAACTCTAACCCTAACCCTAACCCGTCAACAGACACCCTAACTCTAACCCTAAACCTAACCCTAACCCTAACCCTAACCCTATACCTAACCTTAACCCTAACCCTAACCCTAACCTAACCCTAACCCTAACACCCTAAACCTAACCCTAACCCTAACCCAAATCCTAACCATAACACCACATCCTAACCCTATCACTAACGCTAAGCCAACACCCAAAACCTAACTCTAACTGTTACCCGGAACCGTAACCCTAACACGACAGCAGACGCCGTAACCCAAACCCTGAACCCAACCCGACACCAGACAGCCGAACCCCAACTCTAACACGACACCCAAACACTAACCCAAAACCTAACCCTAAACCTAACCCTAACCCTAACCCTATCCCTAAACTTAACCTTAACCCGACACCAAACACCCTAACCCTAACCCGACACCAGACACCCAAACCCTAACCCTAACATGACACCCAAACACTAACCCTAACCCTAACCCTAACCCTAACCCGACACCCAAAATCTAACCCTAACCCGACACTCTAACCCTAACCCTAACTCTAACACCCTAACCCTAACCCTTACCCTAACCCTAACGCTATCCCTAACCGCAACACTAACCCTAACCCTAACCCTAACACAACACACTAACCCTAACCCTAACCCTAACATCCTAACCCTAACCCTTACCCTAACCCTAACGCTATCCCTAACCGCAACACTAACCCTAACCCGACACGCTAACACGACGTCCTAAACAGAAATCCTAACCCGATATCCTAACACTAACCCAAGCCGTAAACTTAACCCTAACACTTACCCTAACCCTAACACTACCCCTAACACTTACTGGACACCCAAACACTAACCCTAACCCTAAACCTAACCATAACCCTAACCCTAAACCTATCCCTAACTCTAACCCTAACCCTCACCCTAACACGACACCTTAACCTTAAACCTAAACCGACACCCTAATCTTACTCCCAAAACATAACTGGAAATCCTAACCCGAAACCCTATACCTAACCCTAACTGGACACCCTAACCCTAACCATAACACGACACCCAAACCCTAACCCGACACCCTAAACCTAACCCAAACCCTAACCCTAACCCTATACCTAACCCAAATCCGAACCATAACACGACATCCTAACCCTAACACTAAAGCTAACCCAACAACCAAAACCTAAATCTAACTGTTACCCGGAACCCTAACCCTAACATGACAGGAGACACCCTAACCCTAACCCTGAACCCAACCCGACACCAGACACCCAAATCCCAACTCTAACACGACACCCAAACACTAACCCAAAACCTAACCCAAAACCTAACCCTAACCCTATCCCTAAACTTAACCTCAACCCGACACCAAACACCCTAACCCTAACCCGACACCAGACACCCAAACTCTAACCCTAACATGACACTCAAACACTAACCCTAACCCTAACCCTAACCCTAACACGACACCCAAAATCCAACCCAACCCGACACTCTAACCCTAACCCTAACCCTAACACCCTAACCCTAACACTTACCCTAACCCTAACGCTATCCCTAACCGCAACACTAACCCTAACCTTTACCCTAACACGACACACTAACCCTAAACCTAACACAACATGTTAAGCCTAACCCTAACCCTTACCCTAACCCTAACCCGACAACAAACACCCTAAACCTAACCCTAACCCTAAGCCAAATCCTAACCATAACACGACATCCTAACCCTAATACTAACCCTAACCCAAACACGACAGCAGATACCCCAACTCTAACCCGACATCCAAACCCTAACCCTAAACCTCGCCCTAAACCTAAGCCGACAACAGACACCCTAACCCTAACCCAACACCCAAAATCTAACCCGAACCCCTAACCCTAACCCGACAGCAGACGCCCTAACACTAATCCTAAACCTAACCCAACACCCAAAAGCTAACCCTAACACTTACCCGACACCCTAACCCTAAACCGACAGCAGACACCTTAACCCTAACCCTAACCATAACCCTAACCCTAACACTAAACCTAAACCCTAACACGACAGCAGACACCCTAACCCTAACCCTAACCCTCACCTGACACAAGACAACCTAACCCTAACCCGACACCCAAACCCTAATCCTAAATCTTACCCGAAACAAAAACCCTAACCTGACACGCTAACACGACGTCCTAAACAGAAATCCTAACCCGATATCCTAACACTAACCCAAGCCGTAAACTTAACCCTAACACTTACCCTAACCCTAACACTAACCCTAACACTTACCGGACACCCAAACACTAACCCTAACCCTAAACCTAACCATGACCCTAACCCTAAACCTATCCCTAACTCTAAACCTAACCCTAACCCAAACACCCAAACCTTAAACATAACCCGACACCCTAATCTTACACCCAAAACATAACTGGAAATCCTAACCCGAAAACCTATACCTAACCCTAACTGGACACCCTAACCCTAACCATAACACGACACCCAAACCCTAACCCGACACCCTAACCCTAACATTAACCCTAACCCTAACACCCTAAACCTAACCCTAACCCTAACGAAATCCTAACCATAACATGATATCCTAACCCTAACACTAACGCTAACCCAACACCCAAAACCTAACTCTACCTGTTACCCAGAACCCTAACCCTAACATGACAGCAGACGCCCTAACCCTAACCCTAACCCTGAACCCAACCCGACACCAGACACCTAATCCCCAACTCTAACACGACACCCAAACACTAACCCAAAACCTAACCCTAAACCTAATCCTAACCCTAACCCTATCGCTGAACTTAAACTTAACCCGACACCAAACACCCTAACCCTAACCCGACACCAGACACCCAAACACTAACCCTAACATGACACCCAAACACTAACCCTAACCCTAACCCTAACCCTAACCCAACCCTAATCCTAAACCTAACCATAACCATAACCATAACCCTAACCCTAACCCTAACCCGACATCAGACACCCTATCCCCAACCCTAACCCTAACCCATCAACAGACACCCTAACTCTAACCCTAACCCTAACCCGTCAACAGACACCCTAACTCTAACCCTAAACCTAACCCTAACCCTAACCCTAACCCTATTCCTAACCTTAACCCTAACCCTAACCCTAACACCCTAAACCTAACCCTAACCCTAACCCAAATCCTAACCATAACACCACATCCTAACCCTATCACTAACGCTAAGCCAACACCCAAAACCTAACTCTAACTGTTACCCGGAACCGTAACCCTAACACGACAGCAGACGCCGTAACCCAAACCCTGAACCCAACCCGACACCAGACAGCCGAACCCCAACTCTAACACGACACCCAAACACTAACCCAAAACCTAACCCTAAACCTAACCCTAACCCTAACCCTATCCCTAAACTTAACCTTAACCCGACACCAAACACCCTAACCCTAACCCGACACCAGACACCCAAACCCTAACCCTAACATGACACCCAAACACTAACCCTAACCCTAACCCTAACCCTAACCCGACACCCAAAATCTAACCCTAACCCGACACTCTAACCCTAACCCTAACTCTAACACCCTAACCCTAACCCTAACCCTAACCCTAACACAACACACTAACCCTAACCCTAACCCTAACATCCTAACCCTAACCCTTACCCTAACCCTAACGCTATCCCTAACCGCAACACTAACCCTAACCCGACACGCTAACACGACGTCCTAAACAGAAATCCTAACCCGATATCCTAACACTAACCCAAGCCGTAAACTTAACCCTAACACTTACCCTAACCCTAACACTACCCCTAACACTTACTGGACACCCAAACACTAACCCTAACCCTAAACCTAACCATAACCCTAACCCTAAACCTATCCCTAACTCTAACCCTAACCCTAACCCTAACACGACACCTTAACCTTAAACCTAAACCGACACCCTAATCTTACTCCCAAAACATAACTGGAAATCCTAACCCGAAACCCTATACCTAACCCTAACTGGACACCCTAACCCTAACCATAACACGACACCCAAACCCTAACCCGACACCCTAAACCTAACCCAAACCCTAACCCTAACCCTATACCTAACCCAAATCCGAACCATAACACGACATCCTAACCCTAACACTAACGCTAACCCAACAACCAAAACCTAAATCTAACTGTTACCCGGAACCCTAACCCTAACATGACAGGAGACACCCTAATCCTAACCCTGAACCCAACCCGACACCAGACACCCAAATCCCAACTCTAACACGACACCCAAACACTAACCCAAAACCTAACCCAAAACCTAACCCTAACCCTATCCCTAAACTTAACCTCAACCCGACACCAAACACCCTAACCCTAACCCGACACCAGACACCCAAACTCTAACCCTAACATGACACTCAAACACTAACCCTAACCCTAACACGACACCCAAAATCCAACCCTAACCCGACACTCTAACCCTAACCCTAACCCTAACACCCTAACCCTAACCCTTACCCTAACCCTAACGCTATCCCTAACCGCAACACTAACCCTAACCTTTACCCTAACACGACACACTAACCCTAAACCTAACACAACATGTTAAGCCTAACCCTAACCCTTACCCTAACCCTAACCCGACAACAAACACCCTAAACCTAACCCTAAGCCAAATCCTAACCATAACACGACATCCTAACCCTAATACTAACCCTAACCCAAACACGACAGCAGATACCCCAACTCTAACCCGACATCCAAACCCTAACCCTAAACCTCGCCCTAAACCTAACCCGACAACAGACACCCTAACCCTAACCCAACACCCAAAATCTAACCCGAAACCCTAACCCTAACCCGACAGCAGACGCCCTAACACTAATCCTAAACCTAACCCAACACCCAAAAGCTAACCCTAACACTTACCGGACACCCAAACACTAACCCTAACCCTAAACCTAACCATGACCCTAACCCTAAACCTATCCCTAACTCTAACCCTAACCCTAACCCAAACACCCAAACCTTAAACATAACCCGACACCCTAATCTTACACCCAAAACATAACTGGAAATCCTAACCCGAAAACCTATACCTAACCCTAACTGGACACCCTAACCCTATCCATAACACGACACCCAAACCCTAACCCGACACCCTAACCCTAACATTAACCCTAACCCTAACACCCTAAACCTAACCCTAACCCTAACGAAATCCTAACCATAACATGATATCCTAACCCTAACACTAACGCTAACCCAACACCCAAAACCTAACTCTACCTGTTACCCAGAACCCTAACCCTAACATGACAGCAGACGCCCTAACCCTAACCCTAACCCTGAACCCAACCCGACACCAGACACCTAATCCCCAACTCTAACACGACACCCAAACACTAACCCAAAACCTAACCCTAAACCTAATCCTAACCCTAACCCTATCGCTGAACTTAAACTTAACCCGACACCAAACACCCTAACCCTAACCCGACACCAGACACCCAAACACTAACCCTAACATGACACCCAAACACTAACCCTAACCCTAACCCTAACCCTAACCCAACCCTAATCCTAAACCTAACCATAACCATAACCATAACCCTAACCCTAACCCTAACCCGACATCAGACACCCTATCCCCAACCCTAACCCTAACCCATCAACAGACACCCTAACTCTAACCCTAACCCTAACCCGTCAACAGACACCCTAACTCTAACCCTAAACCTAACCCTAACCCTAACCCTAACCCTATACCTAACCTTAACCCTAACCCTAACCCTAACACCCTAAAACTAACCCTAACCCTAACCCAAATCCTAACCATAACACCACATCCTAACCCTATCACTAACGCTAAGCCAACACCCAAAACCTAACTCTAACTGTTACCCGGAACCGTAACCCTAACACGACAGCAGACGCCGTAACCCAAACCCTGAACCCAACCCGACACCAGACAGCCGAACCCCAACTCTAACACGACACCCAAACACTAACCCAAAACCTAACCCTAAACCTAACCCTAACCCTAACCCTATCCCTAAACTTAACCTTAACCCGACACCAAACACCCTAACCCTAACCCGACACCAGACACCCAAACCCTAACCCTAACATGACACCCAAACACTAACCCTAACCCTAACCCTAACCCTAACCCGACACCCAAAATCTAACCCTAACCCGACACTCTAACCCTAACCCTAACTCTAACACCCTAACCCTAACCCTTACCCTAACCCTAACGCTATCCCTAACCGCAACACTAACCCTAACCCTAACCCTAACACAACACACTAACCCTAACCCTAACCCTAACATCCTAACCCTAACCCTTACCCTAACCCTAACGCTATCCCTAACCGCAACACTAACCCTAACCCGACACGCTAACACGACGTCCTAAACAGAAATCCTAACCCGATATCCTAACACTAACCCAAGCCGTAAACTTAACCCTAACACTTACCCTAACCCTAACACTACCCCTAACACTTACTGGACACCCAAACACTAACCCTAACCCTAAACCTAACCATAACCCTAACCCTAAACCTATCCCTAACTCTAACCCTAACCCTAACCCTAACACGACACCTTAACCTTAAACCTAAACCGACACCCTAATCTTACTCCCAAAACATAACTGGAAATCCTAACCCGAAACCCTATACCTAACCCTAACTGGACACCCTAACCCTAACCATAACACGACACCCAAACCCTAACCCGACACCCTAAACCTAACCCAAACCCTAACCCTAACCCTATACCTAACCCAAATCCGAACCATAACACGACATCCTAACCCTAACACTAACGCTAACCCAACAACCAAAACATAAATCTAACTGTTACCCGGAACCCTAACCCTAACATGACAGGAGACACCCTAATCCTAACCCTGAACCCAACCCGACACCAGACACCCAAATCCCAACTCTAACACGACACCCAAACACTAACCCAAAACCTAACCCAAAACCTAACCCTAACCCTATCCCTAAGCTTAACCTCAACCCGACACCAAACACCCTAACCCTAACCCGACACCAGACACCCAAACTCTAACCCTAACATGACACTCAAACACTAACCCTAACCCTAACACGACACCCAAAATCCAACCCTAACCCGACACTCTAACCCTAACCCTAACCCTAACACCCTAAACCTAACCCTTACCCTAACCCTAACGCTATCCCTAACCGCAACACTAACCCTAACCTTTACCCTAACACGACACACTAACCCTAAACCTAACACAACATGTTAAGCCTAACCCTAACCCTTACCCTAACCCTAACCCGACAACAAACACCCTAAACCTAACCCTAACCCTAATCCAAATCCTAACCATAACACGACATCCTAACCCTAATACTAACCCTAACCCTAACACGACAGCAGATACCCCAACTCTAACCCGACATCCAAACCCTAACCCTAAACCTCGCCCTAAACCTAAGCCGACAACAGACACCCTAACCCTAACCCAACACCCAAAATCTAACCCGAACCCCTAACCCTAACCCGACAGCAGACGCCCTAACACTAATCCTAAACCTAACCCAACACCCAAAAGCTAACCCTAACACTTACCCGACACCCTAACCCTAAACTGACAGCAGACACCTTAACCCTAACCCTAACCATAACCCTAACCCTAACACTAAACCTAAACCCTAACACGACAGCAGACACCCTAACCCTAACCCTAACCCTCACCTGACACAAGACAACCTAACCCTAACCCGACACCCAAACCCTAATCCTAAATCTTACCCGAAACAAAAACCCTAACCTGACACGCTAACACGACGTCCTAAACAGAAATCCTAACCCGATATCCTAACACTAACCCAAGCCGTAAACTTAACCCTAACACTTACCCTAACCCTAACACTAACCCTAACACTTACCGGACACCCAAACACTAACCCTAACCCTAAACCTAACCATGACCCTAACCCTAAACCTATCCCTAACTCTAACCCTAACCCTAACCCAAACACCCAAACCTTAAACATAACCCGACACCCTAATCTTACACCCAAAACATAACTGGAAATCCTAACCCGAAAACCTATACCTAACCCTAACTGGACACCCTAACCCTAACCATAACACGACACCCAAACCCTAACCCGACACCCTAACCCTAACATTAACCCTAACCCTAACACCCTAAACCTAACCCTAACCCTAACGAAATCCTAACCATAACATGATATCCTAACCCTAACACTAACGCTAACCCAACACCCAAAACCTAACTCTACCTGTTACCCAGAACCCTAACCCTAACATGACAGCAGACGCCCTAACCCTAACCCTAACCCTGAACACAACCCGACACCAGACACCTAATCCCCAACTCTAACACGACACCCAAACACTAACCCAAAACCTAACCCTAAACCTAATCCTAACCCTAACCCTATCGCTGAACTTAAACTTAAGCCGACACCAAACACCCTAACCCTAACCCGACACCAGACACCCAAACACTAACCCTAACATGACACCCAAACACTAACCCTAACCCTAACCCTAACCCTAACCCAACCCTAATCCTAAATGTAACCATAACCATAACCCTAACCCTAACCCTAACCCTAACCCGACATCAGACACCCTATCCCCAACCCTAACCCTAACCCATCAACAGACACCCTAACTCTAACCCTAACCCTAACCCGTCAACAGACACCCTAACTCTAACCCTAAACCTAACCCTAACCCTAACCCTGACCCTATACCTAACCTTAACCCTAACCCTAACCCTAACCTAACCCTAACCCTAACACCCTAAACCTAACCCTAACCCTAACCCAAATCCTAACCATAACACCACATCCTAACCCTATCACTAACGCTAAGCCAACACCCAAAACCTAACTCTAACTGTTACCCGGAACCGTAACCCTAACACGACAGCAGACGCCGTAACCCAAACCCTGAACCCAACCCGACACCAGACAGCCGAACCCCAACTCTAACAAGACACCCAAACACTAACCCAAAACCTAACCCTAAACCTAACCCTAACCCTAACCCAAACCCTAACCCTAACCCTAACCCTAACCCTAACCCTAACCCGACACCCAAACCCTAACCCTAACCCGACACGCTAACCCTAACCCTAACTCTAACACCCTAACCCTAACCCTTACCCTAACCCTAACGCTATCCCTAACCGCAACACTAACCCTAACCCTAACCCTAACACAACACACTAACCCTAACCCTAACCCTAACATCCTAACCCTAACCCTTACCCTAACCCCAACGCTATCCCTAACCGCAACACTAACCCTAACCCGACACGCTAACACGATGTCCTAAACAGAAATCCTAACCCGATATCCTAACACTAACCCAAGCCGTAAACTTAACCCTAACACTTACCCTAACCCTAACACTACCCCTAACACTTACTGGACACCCAAACACTAACCCTAACCCTAAACCTAACCATAACCCTAACCCTAAACCTATCCCTAACTCTAACCCTAACCCTAACCCTAACACGACACCTTAACCTTAAACCTAAACCAACACCCTAATCTTACTCCCAAAACATAACTGGAAATCCTAACCCGAAACCCTATACCTAACCCTAACTGGACACCCTAACCCTAACCATAACACGACACCCAAACCCTAACCCGACACCCTAAACCTAACCCAAACCCTAACCCTAACCCTATACCTAACCCAAATCCGAACCATAACACGACATCCTAACCCTAACACTAACGCTAACCCAACAACCAAAACCTAAATCTAACTGTTACCCGGAACCCTAACCCTAACATGACAGGAGACACCCTAACCCTAACCCTGAACCCAACCCGACACCAGACACCCAAATCCCAACTCTAACACGACACCCAAACACTAACCCAAAACCTAACCCAAAACCTAACCCTAACCCTATCCCTAAACTTAACCTCAACCCGACACCAAACACCCTAACCCTAACCCGATACCAGACACCCAAACTCTAACCCTAACATGACACTCAAACACTAACCCTAACCCTAAACCTAACCCTAACACGACACCCAAAATCCAACCCTAACCCTACACTCTAACCCTAACCCTAACCCTAACACCCTAACCCTAACCCTTACCCTAACCCTAACGCTATCCCTAACCGCAACACTAACCCTAACCTTTACCCTAACATGACACACTAACCCTAAACCTAACACAACATGTTAAGCCTAACCCTAACCCTTACCCTAACCCTAACCCGACAACAAACACCCTAAACCTAACCCTAACCCTAAGCCAAATCCTAACCATAACACGACATCCTAACCCTAATACTAACCCTAACCCTAACACGACAGCAGATACCCCAACTCTAACCCGACATCCAAACCCTAACCCTAAACATCGCCCTAAACCTAACCCGACAACAGACACCCTAACCCTAACCCAACACCCCAAATCTAACCCGAACCCCGAACCCTAACCCGACAGCAGACGCCCTAACACTAATCCTAAACCTAACCCAACACCCAAAAGCTAACCCTAACACTTACCCGACACCCTAACCCTAAACCGACAGCAGACACCTTAACCCTAACCCTAACCATAACCCTAACCCTAACACTAAACCTAAACCCTAACACGACAGCAGACACCCTAACCCTAACCCTAACCCTCACCTGACACAAGACAACCTAACCCTAACCCGACACCCAAACCCTAATCCTAAATCTTACCCGAAACAAAAACCCTAACCTGACACGCTAACACGACGTCCTAAACAGAAATCCTAACCCGATATCCTAACACTAACCCAAGCCGTAAACTTAACCCTAACACTTACCCTAACCCTAACACTAACCCTAACACTTACCGGACACCCAAACACTAACCCTAACCCTAAACCTAACCATGACCCTAACCCTAAACCTATCACTAACTCTAAACCTAACCCTAACCCAAACACCCAAACCTTAAACATAACCCGACACCCTAATCTTACACCCAAAACATAACTGGAAATCCTAACCCGAAAACCTATACCTAACCCTAACTGGACACCCTAACCCTAACCATAACACGACACCCAAACCCTAACCCGACACCCTAACCCTAACATTAACCCTAACCCTAACACCCTAAACCTAACCCTAACCCTAACGAAATCCTAACCATAACATGATATCCTAACCCTAACACTAACGCTAACCCAACACCCAAAACCTAACTCTACCTGTTACCCAGAACCCTAACCCTAACATGACAGCAGACGCCCTAACCCTAACCCTAACCCTGAACCCAACCCGACACCAGACACCTAATCCCCAACTCTAACACGACACCCAAACACTAACCCAAAACCTAACCCTAAACCTAATCCTAACCCTAACCTTATCGCTGAACTTAAACTTAACCCGACACCAAACACCCTAACCCTAACCCGACACCAGACACCCAAACACTAACCCTAACATGACACCCAAACACTAACCCTAACCCTAAACCTAACCCAACCCTAATCCTAAACCTAACCATAACGATAACCCTAACCCTAACCCGACATCAGACACCCTATCCCCAACCCTAACCCTAACCCATCAACAGACACCCTAACTCTAACCCTAACCCTAACCCGTCAACAGACACCCTAACTCTAACCCTAAACCTAACCCTAACCCTATACCTAACCTTAACCCTAACCCTAACCCTAACCTAACCCTAACCCTAACACCCTAAACCTAACCCTAACCCTAACCCAAATCCTAACCATAACACCACATCCTAACCCTATCACTAACGCTAAGCCAACACCCAAAACCTAACTCTAACTGTTACCCGGAACCGTAACCCTAACACGACAGCAGACGCCGTAACCCAAACCCTGAACCCAACCCGACACCAGACAGCCGAACCCCAACTCTAACACGACACCCAAACACTAACCCAAAACCTAACCCTGAACCTAACCCTAACCCTAACCCTATCCCTAAACTTAACCTTAACCCGACACCAAACACCCTAACCCTAACCCGACACCAGACACCCAAACCCTAACCCTAACATGACACCCAAACACTAACCCTAACCCTAACCCTAACCCTAACCCTAACCCAAACCCTAACCCTAAACCTAACCCTAACCCAACACCCAAAATCTAACCCTAACCCGACACTCTAACCCTAACCCTAACTCTAACATCCTAACCCTAACCCTTACCCTAACCCTAACGCTATCCCTAACCGCAACACTAACCCTAACCCGACACGCTAACACGACGTCCTAAACAGAAATCCTAACCCGATATCCTAACACTAACCCAAGCCGTAAACTTAACCCTAACACTTACCCTAACCCTAACACTACCCCTAACACTTACTGGACACCCAAACACTAACCCTAACCCTAAACCTAACCATAACCCTAACCCTAAACCTATCCCTAACTCTAACCCTAACCCTCACCCTAACACGACACCTTAACCTTAAACCTAAACCGACACCCTAATCTTACTCCCAAAACATAACTGGAAATCCTAACCCGAAACCCTATACCTAACCCTAACTGGACACCCTAACCCTAACCATAACACGACACCCAAACCCTAACCCGACACCCTAAACCTAACCCAAACCCTAACCCTAACCCTATACCTAACCCAAATCCGAACCATAACACGACATCCTAACCCTAACACTAACGCTAACCCAACAACCAAAACCTAAATCTAACTGTTACCCGGAACCCTAACCCTAACATGACAGGAGACACCCTAACCCTAACCCTGAACCCAACCCGACACCAGACACCCAAATCCCAACTCTAACACGACACCCAAACACTAACCCAAAACCTAACCCTAACCCTATCCCTAAACTTAACCTCAACCCGACACCAAACACCCTAACCCTAACCCGACACCAGACACCCGAACTCTAACCCTAACATGACACTCAAACACTAACCCTAACCCTAACCCTAACACGACACCCAAAATCCAACCCTAACCCGACACTCTAACCCTAACCCTAACCCTAACACCCTAACCCTAACCCTTACCCTAACCCTAACGCTATCCCTAACCGCAACACTAAACCTAACCTTTACCCTAACACGACACACTAACCCTAAACCTAACACAACATGTTAAGCCTAACCCTAACCCTTACCCTAACCCTAACCCGACAACAAACACCCTAAACCTAACCCTAACCCTAAGCCAAATCCTAACCATAACACGACATCCTAACCCTAATACTAACCCTAACCCAAACACGACAGCAGATACCCCAACTCTAACCCGACATCCAAACCCTAACCCTAAACCTCGCCCTAAACCTAAGCCGACAACAGACACCCTAACCCTAACCCAACACCCAAAATCTAACCCGAACCCCTAACCCTAACCCGACAGCAGACGCCCTAACACTAATCCTAAACCTAACCCAACACCCAAAAGCTAACCCTAACACTTACCCGACACCCTAACCCTAAACCGACAGCAGACACCTTAACCCTAACCCTAACCATAACCCTAACCCTAACACTAAACCTAAACCCTAACACGACAGCAGACACCCTAACCCTAACCCTAACCCTCACCTGACACAAGACAACCTAACCCTAACCCAACACCCAAACCCTAATCCTAAATCTTACCCGAAACAAAAACCCTAACCTGACACGCTAACACGACGTCCTAAACAGAAATCCTAACCCGATATCCTAACACTAACCCAAGCCGTAAACTTAACCCTAACACTTACCCTAACCCTAACACTAACCCTAACACTTACCGGACACCCAAACACTAACCCTAACCCTAAACCTAACCATGACCCTAACCCTAAACCTATCCCTAACTCTAAACCTAACCCTAACCCAAACACCCAAACCTTAAACATAACCCGACACCCTAATCTTACACCCAAAACATAACTGGAAATCCTAACCCGAAAACCTATACCTAACCCTAACTGGACACCCTAACCCTAACCATAACACGACACCCAAACCCTAACCCGACACCCTAACCCTAACATTAACCCTAACCCTAACACCCTAAACCTAACCCTAACCCTAACGAAATCCTAACCATAACATGATATCCTAACCCTAACACTAACGCTAACCCAACACCCAAAACCTAACTCTACCTGTTACCCAGAACCCTAACCCTAACATGACAGCAGACGCCCTAACCCTAACCCTAACCCTGAACCCAACCCGACACCAGACACCTAATCCCCAACTCTAACACGACACCCAAACACTAACCCAAAACCTAACCCTAAACTTAATCCTAACCCTAACCCAATCGCTTAACTTAAACTTAACCCGACAACAAACACCCTAACCCTAACCCGACACCAGACACCCAAACACTAACCCTAACATGACACCCAAACACTAACCCTAACCCTAACCCTAACCCTAACCCAACCCTAATCCTAAACCTAACCATAACCATAACCATAACCCTAACCCTAACCCTAACCCGACATCAGACACCCTATCCCCAACCCTAACCCTAACCCATCAACAGACACCCTAACTCTAACCCTAACCCTAACCCGTCAACAGACACCCTAACTCTAACCCTAAACCTAACCCTAACCCTAACCCTAACCCTATACCTAACCTTAACCCTAACCCTAACCCTAACCTAACCCTAACCCTAACACCCTAAACCTAACCCTAACCCTAACCCAAATCCTAACCATAACACCACATCCTAACCCTATCACTAACGCTAAGCCAACACCCAAAACCTAACTCTAACTGTTACCCGGAACCGTAACCCTAACACGACAGCAGACGCCGTAACCCAAACCCTGAACCCAACCCGACACCAGACAGCCGAACCCCAACTCTAACACGACACCCAAACACTAACCCAAAACCTAACCCTAAACCTAACCCTAACCCTAACCCTATCCCTAAACTTAACCTTAACCCGACACCAAACACCCTAACCCTAACCCGACACCAGACACCCAAACCCTAACCCTAACATGACACCCAAACACTAACCCTAACCCTAACCCTAACCCTAACCCGACACCCAAAATCTAACCCTAACCCGACACTCTAACCCTAACCCTAACTCTAACACCCTAACCCTAACCCTTACCCTAACCCTAACGCTATCCCTAACCGCAACACTAACCCTAACCCTAACCCTAACACAACACACTAACCCTAACCCTAACCCTAACATCCTAACCCTAACCCTTACCCTAACCCTAACGCTATCCCTAACCGCAACACTAACCCTAACCCGACACGCTAACATGACGTCCTAAACAGAAATCCTAACCCGATATCCTAACACTAACCCAAGCCGTAAACTTAACCCTAACACTTACCCTAACCCTAACACTACCCCTAACACTTACTGGACACCCAAACACTAACCCTAACCCTAAACCTAACCATAACCCTAACCCTAAACCTATCCCTAACTCTAAACCTAACCCTAACCCTAACACGACACCTTAACCTTAAACCTAAACCGACACCCTAATCTTACTCCCAAAACATAACTGGAAATCCTAACCCGAAACCCTATACCTAACCCTAACTGGACACCCTAACCCTAACCATAACACGACACCCAAACCCTAACCCGACACCCTAAACCTAACCCAAACCCTAACCCTAACCCTATACCTAACCCAAATCCGAACCATAATACGACATCCTAACCCTAACACTAACGCTAACCCAACAACCAAAACCTAAATCTAACTGTTACCCGGAACCCTAACCCTAACATGACAGGAGACACCCTAACCCTAACCCTGAACCCAACCCGACACCAGACACCCAAATCCCAACTCGAACACGACACCCAAACACTAACCCAAAACCTAACCCAAAACCTAACCCTAACCCTCTCCCTAAACTTAACCTCAACCCGACACCAAACACCCTAACCCTAACCCGACACCAGACACCCAAACTCTAACCCTAACATGACACCCAAACACTAACCCTAACCCTAACCCTAACCCTAACACGACACCCAAAATGCAACCCTAACCCGACACTCTAACCCTAACCCTAACCCTAACACCCTAACCCTAACCCTTACCCTAACCCTAACGCTATCCCTAAACGCAACACTAACCCTAACCTTTACCCTAACACGACACACTAACCCTAAACCTAACACAACATGTTAAGCCTAACCCTAACCCTTACCCTAACCCTAACCCGACAACAAACACCCTAAACCTAACCCTAACCCTAAGCCAAATCCTAACCATAACACGACATCCTAACCCTAATACTAACCCCAACCCAAACACGACAGCAGATACCCCAACTCTAACCCGACATCCAAACCCTAACCCTAAACCTCGCCCTAAACCTAACCCGACAACAGACACCCTAACCATAACCCAACACCCAAAATCTAACCCGAACCCCTAACCCTAACCCGACAGCAGACGCCCTAACACTAATCCTAAACCTAACCCAACACCCAAAAGCTAACCCTAACACTTACCCGACACCCTAACCCTAAACCGACAGCAGACACCTTAACCCTAACCCTAACCATAACCCTAACCCTAACACTAAACCTAAACCCTAACACGACAGCAGACACCCTAACCCTAACCCTAACCCTCACCTGACACAAGACAACCTAACCCTAACCCGACACCCAAACCCTAATCCTAAATCTTACCCGAAACAAAAACCCTAACCTGACACGCTAACACGACGTCCTAAACAGAAATCCTAACCCGATATCCTAACACTAACCCAAGCCGTAAACTTAACCCTAACACTTACCCTAACCCTAACACTAACCCTAA
Source organism: Giraffa tippelskirchi (assembly GCF_054371585.1). NCBI lineage: Eukaryota > Metazoa > Chordata > Mammalia > Artiodactyla > Giraffidae > Giraffa > Giraffa tippelskirchi. Next base: position 70,217,499 of record NC_137286.1, read on the forward strand.
CACTTACCGGACACCCAAACACTAACCCTAACCCTAAACCTAACCATGACCCTAACCCTAAACCTATCCCTAACTCTAACCCTAACCCTAACCCAAACACCCAAACCTTAAACATAACCCGACACCCTAATCTTACACCCAAAACATAACTGGAAATCCTAACCCGAAAACCTATACCTAACCCTAACTGGACACCCTAACCCTAACCATAACACGACACCCAAACCCTAACCCGACACCCTAACCCTAACATTAACCCTAACCCTAACACCCTAAACCTAACCCTAACCCTAACGAAATCCTAACCATAACATGATATCCTAACCCTAACACTAACGCTAACACAACACCCAAAACCTAACTCTACCTGTTACCCAGAACCCTAACCCTAACATGACAGCAGACGCCCTAACCCTAACCCTAACCCTGAACCCAACCCGACACCAGACACCTAATCCCCAACTCTAACACGACACCCAAACACTAACCCAAAACCTAACCCTAAACCTAATCCTAACCCTAACCCTATCGCTGAACTTAAACTTAACCCGACACCAAACACCCTAACCCTAACCCGACACCAGACACCCAAACACTAACCCTAACATGACACCCAAACACTAACCCTAACCCTAACCCTAACCCAACCCTAATCCTAAACCTAACCATAACCATAACCCTAACCCTAACCCTAACCCGACATCAGACACCCTATCCCCAACCCTAACCCTAACCCATCAACAGACACCCTAACTCTAACCCTAACCCTAACCCGTCAACAGACACCCTAACTCTAACCCTAAACCTAACCCTAACCCTAACCCTAACCGTATACCTAACCTTAACCCTAACCCTAACCCTAACCTAACCCTAACCCTAACACCCTAAACCTAACCCTAACCCTAACCCAAATCCTAACCATAACACCACATCCTAACCCTATCACTAACGCTAAGCCAACACCCAAAACCTAACTCTAACTGTTACCCGGAACCGTAACCCTAACACGACAGCAGACGCCGTAACCCAAACCCTGAACCCAACCCGACACCAGACAGCCGAACCCCAACTCTAACACGACACCCAAACACTAACCCAAAACCTAACCCTAAACCTAACCCTAACCCTAACCCTATCCCTAAACTTAACCTTAACCCGACACCAAACACCCTAACCCTAACCCGACACCAGACACCCAAACCCTAACCCTAACATGACACCCAAACACTAACCCTAACCCTAACCCTAACCCTAACCCGACACCCAAAATCTAACCCTAACCCGACACTCTAACCCTAACCCTAACTCTAACACCCTAACCCTAACCCTTACCCTAACCCTAACGCTATCCCTAACCGCAACACTAACCCTAACCCTAACCCTAACACAACACACTAACCCTAATCCTAACCCTAACATCCTAACCCTAACCCTTACCCTAACCCTAACGCTATCCCTAACCGCAACACTAACCCTAACCCGACACGCTAACACGACGTCCTAAACAGAAATCCTAACCCGATATCCTAACACTAACCCAAGCCGTAAACTTAACCCTAACACTTACCCTAACCCTAACACTACCCCTAACACTTACTGGACACCCAAACACTAACCCTAACCCTAAACCTAACCATAACCCTAACCCTAAACCTATCCCTAACTCTAAACCTAACCCTAACCCTAACATGACACCTTAACCTTAAACCTAAACCGACACCCTAATCTTACTCCCAAAACATAACTGGAAATCCTAACCCGAAACCCTATACCTAACCCTAACTGGACACCCTAACCCTAACCATAACACGACACCCAAACCCTAACCCGACACCCTAAACCTAACCCAAACCCTAACCCTAACCCTATACCTAACCCAAATCCGAACCATAACACGACATCCTAACCCTAACACTAACGCTAACCCAACAACCAAAACCTAAATCTAACTGTTACCCGGAACCCTAACCCTAACATGACAGGAGACACCCTAACCCTAACCCTGAACCCAACCCGACACCAGACACCCAAATCCCAACTCTAACACGACATCCAAACACTAACCCAAAACCTAACCCAAAACCTAACCCTAACCCTATCCCTAAACTTAACCTCAACCCGGCACCAAACACCCTAACCCTAACCCGACACCAGACACCCAAACTCTAACCCTAACATGACACTCAAACACTAACCCTAACCCTAAACCTAACCCTAACACGACACCCAAAATCCAACCCTAACCCGACACTCTAACCCTAACCCTAACCCTAACACCCTAACCCTAACCCTTACCCTAACCCTAACGCTATCCCTAACCGCAACACTAACCCTAACCTTTACCCTAACACGACACACTAACCCTAAACCTAACACAACATGTTAAGCCTAACCCTAACCCTTACCCTAACCCTAACCCGACAACAAACACCCTAAACCTAACCCTAACCCTAAGCCAAATCCTAACCATAACACGACATCCTAACCCTAATACTAACCCTAACCCTAACACGACAGCAGATACCCCAACTCTAACCCGACATCCAAACCCTAACCCTAAACCTCGCCCTAAACCTAAGCCGACAACAGACACCCTAACCCTAACCCAACACCCAAAATCTAACCCGAACCCCTAACCCTAACCCGACAGCAGACGCCCTAACACTAATCCTAAACCTAACCCAACACCCAAAAGCTAACCCTAACACTTACCCGACACCCTAACCCTAAACCGACAGCAGACACCTTAACCCTAACCCTAACCATAACCCTAACCCTAACACTAAACCTAAACCCTAACACGACAGCAGACACCCTAACCCTAACCCTAACCCTCACCTGACACAAGACAACCTAACCCTAACCCGACACCCAAACGCTAATCCTAAATCTTACCCGAAACAAAAACCCTAACCTGACACGCTAACACGACGTCCTAAACAGAAATCCTAACCCGATATCCTAACACTAACCCAAGCCGTAAACTTAACCCTAACACTTACCCTAACCCTAACACTAACCCTAACACTTACCGGACACCCAAACACTAACCCTAACCCTAAACCTAACCATGACCCTAACCCTAAACCTATCCCTAACTCTAACCCTAACCCTAACCCAAACACCCAAACCTTAAACATAACCCGACACCCTAATCTTACACCCAAAACATAACTGGAAATCCTAACCCGAAAACCTATACCTAACCCTAACTGGACACCCTAACCCTAACCATAACACGACACCCAAACCCTAACCCGACACCCTAACCCTAACATTAACCCTAACCCTAACACCCTAAACCTAACCCTAACCCTAACGAAATCCTAACCATAACATGATATCCTAACCCTAACACTAACGCTAACCCAACACCCAAAACCTAACTCTACCTGTTACCCAGAACCCTAACCCTAACATGACAGCAGACGCCCTAACCCTAACCCTAACCCTGAACCCAACCCGACACCAGACACCTAATCCCCAACTCTAACACGACACCCAAACACTAACCCAAAACCTAACCCTAAACCTAATCCTAACCCTAACCCTATCGCTGAACTTAAACTTAAGCCGACACCAAACACCCTAACCCTAACCCGACACCAGACACCCAAACACTAACCCTAACATGACACCCAAACACTAACCCTAACCCTAACCCTAACCCTAACCCAACCCTAATCCTAAACCTAACCATAACCATAACCATAACCCTAACCCTAACCCTAACCCGACATCAGACACCCTATCCCCAACCCTAACCCTAACCCATCAACAGACACCCTAACTCTAACCCTAACCCTAACCCGTCAACAGACACCCTAACTCTAACCCTAAACCTAACCCTAACCCTAACCCTAACCCTAACCCTATACCTAACCTTAACCCTAACCCTAACCATAACACCCTAAACCTAACCCTAACCCTAACCCAAATCCTAACCATAACACCACATCCTAACCCTATCACTAACGCTAAGCCAACACCCAAAACCTAACTCTAACTGTTACCCGGAACCGTAACCCTAACACGACAGCAGACGCCGTAACCCAAACCCTGAACCCAACCCGACACCAGACAGCCGAACCCCAACTCTAACACGACACCCAAACACTAACCCAAAACCTAACCCTAAACCTAACCCTAACCCTAACCCTATCCCTAAACTTAACCTTAACGCGACACCAAACACCCTAACCCTAACCCGACACCAGACACCCAAACCCTAACCCTAACATGACACCCAAACACTAACCCTAACCCTAACCCTAACCCTAACCCGACACCCAAAATCTAACCCTAACCCGACACTCTAACCCTAACCCTAACTCTAACACCCTAACCCTAACCCTTACCCTAACCCTAACGCTATCCCTAACCGCAACACTAACCCTAACCCTAACCCTAACACAACACACTAACCCTAACCCTAACCCTAACATCCTAACCCTAACCCTTACCCTAACCCCAACGCTATCCCTAACCTCAACACTAACCCTAACCCGACACGCTAACACGACGTCCTAAACAGAAATCCTAACCCGATATCCTAACACTAACCCAAGCCGTAAACTTAACCCTAACACTTACCCTAACCCTAACACTACCCCTAACACTTACTGGACACCCAAACACTAACCCTAACCCTAAACCTAACCATAACCCTAACCCTAAACCTATCCCTAACTCTAAACCTAACCCTAACCCTAACACGACACCTTAACCTTAAACCTAAACCGACACCCTAATCTTACTCCCAAAACATAACTGGAAATCCTAACCCGAAACCCTATACCTAACCCTAAATGGACACCCTAACCCTAACCATAACACGACACCCAAACCCTAACCCGACACCCTAAACCTAACCCAAACCCTAACCCTAACCCTATACCTAACCCAAATCCGAACCATAACACGACATCCTAACCCTAACACTAACGCTAACCCAACAACCAAAACCTAAATCTAACTGTTACCCGGAACCCTAACCCTAACATGACAGGAGACACCCTAACCCTAACCCTGAACCCAACCCGACACCAGACACCCAAATCCCAACTCTAACACGACACCCAAACACTAACCCAAAACCTAACCCAAAACCTAACCCTAACCCTATCCCTAAACTTAACCTCAACCCGACACCAAACACCCTAACCCTAACCCGATACCAGACACCCAAACTCTAACCCTAACATGACACTCAAACACTAACCCTAACCCTAAACCTAACCCTAACACGACACCCAAAATCCAACCCTAACCCGACACTCTAACCCTAACCCTAACCCTAACACCCTAACCCTAACCCTTACCCTAACCCTAACGCTATCCCTAACCGCAACACTAACCCTAACCTTTACCCTAACACGACACACTAACCCTAAACCTAACACAACATGTTAAGCCTAACCCTAACCCTTACCCTAACCCTAACCCGACAACAAACACCCTAAACCTAACCCTAACCCTAAGCCAAATCCTAACCATAACACGACATCCTAACCCTAATACTAACCCTAACCCAAACACGACAGCAGATACCCCAACTCTAACCCGACATCCAAACCCTAACCCTAAACCTCGCCCTAAACCTAACCCGACAACAGACACCCTAACCCTAACCCAACACCCCAAATCTAACCCGAACCCCGAACCCTAACCCGACAGCAGACGCCCTAACACTAATCCTAAACCTAACCCAACACCCAAAAGCTAACCCTAACACTTACCCGACACCCTAACCCTAAACCGACAGCAGACACCTTAACCCTAACCCTAACCCTAACACTAAACCTAAACCCTAACACGACAGCAGACACCCTAACCCTAACCCTAACCCTCACCTGACACAAGACAACCTAACCCTAACCCGACACCCAAACCCTAATCCTAAATCTTACCCGAAACAAAAACCCTAACCTGACACGCTAACACGACGTCCTAAACAGAAATCCTAACCCGATATCCTAACACTAACCCAAGCCGTAAACTTAACCCTAACACTTACCCTAACCCTAACACTAACCCTAACACTTACCGGACACCCAAACACTAACCCTAACCCTAAAGCTAACCATGACCCTAACCCTAAACCTATCCCTAACTCTAACCCTAACCCTAACCCAAACACCCAAACCTTAAACATAACCCGACACCCTAATCTTACACCCAAAACATAACTGGAAATCCTAACCCGAAAACCTATACCTAACCCTAACTGGACACCCTAACCCTAACCATAACACGACACCCAAACCCTAACCCGACACCCTAACCCTAACATTAACCCTAACCCTAACACCCTAAACCTAACCCTAACCCTAACGAAATCCTAACCATAACATGATATCCTAACCCTAACACTAACGCTAACCCAACACCCAAAACCTAACTCTACCTGTTACCCAGAACCCTAACCCTAACATGACAGCAGATGCCCTAACCCTAACCCTAACCCTGAACCCAACCCGACACCAGACACCTAATCCCCAACTCTAACACGACACCCAAACACTAACCCAAAACCTAACCCTAAACCTAATCCTAACCCTAACCCTATCGCTGAACTTAAACTTAACCCGACACCAAACACCCTAACCCTAACCCGACACCAGACACCCAAACACTAACCCTAACATGACACCCAAACACTAACCCTAACCCTAACCCTAACCCAACCCTAATCCTAAACCTAACCATAACCATAACCCTAACCCTAACCCTAACCCGACATCAGACACCCTATCCCCAACCCTAACCCTAACCCATCAACAGACACCCTAACTCTAACCCTAACCCTAACCCGTCAACAGACACCCTAACTCTAACCCTAAACCTAACCCTAACCCTAACCCTATACCTAACCTTAACCCTAACCCTAACCCTAACCCTAACCTAACCCTAACCCTAACACCCTAAACCTAACCCTAACCCTAACCCAAATCCTAACCATAACACCACATCCTAACCCTATCACTAACGCTAAGCCAACACCCAAAACCTAACTCTAACTGTTACCCGGAACCGTAACCCTAACACGACAGCAGACGCCGTAACCCAAACCCTGAACCCAACCCGACACCAGACAGCCGAACCCCAACTCTAACACGACACCCAAACACTAACCCACAACCTAACCCTAAACCTAACCCTAACCCTAACCCTATCCCTAAACTTAACCTTAACCCGACACCAAACACCCTAACCCGACACCAGACACCCAAACCCTAACCCTAACATGACACCCAAACACTAACCCTAACCCTAACCCTAACCCGACACCCAAAATCTAACCCTAACCCGACACTCTAACCCTAACCCTAACTCTAACACCCTAACCCTAACCATTACCCTAACCCTAACGCTATCCCTAACCGCAACACTAACCCTAACCTTTACCCTAACACGACACACTAACCCTAAACCTAACACAACATGTTAAGCCTAACCCTAACCCTAACCCTAACCCTAACCCTAACCCTAACCCTAACACTAACCCTAACCCTAACCCTAACCCTAACCCTAACCCTAACACCTAATCCCCAACTCTAACACGACACCCAAACACTAACCCAAAACCTAACCCTAAACCTAACCCTAACCCTATCGCTGAACTTAAACTTAACCCGACACCAAACACCCTAACCCTAACCCGACACTAGACACCCAAACACTAACCCTAACATGACACCCAAACACTAACCCTAACCCTAACCCTAACCCAACCCTAATCCTAAACCTAACCATAACCATAACCCTAACCCTAACCCTAACCCGACATCAGACACCCTATCCCCAACCCTAACCCTAACCCATCAACAGACACCCTAACTCTAACCCTAACCCTAACCCGTCAACAGACACCCTAACTCTAACCCTAAACCTAACCCTAACCCTAACCCTAACCCTATACCTAACCTTAACCCTAACCCTAACCCTAACCTAACCCTAACCCTAACACCCTAAACCTAACCCTAACCCTAACCCAAATCCTAACCATAACACCACATCCTAACCCTATCACTAACGCTAAGCCAACACCCAAAACCTAACTCTAACTGTTACCCGGAACCGTAACCCTAACACGACAGCAGATGCCGTAACCCAAACCCTGAACCCAACCCGACACCAGACAGCCGAACCCCAACTCTAACACGACACCCAAACACTAACCCAAAACCTAACCCTAAACCTAACCCTAACCCTAACCCTATCCCTAAACTTAACCTTAACCCGACACCAAACACCCTAACCCTAACCCGACACCAGACACCCAAACCCTAACCCTAACATGACACCCAAACACTAACCCTAACCCTAACCCTAACACTAACCCGACACCCAAAATCTAACCCTAACCCGACACTCTAACCCTAACCCTAACTCTAACACCCTAACCCTAACCCTTACCCTAACCCTAACGCTATCCCTAACCGCAACACTAACCCTAACCCTAACCCTAACACAACACACTAACCCTAACCCTAACCCTAACATCCTAACCCTAACCCTTACCCTAACCCTAACGCTATCCCTAACCGCAACACTAACCCTAACCCGACACGCTAACACGACGTCCTAAACAGAAATCCTAACCCGATATCCTAACACTAACCCAAGCCGTAAACTTAACCCTAACACTTACCCTAACCCTAACACTACCCCTAACACTTACTGGACACCCAAACACTAACCCTAACCCTAAACCTAACCATAACCCTAACCCTAAACCTATCCCTAACTCTAACCCTAACCCTCACCCTAACACGACACCTTAACCTTAAACCTAAACCGACACCCTAATCTTACTCCCAAAACATAACTGGAAATCCTAACCCGAAACCCTATACCTAACCCTAACTGGACACCCTAACCCTAACCATAACACGACACCCAAACCCTAACCCGACACCCTAAACCTAACCCAAACCCTAACCCTAACCCTATACCTAACCCAAATCCGAACCATAACACGACATCCTAACCCTAACACTAACGCTAACCCAACAACCAAAACCTAAATCTAACTGTTACCCGGAACCCTAACCCTAACATGACAGGAGACACCCTGACCCTAACCCTGAACCCAACCCGACACCAGACACCCAAATCCCAACTCTAACACGACACCCTAACACTAACCCAAAACCTAACCCAAAACCTAACCCTAACCCTATCCCTAAACTTAACCTCAACCCGACACCAAACACCCTAACCCTAACCCGACACCAGACACCCAAACTCTAACCCTAACATGACACTCAAACACTAACCCTAACCCTAACCCTAACCCTAACACGACACCCAAAATCCAACCCTAACCCGACACTCTAACCCTAACCCTAACCCTAACAACCTAACCCTAACCCTTACCCTAACCCTAACGCTATCCCTAACCGCAACACTAACCCTAACCTTTACCCTAACACGACACACTAACCCTAAACCTAACACAACATGTTAAGCCTAACCCTAACCCTTACCCTAACCCTAACCCGACAACAAACACCCTAAACCTAACCCTAACCCTAAGCCAAATCCTAACCATAACACGACATCCTAACCCTAATACTAACCCTAACCCAAACACGACAGCAGATACCCCAACTCTAACCCGACATCCAAACCCTAACCCTAAACCTCGCCCTAAACCTAAGCCGACAACAGACACCCTAACCCTAACCCAACACCCAAAATCTAACCCGAACCCCTAACCCTAACCCGACAGCAGAAGCCCTAACACTAATCCTAAACCTAACCCAACACCCAAAAGCTAACCCTAACACTTACCCGACACCCTAACCCTAAACCGACAGCAGACACCTTAACCCTAACCCTAACCATAACCCTAACCCTAACACTAAACCTAAACCCTAACACGACAGCAGACACCCTAACCCTAACCCTAACCCTCACCTGACACAAGACAACCTAACCCTAACCCGACACCCAAACCCTAATCCTAAATCTTACCCGAAACAAAAACCCTAACCGGACACGCTAACACGACGTCCTAAACAGAAATCCTAACCCGATATCCTAACACTAACCCAAGCCGTAAACTTAACCCTAACACTTACCCTAACCCTAACACTAACCCTAACACTTACCGGACACCCAAACACTAACCCTAACCCTAAACCTAACCATGACCCTAACCCTAAACCTATCCCTAACTCTAAACCTAACCCTAACCCAAACACCCAAACCTTAAACATAACCCGACACCCTAATCTTACACCCAAAACATAACTGGAAATCCTAACCCGAAAACCTATACCTAACCCTAACTGGACACCCTAACCCTAACCATAACACGACACCCAAACCCTAACCCGACACCCTAACCCTAACATTAACCCTAACCCTAACACCCTAAACCTAACCCTAACCCTAACGAAATCCTAACCATAACATGATATCCTAACCCTAACACTAACGCTAACCCAACACCAAAAACCTAACTCTACCTGTTACCCACAACCCTAACCCTAACATGACAGCAGACGCCCTAACCCTAACCTTAACCCTGAACCCAACCCGACACCAGACACCTAATCCCCAACTCTAACACGACACCCAAACACTAACCCAAAACCTAACCCTAAACCTAATCCTAACCCTAACCCTATCGCTGAACTTAAACTTAACCCGACACCAAACACCCTAACCCTAACCCGACACCAGACACCCAAACACTAACCCTAACATGACACCCAAACACTAACCCTAACCCTAACCCTAACCCTAACCCAACCCTAATCCTAAACCTAACCATAACCATAACCATAACCCTAACCCTAACCCTAACCCGACATCAGACACCCTATCCCCAACCCTAACCCTAACCCATCAACAGACACCCTAACTCTAACCCTAACCCTAACCCGTCAACAGACACCCTAACTCTAACCCTAAACCTAACCCTAACCCTAACCCTAAACCTATACCTAACCTTAACCCTAACCCTAACCCTAACACCCTAAACCTAACCCTAACCCTAACCCAAATCCTAACCATAACACCACATCCTAACCCTATCACTAACGCTAACCCAACACCCAAAACCTAACTCTAACTGTTACCCGGAACCGTAACCCTAACACGACAGCAGACGCCGTAACCCAAACCCTGAACCCAACCCGACACCAGACAGCCGAACCCCAACTCTAACACGACACCCAAACACTAACCCAAAACCTAACCCTAAACCTAACCCTAACCCTAACCCTATCCCTAAACTTAACCTTAACCCGACACCAAACACCCTAACCCTAACCCGACACCAGACACCCAAACCCTAACCCTAACATGACACCCAAACACTAACCCTAACCCTAAACCTAACCCTAACCCGACACCCAAAATCTAACCCTAACCCGACACTCTAACCCTAACCCTAACTCTAACACCCTAACCCTAACCCTAACCCTAACCCTAACACAACACACTAACCCTAACCCTAACCCTAACATCCTAACCCTAACCCTTACCCTAACACTAACGCTATCCCTAACCGCAACACTAACCCTAACCCGACACGCTAACACGACGTCCTAAACAGAAATCCTAACCCGATATCCTAACACTAACCCAAGCCGTAAACTTAACCCTAACACTTACCCTAACCCTAACACTACCCCTAACACTTACTGGACACCCAAACACTAACCCTAACCCTAAACCTAACCATAACCCTAACCCTAAACCTATCCCTAACTCTAAACCTAACCCTAACCCTAACACGACACCTTAACCTTAAACCTAAACCGACACCGTAATCTTACTCCCAAAACATAACTGGAAATCCTAACCCGAAACCCTATACCTAACCCTAACTGGACACCCTAACCCTAACCATAACACGACACCCAAACCCTAACCCGACACCCTAAACCTAACCCAAACCCTAACCCTAACCCTATACCTAACCCAAATCCGAACCATAACACGACATCCTAACCCTAACACTAACGCTAACCCAACAACCAAAACCTAAATCTAACTGTTACCCGGAACCCTAACCCTAACATGACAGGAGACACCCTAACCCTAACCCTGAACCCAACCCGACACCAGACACCCAAATCCCAACTCTAACACGACACCCAAACACTAACCCAAAACCTAACCCAAAACCTAACCCTAAACCTATCCCTAAACTTAACCTCAACCCGACACCAAACACCCTAACCCTAACCCGACACCAGACACCCAAACTCTAACCCTAACATGACACTCAAACACTAACCCTAACCCTAACCCTAACCCTAACCCTAACCCTAACCCTAACCCTAACCCGACACTCTAACCCTAACCCTAACCCTAACACCCTAACCCTAACCCTTACCCTAACCCTAACGCTATCCCTAACCGCAACACTAACCCTAACCTTTACCCTAACACGACACACTAACCCTAAACCTAACACAACATGTTAAGCCTAACCCTAACCCTTACCCTAACCCTAACCCGACAACAAACACCCTAAACCTAACCCTAACCCTAAGCCAAATCCTAACCATAACACGACATCCTAACCCTAATACTAACCCTAACCCAAACACGACAGCAGATACCCCAACTCTAACCCGACATCCAAACCCTAACCCTAAACCTCACCCTAAACCTAAGCCGACAACAGACACCCTAACCCTAACCCAACACCCAAAATCTAACCCGAACCCCTAACCCTAACCCGACAGCAGACGCCCTAACACTAATCCTAAACCTAACCCAACACCCAAAAGCTAACCCTAACACTTACCCGACACCCTAACCCTAAACCGACAGCAGACACCTTAACCCCAACCCTAACCATAACCCTAACCCTAACACTAAACCTAAACCCTAACACGACAGCAGACACCCTAACCCTAACCCTAACCCTCACCTGACACAAGACAACCTAACCCTAACCCGACACCCAAACCCTAATCCTAAATCTTACCCGAAACAAAAACCCTAACCTGACACGCTAACACGACGTCCTAAACAGAAATCCTAACCCGATATCCTAACACTAACCCAAGCCGTAAACTTAACCCTAACACTTACCCTAACCCTAACACTAACCCTAACACTTACCGGACACCCAAACACTAACCCTAACCCTAAACCTAACCATGACCCTAACCCTAAACCTATCCCTAACTCTAAACCTAACCCTAACCCAAACACCCAAACCTTAAACATAACCCGACACCCTAATCTTACACCCAAAACATAACTGGAAATCCTAACCCGAAAACCTATACCTAACCCTAACTGGACACCCTAACCCTAACCATAACACGACACCCAAACCCTAACCCGACACCCTAACCCTAACATTAACCCTAACCCTAACACCCTAAACCTAACCCTAACCCTAACGAAATCCTAACCATAACATGATATCCTAACCCTAACACTAACGCTAACCCAACACCCAAAACCTAACTCTACCTGTTACCCAGAACCCTAACCCTAACATGACAGCAGACGCCCTAACCCTAACCCTAACCCTGAACCCAACCCGACACCAGACACCTAATCCCCAACTCTAACACGACACCCAAACACTAACCCAAAACCTAACCCTAAACTTAATCCTAACCCTAACCCAATCGCTTAACTTAAACTTAACCCGACACCAAACACCCTAACCCTAACCCGACACCAGACACCCAAACACTAACCCTAACATGACACCCAAACTCTAACCCTAACCCTAACCCTAACCCTAACCCAACCCTAATCCTAAACCTAACCATAACCATAACCATAACCCTAACCCTAACCCTAACCCGACATCAGACACCCTATCCCCAACCCTAACCCTAACCCATCAACAGACACCCTAACTCTAACCCTAACCCTAACCCGTCAACAGACACCCTAACTCTAACCCTAAACCTAACCCTAACCCTAACCCTAACCCTATACCTAACCTTAACCCTAACCCTAACCCTAACCTAACCCTAACCCTAACACCCTAAACCTAACCCTAACCCTAACCCAAATCCTAACCATAACACCACATCCTAACCCTATCACTAATGCTAAGCCAACACCCAAAACCTAACTCTAACTGTTACCCGGAACCGTAACCCTAACACGACAGCAGACGCCGTAACCCAAACCCTGAACCCAACCCGACACCAGACAGCCGTACCCCAACTCTAACACGACACCCAAACACTAACCCAAAACCTAACCCTAAACCTAACCCTAACCCTAACCCTATCCCTAAACTTAACCTTAACCCGACACCAAACACCCTAACCCTAACCCGACACCAGACACCCAAACCCTAACCCTAACATGACACCCAAACACTAACCCTAACCCTAACCCTAACCCTAACCCGACACCCAAAATCTAACCCTAACCCGACACTCTAACCCTAACCCTAACTCTAACACCCTAACCCTAACCCTTACCCTAAACCTAACGCTATCCCTAACCGCAACACTAACCCTAACCCTAACCCTAACACAACACACTAACCCTAACCCTAACCCTAACATCCTAACCCTAACCCTTACCCTAACCCTAACGCTATCCCTAACCGCAACACTAACCCTAACCCGACACGCTAACACGACGTCCTAAACAGAAATCCTAACCCGATATCCTAACACTAACCCAAGCTGTAAACTTAACCCTAACACTTACCCTAACCCTAACACTACCCCTAACACTTACTGGACACCCAAACACTAACCCTAACCCTAAACCTAACCATAACCCTAACCCTAAACCTATCCCTAACTCTAACCCTAACCCTAACCCTAACACGACACCTTAACCTTAAACCTAAACCGACACCCTAATCTTACTCCCAAAACATAACTGGAAATCCTAACCCGAAACCCTATACCTAACCCTAACTGGACACCCTAACCCTAACCATAACACGACACCCAAACCCTAACCCGACACCCTAAACCTAACCCAAACCCTAACCCTAACCCTATACCTAACCCAAATCCGAACCATAACACGACATCCTAACCCTAACACTAACGCTAACCCAACAACCAAAACCTAAATCTAACTGTTACCCGGAACCCTAACCCTAACATGACAGGAGACACCCTAACCCTAACCCTGAACCCAACCCAACACCAGACACCCAAATCCCAACTCTAACACGACACCCAAACACTAACCCAAAACCTAACCCAAAACCTAACCCTAACCCTATCCCTAAACTTAACCTCAACCCGACACCAAACACCCTAACCCTAACCCGACACCAGACACCCAAACTCTAACCCTAACATGACACTCAAACACTAACCCTAACCCTAACCCTAACCCTAACACGACACCCAAAATCCAACCCTAACCCGACACTCTAACCCTAACCCTAACCCTAACACCCTAACCCTAACCCTTACCCTAACCCTAACGCTATCCCTAACCGCAACACTAACCCTAACCTTTACCCTAACACGACACACTAACCCTAAACCTAACACAACATGTTAAGCCTAACCCTAACCCTTACCCTAACCCTAACCCGACAACAAACACCCTAAACCTAACCCTAACCCTAAGCCAAATCCTAACCATAACACAACATCCTAACCCTAATACTACCCCTAACCCAAACACGACAGCAGATACCCCAACTCGAACCCGACATCCAAACCCTAACCCTAAACCTCGCCCTAAACCTAAGCCGACAACAGACACCCTAACCCTAACCCAACACCCAAAATCTAACCCGAACCCCTAACCCTAACCCGACAGCAGACGCCCTAACACTAATCCTAAACCTAACCCAACACCCAAAAGCTAACCCTAACACTTACCCGACACCCTAACCCTAAACCGACAGCAGACACCTTAACCCTAACCCTAACCATAACCCTAACCCTAACACTAAACCTAAACCCTAACACGACAGCAGACACCCTAACCCTAACCCTAACCCTCACCTGACACAAGACAACCTAACCCTAACCCGACACCCAAACCCTAATCCTAAATCTTACCCGAAACAAAAACCCTAACCTGACACGCTAACACGACGTCCTAAACAGAAATCCTAACCCGATATCCTAACACTAACCCAAGCCGTAAACTTAATCCTAACACTTACCCTAACCCTAACACTAACCCTAACACTTACCGGACACCCAAACACTAACCCTAACCCTAAACCTAACCATGACCCTAACCCTAAACCTATCCCTAACTCTAAACCTAACCCTTACCCAAACACCCAAACCTTAAACATAACCCGACACCCTAATCTTACACCCAAAACATAACTGGAAATCCTAACCCGAAAACCTATACCTAACCCTAACTGGACACCCTAACCCTAACCATAACACGACACCCAAACCCTAACCCGGCACCCTAACCCTAACATTAACCCTAACCCTAACACCCTAAACCCAACCCTAACCCTAACGAAATCCTAACAATAACATGATATCCTAACCCTAACACTAACGCTAACCCAACACCCAAAACCTAACTCTACCTGTTACCCAGAACCCTAACCCTAACATGACAGCAGACGCCCTAACCCTAACCCTAACCCTGAACCCAACCCGACACCAGACACCTAATCCCCAACTCTAACACGACACCCAAACACTAACCCAAAACCTAACCCTAAACCTAATCCTAACCCTAACCCTATCGCTGAACTTAAACTTAACCCAACACCAAACACCCTCACCCTAACCCGACACCAGACACCCAAACACTAACCCTAACCCTAACCCTAACCCAACCCTAATCCTAAACCTAACCATAACCATAACCCTAACCCTAACCCTAACCCGACATCAGACACCCTATCCCCAACCCTAACGCTAACCCATCAACAGACACCCTAACTCTAACCCTAACCCTAACCCGTCAACAGACACCCTAACTCTAACCCTAAACCTAACCCTAACCCTAACCCTAACCCTATACCTAACCTTAACCCTAACCCTAACCCTAACCTAACCCTAACCCTAACACCCTAAACCTAACCCTAACCCTAACCCAAATCCTAACCATAACACCACATCCTAACCCTATCACTAACGCTAAGCCAACACCCAAAACCTAACTCTAACTGTTACCCGGAACCGTAACCCTAACACGACAGCAGACGCCGTAACCCAAACCCTGAACCCAACCCGACACCAGACAGCCGAACCCCAACTCTAACACGACACCCAAACACTAACCCAAAACCTAACCCTAAACCTAACCCTAACCCTAACCCTATCCCTAAACTTAACCTTAACCCGACACCAAACACCCTAACCCTAACCCGACACCAGACACCCAAACCCTAACCCTAACATGACACCCAAACACTAACCCTAACCCTAACCCTAACCCTAACCCGAAACCCAAAATCTAACCCTAACCCGACACTCTAACCCTAACCCTAACTCTAACACCCTAACCCTAACCCTTACCCTAACCCTAACGCTATCCCTAACCGCAACACTAACCCAAACCCTAACCCAAACACAACACACTAACCCTAACCCTAACCCTAATATCCTAACCCTAACCCTTACCCTAACCCCAACGCTATCCCTAACCGCAACACTAACCCTAACCGGACACGCTAACACGACGTCCTAAACAGAAATCCTAACCCGATATCCTAACACTAACCCAAGCCGTAAACTTAACCCTAACACTTACCCTAACCCTAACACTACCCCTAAAACTTACTGGACACCCAAACACTAACCCTAACCCTAAACCTAACCATAACCCTAACCCTAAACCTATCCCTAACTCTAACCCTAACCCTAACCCTAACATGACACCTTAACCTTAAACCTAAACCGACACCCTAATCTTACTCCCAAAACATAACTGGAAATCCTAACCCGAATCCCTATACCTAACCCTAACTTGACACCCTAACCCTAACCATAACACGACACCCAAACCCTAACCCGACACCCTAAACCTAACCCAAACCCTAACCCTAACCCTATACCTAACCCAAATCCGAACCATAACACGACATCCTAACCCTAACACTAACGCTAACCCAACAACCAAAACCTAAATCTAACTGTTACCCGGAACCCTAACCCTAACATGACAGGAGACACCCTAACCCTAACCCTGAACCCAACCCGACACCAGACACCCAAATCCCAACTCTAACACGACACCCAAACTCTAACCCAAAACCTAACCCAAAACCTAACCCTAACCCTAAACTTAACCTCAACCCGACACCAAACACCCTAACCCTAACCCGACACCAGACACCCAAACTCTAACCCTAACATGACACTCAAACACTAACCCTAACCCTAAAACTAACCCTAACACGACACCCAAAATCCAACCCTAACCCGACACTCTAACCCTAACCCTAACCCTAACACCCTAACCCTAACCCTTACCCTAACCCTAACGCTATCCCTAATCGCAACACTAACCCTAACCTTTACCCTAACACGACACACTAACCCTAAACCTAACACAACATGTTAAGCCTAACCCTAACCCTTACCCTAACCCTAACCCGACAACAAACACCCTAAACCTAACCCTAACCCTAAGCCAAATCCTAACCATAACACGACATCCTAACCCTAATACTAACCCTAACCCAAACATGACAGCAGATACCCCAACTCTAACCCGACATCCAAACCCTAACCCTAAACCTCGCCCTAAACCTAACCCGACAACAGACACCCTAACCCTAACCCAACACCCCAAATCTAACCCGAACCCCTAACCCTAACCCGACAGCAGACGCCCTAACACTAATCCTAAAACTAAACCAACACCCAAAAGCTAACCCTAACACTTACCCGACACCCTAACCCTAAACCGACAGCAGACACCTTAACCCTAACCCTAACCATAACCCTAACCCTAACACTAAACCTAAACCCTAACACGACAGCAGACACCCTAACCCTAACCCTAACCCTCACCTGACACAAGACAACCTAACCCTAACCCGACACCCAAACCCTAATCCTAAATCTTACCCGAAACAAAAACCCTAACCTGACACGCTAACACGACGTCCTAAACAGAAATCCTAACCCGATATCCTAACACTAACCCAAGCCCTAAACTTAACCCTAACACTTACCCTAACCCTAACACTAACCCTAACACTTACCGGACACCCAAACACTAACCCTAACCCTAAAGCTAACCATGACCCTAACCCTAAACCTATCCCTAACTCTAACCCTAACCCTAACCCAAACACCCAAACCTTAAACATAACCCGACACCCTAATCTTACACCCAAAACATAACTGGAAATCCTAACCCGAAAACCTATACCTAACCCTAACTGGACACCCTAACCCTAACCATAACACGACACCCAAACCCTAACCCGACACCCTAACCCTAACATTAACCCTAACCCTAACACCCTAAACCTAACCCTAACCCTAACGAAATCCTAACCATAACATGATATCCTAACCCTAACACTAACGCTAACCCAACACCCAAAACCTAACTCTACCTGTTACCCAGAACCCTAACCCTAACATGACAGCAGACGCCCTAACCCTAACCCTAACCCTGAACCCAACCCGACACCAGACACCTAATCCCCAACTCTAACACGACACCCAAACACTAACCCAAAACCTAACCCTAAACCTAATACTAACCCTAACCCTATCGCTGAACTTAAACTTAACCCAACACCAAACACCCTCACCCTAACCCGACACCAGACACCCAAACACTAACCCTAACCCTAACCCTAACCCAACCCTAATCCTAAACCTAACCATAACCATAACCCTAACCCTAACCCTAACCCGACATCATACACCCTATCCCCAACCCTAACGCTAACCCATCAACAGACACCCTAACTCTAACCCTAACCCTAACCCGTCAACAGACACCCTAACTCTAACCCTAAACCTAACCCTAACCCTAACCCTAACCCTATACCTAACCTTAACCCTAACCCTAACCCTAACCTAACCCTAACCCTAACACCCTAAACCTAACCCTAACCCTAACCCAAATCCTAACCATAATACCACATCCTAACCCTATCACTAACGCTAAGCCAACACCCAAAACCTAACTCTAACTGTTACCCGGAACCGTAACCCTAACACGACAGCAGACGCCGTAACCCAAACCCTGAACCCAACCCGACACCAGACAGCCGAACCACAACTCTAACACGACACCCAAACACTAACCCAAAACCTAACCCTAAACCTAACCCTAACCCTAACCCTATCCCTAAACTTAACCTTAACCCGACACCAAACACCCTAACCCTAACCCGACACCAGACACCCAAACCCTAACCCTAACATGACACCCAAACACTAACCCTAACCCTAACCCTAACCCTAACCCGACACCCAAAATCTAACCCTAACCCGACACTCTAACCCTAACCCTAACTCTAACACCCTAACCCTAACCCTTACCCTAACCCTAACGCTATCCCTAACCGCAACACTAACCCAAACCCTAACCCTAACACAACACACTAACCCTAACCCTAACCCTAATATCCTAACCCTAACCCTTACCCTAACCCCAACGCTATCCCTAACCGCAACACTAACCCTAACCTGACACGCTAACACGACGTCCTAAACAGAAATCCTAACCCGATATCCTAACACTAACCCAAGCCGTAAACTTAACCCTAACACTTACCCTAACCCTAACACTACCCCTAAAACTTACTGGACACCCAAACACTAACCCTAACCCTAAACCTAACCATAACCCTAACCCTAAACCTATCCCTAACTCTAACCCTAACCCTAACCCTAACATGACACCTTAACCTTAAACCTAAACCGACACCCTAATCTTACTCCCAAAACATAACTGGAAATCCTAACCCGAATCCCTATACCTAACCCTAACTTGACACCCTAACCCTAACCATAACACGACACCCAAACCCTAACCCGACACCCTAAACCTAACCCAAACCCTAACCCTAACCCTATACCTAACCCAAATCCGAACCATAACACGACATCCTAACCCTAACACTAACGCTAACCCAACAACCAAAACCTAAATCTAACTGTTACCCGGAACCCTAACCCTAACATGACAGGAGACACCCTAACCCTAACCCTGAACCCAACCCGACACCAGACACCCAAATCCCAACTCTAACACGACACCCAAACACTAACCCAAAACCTAACCCAAAACCTAACCCTAACCCTAAACTTAACCTCAACCCGACACCAAACACCCTAACCCTAACCCGACACCAGACACCCAAACTCTAACCCTAACATGACACTCAAACACTAACCCTAACCCTAAAACTAACCCTAACACGACACCCAAAATCCAACCCTAACCCGACACTCTAACCCTAACCCTAACCCTAACACCCTAACCCTAACCCTTACCCTAACCCTAACGCTATCCCTAATCGCAACACTAACCCTAACCTTTACCCTAACACGACACACTAACCCTAAACCTAACACAACATGTTAAGCCTAACCCTAACCCTTACCCTAACCCTAACCCGACAACAAACACCCTAAACCTAACCCTAACCCTAAGCCAAATCCTAACCATAACACGACATCCTAACCCTAATACTAACCCTAACCCAAACATGACAGCAGATACCCCAACTCTAACCCGACATCCAAACCCTAACCCTAAACCTCGCCCTAAACCTAACCCGACAACAGACACCCTAACCCTAACCCAACACCCCAAATCTAACCCGAACCCCTAACCCTAACCCGACAGCAGACGCCCTAACACTAATCCTAAAACTAAACCAACACCCAAAAGCTAACCCTAACACTTACCCGACACCCTAACCCTAAACCGACAGCAGACACCTTAACCCTAACCCTAACCATAACCCTAACCCTAACACTAAACCTAAACCCTAACACGACAGCAGACACCCTAACCCTAACCCTAACCCTCACCTGACACAAGACAACCTAACCCTAACCCGACACCCAAACCCTAATCCTAAATCTTACCCGAAACAAAAACCCTAACCTGACACGCTAACACGACGTCCTAAACAGAAATCCTAACCCGATATCCTAACACTAACCCAAGCCCTAAACTTAACCCTAACACTTACCCTAACCCTAACACTAACCCTAACACTTACCGGACACCCAAACACTAACCCTAACCCTAAACCTAACCATGACCCTAACCCTAAACCTATCCCTAACTCTAACCCTAACCCTAACCCAAACACCCAAACCTTAAACATAACCCGACACCCTAATCTTACACCCAAAACATAACTGGAAATCCTAACCCGAAAACCTATACCTAACCCTAACTGGACACCCTAACCCTAACCATAACACGACACCCAAACCCTAACCCGACACCCTAACCCTAACATTAACCCTAACCCTAACACCCTAAACCTAACCCTAACCCTAACGAAATCCTAACCATAACATGATATCCTAACCCTAACACTAACGCTAACCCAACACCCAAAACCTAACTCTACCTGTTACCCAGAACCCTAACCCTAACATGACAGCAGACGCCCTAACCCTAACCCTAACCCTGAACCCAACCCGACACCAGACACCTAATCCCCAACTCTAACACGACACCCAAACACTAACCCAAAACCTAACCCTAAATCTAATCCTAACCCTAACCCTATCGCTGAACTTAAACGTAACCCGACACCAAACACCCTAACCCTAACCCGACACCAGACACCCAAACACTAACCCTAACATGACACCCAAACACTAACCCTAACCCTAACCCTAACCCAACCCTAATCCTAAACCTAACCATAACCATAACCCTAACCCTAACCCTAACCCGACATCAGACACCCTATCCCCAACCCTAACCCTAACCCATCAACAGACACCCTAACTCTAACCCTAACCCTAACCCGTCAACAGACACCCTAACTCTAACCCTAAACCTAACCCTAACCCTAACCCTAACCCTATACCTAACCTTAACCCTAACCCTAACCCTAACCTAACCCTAACCCTAACACCCTAAACCTAACCCTAACCCTAACCCAAATCCTAACCATAACACCACATCCTAACCCTATCACTAACGCTAAGCCAACACCCAAAACCTAACTCTAACTGTTACCCGGAACCGTAACCCTAACACGACGGCAGACGCCGTAACCCAAACCCTGAACACAACCCGACACCAGACAGCCGAACCCCAACTCTAACACGACACCCAAACACTAACCCAAAACCTAACCCTAAACCTAACCCTAACCCTAACCCTATCCCTAAACTTAACCTTAACCCGACACCAAACACCCTAACCCTAACCCGACACCAGACACCCAAACCCTAACCCTAACATGACACCCAAACACTAACCCTAACCCTAACCCTAACCCGACACCCAAAATCTAACCCTAACCCGACACTCTAACCCTAACCCTAACTCTAACACCCTAACCCTAACCCTTACCCTAACCCTAACGCTATCCCTAACCGCAACACTAACCCTAACCCTAACCCTAACACAACACACTAACCCTAACCCTAACCCTAACATCCTAACCCTAACCCTTACCCTAACCCTAACGCTATCCCTAACCGCAACACTAACCCTAACCCGACACGCTAACACGACGTCCTAAACAGAAATCCTAACCCGATATCCTAACACTAACCCAAGCCGTAAACTTAACCCTAACACTTACCCTAACCCTAACACTACCCCTAACACTTACTGGACACCCAAACACTAACCCTAACCCTAAACCTAACCATAACCCTAACCCTAAACCTATCCCTAACTCTAACCCTAACCCTAACCCTAACACGACACCTTAACCTTAAACCTAAACCGACACCCTAATCTTACTCCCAAAACATAACTGGAAATCCTAACCCGAAACCCTATACCTAACCCTAACTGGACACCCTAACCCTAACCATAACACGACACCCAAACCCTAACCCGACACCCTAACCCTAACATTAACCCTAACCCTAACACCCTAAACCCAACCCTAACCCTAACGAAATCCTAACAATAACATGATATCCTAACCCTAACACTAACGCTAACCCAACACCGAAAACCTAACTCTACCTGTTACCCAGAACCCTAACCCGAACATGACAGCAGACGCCCTAACCCTAACCCTAACCCTGAACCCAACCCGACACCAGACACCTAATCCCCAACTCTAACACGACACCCAAACACTAACCCAAAACCTAACCCTAACCCTAACCCTAACCCTAACCCTAACCCTATACCTAACCTTAACCCTAACCCTAACCCTAACCCCTAACCCTAACCCTAACCCTAACACCATAAACCTAACCCTAACCCTAACCCAAATCCTAACCATAACACGACATCCTAACCCTATCACTGACGCTAACCCAACACCCAAAACCTAACTCTAACTGTTACCCGGAACCCTAACCCTAGCACGACAGCAGACGCCCTAACCCTAACCATGAACCCAACCCGACACCAGACACCCAATCCCCAACTCTAAAACGACACCCAGACACTAACCCAAAACCTAACCCTAAACCTAACCCTAACCCTATCCCTAAACTTAACCTTAACTCGCCACCAAACACCCTAACCCAAACCCGACACCAGACACCCAAACCCTAACCCAAACATGACACCCAAACACTAACCCTAACCCTAACCCTAACCCTAACCCGACACCCAAAATCTAACCGTAACCCGACACTCTAACCCTAACCCTAACCCTAACATCCTAACCATAACCCTAACGCTAACCCTAACCGCAACACTAACCCTAACCCTAACACGACACACTAACCCTAAACCTAACACAACATGTTAAGCTTAACACTAACCCTTACCCTAACCCTAACCCAACAACAGACACCCTAACCCTAATCCTAACCCAACACCCAAAACCAAACCCGAACACTTACCTGAACCCCTAACCCTAACCCGACAGCAGACGCCCTAAACCTAACCCTAAACCTAACCATAACCCTAACCCTAAGCCTAAGCCTAACCGGACATCAGACACCCTAACCCCAACCCTAACCCTAACCCGTCAACAGACACCCTAACTCTAACCCTAACCCTAACCCAACACACAAAACCTAAGCCTAACACTTACCCGAATCCCTAAACCTAACCCGACACCAGACACCCTAACTCTAACCCTAAACTTAACCCCAACCCGACAACAGACACCCTAACCCTAACCCTAAACCTAACCCAACACCCAAAAGCTAACCCTAAAACTTACCCGACACCCTAACCCTAAACCGACAGCAGACACCTTAACCCTAACCCTAACCATAACCCTAACCCTAACACTTCGCTAACCCAACACCCAAAACCTAACTCTACCTGTTACCCAGAACCCTAACCCTAACATGACAGCAGACGTGCAAACCCTAACCCTAACCCTGAACACAACCCGACACCAGACACCCAATCCCCAACTCTAACACGACACCCAAACACTAACCCAAAACCTAACCCTAAACCTAATCCTAACCCTAACCCTATCGCTAAACTTAAACTTAACCCGACACCAAACACCCTAACCCTAACCCGACACCAGACACCCAAACACTAACCCTAACATGACACCCAAACACTAACCCTAACCCTAACCCTAACCCAAAGCCTAACTCTAACCTTAACCCGACACCCAAAATCTAACCCTAACCCGACACTCTAACCCTAACCTGTACCCTAAACCTAATGCTATCCCTAACCGCAACACTAACCCTAACCCTATCCCTAACATGACACAATAACCCTAAAGCTAACACAACATGTTAAGCCTAACCCTAACCCTTACCCTAACCCTAACCCGACAACAAACACCCTAAACCTAACCGTAACCCTAAGCCAAATCCTAACAATAACACGACATCCTGACCCTAACACTAACCCTAACCTTCACACGACAGCACACACCCCAACTCTAACCCGACATCGAAACCCTAACCCTAAACCTCACCCTAACCCTAACCCGACAACAGAAACCCTAACCCTAACCCTAAGCCAACACCCAAAACCTAACCCGAACACTTACCCGAACCCCTAACCCTAACCCGACAGCAGACGCCCTTACCCTAACCCTAAACCTAACCATAACCATGACCCCAACTCTAACCTGATATCAGACACCCTAACCCCAACCCTAACCCTATCCCGTCAACAGACACCCTAACCCTAAACCTAAACCTAACCCAACACCCAAAACCGAACCCTAACACTTACCCGACACCCTAACCCTAACCCTAACCCGTCAACAGACACCCTAACCCTAACCCTAACCCAACACACAACACCTAACCCTAACACTTACCCGAATCCCTAAACCTAACCCGACACAAGACACCTTAACCCCAACACTAACCTTAACCCTAACGCGACAACAGACAACCTAACCCTAATCCTAAACCTAACCCAACACCCAAAAGCTAACCCCAACACTTACCCGACACTCTAACCCTAACCCGACAGCAGACGCCCTTACCCTAACCCTAAACCTAACCATAACCATAACCCCAAATCTAACCCGATATCAGACACCCTAACCCCAACCCTAACCCTAACCCGTCAACAGACACCCTAACCCTAAACCTAAACCTAACCCAACACCCAAAACCGAACCCTAACACTTACCCGACACCCTAACCCTAACCCTAACCCGTCAACAGACACCCTAACCCTAACCCTAACCCAACACACAGAACCTAACCCTAACACTTACCCGAATCCCTAAACCTAACCCGACACAAGACACCTTAACCCCAACACTAACCTTAACCCTAACGCGACAACAGACAACCTAACCCTAATCCTAAACCTAACCCAACACCCAAAAGCTAACCCCAACACTTACCCGACACCCTAACCCTAACCCGACAACAGACACCTTAACCCTAACCCTAAACATAACCCTAACCCTAACACTAAACCTAAACCCTAACACGACAGCAGACACCCAGCCCTAACCCTAACACTCACCTGACACAAGACAACCTAACCCTAAGCCGACACCCAAACCCTAATCCTAACTCTTACCCGAAACACTAACCCTAACCTGACACGCTAACACGACGTCCTAAACAGAAATCCTAACCCGATATCCTAACACTAACCCAAGCCGTAAACTTAACCCTAACACTTACCCTAACCCTAACACTAACCCTAACACTTACCGGACACCCAAACACTAACCCTAACCCTAAACCTAACCATAACCCTAACCCTAAACCTATCCCTAACTCTAACCCTAACCCTAACCCAAACACCCAAACCTTAAACATAACCCGACACCCTAATCTTACACCCAAAACATAACTGGAAATCCTAACCCGAAAACCTATACCTAACCCTAACTGGACACCCTAACCCTAACCATAACACGACACCCAAACCCTAACCCGACACCCTAACCCTAACATTAACCCTAACCCTAACACCCTAAACCCAACCCTAACCCTAACGAAATCCTAACAATAACATGATATCCTAACCCTAAAACTAACGCTAACCCAACACCCAAAACCTAACTCTACCTGTTACCCAGAACCCTAACCCTAACATGACAGCAGACGCCCTAACCCTAAGCCTAACCCTGAACCCAACCCGACACCAGACACCTAATCCCCAACTCTAACACGACACCCAAACACTAACCCAAAACCTAACCCTAAGCCTAACCCTAACCCTAACCCTAACCCTATACCTAACCTTAACCCTAACCCTAACCCTAACCCGTAACCCTAACCCTAACCCTAACACCATAAACCTAACCCTAACCCTAACCCAAATCCTAACCATAACACGACATCCTAACCCTCTCACTGACGCTAACCCAACACCCAAAACCTAACTCTAACTGTTACCCGGAACCCTAACCCTAGCACGACAGCAGACGCCCTAACCCTAACCATGAACCCAACCCGACACCAGACACCCAATCCCCAACTCTAACACGACACCCAAACACTAACCCAAAACCTAACCCTAACCCTAACCCTAACCCTATCCCTAAACTTAACCTTAACTCGACACCAAACACCCTAACCCTAACCCGACACCAGACATCCAAACCCTAACCCTAACATGACACCCAAACACTAACCCTAACCCTAACCCTAACCCTAACCCGACACCCAAAATCTAACCCTAACCCGACACTCTAACCCTAACCCTAACCCTAACATCCTAACCCTAACCCTAACGCTAACCCTAACCGCAACACTAACCCTAACCCTAACACGACACACTAACCCTAAACCTAACACAACATGTTAAGCTTAACACTAACCCTTACCCTAACCCTAACCCAACAACAGACACCCTAACCCTAATCCTAACCCAACACCCAAAACCAAACCCGAACACTTACCCGAACCCCTAACCCTAACCCGACAGCAGACGCCCTAAACCTAACCCTAAACCTAACCATAACCCTAACCCTAAGCCTAACCCTAACCGGACATCAGACACCCTAACCCCATCCCTACCCCTAACCCGTCAACAGACACCCTAACTCTAACCCTAACCCTAACCCAACACACAAAACCTAAGCCTAACACTTACCCGAATCCCTAAACCTAACCCGACACCAGACACCCTAACTCTAACCCTAAACTTAACCCCAACCCGACAACAGACACCCTAACCCTAACCCTAAACCTAACCCAACACCCAAAACCTAACCCTAAAACTTACCCGACACCCTAACCCTAAACCGACAGCAGACACCTTAACCCTAACCCTAACCATAACCCTAACCCTAACACTTCGCTAACCCAACACCCAAAACCTAACTCTACCTGTTACCAAGAACCCTAACCCTAACATGACAGCAGACGCCCAAACCCTAACCCTAACCCTGAACACAACCCGACACCAGACACCCAATCCCCAACTCTAACACGACACCCAAACACTAACCCAAAACCTAACCCTAAACCTAATCCTAACCCTAACCCTATCGCTAAACTTAAACTTAACCCGACACCAAACACCCTAACCCTAACCCGACACCAGACACCCAAACACTAACCCTAACATGACACCCAAACACTAACCCTAACCCTAACCCTAACCCAAAGCCTAACTCTAACCTTAACCCGACACCCAAAATCTAACCCTAACCCGACACTCTAACCCTAACTTGTACCCTAAACCTAATGCTATCCCTAACCGCAACACTAACCCTAACCCTAACCCTAACATGACACAATAACCCTAAAGCTAACACAACATGTTAAGCCTAACCCCAACCCTTACCCTAACCCTAACCCGACAACAAACACCCTAAACCTAACCGTAACCCTAAGCCAAATCCTAACAATAACACGACATCCTAATCCTAACACTTACCCTAACCTTAACACGACAGCACACACCCCAACTCTAACCCGACATCCAAACCCTAACCCTAAACCTCACCCTAACCCTAACCCGACAACAGAAACCCTAACCCTAACCCTAAGCCAACACCCAAAACCTACCCGAACACTTACCCGAACCCCTAACCCTAACCCGACAGCAGACGCCCTTACCCTAACCCTAAACCTAACCATAACCATAACCCCAACTCTAACCCGATATCAGACACCCTAACCCCAACCCTAACCCTAACCCGTCAACAGACACCCTAACCCTAAACCTAAACCTAACCCAACACCCAAAACCGAACCCTAACACTTACCCGACACCCTAACCCTAACCCTAACCCGTCAACAGACACCCTAACCCTAACCCTAACCCAACACACAGAACCTAACCCTAACACTTACCCGAATCCCTAAACCTAACCCGACACAAGACACCTTAACCCCAACACTAACCTTAACCCTAACGCGACAACAGACAACCTAACCCTAATCCTAAACCTAACCCAACACCCAAAAGCTAACCCCAACACTTACCCGACACCCTAACCCTAACCCGACAGCAGACGCCCTTACCCTAACCCTAAACCTAACCATAACCATAACCCCAACTCTAACCCGATATCAGACACCCTAACCCCAACCCTAACCCTAACCCGTCAACAGACACCCTAACCCTAAACCTAAACCTAACCCAACACCCAAAACCGAACCCTAACACTTACCCGACACCCTAACCCTAACCCTAACCCGTCAACAGACACCCTAACCCTAACCCTAACCCAACACACAGAACCTAACCCTAACACTTACCCGAATCCCTAAACCTAACCCGACACAAGACACCTTAACCCCAACACTAACCTTAACCCTAACGCGACAACAGACAACCTAACCCTAATCCTAAACCTAACCCAACACCCAAAAGCTAACCCCAACACTTACCCGACACCCTAACCCTAACCCGACAACAGACACCTTAACCCTAACCCTAAACATAACCCTAACCCTAACACTAAACCTAAACCCTAACACGACAGCAGACACCCTGCCCTAACCCTAACACTCACCTGACACAAGACAACCTAACCCTAACCCGACACTAAAACCCTAATCCTAACTCTTACCCGAAACACTAACCCTAACCTGACACGCTAACACGACGTCCTAAACAGAAATCCTAACCCGATATCCTAACACTAACCCAAGCCGTAAACTTAACCCTAACACTTACCCTAACCCTAACACTAACCCTAACACTTACCGGACACCCAAACACTAACCCTAACCCTAAACCTAACCATAACCCTAACCCTAAACCTATCCCTAACTCTAACCCTAACCCTAACCCAAACACCCAAACCTTAAACATAACCCGACACCCTAATCTTACACCCAAAACATAACTGGAAATCCTAACCCGAAAACCTATACCTAACCCTAACTGGACACCCTAACCCTAACCATAACACGACACCCAAACCCTAACCCGACACCCTAACCCTAACATTAACCCTAACCCTAACACCCTAAACCCAACCCTAACCCTAACGAAATCCTAACAATAACATGATATCCTAACCCTAACACTAACGCTAACCCAACACCGAAAACCTAACTCTACCTGTTACCCAGAACCCTAACCCTAACATGACAGCAGACGCCCTAACCCTAACCCTAACCCTGAACCCAACCCGACACCAGACACCTAATCCCCAACTCTAACACGACACCCAAACACTAACCCAAAACCTAACCCTAAGCCTAACCCTAACCCTAACCCTAACCCTATACCTAACCTTAACCCTAACCCTAACCCTATCCCCTAACCCTAACCCTAACCCTAACACCATAAACCTAACCCTAACCCTAACCCAAATCCTAACCATAACACGACATCCTAACCCTATCACTGACGCTAACCCAACACCCAAAACCTAACTCTAACTGTTACCCGGAACCCTAACCCTAGCACGACAGCAGACGCCCTAACC
Organism: Giraffa tippelskirchi; assembly: GCF_054371585.1. Classification (NCBI taxonomy): domain Eukaryota; kingdom Metazoa; phylum Chordata; class Mammalia; order Artiodactyla; family Giraffidae; genus Giraffa; species Giraffa tippelskirchi. The sequence goes on from NC_137286.1 coordinate 70,248,853, forward strand.
CTAACCATGAACCCAACCCGACACCAGACACCCAATCCCCAACTCTAAAACGACACCCAGACACTAACCCAAAACCTAACCCTAAACCTAACCCTAACCCTATCCCTAAACTTAACCTTAACTCGCCACCAAACACCCTAACCCAAACCCGACACCAGACACCCAAACCCTAACCCTAACATGACACCCAAACACTAACCCTAACCCTAACCCTAACCCTAACCCGACACCCAAAATCTAACCGTAACCCGACACTCTAACCCTAACCCTAACCCTAACATCCTAACCATAACCCTAACGCTAACCCTAACCGCAACACTAACCCTAACCCTAACACGACACACTAACCCTAAACCAAACACAACATGTTAAGCTTAACACTAACCCTTACCCTAACCCTAACCCAACAACAGACACCCTAACCCTAATCCTAACCCAACACCCAAAACCAAACCCGAACACTTACCTGAACCCCTAACCCTAACCCGACAGCAGACGCCCTAAACCTAACCCTAAACCTAACCATAACCCTAACCCTAAGCCTAAGCCTAACCGGACATCAGACACCCTAACCCCAACCCTAACCCTAACCCGTCAACAGACACCCTAACTCTAACCCTAACCCTAACCCAACACACAAAACCTAAGCCTAACACTTACCCGAATCACTAAACCTAACCCGACACCAGACACCCTAACTCTAACCCTAAACTTAACCCCAACCCGACAACAGACACCCTAACCCTAACCCTAAACCTAACCCAACACCCAAAAGCTAACCCTAAAACTTACCCGACACCCTAACCCTAAACCGACAGCAGACACCTTAACCCTAACCCTAACCATAACCCTAACCCTAACACTTCGCTAACCCAACACCCAAAACCTAACTCTACCTGTTACCCAGAACCCTAACCCTAACATGACAGCAGACGCCCAAACCCTAACCCTAACCCTGAACACAACCCGACACCAGACACCCAATCCCCAACTCTAACACGACACCCAAACACTAACCCAAAACCTAACCCTAAACCTAATCCTAACCCTAACCCTATCGCTAAACTTAAACTTAACCCGACACCAAACACCCTAACCCTAACCCGACACCAGACACCCAAACACTAACCCTAACATGACACCCAAACACTAACCCTAACCCTAACCCTAACCCAAAGCCTAACTCTAACCTTAACCCGACACCCAAAATCTAACCCTAACCCGACACTCTAACCCTAACCTGTACCCTAAACCTAATGCTATCCCTAACCGCAACACTAACCCTAACCCTATCCGTAACATGACACAATAACCCTAAAGCTAAGACAACATGTTAAGCCTAACCCTAACCCTTACCCTAACCCTAACCCGACAACAAACACCCTAAACCTAACCGTAACCCTAAGCCAAATCCTAACAATAACACGACATCCTGACCCTAACACTAACCCTAACCTTCACACGACAGCACACACCCCAACTCTAACCCGACATCCAAACCCTAACCCTAAACCTCACCCTAACCCTAACCCGACAACAGAAACCCTAACCCTAATCCTAAGCCAACACCCAAAACCTAACCCGAACACTTACCCGAACCCCTAACCCTAACCCGACAGCAGACGCCCTTACCCTAACCCTAAACCTAACCATAACCATGACCCCAACTCTAACCTGATATCAGACACCCTAACCCCAACCCTAACCCTAACCCGTCAACAGACACCCTAACCCTAAACCTAAACCTAACCCAACACCCAAAACCGAACCCTAACACTTACCCGACACCCTAACCGTAACCCTAACCCGTCAACAGACACCCTAACCCTAACCCTAACCCAACACACAAAACCTAACCCTAACACTTACCCGAATCCCTAAACCTAACCCGACACAAGACACCTTAACCCCAACACTAACCTTAACCCTAACGCGACAACAGACAACCTAACCCTAATCCTAAACCTAACCCAACACCCAAAAGCTAACCCCAACACTTACCCGACACTCTAACCCTAACCCGACAGCAGACGCCCTTACCCTAACCCTAAACCTAACCATAACCATAACCCCAAATCTAACCCGATATCAGACACCCTAACCCCAACCCTAACCCTAACCCGTCAACAGACACCCTAACCCTAAACCTAAACCTAACCCAACACCCAAAACCGAACCCTAACACTTACCCGACACCCTAACCCTAACCCTAACCCGTCAACAGACACCCTAACCCTAACCCTAACCCAACACACAGAACCTAACCCTAACACTTACCCGAATCCCTAAACCTAACCCGACACAAGACACCTTAACCCCAACACTAACCTTAACCGTAACGCGACAACAGACAACCTAACCCTAATCCTAAACCTAACCCAACACCCAAAAGCTAACCCCAACACTTACCCGACACCCTAACCCTAAACCGACAGCAGACACCTTAACCCTAACCCTAACCATAACCCTAACACTAACACTAAACCTAAACCCTAACACGACAGCAGACACCCTATCCCTAACCCTAACCCTCACCTGACACAAGACAACCTAACCCTAACCCGACACCCAAACCCTAATCCTAAATCTTACCCGAAACAAAAACCCTAACCTGACACGCTAACACGACGTCCTAAACAGAAATCCTAACCCGATATCCTAACACTAACCCAAGCCGTAAACTTAACCCTAACACTTACCCTAACCCTAACACTAACCCTAACACTTACCGGACACCCAAACACTAAACCTAACCCTAAACCTAACCATGACCCTAACCCTAAACCTATCCCTAACTCTAACCCTAACCCTAACCCAAACACCCAAACCTTTACCAAAACCCGACACCCTAATCTTACACCCAAAACATAACTGGAAATCCTAACCCGAAAACCTATACCTAACCCTAACTGGACACCCTAACCCTAACCATAACACGACACCCAAACCCTAACCCGACACCCTAACCCTAACATTAACCCTAACCCTAACACCCTAAACCTAACCCTAACCCTAACGAAATCCTAACCATAACATGATATCCTAACCCTAACACTAACGCTAACCCAACACCCAAAACCTAACTCTACCTGTTACCCAGAACCCTAACCCTAACATGACAGCAGACGCGCAAACCCTAACCCTAACCTTGAACACAACCCGACACCAGACACCCAATCCCCAACTCTAACACGACACCCAAACACTAACCCAAAACCTAACCCTAAACCTAATCCTAACCCTAACCCTATCGCTAAACTTAAACTTAACCCGACACCAAACACCCTAACCCTAACCCGACACCAGACACCCAAACACTAACCCTAACATGACACCCAAACACTAACCCTAACCCTAACCCTAACCCAAAGCCTAACTCTAACCTTAACCCGACACCCAAAATCTAACCCTAACCCGACACTCTAACCCTAACCTGTACCCTAAACCTAATGCTATCCCTAACCGCAACACTAACCCTAACCCTATCCCTAACATGACACAATAACCCTAAAGCTAACACAACATGTTAAGCCTAACCCTAACCCTTACCCTAACCCTAACCCGACAACAAACACCCTAAACCTAACCGTAACCCTAAGCCAAATCCTAACAATAACACGACATCCTAATCCTAACACTTACCCTAACCTTAACACGACAGCACACACCCCAACTCTAACCCGACATCCAAACCCTAACCCTAAACCTCACCCTAACCCTAACCCGACAACAGAAACCCTAACCCTAACCCTAAGCCAACACCCAAAACCTACCCGAACACTTACCCGAACCCCTAACCCTAACCCGACAGCAGACGCCCTTACCCTAACCCTAAACCTAACCATAACCATAACCCCAACTCTAACCCGATATCAGACACCCTAACCCCAACCCTAACCCTAACCCGTCAACAGACACCCTAACCCTAAACCTAAACCTAACCCAACACCCAAAACCGAACCCTAACACTTACCCGACACCCTAACCCTAACCCTAACCCGTCAACAGACACCCTAACCCTAACCCTAACCCAACACACAGAACCTAACCCTAACACTTACCCGAATCCCTAAACCTAACCCGACACAAGACACCTTAACCCCAACACTAACCTTAACCCTAACGCGACAACAGACAACCTAACCCTAATCCTAAACCTAACCCAACACCCAAAAGCTAACCCCAACACTTACCCGACACCCTAACCCTAACCCGACAACAGACACCTTAACCCTAACCCTAAACATAACCCTAACCCTAACACTAAACCTAAACCCTAACACGACAGCAGACACCCTGCCCTAACCCTAACACTCACCTGACACAAGACAACCTAACCCTAATCCGACACCCAAACCCTAATCCTAACTCTTACCCGAAACACTAACCCTAACCTGACACGCTAACACGACGTCCTAAACAGAAATCCTAACCCGATATCCTAACACTAACCCAAGCCGTAAACTTAAACCTAACACTTACCCTAACCCTAACACTAACCCTAACACTTACCGGACACCCAAACACTAACCCTAACCCTAAACCTAACCATAACCCTAACCCTAAACCTATCCCTAACTCTAACCCTAACCCTAACCCAAACACCCAAACCTTAAACATAACCCGACACCCTAATCTTACACCCAAAACATAACTGGAAATCCTAACCCGAAAACCTATACCTAACCCTAACTGGACACCCTAACCCTAACCATAACACGACACCCAAACCCTAACCCGACACCCTAACCCTAACATTAACCCTAACCCTAACACCCTAAACCCAACCCTAACCCTAACGAAATCCTAACAATAACATGATATCCTAACCCTAACACTAACGCTAACCCAACACCGAAAACCTAACTCTACCTGTTACCCAGAACCCTAACCCTAACATGACAGCAGACGCCCTAACCCTAACCCTAACCCTGAACCCAACCCGACACCAGACACCTAATCCCCAACTCTAACACGACACCCAAACACTAACCCAAAACCTAACCCTAAGCCTAACCCTAACCCTAACCCTAACCCTATACCTAACCTTAACCCTAACCCTAACCCTAACCCCTAAACCTAACCCTAACCCTAACACCATAAACCTAACCCTAACCCTAACCCAAATCCTAACCATAACACGACATCCTAACCCTATCACTGACGCTAACCCAACACCCAAAACCTAACTCTAACTGTTACCCGGAACCCTAACCCTAGCACGACAGCAGACGCCCTAACCCTAACCATGAACCCAACCCGACACCAGACACCCAATCCCCAACTCTAAAACGACACCCAGACACTAACCCAAAACCTAACCCTAAACCTAACCCTAACCCTATCCCTAAACTTAACCTTAACTCCCACCAAACACCCTAACCCAAACCCGACACCAGACACCCAAACCCTAACCCTAACATGACACCCAAACACTAACCCTAACCCTAACCCTAACCCTAACCCGACACCCAAAATCTAACCGTAACCCGACACTCTAACCCTAACCCTAACCCTAACATCCTAACCATAACCCTAACGCTAACCCTAACCGCAACACTAACCCTAACCCTAACACGACACACTAACCCTAAACCTAACACAACATGTTAAGCTTAACACTAACCCTTACCCTAACCCTAACCCAACAACAGACACCCTAACCCTAATCCTAACCCAACACCCAAAACCAAACCCGAACACTTACCTGAACCCCTAACCCTAACCCGACAGCAGACGCCCTAAACCTAACCCTAAACCTAACCATAACCCTAACCCTAAGCCTAAGCCTAACCGGACATCAGACACCCTAACCCCAACCCTAACCCTAACCCGTCAACAGACACCCTAACTCTAACCCTAACCCTAACCCAACACACAAAACCTAAGCCTAACACTTACCCGAATCCCTAAACCTAACCCGACACCAGACACCCTAACTCTAACCCTAAACTTAACCCCAACCCGACAACAGACACCCTAACCCTAACCCTAAACCTAACCCAACACCCAAAAGCTAACCCTAAAACTTACCCGACACCCTAACCCTAAACCGACAGCAGACACCTTAACCCTAACCCTAACCATAACCCTAACCCTAACACTTCGCTAACCCAACACCCAAAACCTAACTCTACCTGTTACCCAGAACCCTAACCCTAACATGACAGCAGACGTGCAAACTCTAACCCTAACCCTGAACACAACCCGACACCAGACACCCAATCCCCAACTCTAACACGACACCCAAACACTAACCCAAAACCTAACCCTAAACCTAATCCTAACCCTAACCCTATCGCTAAACTTAAACTTAACCCGACACCAAACACCCTAACCCTAACCCGACACCAGACACCCAAACACTAACCCTAACATGACACCCAAACACTAACCCTAACCCTAACCCTAACCCAAAGCCTAACTCTAACCTTAACCCGACACCCAAAATCTAACCCTAACCCGACACTCTAACCCTAACCTGTACCCTAAACCTAATGCTATCCCTAACCGCAACACTAACCCTAACCCTATCCCTAACATGACACAATAACCCTAAAGCTAACACAACATGTTAAGCCTAACCCTAACCCTTACCCTAACCCTAACCCGACAACAAACACCCTAAACCTAACCGTAACCCTAAGCCAAATCCTAACAATAACACGACATCCTGACCCTAACACTAACCCTAACCTTCACACGACAGCACACACCCCAACTCTAACCCGACATCCAAACCCTAACCCTAAACCTCACCCTAACCCTAACCCGACAACAGAAACCCTAACCCTAATCCTAAGCCAACACCCAAAACCTAACCCGAACACTTACCCGAACCCCTAACCCTAACCCGACAGCAGACGCCCTTACCCTAACCCTAAACCTAACCATAACCATGACCCCAACTCTAACCTGATATCAGACACCCTAACCCCAACCCTAACCCTAACCCGTCAACAGACACCCTAACCCTAAACCTAAACCTAACCCAACACCCAAAACCGAACCCTAACACTTACCCGACACCCTAACCCTAACCCTAACCCGTCAACAGACACCCTAACCCTAACCCTAACCCAACACACAACACCTAACCCTAACACTTACCCGAATCCCTAAACCTAACCCGACACAAGACACCTTAACCCCAACACTAACCTTAACCCTAACGCGACAACAGACAACCTAACCCTAATCCTAAACCTAACCCAACACCCAAAAGCTAACCCCAACACTTACCCGACACTCTAACCCTAACCCGACAGCAGACGCCCTTACCCTAACCCTAAACCTAACCATAACCATAACCCCAAATCTAACCCGATATCAGACACCCTAACCCCAACCCTAACCCTAACCCGTCAACAGACACCCTAACCCTAAACCTAAACCTAACCCAACACCCAAAACCGAACCCTAACACTTACCCGACACCCTAACCCTAACCCTAACCCGTCAACAGACACCCTAACCCTAACCCTAACCCAACACACAGAACCTAACCCTAACACTTACCCGAATCCCTAAACCTAACCCGACACAAGACACCTTAACCCCAACACTAACCTTAACCCTAACGCGACAACAGACAACCTAACCCTAATCCTAAACCTAACCCAACACCCAAAAGCTAACCCCAACACTTACCCGACACCCTAACCCTAACCCGACAACAGACACCTTAACCCTAACCCTAAACATAACCCTAACCCTAACACTAAACCTAAACCCTAACACGACAGCAGACACCCAGCTCTAACCCTAACAATCACCTGACACAAGACAACCTAACCCTAACCCGACACCCAAACCCTAATCCTAACTCTTACCCGAAACACTAACCCTAACCTGACACGCTAACACGACGTCCTAAACAGAAATCCTAACCCGATATCCTAACACTAACCCAAGCCGTAAACTTAACCCTAACACTTACCCTAACCCTAACACTAACCCTAACACTTACCGGACACCCAAACACTAACCCTAACCCTAAACCTAACCATGACCCTAACCCTAAACCTATCCCTAACTCTAACCCTAACCCTAACCCAAACACCCAAACCTTAAACATAACCCGACACCCTTATCTTACACCCAAAACATAACTGGAAATCCTAACCCGAAAACCTATACCTAACCCTAACTGGACACCCTAACCCTAACCATAACACGACACCCAAACCCTAACCCGACACCCTAACCCTAACATTAACCCTAACCCTAACACCCTAAACCCAACCCTAACCCTAACGAAATCCTAACAATAACATGATATCCTAACCCTAACACTAACGCTAACCCAACACCCAAAACCTAACTCTACCTGTTACCCAGAACCCTAACCCTAACATGACAGCAGACGCCCTAACCCTAACCCTAACCCTGAACCCAACCCGACACCAGACACCTAATCCCCAACTCTCACACGACACCCAAACACTAACCCAAAACCTAACCCTAACCCTAACCCTAACCCTAACCCTAACCCTATACCTAACCTTAACCCTAACCCTAACCCTAACCCCTAAACCTAACCCTAACCCTAACACCATAAACCTAACCCTAACCCTAACCCAAATCCTAACCATAACACGACATCTTAACCCTATCACTGACGCTAACCCAACACCCAAAACCTAACTCTAACTGTTACCCGGAACCCTAACCCTAGCACGACAGCAGACGCCCTAACCCTAACCATGAACCCAACCCGACACCAGACACCCAATCCCCAGCTCTAACACGACACCCAAACACTAACCCAAAACCTAACCCTAAACCTAACCCTAACCCTATCCCTAAACTTAACCTTAAATCGACACCAAACACCCTAACCCTAACCCGACACCAGACACCCAAACCCTAACCCTAACATGACACCCAAACACTAACCCTAACCCTAACCCTAACCCTAACCCGACACCCAAAATCTAACCCTAACCCGACACTCTAACCCTAACCCTAACCCTAACATCCTAACCCTAACCCTAACGCTAACCCTAACCGCAACACTAACCCTAACCCTAACACGACACACTAACCCTAAACCTAACACAACATGTTAAGCTTAACACTAACCCTTACCCTAACCCTAACCCAACAACAGACACCCTAACCCTAATCCTAACCCAACACCCAAAACCAAACCCGAACACTTACCCGAACCCCTAACCCTAACCCGACAGCAGACGCCCTAAACCTAACCCTAAACCTAACCATAACCCTAACCCTAAGCCTAACCCTAACCGGACATCAGACACCCTAACCCCAACCCTAACCCTAACCCGTCAACAGACACCCTAACTCTAACCCTAACCCTAACCCAACACACAAAACCTAAGCCTAACACTTACCCGAATCCCTAAACCTAACCCGACACCAGACACCCTAACTCTAACCCTAAACTTAACCCCAACCCGACAACAGACACCCTAACCCTAACCCTAAACCTAACCCAACACCCAAAAGCTAACCCTAAAACTTACCCGACACCCTAACCCTAAACCGACAGCAGACACCTTAACCCTAACCCTAACCATAACCCTAACCCTAACACTTCGCTAACCCAACACCCAAAACCTAACTCTACCTGTTACCCAGAACCCTAACCCTAACATGACAGCAGACGCCCAAACCCTAACCCTAACCCTGAACACAACCCGACACCAGACACCCAATCCCCAACTCTAACACGACACCCAAACACTAACCCAAAACCTAACCCTAAACCTAATCCTAACCCTAACCCTATCGCTAAACTTAAACTTAACCCGACACCAAACACCCTAACCCTAACCCGACACCAGACACCCAAACACTAACCCTAACATGACACCCAAACACTAACCCTAACCCTAACCCTAACCCAAAGCCTAACTCTAACCTTAACCCGACACCCAAAATCTAACCCTAACCCGACACTCTAACCCTAACCTGTACCCTAAACCTAATGCTATCCCTAACCGCAACACTAACCCTAACCCTAACCCTAACATGACACAATAACCCTAAAGCTAACACAACATGTTAAGCCTAACCCTAACCCTTACCCTAACCCTAACCCGACAACAAACACCCTAAACCTAACCGTAACCCTAAGCCAAATCCTAACAATAACACGACATCCTAACCCTAACACTAACCCTAACCTTAACACGACAGCACACACCCCAACTCTAACCCGACATCCAAACCCTAACCCTAAACCTCACCCTAACCCTAACCCGACAACAGAAACCCTAACCCTAACCCTAAGCCAACACCCAAAACCTACCCGAACACTTACCCGAACCCCTAACCCTAACCCGACAGCAGACGCCCTTAACCTAACCCTAAACCTAACCATAACCATAACCCCAACTCTAACCCGATATCAGACACCCTAACCCCAACCCTAAACCTAACCCGTCAACAGACACCCTAACCCTAAACCTAAACCTAACCCAACACCCAAAACCGAACCCTAACACTTACCCGACACCCTAACACTAACCCTAACCCGTCAACAGACACCCTAACCCTAACCCTAACCCAACACACAAAACCTAACCCTAACACTTACCCGAATCCCTAAACCTAACCCGACACAAGACACCTTAACCCCAACACTAACCTTAACCGTAACGCGACAACAGACAACCTAACCCTAATCCTAAACCTAACCCAACACCCAAAAGCTAACCCCAACACTTACCCGACACCCTAACCCTAAACCGACAGCAGACACCTTAACCCTAACCCTAACCATAACCCTAACACTAACACTAAACCTAAACCCTAACACGACAGCAGACACCCTATCCCTAACCCTAACCCTCACCTGACACAAGACAACCTAACCCTAACCCGACACCCAAACCCTAATCCTAAATCTTACCCGAAACAAAAACCCTAACCTGACACGCTAACACGACGTCCTAAACAGAAATCCTAACCCGATATCCTAACACTAACCCAAGCCGTAAACTTAACCCTAACACTTACCCTAACCCTAACACTAACCCTAACACTTACCGGACACCCAAACACTAAACCTAACCCTAAACCTAACCATGACCCTAACCCTAAACCTATCCCTAACTCTAACCCTAACCCTAACCCAAACACCCAAACCTTTAACAAAACCCGACACCCTAATCTTACACCCAAAACATAACTGGAAATCCTAACCCGAAGACCTATACCTAACCCTAACTGGACACCCTAACCCTAACCATAACACGACACCCAAACCCTAACCCGACACCCTAACCCTAACATTAACCCTAACCCTAACACCCTAAACCTAACCCTAACCCTAACGAAATCCTAACCATAACATGATATCCTAACCCTAACACTAACGCTAACCCAACACCCAAAACCTAACTCTACCTGTTACCCAGAACCCTAACCCTAACATGACAGCAGACGCGCAAACCCTAACCCTAACCTTGAACACAACCCGACACCAGACACCCAATCCCCAACTCTAACACGACACCCAAACACTAACCCAAAACCTAACCCTAAACCTAATCCTAACCCTAACCCTATCGCTAAACTTAAACTTAACCCGACACCAAACACCCTAACCCTAACCCGACACCAGACACCCAAACACTAACCCTAACATGACACCCAAACACTAACCCTAACCCTAACCCTAACCCAAAGCCTAACTCTAACCTTAACCCGACACCCAAAATCTAACCCTAACCCGACACTCTAACCCTAACCTGTACCCTAAACCTAATGCTATCCCTAACCGCAACACTAACCCTAACCCTATCCCTAACATGACACAATAACCCTAAAGCTAACACAACATGTTAAGCCTAACCCTAACCCTTACCCTAACCCTAACCCGACAACAAACACCCTAAACCTAACCGTAACCCTAAGCCAAATCCTAACAATAACACGACATCCTGACCCTAACACTAACCCTAACCTTCACACGACAGCACACACCCCAACTCTAACCCGACATCGAAACCCTAACCCTAAACCTCACCCTAACCCTAACCCGACAACAGAAACCCTAACCCTAACCCTAAGCCAACACCCAAAACCTAACCCGAACACTTACCCGAACCCCTAACCCTAACCCGACAGCAGACGCCCTTACCCTAACCCTAAACCTAACCATAACCATGACCCCAACTCTAACCTGATATCAGACACCCTAACCCCAACCCTAACCCTAACCCGTCAACAGACACCCTAACCCTAAACCTAAACCTAACCCAACACCCAAAACCGAACCCTAACACTTACCCGACACCCTAACCCTAACCCTAACCCGTCAACAGACACCCTAACCCTAACCCTAACCCAACACACAACACCTAACCCTAACACTTACCCGAATCCCTAAACCTAACCCGACACAAGACACCTTAACCCCAACACTAACCTTAACCCTAACGCGACAACAGACAACCTAACCCTAATCCTAAACCTAACCCAACACCCAAAAGCTAACCCCAACACTTACCCGACACTCTAACCCTAACCCGACAGCAGACGCCCTTACCCTAACCCTAAACCTAACCATAACCATAACCCCAAATCTAACCCGATATCAGACACCCTAACCCCAACCCTAACCCTAACCCGTCAACAGACACCCTAACCCTAAACCTAAACCTAACCCAACACCCAAAACCGAACCCTAACACTTACCCGACACCCTAACCCTAACCCTAACCCGTCAACAGACACCCTAACCCTAACCCTAACCCAACACACAGAACCTAACCCTAACACTTACCCGAATCCCTAAACCTAACCCGACACAAGACACCTTAACCCCAACACTAACCTTAACCCTAACGCGACAACAGACAACCTAACCCTAATCCTAAACCTAACCCAACACCCAAAAGCTAACCCCAACACTTACCCGACACCCTAACCCTAACCCGACAACAGACACCTTAACCCTAACCCTAAACATAACCCTAACCCTAACACTAAACCTAAACCCTAACACGACAGCAGACACCCAGCTCTAACCCTAACAATCACCTGACACAAGACAACCTAACCCTAACCCGACACCCAAACCCTAATCCTAACTCTTACCCGAAACACTAACCCTAACCTGACACGCTAACACGACGTCCTAAACAGAAATCCTAACCCGATATCCTAACACTAACCCAAGCCGTAAACTTAACCCTAACACTTACCCTAACCCTCACACTAACCCTAACACTTACCGGACACCCAAACACTAACCCTAACCCTAAACCTAACCATGACCCTAACCCTAAACCTATCCCTAACTCTAACCCTAACCCTAACCCAAACACCCAAACCTTAAACATAACCCGACACCCTTATCTTACACCCAAAACATAACTGGAAATCCTAACCCGAAAACCTATACCTAACCCTAACTGGACACCCTAACCCTAACCATAACACGACACCCAAACCCTAACCCGACACCCTAACCCTAACATTAACCCTAACCCTAACACCCTAAACCCAACCCTAACCCTAACGAAATCCTAACAATAACATGATATCCTAACCCTAACACTAACGCTAACCCAACACCCAAAACCTAACTCTACCTGTTACCCAGAACCCTAACCCTAACATGACAGCAGACGCCCTAACCCTAACCCTAACCCTGAACCCAACCCGACACCAGACACCTAATCCCCAACTCTCACACGACACCCAAACACTAACCCAAAACCTAACCCTAACCCTAACCCTAACCCTAACCCTAACCCTATACCTAACCTTAACCCTAACCCTAACCCTAACCCCTAAACCTAACCCTAACCCTAACACCATAAACCTAACCCTAACCCTAACCCAAATCCTAACCATAACACGACATCTTAACCCTATCACTGACGCTAACCCAACACCCAAAACCTAACTCTAACTGTTACCCGGAACCCTAACCCTAGCACGACAGCAGACGCCCTAACCCTAACCATGAACCCAACCCGACACCAGACACCCAATCCCCAGCTCTAACACGACACCCAAACACTAACCCAAAACCTAACCCTAAACCTAACCCTAACCCTATCCCTAAACTTAACCTTAAATCGACACCAAACACCCTAACCCTAACCCGACACCAGACACCCAAACCCTAACCCTAACATGACACCCAAACACTAACCCTAACCCTAACCCTAACCCTAACCCGACACCCAAAATCTAACCCTAACCCGACACTCTAACCCTAACCCTAACCCTAACATCCTAACCCTAACCCTAACGCTAACCCTAACCGCAACACTAACCCTAACCCTAACACGACACACTAACCCTAAACCTAACACAACATGTTAAGCTTAACACTAACCCTTACCCTAACCCTAACCCAACAACAGACACCCTAACCCTAATCCTAACCCAACACCCAAAACCAAACCCGAACACTTACCCGAACCCCTAACCCTAACCCGACAGCAGACGCCCTAAACCTAACCCTAAACCTAACCATAACCCTAACCCTAAGCCTAACCCTAACCGGACATCAGACACCCTAACCCCAACCCTAACCCTAACCCGTCAACAGACACCCTAACTCTAACCCTAACCCTAACCCAACACACAAAACCTAAGCCTAACACTTACCCGAATCCCTAAACCTAACCCGACACCAGACACCCTAACTCTAACCCTAAACTTAACCCCAACCCGACAACAGACACCCTAACCCTAACCCTAAACCTAACCCAACACCCAAAAGCTAACCCTAAAACTTACCCGACACCCTAACCCTAAACCGACAGCAGACACCTTAACCCTAACCCTAACCATAACCCTAACCCTAACACTTCGCTAACCCAACACCCAAAACCTAACTCTACCTGTTACCCAGAACCCTAACCCTAACATGACAGCAGACGCCCAAACCCTAACCCTAACCCTGAACACAACCCGACACCAGACACCCAATCCCCAACTCTAACACGACACCCAAACACTAACCCAAAACCTAACCCTAAACCTAATCCTAACCCTAACCCTATCGCTAAACTTAAACTTAACCCGACACCAAACACCCTAACCCTAACCCGACACCAGACACCCAAACACTAACCCTAACATGACACCCAAACACTAACCCTAACCCTAACCCTAACCCAAAGCCTAACTCTAACCTTAACCCGACACCCAAAATCTAACCCTAACCCGACACTCTAACCCTAACCTGTACCCTAAACCTAATGCTATCCCTAACCGCAACACTAACCCTAACCCTAACCCTAACATGACACAATAACCCTAAAGCTAACACAACATGTTAAGCCTAACCCTAACCCTTACCCTAACCCTAACCCGACAACAAACACCCTAAACCTAACCGTAACCCTAAGCCAAATCCTAACAATAACACGACATCCTAACCCTAACACTAACCCTAACCTTAACACGACAGCACACACCCCAACTCTAACCCGACATCCAAACCCTAACCCTAAACCTCACCCTAACCCTAACCCGACAACAGAAACCCTAACCCTAACCCTAAGCCAACACCCAAAACCTACCCGAACACTTACCCGAACCCCTAACCCTAACCCGACAGCAGACGCCCTTAACCTAACCCTAAACCTAACCATAACCATAACCCCAACTCTAACCCGATATCAGACACCCTAACCCCAACCCTAAACCTAACCCGTCAACAGACACCCTAACCCTAAACCTAAACCTAACCCAACACCCAAAACCGAACCCTAACACTTACCCGACACCCTAACACTAACCCTAACCCGTCAACAGACACCCTAACCCTAACCCTAACCCAACACACAAAACCTAACCCTAACACTTACCCGAATCCCTAAACCTAACCCGACACAAGACACCTTAACCCCAACACTAACCTTAACCGTAACGCGACAACAGACAACCTAACCCTAATCCTAAACCTAACCCAACACCCAAAAGCTAACCCCAACACTTACCCGACACCCTAACCCTAAACCGACAGCAGACACCTTAACCCTAACCCTAACCATAACCCTAACACTAACACTAAACCTAAACCCTAACACGACAGCAGACACCCTATCCCTAACCCTAACCCTCACCTGACACAAGACAACCTAACCCTAACCCGACACCCAAACCCTAATCCTAAATCTTACCCGAAACAAAAACCCTAACCTGACACGCTAACACGACGTCCTAAACAGAAATCCTAACCCGATATCCTAACACTAACCCAAGCCGTAAACTTAACCCTAACACTTACCCTAACCCTAACACTAACCCTAACACTTACCGGACACCCAAACACTAAACCTAACCCTAAACCTAACCATGACCCTAACCCTAAACCTATCCCTAACTCTAACCCTAACCCTAACCCAAACACCCAAACCTTTAACAAAACCCGACACCCTAATCTTACACCCAAAACATAACTGGAAATCCTAACCCGAAGACCTATACCTAACCCTAACTGGACACCCTAACCCTAACCATAACACGACACCCAAACCCTAACCCGACACCCTAACCCTAACATTAACCCTAACCCTAACACCCTAAACCTAACCCTAACCCTAACGAAATCCTAACCATAACATGATATCCTAACCCTAACACTAACGCTAACCCAACACCCAAAACCTAACTCTACCTGTTACCCAGAACCCTAACCCTAACATGACAGCAGACGCGCAAACCCTAACCCTAACCTTGAACACAACCCGACACCAGACACCCAATCCCCAACTCTAACACGACACCCAAACACTAACCCAAAACCTAACCCTAAACCTAATCCTAACCCTAACCCTATCGCTAAACTTAAACTTAACCCGACACCAAACACCCTAACCCTAACCCGACACCAGACACCCAAACACTAACCCTAACATGACACCCAAACACTAACCCTAACCCTAACCCTAACCCAAAGCCTAACTCTAACCTTAACCCGACACCCAAAATCTAACCCTAACCCGACACTCTAACCCTAACCTGTACCCTAAACCTAATGCTATCCCTAACCGCAACACTAACCCTAACCCTATCCCTAACATGACACAATAACCCTAAAGCTAACACAACATGTTAAGCCTAACCCTAACCCTTACCCTAACCCTAACCCGACAACAAACACCCTAAACCTAACCGTAACCCTAAGCCAAATCCTAACAATAACACGACATCCTGACCCTAACACTAACCCTAACCTTCACACGACAGCACACACCCCAACTCTAACCCGACATCGAAACCCTAACCCTAAACCTCACCCTAACCCTAACCCGACAACAGAAACCCTAACCCTAACCCTAAGCCAACACCCAAAACCTAACCCGAACACTTACCCGAACCCCTAACCCTAACCCGACAGCAGACGCCCTTACCCTAACCCTAAACCTAACCATAACCATGACCCCAACTCTAACCTGATATCAGACACCCTAACCCCAACCCTAACCCTAACCCGTCAACAGACACCCTAACCCTAAACCTAAACCTAACCCAACACCCAAAACCGAACCCTAACACTTACCCGACACCCTAACCCTAACCCTAACCCGTCAACAGACACCCTAACCCTAACCCTAACCCAACACACAACACCTAACCCTAACACTTACCCGAATCCCTAAACCTAACCCGACACAAGACACCTTAACCCCAACACTAACCTTAACCCTAACGCGACAACAGACAACCTAACCCTAATCCTAAACCTAACCCAACACCCAAAAGCTAACCCCAACACTTACCCGACACTCTAACCCTAACCCGACAGCAGACGCCCTTACCCTAACCCTAAACCTAACCATAACCATAACCCCAAATCTAACCCGATATCAGACACCCTAACCCCAACCCTAACCCTAACCCGTCAACAGACACCCTAACCCTAAACCTAAACCTAACCCAACACCCAAAACCGAACCCTAACACTTACCCGACACCCTAACCCTAACCCTAACCCGTCAACAGACACCCTAACCCTAACCCTAACCCAACACACAGAACCTAACCCTAACACTTACCCGAATCCCTAAACCTAACCCGACACAAGACACCTTAACCCCAACACTAACCTTAACCCTAACGCGACAACAGACAACCTAACCCTAATCCTAAACCTAACCCAACACCCAAAAGCTAACCCCAACACTTACCCGACACCCTAACCCTAACCCGACAACAGACACCTTAACCCTAACCCTAAACATAACCCTAACCCTAACACTAAACCTAAACCCTAACACGACAGCAGACACCCAGCTCTAACCCTAACAATCACCTGACACAAGACAACCTAACCCTAACCCGACACCCAAACCCTAATCCTAACTCTTACCCGAAACACTAACCCTAACCTGACACGCTAACACGACGTCCTAAACAGAAATCCTAACCCGATATCCTAACACTAACCCAAGCCGTAAACTTAACCCTAACACTTACCCTAACCCTAACACTAACCCTAACACTTACCGGACACCCAAACACTAACCCTAACCCTAAACCTAACCATGACCCTAACCCTAAACCTATCCCTAACTCTAACCCTAACCCTAACCCAAACACCCAAACCTTAAACATAACCCGACACCCTTATCTTACACCCAAAACATAACTGGAAATCCTAACCCGAAAACCTATACCTAACCCTAACTGGACACCCTAACCCTAACCATAACACGACACCCAAACCCTAACCCGACACCCTAACCCTAACATTAACCCTAACCCTAACACCCTAAACCCAACCCTAACCCTAACGAAATCCTAACAATAACATGATATCCTAACCCTAACACTAACGCTAACCCAACACCCAAAACCTAACTCTACCTGTTACCCAGAACCCTAACCCTAACATGACAGCAGACGCCCTAACCCTAACCCTAACCCTGAACCCAACCCGACACCAGACACCTAATCCCCAACTCTCACACGACACCCAAACACTAACCCAAAACCTAACCCTAACCCTAACCCTAACCCTAACCCTAACCCTATACCTAACCTTAACCCTAACCCTAACCCTAACCCCTAAACCTAACCCTAACCCTAACACCATAAACCTAACCCTAACCCTAACCCAAATCCTAACCATAACACGACATCTTAACCCTATCACTGACGCTAACCCAACACCCAAAACCTAACTCTAACTGTTACCCGGAACCCTAACCCTAGCACGACAGCAGACGCCCTAACCCTAACCATGAACCCAACCCGACACCAGACACCCAATCCCCAGCTCTAACACGACACCCAAACACTAACCCAAAACCTAACCCTAAACCTAACCCTAACCCTATCCCTAAACTTAACCTTAAATCGACACCAAACACCCTAACCCTAACCCGACACCAGACACCCAAACCCTAACCCTAACATGACACCCAAACACTAACCCTAACCCTAACCCTAACCCTAACCCGACACCCAAAATCTAACCCTAACCCGACACTCTAACCCTAACCCTAACCCTAACATCCTAACCCTAACCCTAACGCTAACCCTAACCGCAACACTAACCCTAACCCTAACACGACACACTAACCCTAAACCTAACACAACATGTTAAGCTTAACACTAACCCTTACCCTAACCCTAACCCAACAACAGACACCCTAACCCTAATCCTAACCCAACACCCAAAACCAAACCCGAACACTTACCCGAACCCCTAACCCTAACCCGACAGCAGACGCCCTAAACCTAACCCTAAACCTAACCATAACCCTAACCCTAAGCCTAACCCTAACCGGACATCAGACACCCTAACCCCAACCCTAACCCTAACCCGTCAACAGACACCCTAACTCTAACCCTAACCCTAACCCAACACACAAAACCTAAGCCTAACACTTACCCGAATCCCTAAACCTAACCCGACACCAGACACCCTAACTCTAACCCTAAACTTAACCCCAACCCGACAACAGACACCCTAACCCTAACCCTAAACCTAACCCAACACCCAAAAGCTAACCCTAAAACTTACCCGACACCCTAACCCTAAACCGACAGCAGACACCTTAACCCTAACCCTAACCATAACCCTAACCCTAACACTTCGCTAACCCAACACCCAAAACCTAACTCTACCTGTTACCCAGAACCCTAACCCTAACATGACAGCAGACGCCCAAACCCTAACCCTAACCCTGAACACAACCCGACACCAGACACCCAATCCCCAACTCTAACACGACACCCAAACACTAACCCAAAACCTAACCCTAAACCTAATCCTAACCCTAACCCTATCGCTAAACTTAAACTTAACCCGACACCAAACACCCTAACCCTAACCCGACACCAGACACCCAAACACTAACCCTAACATGACACCCAAACACTAACCCTAACCCTAACCCTAACCCAAAGCCTAACTCTAACCTTAACCCGACACCCAAAATCTAACCCTAACCCGACACTCTAACCCTAACCTGTACCCTAAACCTAATGCTATCCCTAACCGCAACACTAACCCTAACCCTAACCCTAACATGACACAATAACCCTAAAGCTAACACAACATGTTAAGCCTAACCCTAACCCTTACCCTAACCCTAACCCGACAACAAACACCCTAAACCTAACCGTAACCCTAAGCCAAATCCTAACAATAACACGACATCCTAACCCTAACACTAACCCTAACCTTAACACGACAGCACACACCCCAACTCTAACCCGACATCCAAACCCTAACCCTAAACCTCACCCTAACCCTAACCCGACAACAGAAACCCTAACCCTAACCCTAAGCCAACACCCAAAACCTACCCGAACACTTACCCGAACCCCTAACCCTAACCCGACAGCAGACGCCCTTACCCTAACCCTAAACCTAACCATAACCATAACCCCAACTCTAACCCGATATCAGACACCCTAACCCCAACCCTAAACCTAACCCGTCAACAGACACCCTAACCCTAAACCTAAACCTAACCCAACACCCAAAACCGAACCCTAACACTTACCCGACACCCTAACACTAACCCTAACCCGTCAACAGACACCCTAACCCTAACCCTAACCCAACACACAAAACCTAACCCTAACACTTACCCGAATCCCTAAACCTAACCCGACACAAGACACCTTAACCCCAACACTAACCTTAACCGTAACGCGACAACAGACAACCTAACCCTAATCCTAAACCTAACCCAACACCCAAAAGCTAACCCCAACACTTACCCGACACCCTAACCCTAAACCGACAGCAGACACCTTAACCCTAACCCTAACCATAACCCTAACACTAACACTAAACCTAAACCCTAACACGACAGCAGACACCCTATCCCTAACCCTAACCCTCACCTGACACAAGACAACCTAACCCTAACCCGACACCCAAACCCTAATCCTAAATCTTACCCGAAACAAAAACCCTAACCTGACACGCTAACACGACGTCCTAAACAGAAATCCTAACCCGATATCCTAACACTAACCCAAGCCGTAAACTTAACCCTAACACTTACCCTAACCCTAACACTAACCCTAACACTTACCGGACACCCAAACACTAAACCTAACCCTAAACCTAACCATGACCCTAACCCTAAACCTATCCCTAACTCTAACCCTAACCCTAACCCAAACACCCAAACCTTTAACAAAACCCGACACCCTAATCTTACACCCAAAACATAACTGGAAATCCAAACCCGAAGACCTATACCTAACCCTAACTGGACACCCTAACCCTAACCATAACACGACACCCAAACCCTAACCCGACACCCTAACCCTAACATTAACCCTAACCCTAACACCCTAAACCTAACCCTAACCCTAACGAAATCCTAACCATAACATGATATCCTAACCCTAACACTAACGCTAACCCAACACCCAAAACCTAACTCTACCTGTTACCCAGAACCCTAACCCTAACATGACAGCAGACGCGCAAACCCTAACCCTAACCTTGAACACAACCCGACACCAGACACCCAATCCCCAACTCTAACACGACACCCAAACACTAACCCAAAACCTAACCCTAAACCTAATCCTAACCCTAACCCTATCGCTAAACTTAAACTTAACCCGACACCAAACACCCTAACCCTAACCCGACACCAGACACCCAAACACTAACCCTAACATGACACCCAAACACTAACCCTAACCCTAACCCTAACCCAAAGCCTAACTCTAACCTTAACCCGACACCCAAAATCTAACCCTAACCCGACACTCTAACCCTAACCTGTACCCTAAACCTAATGCTATCCCTAACCGCAACACTAACCCTAACCCTATCCCTAACATGACACAATAACCCTAAAGCTAACACAACATGTTAAGCCTAACCCTAACCCTTACCCTAACCCTAACCCGACAACAAACACCCTAAACCTAACCGTAACCCTAAGCCAAATCCTAACAATAACACGACATCCTGACCCTAACACTAACCCTAACCTTCACACGACAGCACACACCCCAACTCTAACCCGACATCGAAACCCTAACCCTAAACCTCACCCTAACCCTAACCCGACAACAGAAACCCTAACCCTAACCCTAAGCCAACACCCAAAACCTAACCCGAACACTTACCCGAACCCCTAACCCTAACCCGACAGCAGACGCCCTTACCCTAACCCTAAACCTAACCATAACCATGACCCCAACTCTAACCTGATATCAGACACCCTAACCCCAACCCTAACCCTAACCCGTCAACAGACACCCTAACCCTAAACCTAAACCTAACCCAACACCCAAAACCGAACCCTAACACTTACCCGACACCCTAACCCTAACCCTAACCCGTCAACAGACACCCTAACCCTAACCCTAACCCAACACACAACACCTAACCCTAACACTTACCCGAATCCCTAAACCTAACCCGACACAAGACACCTTAACCCCAACACTAACCTTAACCCTAACGCGACAACAGACAACCTAACCCTAATCCTAAACCTAACCCAACACCCAAAAGCTAACCCCAACACTTACCCGACACTCTAACCCTAACCCGACAGCAGACGCCCTTACCCTAACCCTAAACCTAACCATAACCATAACCCCAAATCTAACCCGATATCAGACACCCTAACCCCAACCCTAACCCTAACCCGTCAACAGACACCCTAACCCTAAACCTAAACCTAACCCAACACCCAAAACCGAACCCTAACACTTACCCGACACCCTAACCCTAACCCTAACCCGTCAACAGACACCCTAACCCTAACCCTAACCCAACACACAGAACCTAACCCTAACACTTACCCGAATCCCTAAACCTAACCCGACACAAGACACCTTAACCCCAACACTAACCTTAACCCTAACGCGACAACAGACAACCTAACCCTAATCCTAAACCTAACCCAACACCCAAAAGCTAACCCCAACACTTACCCGACACCCTAACCCTAACCCGACAACAGACACCTTAACCCTAACCCTAAACATAACCCTAACCCTAACACTAAACCTAAACCCTAACACGACAGCAGACACCCAGCTCTAACCCTAACAATCACCTGACACAAGACAACCTAACCCTAACCCGACACCCAAACCCTAATCCTAACTCTTACCCGAAACACTAACCCTAACCTGACACGCTAACACGACGTCCTAAACAGAAATCCTAACCCGATATCCTAACACTAACCCAAGCCGTAAACTTAACCCTAACACTTACCCTAACCCTAACACTAACCCTAACACTTACCGGACACCCAAACACTAACCCTAACCCTAAACCTAACCATGACCCTAACCCTAAACCTATCCCTAACTCTAACCCTAACCCTAACCCAAACACCCAAACCTTAAACATAACCCGACACCCTTATCTTACACCCAAAACATAACTGGAAATCCTAACCCGAAAACCTATACCTAACCCTAACTGGACACCCTAACCCTAACCATAACACGACACCCAAACCCTAACCCGACACCCTAACCCTAACATTAACCCTAACCCTAACACCCTAAACCCAACCCTAACCCTAACGAAATCCTAACAATAACATGATATCCTAACCCTAACACTAACGCTAACCCAACACCCAAAACCTAACTCTACCTGTTACCCAGAACCCTAACCCTAACATGACAGCAGACGCCCTAACCCTAACCCTAACCCTGAACCCAACCCGACACCAGACACCTAATCCCCAACTCTCACACGACACCCAAACACTAACCCAAAACCTAACCCTAACCCTAACCCTAACCCTAACCCTAACCCTATACCTAACCTTAACCCTAACCCTAACCCTAACCCCTAAACCTAACCCTAACCCTAACACCATAAACCTAACCCTAACCCTAACCCAAATCCTAACCATAACACGACATCTTAACCCTATCACTGACGCTAACCCAACACCCAAAACCTAACTCTAACTGTTACCCGGAACCCTAACCCTAGCACGACAGCAGACGCCCTAACCCTAACCATGAACCCAACCCGACACCAGACACCCAATCCCCAGCTCTAACACGACACCCAAACACTAACCCAAAACCTAACCCTAAACCTAACCCTAACCCTATCCCTAAACTTAACCTTAAATCGACACCAAACACCCTAACCCTAACCCGACACCAGACACCCAAACCCTAACCCTAACATGACACCCAAACACTAACCCTAACCCTAACCCTAACCCTAACCCGACACCCAAAATCTAACCCTAACCCGACACTCTAACCCTAACCCTAACCCTAACATCCTAACCCTAACCCTAACGCTAACCCTAACCGCAACACTAACCCTAACCCTAACACGACACACTAACCCTAAACCTAACACAACATGTTAAGCTTAACACTAACCCTTACCCTAACCCTAACCCAACAACAGACACCCTAACCCTAATCCTAACCCAACACCCAAAACCAAACCCGAACACTTACCCGAACCCCTAACCCTAACCCGACAGCAGACGCCCTAAACCTAACCCTAAACCTAACCATAACCCTAACCCTAAGCCTAACCCTAACCGGACATCAGACACCCTAACCCCAACCCTAACCCTAACCCGTCAACAGACACCCTAACTCTAACCCTAACCCTAACCCAACACACAAAACCTAAGCCTAACACTTACCCGAATCCCTAAACCTAACCCGACACCAGACACCCTAACTCTAACCCTAAACTTAACCCCAACCCGACAACAGACACCCTAACCCTAACCCTAAACCTAACCCAACACCCAAAAGCTAACCCTAAAACTTACCCGACACCCTAACCCTAAACCGACAGCAGACACCTTAACCCTAACCCTAACCATAACCCTAACCCTAACACTTCGCTAACCCAACACCCAAAACCTAACTCTACCTGTTACCCAGAACCCTAACCCTAACATGACAGCAGACGCCCAAACCCTAACCCTAACCCTGAACACAACCCGACACCAGACACCCAATCCCCAACTCTAACACGACACCCAAACACTAACCCAAAACCTAACCCTAAACCTAATCCTAACCCTAACCCTATCGCTAAACTTAAACTTAACCCGACACCAAACACCCTAACCCTAACCCGACACCAGACACCCAAACACTAACCCTAACATGACACCCAAACACTAACCCTAACCCTAACCCTAACCCAAAGCCTAACTCTAACCTTAACCCGACACCCAAAATCTAACCCTAACCCGACACTCTAACCCTAACCTGTACCCTAAACCTAATGCTATCCCTAACCGCAACACTAACCCTAACCCTAACCCTAACATGACACAATAACCCTAAAGCTAACACAACATGTTAAGCCTAACCCTAACCCTTACCCTAACCCTAACCCGACAACAAACACCCTAAACCTAACCGTAACCCTAAGCCAAATCCTAACAATAACACGACATCCTAACCCTAACACTAACCCTAACCTTAACACGACAGCACACACCCCAACTCTAACCCGACATCCAAACCCTAACCCTAAACCTCACCCTAACCCTAACCCGACAACAGAAACCCTAACCCTAACCCTAAGCCAACACCCAAAACCTACCCGAACACTTACCCGAACCCCTAACCCTAACCCGACAGCAGACGCCCTTACCCTAACCCTAAACCTAACCATAACCATAACCCCAACTCTAACCCGATATCAGACACCCTAACCCCAACCCTAAACCTAACCCGTCAACAGACACCCTAACCCTAAACCTAAACCTAACCCAACACCCAAAACCGAACCCTAACACTTACCCGACACCCTAACACTAACCCTAACCCGTCAACAGACACCCTAACCCTAACCCTAACCCAACACACAAAACCTAACCCTAACACTTACCCGAATCCCTAAACCTAACCCGACACAAGACACCTTAACCCCAACACTAACCTTAACCCTAACGCGACAACAGACAACCTAACCCTAATCCTAAACCTAACCCAACACCCAAAAGCTAACCCCAACACTTACCCGACACCCTAACCCTAAACCGACAGCAGACACCTTAACCCTAACCCTAACCATAACCCTAACACTAACACTAAACCTAAACCCTAACACGACAGCAGACACCCTATCCCTAACCCTAACCCTCACCTGACACAAGACAACCTAACCCTAACCCGACACCCAAACCCTAATCCTAAATCTTACCCGAAACAAAAACCCTAACCTGACACGCTAACACGACGTCCTAAACAGAAATCCTAACCCGATATCCTAACACTAACCCAAGCCGTAAACTTAACCCTAACACTTACCCTAACCCTAACACTAACCCTAACACTTACCGGACACCCAAACACTAAACCTAACCCTAAACCTAACCATGACCCTAACCCTAAACCTATCCCTAACTCTAACCCTAACCCTAACCCAAACACCCAAACCTTTAACAAAACCCGACACCCTAATCTTACACCCAAAACATAACTGGAAATCCTAACCCGAAGACCTATACCTAACCCTAACTGGACACCCTAACCCTAACCATAACACGACACCCAAACCCTAACCCGACACCCTAACCCTAACATTAACCCTAACCCTAACACCCTAAACCTAACCCTAACCCTAACGAAATCCTAACCATAACATGATATCCTAACCCTAACACTAACGCTAACCCAACACCCAAAACCTAACTCTACCTGTTACCCAGAACCCTAACCCTAACATGACAGCAGACGCGCAAACCCTAACCCTAACCTTGAACACAACCCGACACCAGACACCCAATCCCCAACTCTAACACGACACCCAAACACTAACCCAAAACCTAACCCTAAACCTAATCCTAACCCTAACCCTATCGCTAAACTTAAACTTAACCCGACACCAAACACCCTAACCCTAACCCGACACCAGACACCCAAACACTAACCCTAACATGACACCCAAACACTAACCCTAACCCTAACCCTAACCCAAAGCCTAACTCTAACCTTAACCCGACACCCAAAATCTAACCCTAACCCGACACTCTAACCCTAACCTGTACCCTAAACCTAATGCTATCCCTAACCGCAACACTAACCCTAACCCTATCCCTAACATGACACAATAACCCTAAAGCTAACACAACATGTTAAGCCTAACCCTAACCCTTACCCTAACCCTAACCCGACAACAAACACCCTAAACCTAACCGTAACCCTAAGCCAAATCCTAACAATAACACGACATCCTGACCCTAACACTAACCCTAACCTTCACACGACAGCACACACCCCAACTCTAACCCGACATCGAAACCCTAACCCTAAACCTCACCCTAACCCTAACCCGACAACAGAAACCCTAACCCTAACCCTAAGCCAACACCCAAAACCTAACCCGAACACTTACCCGAACCCCTAACCCTAACCCGACAGCAGACGCCCTTACCCTAACCCTAAACCTAACCATAACCATGACCCCAACTCTAACCTGATATCAGACACCCTAACCCCAACCCTAACCCTAACCCGTCAACAGACACCCTAACCCTAAACCTAAACCTAACCCAACACCCAAAACCGAACCCTAACACTTACCCGACACCCTAACCCTAACCCTAACCCGTCAACAGACACCCTAACCCTAACCCTAACCCAACACACAACACCTAACCCTAACACTTACCCGAATCCCTAAACCTAACCCGACACAAGACACCTTAACCCCAACACTAACCTTAACCCTAACGCGACAACAGACAACCTAACCCTAATCCTAAACCTAACCCAACACCCAAAAGCTAACCCCAACACTTACCCGACACTCTAACCCTAACCCGACAGCAGACGCCCTTACCCTAACCCTAAACCTAACCATAACCATAACCCCAAATCTAACCCGATATCAGACACCCTAACCCCAACCCTAACCCTAACCCGTCAACAGACACCCTAACCCTAAACCTAAACCTAACCCAACACCCAAAACCGAACCCTAACACTTACCCGACACCCTAACCCTAACCCTAACCCGTCAACAGACACCCTAACCCTAACCCTAACCCAACACACAGAACCTAACCCTAACACTTACCCGAATCCCTAAACCTAACCCGACACAAGACACCTTAACCCCAACACTAACCTTAACCCTAACGCGACAACAGACAACCTAACCCTAATCCTAAACCTAACCCAACACCCAAAAGCTAACCCCAACACTTACCCGACACCCTAACCCTAACCCGACAACAGACACCTTAACCCTAACCCTAAACATAACCCTAACCCTAACACTAAACCTAAACCCTAACACGACAGCAGACACCCAGCTCTAACCCTAACAATCACCTGACACAAGACAACCTAACCCTAACCCGACACCCAAACCCTAATCCTAACTCTTACCCGAAACACTAACCCTAACCTGACACGCTAACACGACGTCCTAAACAGAAATCCTAACCCGATATCCTAACACTAACCCAAGCCGTAAACTTAACCCTAACACTTACCCTAACCCTCACACTAACCCTAACACTTACCGGACACCCAAACACTAACCCTAACCCTAAACCTAACCATGACCCTAACCCTAAACCTATCCCTAACTCTAACCCTAACCCTAACCCAAACACCCAAACCTTAAACATAACCCGACACCCTTATCTTACACCCAAAACATAACTGGAAATCCTAACCCGAAAACCTATACCTAACCCTAACTGGACACCCTAACCCTAACCATAACACGACACCCAAACCCTAACCCGACACCCTAACCCTAACATTAACCCTAACCCTAACACCCTAAACCCAACCCTAACCCTAACGAAATCCTAACAATAACATGATATCCTAACCCTAACACTAACGCTAACCCAACACCCAAAACCTAACTCTACCTGTTACCCAGAACCCTAACCCTAACATGACAGCAGACGCCCTAACCCTAACCCTAACCCTGAACCCAACCCGACACCAGACACCTAATCCCCAACTCTCACACGACACCCAAACACTAACCCAAAACCTAACCCTAACCCTAACCCTAACCCTAACCCTAACCCTATACCTAACCTTAACCCTAACCCTAACCCTAACCCCTAAACCTAACCCTAACCCTAACACCATAAACCTAACCCTAACCCTAACCCAAATCCTAACCATAACACGACATCTTAACCCTATCACTGACGCTAACCCAACACCCAAAACCTAACTCTAACTGTTACCCGGAACCCTAACCCTAGCACGACAGCAGACGCCCTAACCCTAACCATGAACCCAACCCGACACCAGACACCCAATCCCCAGCTCTAACACGACACCCAAACACTAACCCAAAACCTAACCCTAAACCTAACCCTAACCCTATCCCTAAACTTAACCTTAAATCGACACCAAACACCCTAACCCTAACCCGACACCAGACACCCAAACCCTAACCCTAACATGACACCCAAACACTAACCCTAACCCTAACCCTAACCCTAACCCGACACCCAAAATCTAACCCTAACCCGACACTCTAACCCTAACCCTAACCCTAACATCCTAACCCTAACCCTAACGCTAACCCTAACCGCAACACTAACCCTAACCCTAACACGACACACTAACCCTAAACCTAACACAACATGTTAAGCTTAACACTAACCCTTACCCTAACCCTAACCCAACAACAGACACCCTAACCCTAATCCTAACCCAACACCCAAAACCAAACCCGAACACTTACCCGAACCCCTAACCCTAACCCGACAGCAGACGCCCTAAACCTAACCCTAAACCTAACCATAACCCTAACCCTAAGCCTAACCCTAACCGGACATCAGACACCCTAACCCCAACCCTAACCCTAACCCGTCAACAGACACCCTAACTCTAACCCTAACCCTAACCCAACACACAAAACCTAAGCCTAACACTTACCCGAATCCCTAAACCTAACCCGACACCAGACACCCTAACTCTAACCCTAAACTTAACCCCAACCCGACAACAGACACCCTAACCCTAACCCTAAACCTAACCCAACACCCAAAAGCTAACCCTAAAACTTACCCGACACCCTAACCCTAAACCGACAGCAGACACCTTAACCCTAACCCTAACCATAACCCTAACCCTAACACTTCGCTAACCCAACACCCAAAACCTAACTCTACCTGTTACCCAGAACCCTAACCCTAACATGACAGCAGACGCCCAAACCCTAACCCTAACCCTGAACACAACCCGACACCAGACACCCAATCCCCAACTCTAACACGACACCCAAACACTAACCCAAAACCTAACCCTAAACCTAATCCTAACCCTAACCCTATCGCTGAACTTAAACTTAACCCGACACCAAACACCCTAACCCTAACCCAACACCAGACACCCAAACACTAACCCTAACATGACACCCAAACACTAACCCTAACCCTAAC
Source organism: Giraffa tippelskirchi (assembly GCF_054371585.1). Classification (NCBI taxonomy): domain Eukaryota; kingdom Metazoa; phylum Chordata; class Mammalia; order Artiodactyla; family Giraffidae; genus Giraffa; species Giraffa tippelskirchi. The sequence continues at coordinate 70,279,686 of NC_137286.1, forward strand.
CCTAACCCAAAGCCTAACTCTAACCTTAACCCGACACCCAAAATCTAACCCTAACCCGACACTCTAACCCTAACTTGTACCCTAAACCTAATGCTATCCCTAACCGCAACACTAACCCTAACCCTAACCCTAACATGACACAATAACCCTAAAGCTAACACAACATGTTAAGCCTAACCCCAACCCTTACCCTAACCCTAACCCGACAACAAACACCCTAAACCTAACCGTAACCCTAAGCCAAATCCTAACAATAACACGACATCCTAATCCTAACACTTACCCTAACCTTAACACGACAGCACACACCCCAACTCTAACCCGACATCCAAACCCTAACCCTAAACCTCACCCTAACCCTAACCCGACAACAGAAACCCTAACCCTAACCCTAAGCCAACACCCAAAACCTAACCCGAACACTTACCCGAACCCCTAACCCTAACCCGACAGCAGACGCCCTTACCCTAACCCTAAACCTAACCATAACCATAACCCCAACTCTAACCCGATATCAGACACCCTAACCCCAGCCCTAACCCTAACCCGTCAACAGACACCCTAACCCTAAACCTAAACCTAACCCAACACCCAAAACCGAACCCTAACACTTACCCGACACCCTAACCCTAACCCTAACCCGTCAACAGACACCCTAACCCTAACCCTAACCCAACACACAGAACCTAACCCTAACACTTACCCGAATCCCTAAACCTAACCCGACACAAGACACCTTAACCCCAACACTAACCTTAACCCTAACGCGACAACAGACAACCTAACCCTAATCCTAAACCTAACCCAACACCCAAAAGCTAACCCCAACACTTACCCGACACCCTAACCCTAACCCGACAACAGACACCTTAACCCTAACCCTAAACATAACCCTAACCCTAACACTAAACCTAAACCCTAACACGACAGCAGACACCCAGCCCTAACCCTAACACTCACCTGACACAAGACAACCTAACCCTAAGCCGACACCCAAACCCTAATCCTAACTCTTACCCGAAACACTAACCCTAACCTGACACGCTAACACGACGTCCTAAACAGAAATCCTAACCCGATATCCTAACACTAACCCAAGCCGTAAACTTAACCCTAACACTTACCCTAACCCTAACACTAACCCTAACACTTACCGGACACCCAAACACTAACCCTAACCCTAAACCTAACCATAACCCTAACCCTAAACCTATCCCTAACTCTAACCCTAACCCTAACCCAAACACCCAAACCTTAAACATAACCCGACACCCTAATCTTACACCCAAAACATAACTGGAAATCCTAACCCGAAAACCTATACCTAACCCTAACTGGACACCCTAACCCTAACCATAACACGACACCCAAACCCTAACCCGACACCCTAACCCTAACATTAACCCTAACCCTAACACCCTAAACCCAACCCTAACCCTAACGAAATCCTAACAATAACATGATATCCTAACCCTAAAACTAACGCTAACCCAACACCCAAAACCTAACTCTACCTGTTACCCAGAACCCTAACCCTAACATGACAGCAGACGCCCTAACCCTAACCCTAACCCTGAACCCAACCCGACACCAGACACCTAATCCCCAACTCTAACACGACACCCAAACACTAACCCAAAACCTAACCCTAACCCTAACCCTAACCCTAACCCTAACCCTATACCTAACCTTAACCCTAACCCTAACCCTAACCCGTAACCCTAACCCTAACCCTAACACCATAAACCTAACCCTAACCCTAACCCAAATCCTAACCATAACACGACATCCTAACCCTATCACTGACGCTAACCCAACACCCAAAACCTAAATCTAACTGTTACCCGGAACCCTAACCCTAGCACGACAGCAGACGCCCTAACCCTAACCATGAACCCAACCCGACACCAGACACCCAATCCCCAACTCTAACACGACACCCAAACACTAACCCAAAACCTAACCCTAACCCTAACCCTAACCCTATCCCTAAACTTAACCTTAACTCGACACCAAACACCCTAACCCTAACCCGACACCAGACATCCAAACCCTAACCCTAACATGACACCCAAACACTAACCCTAACCCTAACCCTAACCCTAACCCGACACCCAAAATCTAACCCTAACCCGACACTCTAACCCTAACCCTAACCCTAACATCCTAACCCTAACCCTAACGCTAACCCTAACCGCAACACTAACCCTAACCCTAACACGACACACTAACCCTAAACCTAACACAACATGTTAAGCTTAACACTAACCCTTACCCTAACCCTAACCCAACAACAGACACCCTAACCCTAATCCTAACCCAACACCCAAAACCAAACCCGAACACTTGCCCGAAGCCCTAACCCTAACCCGACAGCAGACGCCCTAAACCTAACCCTAAACCTAACCATAACCCTAACCCTAAGCCTAAACCCTAACCGGACATCAGACACCCTAACCCCATCCCTACCCCTAACCCATCAACAGATACCCTAACTCTAACCCTAACCCTAACCCAACACACAAAACCTAAGCCTAACACTTACCCGAATCCCTAAACCTAACCCGACACCAGACACCCTAACTCTAACCCTAAACTTAACCCCAACCCGACAACAGACACCCTAACCCTAACCCTAAACCTAACCCAACACCCAAAAGCTAACCCTAAAACTTACCCGACACCCTAACCCTAAACCGACAGCAGACACCTTAACCCTAACCCTAACCATAACCCTAACCCTAACACTTCGCTAACCCAACACCCAAAACCTAACTCTACCTGTTACCAAGAACCCTAACCCTAACATGACAGCAGACGCCCAAACCCTAACCCTAACCCTGAACACAACCCGACACCAGACACCCAATCCCCAACTCTAACACGACACCCAAACACTAACCCAAAACCTAACCCTAAACCTAATCCTAACCCTAACCCTATCGCTAAACTTAAACTTAACCCGACACCAAACACCCTAACCCTAACCCGACACCAGACACCCAAACACTAACCCTAACATGACACCCAAACACTAACCCTAACCCTAACCCTAACCCAAAGCCTAACTCTAACCTTAACCCGACACCCAAAATCTAACCCTAACCCGACACTCTAACCCTAACTTGTACCCTAAACCTAATGCTATCCCTAACCGCAACACTAACCCTAACCCTAACCCTAACATGACACAATAACCCTAAAGCTAACACAACATGTTAAGCCTAACCCCAACCCTTACCCTAACCCTAACCCGACAACAAACACCCTAAACCTAACCGTAACCCTAAGCCAAATCCTAACAATAACACGACATCCTAATCCTAACACTTACCCTAACCTTAACACGACAGCACACACCCCAACTCTAACCCGACATCCAAACCCTAACCCTAAACCTCACCCTAACCCTAACCCGACAACAGAAACCCTAACCCTAACCCTAAGCCAACACCCAAAACCTACCCGAACACTTACCCGAACCCCTAACCCTAACCCGACAGCAGACGCCCTTACCCTAACCCTAAACCTAACCATAACCATAACCCCAACTCTAACCCGATATCAGACACCCTAACCCCAACCCTAACCCTAACCCGTCAACAGACACCCTAACCCTAAAACTAAACCTAACCCAACACCCAAAACCGAACCCTAACACTTACCCGACACCCTAACCCTAACCCTAACCCGTCAACAGACACCCTAACCCTAACCCTAACCCAACACACAGAACCTAACCCTAACACTTACCCGAATCCCTAAACCTAACCCGACACAAGACACCTTAACCCCAACACTAACCTTAACCCTAACGCGACAACAGACAACCTAACCCTAATCCTAAACCTAACCCAACACCCAAAAGCTAACCCCAACACTTACCCGACACCCTAACCCTAACCCGACAGCAGACGCCCTTACCCTAACCCTAAACCTAACCATAACCATAACCCCAACTCTAACCCGATATCAGACACCCTAACCCCAACCCTAACCCTAACCCGTCAACAGACACCCTAACCCTAAACCTAAACCTAACCCAACACCCAAAACCGAACCCTAACACTTACCCGACACCCTAACCCTAACCCTAACCCGTCAACAGACACCCTAACCCTAACCCTAACCCAACACACAGAACCTAACCCTAACACTTACCCGAATCCCTAAACCTAACCCGACACAAGACACCTTAACCCCAACACTAACCTTAACCCTAACGCGACAACAGACAACCTAACCCTAATCCTAAACCTAACCCAACACCCAAAAGCTAACCCCAACACTTACCCGACACCCTAACCCTAACCCGACAACAGACACCTTAACCCTAACCCTAAACATAACCCTAACCCTAACACTAAACCTAAACCCTAACACGACAGCAGACACCCTGCCCTAACCCTAACACTCACCTGACACAAGACAACCTAACCCTAATCCGACACCCAAACCCTAATCCTAACTCTTACCCGAAACACTACCCCTAACCTGACACGCTAACACGACGTCCTAAACAGAAATCCTAACCCGATATCCTAACACTAACCCAAGCCGTAAACTTAACCCTAACACTTACCCTAACCCTAACACTAACCCTAACACTTACCGGACACCCAAACACTAACCCTAACCCTAAACCTAACCATAACCCTAACCCTAAACCTATCCCTAACTCTAACCCTAACCCTAACCCAAACACCCAAACCTTAAACATAACCCGACACCCTAATCTTACACCCAAAACATAACTGGAAATCCTAACCCGAAAACCTATACCTAACCCTAACTGGACACCCTAACCCTAACCATAACACGACACCCAAACCCTAACCCGACACCCTAACCCTAACATTAACCCTAACCCTAACACCCTAAACCCAACCCTAACCCTAACGAAATCCTAACAATAACATGATATCCTAACCCTAACACTAACGCTAACCCAACACCGAAAACCTAACTCTACCTGTTACCCAGAACCCTAACCCTAACATGACAGCAGACGCCCTAACCCTAACCCTAACCCTGAACCCAACCCGACACCAGACACCTAATCCCCAACTCTAACACGACACCCAAACACTAACCCAAAACCTAACCCTAAGCCTAACCCTAACCCTAACCCTAACCCTATACCTAACCTTAACCCTAACCCTAACCCTAACCCCTAAACCTAACCCTAACCCTAACACCATAAACCTAACCCTAACCCTAACCCAAATCCTAACCATAACACGACATCTTAACCCTATCACTGACGCTAACCCAACACCCAAAACCTAACTCTAACTGTTACCCGGAACCCTAACCCTAGCACGACAGCAGACGCCCTAACCCTAACCATGAACCCAACCCGACACCAGACACCCAATCCCCAACTCTAAAACGACACCCAGACACTAACCCAAAACCTAACCCTAAACCTAACCCTAACCCTATCCCTAAACTTAACCTTAACTCGCCACCAAACACCCTAACCCAAACCCGACACCAGACACCCAAACCCTAACCCTAACATGACACCCAAACACTAACCCTAACCCTAACCCTAACCCTAACCCGACACCCAAAATCTAACCGTAACCCGACACTCTAACCCTAACCCTAACCCTAACATCCTAACCATAACCCTAACGCTAACCCTAACCGCAACACTAACCCTAACCCTAACACGACACACTAACCCTAAACCTAACACAACATGTTAAGCTTAACACTAACCCTTACCCTAACCCTAACCCAACAACAGACACCCTAACCCTAATCCTAACCCAACACCCAAAACCAAACCCGAACACTTACCTGAACCCCTAACCCTAACCCGACAGCAGACGCCCTAAACCTAACCCTAAACCTAACCATAACCCTAACCCTAAGCCTAACCCTAACCGGACATCAGACACCCTAACCCCAACCCTAACCCTAACCCGTCAACAGACACCCTAACTCTAACCCTAACCCTAACCCAACACACAAAACCTAAGCCTAACACTTACCCGAATCCCTAAACCTAACCCGACACCAGACACCCTAACTCTAACCCTAAACTTAACCCCAACCCGACAACAGACACCCTAACCCTAACCCTAAACCTAACCCAACACCCAAAAGCTAACCCTAAAACTTACCCGACACCCTAACCCTAAACCGACAGCAGACACCTTAACCCTAACCCTAACCATAACCCTAACCCTAACACTTCGCTAACCCAACACCCAAAACCTAACTCTACCTGTTACCCAGAACCCTAACCCTAACATGACAGCAGACGTGCAAACTCTAACCCTAACCCTGAACACAACCCGACACCAGACACCCAATCCCCAACTCTAACACGACACCCAAACACTAACCCAAAACCTAACCCTAAACCTAATCCTAACCCTAACCCTATCGCTAAACTTAAACTTAACCCGACACCAAACACCCTAACCCTAACCCGACACCAGACACCCAAACACTAACCCTAACATGACACCCAAACACTAACCCTAACCCTAACCCTAACCCAAAGCCTAACTCTAACCTTAACCCGACACCCAAAATCTAACCCTAACCCGACACTCTAACCCTAACCTGTACCCTAAACCTAATGCTATCCCTAACCGCAACACTAACCCTAACCCTATCCGTAACATGACACAATAACCCTAAAGCTAACACAACATGTTAAGCCTAACCCTAACCCTTACCCTAACCCTAACCCGACAACAAACACCCTAAACCTAACCGTAACCCTAAGCCAAATCCTAACAATAACACGACATCCTGACCCTAACACTAACCCTAACCTTCACACGACAGCACACACCCCAACTCTAACCCGACATCCAAACCCTAACCCTAAACCTCACCCTAACCCTAACCCGACAACAGAAACCCTAACCCTAATCCTAAGCCAACACCCAAAACCTAACCCGAACACTTACCCGAACCCCTAACCCTAACCCGACAGCAGACGCCCTTACCCTAACCCTAAACCTAACCATAACCATGACCCCAACTCTAACCTGATATCAGACACCCTAACCCCAACCCTAACCCTAACCCGTCAACAGACACCCTAACCCTAAACCTAAACCTAACCCAACACCCAAAACCGAACCCTAACACTTACCCGACACCCTAACCCTAACCCTAACCCGTCAACAGACACCCTAACCCTAACCCTAACCCAACACACAACACCTAACCCTAACACTTACCCGAATCCCTAAACCTAACCCGACACAAGACACCTTAACCCCAACACTAACCTTAACCCTAACGCGACAACAGACAACCTAACCCTAATCCTAAACCTAACCCAACACCCAAAAGCTAACCCCAACACTTACCCGACACTCTAACCCTAACCCGACAGCAGACGCCCTTACCCTAACCCTAAACCTAACCATAACCATAACCCCAAATCTAACCCGATATCAGACACCCTAACCCCAACCCTAACCCTAACCCGTCAACAGACACCCTAACCCTAAACCTAAACCTAACCCAACACCCAAAACCGAACCCTAACACTTACCCGACACCCTAACCCTAACCCTAACCCGTCAACAGACACCCTAACCCTAACCCTAACCCAACACACAGAACCTAACCCTAACACTTACCCGAATCCCTAAACCTAACCCGACACAAGACACCTTAACCCCAACACTAACCTTAACCCTAACGCGACAACAGACAACCTAACCCTAATCCTAAACCTAACCCAACACCCAAAAGCTAACCCCAACACTTACCCGACACCCTAACCCTAACCCGACAACAGACACCTTAACCCTAACCCTAAACATAACCCTAACCCTAACACTAAACCTAAACCCTAACACGACAGCAGACACCCAGCTCTAACCCTAACAATCACCTGACACAAGACAACCTAACCCTAACCCGACACCCAAACCCTAATCCTAACTCTTACCCGAAACACTAACCCTAACCTGACACGCTAACACGACGTCCTAAACAGAAATCCTAACCCGATATCCTAACACTAACCCAAGCCGTAAACTTAACCCTAACACTTACCCTAACCCTAACACTAACCCTAACACTTACCGGACACCCAAACACTAACCCTAACCCTAAACCTAACCATAACCCTAACCCTAAACCTATCCCTAACTCTAACCCTAACCCTAACCCAAACACCCAAACCTTAAACATAACCCGACACCCTAATCTTACACCCAAAACATAACTGGAAATCCTAACCCGAAAACCTATACCTAACCCTAACTGGACACCCTAACCCTAACCATAACACGACACCCAAACCCTAACCCGACACCCTAACCCTAAGATTAACCCTAACCCTAACACCCTAAACCCAACCCTAACCCTAACGAAATCCTAACAATAACATGATATCCTAACCCTAACACTAACGCTAACCCAACACCCAAAACCTAACTCTACCTGTTACCCAGAACCCTAACCCTAACATGACAGCAGACGCCCTAACCCTAACCCTAACCCTGAACCCAACCCGACACCAGACACCTAATCCCCAACTCTCACACGACACCCAAACACTAACCCAAAACCTAACCCTAACCCTAACCCTAACCCTAACCCTAACCCTATACCTAACCTTAACCCTAACCCTAACCCTAACCCCTAAACCTAACCCTAACCCTAACACCATAAACCTAACCCTAACCCTAACCCAAATCCTAACCATAACACGACATCTTAACCCTATCACTGACGCTAACCCAACACCCAAAACCTAACTCTAACTGTTACCCGGAACCCTAACCCTAGCACGACAGCAGACGCCCTAACCCTAACCATGAACCCAACCCGACACCAGACACCCAATCCCCAGCTCTAACACGACACCCAAACACTAACCCAAAACCTAACCCTAAACCTAACCCTAACCCTATCCCTAAACTTAACCTTAAATCGACACCAAACACCCTAACCCTAACCCGACACCAGACACCCAAACCCTAACCCTAACATGACACCCAAACACTAACCCTAACCCTAACCCTAACCCTAACCCGACACCCAAAATCTAACCCTAACCCGACACTCTAACCCTAACCCTAACCCTAACATCCTAACCCTAACCCTAACGCTAACCCTAACCGCAACACTAACCCTAACCCTAACACGACACACTAACCCTAAACCTAACACAACATGTTAAGCTTAACACTAACCCTTACCCTAACCCTAACCCAACAACAGACACCCTAACCCTAATCCTAACCCAACACCCAAAACCAAACCCGAACACTTACCCGAACCCCTAACCCTAACTCGACAGCAGACGCCCTAAACCTAACCCTAAACCTAACCATAACCCTAACCCTAAGCCTAACCCTAACCGGACATCAGACACCCTAACCCCAACCCTAACCCTAACCCGTCAACAGACACCCTAACTCTAACCCTAACCCTAACCCAACACACAAAACCTAAGCCTAACACTTACCCGAATCCCTAAACCTAACCCGACACCAGACACCCTAACTCTAACCCTAAACTTAACCCCAACCCGACAACAGACACCCTAACCCTAACCCTAAACCTAACCCAACACCCAAAAGCTAACCCTAAAACTTACCCGACACCCTAACCCTAAACCGACAGCAGACACCTTAACCCTAACCCTAACCATAACCCTAACCCTAACACTTCGCTAACCCAACACCCAAAACCTAACTCTACCTGTTACCCAGAACCCTAACCCTAACATGACAGCAGACGCCCAAACCCTAACCCTAACCCTGAACACAACCCGACACCAGACACCCAATCCCCAACTCTAACACGACACCCAAACACTAACCCAAAACCTAACCCTAAACCTAATCCTAACCCTAACCCTATCGCTAAACTTAAACTTAACCCGACACCAAACACCCTAACCCTAACCCGACACCAGACACCCAAACACTAACCCTAACATGACACCCAAACACTAACCCTAACCCTAACCCTAACCCAAAGCCTAACTCTAACCTTAACCCGACACCCAAAATCTAACCCTAACCCGACACTCTAACCCTAACCTGTACCCTAAACCTAATGCTATCCCTAACCGCAACACTAACCCTAACCCTAACCCTAACATGACACAATAACCCTAAAGCTAACACAACATGTTAAGCCTAACCCTAACCCTTACCCTAACCCTAACCCGACAACAAACACCCTAAACCTAACCGTAACCCTAAGCCAAATCCTAACAATAACACGACATCCTAACCCTAACACTAACCCTAACCTTAACACGACAGCACACACCCCAACTCTAACCCGACATCCAAACCCTAACCCTAAACCTCACCCTAACCCTAACCCGACAACAGAAACCCTAACCCTAACCCTAAGCCAACACCCAAAACCTACCCGAACACTTACCCGAACCCCTAACCCTAACCCGACAGCAGACGCCCTTACCCTAACCCTAAACCTAACCATAACCATAACCCCAACTCTAACCCGATATCAGACACCCTAACCCCAACCCTAAACCTAACCCGTCAACAGACACCCTAACCCTAAACCTAAACCTAACCCAACACCCAAAACCGAACCCTAACACTTACCCGACACCCTAACACTAACCCTAACCCGTCAACAGACACCCTAACCCTAACCCTAACCCAACACACAAAACCTAACCCTAACACTTACCCGAATCCCTAAACCTAACCCGACACAAGACACCTTAACCCCAACACTAACCTTAACCGTAACGCGACAACAGACAACCTAACCCTAATCCTAAACCTAACCCAACACCCAAAAGCTAACCCCAACACTTACCCGACACCCTAACCCTAAACCGACAGCAGACACCTTAACCCTAACCCTAACCATAACCCTAACACTAACACTAAACCTAAACCCTAACACGACAGCAGACACCCTATCCCTAACCCTAACCCTCACCTGACACAAGACAACCTAACCCTAACCCGACACCCAAACCCTAATCCTAAATTTTACCCGAAACAAAAACCCTAACCTGACACGCTAACACGACGTCCTAAACAGAAATCCTAACCCGATATCCTAACACTAACCCAAGCCGTAAACTTAACCCTAACACTTACCCTAACCCTAACACTAACCCTAACACTTACCGGACACCCAAACACTAAACCTAACCCTAAACCTAACCATGACCCTAACCCTAAACCTATCCCTAACTCTAACCCTAACCCTAACCCAAACACCCAAACCTTTAACAAAACCCGACACCCTAATCTTACACCCAAAACATAACTGGAAATCCTAACCCGAAGACCTATACCTAACCCTAACTGGACACCCTAACCCTAACCATAACACGACACCCAAACCCTAACCCGACACCCTAACCCTAACATTAACCCTAACCCTAACACCCTAAACCTAACCCTAACCCTAACGAAATCCTAACCATAACATGATATCCTAACCCTAACACTAACGCTAACCCAACACCCAAAACCTAACTCTACCTGTTACCCAGAACCCTAACCCTAACATGACAGCAGACGCGCAAACCCTAACCCTAACCTTGAACACAACCCGACACCAGACACCCAATCCCCAACTCTAACACGACACCCAAACACTAACCCAAAACCTAACCCTAAACCTAATCCTAACCCTAACCCTATCGCTAAACTTAAACTTAACCCGACACCAAACACCCTAACCCTAACCCGACACCAGACACCCAAACACTAACCCTAACATGACACCCAAACACTAACCCTAACCCTAACCCTAACCCAAAGCCTAACTCTAACCTTAACCCGACACCCAAAATCTAACCCTAACCCGACACTCTAACCCTAACCTGTACCCTAAACCTAATGCTATCCCTAACCGCAACACTAACCCTAACCCTATCCCTAACATGACACAATAACCCTAAAGCTAACACAACATGTTAAGCCTAACCCTAACCCTTACCCTAACCCTAACCCGACAACAAACACCCTAAACCTAACCGTAACCCTAAGCCAAATCCTAACAATAACACGACATCCTGACCCTAACACTAACCCTAACCTTCACACGACAGCACACACCCCAACTCTAACCCGACATCGAAACCCTAACCCTAAACCTCACCCTAACCCTAACCCGACAACAGAAACCCTAACCCTAACCCTAAGCCAACACCCAAAACCTAACCCGAACACTTACCCGAACCCCTAACCCTAACCCGACAGCAGACGCCCTTACCCTAACCCTAAACCTAACCATAACCATGACCCCAACTCTAACCTGATATCAGACACCCTAACCCCAACCCTAACCCTAACCCGTCAACAGACACCCTAACCCTAAACCTAAACCTAACCCAACACCCAAAACCGAACCCTAACACTTACCCGACACCCTAACCCTAACCCTAACCCGTCAACAGACACCCTAACCCTAACCCTAACCCAACACACAACACCTAACCCTAACACTTACCCGAATCCCTAAACCTAACCCGACACAAGACACCTTAACCCCAACACTAACCTTAACCCTAACGCGACAACAGACAACCTAACCCTAATCCTAAACCTAACCCAACACCCAAAAGCTAACCCCAACACTTACCCGACACTCTAACCCTAACCCGACAGCAGACGCCCTTACCCTAACCCTAAACCTAACCATAACCATAACCCCAAATCTAACCCGATATCAGACACCCTAACCCCAACCCTAACCCTAACCCGTCAACAGACACCCTAACCCTAAACCTAAACCTAACCCAACACCCAAAACCGAACCCTAACACTTACCCGACACCCTAACCCTAACCCTAACCCGTCAACAGACACCCTAACCCTAACCCTAACCCAACACACAGAACCTAACCCTAACACTTACCCGAATCCCTAAACCTAACCCGACACAAGACACCTTAACCCCAACACTAACCTTAACCCTAACGCGACAACAGACAACCTAACCCTAATCCTAAACCTAACCCAACACCCAAAAGCTAACCCCAACACTTACCCGACACCCTAACCCTAACCCGACAACAGACACCTTAACCCTAACCCTAAACATAACCCTAACCCTAACACTAAACCTAAACCCTAACACGACAGCAGACACCCAGCTCTAACCCTAACAATCACCTGACACAAGACAACCTAACCCTAACCCGACACCCAAACCCTAATCCTAACTCTTACCCGAAACACTAACCCTAACCTGACACGCTAACACGACGTCCTAAACAGAAATCCTAACCCGATATCCTAACACTAACCCAAGCCGTAAACTTAACCCTAACACTTACCCTAACCCTCACACTAACCCTAACACTTACCGGACACCCAAACACTAACCCTAACCCTAAACCTAACCATGACCCTAACCCTAAACCTATCCCTAACTCTAACCCTAACCCTAACCCAAACACCCAAACCTTAAACATAACCCGACACCCTTATCTTACACCCAAAACATAACTGGAAATCCTAACCCGAAAACCTATACCTAACCCTAACTGGACACCCTAACCCTAACCATAACACGACACCCAAACCCTAACCCGACACCCTAACCCTAACATTAACCCTAACCCTAACACCCTAAACCCAACCCTAACCCTAACGAAATCCTAACAATAACATGATATCCTAACCCTAACACTAACGCTAACCCAACACCCAAAACCTAACTCTACCTGTTACCCAGAACCCTAACCCTAACATGACAGCAGACGCCCTAACCCTAACCCTAACCCTGAACCCAACCCGACACCAGACACCTAATCCCCAACTCTCACACGACACCCAAACACTAACCCAAAACCTAACCCTAACCCTAACCCTAACCCTAACCCTAACCCTATACCTAACCTTAACCCTAACCCTAACCCTAACCCCTAAACCTAACCCTAACCCTAACACCATAAACCTAACCCTAACCCTAACCCAAATCCTAACCATAACACGACATCTTAACCCTATCACTGACGCTAACCCAACACCCAAAACCTAACTCTAACTGTTACCCGGAACCCTAACCCTAGCACGACAGCAGACGCCCTAACCCTAACCATGAACCCAACCCGACACCAGACACCCAATCCCCAGCTCTAACACGACACCCAAACACTAACCCAAAACCTAACCCTAAACCTAACCCTAACCCTATCCCTAAACTTAACCTTAAATCGACACCAAACACCCTAACCCTAACCCGACACCAGACACCCAAACCCTAACCCTAACATGACACCCAAACACTAACCCTAACCCTAACCCTAACCCTAACCCGACACCCAAAATCTAACCCTAACCCGACACTCTAACCCTAACCCTAACCCTAACATCCTAACCCTAACCCTAACGCTAACCCTAACCGCAACACTAACCCTAACCCTAACACGACACACTAACCCTAAACCTAACACAACATGTTAAGCTTAACACTAACCCTTACCCTAACCCTAACCCAACAACAGACACCCTAACCCTAATCCTAACCCAACACCCAAAACCAAACCCGAACACTTACCCGAACCCCTAACCCTAACCCGACAGCAGACGCCCTAAACCTAACCCTAAACCTAACCATAACCCTAACCCTAAGCCTAACCCTAACCGGACATCAGACACCCTAACCCCAACCCTAACCCTAACCCGTCAACAGACACCCTAACTCTAACCCTAACCCTAACCCAACACACAAAACCTAAGCCTAACACTTACCCGAATCCCTAAACCTAACCCGACACCAGACACCCTAACTCTAACCCTAAACTTAACCCCAACCCGACAACAGACACCCTAACCCTAACCCTAAACCTAACCCAACACCCAAAAGCTAACCCTAAAACTTACCCGACACCCTAACCCTAAACCGACAGCAGACACCTTAACCCTAACCCTAACCATAACCCTAACCCTAACACTTCGCTAACCCAACACCCAAAACCTAACTCTACCTGTTACCCAGAACCCTAACCCTAACATGACAGCAGACGCCCAAACGCTAACCCTAACCCTGAACACAACCCGACACCAGACACCCAATCCCCAACTCTAACACGACACCCAAACACTAACCCAAAACCTAACCCTAAACCTAATCCTAACCCTAACCCTATCGCTAAACTTAAACTTAACCCGACACCAAACACCCTAACCCTAACCCGACACCAGACACCCAAACACTAACCCTAACATGACACCCAAACACTAACCCTAACCCTAACCCTAACCCAAAGCCTAACTCTAACCTTAACCCGACACCCAAAATCTAACCCTAACCCGACACTCTAACCCTAACCTGTACCCTAAACCTAATGCTATCCCTAACCGCAACACTAACCCTAACCCTAACCCTAACATGACACAATAACCCTAAAGCTAACACAACATGTTAAGCCTAACCCTAACCCTTACCCTAACCCTAACCCGACAACAAACACCCTAAACCTAACCGTAACCCTAAGCCAAATCCTAACAATAACACGACATCCTAACCCTAACACTAACCCTAACCTTAACACGACAGCACACACCCCAACTCTAACCCGACATCCAAACCCTAACCCTAAACCTCACCCTAACCCTAACCCGACAACAGAAACCCTAACCCTAACCCTAAGCCAACACCCAAAACCTACCCGAACACTTACCCGAACCCCTAACCCTAACCCGACAGCAGACGCCCTTACCCTAACCCTAAACCTAACCATAACCATAACCCCAACTCTAACCCGATATCAGACACCCTAACCCCAACCCTAAACCTAACCCGTCAACAGACACCCTAACCCTAAACCTAAACCTAACCCAACACCCAAAACCGAACCCTAACACTTACCCGACACCCTAACACTAACCCTAACCCGTCAACAGACACCCTAACCCTAACCCTAACCCAACACACAAAACCTAACCCTAACACTTACCCGAATCCCTAAACCTAACCCGACACAAGACACCTTAACCCCAACACTAACCTTAACCGTAACGCGACAACAGACAACCTAACCCTAATCCTAAACCTAACCCAACACCCAAAAGCTAACCCCAACACTTACCCGACACCCTAACCCTAAACCGACAGCAGACACCTTAACCCTAACCCTAACCATAACCCTAACACTAACACTAAACCTAAACCCTAACACGACAGCAGACACCCTATCCCTAACCCTAACCCTCACCTGACACAAGACAACCTAACCCTAACCCGACACCCAAACCCTAATCCTAAATCTTACCCGAAACAAAAACCCTAACCTGACACGCTAACACGACGTCCTAAACAGAAATCCTAACCCGATATCCTAACACTAACCCAAGCCGTAAACTTAACCCTAACACTTACCCTAACCCTAACACTAACCCTAACACTTACCGGACACCCAAACACTAAACCTAACCCTAAACCTAACCATGACCCTAACCCTAAACCTATCCCTAACTCTAACCCTAACCCTAACCCAAACACCCAAACCTTTAACAAAACCCGACACCCTAATCTTACACCCAAAACATAACTGGAAATCCTAACCCGAAGACCTATACCTAACCCTAACTGGACACCCTAACCCTAACCATAACACGACACCCAAACCCTAACCCGACACCCTAACCCTAACATTAACCCTAACCCTAACACCCTAAACCTAACCCTAACCCTAACGAAATCCTAACCATAACATGATATCCTAACCCTAACACTAACGCTAACCCAACACCCAAAACCTAACTCTACCTGTTACCCAGAACCCTAACCCTAACATGACAGCAGACGCGCAAACCCTAACCCTAACCTTGAACACAACCCGACACCAGACACCCAATCCCCAACTCTAACACGACACCCAAACACTAACCCAAAACCTAACCCTAAACCTAATCCTAACCCTAACCCTATCGCTAAACTTAAACTTAACCCGACACCAAACACCCTAACCCTAACCCGACACCAGACACCCAAACACTAACCCTAACATGACACCCAAACACTAACCCTAACCCTAACCCTAACCCAAAGCCTAACTCTAACCTTAACCCGACACCCAAAATCTAACCCTAACCCGACACTCTAACCCTAACCTGTACCCTAAACCTAATGCTATCCCTAACCGCAACACTAACCCTAACCCTATCCCTAACATGACACAATAACCCTAAAGCTAACACAACATGTTAAGCCTAACCCTAACCCTTACCCTAACCCTAACCCGACAACAAACACCCTAAACCTAACCGTAACCCTAAGCCAAATCCTAACAATAACACGACATCCTGACCCTAACACTAACCCTAACCTTCACACGACAGCACACACCCCAACTCTAACCCGACATCGAAACCCTAACCCTAAACCTCACCCTAACCCTAACCCGACAACAGAAACCCTAACCCTAACCCTAAGCCAACACCCAAAACCTAACCCGAACACTTACCCGAACCCCTAACCCTAACCCGACAGCAGACGCCCTTACCCTAACCCTAAACCTAACCATAACCATGACCCCAACTCTAACCTGATATCAGACACCCTAACCCCAACCCTAACCCTAACCCGTCAACAGACACCCTAACCCTAAACCTAAACCTAACCCAACACCCAAAACCGAACCCTAACACTTACCCGACACCCTAACCCTAACCCTAACCCGTCAACAGACACCCTAACCCTAACCCTAACCCAACACACAACACCTAACCCTAACACTTACCCGAATCCCTAAACCTAACCCGACACAAGACACCTTAACCCCAACACTAACCTTAACCCTAACGCGACAACAGACAACCTAACCCTAATCCTAAACCTAACCCAACACCCAAAAGCTAACCCCAACACTTACCCGACACTCTAACCCTAACCCGACAGCAGACGCCCTTACCCTAACCCTAAACCTAACCATAACCATAACCCCAAATCTAACCCGATATCAGACACCCTAACCCCAACCCTAACCCTAACCCGTCAACAGACACCCTAACCCTAAACCTAAACCTAACCCAACACCCAAAACCGAACCCTAACACTTACCCGACACCCTAACCCTAACCCTAACCCGTCAACAGACACCCTAACCCTAACCCTAACCCAACACACAGAACCTAACCCTAACACTTACCCGAATCCCTAAACCTAACCCGACACAAGACACCTTAACCCCAACACTAACCTTAACCCTAACGCGACAACAGACAACCTAACCCTAATCCTAAACCTAACCCAACACCCAAAAGCTAACCCCAACACTTACCCGACACCCTAACCCTAACCCGACAACAGACACCTTAACCCTAACCCTAAACATAACCCTAACCCTAACACTAAACCTAAACCCTAACACGACAGCAGACACCCAGCTCTAACCCTAACAATCACCTGACACAAGACAACCTAACCCTAACCCGACACCCAAACCCTAATCCTAACTCTTACCCGAAACACTAACCCTAACCTGACACGCTAACACGACGTCCTAAACAGAAATCCTAACCCGATATCCTAACACTAACCCAAGCCGTAAACTTAACCCTAACACTTACCCTAACCCTAACACTAACCCTAACACTTACCGGACACCCAAACACTAACCCTAACCCTAAACCTAACCATGACCCTAACCCTAAACCTATCCCTAACTCTAACCCTAACCCTAACCCAAACACCCAAACCTTAAACATAACCCGACACCCTTATCTTACACCCAAAACATAACTGGAAATCCTAACCCGAAAACCTATACCTAACCCTAACTGGACACCCTAACCCTAACCATAACACGACACCCAAACCCTAACCCGACACCCTAACCCTAACATTAACCCTAACCCTAACACCCTAAACCCAACCCTAACCCTAACGAAATCCTAACAATAACATGATATCCTAACCCTAACACTAACGCTAACCCAACACCCAAAACCTAACTCTACCTGTTACCCAGAACCCTAACCCTAACATGACAGCAGACGCCCTAACCCTAACCCTAACCCTGAACCCAACCCGACACCAGACACCTAATCCCCAACTCTCACACGACACGCAAACACTAACCCAAAACCTAACCCTAACCCTAACCCTAACCCTAACCCTAACCCTATACCTAACCTTAACCCTAACCCTAACCCTAACCCCTAAACCTAACCCTAACCCTAACACCATAAACCTAACCCTAACCCTAACCCAAATCCTAACCATAACACGACATCTTAACCCTATCACTGACGCTAACCCAACACCCAAAACCTAACTCTAACTGTTACCCGGAACCCTAACCCTAGCACGACAGCAGACGCCCTAACCCTAACCATGAACCCAACCCGACACCAGACACCCAATCCCCAGCTCTAACACGACACCCAAACACTAACCCAAAACCTAACCCTAAACCTAACCCTAACCCTATCCCTAAACTTAACCTTAAATCGACACCAAACACCCTAACCCTAACCCGACACCAGACACCCAAACCCTAACCCTAACATGACACCCAAACACTAACCCTAACCCTAACCCTAACCCTAACCCGACACCCAAAATCTAACCCTAACCCGACACTCTAACCCTAACCCTAACCCTAACATCCTAACCCTAACCCTAACGCTAACCCTAACCGCAACACTAACCCTAACCCTAACACGACACACTAACCCTAAACCTAACACAACATGTTAAGCTTAACACTAACCCTTACCCTAACCCTAACCCAACAACAGACACCCTAACCCTAATCCTAACCCAACACCCAAAACCAAACCCGAACACTTACCCGAACCCCTAACCCTAACCCGACAGCAGACGCCCTAAACCTAACCCTAAACCTAACCATAACCCTAACCCTAAGCCTAACCCTAACCGGACATCAGACACCCTAACCCCAACCGTAACCCTAACCCGTCAACAGACACCCTAACTCTAACCCTAACCCTAACCCAACACACAAAACCTAAGCCTAACACTTACCCGAATCCCTAAACCTAACCCGACACCAGACACCCTAACTCTAACCCTAAACTTAACCCCAACCCGACAACAGACACCCTAACCCTAACCCTAAACCTAACCCAACACCCAAAAGCTAACCCTAAAACTTACCCGACACCCTAACCCTAAACCGACAGCAGACACCTTAACCCTAACCCTAACCATAACCCTAACCCTAACACTTCGCTAACCCAACACCCAAAACCTAACTCTACCTGTTACCCAGAACCCTAACCCTAACATGACAGCAGACGCCCAAACCCTAACCCTAACCCTGAACACAACCCGACACCAGACACCCAATCCCCAACTCTAACACGACACCCAAACACTAACCAAAAACCTAACCCTAAACCTAATCCTAACCCTAACCCTATCGCTAAACTTAAACTTAACCCGACACCAAACACCCTAACCCTAACCCGACACCAGACACCCAAACACTAACCCTAACATGACACCCAAACACTAACCCTAACCCTAACCCTAACCCAAAGCCTAACTCTAACCTTAACCCGACACCCAAAATCTAACCCTAACCCGACACTCTAACCCTAACCTGTACCCTAAACCTAATGCTATCCCTAACCGCAACACTAACCCTAACCCTATCCGTAACATGACACAATAACCCTAAAGCTAACACAAAATGTTAAGCCTAACCCTAACCCTTACCCTAACCCTAACCCGACAACAAACACCCTAAACCTAACCGTAACCCTAAGCCAAATCCTAACAATAACACGACATCCTAACCCTAACACTAACCCTAACCTTAACACGACAGCACACACCCCAACTCTAACCCGACATCCAAACCCTAACCCTAAACCTCACCCTAACCCTAACCCGACAACAGAAACCCTAACCCTAACCCTAAGCCAACACCCAAAACCTAACCCAAACACTTACCCGAACCCCTAACCCTAACCCGACAGCAGACGCCCTTACCCTAACCCTAAACCTAACCATAACCATAACCCCAACTCTAACCCGATATCAGACACCCTAACCCCAACCCTAAACCTAACCCGTCAACAGACACCCTAACCCTAAACCTAAACCTAACCCAACACCCAAAACCGAACCCTAACACTTACCCGACACCCTAACCCTAACCCTAACCCGTCAACAGACACCCTAACCCTAACCCTAACCCAACACACAAAACCTAACCCTAACACTTACCCGAATCCCTAAACCTAACCCGACACAAGACACCTTAACCCCAACACTAACCTTAACCGTAACGCGACAACAGACAACCTAACCCTAATCCTAAACCTAACCCAACACCCAAAAGCTAACCCCAACACTTACCCGACACCCTAACCCTAAACCGACAGCAGACACCTTAACCCTAACCCTAACCATAACCCTAACACTAACACTAAACCTAAACCCTAACACGACAGCAGACACCCTAACCCTAACCCTAACCCTCACCTGATACAAGACAACCTAACCCTAACCCGACACCCAAACCCTAATCCTAAATCTTACCCGAAACAAAAACCCTAACCTGACACGCTAACACGACGTCCTAAACAGAAATCCTAACCCGATATCCTAACAGTAACCCAAGCCGTAAACTTAACCCTAACACTTACCCTAACCCTAACACTAACCCTAACACTTACCGGACACCCAAACACTAACCCTAACCCTAAACCTAACCATGACCCTAACCCTAAACCTATCCCTAACTCTAACCCTAACCCTAACCCAAACACCCAAACCTTAAACATAACCCGACACCCTAATCTTACACCCAAAACATAACTGGAAATCCTAACCCGAAAACCTATACCTAACCCTAACTGGACACCCTACCCCTAACCATAACACGACACCCAAACCCTAACCCGACACCCTAACCCTAACATTAACCATAACCCTAACACCCTAAACCTAACCCTAACCCTAACGAAATCCTAACCATAACATGATATCCTAACCCTAACACTAACGCTAACCCAACACCCAAAACCTAACTCTACCTGTTACCCAGAACCCTAACCCTAACATGACAGCAGACGCCCTAACCCTAACCCTAACCCTGAACCCAACCCGACACCAGACACCTAATCCCCAACTCTAACACGACACCCAAACACTAACCCAAAACCTAACCCTAAACCTAATCCTAACCCTAACCCTATCGCTGAACTTAAACTTAACCCGACACCAAACACCCTAACCCTAACCCGACACCAGACACCCAAACACTAACCCTAACATGACACCCAAACACTAACCCTAACCCTAACCCTAACCCAACCCTAATCCTAAACCTAACCATAACCATAACCCTAACCCTAACCCTAACCCGACATCAGACACCCTATCCCCAACCCTAACCCTAACCCATCAACAGACACCCTAACTCTAACCCTAACCCTAACCCGTCAACAGACACCCTAACTCTAACCCTAAACCTAACCCTAACCCTAACCCTATACCTAACCTTAACCCTAACCCTAACCCTAACACCCTAAACCTAACCCTAACCCTAACCCAAATCCTAACCATAACACCACATCCTAACCCTATCACTAACGCTAAGCCAACACCCAAAACCTAACTCTAACTGTTACCCGGAACCGTAACCCTAACACGACAGCAGACGCCGTAACCCAAACCCTGAACCCAACCCGACACCAGACAGCCGAACCCCAACTCTAACACGACACCCAAACACTAACCCAAAACCTAACCCTAAACCTAACCCTAACCCTAACCCTATCCCTAAACTTAACCTTAACCCGACACCAAACACCCTAACCCTAACCTGACACCAGACACCCAAACCCTAACCCTAACATGACACCCAAACACTAACCCTAACCCTAACCCTAACCCTAACCCGACACCCAAAATCTAACCCTAACCCGACACTCTAACCCTAACCCTAACTCTAACACCCTAACCCTAACCCTTACCCTAACCCTAACGCTATCCCTAACCGCAACACTAACCCTAACCCTAACCCTAACACAACACACTAACCCTAACCCTAACCCTAACATCCTAACCCTAACCCTTACCCTAACCCTAACGTTATCCCTAACCGCAACACTAACCCTAACCCGACACGCTAACACGACGTCCTAAACAGAAATCCTAACCCGATATCCTAACACTAACCCAAGCCGTAAACTTAACCCTAACACTTACCCTAACCCTAACACTACCCCTAACACTTACTGGACACCCAAACACTAACCCTAACCCTAAACCTAACCATAACCCTAACCCTAAACCTATCCCTAACTCTAACCCTAACCCTAACCCAAACACCCAAACCTTAAACATAACCCGACACCCTAATCTTACACCCAAAACATAACTGGAAATCCTAACCCGAAAACCTATACCTAACCCTAACTGGACACCCTAACCCTAACCATAACACGACACCCAAACCCTAACCCGACACCCTAACCCTAAGATTAACCCTAACCCTAACACCCTAAACCCAACCCTAACCCTAACGAAATCCTAACAATAACATGATATCCTAACCCTAACACTAACGCTAACCCAACACCCAAAACCTAACTCTACCTGTTACCCAGAACCCTAACCCTAACATGACAGCAGACGCCCTAACCCTAACCCTAACCCTGAACCCAACCCGACACCAGACACCTAATCCCCAACTCTCACACGACACCCAAACACTAACCCAAAACCTAACCCTAACCCTAACCCTAACCCTAACCCTAACCCTATACCTAACCTTAACCCTAACCCTAACCCTAACCCCTAAACCTAACCCTAACCCTAACACCATAAACCTAACCCTAACCCTAACCCAAATCCTAACCATAACACGACATCTTAACCCTATCACTGACGCTAACCCAACACCCAAAACCTAACTCTAACTGTTACCCGGAACCCTAACCCTAGCACGACAGCAGACGCCCTAACCCTAACCATGAACCCAACCCGACACCAGACACCCAATCCCCAGCTCTAACACGACACCCAAACACTAACCCAAAACCTAACCCTAAACCTAACCCTAACCCTATCCCTAAACTTAACCTTAAATCGACACCAAACACCCTAACCCTAACCCGACACCAGACACCCAAACCCTAACCCTAACATGACACCCAAACACTAACCCTAACCCTAACCCTAACCCTAACCCGACACCCAAAATCTAACCCTAACCCGACACTCTAACCCTAACCCTAACCCTAACATCCTAACCCTAACCCTAACGCTAACCCTAACCGCAACACTAACCCTAACCCTAACACGACACACTAACCCTAAACCTAACACAACATGTTAAGCTTAACACTAACCCTTACCCTAACCCTAACCCAACAACAGACACCCTAACCCTAATCCTAACCCAACACCCAAAACCAAACCCGAACACTTACCCGAACCCCTAACCCTAACTCGACAGCAGACGCCCTAAACCTAACCCTAAACCTAACCATAACCCTAACCCTAAGCCTAACCCTAACCGGACATCAGACACCCTAACCCCAACCCTAACCCTAACCCGTCAACAGACACCCTAACTCTAACCCTAACCCTAACCCAACACACAAAACCTAAGCCTAACACTTACCCGAATCCCTAAACCTAACCCGACACCAGACACCCTAACTCTAACCCTAAACTTAACCCCAACCCGACAACAGACACCCTAACCCTAACCCTAAACCTAACCCAACACCCAAAAGCTAACCCTAAAACTTACCCGACACCCTAACCCTAAACCGACAGCAGACACCTTAACCCTAACCCTAACCATAACCCTAACCCTAACACTTCGCTAACCCAACACCCAAAACCTAACTCTACCTGTTACCCAGAACCCTAACCCTAACATGACAGCAGACGCCCAAACCCTAACCCTAACCCTGAACACAACCCGACACCAGACACCCAATCCCCAACTCTAACACGACACCCAAACACTAACCCAAAACCTAACCCTAAACCTAATCCTAACCCTAACCCTATCGCTAAACTTAAACTTAACCCGACACCAAACACCCTAACCCTAACCCGACACCAGACACCCAAACACTAACCCTAACATGACACCCAAACACTAACCCTAACCCTAAC
This sequence comes from Giraffa tippelskirchi, assembly GCF_054371585.1. Taxonomy (NCBI): domain Eukaryota; kingdom Metazoa; phylum Chordata; class Mammalia; order Artiodactyla; family Giraffidae; genus Giraffa; species Giraffa tippelskirchi. The sequence goes on from NC_137286.1 coordinate 70,304,754, forward strand.
CCTAACCCAAAGCCTAACTCTAACCTTAACCCGACACCCAAAATCTAACCCTAACCCGACACTCTAACCCTAACCTGTACCCTAAACCTAATGCTATCCCTAACCGCAACACTAACCCTAACCCTAACCCTAACATGACACAATAACCCTAAAGCTAACACAACATGTTAAGCCTAACCCTAACCCTTACCCTAACCCTAACCCGACAACAAACACCCTAAACCTAACCGTAACCCTAAGCCAAATCCTAACAATAACACGACATCCTAACCCTAACACTAACCCTAACCTTAACACGACAGCACACACCCCAACTCTAACCCGACATCCAAACCCTAACCCTAAACCTCACCCTAACCCTAACCCGACAACAGAAACCCTAACCCTAACCCTAAGCCAACACCCAAAACCTACCCGAACACTTACCCGAACCCCTAACCCTAACCCGACAGCAGACGCCCTTACCCTAACCCTAAACCTAACCATAACCATAACCCCAACTCTAACCCGATATCAGACACCCTAACCCCAACCCTAAACCTAACCCGTCAACAGACACCCTAACCCTAAACCTAAACCTAACCCAACACCCAAAACCGAACCCTAACACTTACCCGACACCCTAACCCTAACCCTAACCCGTCAACAGACACCCTAACCCTAACCCTAACCCAACACACAAAACCTAACCCTAACACTTACCCGAATCCCTAAAACTAACCCGACACAAGACACCTTAACCCCAACACTAACCTTAACCGTAACGCGACAACAGACAACCTAACCCTAATCCTAAACCTAACCCAACACCCAAAAGCTAACCCCAACACTTACCCGACACCCTAACCCTAAACCGACAGCAGACACCTTAACCCTAACCCTAACCATAACCCTAACACTAACACTAAACCTAAACCCTAACACGACAGCAGACACCCTAACCCTAACCCTAACCCTCACCTGATACAAGACAACCTAACCCTAACCCGACACCCAAACCCTAATCCTAAATCTTACCCGAAACAAAAACCCTAACCTGACACGCTAACACGACGTCCTAAACAGAAATCCTAACCCGATATCCTAACAGTAACCCAAGCCGTAAACTTAACCCTAACACTTACCCTAACCCTAACACTAACCCTAACACTTACCGGACACCCAAACACTAACCCTAACCCTAAACCTAACCATGACCCTAACCCTAAACCTATCCCTAACTCTAACCCTAACCCTAACCCAAACACCCAAACCTTAAACATAACCCGACACCCTAATCTTACACCCAAAACATAACTGGAAATCCTAACCCGAAAACCTATACCTAACCCTAACTGGACACCCTACCCCTAACCATAACACGACACCCAAACCCTAACCCGACACCCTAACCCTAACATTAACCCTAACCCTAACACCCTAAACCTAACCCTAACCCTAACGAAATCCTAACCATAACATGATATCCTAACCCTAACACTAACGCTAACCCAACACCCAAAACCTAACTCTACCTGTTACCCAGAACCCTAACCCTAACATGACAGCAGACGCCCTAACCCTAACCCTAACCCTGAACCCAACCCGACACCAGACACCTAATCCCCAACTCTAACACGACACCCAAACACTAACCCAAAACCTAACCCTAAACCTAATCCTAACCCTAACCCTATCGCTGAACTTAAACTTAACCCGACACCAAACACCCTAACCCTAACCCGACACCAGACACCCAAACACTAACCCTAACATGACACCCAAACACTAACCCTAACCCTAACCCTAACCCAACCCTAATCCTAAACCTAACCATAACCATAACCCTAACCCTAACCCTAACCCGACATCAGACACCCTATCCCCAACCCTAACCCTAACCCATCAACAGACACCCTAACTCTAACCCTAACCCTAACCCGTCAACAGACACCCTAACTCTAACCCTAAACCTAACCCTAACCCTAACCCTATACCTAACCTTAACCCTAACCCTAACCCTAACACCCTAAACCTAACCCTAACCCTAACCCAAATCCTAACCATAACACCACATCCTAACCCTATCACTAACGCTAAGCCAACACCCAAAACCTAACTCTAACTGTTACCCGGAACCGTAACCCTAACACGACAGCAGACGCCGTAACCCAAACCCTGAACCCAACCCGACACCAGACAGCCGAACCCCAACTCTAACACGACACCCAAACACTAACCCAAAACCTAACCCTAAACCTAACCCTAACCCTAACCCTATCCCTAAACTTAACCTTAACCCGACACCAAACACCCTAACCCTAACCTGACACCAGACACCCAAACCCTAACCCTAACATGACACCCAAACACTAACCCTAACCCTAACCCTAACCCTAACCCGACACCCAAAATCTAACCCTAACCCGACACTCTAACCCTAACCCTAACTCTAACACCCTAACCCTAACCCTTACCCTAACCCTAACGCTATCCCTAACCGCAACACTAACCCTAACCCTAACCCTAACACAACACACTAACCCTAACCCTAACCCTAACATCCTAACCCTAACCCTTACCCTAACCCTAACGTTATCCCTAACCGCAACACTAACCCTAACCCGACACGCTAACACGACGTCCTAAACAGAAATCCTAACCCGATATCCTAACACTAACCCAAGCCGTAAACTTAACCCTAACACTTACCCTAACCCTAACACTACCCCTAACACTTACTGAACACCCAAACACTAACCCTAACCCTAAACCTAACCATAACCCTAACCCTAAACCTATCCCTAACTCTAACCCTAACCCTAACCCAAACACCCAAACCTTAAACATAACCCGACACCCTAATCTTACACCCAAAATATAACTGGAAATCCTAACCCGAAAACCTATACCTAACCCTAACTGGACACCCTAACCCTAACCATAACACGACACCCAAACCCTAACCCGACACCCTAACCCTAAGATTAACCCTAACCCTAACACCCTAAACCCAACCCTAACCCTAACGAAATCCTAACAATAACATGATATCCTAACCCTAACACTAACGCTAACCCAACACCCAAAACCTAACTCTACCTGTTACCCAGAACCCTAACCCTAACATGACAGCAGACGCCCTAACCCTAACCCTAACCCTGAACCCAACCCGACACCAGACACCTAATCCCCAACTCTCACACGACACCCAAACACTAACCCAAAACCTAACCCTAACCCTAACCCTAACCCTAACCCTAACCCTATACCTAACCTTAACCCTAACCCTAACCCTAACCCCTAAACCTAACCCTAACCCTAACACCATAAACCTAACCCTAACCCTAACCCAAATCCTAACCATAACACGACATCTTAACCCTATCACTGACGCTAACCCAACACCCAAAACCTAACTCTAACTGTTACCCGGAACCCTAACCCTAGCACGACAGCAGACGCCCTAACCCTAACCATGAACCCAACCCGACACCAGACACCCAATCCCCAGCTCTAACACGACACCCAAACACTAACCCAAAACCTAACCCTAAACCTAACCCTAACCCTATCCCTAAACTTAACCTTAAATCGACACCAAACACCCTAACCCTAACCCGACACCAGACACCCAAACCCTAACCCTAACATGACACCCAAACACTAACCCTAACCCTAACCCTAACCCTAACCCGACACCCAAAATCTAACCCTAACCCGACACTCTAACCCTAACCCTAACCCTAACATCCTAACCCTAACCCTAACGCTAACCCTAACCGCAACACTAACCCTAACCCTAACACGACACACTAACCCTAAACCTAACACAACATGTTAAGCTTAACACTAACCCTTACCCTAACCCTAACCCAACAACAGACACCCTAACCCTAATCCTAACCCAACACCCAAAACCAAACCCGAACACTTACCCGAACCCCTAACCCTAACTCGACAGCAGACGCCCTAAACCTAACCCTAAACCTAACCATAACCCTAACCCTAAGCCTAACCCTAACCGGACATCAGACACCCTAACCCCAACCCTAACCCTAACCCGTCAACAGACACCCTAACTCTAACCCTAACCCTAACCCAACACACAAAACCTAAGCCTAACACTTACCCGAATCCCTAAACCTAACCCGACACCAGACACCCTAACTCTAACCCTAAACTTAACCCCAACCCGACAACAGACACCCTAACCCTAACCCTAAACCTAACCCAACACCCAAAAGCTAACCCTAAAACTTACCCGACACCCTAACCCTAAACCGACAGCAGACACCTTAACCCTAACCCTAACCATAACCCTAACCCTAACACTTCGCTAACCCAACACCCAAAACCTAACTCTACCTGTTACCCAGAACCCTAACCCTAACATGACAGCAGACGCCCAAACCCTAACCCTAACCCTGAACACAACCCGACACCAGACACCCAATCCCCAACTCTAACACGACACCCAAACACTAACCCAAAACCTAACCCTAAACCTAATCCTAACCCTAACCCTATCGCTAAACTTAAACTTAACCCGACACCAAACACCCTAACCCTAACCCGACACCAGACACCCAAACACTAACCCTAACATGACACCCAAACACTAACCCTAACCCTAACCCTAACCCAAAGCCTAACTCTAACCTTAACCCGACACCCAAAATCTAACCCTAACCCGACACTCTAACCCTAACCTGTACCCTAAACCTAATGCTATCCCTAACCGCAACACTAACCCTAACCCTAACCCTAACATGACACAATAACCCTAAAGCTAACACAACATGTTAAGCCTAACCCTAACCCTTACCCTAACCCTAACCCGACAACAAACACCCTAAACCTAACCGTAACCCTAAGCCAAATCCTAACAATAACACGACATCCTAACCCTAACACTAACCCTAACCTTAACACGACAGCACACACCCCAACTCTAACCCGACATCCAAACCCTAACCCTAAACCTCACCCTAACCCTAACCCGACAACAGAAACACTAACCCTAACCCTAAGCCAACACCCAAAACCTACCCGAACACTTACCCGAACCCCTAACCCTAACCCGACAGCAGACGCCCTTACCCTAACCCTAAACCTAACCATAACCATAACCCCAACTCTAACCCGATATCAGACACCCTAACCCCAACCCTAAACCTAACCCGTCAACAGACACCCTAACCCTAAACCTAAACCTAACCCAACACCCAAAACCGAACCCTAACACTTACCCGACACCCTAACACTAACCCTAACCCGTCAACAGACACCCTAACCCTAACCCTAACCCAACACACAAAACCTAACCCTAACACTTACCCGAATCCCTAAACCTAACCCGACACAAGACACCTTAACCCCAACACTAACCTTAACCGTAACGCGACAACAGACAACCTAACCCTAATCCTAAACCTAACCCAACACCCAAAAGCTAACCCCAACACTTACCCGACACCCTAACCCTAAACCGACAGCAGACACCTTAACCCTAACCCTAACCATAACCCTAACACTAACACTAAACCTAAACCCTAACACGACAGCAGACACCCTATCCCTAACCCTAACCCTCACCTGACACAAGACAACCTAACCCTAACCCGACACCCAAACCCTAATCCTAAATCTTACCCGAAACAAAAACCCTAACCTGACACGCTAACACGACGTCCTAAACAGAAATCCTAACCCGATATCCTAACACTAACCCAAGCCGTAAACTTAACCCTAACACTTACCCTAACCCTAACACTAACCCTAACACTTACCGGACACCCAAACACTAAACCTAACCCTAAACCTAACCATGACCCTAACCCTAAACCTATCCCTAACTCTAACCCTAACCCTAACCCAAACACCCAAACCTTTAACAAAACCCGACACCCTAATCTTACACCCAAAACATAACTGGAAATCCTAACCCGAAGACCTATACCTAACCCTAACTGGACACCCTAACCCTAACCATAACACGACACCCAAACCCTAACCCGACACCCTAACCCTAACATTAACCCTAACCCTAACACCCTAAACCTAACCCTAACCCTAACGAAATCCTAACCATAACATGATATCCTAACCCTAACACTAACGCTAACCCAACACCCAAAACCTAACTCTACCTGTTACCCAGAACCCTAACCCTAACATGACAGCAGACGCGCAAACCCTAACCCTAACCTTGAACACAACCCGACACCAGACACCCAATCCCCAACTCTAACACGACACCCAAACACTAACCCAAAACCTAACCCTAAACCTAATCCTAACCCTAACCCTATCGCTAAACTTAAACTTAACCCGACACCAAACACCCTAACCCTAACCCGACACCAGACACCCAAACACTAACCCTAACATGACACCCAAACACTAACCCTAACCCTAACCCTAACCCAAAGCCTAACTCTAACCTTAACCCGACACCCAAAATCTAACCCTAACCCGACACTCTAACCCTAACCTGTACCCTAAACCTAATGCTATCCCTAACCGCAACACTAACCCTAACCCTATCCCTAACATGACACAATAACCCTAAAGCTAACACAACATGTTAAGCCTAACCCTAACCCTTACCCTAACCCTAACCCGACAACAAACACCCTAAACCTAACCGTAACCCTAAGCCAAATCCTAACAATAACACGACATCCTGACCCTAACACTAACCCTAACCTTCACACGACAGCACACACCCCAACTCTAACCCGACATCGAAACCCTAACCCTAAACCTCACCCTAACCCTAACCCGACAACAGAAACCCTAACCCTAACCCTAAGCCAACACCCAAAACCTAACCCGAACACTTACCCGAACCCCTAACCCTAACCCGACAGCAGACGCCCTTACCCTAACCCTAAACCTAACCATAACCATGACCCCAACTCTAACCTGATATCAGACACCCTAACCCCAACCCTAACCCTAACCCGTCAACAGACACCCTAACCCTAAACCTAAACCTAACCCAACACCCAAAACCGAACCCTAACACTTACCCGACACCCTAACCCTAACCCTAACCCGTCAACAGACACCCTAACCCTAACCCTAACCCAACACACAACACCTAACCCTAACACTTACCCGAATCCCTAAACCTAACCCGACACAAGACACCTTAACCCCAACACTAACCTTAACCCTAACGCGACAACAGACAACCTAACCCTAATCCTAAACCTAACCCAACACCCAAAAGCTAACCCCAACACTTACCCGACACTCTAACCCTAACCCGACAGCAGACGCCCTTACCCTAACCCTAAACCTAACCATAACCATAACCCCAAATCTAACCCGATATCAGACACCCTAACCCCAACCCTAACCCTAACCCGTCAACAGACACCCTAACCCTAAACCTAAACCTAACCCAACACCCAAAACCGAACCCTAACACTTACCCGACACCCTAACCCTAACCCTAACCCGTCAACAGACACCCTAACCCTAACCCTAACCCAACACACAGAACCTAACCCTAACACTTACCCGAATCCCTAAACCTAACCCGACACAAGACACCTTAACCCCAACACTAACCTTAACCCTAACGCGACAACAGACAACCTAACCCTAATCCTAAACCTAACCCAACACCCAAAAGCTAACCCCAACACTTACCCGACACCCTAACCCTAACCCGACAACAGACACCTTAACCCTAACCCTAAACATAACCCTAACCCTAACACTAAACCTAAACCCTAACACGACAGCAGACACCCAGCTCTAACCCTAACAATCACCTGACACAAGACAACCTAACCCTAACCCGACACCCAAACCCTAATCCTAACTCTTACCCGAAACACTAACCCTAACCTGACACGCTAACACGACGTCCTAAACAGAAATCCTAACCCGATATCCTAACACTAACCCAAGCCGTAAACTTAACCCTAACACTTACCCTAACCCTAACACTAACCCTAACACTTACCGGACACCCAAACACTAACCCTAACCCTAAACCTAACCATGACCCTAACCCTAAACCTATCCCTAACTCTAACCCTAACCCTAACCCAAACACCCAAACCTTAAACATAACCCGACACCCTTATCTTACACCCAAAACATAACTGGAAATCCTAACCCGAAAACCTATACCTAACCCTAACTGGACACCCTAACCCTAACCATAACACGACACCCAAACCCTAACCCGACACCCTAACCCTAAGATTAACCCTAACCCTAACACCCTAAACCCAACCCTAACCCTAACGAAATCCTAACAATAACATGATATCCTAACCCTAACACTAACGCTAACCCAACACCCAAAACCTAACTCTACCTGTTACCCAGAACCCTAACCCTAACATGACAGCAGACGCCCTAACCCTAACCCTAACCCTGAACCCAACCCGACACCAGACACCTAATCCCCAACTCTCACACGACACCCAAACACTAACCCAAAACCTAACCCTAACCCTAACCCTAACCCTAACCCTAACCCTATACCTAACCTTAACCCTAACCCTAACCCTAACCCCTAAACCTAACCCTAACCCTAACACCATAAACCTAACCCTAACCCTAACCCAAATCCTAACCATAACACGACATCTTAACCCTATCACTGACGCTAACCCAACACCCAAAACCTAAGTCTAACTGTTACCCGGAACCCTAACCCTAGCACGACAGCAGACGCCCTAACCCTAACCATGAACCCAACCCGACACCAGACACCCAATCCCCAGCTCTAACACGACACCCAAACACTAACCCAAAACCTAACCCTAAACCTAACCCTAACCCTATCCCTAAACTTAACCTTAAATCGACACCAAACACCCTAACCCTAACCCGACACCAGACACCCAAACCCTAACCCTAACATGACACCCAAACACTAACCCTAACCCTAACCCTAACCCTAACCCGACACCCAAAATCTAACCCTAACCCGACACTCTAACCCTAACCCTAACCCTAACATCCTAACCCTAACCCTAACGCTAACCCTAACCGCAACACTAACCCTAACCCTAACACGACACACTAACCCTAAACCTAACACAACATGTTAAGCTTAACACTAACCCTTACCCTAACCCTAACCCAACAACAGACACCCTAACCCTAATCCTAACCCAACACCCAAAACCAAACCCGAACACTTACCCGAACCCCTAACCCTAACCCGACAGCAGACGCCCTAAACCTAACCCTAAACCTAACCATAACCCTAACCCTAAGCCTAAGCCTAACCGGACATCAGACACCCTAACCCCAACCCTAACCCTAACCCGTCAACAGACACCCTAACTCTAACCCTAACCCTAACCCAACACACAAAACCTAAGCCTAACACTTACCCGAATCCCTAAACCTAACCCGACACCAGACACCCTAACTCTAACCCTAAACTTAACCCCAACCCGACAACAGACACCCTAACCCTAACCCTAAACCTAACCCAACACCCAAAAGCTAACCCTAAAACTTACCCGACACCCTAACCCTAAACCGACAGCAGAAACCTTAACCCTAACCCTAACCATAACCCTAACCCTAACACTTCGCTAACCCAACACCCAAAACCTAACTCTACCTGTTACCCAGAACCCTAACCCTAACATGACAGCAGACGCCCAAACCCTAACCCTAACCCTGAACACAACCCGACACCAGACACCCAATCCCCAACTCTAACACGACACCCAAACACTAACCCAAAACCTAACCCTAAACCTAATCCTAACCCTAACCCTATCGCTAAACTTAAACTTAACCCGACACCAAACACCCTAACCCTAACCCGACACCAGACACCCAAACACTAACCCTAACATGACACCCAAACACTAACCCTAACCCTAACCCTAACCCAAAGCCTAACTCTAACCTTAACCCGACACCCAAAATCTAACCCTAACCCGACACTCTAACCCTAACCTGTACCCTAAACCTAATGCTATCCCTAACCGCAACACTAACCCTAACCCTAACCCTAACATGACACAATAACCCTAAAGCTAACACAACATGTTAAGCCTAACCCTAACCCTTACCCTAACCCTAACCCGACAACAAACACCCTAAACCTAACCGTAACCCTAAGCCAAATCCTAACAATAACACGACATCCTAACCCTAACACTAACCCTAACCTTAACACGACAGCACACACCCCAACTCTAACCCGACATCCAAACCCTAACCCTAAACCTCACCCTAACCCTAACCCGACAACAGAAACCCTAACCCTAACCCTAAGCCAACACCCAAAACCTAACCCAAACACTTACCCGAACCCCTAACCCTAACCCGACAGCAGACGCCCTTACCCTAACCCTAAACCTAACCATAACCATAACCCCAACTCTAACCCGATATCAGACACCCTAACCCCAACCCTAAACCTAACCCGTCAACAGACACCCTAACCCTAAACCTAAACCTAACCCAACACCCAAAACCGAACCCTAACACTTACCCGACACCCTAACCCTAACCCTAACCCGTCAACAGACACCCTAACCCTAACCCTAACCCAACACACAAAACCTAACCCTAACACTTACCCGAATCCCTAAACCTAACCCGACACAAGACACCTTAACCCCAACACTAACCTTAACCGTAACGTGACAACAGACAACCTAACCCTAATCCTAAACCTAACCCAACACCCAAAAGCTAACCCCAACACTTACCCGACACCCTAACCCTAAACCGACAGCAGACACCTTAACCCTAACCCTAACCATAACCCTAACACTAACACTAAACCTAAACCCTAACACGACAGCAGACACCCTAACCCTAACCCTAACCCTCACCTGATACAAGACAACCTAACCCTAACCCGACACCCAAACCCTAATCCTAAATCTTACCCGAAACAAAAACCCTAACCTGACACGCTAACACGACGTCCTAAACAGAAATCCTAACCCGATATCCTAACAGTAACCCAAGCCGTAAACTTAACCCTAACACTTACCCTAACCCTAACACTAACCCTAACACTTACCGGACACCCAAACACTAACCCTAACCCTAAACCTAACCATGACCCTAACCCTAAACCTATCCCTAACTCTAACCCTAACCCTAACCCAAACACCCAAACCTTAAACATAACCCGACACCCTAATCTTACACCCAAAACATAACTGGAAATCCTAACCCGAAAACCTATACCTAACCCTAACTGGACACCCTACCCCTAACCATAACACGACACCCAAACCCTAACCCGACACCCTAACCCTAACATTAACCCTAACCCTAACACCCTAAACCTAACCCTAACCCTAACGAAATCCTAACCATAACATGATATCCTAACCCTAACACTAACGCTAACCCAACACCCAAAACCTAACTCTACCTGTTACCCAGAACCCTAACCCTAACATGACAGCAGACGCCCTAACCCTAACCCTAACCCTGAACCCAACCCGACACCAGACACCTAATCCCCAACTCTAACACGACACCCAAACACTAACCCAAAACCTAACCCTAAACCTAATCCTAACCCTAACCCTATCGCTGAACTTAAACTTAACCCGACACCAAACACCCTAACCCTAACCCGACACCAGACACCCAAACACTAACCCTAACATGACACCCAAACACTAACCCTAACCCTAACCCTAACCCAACCCTAATCCTAAACCTAACCATAACCATAACCCTAACCCTAACCCTAACCCGACATCAGACACCCTATCCCCAACCCTAACCCTAACCCATCAACAGACACCCTAACTCTAACCCTAACCCTAACCCGTCAACAGACACCCTAACTCTAACCCTAAACCTAACCCTAACCCTAACCCTATACCTAACCTTAACCCTAACCCTAACCCTAACACCCTAAACCTAACCCTAACCCTAACCCAAATCCTAACCATAACACCACATCCTAACCCTATCACTAACGCTAAGCCAACACCCAAAACCTAACTCTAACTGTTACCCGGAACCGTAACCCTAACACGACAGCAGACGCCGTAACCCAAACCCTGAACCCAACCCGACACCAGACAGCCGAACCCCAACTCTAACACGACACCCAAACACTAACCCAAAACCTAACCCTAAACCTAACCCTAACCCTAACCCTATCCCTAAACTTAACCTTAACCCGACACCAAACACCCTAACCCTAACCTGACACCAGACACCCAAACCCTAACCCTAACATGACACCCAAACACTAACCCTAACCCTAACCCTAACCCTAACCCGACACCCAAAATCTAACCCTAACCCGACACTCTAACCCTAACCCTAACTCTAACACCCTAACCCTAACCCTTACCCTAACCCTAACGCTATCCCTAACCGCAACACTAACCCTAACCCTAACCCTAACACAACACACTAACCCTAACCCTAACCCTAACATCCTAACCCTAACCCTTACCCTAACCCTAACGTTATCCCTAACCGCAACACTAACCCTAACCCGACACGCTAACACGACGTCCTAAACAGAAATCCTAACCCGATATCCTAACACTAACCCAAGCCGTAAACTTAACCCTAACACTTACCCTAACCCTAACACTACCCCTAACACTTACTGGACACCCAAACACTAACCCTAACCCTAAACCTAACCATAACCCTAACCCTAAACCTATCCCTAACTCTAAACCTAACCCTAACCCTAACACGACACCTTAACCTTAAACCTAAACCGACACCCTAATCTTACTCCCAAAACATAACTGGAAATCCTAACCCGAAACCCTATACCTAACCCTAACTGGACACCCTAACCCTAACCATAACACGACACCCAAACCCTAACCCGACACCCTAAACCTAACCCAAACCCTAACCCTAACCCTATACCTAACCCAAATCCGAACCATAACACGACATCCTAACCCTAACACTAACGCTAACCCAACAACCAAAACCTAAATCTAACTGTTACCCGGAACCCTAACCCTAACATGACAGGAGACACCCTAACCCTAACCCTGAACCCAACCCGACACCAGACACCCAAATCCCAACTCTAACACGACACCCAAACACTAACCCAAAACCTAACCCAAAACCTAACCCTAACCCTATCCCTAAACTTAACCTCAACCCGACACCAAACACCCTAACCCTAACCCGACACCAGACACCCAAACCCTAACCCTAACATGACACCCAAACACTAACCCTAACCCTAACCCTAACCCTAACCCGACACCCAAAATCTAACCGTAACCCGACACTCTAACCCTAACCCTAACCCTAACATCCTAACCATAACCCTAACGCTAACCCTAACCGCAACACTAACCCTAACCCTAACACGACACACTAACCCTAAACCTAACACAACATGTTAAGCTTAACACTAACCCTTACCCTAACCCTAACCCAACAACAGACACCCTAACCCTAATCCTAACCCAACACCCAAAACCAAACCCGAACACTTACCTGAACCCCTAACCCTAACCCGACAGCAGACGCCCTAAACCTAACCCTAAACCTAACCATAACCCTAACCCTAAGCCTAAGCCTAACCGGACATCAGACACCCTAACCCCAACCCTAACCCTAACCCGTCAACAGACACCCTAACTCTAACCCTAACCCTAACCCAACACACAAAACCTAAGCCTAACACTTACCCGAATCCCTAAACCTAACCCGACACCAGACACCCTAACTCTAACCCTAAACTTAACCCCAACCCGACAACAGACACCCTAACCCTAACCCTAAACCTAACCCAACACCCAAAAGCTAACCCTAAAACTTACCCGACACCCTAACCCTAAACCGACAGCAGACACCTTAACCCTAACCCTAACCATAACCCTAACCCTAACACTTCGCTAACCCAACACCCAAAACCTAACTCTACCTGTTACCCAGAACCCTAACCCTAACATGACAGCAGACGTGCAAACCCTAACCCTAACCCTGAACACAACCCGACACCAGACACCCAATCCCCAACTCTAACACGACACCCAAACACTAACCCAAAACCTAACCCTAAACCTAATCCTAACCCTAACCCTATCGCTAAACTTAAACTTAACCCGACACCAAACACCCTAACCCTAACCCGACACCAGACACCCAAACACTAACCCTAACATGACACCCAAACACTAACCCTAACCCTAACCCTAACCCAAAGCCTAACTCTAACCTTAACCCGACACCCAAAATCTAACCCTAACCCGACACTCTAACCCTAACCTGTACCCTGAACCTAATGCTATCCCTAACCGCAACACTAACCCTAACCCTATCCGTAACATGACACAATAACCCTAAAGCTAACACAACATGTTAAGCCTAACCCTAACCCTTACCCTAACCCTAACCCGACAACAAACACCCTAAACCTAACCGTAACCCTAAGCCAAATCCTAACAATAACACGACATCCTGACCCTAACACTAACCCTAACCTTCACACGACAGCACACACCCCAACTCTAACCCGACATCCAAACCCTAACCCTAAACCTCACCCTAACCCTAACCCAACAACAGAAACCCTAACCCTAATCCTAAGCCAACACCCAAAACCTAACCCGAACACTTACCCGAACCCCTAACCCTAACCCGACAGCAGACGCCCTTACCCTAACCCTAAACCTAACCATAACCATGACCCCAACTCTAACCTGATATCAGACACCCTAACCCCAACCCTAACCCTAACCCGTCAACAGACACCCTAACCCTAAACCTAAACCTAACCCAACACCCAAAACCGAACCCTAACACTTACCCGACACCCTAACCCTAACCCTAACCCGTCAACAGACACCCTAACCCTAACCCTAACCCAACACACAAAACCTAACCCTAACACTTACCCGAATCCCTAAACCTAACCCGACACAAGACACCTTAACCCCAACACTAACCTTAACCCTAACGCGACAACAGACAACCTAACCCTAATCCTAAACCTAACCCAACACCCAAAAGCTAACCCCAACACTTACCCGACACTCTAACCCTAACCCGACAGCAGACGCCCTTACCCTAACCCTAAACCTAACCATAACCATAACCCCAAATCTAACCCGATATCAGACACCCTAACCCCAACCCTAACCCTAACCCGTCAACAGACACCCTAACCCTAAACCTAAACCTAACCCAACACCCAAAACCGAACCCTAACACTTACCCGACACCCTAACCCTAACCCTAACCCGTCAACAGACACCCTAACCCTAACCCTAACCCAACACACAGAACCTAACCCTAACACTTACCCGAATCCCTAAACCTAACCCGACACAAGACACCTTAACCCCAACACTAACCTTAACCCTAACGCGACAACAGACAACCTAACCCTAATCCTAAACCTAACCCAACACCCAAAAGCTAACCCCAACACTTACCCGACACCCTAACCCTAACCCGACAACAGACACCTTAACCCTAACCCTAAACATAACCCTAACCCTAACACTAAACCTAAACCCTAACACGACAGCAGACACCCAGCTCTAACCCTAACAATCACCTGACACAAGACAACCTAACCCTAACCCGACACCCAAACCCTAATCCTAACTCTTACCCGAAACACTAACCCTAACCTGACACGCTAACACGACGTCCTAAACAGAAATCCTAACCCGATATCCTAACACTAACCGAAGCCGTAAACTTAACCCTAACACTTACCCTAACCCTAACACTAACCCTAACACTTACCGGACACCCAAACACTAACCCTAACCCTAAACCTAACCATAACCCTAACCCTAAACCTATCCCTAACTCTAACCCTAACCCTAACCCAAACACCCAAACCTTAAACATAACCCGACACCCTAATCTTACACCCAAAACATAACTGGAAATCCTAACCCGAAAACCTATACCTAACCCTAACTGGACACCCTAACCCTAACCATAACACGACACCCAAACCCTAACCCGACACCCTAACCCTAACATTAACCCTAACCCTAACACCCTAAACCCAACCCTAACCCTAACGAAATCCTAACAATAACATGATATCCTAACCCTAACACTAACGCTAACCCAACACCCAAAACCTAACTCTACCTGTTACCCAGAACCCTAACCCTAACATGACAGCAGACGCCCTAACCCTAACCCTAACCCTGAACCCAACCCGACACCAGACACCTAATCCCCAACTCTCACACGACACCCAAACACTAACCCAAAACCTAACCCTAACCCTAACCCTAACCCTAACCCTAACCCTATACCTAACCTTAACCCTAACCCTAACCCTAACCCCTAAACCTAACCCTAACCCTAACACCATAAACCTAACCCTAACCCTAACCCAAATCCTAACCATAACACGACATCTTAACCCTATCACTGACGCTAACCCAACACCCAAAACCTAACTCTAACTGTTACCCGGAACCCTAACCCTAGCACGACAGCAGACGCCCTAACCCTAACCATGAACCCAACCCGACACCAGACACCCAATCCCCAGCTCTAACACGACACCCAAACACTAACCCAAAACCTAACCCTAAACCTAACCCTAACCCTATCCCTAAACTTAACCTTAAATCGACACCAAACACCCTAACCCTAACCCGACACCAGACACCCAAACCCTAACCCTAACATGACACCCAAACACTAACCCTAACCCTAACCCTAACCCTAACCCGACACCCAAAATCTAACCCTAACCCGACACTCTAACCCTAACCCTAACCCTAACATCCTAACCCTAACCCTAACGCTAACCCTAACCGCAACACTAACCCTAACCCTAACACGACACACTAACCCTAAACCTAACACAACATGTTAAGCTTAACACTAACCCTTACCCTAACCCTAACCCAACAACAGACACCCTAACCCTAATCCTAACCCAACACCCAAAACCAAACCCGAACACTTACCCGAACCCCTAACCCTAACCCGACAGCAGACGCCCTAAACCTAACCCTAAACCTAACCATAACCCTAACCCTAAGCCTAACCCTAACCGGACATCAGACACCCTAACCCCAACCCTAACCCTAACCCGTCAACAGACACCCTAACTCTAACCCTAACCCTAACCCAACACACAAAACCTAAGCCTAACACTTACCCGAATCCCTAAACCTAACCCGACACCAGACACCCTAACTCTAACCCTAAACTTAACCCCAACCCGACAACAGACACCCTAACCCTAACCCTAAACCTAACCCAACACCCAAAAGCTAACCCTAAAACTTACCCGACACCCTAACCCTAAACCGACAGCAGACACCTTAACCCTAACCCTAACCATAACCCTAACCCTAACACTTCGCTAACCCAACACCCAAAACCTAACTCTACCTGTTACCCAGAACCCTAACCCTAACATGACAGCAGACGTGCAAACCCTAACCCTAACCCTGAACACAACCCGACACCAGACACCCAATCCCCAACTCTAACACGACACCCAAACACTAACCCAAAACCTAACCCTAAACCTAATCCTAACCCTAACCCTATCGCTAAACTTAAACTTAACCCGACACCAAACACCCTAACCCTAACCCGACACCAGACACCCAAACACTAACCCTAACATGACACCCAAACACTAACCCTAACCCTAACCCTAACCCAAAGCCTAACTCTAACCTTAACCCGACACCCAAAATCTAACCCTAAGCCGACACTCTAACCCTAACCTGTACCCTGAACCTAATGCTATCCCTAACCGCAACACTAACCCTAACCCTATCCGTAACATGACACAATAACCCTAAAGCTAACACAACATGTTAAGCCTAACCCTAACCCTTACCCTAACCCTAACCCGACAACAAACACCCTAAACCTAACCGTAACCCTAAGCCAAATCCTAACAATAACACGACATCCTGACCCTAACACTAACCCTAACCTTCACACGACAGCACACACCCCAACTCTAACCCGACATCCAAACCCTAACCCTAAACCTCACCCTAACCCTAACCCGACAACAGAAACCCTAACCCTAATCCTAAGCCAACACCCAAAACCTAACCCGAACACTTACCCGAACCCCTAACCCTAACCCGACAGCAGACGCCCTTACCCTAACCCTAAACCTAACCATAACCATGACCCCAACTCTAACCTGATATCAGACACCCTAACCCCAACCCTAACCCTAACCCGTCAACAGACACCCTAACCCTAAACCTAAACCTAACCCAACACCCAAAACCGAACCCTAACACTTACCCGACACCCTAACCCTAACCCTAACCCGTCAACAGACACCCTAACCCTAACCCTAACCCAACACACAAAACCTAACCCTAACACTTACCCGAATCCCTAAACCTAACCCGACACAAGACACCTTAACCCCAACACTAACCTTAACCCTAACGCGACAACAGACAACCTAACCCTAATCCTAAACCTAACCCAACACCCAAAAGCTAACCCCAACACTTACCCGACACTCTAACCCTAACCCGACAGCAGACGCCCTTACCCTAACCCTAAACCTAACCATAACCATAACCCCAAATCTAACCCGATATCAGACACCCTAACCCCAACCCTAACCCTAACCCGTCAACAGACACCCTAACCCTAAACCTAAACCTAACCCAACACCCAAAACCGAACCCTAACACTTACCCGACACCCTAACCCTAACCCTAACCCGTCAACAGACACCCTAACCCTAACCCTAACCCAACACACAGAACCTAACCCTAACACTTACCCGAATCCCTAAACCTAACCCGACACAAGACACCTTAACCCCAACACTAACCTTAACCCTAACGCGACAACAGACAACCTAACCCTAATCCTAAACCTAACCCAACACCCAAAAGCTAACCCCAACACTTACCCGACACCCTAACCCTAACCCGACAACAGACACCTTAACCCTAACCCTAAACATAACCCTAACCCTAACACTAAACCTAAACCCTAACACGACAGCAGACACCCAGCTCTAACCCTAACAATCACCTGACACAAGACAACCTAACCCTAACCCGACACCCAAACCCTAATCCTAACTCTTACCCGAAACACTAACCCTAACCTGACACGCTAACACGACGTCCTAAACAGAAATCCTAACCCGATATCCTAACACTAACCGAAGCCGTAAACTTAACCCTAACACTTACCCTAACCCTAACACTAACCCTAACACTTACCGGACACCCAAACACTAACCCTAACCCTAAACCTAACCATAACCCTAACCCTAAACCTATCCCTAACTCTAACCCTAACCCTAACCCAAACACCCAAACCTTAAACATAACCCGACACCCTAATCTTACACCCAAAACATAACTGGAAATCCTAACCCGAAAACCTATACCTAACCCTAACTGGACACCCTAACCCTAACCATAACACGACACCCAAACCCTAACCCGACACCCTAACCCTAACATTAACCCTAACCCTAACACCCTAAACCCAACCCTAACCCTAACGAAATCCTAACAATAACATGATATCCTAACCCTAACACTAACGCTAACCCAACACCCAAAACCTAACTCTACCTGTTACCCAGAACCCTAACCCTAACATGACAGCAGACGCCCTAACCCTAACCCTAACCCTGAACCCAACCCGACACCAGACACCTAATCCCCAACTCTCACACGACACCCAAACACTAACCCAAAACCTAACCCTAACCCTAACCCTAACCCTAACCCTAACCCTATACCTAACCTTAACCCTAACCCTAACCCTAACCCCTAAACCTAACCCTAACCCTAACACCATAAACCTAACCCTAACCCTAACCCAAATCCTAACCATAACACGACATCTTAACCCTATCACTGACGCTAACCCAACACCCAAAACCTAACTCTAACTGTTACCCGGAACCCTAACCCTAGCACGACAGCAGACGCCCTAACCCTAACCATGAACCCAACCCGACACCAGACACCCAATCCCCAGCTCTAACACGACACCCAAACACTAACCCAAAACCTAACCCTAAACCTAACCCTAACCCTATCCCTAAACTTAACCTTAAATCGACACCAAACACCCTAACCCTAACCCGACACCAGACACCCAAACCCTAACCCTAACATGACACCCAAACACTAACCCTAACCCTAACCCTAACCCTAACCCGACACCCAAAATCTAACCCTAACCCGACACTCTAACCCTAACCCTAACCCTAACATCCTAACCCTAACCCTAACGCTAACCCTAACCGCAACACTAACCCTAACCCTAACACGACACACTAACCCTAAACCTAACACAACATGTTAAGCTTAACACTAACCCTTACCCTAACCCTAACCCAACAACAGACACCCTAACCCTAATCCTAACCCAACACCCAAAACCAAACCCGAACACTTACCCGAACCCCTAACCCTAACCCGACAGCAGACGCCCTAAACCTAACCCTAAACCTAACCATAACCCTAACCCTAAGCCTAACCCTAACCGGACATCAGACACCCTAACCCCAACCCTAACCCTAACCCGTCAACAGACACCCTAACTCTAACCCTAACCCTAACCCAACACACAAAACCTAAGCCTAACACTTACCCGAATCCCTAAACCTAACCCGACACCAGACACCCTAACTCTAACCCTAAACTTAACCCCAACCCGACAACAGACACCCTAACCCTAACCCTAAACCTAACCCAACACCCAAAAGCTAACCCTAAAACTTACCCGACACCCTAACCCTAAACCGACAGCAGACACCTTAACCCTAACCCTAACCATAACCCTAACCCTAACACTTCGCTAACCCAACACCCAAAACCTAACTCTACCTGTTACCCAGAACCCTAACCCTAACATGACAGCAGACGCCCAAACCCTAACCCTAACCCTGAACACAACCCGACACCAGACACCCAATCCCCAACTCTAACACGACACCCAAACACTAACCCAAAACCTAACCCTAAACCTAATCCTAACCCTAACCCTATCGCTAAACTTAAACTTAACCCGACACCAAACACCCTAACCCTAACCCGACACCAGACACCCAAACACTAACCCTAACATGACACCCAAACACTAACCCTAACCCTAACCCTAACCCAAAGCCTAACTCTAACCTTAACCCGACACCCAAAATCTAACCCTAACCCGACACTCTAACCCTAACCTGTACCCTAAACCTAATGCTATCCCTAACCGCAACACTAACCCTAACCCTAACCCTAACATGACACAATAACCCTAAAGCTAACACAACATGTTAAGCCTAACCCTAACCCTTACCCTAACCCTAACCCGACAACAAACACCCTAAACCAACCGTAACCCTAAGCCAAATCCTAACAATAACACGACATCCTAACCCTAACACTAACCCTAACCTTAACACGACAGCACACACCCCAACTCTAACCCGACATCCAAACCCTAACCCTAAACCTCACCCTAACCCTAACCCGACAACAGAAACCCTAACCCTAACCCTAAGCCAACACCCAAAACCTACCCGAACACTTACCCGAACCCCTAACCCTAACCCGACAGCAGACGCCCTTACCCTAACCCTAAACCTAACCATAACCATAACCCCAACTCTAACCCGATATCAGACACCCTAACCCCAACCCTAAACCTAACCCGTCAACAGACACCCTAACCCTAAACCTAAACCTAACCCAACACCCAAAACCGAACCCTAACACTTACCCGACACCCTAACACTAACCCTAACCCGTCAACAGACACCCTAACCCTAACCCTAACCCAACACACAAAACCTAACCCTAACACTTACCCGAATCCCTAAACCTAACCCGACACAAGACACCTTAACCCCAACACTAACCTTAACCGTAACGCGACAACAGACAACCTAACCCTAATCCTAAACCTAACCCAACACCCAAAAGCTAACCCCAACACTTACCCGACACCCTAACCCTAAACCGACAGCAGACACCTTAACCCTAACCCTAACCATAACCCTAACACTAACACTAAACCTAAACCCTAACACGACAGCAGACACCCTATCCCTAACCCTAACCCTCACCTGACACAAGACAACCTAACCCTAACCCGACACCCAAACCCTAATCCTAAATCTTACCCGAAACAAAAACCCTAACCTGACACGCTAACACGACGTCCTAAACAGAAATCCTAACCCGATATCCTAACACTAACCCAAGCCGTAAACTTAACCCTAACACTTACCCTAACCCTAACACTAACCCTAACACTTACCGGACACCCAAACACTAAACCTAACCCTAAACCTAACCATGACCCTAACCCTAAACCTATCCCTAACTCTAACCCTAACCCTAACCCAAACACCCAAACCTTTAACAAAACCCGACACCCTAATCTTACACCCAAAACATAACTGGAAATCCTAACCCGAAGACCTATACCTAACGCTAACTGGACACCCTAACCCTAACCATAACACGACACCCAAACCCTAACCCGACACCCTAACCCTAACATTAACCCTAACCCTAACACCCTAAACCTAACCCTAACCCTAACGAAATCCTAACCATAACATGATATCCTAACCCTAACACTAACGCTAACCCAACACCCAAAACCTAACTCTACCTGTTACCCAGAACCCTAACCCTAACATGACAGCAGACGCCCAAACCCTAACCCTAACCCTGAACACAACCCGACACCAGACACCCAATCCCCAACTCTAACACGACACCCAAACACTAACCCAAAACCTAACCCTAAACCTAATCCTAACCCTAACCCTATCGCTAAACTTAAACTTAACCCGACACCAAACACCCTAACCCTAACCCGACACCAGACACCCAAACACTAACCCTAACATGACACCCAAACACTAACCCTAACCCTAACCCTAACCCAAAGCCTAACTCTAACCTTAACCCGACACCCAAAATCTAACCCTAACCCGACACTCTAACCCTAACCTGTACCCTAAACCTAATGCTATCCCTAACCGCAACACTAACCCTAACCCTAACCCTAACATGACACAATAACCCTAAAGCTAACACAACATGTTAAGCCTAACCCTAACCCTTACCCTAACCCTAACCCGACAACAAACACCCTAAACCAACCGTAACCCTAAGCCAAATCCTAACAATAACACGACATCCTAACCCTAACACTAACCCTAACCTTAACACGACAGCACACACCCCAACTCTAACCCGACATCCAAACCCTAACCCTAAACCTCACCCTAACCCTAACCCGACAACAGAAACCCTAACCCTAACCCTAAGCCAACACCCAAAACCTACCCGAACACTTACCCGAACCCCTAACCCTAACCCGACAGCAGACGCCCTTACCCTAACCCTAAACCTAACCATAACCATAACCCCAACTCTAACCCGATATCAGACACCCTAACCCCAACCCTAAACCTAACCCGTCAACAGACACCCTAACCCTAAACCTAAACCTAACCCAACACCCAAAACCGAACCCTAACACTTACCCGACACCCTAACACTAACCCTAACCCGTCAACAGACACCCTAACCCTAACCCTAACCCAACACACAAAACCTAACCCTAACACTTACCCGAATCCCTAAACCTAACCCGACACAAGACACCTTAACCCCAACACTAACCTTAACCGTAACGCGACAACAGACAACCTAACCCTAATCCTAAACCTAACCCAACACCCAAAAGCTAACCCCAACACTTACCCGACACCCTAACCCTAAACCGACAGCAGACACCTTAACCCTAACCCTAACCATAACCCTAACACTAACACTAAACCTAAACCCTAACACGACAGCAGACACCCTATCCCTAACCCTAACCCTCACCTGACACAAGACAACCTAACCCTAACCCGACACCCAAACCCTAATCCTAAATCTTACCCGAAACAAAAACCCTAACCTGACACGCTAACACGACGTCCTAAACAGAAATCCTAACCCGATATCCTAACACTAACCCAAGCCGTAAACTTAACCCTAACACTTACCCTAACCCTAACACTAACCCTAACACTTACCGGACACCCAAACACTAAACCTAACCCTAAACCTAACCATGACCCTAACCCTAAACCTATCCCTAACTCTAACCCTAACCCTAACCCAAACACCCAAACCTTTAACAAAACCCGACACCCTAATCTTACACCCAAAACATAACTGGAAATCCTAACCCGAAGACCTATACCTAACGCTAACTGGACACCCTAACCCTAACCATAACACGACACCCAAACCCTAACCCGACACCCTAACCCTAACATTAACCCTAACCCTAACACCCTAAACCTAACCCTAACCCTAACGAAATCCTAACCATAACATGATATCCTAACCCTAACACTAACGCTAACCCAACACCCAAAACCTAACTCTACCTGTTACCCAGAACCCTAACCCTAACATGACAGCAGACGCGCAAACCCTAACCCTAACCTTGAACACAACCCGACACCAGACACCCAATCCCCAACTCTAACACGACACCCAAACACTAACCCAAAACCTAACCCTAAACCTAATCCTAACCCTAACCCTATCGCTAAACTTAAACTTAACCCGACACCAAACACCCTAACCCTAACCCGACACCAGACACCCAAACACTAACCCTAACATGACACCCAAACACTAACCCTAACCCTAACCCTAACCCAAAGCCTAACTCTAACCTTAACCCGACACCCAAAATCTAACCCTAACCCGACACTCTAACCCTAACCTGTACCCTAAACCTAATGCTATCCCTAACCGCAACACTAACCCTAACCCTATCCCTAACATGACACAATAACCCTAAAGCTAACACAACATGTTAAGCCTAACCCTAACCCTTACCCTAACCCTAACCCGACAACAAACACCCTAAACCTAACCGTAACCCTAAGCCAAATCCTAACAATAACACGACATCCTGACCCTAACACTAACCCTAACCTTCACACGACAGCACACACCCCAACTCTAACCCGACATCGAAACCCTAACCCTAAACCTCACCCTAACCCTAACCCGACAACAGAAACCCTAACCCTAACCCTAAGCCAACACCCAAAACCTAACCCGAACACTTACCCGAACCCCTAACCCTAACCCGACAGCAGACGCCCTTACCCTAACCCTAAACCTAACCATAACCATGACCCCAACTCTAACCTGATATCAGACACCCTAACCCCAACCCTAACCCTAACCCGTCAACAGACACCCTAACCCTAAACCTAAACCTAACCCAACACCCAAAACCGAACCCTAACACTTACCCGACACCCTAACCCTAACCCTAACCCGTCAACAGACACCCTAACCCTAACCCTAACCCAACACACAACACCTAACCCTAACACTTACCCGAATCCCTAAACCTAACCCGACACAAGACACCTTAACCCCAACACTAACCTTAACCCTAACGCGACAACAGACAACCTAACCCTAATCCTAAACCTAACCCAACACCCAAAAGCTAACCCCAACACTTACCCGACACTCTAACCCTAACCCGACAGCAGACGCCCTTACCCTAACCCTAAACCTAACCATAACCATAACCCCAAATCTAACCCGATATCAGACACCCTAACCCCAACCCTAACCCTAACCCGTCAACAGACACCCTAACCCTAAACCTAAACCTAACCCAACACCCAAAACCGAACCCTAACACTTACCCGACACCCTAACCCTAACCCTAACCCGTCAACAGACACCCTAACCCTAACCCTAACCCAACACACAGAACCTAACCCTAACACTTACCCGAATCCCTAAACCTAACCCGACACAAGACACCTTAACCCCAACAATAACCTTAACCCTAACGCGACAACAGACAACCTAACCCTAATCCTAAACCTAACCCAACACCCAAAAGCTAACCCCAACACTTACCCGACACCCTAACCCTAACCCGACAACAGACACCTTAACCCTAACCCTAAACATAACCCTAACCCTAACACTAAACCTAAACCCTAACACGACAGCAGACACCCAGCTCTAACCCTAACAATCACCTGACACAAGACAACCTAACCCTAACCCGACACCCAAACCCTAATCCTAACTCTTACCCGAAACACTAACCCTAACCTGACACGCTAACACGACGTCCTAAACAGAAATCCTAACCCGATATCCTAACACTAACCCAAGCCGTAAACTTAACCCTAACACTTACCCTAACCCTAACACTAACCCTAACACTTACCGGACACCCAAACACTAACCCTAACCCTAAACCTAACCATGACCCTAACCCTAAACCTATCCCTAACTCTAACCCTAACCCTAACCCAAACACCCAAACCTTAAACATAACCCGACACCCTTATCTTACACCCAAAACATAACTGGAAATCCTAACCCGAAAACCTATACCTAACCCTAACTGGACACCCTAACCCTAACCATAACACGACACCCAAACCCTAACCCGACACCCTAACCCTAACATTAACCCTAACCCTAACACCCTAAACCCAACCCTAACCCTAACGAAATCCTAACAATAACATGATATCCTAACCCTAACACTAACGCTAACCCAACACCCAAAACCTAACTCTACCTGTTACCCAGAACCCTAACCCTAACATGACAGCAGACGCCCTAACCCTAACCCTAACCCTGAACCCAACCCGACACCAGACACCTAATCACCAACTCTCACACGACACCCAAACACTAACCCAAAACCTAACCCTAACCCTAACCCTAACCCTAACCCTAACCCTATACCTAACCTTAACCCTAACCCTAACCCTAACCCCTAAACCTAACCCTAACCCTAACACCATAAACCTAACCCTAACCCTAACCCAAATCCTAACCATAACACGACATCTTAACCCTATCACTGACGCTAACCCAACACCCAAAACCTAACTCTAACTGTTACCCGGAACCCTAACCCTAGCACGACAGCAGACGCCCTAACCCTAACCATGAACCCAACCCGACACCAGACACCCAATCCCCAACTCTAACACGACACCCA
The DNA here is from genome assembly GCF_054371585.1 of Giraffa tippelskirchi. Classification (NCBI taxonomy): domain Eukaryota; kingdom Metazoa; phylum Chordata; class Mammalia; order Artiodactyla; family Giraffidae; genus Giraffa; species Giraffa tippelskirchi. Next base: position 70,331,733 of record NC_137286.1, read on the forward strand.
AACACTAACCCAAAACCTAACCCTAAACCTAACCCTAACCCTATCCCTAAACTTAACCTTAAATCGACACCAAACACCCTAACCCTAACCCGACACCAGACACCCAAACCCTAACCCTAACATGACACCCAAACACTAACCCTAACCCTAACCCTAACCCTAACCCGACACCCAAAATCTAACCCTAACCCGACACTCTAACCCTAACCCTAACCCTAACATCCTAACCCTAACCCTAACGCTAACCCTAACCGCAACACTAACCCTAACCCTAACACGACACACTAACCCTAAACCTAACACAACATGTTAAGCTTAACACTAACCCTTACCCTAACCCTAACCCAACAACAGACACCCTAACCCTAATCCTAACCCAACACCCAAAACCAAACCCGAACACTTACCCGAACCCCTAACCCTAACCCGACAGCAGACGCCCTAAACCTAACCCTAAACCTAACCATAACCCTAACCCTAAGCCTAAACCTAACCGGACATCAGACACCCTAACCCCAACCCTAACCCTAACCCGTCAACAGACACCCTAACTCTAACCCTAACCCTAACCCAACACACAAAACCTAAGCCTAACACTTACCCGAATCCCTAAACCTAACCCGACACCAGACACCCTAACTCTAACCCTAAACTTAACCCCAACCCGACAACAGACACCCTAACCCTAACCCTAAACCTAACCCAACACCCAAAAGCTAACCCTAAAACTTACCCGACACCCTAACCCTAAACCGACAGCAGACACCTTAACCCTAACCCTAACCATAACCCTAACCCTAACACTTCGCTAACCCAACACCCAAAACCTAACTCTACCTGTTACCCAGAACCCTAACCCTAACATGACAGCAGACGCCCAAACCCTAACCCTAACCCTGAACACAACCCGACACCAGACACCCAATCCCCAACTCTAACACGACACCCAAACACTAACCAAAAACCTAACCCTAAACCTAATCCTAACCCTAACCCTATCGCTAAACTTAAACTTAACCCGACACCAAACACCCTAACCCTAACCCGACACCAGACACCCAAACACTAACCCTAACATGACACCCAAACACTAACCCTAACCCTAACCCTAACCCAAAGCCTAACTCTAACCTTAACCCGACACCCAAAATCTAACCCTAACCCGACACTCTAACCCTAACCTGTACCCTAAACCTAATGCTATCCCTAACCGCAACACTAACCCTAACCCTAACCCTAACATGACACAATAACCCTAAAGCTAACACAACATGTTAAGCCTAACCCTAACCCTTACCCTAACCCTAACCCGACAACAAACACCCTAAACCTAACCGTAACCCTAAGCCAAATCCTAACAATAACACGACATCCTAACCCTAACACTAACCCTAACCTTAACACGACAGCACACACCCCAACTCTAACCCGACATCCAAACCCTAACCCTAAACCTCACCCTAACCCTAACCCGACAACAGAAACCCTAACCCTAACCCTAAGCCAACACCCAAAACCTAACCCAAACACTTACCCGAACCCCTAACCCTAACCCGACAGCAGACGCCCTTACCCTAACCCTAAACCTAACCATAACCATAACCCCAACTCTAACCCGATATCAGACACCCTAACCCCAACCCTAAACCTAACCCGTCAACAGACACCCTAACCCTAAACCTAAACCTAACCCAACACCCAAAACCGAACCCTAACACTTACCCGACACCCTAACCCTAACCCTAACCCGTCAACAGACACCCTAACCCTAACCCTAACCCAACACACAAAACCTAACCCTAACACTTACCCGAATCCCTAAACCTAACCCGACACAAGACACCTTAACCCCAACACTAACCTTAACCGTAACGCGACAACAGACAACCTAACCCTAATCCTAAACCTAACCCAACACCCAAAAGCTAACCCCAACACTTACCCGACACCCTAACCCTAAACCGACAGCAGACACCTTAACCCTAACCCTAACCATAACCCTAACACTAACACTAAACCTAAACCCTAACACGACAGCAGACACCCTAACCCTAACCCTAACCCTCACCTGATACAAGGCAACCTAACCCTAACCCGACACCCAAACCCTAATCCTAAATCTTACCCGAAACAAAAACCCTAACCTGACACGCTAACACGACGTCCTAAACAGAAATCCTAACCCGATATCCTAACAGTAACCCAAGCCGTAAACTTAACCCTAACACTTACCCTAACCCTAACACTAACCCTAACACTTACCGGACACCCAAACACTAACCCTAACCCTAAACCTAACCATGACCCTAACCCTAAACCTATCCCTAACTCTAACCCTAACCCTAACCCAAACACCCAAACCTTAAACATAACCCGACACCCTAATCTTACACCCAAAACATAACTGGAAATCCTAACCCGAAAACCTATACCTAACCCTAACTGGACACCCTACCCCTAACCATAACACGACACCCAAACCCTAACCCGACACCCTAACCCTAACATTAACCCTAACCCTAACACCCTAAACCTAACCCTAACCCTAACGAAATCCTAACCATAACATGATATCCTAACCCTAACACTAACGCTAACCCAACACCCAAAACCTAACTCTACCTGTTACCCAGAACCCTAACCCTAACATGACAGCAGACGCCCTAACCCTAACCCTAACCCTGAACCCAACCCGACACCAGACACCTAATCCCCAACTCTAACACGACACCCAAACACTAACCCAAAACCTAACCCTAAACCTAATCCTAACCCTAACCCTATCGCTGAACTTAAACTTAACCCGACACCAAACACCCTAACCCTAACCCGACACCAGACACCCAAACACTAACCCTAACATGACACCCAAACACTAACCCTAACCCTAACCCTAACCCAACCCTAATCCTAAACCTAACCATAACCATAACCCTAACCCTAACCCTAACCCGACATCAGACACCCTATCCCCAACCCTAACCCTAACCCATCAACAGACACCCTAACTCTAACCCTAACCCTAACCCGTCAACAGACACCCTAACTCTAACCCTAAACCTAACCCTAACCCTAACCCTATACCTAACCTTAACCCTAACCCTAACCCTAACACCCTAAACCTAACCCTAACCCTAACCCAAATCCTAACCATAACACCACATCCTAACCCTATCACTAACGCTAAGCCAACACCCAAAACCTAACTCTAACTGTTACCCGGAACCGTAACCCTAACACGACAGCAGACGCCGTAACCCAAACCCTGAACCCAACCCGACACCAGACAGCCGAACCCCAACTCTAACACGACACCCAAACACTAACCCAAAACCTAACCCTAAACCTAACCCTAACCCTAACCCTATCCCTAAACTTAACCTTAACCCGACACCAAACACCCTAACCCTAACCCGACACCAGACACCCAAACCCTAACCCTAACATGACACCCAAACACTAACCCTAACCCTAACCCTAACCCTAACCCGACACCCAAAATCTAACCCTAACCCGACACTCTAACCCTAACCCTTACCCTAACCCTAACGCTATCCCTAACCGCAACACTAACCCTAACCCTAACCCTAACACAACACACTAACCCTAACCCTAACCCTAACATCCTAACCCTAACCCTTACCCTAACCCTAACGTTATCCCTAACCGCAACACTAACCCTAACCCGACACGCTAACACGACGTCCTAAACAGAAATCCTAACCCGATATCCTAACACTAACCCAAGCCGTAAACTTAACCCTAACACTTACCCTAACCCTAACACTACCCCTAACACTTACTGGACACCCAAACACTAACCCTAACCCTAAACCTAACCATAACCCTAACCCTAAACCTATCCCTAACTCTAAACCTAACCCTAACCCTAACACGACACCTTAACCTTAAACCTAAACCGACACCCTAATCTTACTCCCAAAACATAACTGGAAATCCTAACCCGAAACCCTATACCTAACCCTAACTGGACACCCTAACCCTAACCATAACACGACACCCAAACCCTAACCCGACACCCTAAACCTAACCCAAACCCTAACCCTAACCCTATACCTAACCCAAATCCGAACCATAACACGACATCCTAACCCTAACACTAACGCTAACCCAACAACCAAAACCTAAATCTAACTGTTACCCGGAACCCTAACCCTAACATGACAGGAGACACCCTAACCCTAACCCTGAACCCAACCCGACACCAGACACCCAAATCCCAACTCTAACACGACACCCAAACACTAACCCAAAACCTAACCCAAAACCTAACCCTAACCCTATCCCTAAACTTAACCTCAACCCGACACCAAACACCCTAACCCTAACCCGACACCAGACACCCAAACCCTAACCCTAACATGACACCCAAACACTAACCCTAACCCTAACCCTAACCCTAACCCGACACCCAAAATCTAACCCTAACCCGACACTCTAACCCTAACCCTAACTCTAACACCCTAACCCTAACCCTTACCCTAACCCTAACGCTATCCCTAACCGCAACACTAACCCTAACCCTAACCCTAACACAACACACTAACCCTAACCCTAACCCTAACATCCTAACCCTATCCCTTACCCTAACCCTAACGTTATCCCTAACCGCAACACTAACCCTAACCCGACACGCTAACACGACGTCCTAAACAGAAATCCTAACCCGATATCCTAACACTAACCCAAGCCGTAAACTTAACCCTAACACTTACCCTAACCCTAACACTACCCCTAACACTTACTGGACACCCAAACACTAACCCTAACCCTAAACCTAACCATAACCCTAACCCTAAACCTATACCTAACTCTAAACCTAACCCTAACCCTAACACGACACCTTAACCTTAAACCTAAACCGACACCCTAATCTTACTCCCAAAACATAACTGGAAATCCTAACCCGAAACCCTATACCTAACCCTAACTGGACACCCTAACCCTAACCATAACACGACACCCAAACCCTAACCCGACACCCTAAACCTAACCCAAACCCTAACCCTAACCCTATACCTAACCCAAATCCGAACCATAACACGACATCCTAACCCTAACACTAACGCTAACCCAACAACCAAAACCTAAATCTAACTGTTACCCGGAACCCTAACCCTAACATGACAGGAGACACCCTAACCCTAACCCTGAACCCAACCCGACACCAGACACCCAAATCCCAACTCTAACACGACACCCAAACACTAACCCAAAACCTAACCCAAAACCTAACCCTAACCCTATCCCTAAACTTAACCTCAACCCGACACCAAACACCCTAACCCTAACCCGACACCAGACACCCAAACTCTAACCCTAACATGACACTCAAACACTAACCCTAACCCTAACCCTAACCCTAACACGACACCCAAAATCCAACCCTAACCCGACACTCTAACCCTAACCCTAACCCTAACACCCTAACCCTAACCCTTACCCTAACCCTAACGCTATCCCTAACCGCAACACTAACCCTAACCTTTACCCTAACACGACACACTAACCCTAAACCTAACACAACATGTTAAGCCTAACCCTAACCCTTACCCTAACCCTAACCCGACAACAAACACCCTAAACCTAACCCTAACCCTAAGCCAAATCCTAACCATAACACGACATCCTAACCCTAATACTACCCCTAACCCAAACACGACAGCAGATACCCCAACTCTAACCCGACATCCAAACCCTAACCCTAAACCTCGCCCTAAACCTAAGCCGACAACAGACACCCTAACCCTAACCCAACACCCAAAATCTAACCCGAACCCCTAACCCTAACCCGACAGCAGACGCCCTAACACTAATCCTAAACCTAACCCAACACCCAAAAGCTAACCCTAACACTTACCCGACACCCTAACCCTAAACCGACAGCAGACACCTTAACCCTAACCCTAACCATAACCCTAACCCTAACACTAAACCTAAACCCTAACACGACAGCAGACACCCTAACCCTAACCCTAACCCTCACCTGACACAAGACAACCTAACCCTAACCCGACACCCAAACCCTAATCCTAAATCTTACCCGAAACAAAAACCCTAACCTGACACGCTAACACGACGTCCTAAACAGAAATCCTAACCCGATATCCTAACACTAACCCAAGCCGTAAACTTAACCCTAACACTTACCCTAACCCTAACACTAACCCTAACACTTACCGGACACCCAATCACTAACCCTAACCCTAAACCTAACCATGACCCTAACCCTAAACCTATCCCTAACTCTAACCCTAACCCTAACCCAAACACCCAAACCTTAAACATAACCCGACACCCTAATCTTACACCCAAAACATAACTGGAAATCCTAACCCGAAAACCTATACCTAACCCTAACTGGACACCCTAACCCTAACCATAACACGACACCCAAACCCTAACCCGACACCCTAACCCTAACATTAACCCTAACCCTAACACCCTAAACCTAACCCTAACCCTAACGAAATCCTAACCATAACATGATATCCTAACCCTAACACTAACGCTAACCCAACACCCAAAACCTAACTCTACCTGTTACCCAGAACCCTAACCCTAACATGACAGCAGACGCCCTAACCCTAACCCTAACCCTGAACCCAACCCGACACCAGACACCTAATCCCCAACTCTAACACGACACCCAAACACTAACCCAAAACCTAACCCTAAACCTAATCCTAACCCTAACCCTATCGCTGAACTTAAACTTAACCCGACACCAAACACCCTAACCCTAACCCGACACCAGACACCCAAACACTAACCCTAACATGACACCCAAACACTAACCCTAACCCTAACCCTAACCCAACCCTAATCCTAAACCTAACCATAACCATAACCCTAACCCTAAACCTAACCCGACATCAGACACCCTATCCCCAACCCTAACCCTAACCCATCAACAGACACCCTAACTCTAACCCTAACCCTAACCCGTCAACAGACACCCTAACTCTAACCCTAAACCTAACCCTAACCCTAACCCTAACCCTATACCTAACCTTAACCCTAACCCTAACCCTAACACCCTAAACCTAACCCTAACCCTAACCCAAATCCTAACCATAACACCACATGCTAACCCTATCACTAACGCTAAGCCAACACCCAAAACCTAACTCTAACTGTTACCCGGAACCGTAACCATAACACGACAGCAGACGCCGTAACCCAAACCCTGAACCCAACCCGACACCAGACAGCCGAACCCCAACTCTAACACGACACCCAAACACTAACCCAAAACCTAACCCTAAACCTAACCCTAACCCTAACCCTATCCCTAAACTTAACCTTAACCCGACACCAAACACCCTAACCCTAACCCGACACCAGACACCCAAACCCTAACCCTAACATGACACCCAAACACTAACCCTAACCCTAACCCTAACCCTAACCCGACACCCAAAATCTAACCCTAACCCGACACTCTAACCCTAACCCTAACTCTAACACCCTAACCCTAACCCTTACCCTAACCCTAACGCTATCCCTAACCGCAACACTAACCCTAACCCTAACCCTAACACAACACACTAACCCTAACCCTAACCCTAACATCCTAACCCTAACCCTTACCCTAACCCTAACGTTATCCCTAACCGCAACACTAACCCTAACCCGACACGCTAACACGACGTCCTAAACAGAAATCCTAACCCGATATCCTAACACTAACCCAAGCCGTAAACTTAACCCTAACACTTACCCTAACCCTAACACTACCCCTAACACTTACTGGACACCCAAACACTAACCCTAACCCTAAACCTAACCATAACCCTAACCCTAAACCTATCCCTAACTCTAAACCTAACCCTAACCCTAACACGACACCTTAACCTTAAACCTAAACCGACACCCTAATCTTACTCCCAAAACATAACTGGAAATCCTAACCCGAAACCCTATACCTAACCCTAACTGGACACCCTAACCCTAACCATAACACGACACCCAAACCCTAACCCGACACCCTAAACCTAACCCAAACCCTAACCCTAACCCTATACCTAACCCAAATCCGAACCATAACACGACATCCTAACCCTAACACTAACGCTAACCCAACAACCAAAACCTAAATCTAACTGTTACCCGGAACCCTAACCCTAACATGACAGGAGACACCCTAACCCGAACCCTGAACCCAACCCGACACCAGACACCCAAATCCCAACTCTAACACGACACCCAAACACTAACCCAAAACCTAACCCAAAACCTAACCCTAACCCTATCCCTAAACTTAACCTCAACCCGACACCAAACACCCTAACCCTAACCCGACACCAGACACCCAAACTCTAACCCTAACATGACACTCAAACACTAACCCTAACCCTAACCATAACACGACACCCAAAATCCAACCCTAACCCGATACTCTAACCCTAACCCTAACCCTAACACCCTAACCCTAACCCTTACCCTAACCCTAACGCTATCCCTAACCGCAACACTAACCCTAACCTTTACCCTAACACGACACACTAACCCTAAACCTAACACAACATGTTAAGCCTAACCCTAACCCTTACCCTAACCCTAACCCGACAACAAACACCCTAAACCTAACCCTAACCCTAAGCCAAATCCTAACCATAACACGACATCCTAACCCTAATACTACCCCTAACCCAAACACGACAGCAGATACCCCAACTCTAACCCGACATCCAAACCCTAACCCTAAACCTCGCCCTAAACCTAAGCCGACAACAGACACCCTAACCCTAACCCAACACCCAAAATCTAACCCGAACCCCTAACCCTAACCCGACAGCAGACGCCCTAACACTAATCCTAAACCTAACCCAACACCCAAAAGCTAACCCTAACACTTACCCGACACCCTAACCCTAAACCGACAGCAGACACCTTAACCCTAACCCTAACCATAACCCTAACCCTAACACTAAACCTAAACCCTAACACGACAGCAGACACCCTAACCCTAACCCTAACCCTCACCTGACACAAGACAACCTAACCCTAACCCGACACCCAAACCCTAATCCTAAATCTTACCCAAAACAAAAACCCTAACCTGACACGCTAACACGACGTCCTAAACAGAAATCCTAACCCGATATCCTAACACTAACCCAAGCCGTAAACTTAACCCTAACACCTACCCTAACCCTAACACTAACCCTAACACTTACCGGACACCCAAACACTAACCCTAACCCTAAACCTAACCATGACCCTAACCCTAAACCTATCCCTAACTCTAACCCTAACCCTAACCCAAACACCCAAACCTTAAACATAACCCGACACCCTAATCTTACACCCAAAACATAACTGGAAATCCTAACCCGAAAACCTATACCTAACCCTAACTGGACACCCTAACCCTAACCATAACACGACACCCAAACCCTAACCCGACACCCTAACCCTAACATTAACCCTAACCCTAACACCCTAAACCTAACCCTAACCCTAACGAAATCCTAACCATAACATGATATCCTAACCCTAACACTAATGCTAACCCAACACCCAAAACCTAACTCTACCTGTTACCCAGAACCCTAACCCTAACATGACAGCAGACGCCCTAACCCTAACCCTAACCCTGAACCCAACCCGACACCAGACACCTAATCCCCAACTCTAACACGACACCCAAACACTAACCCAAAACCTAACCCTAAACCTAATCCTAACCCTAACCCTATCGCTGAACTTAAACTTAACCCGACACCAAACACCCTCACCCTAACCCGACACCAGACACCCAAACACTAACCATAACATGACACCCAAACACTAACCCTAACCCTAACCCTAACCCAACCCTAATCCTAAACCTAACCATAACCATAACCCTAACCCTAACCCTAACGCGACATCAGACACCCTATCCCCAACCCTAACCCTAACCCATCAACAGACACCCTAACTCTAACCCTAACCCTAACCCGTCAGCAGACACACTAACTCTAACCCTAAACCTAACCCTAACCCTAACCCTATACCTAACCTTAACCCTAACCCTAACCCTAACACCCTAAACCTAACCCTAACCCTAACCCAAATCCTAACCATAACACCACATCCTAACCCTATCACTAACGCTAAGCCAACACCCAAAACCTAACTCTAACTGTTACCCGGAACCGTAACCCTAACACGACAGCAGACACCGTAACCCAAACCCTGAACCCAACCCGACACCAGACAGCCGAACCCCAACTCTAACACGACACCCAAACACTAACCCAAAACCTAACCCTAAACCTAACCCTAACCCTAACCCTATCCCTAAACTTTACCTTAACCCGACACCAAACACCCTAACACTAACCCGACACCAGACACCCAAGCCCTAACCCTAACATGACACCCAAACACTAACCCTAACCCTAACCCTAACCCGACACCCAAAATCTAACCCTAACCCGACACTCTAACCCTAACCCTAACTCTAACACCCTAACCCTAGACCTTACCCTAACCCTAACGCTATCCCTAACCGCAACACTAACCCTAACCCTAACCCTAACACAACACACTAACCCTAACCCTAACCCTAACATCCTAACCCTAACCCTTGCCCTAACCCTAACGTTATCCCTAACCACAACACTAACCCTAACCCGACACGCTAACACGACGTCCTAAACAGAAATCCTAACCCGATATCCTAACACTAACCCAAGCCGTAAACTTAACCCTAACACTTACCCTAACCCTAACACTACCCCTAACACTTACTGGACACCCAAACACTAACCCTAACCCTAAACCTAACCATAACCCTAACCCTAAACCTATCCCTAACTCTAAACCTAACCCTAACCCTAACACGACACCTTAACCTTAAACCTAAACCGACACCCTAATCTTACTCCCAAAACATAACTGGAAATCCTAACCCGAAACCCTATACCTAACCCTAACTGGACACCCTAACCCTAACCATAACACGACACCCAAACCCTAACCCGACACCCTAAACCTAACCCAAACCCTAACCCTAACCCTATACCTAACCCAAATCCGAACCATAACACGACATCCTAACCCTAACACTAACGCTAACCCAACAACCAAAACCTAAATCTAACTGTTACCCGGAACCCTAACCCTAACATGACAGGAGACACCCTAACCCTAACCCTGAACCCAACCCGACACCAGACACCCAAATCCCAACTCTAACACGACACCCAAACACTAACCCAAAACCTAACCCAAAACCTAACCCTAACCCTATCCCTAAACTTAACCTCAACCCGACACCAAACACCCTAAACCTAACCCGACACCAGACACCCAAACTCTAACCCTAACACGACACTCAAACACTAACCCTAACCCTAACCCTAACACGACACCCAAAATCCAACCCTAACCCAATACTCTAACCCTAACCCTAACCCTAACACCCTAACCCTAACCCTTACCCTAACCCTAACGCTATCCCTAACCGCAACACTAACCCTAACCTTTACCCTAACACGACACACTAACCCTAAACCTAACACAACATGTTAAGCCTAACCCTAACCCTTACCCTAACCCTAACCCGACAACAAACACCCTAAACCTAACCCTAACCCTAAGCCAAATCCTAACCATAACACGACATCCTAACCCTAATACTAACCCTAACCCTAACACGACAGCAGATACCCCAACTCTAACCCGACATCCAAACCCTAACCCTAAACCTCGCCCTAAACCTAAGCCGACAACAGACACCCTAACCCTAACCCAACACCCAAAATCTAACCCGAACCCCTAACCCTAAACCGACAGCAGACGCCCTAACACTAATCCTAAACCTAACCCAACACCCAAAAGATAACCCTAATACTTACCCGACACCCTAACCCTAAACCGACAGCAGACACCTTAACCCTAACCCTAACCATAACCCTAACCCTAACACTAAACCTAAACCCTAACACGACAGCAGACACCCTAACCCTAACCCTAACCCTCACCTGACACAAGACAACCTAACCCTAACCCGACACCCAAACCCTAATCCTAAATCTTACCCGAAACACAAACCCTAACCTGACACGCTAACACGACGTCCTAAACAGAAATCCTAACCCGATATCCTAACACTAACCCAAGCCGTAAACTTAACCCTAACACTTATCCTACCCTAACACTAACCATAACACTTACCGGACACCCAAACACTAACCCTAACCCTAAACCTAACCATGACCCTAACCCTAAACCTATCCCTAACTCTAACCCTAACCCTAACCCAAACACCCAAACCTTAAACATAACCCGACACCCTAATCTTACACCCAAAACATAACTGGAAATCCTAACCTGAAAACCTATACCTAACCCTAACTGGACACCCTAACCCTAACCATAACACGACACCCAAACCCTAACCCGACACCCTAACCCTAACATTAACCCTAACCCTAACACCCTAAACCTAACCCTAACCCTAACGAAATCCTAACCATAACATGATATCCTAACCCTAACACTAACGCTAACCCAACACCCAAAACCTAACTCTACCTGTTACCCAGAACCCTAACACTAACATGACAGCAGACGCCCTAACCCTAACCCTAACCCTGAACCCAACCCGACACCAGACACCTAATCCCCAACTCTAACACGACACCCAAACACTAACCCAAAACCTAACCCTAAACCTAATCCTAACCCTAACCCTAACCCTAACCCTAACCCTGACCCTAACCCTAACCCGACACCAGACACCCAAACACTAACCCTAACATGACACCCAAACACTAACCCTAACCCTAACCCTAACCCAACCCTAATCCTAAACCTAACCATAACCATAACCCTAACCCTAACCCTAACCCGACACTCTAACCCTAACCCTAACTCTAACACCCTAACCCTAACCCTTACCCTAACCCTAACGCTATCCCTAACCGCAACACTAACCCTAACCCTAACCCTAACACAACTCACTAACCCTAACCCTAACCCTAACATCCTAACCCTAACCCTTACCCTAACCCTAACGCTATCCCTAACCGCAACACTAACCCTAACCCGACACGCTAACACGACGTCCTAAACAGAAATCCTAACCCGATATCCTAACACTAACCCAAGCCGTAAACTTAACCCTAACACTTACCCTAACCCTAACACTACCCCTAACACTTACTGGACACCCAAACACTAACCCTAACCCTAAACCTAACCATAACCCTAACCCTAAACCTATCCCTAACTCTAACCCTAACCTTAACCCTAACACGACACCTTAACCTTAAACCTAAACCGACACCCTAATCTTACTCCCAAAACATAACTGGAAATCCTAACCCGAAACCCTGTACCTAACCCTAACTGGACAGCCTAACACTAACCATAACACGACACCCAAACCCTAACCCGACACCCTAAACATAACCCAAACCCTAACTCTAACCCTATACCTAACCCAAATCCGAACCATAACACGACATCCTAACCCTAACACTAACGCTAACCCAACAACCAAAACCTAACTCTAACTGTTACCCCGAACCCTAACACTAACATGACAGGAGACGCCGTAACCCTAACCCTGAACCCAACCCGACACCAGACACCCAAACCCCAACTCTAACACAGCACCCAAACACTAACCCAAAACCTAAGCCTAAACCTAACCCTAACCCTATCCCTAAACTTAACCTCAACCCGACACCAAACACCCTAACCCTAACCCGACACCAGACACCCAAACTCTAACCCTAACATGACACCCAAACACTAACCCTAACCCTAATCCTAACCCTAACACGACACCCAAAATCCAACCCTAACCCGACACTCTAACCCTAACCCTAACCCTAACACCCTAACCCTAACCCTTACCCTAAACCTAACGCTATCCCTAACCGCCACACTAACCCTATCCTTTACCCTAACACGACACACTAACCCTAAACCTAACACAACATATTAAGCCTAACCCTAACCCTTACCCTAACCCTAACCCGACAACAAACACCCTAAACCTAACCCTAACCCTAAGCCAAATCCTAACCATAACACGACATCCTAACCCTAACACTAACCCTAACCTTAACACGACAGCACACACCCCAACTCTATCCCGACATCCAAACCCTAACCCTAAACCTCACCCTAACCCTAACTCGACAACAGAAACCCTAACACTAACACTAACCCTAACCCGACATCAGACACCCTAACCCCAACCCTAAGCCTAACCTGTCAACAGACACCCTACCTCTAACCATAACCCATCAACAGACACCCTAACTCTAACCCTAACCCGTCAACAGACACCCTAACTCTAAACCTAAACCTAACCCTAACCCTAACCCTAACCCTATACCTAAATTTAAACCTAACCCTAACCCTAACCCCTAACCCTAACCCTAACCCTAACACCATAAACCTAACCCTAACCCTAACCCAAATCCTAACCATAACACGACATCCTAACCCTATCACTGACGCTAACCCAACACCCAAAACCTAACTCTAACTGTTACCCGGAACCCTAACCCTAGAACGACAGCAGACGCCCTAACCCTAACCCTGAACCCAACCCGACACCAGACACCCAATCCCCAACTCTAACACGACACCCAAACACTAACCCAAAACCTAACCCTAAACCTAACCCTAACCCTATCCCTAAACTTAACCTTAACCCGACACCAAACACCCTAACCCTAACCCGACACCAGACACCCAAACCCTAACCCTAACATGACACCCAAACACTAACCCTAACCCTAACATCCTAAACCTAACCCTTACCCTGACCCTAACGCTAACCCTAACCGAAACACTAACCCTAACCCTAACACGACACACTAACCCTAAACCTAACACAACATGTTAAGCTTAACACTAACCCTTACCCTAACCCTAACCCGACAACAAACACCCTAAACCTAACCGTAACCCTAAGCCAAATCCTAACAATAACATGACATCCTAACCCTAACACTAACCCTAATCTTAACACGACAGCACACACCCCAAATCTAACCCGACATCCAAACCCTAACCCTAAACCTCACCCTAACCCTAACCCGACAACAGAAACCCTAACCCTAACCCTAACCCAACACCCAAAACCTAACCCGAACACTTACCTGAACCCCTAACCCTAACCCGACAGCAGACGCCCTTACCCTAACCCTAAACCTAACCATAACCATAACCCCAACTCTAACCCGATATCAGACACCCTAACCCCAACCCTAACCCTAACCCGTCAACAGACACCCTAACCCTAAATCTAAACCTAACCCAACACCCAAAACCGAACCCTAACACTTACCCGACACCCTAACCCTAACCCTAACCCGTCAACAGACACCCTAACCCTAACCCTAACCCAACACACAAAACCTAACCCTAACACTTACCCGAATCCCTAAACCTAACCCGACACAAGACACCTTAACCCCAACACTAACCTTAACCCTAACGCGACAACAGACAACCTAACCCTAATCCTAAACCTAACCCAACACCCAAAAGCTAACCCCAACACTTACCCGACACCCTAACCCTAACCCGACAGCAGACGCCCTTACCCTAACCCTAAACTTAACCATAACCATAACCCCAACTCTAACCCGATATCAGACACCCTAACCCCAACCCTAACCCTAACCCGTCAACAGACACCCTAACCCTAAACCTAAACCTAACCCAACACCCAAAACCGAACCCTAACACTTACCCGACACCCTAACCCTAACCCTAACCCGTCAACAGACACCCTAACCCTAACCCTAACCCAACACACAGAACCTAACCCTAACACTTACCCGAATCCCTAAACCTAACCCGACACAAGACACCTTAACCCCAACACTAACCTTAACCCTAACGCGACAACAGACAACCTAACCCTAATCCTAAACCTAACCCAACACCCAAAAGCTAACCCCAACACTTACCCGACACCCTAACCCTAACCCGACAACAGACACCTTAACCCTAACCCTAAACATAACCCTAACCCTAACACTAAACCTAAACACTAACACGACAGCAGACACCCAGCCCTAACCCTAACACTCACCTGACACAAGACAACCTAACACTAACCCGGCACCCAAACCCTAATCCTAACTCTTACCCGAAACACTAACCCTAACCTGACACGCTAACACGACGTCCTAAACAGAAATCCTAACCCGATATCCTAACACTAACCCAAGCCGTAAACTTAACCCTAACACTTACCCTAACCCTAACACTAACCCTAACACTTACCGGACACCCAAACACTAACCCTAACCCTAAACCTAACCATAACCCTAACCCTAAACCTATCCCTAACTCTAACCCTAACCCTAACCCAAACACCCAAACCTTAAACATAACCCGACACCCTAATCTTACACCCAAAACATAACTGGAAATCCTAACCCGAAAACCTATACCTAACCCTAACTGGACACCCTAACCCTAACCATAACACGACACCCAAACCCTAACCCGACACCCTAAACCTAACATTAACCCTAACCCTAACACCCTAAACCCAACCCTAACCCTAACGAAATCCTAACAATAACATGATATCCTAACCCTAACACTAACGCTAACCCAACACCCAAAACCTAACTCTACCTGTTACCCAGAACCCTAACCCTAACATGACAGCAGACGCCCTAACCCTAACCCTAACCCTGAACCCAACCCGACACCAGACACCTAATCCCCAACTCTAACACGACATCCAAACACTAACTCAAAACCTAACCCTAACCCTAACCCTAACCCTAACCCTATACCTAACCTTAACCCTAACCCTAACCCCTAACCCTAACCCTAACCCTAACACCATAAACCTAACCCTAACCCTAACCCAAATCCTAACCATAACACGACATCCTAACCCTATCACTGACGCTAACCCAACACCCAAAACCTAACTCTAACTGTTACCCGGAACCCTAACCCTAGCACGACAGCAGGCGCCCTAACCCTAACCATGAACCCAACCCGACACCAGACACCCAATCCCCAACTCTAACACGACACCCAAACACTAACCCAAAACCTAACCCGACTCCCAAAATGTAACCCTAACCCGACACTCTAACCCTAACCCTAACCCTAACATCCTAACCCTAACCCTAACGCTAACCCTAACCGCAACACTAACCCTAACCCTAACACGACACACTAACCCTAAACCTAACACAACATGTTAAGCTTAACACTAACCCTTACCCTAACCCTAACCCAACAACAGACACCCTAACCCTAATCCTAACCCAACACCCAAAACCAAACCCGAACACTTACCCGAACCCCTAACCCTAACCCGACAGCAGACGCCCTAAACCTAACCCTAAACCTAACCATAACCCTAACCCTAAGCCTAACCCTAACCGGACATCAGACACCCTAACCCCAACCCTAACCCTAACCCGTCAACAGACACCCTGACTCTAACCCTAACCCTAACCCAACACACAAAACCTAAGCCTAACACTTACCCGAATCCCTAAACCTAACCCGACACCAGACACCCTAACTCTAACCCTAAACTTAACCCCAACCCGACAACAGACACCCTAACCCTAACCCTAAACCTAACCCAACACCCAAAAGCTAACCCTAAAACTTACCCGACACCCTAACCCTAAACCGACAGCAGACACCTTAACCCTAACCCTAACCATAACCCTAACCCTAACACTTCGCTAACCCAACACCCAAAACCTAACTCTACCTGTTACCCAGAACCCTAACCCTAACATGACAGCAGACGCCCAAACCCTAACCCTAACCCTGAACACAACCCGACACCAGACACCCAATCCCCAACTCTAACACGACACCCAAACACTAACCCAAAACCTAACCCTAAACCTAATCCTAACCCTAACCCTATCGCTAAACTTAAACTTAACCCGACACCAAACACCCTAACCCTAACCCGACACCAGACACCCAAACACTAACCCTAACATGACACCCAAACACTAACCCTAACCCTAACCCTAACCCAAAGCCTAACTCTAACCTTAACCCGACACCCAAAATCTAACCCTAACCCGACACTCTTACCCTAACCTGTACCCTAAACCTAATGCTATCCCTAACCGCAACACTAACCCTAACCCTAACCCTAACATGACACAATAACCCTAAAGCTAACACAACATGTTAAGCCTAACCCTAACCCTTACCCTAACCCTAACCCGACAACAAACACCCTAAACCTAACCGTAACCCTAAGCCAAATCCTAACAATAACACGACATCCTAACCCTAACACTAACCCTAACCTTAACACGACAGCACACACCCCAACTCTAACCCGACATCCAAACCCTAACACTAAACCACACCTTAACCCTAACCCGACAACAGAAACCCGAACCCTAACCCTAAGCCAACACCCAAAACCTAACCCGAACACTTACCCGAACCCCTAACCCTAACCCAACAGCAGACGCCCTTACCCTAACCCTAAACCTAACCATAACCATAACCCCAACTCTAACCCGATATCAGACACCTTAATCCCAACCCTAACCCTAACCCGTCAACAGACACCCTAACCCTAACCCTAACCCTAACCCTAACCCTAACCCTAACCCTAACCCTAACCCTAACCCTAACATGACACCCAAACACTAACCCTAACCCTAACCCTAACCCTAACCCAAACCCTAACCCTAACCCTAACCCGACACCCAAAATCTAACCCTAACCCGACACTCTAACCCTAACCCTAACTCTAACACCCTAACCCTAATCCTTACCCTAACCCTAACGCTATCCCTAACCGCAACACTAACCCTAACCCTAACCCTAACACGACACACTAACCCTAACCCTAACCCTAACTTCCTAACCCTAACCCTTACCCTAACCCTAACGCTATCCCTAACCGCAACACTAACCCTAACCCGACACGCTAACACGACGTCCTAAACAGAAATCCTAACCCGATATCCTAACACTAACCCAAGCCGTAAACTTAACCCTAACACTTACCCTAACCCTAACACTACCCCTAACACTTACTGGACACCCAAACACTAACCCTAACCCTAAACCTAACCATAACCCTAACCCTAAACCTATCCCTAACTCTAAACCTAACCCTAACCCTAACACGACACCTTAACCTTAAACCTAAACCGACACCCTAATCTTACTCCCAAAACATAACTGGAAATCCTAACCCGAAACCCTATAACTAACCCTAACTGGACACCCTAACCCTAACCATAACACGACACCCAAACCCTAACCCGACACCCTAAACCTAACCCAAACACTAACCCTAACCCTATACCTAACCCAAATCCGAACCATAACACGACATCCTAACCCTAACACTAATGCTAACCCAACACCCAAAACCTAACTCTAACTGTTACCGGAACCCTAACCCTAACATGACAGGATACGCCCTAACCCTAACCCTGAACCCAACCCGACACCAGACACCAAAACCCCAACTCTAACACGACACCCAAACACTAACCCAAAACCTAACCCTAAACCTAACCCTAACCCTATCCCTAAACTTAACCTCAACCCGACACCAAACACCCTAACCCTAACCCGACACCCAAACTCTAACCCTAACATGACACCCAAACACTAACCCTAACCCTAACCCTAACCCTAACCCTAACCCTAACCCTAACCCTAACAATAACCATAACCTGACCTAACCCTAACACTAACCCTAACCCTAACCCGACACCCAAACACGAACCGTAAGCGTAACGCTAACCCTATCCCTATCCCTAAACTTAACCCTAACCTGACCTAACCTTAACCATAACCCTAACCCAACACCCAAACCCGAATCATAACCGTAACCCAAACCCTACCCAACATGTTAAGCCTAACCCTAACCCTAACACTAACCCGACCCCAAACACCCTAAACCTAACCCTAACCATAACCCTAACTCAAACCCTAACCATAACACGACATCCTAACCATATCACTAACGCTAACCCAACACCCAAAACCTAAATCTAACTGTTACCCGGAACCCTAACCCTAACACGACAGCAGACGCCCTAACCCTAACCCTGAACACAACCCGACACCAGACACGCAAACCCCAACCCTAACACGACACCCAAACACTAATCCAAAACCTAACCCTAAAACTAACCCTAACCCTAACCCTATCCCTAAACTTAACCTTAACCCGACACCAAACACCCTAACCCTAACCCAACACCAGACAACCAAACCCTAACCCTAACCCTAACCCTAACCCTAACCCTAACCCTAACCCCCTAAACCTAACCCAAAACTTAACCCAAATCCTAACCATAACACGACATCCTAACGCTATCACTAACGCTAACCCAACACCCAAAACCTAACTCTAACTGTTACCTGGAACCCTAACCCTAACACGACAGCAGACGCCCTAACCCTAACCCTGAGCCCAACCCGACACCAGACACCCGAACCCCAACTCTAACACAACACCCAAACACTAACCCAAAACCTAACCCTAAACCTAACCCTAACCCTATCCCTAAACTTAACCTTAACCAGACACCAAACACCCTAACCCTAACCCGACACCAGACACCCAAACCCTAACCCTAACATGACACCCACACACTAACCCTAACCCTAACCATAACCCTAACCCAAACCCTAACCCTAACCCTAACCCGACACCCAAAATCTAACCCTAACCCGACACTCTAACCCTAACCCTAACCCTAACACCCTAACCCTAACACTTACCCTAACCCTAATGCTATCCCTAACCGCAACACTAACTCTAACCCTAACCCTAACACGACACACTAACCCTAAAGCTAACACAACATGTTAAGCCTAACCCTAACCCTTACCCTAACCCTAACCCGACAACAAACACCCTTAACCTAACCCTAACCCTAACTCAAATCCTAACCATAACACCACATCCTAACCCTATCACTAACGCTAACCCAACACCCAAAACCTAACTCTAACTGTTACCCGGAACCCTAACCCTAACACGACCGCAGACGCCCTAACCCTAACCCTGAACGCAACCCGACACCAGACACCCAATCAGCAACTCTAACACGACACCCAAACACTAACCCTAAACCTAACCCTAACCCTAAACCTAAACTTAACCTTAACCCGACACCAAACACCCTAACCCTAACCCGACACCAGACACCCAAACCCTAACCCTAACATGACACCCAAAACTAACCCTAAACCTAACCCTAACCCTAACCCAAACCCTAACCCTAACCCTAACCCGACACCCAAAATCTAACCCTAACCCGACACTCTAACCCTAACACTAACCCTAACATCCTAACCATAACCCTAACGCTATCCCTAACCGCAACACTAACACTAACCCTAACCCCAACCCTAACACGACACACTAACCCTAAACCTAACACAACATGTTAAGCCTAACACTAACCCTTACACTAACCCTAACCCAACAACAGACACCCTAACCCTAATCCTAACCCAACACCCAAAACCTAACCCGAACACTTACCCGAACCCCTAACCCTAACCCGACAGCAGACGCCCTCACAGTAACCCTAAACCTAACCATAACCATAACCCTAAACCTAACCCGACATCAGACACCCTAACCCCAACCCTAACCCTAACCCGTCAACAGACACCCCAACCCTAACCCTAAACCTAACCCAATACCCAAAACCTAACCCTAACACTTACCCGACACCCTGACCCTAACCCTAATCCGTCAACAGACACCCTAAACCTAACCTTAACCCTAACCCAACACACAAAACCTAACCCTAACACTTACCCGAATCCCTAAACCTAACCCGACACAAGACACCTTAACCCCAACACTAACCTTAACCCTAACGCGACAACAGACACCCTAACCCTAATCCTAAACCTAACCCAACACCCAAAAGCTAACCCCAACACTTACCCGACACCCTAACCCTAACCCAACACCAGACACCTTAACCCTAACCCTAAACATAACCCTAACCCTAACACTAAACCTAAACACTAACACGACAGCAGACACCCAGCCCTAACCCTAACACTCACCTGACACAAGACAACCTAACCCTAACCCGACACCCAAACCCTAATCCTAACTCTTACCCGAAACACTAACCCTAACCTGACACGCTAACACGACGTCCTAAACAGAAATCCTATCCCGATATCCTAACACTAACCCAAGCTGTAATCTTAACCCTAACACTTACCCTAACCCTAACACTAACCCTAACACTTACCGGACACCCAAAAACTAACCCTAACCCTAAACCTAACCATAACCCTAACCCTAAACCTATCCCTAACTCTAACCCTAACCCTAACCCTAACACGACAGCTTAACCTTAAACCTAACCCGACACCCTAATCTTACACCCAAAACATAACTGGAAATCCTAACCCGAAACCCTGTACCTAACCCTAACTGGACACCCTAACCCTAACCATAACACGACACACAAACCCTAACCCGACACCCTAACCCTAACCCTAACCCTAACCCTAACCTTAACCCTATACCTAACCCAAATCCTAATCATAACACGACATCCTAACCCTAACACTAACGCTAATCGAACACCCAAAACCTAACTCTACCTGTTACCCGGAACCCTAACCCTAACATGACAGCAGACGCCCTAACCCTAACCATGAACATACCCCGACACAAGACACCCAAACCCCAACTCTAACACGACACCCAAACACTAACCCAAAACCTAACCCTAAACCTAACCCTAAACCTAACCCTATCCCTAAACTTAACCTTAACCCGACACCAAACACCCTAACCCTAACCCGACACCAGACACCCAAACCCTAAGCCTAACATGACACCGAAACACTAACCCTAACCCTAACCCTAACCCTAACCCTAACCCGACACCCAAAATCTAACCATAACCCGACACTCTAACCCTAACCCTAACCCTAACACCCTATCCCTAACACTTACCCTAACCCTAATGCTATCCCTAACCGCAACACTAACCCTAACCCTAACCCTAACACGACACACTAACACTAAACCTAACACAACATGTTAAGCCTAACCCTAACCCTTACGCTAACCCTAACCCAACAACAAACACCCTAAACCTAACCCTAACCCTAAGCCAAATCCTAACCATAACACAACATCCTAACCCTACCACTAACCCTAACCCTAACACGACAGCAGATACCCCAACTCTAACCCGACATCCAAACCCTAAACCTAAACCTCACCCTAAACCTAACCCGACAACAGACACCCTAACCCTAACCCTAACCCAACACCCAAAACCTAACCCGAACACTTACCCGAACCCCTAACCCTAACCCGACAGCAGACGCCCTAACCCTAATCCTAAACCTAACCATAACCATAACCCTAACCCTAACCCTAACCCGACATCAGACACCCTAACCCCAACCCTAACCCTAACCCGTCAACAGACACCCTAACTCTAACCCTAACCCATCAACAGACACCCTAACTCTAACCCTAAACCTAACCCAAACCCTAACCCTAACCCTATACGGAACCTTAAACCTAACCCTATCCCTAACCCTAACCCTAACCTTAACCCTAACACCCTAAAACTAACCCTAACCCTAACGCAAATCCTAACCATAACACGACATCCTAACCCTATCACTAACGCTAAGCCAACACCCAAAACCTAACTCTAACTGTTACCCGGAACCCTAACCATAACACGACAGCAGACGCCCTAAACCTAACCCTGATCCCAACCCGACACCAGACACCCAGTCCCCAACTCTAACACGACACCCAAACACTAACCCTAAACCTAATCCTAACCCTAACCCTATCCCTAAACTTAACCTTAACCCGACACCAAACACCCTAACCCTAACCCGACACTAGACACCCAAACCCTAACCCTAACATGACACCCAAAACTAACCCTAAACCTAACCCTAACCCTAACCCAAACCCTAACCCTAACCCTAACCCGACACCCAAAATCTAAACCTAACCCGACACTCTAACCCTAACGCTAACCCTAACATCCTAACCCTAACCCTAACGCTATCCCTAACCGCAACACTAACACTAACCCTAACCCCAACCCTAACACGACACACTAACCCTAAACCTAACACAACATGTTAAGCCTAACACTAACCCTTACACTAACCCTAACCCAACAACAGACACCCTAACCCTAATCCTAACCCAACACCCAAAACCTAACCCGAACACTTACCCGAACCCCTAACCCTAACCCGACAGCAGACGCCCTCACAGTAACCCTAAACCTAACCATAACCATAACCCTAAACCTAACCCGACATCAGACACCCTAACCCCAACCCTAACCCTAACCCGTCAACAGACACCCCAACCCTAACCCTAAACCTAACCCAATACCCAAAACCTAACCCTAACACTTACCCGACACCCTGACCCTAACCCTAATCCGTCAACAGACACCCTAAACCTAACCTTAACCCTAACCCAACACACAAAACCTAACCCTAACACTTACCCGAATCCCTAAACCTAACCCGACACAGGACACCTTAACCCCAACACTAACCTTAACCCTAATGCGACAACAGACACCCTAACCCTAATCCTAAACCTAACCCAACACCCAAAAGCTAACCCCAACACTTACCCGACACCCTAACCCTAACCCAACACCAGACACCTTAACCCTAACCCTAAACATAACCCTAACCCTAACACTAAACCTAAACACTAACACGACAGCAGACACCCAGCCCTAACCCTAACACTCACCTGACACAAGACAACCTAACCCTAACCCGACACCCAAACCCTAATCCTAACTCTTACCCGAAACACTAACCCTAACCTGACACGCTAACACGACGTCCTAAACAGAAATCCTATCCCGATATCCTAACACTAACCCAAGCTGTAATCTTAACCCTAACACTTACCCTAACCCTAACACTAACCCTAACACTTACCGGACACCCAAAAACTAACCCTAACCCTAAACCTAACCATAACCCTAACCCTAAACCTATCCCTAACTCTAACCCTAACCCTAACCCTAACACGACAGCTTAACCTTAAACCTAACCCGACACCCTAATCTTACACCCAAAACATAACTGGAAATCCTAACCCGAAACCCTGTACCTAACCCTAACTGGACACCCTAACCCTAACCATAACACGACACACAAACCCTAACCCGACACCCTAACCCTAACCCTAACCCTAACCCTAACCTTAACCCTATACCTAACCCAAATCCTAATCATAACACGACATCCTAACCCTAACACTAACGCTAATCGAACACCCAAAACCTAACTCTACCTGTTACCCGGAACCCTAACCCTAACATGACAGCAGACGCCCTAACCCTAACCATGAACATACCCCGACACAAGACACCCAAACCCCAACTCTAACACGACACCCAAACACTAACCCAAAACCTAACCCTAAACCTAACCCTAAACCTAACCCTATCCCTAAACTTAACCTTAACCCGACACCAAACACCCTAACCCTAACCCGACACCAGACACCCAAACCCTAAGCCTAACATGACACCGAAACACTAACCCTAACCCTAACCCTAACCCTAACCCTAACCCGACACCCAAACCCTAACCCTAACCCTAACCCGACACCCAAAATCTAACCATAACCCGACACTCTAACCCTAACCCTAACCCTAACACCCTATCCCTAACACTTACCCTAACCCTAATGCTATCCCTAACCGCAACACTAACCCTAACCCTAACCCTAACACGACACACTAACACTAAACCTAACACAACATGTTAAGCCTAACCCTAACCCTTACGCTAACCCTAACCCAACAACAAACACCCTAAACCTAACCCTAACCCTAAGCCAAATCCTAACCATAACACAACATCCTAACCCTACCACTAACCCTAACCCTAACACGACAGCAGATACCCCAACTCTAACCCGACATCCAAACCCTAAACCTAAACCTCACCCTAAACCTAACCCGACAACAGACACCCTAACCCTAACCCTAACCCAACACCCAAAACCTAACCCGAACACTTACCCGAACCCCTAACCCTAACCCGACAGCAGACGCCCTAACCCTAATCCTAAACCTAACCATAACCATAACCCTAAACCTAACCCTAACTCGACATCAGACACCCTAACCCCAACCCTAACCCTAACCCGTCAACAGACACCCTAACTCTAACCCTAACCCTAACCCGTCAACAGACACCCTAACTCTAACCCTAAACCTAACCCAAACCCTAACCCTAACCCTATACGGAACCTTAAACCTAACCCTATCCCTAACCCTAACCCTAACCTTAACCCTAACACCCTAAACCTAACCCTAACCCTAACGCAAATCCTAACCATAACACGACATCCTAACCCTATCACTAACGCTAAGCCAACACCCAAAACCTAACTCTAACTGTTACCCGGAACCCTAACCATAACACGACAGCAGACGCCCTAAACCTAACCCTGATCCCAACCCGACACCAGACACCCAATCCCCAACTCTAACACGACACCCAAACACTAACCCTAAACCTAATCCTAACCCTAACCCTATCCCTAAACTTAACCTTAACCCGACACCAAACACCCTAACCCTAACCCGACACTAGACACCCAAACCCTAACCCTAACATGACACCCAAAACTAACCCTAAACCTAACCCTAACCCTAACCCAAACCCTAACCCTAACCCTAACCTGACACCCAAAATCTAAACCTAACCCGACACTCTAACCCTAACGCTAACCCTAACATCCTAACCCTAACCCTAACACTATCCCTAACCGCAACACTAACACTAACCCTAACCCCAACCCTAACACGACACACTAACCCTAAACCTAACACAACATGTTAAGCCTAACACTAACCCTTACACTAACCCTAACCCAACAACAGACACCCTAACCCTAATCCTAACCCAACACCCAAAACCTAACCCGAACACTTACCTGAAGCCCTAACCCTAACCCGACAGCAGACGTCCTCACAGTAACCCTAAACCTAACCATAACCATAACCCTAAACCTAACCCGACATCAGACACCCTAACCCCAACCCTAACCCTAACCCGTCAACAGACACCCTAACCCTAACCCTAAACCTAACCCAACACCCAAAACCTAACCCTAACACTTACCCGACACCCTAACCCTAACCCTAACCCATCAACAGACACCCTAACCCTAACCCTAACCCTAACACAACACACAAAACCTAACCCTAACACTTACCCGAATCCCTAAACCTAACCCGACACCAGACACCTTAACCCCAACACTAACCTTAACCCTAACGCGACAACAGACACCCTAACCCTAATCCTAAACCTAACCCAACACCCAAAAGCTAACCCCAACACTTACCCGACACCCTAACCCTAACCCGACAGCAGACGCCCTTACCCTAACCCTAAACTTAACCATAACCATAACCCCAACTCTAACCCGATATCAGACACCCTAACCCCAACCCTAACCCTAACCCGTCAACAGACACCCTAACCCTAAACCTAAACCTAACCCAACACCCAAAACCGAACCCTAACACTTACCCGACACCCTAGCCCTAACCCTAACCCGTCAACAGACACCCTAACCCTAACCCTAACCCAACACACAGAACCTAACCCTAACACTTACCCGAATCCCTAAACCTAACCCGACACAAGACACCTTAACCCCAACACTAACCTTAACCCTAACGCGACAACAGACAACCTAACCCTAATCCTAAACCTAACCCAACACCCAAAAGCTAACCCCAACACTTACCCGACACCCTAACCCTAACCCGACAACAGACACCTTAACCCTAACCCTAAACATAACCCTAACCCTAACACTAAACCTAAACACTAACACGACAGCAGACACCCAGCCCTAACCCTAACACTCACCTGATACAAGACAACCTAACCCTAACCCGGCACCCAAACCCTAATCCTAACTCTTACCCGAAACACTAACCCTAACCTGACACGCTAACACGACGTCCTAAACAGAAATCCTAACCCGATATCCTAACACTAACCCAAGCCGTAAACTTAACCCTAACACTTACCCTAACCCTAACACTAACCCTAACACTTACCGGACACCCAAACACTAACCCTAACCCTAAACCTAACCATAACCCTAACCCTAAACCTATCCCTAACTCTAACCCTAACCCTAACCCAAACACCCAAACCTTAAACATAACCCGACACCCTAATCTTACACCCAAAACATAACTGGAAATCCTAACCCGAAAACCTATACCTAACCCTAACTGGACACCCTAACCCTAACCATAACACGACACCCAAACCCTAACCCGACACCCTAACCCTAACATTAACCCTAACCCTAACACCCTAAACCCAACCCTAACCCTAACGAAATCCTAACAATAACATGATATCCTAACCCTAACACTAACGCTAACCCAACACCCAAAACCTAACTCTACCTGTTACCCAGAACCCTAACCCTAACATGACAGCAGACGCCCTAACCCTAACCCTAACCCTGAACCCAACCCGACACCAGACACCTAATCCCCAACTCTAACACGACACCCAAACACTAACCCAAAACCTAACCCTAACCCTAACCCTAACCCTAACCCTAACCCTAACCCTAACCCTATACCTAACCTTAACCCTAACCCTAACCCTAACCCCTAACCCTAACCCTAACCCTAACACCATAAACCTAACCCTAACCCTAACCCAACTCCTAACCATAACACGTCATCCTAACCCTATCACTGACGCTAACCCAACACCCAAAACCTAACTCTAACTGTTACCCGGATTCCTAACCCTAGCACGACAGCAGACGCCCTAACCCTAACCATGAACCCAACCCGACACCAGACACCCAATCCCCAACTCTAACACGACACCCAAACACTAACCCAAAACCTAACCCTAAACCTAACCCTAACCCTATCCCTAAACTTAACCTTAACTCGACACCAAACACCCTAACCCTAACCCGACACCAGACACCCAAACCCTAACACTAACATGACACCCAAACACTAACCCTAACCCTAACCCTAACCCGACACCCAAAATCTAACCCTAACCTGACACTCTAACCCTAACCCTAACCCTCACATCCTAACCCTAACCCTAACGCTAACCCTAACCGCAACACTAACCCTAACCCTAACACGACACACTAACCCTAAACCTAACACAACATGTTAAGCTTAACACTACCCCTTACCCTAACCCTAACCCAACAACAGACACCCTAACCCTAATCCTAACCCAACACCCAAAACCAAACCCGAACACTTACCCGAACCCCTAACCCTAACCCGACAGCAGACGCCCTAAACCTAACCCTAAACCTAACCATAACCCTAACCCTAAGCCTAACCCTAACCGGACATCAGACACCCTAACCCCATCCCTAACCCTAACACGTCAACAGACACCCTAACTCTAACCCTAACCCTAACCCAACACACAAAACCTAAGCCTAACACTTACCCGAATCCCTAAACCTAACCCGACACCAGACACCCTAACTCTAACCCTAAACTTAACCCCAACCCGACAACAGACACCCTAACCCTAACCCTAAACCTAACCCAACACCCAAAAGCTAACCCTAAAACTTACCCGACACCCTAACCCTAAACCGACAGCAGACACCTTAACCCTAACCCTAACCATAACCCTAACCCTAACACTTCGCTAACCCAACACCCAAAACCTAACTCTACCTGTTACCCAGAACCCTAACCCTAACATGACAGCAGACGCCCAAACCCTAACCCTAACCCTGAACACAACCCGACACCAGACACCCAATCCCCAACTCTAACACGACACCCAAACACTAACCCAAAACCTAACCCTAAACCGAATCCTAACCCTAACCCTATCGCTAAACTTAAACTTAACCCAACACCAAACACCCTAACCCTAACCCGACACCAGACACCCAAACACTAACCCTAACATGACACCCAAACACTAACCCTAACCCTAACCCTAACCCAAAGCCTAACTCTAACCTTAACCCGACACCCAAAATCTAACCCTAACCCGACACTCTAACCCTAACCTGTACCCTAAACCTAATGCTATCCCTAACCGCAACACTAACCCTAACCCTAACCCTAACATGACACAATAACCCTAAAGCTAACACAACATGTTAAGCCTAACCCTAACCCTTACCCTAACCCTAACCCGACAACAAACACCCTAAACCTAACCGTAACCCTAAGCCAAATCCTAACAATAACACGACATCCTAACCCTAACACTAACCCTAAGCTTAACACGACAGCACACACCCCAACTCTAACCCGACATCCAAACCCTAACCCTAAACCTCACCCTAACCCTAACCCGACAACAGAAACCCTAACCCTAACCCTAACCCAACACCCAAAACCTAACCCGAACACTTACCTGAACCCCTAACCCTAACCCGACAGCAGACGCCCTTACCCTAACCCTAAACCTAACCATAACCATAACCCCAACTCTAACCCGATATCAGACACCCTAACCCCAACCCTAACCCTAACCCGTCAACAGACACCCTAACCCTAAATCTAAACCTAACCCAACACCCAAAACCGAACCCTAACACTTACCCGACACCCTAACCCTATCCCTAACCCGTCAACAGACACCCTAACCCTAACCCTAACCCAACACACAAAACCTAACCCTAACACTTACCCGAATCCCTAAACCTAACCCGACACAAGACACCTTAACCCCAACACTAACCTTAACCCTAACGCGACAACAGACAACCTAACCCTAATCCTAAACCTAACCCAACACCCAAAAGCTAACCCCAACACTTACCCGACACCCTAACCCTAACCCGACAGCAGACGCCCTTACCCTAACCCTAAACTTAACCATAACCATAACCCCAACTCTAACCCGATATCAGACACCCTAACCCCAACCCTAACCCTAACCCGTCAACAGACACCCTAACCCTAAACCTAAACCTAACCCAACACCCAAAACCGAACCCTAACACTTACCCGACAGCCTAACCCTAACCCTAACCCGTCAACAGACACCCTAACCCTAACCCAACACACAGAACCTAACCCTAACACTTACCCGAATCCCTAAACCTAACCCGACACAAGACACCTTAACCCCAACACTAACCTTAACCCTAACGCGACAACAGACAACCTAACCCTAATCCTAAACCTAACCCAACACCCAAAAGCTAACCCCAACACTTACCCGACACCCTAACCCTAACCCGACAACAGACACCTTAACCCTAACCCTAAACATAACCCTAACCATAACACTAAACCTAAACACTAACACGACAGCAGACACCCAGCCCTAACCCTAACACTCACCTGACACAAGACAACCTAACACTAACCCGGCACCCAAACCCTAATCCTAACTCTTACCCGAAACACTAACCCTAACCTGACACGCTAACACGACGTCCTAAACAGAAATCCTAACCCGATATCCTAACACTAACCCAAGCCGTAAACTTAACCCTAACACTTACCCTAACCCTAACACTAACCCTAACACTTACCGGACACCCAAACACTAACCCTAACCCTAAACCTAACCATAACCCTAACCCTAAACCTATCCCTAACTCTAACCCTAACCCTAACCCAAACACCCAAACCTTAAACATAACCCGACACCCTAATCTTACACCCAAAACATAACTGGAAATCCTAACCCGAAAACCTATACCTAACCCTAACTGGACACCCTAACCCTAACCATAACACGACACCCAAACCCTAACCCGACACCCTAACCCTAACATTAACCCTAACCCTAACACCCTAAACCCAACCCTAACCCTAACGAAATCCTAACAATAACATGATATCCTAACCCTAACACTAACGCTAACCCAACACCCAAAACCTAACTCTACCTGTTACCCAGAACCCTAACCCTAACATGACAGCAGACGCCCTAACCCTAACCCTAACCCTGAACCCAACCCGACACCAGACACCTAATCCCCAACTCTAACACGACACCCAAACACTAACCCAAAACCTAACCCTAACCCTAACCCTAACCCTAACCCTAACCCTATACCTAACCTTAACCCTAACCCTAACCCTAACACCATAAACCTAACCCTAACCCTAACCCAAATCCTAACCATAACACGACATCCTAACCCTATCACTGACGCTAACCCAACACCCAAAACCTAACTCTAACTGTTACCCGGATTCCTAACCCTAGCACGACAGCAGACGCCCTAACCCTAACCATGAACCCAACCCGACACCAGACACCCAATCCCCAACTCTAACACGACACCCAAACACTAACCCAAAACCTAACCCTAAACCTAACCCTAACCCTATCCCTAAACTTAACCTTAACTCGACACCAAACACCCTAACCCTAACCCGACACCAGACACCCAAACCCTAACCCTAACATGACACCCAAACACTAACCCTAACCCTAACCCTAACCCTAACCCGACACCCAAAATCTAACCCTAACCTGACACTCTAACCCTAACCCTAACCCTAACATCCTAACCCTAACCCTAACGCTAACCCTAACCGCAACACTAACCCTAACCCTAACACGACACACTAACCCTAAACCTAACACAACATGTTAAGCTTAACACTAACCCTTACCCTAACCCTAACCCAACAACAGACACCCTAACCCTAATCCTAACCCAACACCCAAAACCAAACCCGAACACTTACCCGAACCCCTAACCCTAACCCGACAGCAGACGCCCTAAACCTAACCCTAAACCTAACCATAACCCTAACCCTAAGCCTAACCCTAACCGGACATCAGACACCCTAACCCCAACCCTAACCCTAACCCGTCAACAGACACCCTAACTCTAACCCTAACCCTAACCCAACACACAAAACCTAAGCCTAACACTTACCCGAATCCCTAAACCTAACCCGACACCAGACACCCTAACTCTAACCCTAAACTTAACCCCAACCGGACAACAGACACCCTAACCCTAACCCTAAACCTAACCCAACACCCAAAAGCTAACCCTAAAACTTACCCGACACCCTAACCCTAAACCGACAGCAGACACCTTAACCCTAACCCTAACCATAACCCTAACCCTAACACTTCGCTAACCCAACACCCAAAACCTAACTCTACCTGTTACCCAGAACCCTAACCCTAACATGACAGCAGACGCCCAAACCCTAACCCTAACCATGAACACAACCCGACACCAGACACCCAATCCCCAACTCTAACACGACACCCAAACACTAACCCAAAACCTAACCCTAAACCTAATCCTAACCCTAACCCTATCGCTAAACTTAAACTTAACCCGACACCAAACACCCTAACCCTAACCCGACACCAGACACCCAAACACTAACCCTAACATGACACCCAAACACTAACCCTAACCCTAACCCTAAACCTATCCCTAACTCTAACCCTAACCCTAACCCAAACACCCAAACCTTAAACATAACCCGACACCCTAATCTTACACCCAAAACATAACTGGAAATCCTAACCCGAAAACCTATACCTAACCCTAACTGGAGACCCTAACCCTAACCATAACACGACACCCAAACCCTAACCCGACACCCTAACCCTAACATTAACCCTAACACTAACACCCTAAACCTAACCCTAACCCTAACGAAATCCTAACCATAACATGATATCCTAACCCTAACACTAACGCTAACCCAACACCCAAAACCTAATTCTACCTGTTACCCAGAACCCTAACCCTAACATGACAGCAGACGCCCTAACCCTAACCCTAACCCTGAACCCAACCCGACACCAGACACCTAATCCCCAACTCTAACACGACACCCAAACACTAACCCAAAACCTAACCCTAAACCTAATCCTAACCCTAACCCTATCGCTGAACTTAAACTTAACCCGACACCAAACACCCTAACCCTAACCCGACACCAGACACCCAAACACTAACCCTAACCCTAACTCTAACCCAACCCTAATCCTAAACCTAACCATAACCATAACCCTAACCCTAACCCTAACCCGACATCAGACACCCTATCCCCAACCCTAACCCTAACCCATCAACAGACACCCTAACTCTAACCCTAACCCTAACCCGTCAACAGACACCCTAACTCTAACCCTAAACCTAACCCTAACCCTAACCCTATACCTAACCTTAACCCTAACCCTAACCCTAACCTAACCCTAACCCTAACACCCTAAACCTAACCCTAACCCTAACCCAAATCCTAACCATAACACCACATCCTAACCCTATCACTAACGCTAAGCCAACACCCAAAACCTAACTCTAACTGTTACCCGGAACCGTAACCCTAACACGACAGCAGACGCCGTAACCCAAACCCTGAACCCAACCCGACACCAGACAGCCGAACCCCAACTCTAACACTAACCCAAAACCTAACCCTAAACCTAACCCTAACCCTAACCCTATCCCTAAACTTAACCTTAACCCGACACCAAACACCCTAACACTAACCCGACACCAGACACCCAAACCCTAACCCTAACATGACACCCAAACACTAACCCTAACCCTAACCCTAACCCGACACCCAAAATCTAACCCTAACCCGACACTCTAACCCTAACCCTAAATCTAACACCCTAACCCTAACCCTTGCCCTAACCCTAACGCTATCCCTAACCTCAACAATAACCCTAACCCTAACCCTAACACAACACACTAACCCTAACCCTAACCCTAACATCCTAACCCTAACCCTTACCCTAACCCTAACGCTATCCCTAACCGCAACACTAACCCTAACCCGACACGCTAACACGACGTCCTAAACAGAAATCCTAACCCGATATCCTAACACTAACCCAAGCCGTAAACTTAACCCTAACACTTACCCTAACCCTAACACTACCCCTAACACTTACTTGACACCCAAACACTAACCCTAACCCTAAACCTAACCATAACCCTAAACCTAAACCTATCCCTAACTCTAACCCTAACCCTAAACCTAACACGACACCTTAACCTTAAACCTAAACCGACACCCTAATCTTACTCCCAAAACATAACTGGAAATCCTAACCCAAAACCCTGTACCTAACCCTAACTGGACACCCTAACCCTAACCATAACACGACACCCAAACCCTAACCCGACACCCTAAACATAACCCAAACCCTAACTCTAACCCTATACCTAACCCAAATCCGAACCATAACACGACATCCTAACCCTAACACTAACGCTAACCCAACAACCAAAACCTAACTCTAACTGTTACCCCGAACCCTAACCCTAACATGACAGGAGACGCCGTAACCCTAACCCTGAACCCAACCCGACACCAGACACCCAAACCCCAACTCTAACACAACACCCAAACACTAACCCAAAACCTAACCCTAAACCTAACCCTAACCCTATCCCTAAACTTAACCTCAACCCGACACCAAACACCCTAACCCTAACCCGACACCAGACACCCAAACTCTAACCCTAACATGACACCCAAACACTAACCCTAACCCTAATCCTAACCCTAACACCCTAACCCTAACCATTACCCTAACCCTAACGCTATCCCTAACCGCAACACTAACCCTAACCTTTACCCTAACACGACACACTAACCCTAAACCTAACACAACATGTTAAGCCTAACCCTAACCCTTACCCTAACCCTAACCCGACAACAAACACCCTAAACCTAACCCTAACCCTAAGCCAAATCCTAACCATAACAAGACATCCTAACCCTAACACTAACCCTAACCTTAACACGACAGCACACACCCCAACTCTAACCCGACATCCAAACCCTAACCCTAAACCTCACCCTAACCCTAACCCGACAACAGAAACCCTAACCCTAACACTAACCCTAACCCGACATCAGACACCCTAACCCCAACCCTAACCCTAACCTGTCAACAGACACCCTAACTCTAACCCTAACCCATCAACAGACACCCTAACTCTAACCCTAACCCATCAACAGACACCGTAACTCTAACCCTAAACCTAACCCTAACCCTAACCCTAACCCTATACCTAAATTTAAACCTAACCCTAACCCTAACCCCTAACCCTAACCCTAACCCTAACACCATAAACCTAACCCTAACCCTAACCCAAATCCTAACCATAACACGACATCCTAACCCTATCACTGACGCTAACCCAACACCCAAAACCTAACTCTAACTGTTACCCGGAACCCTAACCCTAGCATGACAGCAGACCCCCTAACCCTAACCCTGAACCCAACCCGACACCAGACACCCAATCCCCAACTCTAACACGACACCCAAACACTAACCCAAAACCTAACCCTAAACCTAACCCTAACCCTATCCCTAAACTTAACCTTAACCCGACACCAAACACCCTAACCCTAACCCGACACCAGACACCCAAACCCTAACCCTAACATGACACCCAAACACTAACCCTAACCCTAACCCTAACCCGACACCCAAAATCTAACCCTAACCCGACACGCTAACCCTAACCCTAACCCTAACATCCTAAACCTAACCCTTACCCTAACCCTAACGCTAACCCTAACCGCAACACTAACCCTAACCCTAACACGACACACTAACCCTAAACCTAACACAACATGTTAAGCTTAACACTAACCCTTACCCTAACCCTAACCCAACAACAGACACCTTAACCCTAATCCTAACCCAACACCCAAAACCAAACCCGAACACTTACCCGAACCCCTAACCCTAACCCGACAGCAGACGCCATAAACCTAACCCTAAACATAACCATAACCCTAACCCTAAGCCTAACCCTAACCGGACATCAGACACCCTAACCCCATCCCTAACCCTAACCCGTCAACAGACACCCTAACTCTAACCCTAACCCTAACCCAACACACAAAACCTAAGCCTAACACTTACCCGAATCCCTAAACCTAACCCGACACCAGACACCCTAACTCTAACCCTAAACTTAACCCCAACCCGACAACAGACACCCTAACCCTAACCCTAACCATAACCCTAACCCTAACACTTCGCTAACCCAACACCCAAAACCTAACTCTACCTGTTACCCAGAACCCTAACCCTAACATGACAGCAGACGCCCAAACCCTAACCCTAACCCTGAACACAACCCGACACCAGACACCCAATCCCCAACTCTAACACGACACCCAAACACTAACCCAAAACCTAACCCTAAACCTAATCCTAACCCTAACCCTATCGCTAAACTTAAACTTAACCCGACACCAAACACCCTAACCCTAACCCGACACCAGACACCCAAACACTAACCCTAACATGACACCCAAACACTAACCCTAACCCTAACCCAAAGCCTAACTCTAACCTTAACCCGACACCCAAAATCTAACCCTAACCCGACACTCTAACCCTAACTTGTACCCTAAACCTAATGCTATCCCTATCCGCAACACTAACCCTAACCCTAACCCTAACATGACACAATAACCCTAAAGCTAACACAACATGTTAAGCCTAACCCTAACCCTTACCCTAACCCTAACCCGACAACAAACACCCTAAACCTAACCGTAACCCTAAGCCAAATCCTAACAATAACACGACATCCTAACCCTAACACTAACCCTAATCTTAACACGACAGCACACACCCCAAACTCTAACCCGACATCCAAACCCTAACCCTAAACCTCACCCTAACCCTAACCCGAAAACAGAAACCCTAACCCTAACCCTAACCCAACACCCAAAACCTAACCCGAACACTTACCTGAACCCCTAACCCTAACCCGACAGCAGACGCCCTTACCCTAACCCTAAACCTAACCATAACCATAACCCCAACTCTAACCCGATATCAGACACCCTAACCCCAACCCTAACCCTAACCCGTCAACAGACACCCTAACCCTAAATCTAAACCTAACCCAACACCCAAAACCGAACCCTAACACTTACCCGACACCCTAACCCTAACCCTAACCCGTCAACAGACACCCTAACCCTAACCCTAACCCAACACACAAAACCTAACCCTAACACTTACCCGAATCCCTAAACCTAACCCGACACAAGACACCTTAACCCCAACACTAACCTTAACCCTAACGCGACAACAGACAACCTAACCCTAATCCTAAACCTAACCCAACACCCAAAAGCTAACCCCAACACTTACCCGACACCCTAACCCTAACCCGACAGCAGACGCCCTTACCCTAACCCTAAACTTAACCATAACCATAACCCCAACTCTAACCCGATATCAGACACCCTAACCCCAACCCTAACCCTAACCCGTCAACAGACACCCTAACCCTAAACCTAAACCTAACCCAACACCCAAAACCGAACCCTAACACTTACCCGACACCCTAACCCTAACCCTAACCCGTCAACAGACACCCTAACCCTAACCCTAACCCAACACACAGAACCTAACCCTAACACTTACCCGAATCCCTAAACCTAACCCGACACAAGACACCTTAACCCCAACACTAACCTTAACCCTAACGCGACAACAGACAACCTAACCCTAATCCTAAACCTAACCCAACACCCAAAAGCTAACCCCAACACTTACCCGACACCCTAACCCTAACCCGACAACAGACACCTTAACCCTAACCCTAAACATAACCCTAACCCTAACACTAAACCTAAACACTAACACGACAGCAGACACCCAGCCCTAACCCTAACACTCACCTGATACAAGACAACCTAACCCTAACCCGGCACCCAAACCCTAATCCTAACTCTTACCCGAAACACTAACCCTAACCTGAGACGCTAACACGACGTCCTAAACAGAAATCCTAACCCGATATCCTAACACTAACCCAAGCCGTAAACTTAACCCTAACACTTACCCTAACCCTAACACTAACCCTAACACTTACCGGACACCCAAACACTAACCCTAACCCTAAACCTAACCATAACCCTAACCCTAAACCTATCCCTAACTCTAACCCTAACCCTAACCCAAACACCCAAACCTTAAACATAACCCGACACCCTAATCTTACACCCAAAACATAACTGGAAATCCTAACCCGAAAACCTATACCTAACCCTAACTGGACACCCTAACCCTAACCATAACACGACACCCAAACCCTAACCCGACACCCTAACCCTAACATTAACCCTAACCCTAACACCCTAAACCCAACCCTAACCCTAACGAAATCCTAACAATAACATGATATCCTAACCCTAACACTAACGCTAACCCAACACCCAAAACCTAACTCTACCTGTTACCCAGAACCCTAACCCTAACATGACAGCAGACGCCCTAACCCTAACCCTAACCCTGAACCCAACCCGACACCAGACACCTAATCCCCAACTCTAACACGACACCCAAACACTAACCCAAAACCTAACCCTAACCCTAACCCTAACCCTAACCCTAACCCTATACCTAACCTTAACCCTAACCCTAACCCTAACCCCTAACCCTAACCCTAACCCTAACACCATAAACCTAACCCTAACCCTAACCCAAATCCTAACCATAACACGACATCCTAACCCTATCACTGACGCTAACCCAACACCCAAAACCTAACTCTAACTGTTACCCGGAACCCTAACCCTAGCATGACAGCAGACCCCCTAACCCTAACCCTGAACCCAACCCGACACCAGACACCCAATCCCCAACTCTAACACGACACCCAAACACTAACCCAAAACCTAATCCTAAACCTAACCCTAAACCTATCCCTAAACTTAACCTTAACCCGACACCAAACACCCTAACCCTAACCCGACACCAGACACCCAAACCCTAACCCTAACATGACACCCAAACACTAACCCTAACCCTAACCCTAACCCGACACCCAAAATCTAACCCTAACCCGACACGCTAACCCTAACCCTAACCCTAACATCCTAACCCTAACCCTAACGCTAACCCTAACTGCAACACTAACCCTAACCCTAACACGACACACTAACCCTAAACCTAACACAACATGTTAAGCTTAACACTAACCCTTACCCTAACCCTAACCCAACAACAGACACCCTCACCCTAATCCTAACCCAACACCCAAAACCAAACCCGAACACTTACCCGAACCCCTAACCCTAACCCGACAGCAGACGCCCTAAACCTAACCCTAAACCTAACCATAACCCTAACCCTAAGCCTAACCCTAACCGGACATCAGACACCCTAACCCCAACCCTAACCCTAACCCGTCAACAGACACCCTAACTCTAACCCTAACCCTAACCCAACACACAAAACCTAAGCCTAACACTTACCCGAATCCCTAAACCTAACCCGACACCAGACACCCTAACTCTAACCCTAAACTTAACCCCAACCCGACAACAGACACCCTAACCCTAACCCTAAACCTAACCCAACACCCAAAAGCTAACCCTAAAACTTACCCGACACCCTAACCCTAAACCGACAGCAGACACCTTAACCCTAACCCTAACCATAACCCTAACCCTAACACTTCGCTAACCCAACACCCAAAACCTAACTCTACCTGTTACCCAGAACCCTAACCCTAACATGACAGCAGACGCCCAAACCCTAACCCTAACCCTGAACACAACCCGACACCAGACACCCAATCCCCAACTCTAACACGACACCCAAACACTAACCCAAAACCTAACCCTAAACCTAATCCTAACCCTAACCCTATCGCTAAACTTAAACTTAACCCGACACCAAACACCCTAACCCTAACCCGACACCAGACACCCAAACACTAACCCTAACCCTAACCCTAACCCAAAGCCTAACTCTAACCTTAACCCGACACCCAAAATCTAACCCTAACTCGACACTCTAACCCTAACCTGTACCCTAAACCTAATGCTATCCCTAACCGCAACACTAACCCTAACCCTAACCCTAACATGACACAATAACCCTAAAGCTAACACAACATGTTAAGCCTAACCCTAACCCTTACCCTAACCCTAACCCGACAACAAACACCCTAAACCTAACCGTAACCCTAAGCCAAATCCTAACAATAACACGACATCCTAACCCTAACACTAACCCTAACCTTAACACGACAGCACACACCCCAACTCTAACCCGACATCCAAACCCTAACCCTAAACCTCACCTTAACCCTAACCCGACAACAGAAACCCGAACCCTAACCCTAAGCCAACACCCAAAACCTAACCCGAACACTTACCCGAACCCCTAACCCTAACCCGACAGCAGACGCCCTTACCCTAACCCTAAACCTAACCATAACCATAACCCCAACTCTAACCCGATATAAGACACCTTAACCCCAACCCTAACCCTAACCCGTCAACAGACACCCTAACCCTAACCCTAACCCTAACCCTAACCCTAACCCTAACATGACACCCAAACACTAACCCTAACCCTAACCCTAACCCTAACCCAAACCCTAACCCTAACCCTAACCCGACACCCAAAATCTAACCCTAACCCGACACTCTAACCCTAACCCTAACTCTAACACCCTAACCCTAACCCTTACCCTAACCCTAACGCTATCCCTAACCGCAACACTAACCCTAACCCTAACCCTAACACGACACACTAACCCTAACCCTAACCCTAACTTCCTAACCCTAACCCTTACCCTAACCCTAACGCTATCCCTAACCGCAACACTAACCCTAACCCGACACGCTAACACGACGTCCTAAACAGAAATCCTAACCCGATATCCTAACACTAACCCAAGCCGTAAACTTAACCCTAACACTTACCCTAACCCTAACACTACCCCTAACACTTACTGGACACCCAAACACTAACCCTAACCCTAAACCTAACCATAACCCTAACCCTAAACCTATCCCTAACTCTAAACCTAACCCTAACCCTAACACGACACCTTAACCTTAAACCTAAACCGACACCCTAATCTTACTCCCAAAACATAACTGGAAATCCTAACCCAAAACCCTATAACTAACCCTAACTGGACACCGTAACCCTAACCATAACACGACACCCAAACCCTAACCCGACACCCTAAACCTAACCCAAACACTAACCCTAACCCTATACCTAACCCAAATCCGAACCATAACACGACATCCTAACCCTAACACTAATGCTAACCCAACACCCAAAACCTAACTCTAACTGTTACCGGAACCCTAACCCTAACATGACAGGATACGCCCTAACCCTAACCCTGAACCCAACCCGACACCAGAAACCCAATCCCCAACTCTAACACGACACCCAAACACTAAACCAAAACCTAACCCTAAACCTAACCCTAACCCTATCCCTAAACTTAACCTCAACCCGACACCAAACACCCTAACCCTAACCCGACACCCAAACTCTAACCCTAACATGACACCCAAACACTAACCCTAACCCTAACCCTAACCCTAACCCTAACCCTAACCCTAACCCTAACAGTAACCATAACCTGACCTAACCCTAACACTAACCCTAACCCTAACCCGACACCCAAACACGAACCATAAGCGTAACGCTAACCCTATCCCTATCCCTAAACTTAACCCTAACCTGACCTAACCTTAACCATAACCCTAACCCAACACCCAAACCCGAATCATAACCGTAACCCAAACCCTACCCAACATGTTAAGCCTAACCCTAACCCTAACACTAACCCGACCCCAAACACCCTAAACCTAACCCTAACCATAACCCTAACTCAAACCCTAACCATAACACGACATCCTAACCATATCACTAACGCTAACCCAACACCCAAAACCTAAATCTAACTGTTACCCGGAACCCTAACCCTAACACGACAGCAGACGCCCTAACGCTAACCCTGAACACAACCCGACACCAGACACGCAAACCCCAACCCTAACACGACACCCAAACACTAATCCAAAACCTAACCCTAAAACTAACCCTAACCCTAACCCTATCCCTAAACTTAACCTTAACCCGACACCAAACACCCTAACCCTAACCCAACACCAGACACCTTAACCCTAACCCTAAACATAACCCTAACCCTAACACTAAACCTAAACACTAACACGACAGCAGACACCCAGCCCTAACCCTAACACTCACCTGACACAAGACAACCTAACCCTAACCCGACACCCAAACCCTAATCCTAACTCTTACCCGAAACACTAACCCTAACCTGACACGCTAACACGACGTCCTAAACAGAAATCCTATCCCGATATCCTAACACTAACCCAAGCTGTAATCTTAACCCTAACACTTACCCTAACCCTAACACTAACCCTAACACTTACCGGACACCCAAAAACTAACCCTAACCCTAAACCTAACCATAACCCTAACCCTAAACCTATCCCTAACTCTAACCCTAACCCTAACCCTAACACGACAGCTTAACCTTAAACCTAACCCGACACCCTAATCTTACACCCAAAACATAACTGGAAATCCTAACCCGAAACCCTGTACCTAACCCTAACTGGACACCCTAACCCTAACCATAACACGACACACAAACCCTAACCCGACACCCTAACCCTAACCCTAACCCTAACCCTAACCTTAACCCTATACCTAACCCAAATCCTAATCATAACACGACATCCTAACCCTAACACTAACGCTAATCGAACACCCAAAACCTAACTCTACCTGTTACCCGGAACCCTAACCCTAACATGACAGCAGACGCCCTAACCCTAACCATGAACATACCCCGACACAAGACACCCAAACCCCAACTCTAACACGACACCCAAACACTAACCCAAAACCTAACC
Source organism: Giraffa tippelskirchi (assembly GCF_054371585.1). Classification (NCBI taxonomy): domain Eukaryota; kingdom Metazoa; phylum Chordata; class Mammalia; order Artiodactyla; family Giraffidae; genus Giraffa; species Giraffa tippelskirchi. Next base: position 70,375,484 of record NC_137286.1, read on the forward strand.
CTAAACCTAACCCTATCCCTAAACTTAACCTTAACCCGACACCAAACACCCTAACCCTAACCCGACACCAGACACCCAAACCCTAAGCCTAACATGACACCGAAACACTAACCCTAACCCTAACCCTAACCCTAACCCTAACCCGACACCCAAACCCTAACCCTAACCCTAACCCGACACCCAAAATCTAACCATAACCCGACACTCTAACCCTAACCCTAACCCTAACACCCTATCCCTAACACTTACCCTAACCCTAATGCTATCCCTAACCGCAACACTAACCCTAACCCTAACCCTAACACGACACACTAACACTAAACCTAACACAACATGTTAAGCCTAACCCTAACCCTTACGCTAACCCTAACCCGACAACAAACACCCTAAACCTAACCCTAACCCTAAGCCAAATCCTAACCATAACACAACATCCTAACCCTACCACTAACCCTAACCCTAACACGACAGCAGATACCCCAACTCTAACCCGACATCCAAACCCTAAACCTAAACCTCACCCTAAACCTAACCCGACAACAGACACCCTAACCCTAACCCTAACCCAACACCCAAAACCTAACCCGAACACTTACCCGAACCCCTAACCCTAACCCGACAGCAGACGCCCTAACCCTAATCCTAAACCTAACCATAACCATAACCCTAACCCTAACCCTAACCCGACATCAGACACCCTAACCCCAACCCTAACCCTAACCCGTCAACAGACACCCTAACTCTAACCCTAACCCTAACCCGTCAACAGACACCCTAACTCTAACCCTAAACCTAACCCAAACCCTAACCCTAACCCTATACGGAACCTTAAACCTAACCCTATCCCTAACCCTAACCCTAACCTTAACCCTAACACCCTAAACCTAACCCTAACCCTATCGCAAATCCTAACCATAACACGACATCCTAACCCTATCACTAACGCTAAGCCAACACCCAAAACCTAACTCTAACTGTTACCCGGAACCCTAACCATAACACGACAGCAGACGCCCTAAACCTAACCCTGATCCCAACCCGACACCAGACACCCAATCCCCAACTCTAACACGACACCCAAACACTAACCCTAAACCTAATCCTAACCCTAACCCTATCCCTAAACTTAACCTTAACCCGACACCAAACACCCTAACCCTAACCCGACACTAGACACCCAAACCCTAACCTTAACATGACACCCAAAACTAACCCTAAACCTAACCCTAACCCTAACCCAAACCCTAACCCTAACCCTAACCCGACACCCAAAATCTAAACCTAACCCGACACTCTAACCCTAACGCTAACCCTAACATCCTAACCCTAACCCTAACGCTATCCCTAACCGCAACACTAACACTAACCCTAACCCCAACCCTAACACGACACACTAACCCTAAACCTAACACAACATGTTAAGCCTAACACTAACCCTTACACTAACCCTAACCCAACAACAGACACCCTAACCCTAATCCTAACCCAACACCCAAAACCTAACCCGAACACTTACCTGAAGCCCTAACCCTAACCCGACAGCAGACGCCCTCACAGTAACCCTAAACCTAACCATAACCATAACCCTAAACCTAACCCGACATCAGACACCCTAACCCCAACCCTAACCCTAACCCGTCATTAGACACCCTAACCCTAACCCTAACCCTAACCCAACCCTAACCCTAACCCGTCAACAGACACCCTAACCCTAACCCTAACCCTAACCCTAACCCAACACACAAAACCTAACCCTAACACTTTCCCGAATCCCTAAACCTAACCCTACACCAGACACCCTAACCCCAACACTAACCTTAACCCTAACGCGACAACAGACACCCTAACCCTAACCCTAAACCTAACCCAACACCCAAAAGCTAACCCTAACACTTACCCGACACCCTAACCCTAACCCGACACCAGACACCTTAACCCTAACCCTAACCATAACCGTAACCCTAACACTAAACCTAAACACTAACACGACAGCAGACACCCTAACCCTAACTCTAACCCTCACCTGACACAAGACAACCTAAACCTAACCCGACACCCAAACCCTAATCCTAACTTTTACCCGAAACACTAACCCTAACCCGACACGCTAACACGACGTCCTAAACAGAAATCCTAACCCGATATCCTAACACTAACCCAAGCTGTAAACTTAACCCTAACACTTACCCTATCCCTAACACTAACCCTAACACTTACCGGACACCCAAACACTAACCCTAACCCTAAACCTAACCATAACCCTAACCCTAAACCTATCCCTAACTCTAACCCTAACCATAACCCTAACACGACACCCTAACCTTAAACCTAACCATAACCCTAATCTTACACCCAAAACATAACTGGAAACCCTAACCCGAAACCCTATACCTAACCCTAACTGGACACCTAACCCTAACCATAACACGACACCCAAACCCTAACCCTAACCCTAACCCTAAACCTATCCTTAACCCTAATGCTAACCCTAACCCAAATGCTAAACCGAAACCTAACCCTAATTGAACACGCTAACCCGACAACCTAACCCGACAACCTAACCGACACCCAAACCCTAACCCTAACCCTTACTTGACACCCTAACCCTAACCCAACACCCTAACCCGACATACTAACCCTAACCCAAGTCATAACCCTCACCATAACCATAACCATCAACCTAACACTAACCTAAAACTAACCAGACACCCTAAACCTAACCCTGACCCCAAACCGACACCCTAATCTGACACCCTAATCCTAACCCGACACCCAAAACCTAAGCCTAACCTAACCCTAACCCTATCCCTAATCCTAATCCAAACCCTAACCCTAACCCTAACACTAACCTGACATAACCCTAACCCTAACGTTAACCGTAATCCTAAACCGACACCCAAACCACAACCAGAACCAGAACCCTAACCCTATTCCTATACCTACCCTAACACTAAACAGACACCCTAACACTAACGCGACGCCTTACCCCCAATCCTAACCCTAACATGACACCAGACACCCTGATATTAACCCTAACCCGACACACAAACCCAAAATCCTAACCCTCACCCTAAGCCTTACATGACACACTAACCCTAATCCGACAAGCTAACCCGACAACCTACCCGACACCCAAAACCTAACCCTAACCCTAACCTTAACCTGACACCCTAACCCTAACCCGACACGCGAACCCGACACCCTAAACCGACACGCTAACCCGACACCATAACCCGACATCCTAACACTAACCCAAGCCGTAACCCTCACCATAACCATAACCCTAACACTAACCCTAAAACTAACCAGACACCCTAACCATAACCCTGAACCCAACCCGACATCCTAATCAGATACCCTAACGCTAACCATAACCCTAACCCGACACCCAAAACCTAACCCTAACCCGACACTCTAACCCTAATCCTAATCCTAAAACTGTCCCTACACTAAGCCTATCTCTAACCCTAACCCTAACCCTAACCCTAAACCTACCCATACCCCTAACCCTAACACCCTAACCCTAACCCTAAACCTACCCCTACCCCAACCCTAACCCTAACCCTAACCCCCTAACCATAACCCTAACCGTAACCCTAACCCTAACGCTATCCCTATCCGCAACACAAACCCTAACCCTAACCCTAACCGTAACAAGACACAGAAACCCTATCCCTAACCCAACATGTTAAACCTAACTCTAACACTAACCCTAACCCGACAACAAACACCCTAAACCTAACCCTAACACTAATCCAACACCAGACACCCTAACCCTAACCCGACAGCCAAACCCTAACCCTAACCCTTACCAGACACCCTAACCCTAACCCTACAGTCTAACCCGACACCCTAACCCTAACCCCAGCCGTGATCCTAACCCTAACCATAACGCGACACCCTAAACCTAACCCTAACCCGAACCCTAACACTAACTCTAACACGACACCAGACACCCTAACTCTAAACCTAACCATAACCCTAAAACGACACCCTAAACCTAACCCTATCCGGACACCCTAACCCTAACAATAACCCTAAAACTAACCCGACATGATACACATTAACACTAACATTACACCCAAACCCTAACCCTAACCCTAACCCTAATGCTAACCCGAAACCCTAACCCTAAACCTAACTCTAAACCTAAACCTATTCCTAACCTAACACTACGCCTAACCCTAAGCTGACACCCAAACCATAACTCTAACCCTAAACCTAACCCTAAAGCTAAACCTATCCCTAACCCTAACCCTAACACTAATCTGACACCAGACACCCTAACACTAACCCGACACCCTAACCCTAACCATAACCCTAACCCTAACCCTAACCCTAATCCTAACCCTAAACCCTAACCCTAACCCTCACCCTAACCCCACACCAGACACCCTAACCCTAACAAGACACCCAAACCCTAGCCCTAACCCTAACCCTAAACCTAACAGTAACCCTAACGCTGAATCTATCACTAACCCTAACTCTATCCCTAACCCGGCATCCTAACACTAACCCTCACGGTAACCCCAACCTTAACGCTAATCCGACAGCCTAAACCTAACCTTAACCCTAACCCTATCCCTAACCCTTACCCAAACCCTAACATGACACTCTAACCCGAACCCTAACCGTAACCCTAACCCTAAACCTAACACGACACACTAACCCTAAGCCTAACCCTACACCTTAAGCCTAACCCTAACCCTCACCCTAACCCAACACCAGACACCCTAACCCTAACCCTAACAAGACACCCAAAACCTAACCCTAACCCTATCCCTAACCCTAAGCCTAACCCTAACCCTAAGCCTGACACCCTAACCCTAACCCTAACCCTAATGCCATTCCTATCAGCAACACTAACCCTAACCCTAACCTTAACCCTAACACGACACACTAACCCTAACCCTACCCCAACATGTTAAGCCTAACACTAACCCTAAGCCAACACTAAACACCCTAAACCTATCCCTAACCCTAACCCAAATCCTAACTATAACACGACATACTAACCCTAACACTAACCCTAAACCTAACACGACAGCAGACACCCCAACTCTAACCCGACACACAAACCCTAACCCTGAACCTCACTTTAACCCGACAACAGACACACTAACCGTAACCCAACACCCAAACCCTAACCCTAACCCTAACCCTAACCCGACACCCTAACCCTAACCCTAAACCTAAACTTAAACCCTAACATGACAGCAGACACCCTAACCCTAACCCTAACCTGACACAAGACACCCTAACCCTAACCCGACACCCAAACCCTAACCCTAACTCTTACCCGAAACACTAACCCTAACCCAACACCTTAACACGACACCCTAAACCGACACTCTAACCCAATATCCTAAACCTAACCCAAGCCGTAAACTTAACCCTAACCCTTACCCTAACACTAACACTAACCATAACACTTACCAGACACCCAAACACTAACCCTAACCCTAACCCGACACAAAACACCCTAACCCTAACCCTAAACCTAACCCGACATCCTAACCCTAACCCTAAAACTATCCCTAACACTACCCCTAACACGACACCCTAACCCTAACCCTAACCCGACACAAAACACCCTAACCCTAACCCGATTTTCTAACCCTAACCCTATCCGTAACCCTAACCCTAACACGACACCCGAACCCTAACCCTAACCCTAACCCTAACCCTAAACCTAACTCTAACCCTAACATGACACCAGACACCCTAATCCTATCCTGACACACAAACCCTAACCCTAACCCTGACCCTTTCCTGAAACCCTAAACTGACACCCTAACCCTAACCCTAACACGACACTCTAACCCTAACCCTAACCCGACACATTAACACTAACCCTAACCCTAACCCTAAACCTAACACAGCACCCTAACTATAACCCGACACCATAACCCTAACTCTAACCCTAAACCTAACCCTAACCCTAAATCTAACCCTAACCCTAAACCTAACCCTAACACGACACACAAACACTAACCCTAACCTTAACCCTAACCCTAAACCTATCCCTAACCCTATCCCTAACCCTAACCCTGACTCTAACCCTAACCGTAACCCTATCCCTAACACTAACCCTAACCCTTACCCGAAACCATAACCATAACATGACACGCTAACCCTAACCCTAACCCTAACCCTAACCATAACCCTAACCCTAACCCTAACCCTAACCCTGATCTAACCCTAACCCAAACTCTAACCCGACAACCAAACCCGAACCATAACCATAACCCTATCTCTATCCCTACCCTAACACTAACCCTAAACCGACACTCTAACCTTAACCCTAACCCTAAAGTGACACCCTACCCCTAACCCTAACCCTAACACGACTCCAGACACACTAACATTAACCCTAACCCGACACATAAACCCGAAACCCTAACCCTCACTCTAAACCATACACGACACCCTAACCCTAATCCGGCACGCTAAACCGACACCCTAACCGACAACCTAACCGACACCCAAACCCTAACCCTAACCCGACACAAAACACCCTAACCCTAAACCTAACCCGACATCCTAACCCTAAAACTATCCCTAACCCTAACCCTAACCCTAACACGACACCCGAACCCTAACCCTAACCCTAAACCTAACTCTAACCCTATCACGACACCAGACACCCTAATCCTATCCTGACACACAAACCCTAACCCTAACCCTGACCCTTTCCTGAAATCCTAAACTGACACCCTAACCCTAACCCTAATCCGACACAATAACCCTAACCCTAACCCTAAACCTAACACAGCACTCTAACTATAACCCTAACCCTAACCCTAAACCTAAACCTAACCCTAAATCTAACCCTAACCCTAAACCTAACCCTAACCCTGACTCTAACCCTAACCATAACCCTATCCCTAACACTAACCCTAACCCTTACCCGACACCATAACCATAACACGACATGCTAACGCTAACCCTAACCTGACACCCTAAACCAAAACATAATGTGACACCCTAACTGTAACCTGACAAACTAACCCGACACGCTAATTCAACACCTTAATCCGACACCCTAACACTAACCCTACATGCTAAACCTTACAGGATACCCTAACCCTAAAACGACACCCTAAACCTAACCCCTTCAGACATCCTAACCCTAAACCTATCCCTTAACCCAACCCGATACGAGACAGCCTAATCCTAACATGACACCCAAACTCTAACCCTAACCTTAACCCTAACACTAAACCTAACCCTAACACGACACCCAAACCCTAATCCTAACCCTAAACTTAACCCTAACCATAACCCTAACCCTAACCCTAACCGGAACCCTAACTCTAAAGCTAACCCTAACCCTAACACTTACCCTAACCCTTACCCCAACCAGACACGAGACACCCTAACCCTAACACGACACCCAAACCCTAACCCTAACATTAACCCTAAACCTAATGCTAAACAAATCCCTAGCCCTAACCCTAACCCTATCTCTAACCCTTACCCTAACTCTAACCCTAACCCTAACACTAACCCTAACCCTAATCCTAACCCTATCCCCAACCTTAACACTAACCCTAACCCTAACTCTAACACGACATCCTAACCCTAACCCTAACCCTAACCCTAACACGACACCAGACACCCTAACCCGACACCCAAACCCTAACCCTAACCCTCACCCTAAGCCTTACACGACACCCTATCTGGAACCTGAAACGCTAACCCGACACCCTAACCCGACAACCTAACCTGACATCCAAACCCTAACCCGAACCCGACACCAGACACCCAAACCCTAACCCTAACACGACACAAAAACCCTAACCCTTACCCTAACCCTAACCCTAACCCTAACTCGACACCCTAACCCTAACACGACACCCTAATCCTAACCCTAACCCTAACATGACACCAGACACCCTAACGCTAACCCTAACCCGACACCCAATACCTAAACCTAAACCTCACACTAAGCCTTACAGGACACCCTAAACCTAACCTGACATGCTAACCCAACACCCTAACCTGACAAGCTAACCCGACACCCAAACCCTAACCCTAACCCGACACCAGACACCCTAACCCTACCACGACACCCAAACCCTAACCCTATCCCTAATCCTAACCCTAACTCTAAACCTAACCCTAACCCTCACACTAAATCTTAAATGATACACTAACCCTCACCCGACTCGATAAACGGAAGCCCTAACCCGACAACCTAACCCAACACCCTAACCCTAACCCAAGCCCTCACCAGCCACCCTAACCCAAACCCGAACCGTACCATAACCCTAACCCTAACACTAACCCTAACACTATCCCTATCTGTAACATTAACCCTAACACTAACCCTAACCCTAACATGACAAACTAACCCTAACCCTAACCCAACACCTTAAGCCTAACCCTAACCCTAACCCTAACCCTAACCCAAGCCGTAAAACTAATCCTAACCCTAGCCCTAACCCTAGCCCTAACCCTAACACTAACCGGACACCCAAACTCTAACACTAACCCTAACCCTAACCCTAACTGTAACCCTATCCCTAACTCTAACCCTAACCCTAACCTTAACACGACAACCTAACCTTAAACCTAACACGAAACCCTAACCCTAAACCTAAACTGACATCTTAACCCTAACCCTAACCGTAACCCTAACCTTAACGCTAACCCGACACCCTAACCCTAACCCTAACCCAAAACCTAACCCTAACCCTATCCCTAACCCTTACCCTAACCCTAACACGACATCATAAACCTAATCTTAACCCCAACCCAGCACCAGAAACCATAACCCTAACCCTAACCCGACACCCAACCCCTAACCGTTACCGTAACCCTAACGTTAAACCTATCCCTAACCCTAATGCTAACCCTAACCTGACACTGTCGCTAACCCTATCCCAAACCCTAACCAGACACCAGACACCCTAACCTAAACCCTAACCCGACACCCAAGCCCTAACCTTAACACTAACACTAACCCTAACACTAACACTAAGCCTAACCCTATCCCTATCCTTAACCCTAACCATAACCCTAACCCGACACCAGACACCCTAACCCTAACTCTATCACGACACCCAAACCCTAACCCTAACCCTAACACTAACCCTAAACCTAAACCTATCTCTAACCCTAACCCTAAGCCTAACCCTAACACTAACGCTAACATGACACCCTAACCCTAACCCTAACCCGATCCCTAAACCTAAACGACACCCTAACCCTAACCCTAACCCTAACCCGATCCCTAACCCTAACCCTAACCCTAACTCTAACTCTAACCCTAACCCTACACCCTACACCCTACACCCTAACCCTAACACTAACCGGACACCCAAACTCTAACCCTAACCCTATCCCTAAACCTAACACGACACCCTAACCTTAAACCTAACCCTAATCCTAACCCTAAACCGACACCCAAACCCTAACCCTAATCCGACACGGTAACCAGACACCATAACCCGACACCCTATCCAGACAACCTAACCCTAACCCAAGCCGTAACCCTAACCCTAACCCAAACCCTAACCCTAACACTAAACGTACATTCTAACCCTAACCATAACCCTAACCCAAGCCGTAACCCTAACCCTAACCCTAACCGTATTCCTAACCCTAACCCTAACCCTAAACATAACCCTTTCCCTAGCCCTAAACCTAACCCTAAGTCTAACCCTAACACGACACCCTAACACTAACCCTTACCATAACCCGACACCAGACAACCTAACACTAACCCGACACCCTAAGCCTAACCCTAACAATAACCCAACACCAGACAACCTAACTCTAAGCCTAACCCGACAACCAAACACTAAACCTAACCCTTCCCCAATACCCTAACCCTAACCCGACATGCTAACCAAACAGCCTAACCCTAACCCTAACCCGACATCCTAACCCTAATCCAAGCTGTAACCCTAACCCTAACCCTAACCGGACACCCAAACTCTAACCCTAACCCTATCCCTAACCCTAACCCTAACACGACACCCTAACCCTAAACCTAACCCGACACACTAACCTTAACCCTAACCCTAATCCTAACCCAACACCAGACACCCTAACGCTAACCCTAAACCGACACCCAAACCCTAACTCTAATCCTTACCCAACACCCTAACCCTAACACGACACGCTAACCAGATACCCTCACCCGACACCCTATCCCGACATCCTAACCCTAACCCAAGCCGTAACCCTAACCCTAACACAAACCCTAACCCCAACCCTAACTCTAACACTAACCGTACAGTCTAACCCTAACCCTAACCCTAACCCTAACCCTATCTCTAACACTAACTGTACACTCTAACCCTAATGCTAACCCTAAACCTAACCGTAAACCTAACCCTATACCTAACCCTAACCATAACCATAACCTGACACGCAAACCCTAACCCTAACCATAACCTGACACGCTAAACCTAACCCTAAACCTAACCCTAACCAGAAAACCAGACACCCTCACGCTAACCCTAACCCGACGCCCAACCCCTAACCCCAACCCTAACCCTATCCCTATCCCTAAACCTAACCCTAACTCGATACCCTAAACCTAAATGGACACCGTAACTATAACCCTAACCCTAACACCACACCCTAACCCTAACCCGACACCAGACACCGTAACCCTAACTCTATCACGACACCGAAACCCTAACCCTAACCCTATCACGACACCGAAACCCTAACCCTAACCCTAACACTAACCCTAACCCAATCCCTAACCCTAACACTAACCCTAACACTAACCCTAACCCAATCCCTAACCCTAACACTAACCCTAACACTAACCGGACACCCAAAATCTAACCCAACCCTAACTCTAACCCTAATGCTAACCCAAATCCCTAACCCTAACCCTATCCCTCACCCTAACCCTAAATATACCCCTAACCATAAGCTGACATCCAAACCCTAACCCTAACCCTAAACCGAACCTTAAAGCTAAACCTAACACTAACCCTAACACTAATCCAACACCAGACACCCTATACCTAACCCTAACCCGACACCCAAACCATAATCCTAACCCTTACCCAACACCCTAACCTGACATCCTTCTCCGACATCCTAAACCTAGCCCAAGCCATAACCGTAACCCTAACCCTAACCGTAACCCTAACCTAACGGTAATCCTAACGCTAAACCTATCCCTAACCCTAAACCTAACACTATCCTGACACTATAACCCTAATCCTAACCCTAACCCTATCGTGACATTCTAACCCTAACCCTAACCCTAACCAGACACCAGACACCCTGACCCTTACCCTAACCCTAACCCTCACACTAAGCCTTACACGATACTCTAACCCTAACCCAACACGCTAACCCGAAACGCTAACCCGACTACCTAACATGCCACACTAACCCTAACCCAAGCCCTAACCCGCCACTCTTAACCTAACCCCAACCCTAACCTTAACCCTAACCGTAACCCTAACATGACACACTAACCCTAAACCTAACCCTACCCCTTAAGCCTAACCCTAACCCTAACCTTAACTCCAACCCGACACCAAACACCCTAAACCTAACCCTAACTCTAACCCTAACCCTAATCCTAACCCTAACCCGGCATCCTAACCCTAATCCTAACACTAACCCTAACATGACAGCAGGCACTCTAACCCTAACCCGACACCCAAACCTTAACCCTAACCCTCACTCTAACCATAACCCGACACCAGACACCCGAACCCTAACACTAACCCGACACCCAAACCCTAACCCTAACACTTACCTGAAACCCTAACCCTAATCCGACAACAGACACCCTAACCCTAACCCGACACCCAAAACCTAACCCAACTCTTACACAAAACCCTACCCCTTACCCGACACACTAACCCACTACCCTAAACCGACACTGTAACCCGATATCCTAGCCCTAAATCAAGCCGTAACCCTAAACCTAACCCTAACAATAACACAAAGGGAACACCCAAACTCTAACCCTAACCCTAACCCTAAACCTATCCCTAACTCTAACCCTAACCCTAACACGACACCCTAACCTTAAACCTAACCCGACACCCTAACCCTAACATGACATCCTAACCCTAACCCTAACCGTAACCCTAACCTTAATGCTAACCCGACAACCTAAACCTAACCCTAAACCAAATCCTAACCCTAACCCTAACCCTATCCCTAACCCTTACCCTAACTCTAACACGACACCCTAACCCTAACCCTAACCGTAACCCTAACCCTAACCCTAACACAACACACTAACCCTAAGCCTAATCCTACACCTTAAGCCTAACCCTAACCCTCACCCTAACCCTAACCCGACACCAGACACCCTAACCCTAACCCTAACAAGACAACCAAACCCTAACCCTAACCCTAACCCTAAACGTAACCCAACACCAGACACCCTAACCCTAACCATAACCCGACAGCAGACACCCTAACCCTAACGCGACACCAGACACCCTAACCCTAACCTGACACACTAACCTGATATCCTAACCCTAACCCTAACACTAAGCCTAACCCTATCCCTATCCTTAACCCTAACCATAACCCTAAACCTAACCCTAACACGACACACTAACCCTAACCCGACACCCTAAGCCTAACTCTAACCCTAACCCTAACCCGACACCAGACACCCTAACCAGAAACAGAGTGTTGACCTCCACTGCAACTAGAGAGGAGCCTTCTCGATAAAACTAGATTGGATATCCCACCTCAACTAGAGAGTAGTGCCTTTCTCACAGCAACTAGAGTAACGACTGCAACAACTTGAAAGAGCCACCACACAACTAGAACAAAACCCCTAGTATAGTGCAACTAGATAGAGCCCCTGGCCACAGCTAGCTTGTTGACCACATGCCAAAATGAGAGAGGAGTCTGCACACTGCATATGTATAGAGTCCCCTGCATACTGCAACGATTGAGAAACACCACTGCCAAGGCAACTAGAGAGGTACCACAAAGTTATTTGCTGCAACACGAGAGGAGTCACTGGCCACAATGACAGAGGTGACCTCCACCAAAACTGGACAGATTTCCCCCACCATATGTAGAGAGGAGTTCACCAAGACATAACATGTAGAGAAGAGCTCCTCTGCTGCAAACAGAGAGGACCAACCTGAAGTCAATTGAGAGGAGGTCCTCACAAGTAGAGAGGAGTAACCATGCTAAAATTTGTAAGGAACACCTAGTGTCAAAAGAAGAGCAGAACCACCTGCAGAGCCCCCCATCACAACCTAAGAGGAGGGACTACTGCAACTCGAGAGGAGCCCTGAGTATACTGCCACAACTCAAGAAAAGAACTCCACCGCCACTCGAGAAAAGCCACTGGACAAAATGTGAGACGATGTCCCCACACATTATACCTAGAGTGGAGTCATACTGTGGCAAATATTGATGAGCTACCCCACCATAAGAAAGGAAGCATTTGCACATTGCAATGAGAGAGGACTCCCGTCAGATATTGCAACTAAAGAGACCCTCATCATAACTAGAAAGGAGCCTGCACATCGCATCTAGAGAGTAGCCCACCAGCACACCACAAATAGAAGGGAGCAGCCACACCGCAGCTAGAGATTATCACCCACAACTAGAGAAGAGCCCCCACTGATACTCGAGAGGAGCTCACCAGCACACCACAACTAGAAAGAAACCCCCATGCCACAGGTAGAGAGGAGTCCCCAACCACCATTAGAGAGGAGCCCCCCAAAGGAACTCCAGAGGAGCCTCCTGCTTCATCTCGACAGGATCCTCTGCCTCATTTTAGAGGAGCCCAGAGCTCCAACAGCAAAATGATATCTGTCTCCTGAGACAAATAAGGAGGAGCCCACGACTGCAAATACAGTGATACCCCCACCACAACTAGAGACACCCATGAACAACGCAATTATCTTGGAGTCCTTTACCACAATAAGAAAGTTGCATCCTGCCACCACTAGAGAGGAGCCCACACAACACATCTAGAGAGAAGTCCCCCACAACTCAATAGGAGAACCTGGAATTAGACTTAGAGTGGAGCCCGCCTTGACAACAATAGACAAGCATCCCGCTGAAACTGCAGAAGAGCCTGCATTCCTCATGTGGAGAAGACCCCCAGACAAACCACAACTATTGAGGAAAAGCCCCGCCCAATGCAACCGGAGAAGAGTTCCCTCACCACAACTAGAGAGTTGACCACCCGTCACAACTAGAGGGAGTCAACCACACCAAAATGAGTGAGGAACCATAGCGCAAAAAGTAGAGAAGACCCCTTGCCATGTAGCTCCCCACATGAAAAATGCTAGAGGAGGCACAACCACATCTCAAGAGGAGTTCCAAGTACCCTGTGAAAACTCTAGAGGAGATCTTCGACCCAACTCAAGAGAAGCCCCCGTCCACAACGAGAGAGGAGCCCTCTGGACATCACATCTAGAGAGGAGCCCATTCACCGCAAAGAGAGACAAGCCTCACGTCACTAGAGAGGAGACCCCCTGCACATCGCAATGAGAGAGGAATCCCCACAGACATCACAACTAAAGAAGAGCACTTCACTACGACTAGAGAGGACCCTGTGCACTGCAGCTAGAAAGAGTCCCCCATATTACAGCTATAGATGAGTCCACCATCACACCTAGAGAGGAGCTGCCCACTGAAACTTAAGCGGAGCTCACCAGCACAACACAACTAGAAAGGAGGCACCATGCCACAGATAGAAAGGAGTCCCCCACCACAATTACAGATGATCGTGTGTTAGCTGCTCAGTCGTCTCTGACTCTTTGTGACCCCATGGACTGTGTAGCTAGCCAGGCTCTTCTGTCCATGGGATTCTACAGGCAAGAATACCAGAGTGGGTTGCCATGCACTTCTCCAGGAGATTTTCCCAACCCAGGGATCAAACGCAGGTCTCCTGCATCCCAGGCAGATTCTTTACCATCTCAGCCACCGTGGGCCTATGATGAAAAGTGAAAGTTAATTCGTTCAGTAGTGTCTGACTCTTTGCAACCCCATGGACTATAGCCTAGCAGGCTCCTCCATCCATGGGATTTTCCAGGCATGAGTATTGGAGTTGGTTGCCATTTCCATCTCCAATTTCAGATGAGCCCCTCACCAAAACTCGAGAGGTGCCTCCTGCAACAACTCGAGAGGTGACTCATGCTACACCTGGAGAGGAGTCCCAGCCACAATTTGAGAGCCTCGTGCACCCTGCAGCTAGCTCAGAGCCTCCTGTCACAACTAGAAAGGAGCACCCTTCCACAACTAGAGAGGAGCCTATACAAGACAACTAGAGAAAAGGGCTCCACAACTAGAGAGGACCTTTCACTCAGATTGTAATAAGAGGGAGCCCCACACCACAACTAGAGGGGAGAATTAGCCCTGCTGATCATTTCTACTAGAGAGAAGCACATCAACACATCACAGCTAAACATAAGCCCACAGCTAAACATAAGCTCCCAGTTATGAGTAGAGAAGAGGCCAACACACCACAACAAAAGAGGATGTCCCTTGCTACAATTAGAGCGTATATTCCCTCAACTCACAACTGGAAAAAGTGCCCTTTCACATCACAAGCTGAGAAGAGACACCCTCACCACAGTCCAAGAAGAGTATGTTACCACATCTAGAGAGAAATCCCCATACCACAACTAAAGAGGAGCCCACCCCTCTGCTGCCACAACTGTAGACGAGTCTGCAAACCACAACTAGAGGGGAGCAGAAACAAAGATGTCAGTTGACCCCCACTGCAACTAGAGTGGAACCCTATACAGTAACTATACAGTAGCATACCACACATCACAACTAGACAGGAGCCAGCCTACTAATTGCTACTAGAGTGGAGCTACCCCATGCAGCTTGAGAGGATGCCCCTCCACAAATCTAAAGGAACCCCAAGTCACCTGTCACAACTCGAGAGGAACACCAAGTCCTCCACAACAACTCAACTGGAGTCCTTTGCCATCACAAGGAAGGAGCCCTCAGCGATGAAACTAGGAGCCATCCCCCTCAAAACTGGAGAGAATTTCCCTGCCAAAACTAGAGAGGAGACCTCTGGCACATTGCACCTAGAAAGGAGGCCCTGTGCCGCAAACAGTGATGAAGCCACTGAAGTAACTCGAGAGAAGCCCATCACAACTAGAGTGGAGCAACCCCATGAAAAAAAAAAGTTAGGAGCCCCCCAAAAAACAAGTAGAGTGAATACTCACTCCACAGAGAACCCCTAGATGAGGAACCCTGCAACAAGAATGGAGCCCCAAACCCCTCCTGAATTTGAGAGGAGGCCTATGCCACAACTCGAGAGAAGCCAATGGCCACAATGAGAGAGGAGCCCACTCACCAAAACTGGAGAGTATCACCCCTACCACAGCTAGAGAGGAGACCTCTGACATCGCACCTAGACAGGGTCACCTCCACAGCAAAAAGAGACGAACCCACTCCTGCAAGTCGAGTAGATGCACCTGCAAATGTCAGAGAGGAACAAACTAGCCAAAACTAGCAAGTAGACCACATGCCACAAATAGAAAGCAGCTCCCTGAACATCAACACTTGAGAGGAGTATTCCAGCACAATGCAATTAGACAGAAGTCTCCTGCCAAAACAAGAGAGGAGGCACAGATGCCACAACTAAAGACGAGGGGCCATGTCAAAATTAGTAGGCTCATGGATATCGCACCTGGAAAGAATGCCTGTGCACATCACTCCCAGACAGCAAACCCTCACCACAATTCGAGAGAAACACTCCACCACAACTCTAGAGGTGCCCTCCGAACACTACAACTAGGGAAGACCTCCCTTAACACAACTCGAGAGGAGCCTGCACACCACAACTAGAGAGGAGCCCACCCAACACAACTAAGAGTTGACCCCCCACACCAACTAGAGAGGAGCCCCATGTCACAGATAGTTTAGCCACCCACACATCAAAACTAAACAGAAGCAACCCTGCACACTGCTACTAGAGAGGAGCCACCCCGCCAAAACTTGAGTGAAGGCCCTACCTCAACTCGAAGGAACAACAAGTCCCCCAATGCAACTCGATTGGAGTCCCCCACCACAACTTGGGAGGAGCCCAACACTGCAACAAGAGAGGAGCCAAACTGGACACTGCATGTAGAAAGGAGGACCTACACCCCTCCCCTAGAGAGAAGCAGTGTTGAACACCACATCTAGAGAAGAGGATCCACTCCAATACTAGAGAGTAGACACTCAAACCACAAATAGAGATGAGCCAGCAAACTGCACCTAGAGAGGAGCAGCACAGCATAATGCAACAAACAGGAGCTCCCACTCCAAAACTAGAGAGGACAACCCCAGGAAGAATGCAACTAGGGAAGAGCACCACAGCACTTCACCACTAGAGTGAATCCCAACTGCCAAAACTGGAGATGAATACATGCCACAAATAGATAACTGACATTCAGGCGTAAGGAGCATATCGCTGCAACTACATAGGAAGGAGCATATTGCTGCAACTACAGAGGTGCCACCCCCGCCTTAAATCACAACTAGAGTGTAGCACCACTGCCATAACCGGAGTGAATAACCCTTACACAGCTAGATAGGAGTGTGTCCAACACATCACAATTAGAGAAAACTAGAGTGGAACTCCCACACGGAGGAGGCAAACACTGCAACTAAAGAGGAGACCTCTGCCACAACTAGAGATAAGTCCCCCTGAACATTGCCATTAGAGAGGAGCATACCCACATATCACAATTAGACAGAAGCCCTTTGCCATGAGTAGAAAGGAGACCACCATGCCACAACTAAAGAAAACACCCACTACCATAACTAGAGAGTAGCCTCCTGCACATTGCAAGTAGAAAAAGGCCCTTTCACACCACAACCAGAGAGGAGCCGCACCCATCACAATTTGAGAAGAGCTCTTTACCACAACTAGAGAGGAGCCCAACTACACAACTAAGGAGGACCCCCTCCCCTTCCACAACTAGAGAGGAGGAGCCCCCCTGCCAAAGCTAGAGAGGAGTCTGGAAATGACAACTAGAGAGGAGCTGACCCACCACAAATAAAGAGTGGATCCCCACTGCAACTGGAGTGGAGCCCCATGCTGCAACTAGAGAGTAGAGTCCCACAAATTGCAACAAGACAGGAGCCAGCCTGCACATCACTTCTAGAGGATCTGCCCCAGTGCGATTCAAGAGGAGGCTCCCCCACAACTTCAAGGAACCCTGAGTCCCCTGCTGAAACTCAAGAGAAATGCCAAGTTCGCCACTGCAATCTGACAGGAACACTATGTTGTAACAAGAAAGGATAACCTGGCCAAATGACAGAGGAGCTCCCCTGGCAAAACTGTAGTGGATTCCCCAGGCAGAAATAGAGTGGAGTCCCCCAGGACATCACATCTAGAGAGAAGTCCCTATGCAGCAAATAGAAATAAGCTCCCTGAATTAAATCGAGTGGAGTCACTCACAACTAGACAGAAGCAAGTCCACTAATATTAGGAACCTCTAGTGCCAAAAGTAGAGTGGACCTTTCGCATGGAGCCACCCACACCCCAACCAGAGAGGACACAGCCTGGCAACTCGAGAGGAGCCTGCTGGACATCACACATAGAGAGGATCTCTTCTGCTGCTAATAGAGACACCTTCACAACACAACTAGACAGGAGCTTGCAGACCACAACCAGAGAGAATTGAACCCACCACAACTACAGAGTTGACCCCGACCATATCTAGAGAGAAGTCCCATGCCAAAACTAGTGAGTAGTCACCCACACATTGTAACAAGAGAGAAGCCAACCTGCACATCCCTACTAGAGACCAGTCACCCCAAGACATCACAAGAGGAGGCCCCATCACAACATGAGAGGAACCATGTATAGTCCCCCAACTTGAGAAGAAAACTGAGTTCCCCACCACGGCTCAAGTGGAACCCTGAGGCCCGCACTGCAACTCAAGAGGAACCCAGAGTTCTTGCCACAACTCGAGAGGAACTCTGAGTACCCTGCTGTAAGTCGAAAGGAACTCCAAGATTAATGTTGCAACTTGAGAGCTACTCAGTGTTACCAGCCACAACTCGAGTGGAAACCCAAGTCCCCTGTTGCCACTAGAGAGGAACCCTGAGTTCCCTCTCACAACTTGAGAGGAGGCCTGAATCCCCTGCTGCAACTCGAGAGGAAACCCAAGTTTCTCGCCTCAACTCGAGAGAAGACCTGACTCCCCTGTTGCAACTCGAGGTGAACACCGAGTTTCCCCATCACAACTCAAGAGGAATCCTGAGTTTCCCACTGAAACTTGGGAAGAACCCTGAATTACCCACCTCAACTGGAGAAGAGGCCCGATTCCCCTACTGCGACTCAAGAGGAACACCGAGTTCCCTGTCGCAAATTGAGACCAGCCCCAAGCACTGAGGCAACTCGAGAGGATTCCCAAGAGGAGCCACCTCCACCATAATTCGAGAGGAGAACTCTACTGCAACAAGAAAGGTAGCGTCATACCACAACTAAAGAGGAGTCCTACCCTGCCACAACTAAAGAGGAGTCTGCAAACCACAACCAGAGAGGAGTCCAAATCACAGCTAGAGAGGAGTGGAAACAAAAACGTCAGTTGACCCCACTGCAACTAGAGTGGAGTCCCATGCTCCAACTATACAATAGCCTACCTCACATCACAAGTAGACAGGAGGCAGCCTGCTAATCGCTACTAGAGAGGAGCTGCCCCATGCAGCTCAAGAGGAGGCCCCACCACAACTCTAAAGGAACCCCAAGTCACCTGTCCCAACTTGAGAGGAACCCCGAGTCCTCTGCCACATCTCGAGAGGAGCCCTATGCCATCACAAGGAAAGAGCCCCCAGTGACAAAGCTAGGAGCACCTCCACCAAAACTGGAGAGGATTCCCCTGCCAACATTAGATAGGAGCCCTCCAGCACATTACACCTAGGAAGGAGCCCCTCTGCTGCAAATAGAGATGAGGAACCTGAAGTAACTTGAGATGAGCCTGCCATAACTAGAGTGAAGGAACCCCGTGAAAACTAGTGAAGAACCCCCAATGCCACAAGTAGATAGAACAAACTCCCCACATAGGACCCTCAGAGGAATCACCACCCCAACTAGAGAGGAGCCCCAAGGCCCCTGGTAAACTTGAGAGGAGGCTTATGCTGCAGCTCAAGAGAAGCCCATGGTCACAACGAGAAAAGAGCCTACCCGCCAAAACTGGAGAGTGTCCCACCACCACAACAGGAGACGAAACGCTGGACATTGCACCTAGAGAGGGTCCCCTCCACCACAAACAGAGATGATCCTCTGCTGCAAGTCGAGCACATTCCCCTACCACAATCAGAGAGGGGTAACCTCACCACATCTATAGAGTAGACCCCATGCCACAACTAGAGAGCAGCCCCTTGAACATTGCCACTTGAGGGGAGCATTTCTACACATCACAATTACTCAGAAGCCTCCTTCCACAACTAGAGAGGAGGCTACCATGCCGCAACTAAAGAGGAGGGGCTGTGCCAAAATTAGAGTAGGCTCGCAAATATCACACCTGGAAAGAGTGCCTGTGCACATTGCTACCAGAGAGAAAACCCCCTTCCCAATTGGAGAGGAACATTCCACTGCAGCTTTAGAGGTGCCCCCCAAACAGCATAAATAGAGAAGAGATCCCTATCACAACTTGAAAGGAGATTGCACACCACAACTAGAGGGAAGCCAAACCAACACAACTAAGAGTTGACCCCCCACACCTACTAGAGAGGAGACCCATACCACGGGGAGTTTAGCCATCTACACATCACAACTAAACAGAAGCCACCCCCCACCAAAACTCGAGTGGGGGCCTCACCTCACCTCGAGAGAAACATCAAGTCTCCCCCACCACAACTAGAGAGGATCCCATACACTGCAACAAGAAAGGAGCCCACCCAGACACCACATGAAGAAAGGAGGCCCCACACCCTGCCCCAAGAGAGGAGCAATCTCCTACACCTCATCTAGAGAGGTGGCTCTACACCACTACTAGAGAGTAGCCCATCAAATCACAAATAGAGATGAGCCAGAAAACTTCATCTAGAGAAGAGCTACACAGTTTAATGCAACAAGAAAGGAGTTCCCACTCCACAGCTAAAGAGGATTTCCCCAGGCACAGCACACCTAGGGAGGAGCACCTCAGCACATTACCACTAGAGAGAGGTCCAACTGCCAAAACTGGAGAGTTGAATACACACCACAACTAGATAGTTTACCCTCAGGCACAACTAGAGGAGCACACCGCCGAAACTAGAGAGGTACCCTGCCCTCCCTTACATTGCATTTAGAGTGGAGAACCACTGCCACAACTAGAGTGGACACCCCTCCCACAGGTAGATATGAGCGCATCTCACACATCACAATTAGAAAAAAGTGCCCATGCACATCACAACTAGAGTAGAATTCCTATACGGATCAAAACCAAAGAGGAGGCCAACACTTCAGCTAGAGAGGAGACCCCTGTTACAATGAGAGATAATCCTCCCTTAACATTGCCATTAGAGAGGCTCATACCCACACATCACAATTAGACAGAAGCCTCCTTCCACAAGTAGAGTGGAGCCCACCATGTTACAACTAAAGAGGACTCCCATTGCCGCAACTAGAGAGTAGCCTCCTGCACATTAAAGCTAGAAAAAGTGCCCCTTCGCATCACAACCAGACAGTAGCCATCCCCATCACAGTTCGAGGAGAGCACTCTACCACAACTAGAGAGGAGCCCAACTACCACAACTAAAAAGCCCCCCTGACACAACTAGGGAGGAGTCTGCAAATAACAAGTAGAGAGGAGCTGATCCACCACAAATAAAGAGTGGACCCCCACTGCAACTAGAGTGGAGCCTCATGCCACAATTAGAGAGTTGCCTCCCACACAATGGAGGTAGACAGGGGCTAGCCTGCTCAGCACTACTAGAAAGGATCTGCCCCACTGAAGCTCGAGAGGAGGTTCCACCACAACTAAAGGAATCCTGAGTCACCTGCTGTAACTCAAGAGGCACGCCGAGTTCCCTGTTGCAATTTGACAGGAGCCCTAGGCAATAACAAGAAAAGGGGCCTCTGGCCATACTGATACTGGGGCTCCCTGGATAAAACTGAAGCAGATTCCCCCAGAAAAACTAGAGTGGATTCACCCAGGACATCACACCTAGAGAGAAGCTGCTCTGCCACAAATAGAGATGAGCTCCCTGAAATAAGTTGAGTGGTATCCTTCACAACTAGAGAGAAGCAATCCCACTAATGTTAGTGAGGAATCCCTATCGCCAAAAATAGAGGACCTTCCCCATGGAGCCACCCACACCCCAACCAGAAAGGACTCGTCAACTTGAGAGGAGCCCTCCACCACTACTCGAGAGGAACCCAATGGACATCAAACATTGAGATAAGCCCTTCTGCTGCTAATAGAGATGAACCTCACACCACAACTAGAGAGAATCGAGCCCACCAGAACTATAGAGTTGACCCTGACCACACCTAAGAAATCCCATGCCAAAACTAGTGAGTAGTCACCCGCACATTGCAACAAGAAAGGAGCCACCCTGCACATCCCTGCTAGAGATGAATTGCCCCAAGGAAACTCGAGTGGAGGCCCCACCAGAAGTCGAGAAGAACCCTGAGTAAACCCCCGACTCAAGAGGAACCCAAGTTCCCTGCAATGCCTCGAGTGGAACCCTAAGTTCCACGCTGCAATTGGAGAGAACACTGAGTTCCCGTGGCAACTAGAGGGGAGCTTTGAGACCCCTGATCCAACTCAAGAGAAATCCCGAGTTTCCCGCCACAACTTGAGAAGAACCCCATGTTCCCCACTTCAACTCTAGAGGAAGCCTGGAATCAGATTTCCACATTCTCCAGAGTGACACCCTTCACACACCCTGAAGCAGGGTCACACATCCATGTTCACCAGGTTATAACCCCTCCCAGTTCATGCACCTGGTCTCACACATCCACAGTCTCCAGGTTAACACCCCTCCCATTTCTTGTACCTGGCTCACACATCCACAGTCTTCAGTGTGACCCCATGTCTCAGGCTCTGCACCTTGGGTCACATGGCCACAGTCTCCAATGTGACTCCCCTCTTCCATCTGGGGTCACACATCCATAGATTCCAGGGTGACACCCCTCCCAGACACTGCAGCTGTGGTTACACATCCACAGTCTCCCATGTGACCCCCCTCACCAAACTTTGTACCTCGGTTTACTTGGCCTCAGTCTCCAGGGTGACCCCATATCTCAGACCTTGTACCTGGGGTCATATTTTCATGGTGGCCAGGATGACAACCCTCCCCAGATGCTGTACCAGTGTCACATGGGCACAGTCGCCAGGTTTACCCCAACTTCCAGACCCTGTACCTGGGGTCACACATACACAGTCTCCAAGGTGAGCCCCTCGCAGACACTCCCCCTGGAATCACATATCCACAGTCTCCAGAGTGACTAATCCAAAATCCTGTACCTGGGGTCAAACGTTTAGTCTCCAGGGGGACTCCCTCCCAGACCCTGCACCTGGGATCACATGTCCACAGTCTCCTGTATGATGTCACTTCCCAGACACTGAATCTGTGGTCACATGTCCACAGGCTCCAGTGTAACTCCCTTGCCAGACTCTGTAATTGAGATCACATGTCCTCAGTTTCCAGTGTGACCCTACCTCTCATAATCTGTACCTGGGGTGAGTTGTCCACAGTTTCCAGGGTGACCCCCTTCCCTCCAGACCCTGTACTTGTTTCCACACGTCCACAGTCTCCAGGATGACTGCCTTCTCCTACCCTGCAGCTGGATTCACATGTCCACAGTCTCCAGTGTGAACTCCATTTCACATACTGCACCTGGGCTCACACGTCCAGTTTCCAGGGTGACCCCCCCCAGACCCTGTACTTGTTTCCACACATGTCCACAATCTCCAGGATGACTGCCCTCCCCTACCCTGCAGCTGGATTCACATGTCCACAGTCTCCAGCGTGAACTCCATTTCACACACTGCACCTGGGCTCACACGTCCACATTCTCTAGGGTGACACTCCTTGAAGACCCTTTACCTGTGGTTAAAAGTCTGCTGTCTCCAGAGTGAACCTCCATACACTGTACCTGGGGTTGAAAGGTTGTTGTGGAACCACGAAGAGATGCAGGGATTCTTGGCTTCCGGAGGAGAAGAATTCAATACGGGGCCAGAGACGAGGCTTGATCGCTCAGAGCTTTTGTGTAATAAAGCTTTATTAAAGTATAAAGGAGATAGAGAAAGCTTCTGACATAGGCAGCAGAAGGGGGCAGAAATATTACCCCCTTGTTAGTGTTAGCGATGGAACTGTATACTCTCTAATTAGTTATTACACTGAATCAAAAGAATGTCTGGAGGTTGTAAAGACCTCACCAGACCCACTCCCACAATTTACATTTTAAGATAACAGGATTATCCAGAAGGTTTTTTCCATAGACTGTCCTCAAGCAGGATACATTATTGTTATATATTCCTAAGGAATGTAGAGGGGAAAAAAAGTTTGTCCTTTCTTCCTCCTTGAGAATTCCAGACCCCTCTCTTCTTGGGGACCCCTGGACTTCTTATCAACCTGCCTAGGACATGACTCTGTCAAGGTCACATGTCCAGAGACTCCTGGGTCATTCCCGCCCCAGACCCTGTACCTGGGTTAAGATATCCACGTGTCTAGGGTGACCCCATTCAGACCCTGTATCTATGGTCACATGTCCAGTCTCCAGTATGATGTCCCTCCCAGACAGTGCACCTGGGGTCACATGTCCACAATCTGCAAGGTGACACTCTCCCAAACCCTATACCTAGGGTCACACAGCTACAGTCCCCTGGGTGATCCCTCCCAGACACTGTACTTGGAGTCACACGTCCACATTCCCCAGGGTACCTTTTCCTCTCCGTTCCCCTGGGGTCACATATCCACATTCTCCAGGGTGACCACCCCAGTCCCTGTCCATGGGGTCACATAGCCACAGTCTCCAGGATGACACTCCTCCCCAGACCCTGAATCTGGGGTTACACATACACACTTTCCAGGGTGATACCCTTTCATACCCTGAAACTGGGGTCACAAGTCCACAGTTTTCAGGGTGACTGCACCCTCCAGACCAGAACCTGGGGTCACACATCCACCGTCTTCATGGTGAACACGCTCCCTACACCCTGCAACTGGGATCGCACATCCACAGTCTCCAGAGTGACCCCACACTCAAGACCCTGTTTGTGGGTTCACACATCCACAGTCTCCAGGGTGACTCCATCACCCAGATCCTGAACCCAGGGTCTGATGTCCACTGTCTCCAGGGTGACACCCCTCCTAGACTCTGAACCTAGAGTCACATGTCCTCAGTCTCTGGGATGACAACACCTCACAGTGCCTACACCTGAGGTCCAATTTCCAGTCTTCAGGGTTACACCCTCCCAGACCCTGTACACACGTCCACAGTCTCAAGGGTGACACCACACTCCAGACCGTTTTCCTAGGGTCACACATTTAGTCTCCATGGTGAAACCCTCCCCAGGCCCTGTACCTGGGGTCACATGTCCACAGTCTCCAGGGTGACCTCACCCTCTAGACCAGTACCTGGGGTCACATATCCACAGTCTCAAAGATGACACCCCTCCCCACATCCTGTACCAGAGATCACATGTTCAGTCTCCAGGGTGATCCCACCCTCAAGACCCTGTACCTGGCTTCACAAGTCCACACTCCCGGGTGACCCCACCTCCCAGACTCCACACCTAGGCTCACACATCCAGTCTCCAGGTTGACCCCACCTCCCAGTACTGTACCTGGGATCACATGTCCACAGTCTCAAGGGTTACCCCACCTCGTAGACCCTCTATTGGGGTCACACATCTGCAGTCCCCATGGTGAACCCACCCCCCAGAACCTGCACCTGGGTAGTGGTTACAACAGACAATGCAGAAATAAATGGATTATATTCGACTATTATGAACAACTATATGTCAGTAAAATCAATAAATGGAAGAAATGGACAGATTCTTAGAAAAGTTCAATTATTCAAGATTGTCTCCACAGCATCTAAATTTGATGAAGATTGAAACACACACCTGGCCAAAGAAGATAAAGAGATTGTAAATAAGCATACAAGAGTATACTCAAGATGCTGGTGGAATGCATGTACAGTCAACTTTGGAAGACAGTTTGGCACATTTCTCCAAATCTAAAGAGTCTCACCTTAGGAATCAACAAGTGCACCTCTTGTATTTAGACAACTGCTTTGGAAAACTGAAATAAAATCTAGCATCAAGTAATGTACGAGAGCTCGATTCATAATTCATAATAATTAAAAACTTGAAAATATCAGGATATCTTCCCATAGATGTGTATTCATAGGTAAATTAGGGCACAGACATTTCAAGGGGAGCACAAAAGAGCACACCCAAAATATGCCCATTTGACAAAAGGATTATTTTAGACTGATTAATTTAAAAAGGAGCAGCCCTCAGGGAATCTTTGAAAACCAAGTAGAAATGCCATTTTATGAAGTAGATTTACATTTATTAAGGCTATCTCCATCTGTAAGGGTGTGTGCTTCTCTGAGCAAGGAAATGGAGGATGACTAAATATCAATAATGACTTGGCTTGACTAAATGACTTGACTAAATATCAAGATCTATGGAATGGACCTGGATGTTAATCTGCATAACCACCATACCTTTGTTTACTGTGCTTCACGTAATAATCTCCCTTAAATGGCTTCTTCCATTCCCTAACCTCCTTCTTTCATTCTTAGCTGATGATAGCATTTAAGGTAAAGTCTTGGACCATTTCAGGAAGTGACTCAGTTTTCCCAGGCATCTTTCAACTATACAGAAGGTATGCATGGCATATATTAAACTTCTGATTGTTTTTCTCCAGTCCATCTCCCTTTCATTACGAGAATCTCAATGAAGAACATTGAGGGTAGAGGGAAAATTATTTTTCCTCTCATATAATGCAATACAATAGTATTCAGAGATATAAAGGAATGAACGACCAACACATTTATTAAAAAAGAAAAAGAAAAGCATAAATCTAACACTTATATTACTAAGTGAAGGAATCCAGCCTCAAGTGCTATACACTGTATGACCTTATAAGACATTTTAGAAAAGGTAAAACAGACATGATAAACAGTTTATGGAATATGTGGCTGAAATATTTCACATGGTATTTTAATGATGAATACCTGACACTATGCATTTGTCTAAGCACATAGATGTTTGTTTTCAGAACCCAAACAAGTAAATTATTACCTATTAACATTTATTTATTTATGGTATGGGAGTGTCAAAGACTGGAATGCAGAATTTAACAAAGAATCTAACAGATTGCAAAATATATGAAAAACTTCAGACTTCCCTGGTGGGCCAGTGGTTAAGATTCCACGTTACCAATGAGGGAGAGGTGGGTTCAATTCCTGGTCAGGGACCTAAAACCCACATGCCACAGCACAGCCAAGAGATTACAAAAGAAGAAGAAATTTTTTCAAAAGACACTCTTAGTGTTAGGACAAAATTATCTGACCTAAGTTCACTGTGGAAATGAATAGAATCTGCAGGCCAAAGGCAAAATGTATGAAACATAAGCAATGGGCTCTGTAAGTTCTTTCTGCAGGGTGTTGTATGTAACAGAACTGAAACTACCATATCAGTCATGTAATGGAGCAAGCACTGAATTTGATAAATGACAAGTAGCGGAAGCCAGGTTTCTTACAACTGGAGTAGGAAGTTACAGGCAGACAAAGGGAAAAGGTTATAATACATGTGTCATAAGAGATCAGGTTGGAGACATCATTATAAACTATCTTTAGCCTAATACAAAAACACAGAGCTCCATGTGAAAATCTTCATAACTGTGTGTATGCATAGTCTGGGATACATCCATATGTATTTCCATTCATTTTCTGGTGAGATTATTAAGTTCCCACATGCAAATTTTTATTATCATTTTTTTAATCAAAAGGAACAAGGACACTTTAAATATGTGGCTGATACTAGGACTGAGACAGTAAATATGAAAATCAGCATAATCTTAAAATATGAGAAAAAAGAACCAAAAAACCCCATGAAAGCTGAATTGTGTAAAAATAAAATCAGGATAGCATGGAAAAAGCTCTCAATAGCCAAAGCAAGAATGAACTAAGAAGTCTAATTGGCTGGATTATAGTCAAAAGAAAGTGAAAGTGAAGTCTCTCAGTCATGTGTGACTCTCTGAGACCCCATGGACTGCAGCCTAAGAGGCTGCTCCATCCATGAAGTTTTCCAGGCAAGAGTACTGAAATGGGTTGCCATTTCCTTCTCCAGGGCATTTTCCCCACCCACGGATCAATCCCAGTTCTCCTACATTGCAAGCAGATGCTTTTACAGTCTGAGCCACCAGGGAAGCTCTAAAAAGTTTAAAATAATTTTCAGGTGTCCAAACAGGTTAAAAAGAAAACAACATAGGTTATAAGAGTAGTGTTGAATTAAAAATTCTATGCAGAAAGATTCTAAATAATTGACACGGACACTCAGCTGTCCATCAAGCATGTGAAGCTAACTCCCCTCTCCTCAAATGTGGGTCATACATTATGACTTCCTCCTTAATAAGGCAGTCAGGATGGACGTGGGGGAAATCAATAATAAAGACTAATGACAAATGTTGGCGAAACTGTACAGAAATTGGAACTCAAACTTTCCTTGTGAAGATGTAAAATGGTGCGATCTATGTGTGTAAAACCAGCATTTTATCAAAAACATGAAAATATAATTATAACACTCAGCAGTGGCCACAGGACTGGAAAAGGTCAGTTTTCATTCCAATTCCAAAGAAAGGCAATGCCAAAGAATGTTCCAACTACTGCACAGTTGCACTCATCTCACACGTTAGCAAAGTAATGCTCAAAATTCTCCAAGCCAGGCTTCAACAGTACGTGAACCATGAACTTCCAGATGTTCAACCTGGATTTAGAAAAGGCAGAGGAACCAGAGATCAAATTGCCAACATCCGTTGGATCATTGAAAAAGCAAGAGAGAAAAACATCCAGAAAAACATCTACTTCTGCTTCATTTACAACCCAAAGCCTTTGACTGTGTGGATCACCACAAACTGTGGAATATTCTTAGAGATGGGAATACCAGACCACCTTACCTGCCTCCTGAGAAATCTGTATGCATGTGAAGAAGCAACAGCTAGAACTGGACATAGAACAATGGACTGGTTCCAAATCGGGAAAGAATTACGGCAAGGATGTATATTGTCACCGTGCTTATTTAACTTATATGCAGAGTACATCATGTGAAATCCTGGGGCTGGATGAGCACAAGCTGGAATCAAGACTGCCGGAAGAAATATCAATAATCTCAGATACACAGATGACAGCACTCTTATGTAGAAAGCAAAGAAGAACTAAAGAGCCTCTTGATGAAAGTGAAAGAGGAGAGTGAAAAAGTTGTTTTAAAACTCAGTATTCAGAAAACTAAGATCATGTTATCTGGTCCCATCACTTTATGGCAAATAGATGGGGAAACAATGGAAACAGTGACAGACTTTATTTCGGGAGGCTCCAAAATCACTGCAGATGGTGACTGCAGCCATGAAATTAAAAGACGCCTGCTCCTTGGAAGA
This sequence comes from Giraffa tippelskirchi, assembly GCF_054371585.1. Taxonomy (NCBI): domain Eukaryota; kingdom Metazoa; phylum Chordata; class Mammalia; order Artiodactyla; family Giraffidae; genus Giraffa; species Giraffa tippelskirchi. The sequence goes on from NC_137286.1 coordinate 70,405,022, forward strand.
AAAGTTATGACCTATCTAGACAGCATATTAAAAAGCAGAGACATTCCCAACAAAGATCTGTGTACACAAAGCTATGTTTTTTTCACTAGTCATGTATCGATGTTAGAGCTGTACTACAAAGAAAACCAAATGCCTAAGAAGTGATGCTTTTGAACTGTGGCGTTGGAGAAGACTCTTGAGAACCTCTTGAACTGCAAGGAGATCCAACCAGTCAATCCTAAGGGAAATCATCCCTGAATATTCATTGGAAGGACTGATGCTGAAGCTGAAACTGCAATACTTTGGCCACCTGATGTGAAGAACTGATTCATTGGAAAAGACCCTGATGCTGAGTAAGACTGAAGGCAGAAGCAGAAGAGGATAACAGGTTGAGATGGTTGGATGGCATCACCAACTCGATGGACATGAATTTGAGCAAGCTCCGGGAGTTGGTGCTGGATAGGGAAGCCTGGTGTGCTGCATTCCATGGGGTCACAAAGAATCGGACATGACTGAGTGACTGAACTGAATTATCATATGTTTTGGCAACTCCACTCCTAGATATACATCCAAAGAATTTAAAACAGGTGTTCAAATATAAACTTGCACACCAATATTCACAGCAGCAGTGTTCTTGAGAACCCAAGTTAAAAACAATGAAAATGTCCACCAACAGGTGAATGGAAGAGCAAATAGGGTAGATCCATCCACAGTAATCCATCCATGTGTTATTTCGCCATGTAAAGGAATATAGTAAAATAGTGCCACAGCTGCAGAAAACAGTAGGGGGATTCTCAAAAACTTAAACACAGAGTTAACATAGAATCTACCAATTCCGGTCCAGGTTATACACCCAAAATATTTAAAACCAAGAACTGGAACAGATATTCAAACCCCATATTCATAGCAGCATTATTCACAGTAGCCAAAAGGTGGAAGCAACACAAGTGTTCAACAGATGACTGGATAAGCACAATGTAGTAAAAACACAATGGAATATGATTCAACCTCTAAAAACAAGATAACTCTCACACATGCTATAATGTGGATGAAACCTCAAGTCATTATGCGAAGTGAAACAAGCTAGACACAAAAGGAAAAATGTGCTATGATCCACTAGTATGAGATATCCATACAAGACAAATTCCAAGTAGAATAAGATGGCCAGGGATTGAGCGTGGTGAGTGGTTAATAATTACAGTGTCACGTCAGGAAAAGGAAAAGATTCTGGAGATGAATGGTGGGGAAAATTTTTACAACAATGTGAGTGCAGTTAATGCTATAGAAGTGCATACTTAAAAGGACTCAAATGATAAATGTTGTTATATGTTTGTAAGCACAATGAACAAATAACACATGGAACAATGTCGAAAAGCACTGAAAACATCCCCAGTGAAAGAAACCACACAGAAAAAGCCACCCAGATCATAGTCATCTTGTCACTTTAAATCCACGAAGGTTTTTAATATGAGGGAAAGCCCCAGTGATGGCTCCAGAAAAAGAAAACTGCATTAGAATGGAGAAAGTCATTTGCATGAAGCTTGGGCAGCTGATGAAAGTTGAATTGGTCCTATGGATAGGATTGTAATGTGGAAACCATAATTATCCCCCATTTTGGGGTTATGGGCTGGTTCCCCGGGAAAGTGACCCTGTTTTGGGTAAAACACATTGCAGTATTTGATGTGAATGTAGAAAACTTTGTACCACTATTTAAAGTCAAAGCATTTGAAATTTTACAAGAAAGTAAATTAATTTTCAATACAACAATGTAAGTCACATGCCAGAAAATCAGAGATGACATTGAACATTGCAACAGAGGCCAAGACTTAATCAAACCAAATTCAACTAAAGTTTAGTTCAGTTCAGTCGCTCAGTCATGTCCAACTCTTTGCGACCCCATGAATTGCAGCACACCAGGCCTCTCTGTCCATCACCAACTCCCGGAGTCTACCCAAACTCATGTCCATTGAGTCAGTGATGCCATCCAACCATCTCATCCTCTGTCGTCCCTTTCTCCTCCTGCCCCCAATCCCACCCAGCATTAGGGTCTTTTCCAATGAGTCAACTCTTCGCATGAGGTGGCCAAAGTATTGGAGTTTCAGCTTCAACATCAGCCCTTCCAACGAACACCCAGGATTGATCTCCTTTAGGATGGATTGATTGTATCTCCTTACAGTCCAAGGGACTCTCAAGAGTCTTCTCCAACACCACAGTTCAAAAACATCAATTCTTCGGTGCTCAGCTTTCTTCACTGTCCAACACTCACACCCATACATGGCCACTGGAAAAACCATAACCTTGCCTAGATGGACTTTTGTTGGCAAAGTAATGTCTCTGCTTTTAAATATGCTATCTAGGGTGCCCATAACCTTCCTTCCAAGGAGTAAGCGTCTTTTAATTTCATAGCTTCAATCACCATCAGCAGTGACTTTGAAGCCCCCAAAAATAAAGTCTGATACTGTTTCCACTGTTTCTCCTTCTATTTCCCATGAAGTGATGGGGCCAGATGCCATGATCTTAGTTTTCTGAATGTTGAGCTTTAAGCCAACTGTTTCACTCTCCTCTTTCACTTTCATCAAGAGGCTCTTTAGTTCTTCACTTTCTGCCATAAGGCTGGTGTCATCTGCATATCTGACTTGATTGATATTTCTCCCGGCAATCTTGATTCCAGCTTGTGTTTCTTCCAGCCCAGCGTTTCTCATGATGTATTCTGCATATAAGTCAAATAAGCAGGGTGACAATATACAGCCTTGACGGACTCCTTTTCCTATTTGGAACCAGTCTGTTGTTCCATGTCCAGTTCTAACTGTTGCTTCCTGACCTGCATACAGATTTCTCAAGAGACAGGTCAGATGGTCTGGTATTCCCATCTCTTTCAGAATTTTCCACAGTTTATTGTGAAAACTGTGCACAGTCAAAGGCTTTGGCATAGTCAATAAAGCAGAAATAGATATTTTTCTGGAACTCTCTTGCTTTTTCGATGATCCAGCAGATATTGACAATTTGATCTCTGGTTCCTCTGCCTTTTCTAAAACCAGCTTGAACATCTGGAAGTTCATGGTTCATATATTGCTGAAGCCTGGCTTGGAGAATTTTGAGCATTGCTTTACTAGCATGTGAGATGAGTGCAATTGCGCTGTAGTTTGAGCATTCTTTGGCATTGCCTTTCTTTGGGATTGGAACAAAAACTGACCTTTTCCAGTCCTGTGGCCACTGCTGAGTTTTCCAAATTTGCTGGCATATCGAGTGCAGCACTTTCACAGCATCATCTTTCAGGATTTGAAATAGCTCAACTGGAATTTCATCACCTCCACTAGCTTTGTTTGTAGTTATGCTTTCTAAGGCCCACTTGACTTCACGTTCCAGGATGTCTGGCTCTATGTGAGTGATCACACCATCGTGATTATCTGGGTCGTGAAGATCTTTTTTGTACAGTTCTTCTGTGTATTCTTGCCACCTCTTCTTAATATCTAAAGTAATGATGCTAATTGCCTTGTACTAATCCACATGGTATTAAAAGACACCGTAGGAAGAGTCTATTCATAGACACCATGCCTTGGGTGCTGTGAATGACCCAGATGGAACTGAAACTATGAGATGTCTTAATTCTAGTTTTCCACATAACACTACACCAAAGCAACTGTCAGAACTTAAAAGCAAATTCATGGACTTGCCTGACAGCCCAGTGGTTAAGACTCTGAACTTCCACTGCAGGGGGTACGAGTTTGATCCTTTGTCAGGGAACATGTCATCCAACATGTCGAGCTGCAGGGCCAAAAAAAAAAAAAATCAGTAGAACTGCAAGATCATTTGTGATTCTCTACACTAATAATGGACTATTAGAAAGAGAAATTAAGAAAATAATCCCTTTTACAATTGCATCCCCCACCCCTGCCAAACAACTAGAAATCTAACCAAGGACTTGAAAGACCTGCAAGCTAAAAACTACAAGACAATGATCAAAGAAACTGAATGGACACAAGTAAAATGATAGCCCATGTTTGTGGGTGAAAATACCATTAAAATATCCATTCTAACCAAAGCAACATACACATTCATGCAATCACTGCCAACAATTCAATGATATTTTTCACAAAAGCAACAGCAATCTTCACATCTGTGTGGAGCCACAAAAGAACCAGAAGATCCAAAGAAAGCAGATCAGGCTGGTGGCATGTCTATTCCTGACTTCAATCTAGAGTATGCACCTAAAGTCACCACAAGACGTGTGGAATTGGCACAGAAATAGGCACAGAGATGAGAGCTCAGAAGTAAACCTACAGGTACATGGTAATTAATTTACAATAAAGGAACTAAGAATATACACGCAGGAAAGGACAGTCCCTCCCAATAAACCATGTTGGGAGAAATGCAAACCACACACCAAGGAGCAATACAGGACACCATCTTATACCACAGACAAAAACTGACTAAAATCCCACAACTTTCCACATCAGACCCTAACAGTCCTGGGTCCTCTTAAGGCAGACTTTCAGCAACAGCTGCACACAGAAAGCTTCTTCCCAATTTTCCTCACATTTTCCTTCAGCAGCACCACATCCTTGCAGATCTTGAGGAAACTAGACTCCCGTCAGACTCAGCTGAACCCCACAATGTCCCAAAGCTGAAACCCCAGCGGGTCCTGAGGATACCAGAGTCCTGTCAGCCTCAACTGAACCCCACAATGCCCCCAAACTGAAGCCCAAGTGGGTCCTGAGGAGACCACATTCCATCAGCCTGAACTGAACCCCACAACGTCCCAAAGCCAAAACCACATGGGTCCTGTGGTGATCCATCTCCTGTCAGCCTGAGCTGAACCTCACAATGTCCCAAAGCTGAAACCATGCAGGTCCTGTAGTGACCTATCTCCTGTCAGCCTGAACTGAACCTCACACTGTCCTGAATCTGAAGCCCCAGCAGGTCCTGAGGAGACGAGTGTCCTGTCAGTGGCCACCCACAGCCACTGGAAGTGCTCTAGCAGAGTGAGGAGTTCCCCTTGTGGTGGGGGGTGGGGGTGTCAGGGAGGTGGGCTCTGCATTATCATGGACAGAAATGATCAAGCAGGTTTGCAGGGGCTAGGACAGGGTGAAGGAGGCAAGCTCCAGCTCCAAGTATTGTAAGTCCCTACTTTCTGAGACTGTGTGACCTACGTGATCCAGACTTGGCAAGGAGCAAGCTGAGTTACAGAGGTGGAAGGAGCAGGAGGTGATCTAAAATTTTAACGTTTCCTCTTCAGGTACAGGAACACGGAGGCCTCCCAGGTCCCCAGTTCCTCGTGCCCCAGTGACTGTGAGCTCCTCCTCCAGTGTGTATGGCCAGTCCCCACACTAAGTCCCCTTGACATCCACAGTCCTGGCCCAAACCTAACCCCTCCATTAGGCCCTGACAAAGCTCCCTGCCCCCACGGTGCATCTCACATCCCATCCCAACGTAGTCTTTTTGAAGCCTGAACAAGACCATGCCCCTCTGCTCCCTGTGATTTCCCTCGCCTGATGAAACCAGGCCTTCATCCATTCCAGGTGACTCCAAGGGCCTCATTCTCTCCAAACTCCACGTGTGTGGCCACTGTCTGCACCCATCTATACGGGTCTGTGGTGATCCCCTAAAATGCGGGTTGTTTGATACACAGAGAATGGGATGAATGGTGGCCACCAAAGATGTGTCCCTGCAGAACAGGGCCGTATCTGGGAAAAGGATCTTTGTAGATGTAGTTAAGGATATCAAGGTAAGGTCATCTAGGGTTAGGGTGACCTTCAATCCAACTGACAGAGTCTTTCGAAGAGACGAAAGAGGACACAGAAGAGAAGCCTCTTAAAAGCAGAGATGGGAGGGAGGGGGCCACAAGCCCAGGGACCCCTGGAGCCCCTGAAGCTGGAAAAGGCAGGAAGGACCCTATCCTGGAGCCTCTGGAGGGACCTCAGCCCTGTGCCACCTTGATCTCAGGTGTCTGGTCTCCAGGACTAGGGGAGGATGAACTCCTGTTGTTTTAACCCACCCATCTTGTGATCATTTGTTAGAGAAGCTACAGAGCAGCCACATAGACCCTGCTCTGTAAGATCCTAGAAGTGTGGGTCTCACTAAAGGCAGATACAGCCTGGATTACAGAACCCTTAGAGTCATCACTGGGCCCTCAGAAATGCTAAAGCAGTAGCTGTACTTCAGAATGTTGAGGGTTCAAGTCTGAAGCCTGTGCCTAGGGGTACTGGCTGCACACGCCTCCTCAGGTTCTTACACTGGTACATGTGGTGTAACATCTCAGTCCTGACTGAGGACATTTTTTATCACTGTTCATATTGCTAATTAAGAAGCCGCTAGTTACACAGGTGAAAACCCAATTAGGACACTTGCTCAAGGGATGAGTAATTCTGAAGATAGTCAGGTGTGGTGACTTACTCGTGTGCAGCCAGCAGCCCTTCCACACTCCCTACCCCTCCCCTCCCAACAAGGGTCTTCAGTGGGTAGCTGGGAGAACCCACAGAGTCATCTCTAAGTAAATGCTGGCTGACCCCCAGGACAGCCACTCCCGAACCTCATCCACACCTCACAGGTAAAACACTTGAATATGTGCAAATACCTCACAGGCTGGAGAAAAGTGTTTGGAGCCACTCCAGCGACAGCATGCTTACCAAGTTGGCTCTTGTAGGTCAGGCAGGATGGTCCTGGCCTGGGTGATCTTCTGGAAACTTTCCACTTTCCTACCTGAGTTACTCCTCCTGCCCTGCTCCCACTGGCTGTTTTCTTGCTTCCTCACCTCTGCCTGAGAAGATTTCCAACAGCAGGAACAGGCAAAACAGCCCATCCTTAGCAAGTGACAGCCTAGCACCTCCTGAAGAAGGTCCAGCAGAGTCCCACAAAGACCAGATCCCCTGAAACGCCATGGCCCTTCACTATCTCTCGCCAAACCATCCCTGCAATGTCTAAGCAGAAAAGACGGCATCAAGTACAGCTGCAGGCACTTGATGGGGTTTATATAGATCTCAACCCACACACACGTACAAAGGGCAGGCCAGCCAGGTCAGTCAATCACTGCCCATCTGGGCTTGTGGTTTCAGAAAATGGGCCTCATTGTGCTGGCCAAGGTTCCAGGAGCACCTGTGAGTCCTGAGGGTGAGGATGGTTATGGGGCTGCAGCTCTGACTTGTTTTCGAATCATTTGATCTGGTCCACAAGAGAGAGAATTTCAGGAAATTCTCTCCACCTGGGAGAGAATTTCAGGAAGACCTATTTCTAATGAGAGTGACCCAGGGGTTGGGGGGTGGGTAGGTGGAGACAGGCTCAGTGCCCAGGTGCAATGGAAGCCTCTGGAAAACCTGCTGGAAGGAGGCTGCACACAGTGAAGCCCAGGGTCACAGACCTGTCCAGAAGCAGCTGTTTGTTATCTCAGGTCCTGCTCTGAGGGGCTCAAGGAAAGATCTGTCCAACAGAGGGGCTGGGAGTGCTCTGCAATGAGGGCTTTGTGGACAGTTCCTGGGTGCTGAGCCCTGCGGAATACCTGCCGAGGTGAACTTCATATCTTGGGAGGTGCCTGCCCATAAGAATCCCGTGCTCCTGGGAGGTGTGAGTGAACAGGTATTCTCTCTGTGCAGTCATCACAGAATAGCTTAGCAACTCTCACGTGGGTAGTGCTGGGATTAGATGAGAACAAGGACATGCTGGGGGACGTCCCCAGAAACACCCCAAGGCCCATTCAGAGTGAAGAGGTCAGTAGAGGGGTACTGGTTGCTGTGCTGGTGTGGGTACCTCATGGGTACCTCTTGTTTCTTCCACCTGACACCACAGAGGCCTCTCCAGGACATAGAAGGCAGCCTGGCCAGGGACAGTAGGAGCTCCTGGTGACCAGGCATGGGATGTGAGAGGGAAGGACCAGGCCGAGGGGGCCTTTCTGTTCTGAGCTGGGAGTGGACAACAAATGGTGAGTGTGATCCAGGAAAGCGGCCCTGGTGATGGGAGACTTGTTGAGGCAGTCTGAGCATGAGTTGGAAAAGAATTTCCAGACATAGAGTGTTTCAGAAGGGAACAAAGAGCAGAGATAAAGAGGGCACAGTGAGCGCAGCAGGCCAACCTGCTGACAGACTAGGGAAAGTCAACATGTTTTGTGGCTTCAAGACAAAGAAAATTCCTGCTGGAAGGTTGATGTTAGGTGATTGGTTGGGGCACCATAGGGTGTTTACTGGAGTGGGCCTCTTGACCTGGTAGGGAGTCAGGAAGCTTGTTAGTGATGATCAGGGGCTTTTGGCAACAGTTGCAAATGGACTCAGTCAGATTCACAGGTGACTTTCGTTGTGGGCTCCATGTCTGTGGCCGTGGTGTGAGGCCTCCCAGCTGTGGCCTTGGGGAAGGACTCACCTCAACAAGACTCACCCTTCAGAGTAAAAGTTCCATCAACTTATCTCTGTAGGAGAGATCCAGTGATTCTAGGTCTGTTTGGAAAATTCTTGGATACTGCAGGGACAAATACTGAGTGTGAACCTTGTTATTAAACCTTGTTGGCAAAATTAGCATTTTCTCTCTGTTGGTGCTAAAAGGGTGTGGGCTGGCAGCTGCCTGATAATCCATTCAAATGACGTTGGTCAAACTTTTTCGATTTCTGGTGCAAGCAGGCAGCTTGCTACTCCTGCTGCAGGATCATTTCCATTAGAATGTCAGCTAATCAAGGTAAGAACAGTATGGCACTCAGCACCCTTAGACAATTTCCCAAGCCTGTTTCCTCAGGGGCAGACCCAATATGAGCTAGCAATGGGTTCACAAGGCTCAGGAAATGCAGGGAAATATACTGCCTATGACTCTGGAAATTAAGGCCTCTTGCAAATCTGGAGTTCTCACATCTTAGAATCTAGACAGTTGCTGAGAGATAGATGTCTGAAAAGCACTCTGTTTTTATGCCTTTCATTCATCTTGGAGGTGGGGTCACCCTGAGGACTGTGGATGTGATTCAAAGTGCAGATTTAGGGGAGGGTGCTCTCCCTGGAGACTGTGGACATGTGATCCAAGGTGCATGCTTTAGGAGGGGGTCACCATAGAAACTGGATGTGCAACTCCAGGTATAGGGTCTAGGAAGTAGTGTTACCCTGCCGATTGTGGACATGTTTCTACAGGGGCAGGGTCTGGGGGGTGGGGTCATCCTGGAGACTTTGCCTGTATGACCCCAGGTACAGGGTCTAGGGAGAAGTGTCACCCTAGAGACTGTGGAATGTGACCCCATGTGCAGAGTTGGGTGGGGGTCACCCTGGAGATAGTCGTCTTGTGATCCTCGATGCATGGTCTAGGAGAGAGTCACCATGGATACTATGGATGTGTGACTACAGGTTTAGGCTTTGGGGTTACCCTGGACTGTGGGTATATACTCCTAGTTTTTCGCTCTGAGGTGTGGAGTCACCCTGACGAATGTGGATGTGTGTCCCCAGGTACAGTGTCTGAGGAGGGGTGTCACCTTAGAAACTGGAAATGTGACCCAGGTCCAGAGTCGAGAGGGTGCACCCTGGATATTGTGGACATGTGACCCCAGGTGCAGGGTCTAGGAGGTGGGGTCACACTGGAGACTTTGGACATGTGACCCCAGATGCAGAATCTCTGAGCTGGGGTTTCCCTGGAGACTGTACACATGTACAGTACAGGTTCTGGGAGGTGGGTTCATTAGGAGACTGTGGACGTGTGACCCAAAGTGCAGTGTCTGGAGGAGAGGCTGACCTTGGAGACTGTGGACTTATGACAATATGTATATAGTCTGGGAGGGGGTAACCCTGGACATTATGTACTTGTGACCACAGGTGTAGGTTTGGGAAGTGCGTCACCTTGAGACTGTAGATGTGAGAACCCAGGTGCAGAGTCTGAGAGCTGGGATCACCCTGGAAACTATGGACATTTGACCCCAGGTACAGGGTCGAGGAGGTGGGGTCACCCTGGAGACTGTGGACATGTTACCTCAGATGCAGGTTCTGGGAGGGTGGGAAGGGGACACCTTGGAGCTTGTAGATGTGCCACCCCAGGTGCAGGGTCTAGGGGTGGGGTAAGCCTGGAGACCCAAGGTGCAGGTTATGGGGAGGGTCTCACCCAGGAGATTGTGGACATATGACCCCAGATACATGGTCAGTGACATGCGTTCACCCTGGAGACTGTAAATATGTTACCTCAGATGCAGGTTCTGGGAGGGGTTTACCCTGGAGACTGTGGTCGAGAGAACCCGGGGGCAGAGTCTGTAAGGTTAGGTCACCTCAAGACTGTGGTCCTGATGCCCCAGACCAGGGTCAGTGAGGTTGGGTCACCCTGGAAAATGTGGACCTGTGACCCCAAGTATACCATCTGGGGAACATTGTCACCCTGGAGACTGTGGACATGTGGACAGCAGGGGCAGGGTCTGGCAGGGGGGTGTCACAATGGAGACTGTGGACATATGACCCCAGGTGCAGGGTCTGGGAAGGGTGTCAACCTGGATACTGTGGACTTGTGAACTGAGGTGCAGGGTCTGAGAGGGGTGTCACCCTGGATACTGTGGACCTGTGAACTGAAGTGCAGGATCTGGATGGGGTCAAATAGGAGACTTTGGATGTGTGAACTCAGGTGCATTGTTAGGGAGTCATCACCCTGAAGACTGAATATGTGACCCCAGGTACAGGGTCTGGGAAGGGTGTCACCCTAGAGACTATTCATGTGTGACTCCAGGTGCAGGGTATGTGAGAGGGGTCACCTTGGAGACTGGACGTGTGACCCCAGGACATGGTCTGGGAGGGAAATCACACCGATGAGTGTGCATATGTGACACCAGGGACAGAGTCTGGAAGGAGGGGTCACCCTGGGGGCTCTAGACCTGTGACCACAGATGCTGGGTCATGGAAGGGGCTCACCCTGGGATACATGGATGTGTGTTCCCAGGTACAGGGTCAGGGAGGGTGTTAGCCTGTAAACTGCAGATATGTGACCTTAGGTACAGGGTCTGTGAGGGTGGTCACACTGGAGACTGTGCACAGGTGACACCAGGTGCAGGATTTGGGCGGGGATGTCATCCTGAATATTTTGTAAGTGTGACCTCAGATACAGGTTATGAAGGGTGTCCTCTGAAGATGGCAGATATTTGACCCCAGGTACAGGGTATGGGTAGGGGTTCACACTTAAGACTGTAGACATGTGACCCAGGTACAAGGTCTGGGAAATGACATCACCCCGGAGACTATGGACATGTGTCACCAGGTGCTGGGTCTGGGAGAATGCACATGGTAGAGAGTGTGGATATGTGACCCCAAATACAGTGCCTGGGAGAGGTCACCCTGGGGACAGAAGACATGTGATCTCAGATACAGGATCTGGGAGGGTGTCACCCTGGGAACTGTGGACATGTAACACGAGGGTATGGTCTGGGAGGGGAGTTCACAATGGAAACTGTGGTCGTATGATCCCAGATGCTCGGACTGATGTGGTAGTGTCACCCTGAAGTCTGTGGACTGTGTCCACAGGTACGGGTCTGGGAGGGGGGTGTCACCCTGGAGGCTGTAAATGTGACCAGAATTTCAAAATCTGGGAGTGGTGGTCACCCTGGAGACTGTATACATGTGACCAGAGGTAAAAGTTCTGGTGAGGTGGGGTCACCATGGAGAATGTGGACGTGTGATCCCAGGTGTAGAGTCTGGAATAGGCGGTTACCCTGGAAACTGAAAATGTGATCCCAGGTACAGGGTCTGGGCGAGGTGTCACCAAGGAGACTGTGGACCTTTGACCCAAGGTGCTTGTCTTTCAAAGGGGTTACCCTTTAGCCAGTGGATGTGTGATCCCAGGTGAAATGTCTGGGAGTAGGGGTCACCCTGGAGTGTGGACATCTAACATCAGGTGCAGGGTCTGGGGAGAGGGCTATTTGTGGAGACCGTGGACATGTGACCCCAGATGCATGTTCTTTGAGGTGTTTTCTCTCTGGAGAAAGAGGACAGGTGACCCAAAATGCAGTGTCTGGGGTAGAGGCTGACCCTGGAGCCTGTGGATGAGTAAAGCCAGGTGAAGTGTCTGGGAGGTGGGGTCACTGTGGAGACTGTGGACGTGTAAACCCAGGTGAAGGATCTGGGAGAATGTTCACCCTGAAGACTATGGACATGTGACCCTATGAATAGGGTCTACGAAGGGGTTCACCAGAGAAACTGTGGCCATGTGACACCAGGTAAAGGATCTGATGTGGGTGTGAACATGGAGACTGTGGTCATATAACCCCTGGTGCAGGGTGAAGGGGGTCACCCTGGAAAGTGTGGGTGTGTGACCCAGGTGCATGGTCTGGGAGGGGTTCATCATGGAGATTATGGATGTGAAATTCCAGTTATAGGGTCTGGGAGGTGGAGTTACCATGCAGATTGTGTGCAGGTGTTTCTGGTTACTGGGTCTGGGTGGTGGGGTCACCCTGAGGACTATGGACGTGTGACCCAAAGTGCAGGGTCTGGGAAGGGGTCTCTCCCTGCATACTGTGGATGTGTGATCCCAGATGCAGGATCTGGGACGTGGGGTCACTCTGGGGATTGTGGACATGTTACATCAGGTGAATGGTCTGGATGGGGGTGACCCTGGAGACTCTGGACGTGTTACCCTAAGTGCAGGGACTGGGAGGTGGTGTCACCCAGGACACTGTGGTCACGAGACCTCAGGTACAGAGTCTGGATGTTGGCTCATATTAGAGACTATGGACATGTGATCTCCTGTATATGGTCTGGGAGGGAGTCACCCTGGATACTACAGAAATTTGACCCCAGGTACAGGGTCAAGAGGGGGTTACCCTGGAGACTGTTTATGTGTGACCCCATGTGCAGTTTCTGGGAGGTGGAGTCACACTTCAGACTGTAGACGTGTGATCCTGGTCCAGGGTGTGGGAGGGGGTCACACTGTATCTTGTGGACATAGGACCTTAGGTGCAGGTCTGGGAAGTGGTGTCACTCTGGGGATTGTGGACATGTTACTCCAGATGAATGATCTGGGAGGGGTTCACCCTGGAGACTGTGGATGGGCGACCCTAGGTGCAGAAACTGGGAAGAGATGTCACACTGGGCACTGTGGTCATGTGACCTCAGGTACATAGTCTGGAGGTGGTCTCATCCTGGAGACTGTTTACATGTGACCCCAGGTGCAGGGTCTGGGAGGTGGGGTTACCCTGGGGACAGTGGACATGTGACCCAAGATCCCAGGTCTGGGGAAGTGGTGTCACCAAGGAGACTGTGGATGTGTGACCACACATACAGTGTCTGAGAGGGTGTCACTCTGATGAATGTGGACTTGTGAACCTGGTAAGGTGGTCACCCTGGAGACTGTGGACATGTGACCTCAGGTGCAGGTACTTTGAAGTAGTCAACATGGAGCCTGTGGATGTGTGAACCCAGGGCAAGGGTCTGGGACGTGGGGTCACCCTTGAGACTCTGGACATGCAACCCCAGGGGTAGGGTCTTGAGGCATGTTCAGCCTGGAGAATGTGGACATGTGATTCCATGTACAGGGTCTGAAAAAGTGTTCACCAGGGAGACTGTGGCCATGTGACACCTGGTATAGTGTCTGAAGAGGGGTGTCAGCATGAAGACTGTGGACATGCACACAAGGTGTTTGGATGTGGGCTGCGGTCACCCTGGAGACTGTGCATGTATGACCCAGTTTCAGGGTCTGGGATGTTTGTCACCCTGGAGATGGTGCACCTTTGACTTCAGGTACAGGGTCTGGGGGGTGCTGTCACCCTGGGGACTGTGGACATGTGGCAGTAGGTACAGGGTCAGAGTGATGGGGTCACCCTATGGACTATGGACATGTGATCCCACGTGCAGGGTCTGGAAAGGGGCCTCTGTAGATACCATGGATTTCTTACCCTAGGTGCAGAGTCTGGGAGGAGGTCACCATGAACACTCTGGATGTGTGACCCCAGGTACTGGGTCTTGGGGACAGGGTCACCCTGGAGACTGTGGACATGTGACCCCAGGTACAGCATCTGGGAGGTGGGGTCAACATAGGTAATGTGGACATCTGACCCAAAGTATAGGGTCTGGGGAGAGGTCTAACCCTGAAGACTGAATGTGTGATTCACATGCATGGTCTGGGAGGGTGTCACCCTGGAGATTGTGGATGCATGACTCCACACATATGGTATAGGAGGGGGGATTACACTTTAGACTGTAGACATGTGACCCCTGTCCAGAGTCACCCTGGAGATTGTGGACATAGGATCCCAGGTGCAGGGTCTGGGAGGTGGCTCACCCTGGAGACTGTGACATCAGATCCCAAGTACATTGTTTGGGAATTGGATCACCCTGGAGACTGTGGAAATGTGACCCAGGTGCAGGGTCTTGGAGGGGGGTCACCCTGGAGACTGTGGAAGTGTGACCCCAAGTACAGTTTCTGGGAGGGTGTCACCCTGGACTGTGGACGTGTGACCACCAGTGCAGGGTCTTGGAGGGGGATCACCCTGGAGACTGAATGTGTGACCCCAAGTACAGGTTATAGGCAGGAGGGACACCCTGGATATTGTCAAAGTGTGACCCCAGACACAGGGTCTGGGCATTCCCTGATAGCTCAAAAGCTTCCCCCATAGCTCAGTTGGTAAAGAATCTACCTGCAATGCAGGAGGCCTGGGTTCGATTCCTGGGTCGAGAAGATTTTCTGGAGAAGGAAATGGCAACCCACTCCAGTATTATTCCTGGAGAATCCCATGGATAGAGGAACCTCGCTGGCTACAGTCCATGGGGTCACAAGAGTTGGACACGACTTAGTGACTAAACCACCGCCACTAAGGACTGTTAAGGGGTGAGGGGTTAGTAAATAGAAAATAAATAGACAGAGTCTGGGATAAGGGGTCACCATGGAGACTGTGTACGTGTGACCCCATGTACAGTGTCTGGAAAGGGGTTCACCCTGGTGACTGTGGACATGTGACCCCAGGTACAGGGTCTGGAAGGAGGGTTACCATTACCCCAGGTACAGGGTAGGTAGTATAAGGTCACTGTGGAGACTGGACATGTGACACTAGGTGAGGGTCTGGGAGGGGTTCACTTTGGAGTCTGTGGACAAGTGACACAACGTATAGGGTCTGGGTGTGGGGATTACCAGGGAAACTGGAAATGTGACTCCAGGTACACGGTCTGGCAGGTGGGATAACCAAGGAGACTGTGAACTTGTAACAACATGTATATGGTCTGAGAGTGGTTAACCTTGAGACTATGTACATGTGACCACAGGTGTAGGTTTGTGAAGGAGTCTAAGAGTGTACGCAGGTGTGAGAGGGAATATAAGAGTGTGCAAGAGAGTGTAAGAGAGTGTGAGTAATAGTGCATGAGGACATGTGAGGGAGTGTAAGAGTGTGTGAGGGTATGTCAGTAAGAGTGCATGAGGGCATGTGAGGGAGTGTAAAAGTGTGCAAGGATGTGCAAGGGAGTGTAAAGTGTATGAGGGAGTGTAAAAGTGTGCGAGGGTGTATGATGGAGTGAAAGAGTGTGTGAGGGTGTGCAAGGGAGTGTCAGACTGTGTGAAGGAATAATAGTGTGCAAGGGTGTGTGAGAATATGTATGAGTGTGCAAGGGTGTGTGAGGGAGTGTAACAATGTGTGAGGATGTGTGATGGAATGTAAGAGTGTGTGAGGGTGTGCAGGAGAGTATAAGAGCATGTGAGCGAGTGTAAGAGTGTGCAAGGGTGTGCAAAGGATTGTAAGTCTGTCAGGTTGTGCCACGGAGTGTAAGAGCATGCAAGGGAGTGTAAGAGTGTGTGAGGGTGTCTGACGGAGTGTAAGGGTGATCGAAGGTGTGCAAGGGACTGTAAGAGCCTACAAGGAAGCGTAAGAGCATTTAAGGTTGTGAGAGGGAGTATAAGAGCATGATAGGGAGCGCACGAGTGTGCAAGGTTGTGGGAAAGTGTGTAAGAGCGTGTGGGGGACTGTAACAGTGTGTGAGGATATGCAATGGAGTGTAATAGCATGCAAGGGAGTGTAAGAGTGTATGATGGTGTGTGAGGGAGTGTAAGAGTGTGAGAGGTGTGCAAAGGAGTGTAACAGCATGTGAAGTAGTGTAAGAGTGTGCAAGGGTGTGTGATGAAGTGTAAGGGTGTGTGAGGTTGGGCGAGGAAGTGTCAGAG
Source organism: Giraffa tippelskirchi (assembly GCF_054371585.1). NCBI lineage: Eukaryota > Metazoa > Chordata > Mammalia > Artiodactyla > Giraffidae > Giraffa > Giraffa tippelskirchi. Next base: position 70,421,066 of record NC_137286.1, read on the forward strand.
CATGCAAAGGAGTGTAAAGAGTGTGCGAAGATGAGTGAGGGAGTGTAAGTGTGTGGGTGTGCAAGGGAGTGTAGGAGGGTGTGAGGCAGTGTAGTACTATGTGAGAGAGTGTAAGAGTGGGGGATGCTGTGCGAGGGAGTGGAAGAGCATGTAAGGGAGTGTAAGAGTATGTGAGGGTCTGCAAGGGAGTATAGGAGTGTGTGAGGGTGTGCTAGGGTGTGAGATGGAGTGTAATAGTGTGAGAGGGTGTGCCAGGGAGTGGAAGAGCATGAGAGGGGATGTAAGAATGTGGGAAGGTATGCAAGGGAGTATAAGAGTGTGTGAGAGTGCTACGAGGTAGTGTAAGAGTGTGCTAGGGTGTGAGATGGAATGTAAGAGTGTGAGAGGGTGTTCCAGGGAGTTTAAGAGAGATCCCAGGTGCAGGATAGGTTGGGAGTCACCCTGGAACTAGTGGTTGTTTCAGGGATTGTAAGAACATAGGAGGAAGGATAAGAATGTGTGAGGGTGTGCAAGGAGTGTAAAAGCCAGCAAGGGAGTGTAAGTGTGTGAGGGTGTGCAATGGAGTATAAGAGTGTGTGAGGGGATGCAAGGGAGTGTAAGAGTGTGCAAGGGTGTGCAAGAGTGTGTGACATGGTGTGAGGGAGTGTAAGGGTGAATGAGGAGGTGTAAGACTGCAAAGGTGTGAGAGGAGTGTAACAATGTGTGAGGTAGTGGGAGGGAGTGTAATAGTGTGTAAGTGTGTGCGAGTGACTGTAAGAGTGTATGAGGGTGTGCAAGAGCATGCGAGGATGTGCAAGAGTGTGTGATGGTGTGCAAGGGCAGGCGGTTTCATTTGAGGATGTATGAGGACGTGAGAGCATACAAGGATGTTCAAGGATGTGCAAGGTTAAGCAAGAGTGTATGAGGGGATGCAAGAGCATGTGAGGACATGGGAGGGTGTGTGTGGCCATGTGAGTATGAGGGCGTGTGAAGGCGTGTGAGAGCATCCACAGACATGTGAGAGAGTGCGAGGGTTTGTGAGGGCGTGCGAGGACAGGAAATAGCGTGAGAGGGTGTGCAAGGACGTGGGAGAGTATGTGGGCCTGTAAGAGGCCGTGCAATGGTGTATGAAAGCAAGCAAGTCTGAGGACATGTGAGAGTGTGCGAAGACATGCAAGGGATGTGAGGACATGCGAGGACACAGAGGGAGTGAGAGAGCATGCGAGACCCTGTGAGAGACTGCGAGAGCAGGTGAAGCCATGCAAGGGTTTCCAAGGGTGTGTGAGAGCATGTGGGGTCGAGCAAGAGTGTGCAAGGGTCAGCGAGACCATGTGATGGTGTGCCAGAGTGTGTGAGGGCGTGTTAGGGAGTGCAAGGGCATGTGAGGGCCTGTAAGAGAGTGAGAGGGCGTGGGAGGGCCTATGAGGTAGTTCAAGTGGGTGTGAGAGTATGTGAGTAGGTGTAAGGGGATGCGAGGGCATGCAAGAGAGTGTGAGGTCATGCAAGGAATTGCGAGAGTGTGTGAGGACACTCGAGAGAGTGTGAGGCCATGTGAGAGTGTGTGAGGGCATGCAAGCACATGTGAGAGGGTGCAAGGACATGCAAGGGGAGACAAGGGCATGGGAGGACATGCAAGGCCGTGTGAGAATGTGCATAGGTGTGCGAGGCTGTGTGATGGCATGCAAGTGCGTGCGAGGACATGCGAGGAAGTGTGAGGCCATGTGAGAGCGCGTGAGGGCATGTGAGTGCATGCAAGAGGGTGCAAGGATGTGTGAGGGGACGTGAGGGCATGCTAAGGTGTTCAAGTGCATGTGAGGTTGTGGCAGTGCGTCCGATAATGTGCGAGAGCATGCGAGATCGTAGAGGGTGTGCAAGGGTGCAGGAGGTCATGTGAGGGCATGTGTGAGGATGTTCAAGAGTGAGGGCATGTGAGCACTTGAGAGGGCATACAAGGATGTGCAAGGGCATGCGGGAGTGTGTGAGGGCATGAGAGGCCATTTGAGGTCACGCAAGTGAATGCCAGGATGTGCAAGAATGTGCAAACATGGGCAAGAGTGTGGTAGGGCCTGAAAGGATGTGTGAGGGTGTGTGTGGTCATGTGAAGGCTTGGGAGTACATTTGTGGCTGTGAGAGAGCTTGAGGGCAAATGAGGGTGTGCGAGGCTGTGCAAGGGCATGTGAGGGCATGCAAAAGCATATGAAGATGTTGGAGGGTGTGTGAGGGCTTGCAAGAGAGTGGGAGGACGTGTGATTATTTGTAATGTCATGTGAGGACGTGAGAGGCCATGTGAGTGTGTGCGAGAATGTGCAAGGCTGTGTGAGAGCAGGTGAGCATGTGTAAGGGTATGCAAGAGCATGTGAGGCTGTGCAAGAGTGTGTGAGGGCTTGTGGGGATGGATGTGCAAGGGTGTACAAGGATGTGCGAGTGCATGTGAGTCCGTGGGAGAGTCTATGAGGGCATGCAAGGATGTGCGAGAATCTACAAGGGTGTATGAGGATGTGAGAGAGTGTGCCATGATATGTACGAGCTTATGAGAATGTGCGAGGGTGTGCAACGCCGTGCAAGGGCGTGAGGTGGCATGCGGGACTTGTGAGAGTGTGCAAGGACATTTGAGTGCATGTGAAGCTGTGTGAAAGCATGTGAGGATGTGCGAGAATGTGTGAGGGCGTGCTAGGGCATGCACGGACATGTGAGGGCATGCAAAGATGTGCAAGAGCATGTGAGGACGTGCGAGAATATGTGAGCACAGGAAAGGGCATTCTAGAATGTGTGTGGGCATGTGAGGGCGTGCCAGGACATGCGAGAGTGTGTGAGGATCTGCGAGCACGCACAAGTGTGTGCTAGAGCATACACGGGCATGTGAGGGCGTGTGAGGTCATCTGAGGGTGTGTGAGTGTGTGTGAGTATGGGCAAGAGCATGTAAGGGTGTGCGAGGACGTGCAAAGGTGTGTGAGGATGTGTGAGAGTGGATGAAAGTGTGGGAGAGCTTATGAGAGCATGTGAGAACATGCGAGGACTGCAAGAGGGTGCAAGGATGTGCAAGAGGGTGTAATGATGTGCGCGGGACTGCAAGACTGTGTGACAGTGTGCAAGGGTATGTGAGTGCATGGGAGAATGTGAAAGAGTGTACGAGGACATGCGAGGGTGTGCAAAGGCATGCAATAGCATGCGAGGTCATGCAAGGGCATGTGAAGATGTGCAAGAGCATTCGACAATGTGCAAGAGAGTGCAAGGGTATGCAGGGGTGTGTGTGGGCATTTGAGGGTGTGTTAGGGCATGGGGAAAGGTGGTAGGACGTGCAAGTGCGTGCAAACGCATGCAAGGAGGTGTGTGGCTGTGTGAGAGTGTTCGTGGGCGTGTGAAAGCATTCGAGGGCATATGAGGACGTGCGAGTGCATGCGAGGGCATGTGAGGTTATGCGAGGGCACGTGAGGCTGTGCGAGGACGTGTGAGAGCATTCAACAGTGTGTGAGAGCACAAGGGCATGAAGGGGTATGCGAGGGCATTTGAGGACATGTTAGGTTGTGGGAGGACGTGTGAGGGTGTGCAAGTGTGTGTGAGGAGGTATGTGGCTGTTCGAGATATGTGTGTGAATGCAAGAGCTTTTGAGGGCATCTGAGTGTGTGAGAGGATGTGCAAGGCTGCCCGGGGGTGTGCACGAGTGTGTGGGCGCGTGTGAGAGCATGCTAGGATGTTCAAGGGCATGCAAGGGCTTGCAAGGGCATGCAAGGAAGTGCGAGGATGTGCAACCCCATGCGAGGGTGTGTGAGTGTGTGTGAAAATGTGTGAGAGTGGGTGAGCACATGTGAGGGCATAAAGATCATGTGAGTCCATGTGAGAGTATACAAAGGCATGGGAGGACGTGCAGGAATGTGCAATGGTGTGTGATGGCATGCCAGGGTATGCAAGGATATGCAAGTGTATGTGCAGCTGTGTAAGAGTGTGCAAGGGTATGCGAGCATGTGCAAGGGAATGTAGGGTCATGCACGAGCAGGTGAGGGCATGAAAGAGTGTGTGAGGAAGTTAGAGAGCGTGCAAGGACCTGCAAGGGTATGTGAGGACGTTTGAGACCATACAAAGGAGTTCGAGAGTGTGTAAGGCCCTGTGAAGGCATGCAAAGGCATGCAAGCATTTGCAAGGGTTTGTGAGGATATGTGAGGCTGTGTGATGGCATGCAAGAGCAGATGAATGCTGGCAAGGGCGTTTGAGAGCATTCTAGGATGTACAAGTGTGTGCGAGGACGTGCAAGAACATGTGATCACATGAGAGGGCATGCTAGGGCATTCAAGAGTGTGTGAGGGCGTGCGAGGGCCTTCAAAGTCATGCGAGAGCATGCAGGGGCATGAGAGGGTGTGGAAGAGCGTGTGAGGTTGTGCAAGGGCGTGTGAAGATGTTCAAGAGCATATGAAGGCATGTGATGGCATGTGAGGACATGTGAAAGCATGAGTGGACATGCGAGAGTGTTGGAGAATATGCTAGTGTGGGTGAGGTCGTGCTAGGGTGTGTGAGGGCGAGTGAGGGGGTGCAAGGGCATGAGAAAGCTTGCAAGAGCGTGTGAGTATGTATGAGAAAGGTGAGGATATACGAGAGCATGCAAGAGCATGTCAGGTCGTCTGATGCTGTGCAATATCTCGTCAGGGCATGCGAGGAGGTGAGAAGGTGAGTGAGGGCATGAGAGCATGCAATGAGGGGCGAGAGCATGTGATGGCATGTGAGGGCTTGCATAAGCATACGAGGGCATTTGAGGGCATGCGAGAATGTGTGAGAGCATGCAAGGGAGTGCAAAGACTTGCAAGAGCATGCAAGAGCATACGACAGTGTATGAGAACATGTGAGGGTGTGCAAGAATGTGAGAGGATGTGGGAGAGCGTGGGACGGCGTGCAAGGGTATGTGAGGATGTGCGAATCTGAACAAGGATGTGCGACAGTGTGTGAGGACATGCAAGGGCATGCGAGGGTGTGTGAGGGTGTAAGAGAACATTCAAGAGCCAGCAAAGATGTGTGAGGTCATGCAAAGGCGTGCAAGGGCTTGGGAGGATGTGCGATGATGTGAGGTCATGGGAGAGCATTCGAGGGCGTGTGAGGGTGTTTGAGGGCATGCGAGGATATGCAAGAACATGCGAGACTGTACGAGAGCATGCAAGAGTGTTTGAGGACATGTAAGGGTGTGTGAGTTTGTGTGAGGACGTGCAAGGGCATGCAAGGTTGTACGAGGATGTGAAATGGTGGGCCAGTTTGTGCGAGAATGTGGGAGGGCATGTGAGGGCATGCAAATTCGTCTGGGGGTGTCCAAGGGCGTGCTAGAGTTTGTGAGGGCATGTGAGGACTTGCGAGAATGTGTGGGGGTGTGCCAGGACGTGCAAAGTTGTTTGAGTTCATGTGAGGATGTGTGATAATGCCGTGCAAGTGTGTGCAGGATCATGCAAGAACATGTGGGAGTTTGCAAGGGCATGTGAGGGCGTGCAAAGAGGTGCAAGGGCGTGGGAGGGCATGCGAGGATATGCAAGGGCGTGTGATGGTGTGCAAGGCCATATGAGAGCATTCGAGGGCATGAGAGGGTGTGCAAGGACATGTGAGGCCATTTGAGAGGATGCGAGAGCATGTGAGGACCTGCAAAAGTGTGAAAGTTTGTGTGAGAGCGTGTAAGGGTGTGCGAAAATGTGTGAGAGTGTGAGAGAGCATGAAAGGTCATATGATTCTGTGAGAGGGTGATCTAGGACGTGTGAAGGTGTGGGCGGGTATACTAGGATGTGCAAAGGCATGTGAGGACATGTGAGAGCATGGCAGGGGATGGGAGAATGTGCAAGAGTGTGTGAGGATGTGTGAGGTCGTGTGAGGAAGTGCAAGAACTTGGGAGGGAATGCGAGAGTATGTGAGGCCATGCAAGGTCGAATGAGGCCGTGCAATTGTGTTTGAGGACATGCAAGGGTGTGTAAGGATGTGCGAGGGCATCCAGGCTGTGCAAGGATGTGTGAGGAACACATGAGAGGGAGTGTGATGATGTGAGAGAGTGTGTAAGGGTGTGCAAGCTTTTGCAAAGACGTGCAAGGGTGTGCAAGGGTGTGCAAGAGCATAGTGGCCATGTGAGGCCTTGTGAGCACGTGCAGCATCATTCAAGGACGTGTGGGTATGTGAACGAGTGTGCAAGGCCATGCAAGGGAGTACAAGAGTATGCGTGGGGGGCAAGAGCAGGCGAGTCCATGAAAGAACGTGCAAGGGCATGTGAGGGTGTGTGAGAGTGTGCAATGCCATGTGATGGCATGCAAGGATGCACGAGGGTATGTGAAGGCGTGTGAGGTCTTGCAAGAGTGTATGAGGCAATGTGAGGGAATGGGAGGGCTTGTGAGAGGGTGAGAGGATGTGCAAGGTCATGCAAGTTCCTGTGAAGGTGTTCAAGGGCATGTGAGTTTGTGTGAGGATGCAGGAGGGTGTGTGAGGGCGTTTGAGGGCATGGAATGCCATGAGAGTGTGCGAAATGTGCAAGGACGTGTGAGTTCGTGCGAGGACGTGTGAAGGCGTTTGAAGTTGTGCCAGGACATGCCATGGCATGCGAGTTCATGCAAAGACATGCCAGGTCATGGGTGGGTGTGCTAGAATGTATGAAGACATGCAAGGATATATGAGAGCATGGGAGGTAGGGAGAGGGTGTGCAAGAGTCTACAAGGCCATCTGAGGGCGTGCAAGTGTATGCAAAGGGCATATGAGGATGTGGCAGAGAGTGCAAGTGTGTGCAAGGATGTGCCAAAGAGTGCAAGTGGGTTCAAGGGCATGACCCAAGATGCAACTCCAGAGGATTCCCAAGAGGAGCCACCCCAAACACAATTTGAGAGGAGCATGCCACCACAACAAGAAAAGAAGCCCCATACCATAACTAAAGAGGAGAACCCTCACCCCGCCACAACTATAGAGGAGTCTGCAAACCACAACAAGAGAGGTGCAGGAAAAAAAAATAAGTTGACCCCACTGCAACTAGAGTGGAGCCCCATGCAATAAAAATACAGTAGCCTACCGCACATCACAACTAGACAGGAACCAGCCTGCTAATCACTACTAGAGAGGAGCTGCCCCACTCAGCTCAAGAGGAGGACCCACCACAACTCTAAATGAATCCCAAGTCACCTGTCCCAATTCGAGAGGAACCCCGAGTCGCCCACCACAACCTGACAGGAGTCCTGTGCCATCACAAGGAAGGAGCCCCCAGCAACAAACAGAGGAGTGCCATGCCATAACTTGAGAGGATTGCCCTGCCAAAACTAGAGAGGAGCCCTACAGCACATTGTGCTGAGAGAGGATCCCCTCTGCAGTAAACAGAGATGAGGCCCCTGAAGTAACTCAAAACAAGCCTCTAACAACTGAGAGTGGAGCAACCCTGTGCAAACTAGTGCTGCTGTTGCTGCTGCTAAGTCACTTCAGTCATGTCCGACTCTGTGCGACCCCATAGATGGCAGCCCACCAGGCTCCCCCATCCCTGGGATTTTCCAGGCAAGAACACTGAAGCGGGTTGCCATTTCCTTCTCCAATTCATGAAAGTGAAAAGTGAAGTCGCTCAGTCGTGTCCAACTCTTCACAACCCCATGGACTGCACCCTACCAGGTTCCTCCGTCCATGGGGTTTTCCAGGCAGGAGTACTGGAGTGGGGTGCCATTGCCTTCTCCAGAAAACTACTGAGGAGCCCCCAATGCTACAAGTAGAGAGAACAGCCTCCCCACAGAGAATTCTCAGAGGAGGTGACACCATAACCAGAGAAGTGCCCTGAGTCCCCTCCTAAACTTGAGAGGGGGCCTATGCCAAAACTCAAGAGAAGCTCACGGCCACGAGAGAGGAGCCCACCGACCAGAACTAGAGAGTGTTCCACCACTCCAATTGGAGAGGATACCCCAGACATCGCACCTACAGAGGGTCCCCTCCAATGCAAATAGCGATGAACGCTATGCTGCAAGTCGAATAGATCCCCCTACCACCGTCAGAGAGGAGTAACCTCATCACACCTAGAGAGCAGCCCCTTGAACATCGCCATTTGAGAGGAGCATTTCCACACATTGAAATTACAGAATCCTCCTTCCACAGCTAGAGAGGAGGTTCCCATGGGACAACTAAAGAGCAGGATCCATGCCAAAATTCAAGAGCAGGCTCACACATATTGCACCTGGAAAGATTGCCTGTGCACATCGCTATCAGAGAGGAAACCCCCTCAACAATTCAAGAGGAACAGTGCACTACAACACTAGAGGTGCCCCCCAGACACACCACAACTAGAGAAAAGCTCCCTAAAACTTGAGACTGAAACCACAACTAGAGAGGAGCCCACTCGAGACAACTAAGAGTTGACCCCCCACATCAACTAGAGAGTACCCCATGCCGCAGGGAGATTAGCCACCCACACATCACAACTAAACAGAAGCCACTCTGCACAATGCTACTAGAGGGGAGCCACCCCACCAAAACTTGAGGAGGCCCCACCTCAACTCGAGAGGAGCACCAAGTCCCCTGATGCAACTCGAGAGGAGTCCTGCACCACAACTAGAGAAGAACCCACCCGGACACTGCATTAAGAAAGGAGGCCCCACACCCTGCCCCTAGAGTGGAGCAATCTTGTACACCACATCGAGAGAGGAGGCTCCATACCACTCCTAGAGAGTAGCCCCTCAAACCACAAATAGAGATGAGCCAGAAAACTGCACCTAGAGAAGAGCCACACAACATGATGCAACAAGACAGGAGATCCGATCCACAATTAGAGAGGACTTCCCCAGGAACAGCACAACTATGGAGGAGCACTCTGGCACAACACAACTTGAGAGAAGCCCACACGCCAAAACTAGAGAGTTGAATACACGCCACAACTAGATAGTTGACTCTCAGGCACAAATAGTGAGGAGCACAAGGCTGTAACTAGATAGGTGCCCAACCCCTCCTGTACATCACATCTAGAGTGGAGAACCACTGCCACAACTAGAGTGGACATACCTGCTACAGGTAGACAGGAGCCTGCCCCACACATCACAACTAGAGAAAAGTGCCCATGCACATCAAAACTAGAGCGGAACTCCCACATGGATCATAATGAAAGAGGAGGCCAAGATCACAACTAGAGAGGAGACCCCTGCTGCAGTTGGAGCTAATCCCCCCCAAATATAGCCATTAGAGAGGAGCATACCCATACAGCACAATTAGACAGAAGCCATCCGCCACAAGTAGAGAGGAGCCCACCATGCTACAACTAAAGGGGACTCCCACTGCCACAACGAGAGTGTAGCCTCCTGCAAATCGGAACTAGAAAAAGTGTCCCTTCTCATCACAACCAGAGAGGAGTCATCCCAATCACAGTTTGAGAAGAAAGTTCTACTACAAATAGAGAGGAGCAAGGCTACCACAAGAAGGAGCCCCTCTGCCAAAACTAGAGAGGAGTCTGCAAATGACAGCTAGAGAGGAGCCAATCCACCACAAATAAAGAGTGGACCCTCACGGCAATCAGAATGGAGCCCCATGCCACAACTAGAGAGTATCCTCCCACACATTGCACTTAGACTGGGGAAAGCCAGCACATCGCTACTAGAGAATAATTGCCCCACTTCAGATCAAGAGGAGGCTCCACAACAACTCTAAAGGAACTTCAAGTCACCTGCTGAAACTCAAGAGGCACTGTGGGTTCCCTGTTGCAATTTGACAGGAGCCCTAGGCTGGAACAAGAAAAGAGGGGACAGGCCAAAATGACGGAGGGGATCCCCAGCTGAAACTGAAGAGAATTCCCCCAGCACAACTAGATAGGAGTCCCCCAGGATATAACAAATAGAAAGATGCTCTTCTGCCACAAATAAAGACAAGCTCCCTAAAGTAAGTTGACTGAAGTCCCTCACAACTCGACAGGGGCAAACAGCAGAACATCATGGCAGCAAGTGATCTGGCTGGGGGCTCCTCTCCACTCTGGAGGCCTGGATACCCAGGTTGTGGGTTCTGTTGGGTTCTGTTGCTAGCAAGTGACATCATTTCCTGGGGTTCGTGCTGAGGTCCCTTCCCCAAAGCTTCCCAAGGGAATATCTGGGATTCTGACTGCTCGACCACCCCCTTAGGCCATGTGCAGGCACAGTGACACACACACAGCCCACTCCACAGCCTTGGGGAGGCCTGGGTGCAGCCAGGGCCTGAGCTTGGAGGACCCCACTGCTCTCAGACCAGGCTTCTTCTTCTCATAAGTGATGTGGTCCTGGACAAGAATATGCCCCTCAGGGTTTCCCCAGTTTCTCCATCTGGAGAGTGGGGGTCATTCTCCCATCTGCTTCCTAGGTCTGTTGGCCTACGAGCACCTCCATGCCTTTCCACCTGGGGCCGATATCACATGGAGCTTATGTGCTGAGACGTCAGAAAGAAAGATTCCCTACAGGGCTGACATAGCACAGAATGGAGCAGAACGAGGCCTGGATGTGCTGTGGGATCCAGGAAAAGGCACTCCCCCTCCTGACTGTTTTGAGACCCCGCATCCAAGTTGGAGGCCCGAAAGGAAGACTCGAAGGTCTCCCTCTCTTATAGAAAAGAGCAGCCAACTTTCTGGTCCTCTGTTTCCATTGAGATACTGTTCAAGTGTCCCAGCTCGGCTTCTGCAGGTGGCTGAGATTCTAATGGCTCCCTGCGTTCTTGCATTTACTCTCATAACCGTACGTCCTTTTGCCCCTTCTGGGGTGGATGGGCACTGTCATTGCTTCTAACTTCGAGACAGATTGATGAAAAGTCTGGACAATCTATTCCTTCCCTCTCTTTTGTTCCATGTCTCTATCTGGCTGTGTCCCTCTCTTTTCCTTTCTCAATTCAGTCTGTGTCTTCCTCTTTCTCTTTCGTGTGTGGATGGATGGATGCCTATGAATGCACAGGTATATGATTAGATGAGGGTTAAGTTTTAGGGATAGGTTAGAGGGAGAGAAAGGCTTTAGGTTGGAGTTGGTCATGGGGGAAGGGTCAAGGGTGGTGGTGGTGTATCTAGGAATCTGAGCGCTGTGCATTCTTCGTCTATTTCCGTAAGAACCCCTTCTCAGATACACTACTTGCAAGGAGTCTCTCATGTTCCGTTTCCTATCTTTGGATTTGTGAATGTTTAGCTTTTCCATTGTGAAGAGGTTCCATTGGATGGAAACCCACTGGTGTACTTCGTTTTCCTCTTTCCCTTACTTGAAGAGATCCATTTCTGCTTCCACCCACCAAATGTCAAGGAGACCCTGATGTTAACCAGCTCTGACCTACGCTTCTTTCTAGATATCTCATAACATCAGCCTTTAGGTTGAGGTTTTTCAGTTATATTGAGGTGGTCTGAGATAAAAACCAATAGCATTCTTCAGATGTAGCTGTCTGGTTTTCCCATGGACATTTATTGAAGAGGCTTTCTTGTTCCAATTTTGATATTCTCCCCTTCTTTGTCAGAGATGAGTTGACCATGGATGCTGGGGTTTGTTTCTGAACTCTCAATTTTTTTCCATTGATCTGGATCTTTGTTTGTTGTTGTATTACCAAAAGCATACTGTCCTGCTGCTGCTGCTGCTGCTAAGTCACTTCAGTCATGTTTGACTCTGCGTGATCCCATGGCCTGCAAGCCTACCAGGCTCCTCCATCCAGGGCATTTTCCAGGCAAGAGTACTGGAGTGGGTTGCTATTCCCTTCTCCGACACTCTCCTGAGGATCCTAGTTTTGTAGTCTAATTTCCTTTCACACAACCTTGGATGTCCATATCGGGGCTTCTTCGTCGGATTGTATTGACAATTTAGGCTCTTTTCTGTTTCCGTAACCCCTTTTGCAATTCTTTGTTCGGTGCGAAAATGCATTGGCATTTTGGGAGGAATAGCATCCAAGCTGTGGATTGCCTTGTGGGGCTGTGACATCATTTTCCCAATAGGAATTCTTTCAAGCCCTGAGCACAGCTTCTCTTTCCAGTGATTGGTGTGGGCTTGATCTTCATTCTTCCATCTCTCGCCGTTTTGTGAGAACAGGTCCTTCCTTCCCTTCTGGGTTAGATGGACTCGTGGGTATCACTTCAGTGAATGGCATTGTCAGTGGGGGTGATAATTCCCTTCTCACTGGAAGACATTGCTGTGAGTACTAGAAATGCAAGTGATTTCTCTTCCCCTTCCTCCCTGTCCATCTCTCAGAGCCACCAGGAAACAGAGGCCTCATCCAGGGTCACACAGGCCTGAGGGAGTGCAACTAGACTGTTGTTTCTTCAGGCCCTCCATGCTGGACATCATCCGGGATACTCTGTGTGTGTCTTCCTCAGTCTGGTGTCTCTTCAAACCTTTCCCTAGTTTTCACAGGCTTGTTGTGTTGGTGTTCATTGTCTGTTTGGAGACACATCCTTGAGAAGCTTTGTGTTTCCACTCATTCGTCTCGCGATGTATGACCTGTCTTTTGCTTTTGTAATGAGGTCTTTCCCACAGAAGATATCTTTGATTTTGCAAAGTCCACTGTATTCTCTGGGTTGTTTTGTGGACTGCCTTTTAGTTTTGTGTGTGAAGACTCAAAGCACGTGTCCGGTTTCTGCTCATTGTTCTTCTAGATTTGTGACAAGTTTTCATGGAAACTTTGTCTAGGGATAACTGGAAGTGAACTCGGTGTAAGGTGTCAAGTCTCCATCTCCATTCATGTCATGCCCTGCAGTTTCCAATTCCCTGTTCCTGAGTGGTTTTGGAGACCTTGTGGGAAGTTTGGTTGCATCGGAGTTTGCATTTCCACCTTGAGTAGATTCCCACTGTTCTGCCCTCAGGGACACTGTCAAGCGGGAGTGAGGAGCAGCCTGCACTTCCAGCAGTGACCACACGGTGGGGCGAGTGCTGCTCTCCCCTCTGGGAGCTGCAGGCCACAGGCATCCCAGTGAGGAGCCAGCTCTGTGCTCAGCTGAAAGGAGTTAGTCTCTCAGGAGCCTCTGAGCCCTTGCCTTTGGATCACCCAGGGTGGGCATTTACTGTGACAGAAAAAAATTGCCCTGAATTCCATGGACGGAAGAGCCTGGCTGTGCAGAGTTCGTGAGTTGCCGTGAATCAGACACAACTGAGGACACAAAAATTCAATAGACTAAAACACTTTTGGGGGGTGGTGGGAGTGAAAGGGGGTGATGTGGGTTTTTTTGTCTTATATAATAGCCAAGGGAAATCTAGTTTAAACCTAAATTGACATAGATGGGTAAGGTATAGCTCTCCGTCACCCTATTAAACAAAAAAACGACTTAAATTTTCTGAAAGTTTATTTAGTAGCTACCTTGAGCAGTTCATTGTGAAGCATTTTTTATTTTTTCTGTGACATTGGCCTCATTAAAAAGTACGGTTTGCCTTTACTGGATAATTTTGTTCATTGGTTTGTTAGGGAATCTTGGTAAAATTTGAGTTTCCTGGGGAGCATGGTCACATGACCTGGCCCTGGCCAATCGGTGCGTTCCACCTCCCTGGCCACTGTGATTGGCTCCGGACTGGGGCAGTGCCCAATCGGGGCCCAGGGCCGGGCCTCACGTTGGAAGCCAGGGGAAGACGAGCTCTCGTCCTGCTGGGGTAGGGGAAGGGGTGGGGCCGGGGGAGGTCAGGCTCCAGCAGTGGGAGGGGCTTGAGGTCCGCCTGCGGCAGTTGGTGACCTTCCTGCTCCCCTCAGGGCAGAGCCGCCGGCCTGAGAATGAGGGCGCTGCTGAGCCCAGGGGCTGGGATGGCCCGTTGCTGCTGTGGTCCCAGAGCTCCACCCGAGACCTGAGGGAGGCCGTCTGCCCGTGAGTCCTCTCCCGCTTGTCTGTCAGCTTGTTTGAACCATGCTGGGTTTTCTGCCCAGCTGGCTAAGGGGAGTCCCTGGAAATGCAAGGGTGTGGGTTTTGGCAGACTTCAGGGAAGACATGCCAGATGAGCCTGGGAGACTCCAGCTTAATCTGGATTCAGGAGATATCTCTTCGGGCCAGCTAGTAACTGTAGGATAAGCCTAATGAGTCTTCACAGGATGAAGAGAGTAACGTGCCAAGGTAGCAATCGATGTCCTCATTCGAGAGGATGAAGCTGGTGCTCAGAGAAGGGGGGAACTTGGCCACAGCAAGGAGGTGTGCACCCAGACGGAACCCCCAGATCCGGCCATTTGAGCTCAGGGAGGCCACTGGTGTGGCTTGTCCCTGTGGCAGGGGCCGAGGCACGCGGCCCACCCTGATTCCTGCGGGGGCCTGACTTGGGAAGTGCCATCTGGTAGCTGTGAGACTCACCAAACCAAATTGCACTGGAGAGAGGAAGGACACCTTCCTTCATCCACCCCCCACCCCCGCCGGATTCCCACATACCCTGACCCCTTTCTCTGGATTTCGGAGCCATTTCCAGATGCCCGCTCATATGACCTCATTTGAAGTGCACTGTGGACGAGCTGCCATCTGCAGCTGCTACCACAGCAGCCAAGGGCTTTAGCTCCCGAGTACCTCCCTTCCTTTGGAACTTGGGGGCCCTCTACTCCCCACTTGCACACCACAGACCTTTGCTGAGGATTGTGGGGACCCTCACTCAGTTTGCAGCACGTTGTAGCCATCCCTGTCCTCTCAATACCTCCCTTGCAACTCAGCTTGTGAGCTCCTTTGGAGCAGCGTGGCCCACCTGGCTGCAACGGCAGAGACACAGCTGACAGTGAAACAACAGCTTCGATCTGACAGCCGGAAAGCGCTGTCAAAAGGGACCTCCCTCTTCACACCGTAGAGGCTGTAGGAGCCGCCAGGGTTTGGGAACCAGTGCTGGGGCCAAAATGACTCCACAGCTGTTTTCCTTCCTGGGGAGGGTTCTGGCTCGAGTGGGAATGGCTCAAGTCTCCTAAGATTCTGAAAGCCCCCTGTGTGCAGATTCACGGTACACAGAGAGGAGAAGGTGGAGTCCTGCCCTGGAGGTGGTCACAGCTCACGGATGAGCCAGGCAGGCAGGCAGGCAGGCAGGGCATGAGAACACCTGAGCTGCCTTCATGAGTGAGTGGTGTGGGGGCAGAGGAAGAGAAGCCGGTCTGCTCCCTCATGTGGTGCCCAGGGCAGGTTGTCCCCAGAGGAAACCCTTACGACGGTGAGGACTCTCACTGCTGTTTCCCAAGGGGTTCCATCGGTGCGTGTCTTCCCCGGAGCGGTCAGGCCGTCTCTAAAGTACACTGGCCATGGGCATTGCCTCTCCTTGGAACTTCCCATGTGTTTCTCTTTTGTATGGAACAGTGATTTTTCTAGAGGGGTTCTGGGCCACAAGGTTGTTGGGTCATTTGCTAGCCTTCTGTCGTGAAGAACGCTTTCCTGGGCGTTGGGGTGGTTTGTTGTTCCAGCTCCCTTTCTTGGCTTCTTTTGGGAGCTGGTGCAACAAGAGGAGCTCAGCCTCTGCCTTCTGGCTGAGATGTCACCCTTCAAACAGCAATGCCTGCCTGGAGATAATGATGGCATTTGCCAAAAGGGCTTCGTTTGGCACATGATATCTTGAAAGGACGTACACCGTCCTTTCAGCTATCAAAGGCTAGTTCAAATGACATAAAAATGAGAACTCTCCAATGGAGTCTTACAGTATGTGGAGAGTCCGAAAAAAAACTCCTTCAGTCATTTCACTGAGAGTCATTGATTGGGGACACCAAGAATATAGGAAGGAATGCAGAAAGAAAAGATGAAATTGTGGTCAGGATCGGGGGGAGGGATGAACAGGGCGTGCTTGCCTTGAATCCAGGCTTTGTTGGGGGGTGGGGGCATAAAGATCGAACGGGTCTGAAACTACAAAGTGGTGATGGTAACACAGTATCACCAGAGTTACACAACAGTGTTCCCAAATTGCAACAATGATGAAAAAGTTTACTAATCCCAACTTAACCAACAAAAATACACAAAACCATACAAAAAATAAAACATCACCAGAAAGGTGGAAACAAACCAAATGCAAAGCAGTTCAGGGGAAAGGAACTCCATGTCCCCTGGGGGCAGACCGTGTTGCCGGCGTCCACAGTGAGCAGACAGGGATGGAGGCTGCAGAGCCGACCGCTCCCCTGGACGTGGTGTTTCCGGCAAGGGCTCTGGGTCTCTGTCCAGAGCGGGGGCTCGTTCTTCCTGCAGGGGCGGGTGAGTCATCGTCGGCGTCTGGGTGTTGCGCGGGAGCCAGGGCAGGCTCTCCCTGCCGAGGCGGTGACTCCTCCTCTGCCTCGGGTTCTCCTGCCAAAGCCCGAGCAGGTACAGGTGCACGTGGAGGTGGAGGTTCTGGCTGAGGGGGTGGGACATCAGTGCCTGGGGCTGGGGGTCCTGCAGGCACGGAGATGCGATCTGCCCGGTGTGCTGGCCTGTACCCAGCTGGCCTGGTGTCTCTGCGAGGGCAAGTCTCGGTTCTCCATCTGCCCTCGGTGGATCCCTGGGTCCTGCACCTGGAGCCACCACCTCTGTAGGCACAGGTCTGGGAAGTGGAGCCTGGTTCCAGTTGGAGGCCAGTGCTAGAGCTGGGGGAGAAGCAAAGTTTGCCCACAGGCCAGCCTTGGCATGTGCGTATCCCGGGACAGAAAGCTTCCAAGAGATTCCCAAAGAATACCCAGGGTCGGATGTCTTTTGGGACTGAAGTGTGCAAGATGGGGGTGGGGGTGTGAGGCCAGCGCTTGCTGCAGGCCCAGCAGCATCTTTCGGGGACTCGTCCCTGTGTAGCTCAGCACCCCCTCCCCACACACTCCCGTGCACCAGCCCCAGCGTCCTCACCTCTGTGCTCTGGCGTGCTGGGCTCCAGGTCCTCCTGCTGCCTCAGAGGCCGGGGTTCTCGGGACTCTGGGTCGGAGCCGGGTGTGCTGAGCTCCGTGGCAGCCTCAGACTGGGCCGCCGGGTGTATCCTGGGTGGTGTCTCGGCAGCAGGCCTTCCCCGCCTCCGCTTCGCCCCCGGTGGGGCTGATGCCTCCGTGGGCACGCTCACCTGGAGCCTGCACTGGGCCTCACGGGCGGGGGGGTGGTGCTCCGACCCCTCCCTCCGGGAGGTGGACGGGGTGTCCCCGTCCTCGGCCTCATCACGTGGGAAGCTCTGCAACGACAGTGACCGTCAGCCAGCCGTGCTGGGAGTTTTCCGAGCTGGGCCTGGCCAGTGGAGCCGCTGCTTCTGCCTGCTCGAACTTCTCTTCCCAGAAGGGTCAGAGACGTGTGTCTGCTCAGATCCCCACCCGGGAGGAAAGAGACCCACCTGAGGGTGTGAGGTCAGCCTGGGCGGCCGGCGCTGCCCGCACTCTCCCCATCCCAGCCAGCCTGCTCTCCCCTGGGGTGTGGACACAACTTGTCCGCAGGCTTCTGACCCCACATCCGCCTGGGCTTCCTTGAGGGAGACACACCCCGAGAAACCCGCATCCACACACACAGGCAAAGGACCCGGTGTTTCCGGGTGGCATGGGAGAGGTGGCCTGGCCCGGCCTGGGGCTCCCCGTGTTACCTTTCTGTTTCTCCGGGCAGAGGGCCAGAGGCCTCTCGGGGGTGCCCTGAGCCAACGTCGACAGGGTGCCCATGCACACTGCCTGTGAGCTCTCCTGAGGCCCCGGCCTCTGGGCAGGGGCAAACAGCAGAACATCCTGGCAGCAAGTGATCTGGCTGGAGGCTCCTCTCCGCTCTGGAGGCCTGGATACCCGGGTTGCGGGTTCTGTTGGGTTCTGTTGCCGGCAGGTGACATCATTTCCTGGGGTTCGTGCTGAGGTCCCTTCCCCAAAACTTCCCAAGGGAATCTCTGGGTTTCTGACTGCTCGACCACCCCCCTTAGGCCATGTGCAGGCACAGTGACAGCCACACAGCCCAGCCCACAGCCCTGGGGAGGCCTGGGTGCAGCCAGGGCCTGAGCTCCGAGGGCCCCGCTGCTCTCAGACCAGGCTTCTTCTTCTCATAAGTGGTGTGGCCCTGGACAAGCATATGCCCCTCAGGGTTTCCCCAGTCTCTCCATCTGCAGAGTGGGGGTCATTCTCCCATCTGTTTCCTAGGTCTGTCAGCCTACGAGCAGCTCCATGCCTTTCCACCTGGGGCCGATATCACGTGGAGCTTGTGCGCTGAGACTTCAGAAAGAAAGACTCCATCCAGGGCTGACACAGCACAGAATGGGGCAGAACGAGGCCTGGATGCGCCGTGGTACCCAGGAAAAGGCACTGCCCCTCCTGACTGTTTTGAGACCCCGCATCCAAGTTGGAGGCCCGAAAGGAAGACTCGAAGGTCTCCCTCTCTTATAGAAAAGAGTAGCCAACTTTCTGGTCCTCTGTTTCCATTGAGATTCTGTTCAAGTGTCCCAGCTCGGCTTCTGCGGGTGGCTGAGCTTCTAATGGCTCCCTGCGTTCTTGTCTTTTCCTCTCCAAACCTTCCGTCCTTTTCCCCCTTCTGGGGTGGATGGGCGCTGTCATTGCTTCTACCTTCGAGACAGATTGATGAAAAGTCTGGACCGTCGACTCCTTTCCTCTCTTTTGTTCCGTGTCTCTCTCTGGCTGTGTCCCTCTCTTTTCCTTTCTCGATTCAGACTGTGTCTTCCTCTTTCTCTCTCGTGTGTGGATGGATGGATGCTAGGAATGCACATGTATATGATTAGATGAGGGTTATGTTTTAGGGATGGGTTAGAGGGAGAGAAAGGCTTTAGGTCGGAGTTGGTCATGGGGGAAGGGTCAAGGGTGGTGGTGGTGTTTCTTGGAATCTGAGTGCTGTGCATTCTTCGTCTCTTTCCATATGAACCCCTTCTCAGATACACCACTTGCAAGGAGTCTCTCATGTTCCGTTTCCTATCTTTTGCATTTGTGAATGCTTAGCTTCTCTGTTGTGAAGAGGTTCCATTGGATGGAAACCCATTGGTGTACTTCGTTTCCCTCTTTCCCTTACTTGAAGAGACCCATTTCTACCTCTGCCCAGCAAATGGCAAGGAGACTCTGATGTTAAGGAGCCTTTGACCTACGCTTCTTTCTAGCTATCTCATGACATCAGTCTTTAGGGTGAGGTTTTTCCCCGATATTGAGGTGGTGTGAGATCAAAACCAATAGCGTTCTTCAGATGTAGCTGTCTGGTTTTCCCATGGACATTTATTGAAGAGGCTTTCTTGTTCGCATTTGGATATTCTCCCCTTCTGTGTCAGAGATGAGTTGACCATGGATGCCGGGGTTTGTTTCTGGACCCTCAACTTTATTCCATCGATCTGGATCTGTGTGTGTTGTTGTATTCCCAATAGCATACTGTCCTGCTGCTGCCGCTGCGGCTAAGTCACTTCAGTCGTGTCTGACTCTGCGCGACCCCATGGCCTGCAGCCTACCAGGCTCCTCCGTCCAGGGCATTTTCCAGGCAAGAGTACTGGAGTGGGTCGCCATCACCTTCTCCGATACTCTCCTGAGGATCCTAGTTTGGTCGTCTAATTTCCTTTCACACAACCTTGGATGTCCGTATCGGGGCTTTTTCGTCGGATTGTATTGACAATTTAGGCTCTTTTCTGTTTCCGTAACCCCTTTTGCAATTCTTTGTTCGGTGCGAAAATGCATTGGCATTTTGGGAGGAATAGCATCCAAGCTGTGGATTGCCTTGTGGGGCTGTGACATCATTTTCCCAATAGGAATTCTTTCAAGCCCTGAGCACAGCTTCTCTTTCCAGTGATTGGTGTGGGCTTGATCTTCCTTCTTCCATCTCTCGCCGTTTTGTGAGAACAGGTCCTTCCTTCCCTTCTGGGTTAGATGGACTCGTGGGTATCACTTCAGTGCATGGCATTGTCAGTGGGGGTGATAATTCCCTTCTCATTGGAAGACTTTGCTGTGAGTATTAGAAATGCAAGTGATTTCTCTTCCCCTCCTCCCTGTCCATCTCTCAGAGCCACCGGGAAACAGAGGCCTCATCCAGGGTCACACAGGCCTGAGGGAGTGCAACTAGACTGTTGTTTCTTCAGGCCCTCCGTGCTGGACATCATCCGGGATACTCTGTGTGTGTCTTCCTCAGTCTGGTGTCCGTTCAGACCTTTCCGTAGTTTTCACAGGCTTGTTGTGTTGGTGTTCATTGCCTGTTTGGAGACACATCCTTGAGAAGCTTTGTGTTTCCACTCATTCGTCTCGCGATGTATGACCTGTCTTTTGCTTTTGTAATGAGGTCTTTCCCACAGTAGATATCTTTGATTTTGCAAAGTCCACTGTATTCTCTGGGTTGTTTTGTGGACTGCCTTTTAGTTTTGTGTGTGAAGACTCAAAGCACGTGTCCGGTTTCTGCTCATTGTTCTTCTAGATTTGTGACAAGTTTTCATGGAAACTTTGTCTAGGGATAACTGGAAGTGAACTCGGTGTAAGGTGTCAAGTCTCCATCTCCATTCATGTCATGCCCTGCAGTTTCCAATTCCCTGTTCCAGAGTGGTTTTGGAGACCTTGTGGGAAGTTTGGTTGCATCGGAGTTTGCATTTCCACCTTGAGTAGATTCCCACTGTTCTGCCCTCAGGGACACTGTCAAGGGGGAGTGAGGAGCAGCCTGCACTTCCAGCAGTGACCACACGGTGGGGCGAGTGCTGCTCTCCCCTCTGGGAGCCGCAGGCCACAGGCCTCCCAGTGAGGAGCCAGCTCTGTGCTCAGCTGAAAGGAGTTAGTCTCTCAGGAGCCTCTGAGCCCTTGCCTTTGGATCACCCAGGGTGGGCATTTACTGTGACAGAAAAAAATTGCCCTGAATTCCATGGACGGAAGAGCCTGGCTGTGCAGAGTTCGTGAGTTGCCGTGAATCAGACACAACTGAGGACACAAAAATTCAATAGACTAAAACACTTTTGGGGGGTGGGGGGAGTGAAAATGGGTGATGTGGGTTTTTTTGTCTTATATAATAGCCAAGGGAAATCTAGTTTAAACCTAAATTCACATAGATGGGTAAGGTATAGCTCTCCGTCACCCTATTAAACAAAAAAACGACTTAAATTTTCTGAAAGTTTATTTAGTAGCTTCCTTGAGCAGTTCATTGTGAAGCTTATTTTTTTATTTTTTCTGTGACATTGGCCTCATTAAAAAGTACGGTTTGCCTTTACTGGATAATTTTGTTCATTGGTTTGTTAGGGAATCTTGGTAAAATTTGAGTTTCCTGGGGAGCATGGTCACATGACCTGGCCCTGGCCAATCGGTGCGTTCCACCTCCCTGGCCACTGTGATTGGCTCCGGACTGGGGCAGTGCCCAATCGGGGCCCAGGGCCGGGCCTCACGTTGGAAGCCAGGGGAAGACGAGCTCTCGTCCTGCTCGGGTAGGGGAAGGGGTGGGGCCGGGGAGGTCAGGCTCCAGCAGTGGGAGGGGCTTGAGGTCCGCCTGCGGCAGTTGGTGACCTTCCTGCTCCCCTCAGGGCAGAGCCGCCGGCCTGAGAATGAGGGCGCTGCTGAGCCCAGGGCTGGGATGGCCCGTTGCTGCTGTGGTCCCAGAGCTCCACCCGAGACCTGAGGGAGGCCGTCTGCCCGTGAGTCCTCTCCCGCTTGTCTGTCAGCTTGTTTGAACCATGCTGGGTTTTCTGCCCAGCCGGCTAAGGGGAGTCCCTGGAAATGCAAGGGTGTGGGTTTTGGCAGACTTCAGGGAAGACATGCCAGATGAGCCTGGGAGACTCCAGCTTAATCTGGATTCAGGAGATATCTCTTCGGGCCAGCTAGTAACTGTAGGATAAGCCTAATGAGTCTTCACAGGATGAAGAGAGTAACGTGCCAAGGTAGCAATCGATGTCCTCATTCGAGAGGATGAAGCTGGTGCTCAGAGAAGGGGGGAACTTGGCCACAGCAAGGAGGTGTGCACCCAGACGGAACCCCCAGATCCGGCCATTTGAGCTCAGGGAGGCCACTGGTGTGGCTTGTCCCTGTGGCAGGGGCCGAGGCACGCGGCCCACCCTGATTCCTGCGGGGGCCTGACTTGGGAAGTGCCATCTGGTAGCTGTGAGACTCACCAAACCAAATTGCACTGGAGAGAGGAAGGACACCTTCCTTCATCCACCCCCCACCCCCGCCGGATTCCCACATACCCTGACCCCTTTCTCTGGATTTCGGAGCCATTTCCAGAGTCCCGCTCATATGACCTCATTCGAAGTGCACTGTGGACGAGCTGCCATCTGCAGCTGCTACCGCAGCAGCCAAGGGCTTTAGCTCCCGAGTACCTCCCTTCCTTTGGAACTTGGGGGCCCTCTACTCCCCACTTGCACACCACAGACCTTTGCTGAGGATTGTGGGGACCCTCACTCAGTTTGCAGCACGTTGTAGCCATCCCTGTCCTCTCAATACCTCCCTTGCAACTCAGCTTGTGAGCTCCTTTGGAGCAGCGTGGCCCACCTGGCTGCAACGGCAGAGACACAGCTGACAGTGAAACAACAGCTTCGATCTGACAGCCGGAAAGCGCTGTCAAAAGGGACCTCCCTCTTCACACCGTAGAGGCTGTAGGAGCCGCCAGGGTTTGGGAACCAGTGCTGGGGCCAAAATGACTCCACAGCTGTTTTCCTTCCTGGGGAGGGTTCTGGCTCGAGTGGGAATGGCTCAAGTCTCCTAAGATTCTGAAAGCCCCCTGTGTGCAGATTCACGGTACACAGAGAGGAGAAGGTGGAGTCCTGCCCTGGAGGTGGTCACAGCTCACGGATGAGCCAGGCAGGCAGGCAGGCAGGCAGGCAGGGCATGAGAACACCTGAGCTGCCTTCATGAGTGAATGGTGTGGGGGCAGAGGAAGAGAAGCCGGTCTGCTCCCTCATGTGGTGCCCAGGGCAGGTTTTCCCCAGAGGAAACCCTTACGACGGTGAGGACTCTCACTGCTGTTTCCCAAGGGGTTCCGTCGGTGCGTGTCTTCCCCGGAGCGGTCAGGCCGTCTCTAAAGTACACCGGCCATGGGCATTGCCTCTCCTTGGAACTTCCCATGTGTTTCTCTTTTGTATGGAACAGTGATTTTTCTAGAGGGGTTCTGGGCCACAAGGTTGTTGGGTCATTTGCTAGCCTTCTGTCGTGAAGAACGCTTTCCTGGGCGTTGGGGTGGTTTGTTGTTCCAGCTCCCTTTCTTGGCTTCTTTTGGGAGCTGGTGCAACAAGAGGAGCTCAGCCTCTGCCTTCTGGCTGAGATGTCACCCTTCAAACAGCAATGCCTGCCTGGAGATAATGATGGCATTTGCCAAAAGGGCTTCGTTTGGCACATGATATCTTGAAAGGACGTACACCGTCCTTTCAGCTATCAAAGGCTAGTTCAAATGACATAAAAATGAGAACTCTCCAATGGAGTCTTACAGTAGGTGGAGAGTCCGAAAAAAAACTCCTTCAGTCATTTCACTGAGAGTCATTGATTGGGGACACCAAGAATATAGGAAGGAATGCAGAAAGAAAAGATGAAATTGTGGTCAGGATCGGGGGGAGGGATGAACAGGGCGTGCTTGCCTTGAATCCAGGCTTTGTTGGGGGGTGGGGGCATAAAGATCGAACGGGTCTGAAACTACAAAGTGGTGATGGTAACACAGTATCACCAGAGTTACACAACAGTGTTCCCAAATTGCAACAATGATGAAAAAGTTTACTAATCCCAACTTAACCAACAAAAATACACGAAACCATACAAAAAATAAAACATCACCAGAAAGGTGGAAACAAACCAAATGCAAAGCAGTTCAGGGGAAAGGAACTCCATGTCCCTTGGGGGCAGACCGTGTTGCCGGCGTCCACAGTGAGCAGACAGGGATGGAGGCTGCAGAGCCGACCGCTCCCCTGGACGTGGTGTTTCCGGCAAGGGCTCTGGGTCTCTGTCCAGAGCGGGGGCTCGTTCTTCCTGCAGGGGCGGGTGAGTCATCGTCGGCGTCTGGGTGTTGCGCGGGAGCCAGGGCAGGCTCTCCCTGCCGAGGCGGTGACTCCTCCTCTGCCTCGGGTTCTCCTGCCAAAGCCCGAGCAGGTACAGGTGCACGTGGAGGTGGAGGTTCTGGCTGAGGGGGTGGGACATCAGTGCCTGGGGCTGGGGGTCCTGCAGGCACGGAGATGCGATCTGCCCGGTGTGCTGGCCAGTACCCAGCTGGCCTGGTGTCTCTGCGAGGGCAAGTCTCGGTTCTCCATCTGCCCTCGGTGGATCCCTGGGTCCTGCACCTGGAGCCACCACCTCTGTAGGCACAGGTCTGGGAAGTGGAGCCTGGTTCCAGTTGGAGGCCAGTGCAAGAGCTGGGGGAGAAGCAAAGTTTGCCCACAGGCCAGCCTTGGCATGTGCGTATCCCGGGACAGAAAGCTTCCAAGAGATTCCCAAAGAATACCCAGGGTCGGATGTCTTTTGGGACTGAAGTGTGCAAGATGGGGGTGGGGGTGTGAGGCCAGCGCTTGCTGCAGGCCCAGCAGCATCTTTCGGGGACTCGTCCCTGTGTAGCTCAGCACCCCCTCCCCACACACTCCCGTGCACCAGCCCCAGCGTCCTCACCTCTGTGCTCTGGCGTGCTGGGCTCCAGGTCCTCCTGCTGCCTCAGAGGCCGGGGCTCTCGGGACTCTGGGTCGGAGCCGGGTGTGCTGAGCTCCGTGGCAGCCTCAGACTGGGCCGCCGGGTGTATCCTGGGCGGTGTCTCGGCAGCAGGCCTTCCCCGCCTCCGCTTCGGCCCCGGTGGGGCTGATGCCTCCGTGGGCACGCTCACCTGGAGCCTGCACTGGGCCTCACGGGCGGGGGGGTGGTGCTCCGACCCCTCCCTCCGGGAGGTGGACGGGGTGTCCCCGTCCTCGGCCTCATCACGTGGGAAGCTCTGCAACGACAGTGACCGTCAGCCAGCCGTGCTGGGAGTTTTCCGAGCTGGGCCTGGCCAGTGGAGCCGCTGCTTCTGCCTGCTCGAACTTCTCTTCCCAGAAGGGTCAGAGACGTGTGTCTGCTCAGATCCCCACCCGGGAGGAAAGAGACCCACCTGAGGGTGTGAGGTCAGCCTGGGCGGCCGGCGCTGCCCGCACTCTCCCCATCCCAGCCAGCCTGCTCTCCCCTGGGGTGTGGACACAACTTGTCCGCAGGCTTCTGACCCCACATCCGCCTGGGCTTCCTTGAGGGAGACACACCCCGAGAAACCCGCATCCACACACACAGGCAAAGGACCCGGTGTTTCCGGGTGGCATGGGAGAGGTGGCCTGGCCCGGCCTGGGGCTCCCCGTGTTACCTTTCTGTTTCTCCGGGCAGAGGGCCAGAGGCCTCTCGGGGGTGCCCTGAGCCAACGTCGACAGGGTGCCCACGCACACTGCCTGTGAGCTCTCCTGAGGCCCCGGCCTCTGGGCAGGGGCAAACAGCAGAACATCCTGGCAGCAAGTGATCTGGCTGGAGGCTCCTCTCCGCTCTGGAGGCCTGGATACCCGGGTTGCGGGTTCTGTTGGGTTCTGTTGCCGGCAGGTGACATCATTTCCTGGGGTTCGTGCTGAGGTCCCTTCCCCAAAACTTCCCAAGGGAATCTCTGGGTTTCTGACTGCTCGACCACCCCCCTTAGGCCATGTGCAGGCACAGTGACAGCCACACAGCCCAGCCCACAGCCCTGGGGAGGCCTGGGTGCAGCCAGGGCCTGAGCTCCGAGGGCCCCGCTGCTCTCAGACCAGGCTTCTTCTTCTCATAAGTGGTGTGGCCCTGGACAAGCATATGCCCCTCAGGGTTTCCCCAGTCTCTCCATCTGCAGAGTGGGGGTCATTCTCCCATCTGTTTCCTAGGTCTGTCAGCCTACGAGCAGCTCCATGCCTTTCCACCTGGGGCCGATATCACGTGGAGCTTGTGCGCTGAGACTTCAGAAAGAAAGACTCCATCCAGGGCTGACACAGCACAGAATGGGGCAGAACGAGGCCTGGATGCGCCGTGGTACCCAGGAAAAGGCACTGCCCCTCCTGACTGTTTTGAGACCCCGCATCCAAGTTGGAGGCCCGAAAGGAAGACTCGAAGGTCTCCCTCTCTTATAGAAAAGAGTAGCCAACTTTCTGGTCCTCTGTTTCCATTGAGATTCTGTTCAAGTGTCCCAGCTCGGCTTCTGCGGGTGGCTGAGCTTCTAATGGCTCCCTGCGTTCTTGTCTTTTCCTCTCCAAACCTTCCGTCCTTTTCCCCCTTCTGGGGTGGATGGGCGCTGTCATTGCTTCTACCTTCGAGACAGATTGATGAAAAGTCTGGACCGTCGACTCCTTTCCTCTCTTTGGTTCCGTGTCTCTCTCTGGCTGTGTCCCTCTCTTTTCCTTTCTCGATTCAGACTGTGTCTTCCTCTTTCTCTCTCGTGTGTGGATGGATGGATGCTAGGAATGCACACGTATATGATTAGATGAGGGTTATGTTTTAGGGATGGGTTAGAGGGAGAGAAAGGCTTTAGGTCGGAGTTGGTCATGGGGGAAGGGTCAAGGGTGGTGGTGGTGTTTCTTGGAATCTGAGTGCTGTGCATTCTTCGTCTCTTTCCATATGAACCCCTTCTCAGATACACCACTTGCAAGGAGTCTCTCATGTTCCGTTTCCTATCTTTTGCATTTGTGAATGCTTAGCTTCTCTGTTGTGAAGAGGTTCCATTGGATGGAAACCCATTGGTGTACTTCGTTTCCCTCTTTCCCTTACTTGAAGAGACCCATTTCTACCTCTGCCCAGCAAATGGCAAGGAGACTCTGATGTTAAGGAGCCTTTGACCTACGCTTCTTTCTAGCTATCTCATGACATCAGTCTTTAGGGTGAGGTTTTTCCCCGATATTGAGGTGGTGTGAGATCAAAACCAATAGCGTTCTTCAGATGTAGCTGTCTGGTTTTCCCATGGACATTTATTGAAGAGGCTTTCTTGTTCGCATTTGGATATTCTCCCCTTCTGTGTCAGAGATGAGTTGACCATGGATGCCGGGGTTTGTTTCTGGACCCTCAACTTTATTCCATCGATCTGGATCTGTGTGTGTTGTTGTATTCCCAATAGCATACTGTCCTGCTGCTGCCGCTGTGGCTAAGTCACTTCAGTCGTGTCTGACTCTGCGCGACCCCATGGCCTGCAGCCTACCAGGCTCCTCCGTCCAGGGCATTTTCCAGGCAAGAGTACTGGAGTGGGTCGCCATCACCTTCTCCGATACTCTCCTGAGGATCCTAGTTTGGTCGTCTAATTTCCTTTCACACAACCTTGGATGTCCGTATCGGGGCTTTTTCGTCGGATTGTATTGACAATTTAGGCTCTTTTCTGTTTCCGTAACCCCTTTTGCAATTCTTTGTTCGGTGCGAAAATGCATTGGCATTTTGGGAGGAATAGCATCCAAGCTGTGGATTGCCTTGTGGGGCTGTGACATCATTTTCCCAATAGGAATTCTTTCAAGCCCTGAGCACAGCTTCTCTTTCCAGTGATTGGTGTGGGCTTGATCTTCCTTCTTCCATCTCTCGCCGTTTTGTGAGAACAGGTCCTTCCTTCCCTTCTGGGTTAGATGGACTCGTGGGTATCACTTCAGTGCATGGCATTGTCAGTGGGGGTGATAATTCCCTTCTCATTGGAAGACTTTGCTGTGAGTATTAGAAATGCAAGTGATTTCTCTTCCCCTCCTCCCTGTCCATCTCTCAGAGCCACCGGGAAACAGAGGCCTCATCCAGGGTCACACAGGCCTGAGGGAGTGCAACTAGACTGTTGTTTCTTCAGGCCCTCCGTGCTGGACATCATCCGGGATACTCTGTGTGTGTCTTCCTCAGTCTGGTGTCACTTCAGACCTTTCCCTAGTTTTCACAGGCTTGTTGTGTTGGTGTTCATTGTCTGTTTGGAGACACATCCTTGAGAAGCTTTGTGTTTCCACTCATTCGTCTCGCGATGTATGACCTGTCTTTTGCTTTTGTAATGAGGTCTTTCCCACAGTAGATATCTTTGATTTTGCAAAGTCCACTGTATTCTCTGGGTTGTTTTGTGGACTGCCTTTTAGTTTTGTGTGTGAAGACTCAAAGCACGTGTCCGGTTTCTGCTCATTGTTCTTCTAGATTTGTGACAAGTTTTCATGGAAACTTTGTCTAGGGATAACTGGAAGTGAACTCGGTGTAAGGTGTCAAGTCTCCATCTCCATTCATGTCATGCCCTGCAGTTTCCAATTCCCTGTTCCAGAGTGGTTTTGGAGACCTTGTGGGAAGTTTGGTTGCATCGGAGTTTGCATTTCCACCTTGAGTAGATTCCCACTGTTCTGCCCTCAGGGACACTGTCAAGGGGGAGTGAGGAGCAGCCTGCACTTCCAGCAGTGACCACACGGTGGGGAGAGTGCTGCTCTCCCCTCTGGGAGCCGCAGGCCACAGGCCTCCCAGTGAGGAGCCAGCTCTGTGCTCAGCTGAAAGGAGTTAGTCTCTCAGGAGCCTCTGAGCCCTTGCCTTTGGATCACCCAGGGTGGGCATTTACTGTGACAGAAAAAAATTGCCCTGAATTCCATGGACGGAAGAGCCTGGCTGTGCAGAGTTCGTGAGTTGCCGTGAATCAGACACAACTGAGGACACAAAAATTCAATAGACTAAAACACTTTTGGGGGGTGGGGGGAGTGAAAGGGGGTGATGTGGGTTTTTTTGTCTTATATAATAGCCAAGGGAAATCTAGTTTAAACCTAAATTGACATAGATGGGTAAGGTATAGCTCTCCGTCACCCTATTAAACAAAAAAACGACTTAAATTTTCTGAAAATTTATTTAGTAGCTTCCTTGAGCAGTTCATTGTGAAGCATTTTTTATTTTTTCTGTGACATTGGCCTCATTAAAAAGTACGGTTTGCCTTTACTGGATAATTTTGTTCATTGGTTTGTTAGGGAATCTTGGTAAAATTTGAGTTTCCTGGGGAGCATGGTCACATGACCTGGCCCTGGCCAATCGGTGCGTTCCACCTCCCTGGCCACTGTGATTGGCTCCGGACTGGGGCAGTGCCCAATCGGGGCCCAGGGCCGGGCCTCACGTTGGAAGCCAGGGGAAGACGAGCTCTCGTCCTGCTGGGGTAGGGGAAGGGGTGGGGCCGGGGGAGGTCAGGCTCCAGCAGTGGGAGGGGCTTGAGGTCCGCCTGCAGCAGTTGGTGACCTTCCTGCTCCCCTCAGGGCAGAGCCGCCGGCCTGAGAATGAGGGCGCTGCTGAGCCCAGGGGCTGGGATGGCCCGTTGCTGCTGTGGTCCCAGAGCTCCACCCGAGACCTGAGGGAGGCCGTCTGCCCGTGAGTCCTCTCCCGCTTGTCTGTCAGCTTGTTTGAACCATGCTGGGTTTTCTGCCCAGCTGGCTAAGGGGTGTCCCTGGAAATGCAAGGGTGTGGGTTTTGGCAGACTTCAGGGAAGACATGCCAGATGAGCCTGGGAGACTCCAGCTTAATCTGGATTCAGGAGATATCTCTTCGGGCCAGCTAGTAACTGTAGGATAAGCCTAATGAGTCTTCACAGGATGAAGAGAGTAACGTGCCAAGGTAGCAATCGATGTCCTCATTCGAGAGGATGAAGCTGGTGCTCAGAGAAGGGGGGAACTTGGCCACAGCAAGGAGGTGTGCACCCAGACGGAACCCCCAGATCCGGCCATTTGAGCTCAGGGAGGCCACTGGTGTGGCTTGTCCCTGTGGCAGGGGCCGAGGCACGCGGCCCACCCTGATTCCTGCGGGGGCCTGACTTGGGAAGTGCCATCTGGTAGCTTTGAGACTCACCAAACCAAATTGCACTGGAGAGAGGAAGGACACCTTCCTTCATCCACCCCCCACCCCCGCCGGATTCCCACATACCCTGACCCCTTTCTCTGGATTTCGGAGCCATTTCCAGAGTCCCGCTCATATGACCTCATTCGAAGTGCACTGTGGACGAGCTGCCATCTGCAGCTGCTACCACAGCAGCCAAGGGCTTTAGCTCCCGAGTACCTCCCTTCCTTTGGAACTTGGGGGCCCTCTACTCCCCACTTGCACACCACAGACCTTTGCTGAGGATTGTGGGGACCCTCACTCAGTTTGCAGCACGTTGTAGCCATCCCTGTCCTCTCAATACCTCCCTTGCAACTCAGCTTGTGAGCTCCTTTGGAGCAGCGTGGCCCACCTGGCTGCAACGGCAGAGACACAGCTGACAGTGAAACAACAGCTTCGATCTGACAGCCGGAAAGCGCTGTCAAAAGGGACCTCCCTCTTCACACCGTAGAGGCTGTAGGAGCCGCCAGGGTTTGGGAACCAGTGCTGGGGCCAAAATGACTCCACAGCTGTTTTCCTTCCTGGGGAGGGTTCTGGCTCGAGTGGGAATGGCTCAAGTCTCCTAAGATTCTGAAAGCCCCCTGTGTGCAGATTCACGGTACACAGAGAGGAGAAGGTGGAGTCCTGCCCTGGAGGTGGTCACAGCTCACGGATGAGCCAGGCAGGCAGGCAGGCAGGCAGGGCATGAGAACACCTGAGCTGCCTTCATGAGTGAATGGTGTGGGGGCAGAGGAAGAGAAGCCGGTCTGCTCCCTCATGTGGTGCCCAGGGCAGGTTGTCCCCAGAGGAAACCCTTACGACGGTGAGGACTCTCACTGCTGTTTCCCAAGGGGTTCCGTCGGTGCGTGTCTTCCCCGGAGCGGTCAGGCCGTCTCTAAAGTACACCGGCCATGGGCATTGCCTCTCCTTGGAACTTCCCATGTGTTTCTCTTTTGTATGGAACAGTGATTTTTCTAGAGGGGTTCTGGGCCACAAGGTTGTTGGGTCATTTGCTAGCCTTCTGTCGTGAAGAACGCTTTCCTGGGCGTTGGGGTGGTTTGTTGTTCCAGCTCCCTTTCTTGGCTTCTTTTGGGAGCTGGTGCAACAAGAGGAGCTCAGCCTCTGCCTTCTGGCTGAGATGTCACCCTTCAAACAGCAATGCCTGCCTGGAGATAATGATGGCATTTGCCAAAAGGGCTTCGTTTGGCACATGATATCTTGAAAGGACGTACACCGTCCTTTCAGCTATCAAAGGCTAGTTCAAATGACATAAAAATGAGAACTCTCCAATGGAGTCTTACAGTAGGTGGAGAGTCCGAAAAAAAACTCCTTCAGTCATTTCACTGAGAGTCATTGATTGGGGACACCAAGAATATAGGAAGGAATGCAGAAAGAAAAGATGAAATTGTGGTCAGGATCGGGGGGAGGGATGAACAGGGCGTGCTTGCCTTGAATCCAGGCTTTGTTGGGGGGTGGGGGCATAAAGATCGAACGGGTCTGAAACTACAAAGTGGTGATGGTAACACAGTATCACCAGAGTTACACAACAGTGTTCCCAAATGCAACAATGATGAAAAAGTTTACTAATCCCAACTTAACCAACAAAAATACACGAAACCATACAAAAAATAAAACATCACCAGAAAGGTGGAAACAAACCAAATGCAAAGCAGTTCAGGGGAAAGGAACTCCATGTCCCCTGGGGGCAGACCGTGTTGCCGGCGTCCACGGTGAGCAGACAGGGATGGAGGCTGCAGAGCCGACCGCTCCCCTGGACGTGGTGTTTCCGGCAAGGGCTCTGGGTCTCTGTCCAGAGCGGGGGCTCGTTCTTCCTGCAGGGGCGGGTGAGTCATCGTCGGCGTCTGGGTGTTGCGCGGGAGCCAGGGCAGGCTCTCCCTGCCGAGGCGGTGACTCCTCCTCTGCCTCGGGTTCTCCTGCCAAAGCCCGAGCAGGTACAGGTGCACGTGGAGGTGGAGGTTCTGGCTGAGGGGGTGGGACATCAGTGCCTGGGGCTGGGGGTCCTGCAGGCACGGAGATGCGATCTGCCCGGTGTGCTGGCCAGTACCCAGCTGGCCTGGTGTCTCTGCGAGGGCAAGTCTCGGTTCTCCATCTGCCCTCGGTGGATCCCTGGGTCCTGCACCTGGAGCCACCACCTCTGTAGGCACAGGTCTGGGAAGTGGAGCCTGGTTCCAGTTGGAGGCCAGTGCTAGAGCTGGGGGAGAAGCAAAGTTTGCCCACAGGCCAGCCTTGGCATGTGCGTATCCCGGGACAGAAAGCTTCCAAGAGATTCCCAAAGAATACCCAGGGTCGGATGTCTTTTGGGACTGAAGTGTGCAAGATGGGGGTGGGGGTGTGAGGCCAGCGCTTGCTGCAGGCCCAGCAGCATCTTTCGGGGACTCGTCCCTGTGTAGCTCAGCACCCCCTCCCCACACACTCCCGTGCACCAGCCCCAGCGTCCTCACCTCTGTGCTCTGGCGTGCTGGGCTCCAGGTCCTCCTGCTGCCTCAGAGGCCGGGGCTCTCGGGACTCTGGGTCGGAGCCGGGTGTGCTGAGCTCCGTGGCAGCCTCAGACTGGGCCGCCGGGTGTATCCTGGGCGGTGTCTCGGCAGCAGGCCTTCCCCGCCTCCGCTTCGCCCCCGGTGGGGCTGATGCCTCCGTGGGCACGCTCACCTGGAGCCTGCACTGGGCCTCACGGGCGGGGGGGTGGTGCTCCGACCCCTCCCTCCGGGAGGTGGACGGGGTGTCCCCGTCCTCGGCCTCATCACGTCGGAAGCTCTGCAACGACAGTGACCGTCAGCCAGCCGTGCTGGGAGTTTTCCGAGCTGGGCCTGGCCAGTGGAGCCGCTGCTTCTGCCTGCATGAACTTCTCTTCCCAGAAGGGTCAGAGACGTGTGTCTGCTCAGATCCCCACCCGGGAGGAAAGAGACCCACCTGAGGGTGTGAGGTCAGCCTGGGTGGCCGGCGCTGCCCGCACTCTCCCCATCCCAGCCAGCCTGCTCTCCCCTGGGGTGTGGACACAACTTGTCCGCAGGCTTCTGACCCCACATCCGCCTGGGCTTCCTTGAGGGAGACACACCCCGAGAAACCCGCATCCACACACACAGGCAAAGGACCCGGTGTTTCCGGGTGGCATGGGAGAGGTGGCCTGGCCCGGCCTGGGGCTCCCCGTGTTACCTTTCTGTTTCTCCGGGCAGAGGGCCAGAGGCCTCTCGGGGGTGCCCTGAGCCAACGTCGACAGGGTGCCCACGCACACTGCCTGTGAGCTCTCCTGAGGCCCCGGCCTCTGGGCAGGGGCAAACAGCAGAACATCCTGGCAGCAAGTGATCTGGCTGGAGGCTCCTCTCCGCTCTGGAGGCCTGGATACCCGGGTTGCGGGTTCTGTTGGGTTCTGTTGCCGGCAGGTGACATCATTTCCTGGGGTTCGTGCTGAGGTCCCTTCCCCAAAACTTCCCAAGGGAATCTCTGGGTTTCTGACTGCTCGACCACCCCCCTTAGGCCATGTGCAGGCACAGTGACAGCCACACAGCCCAGCCCACAGCCCTGGGGAGGCCTGGGTGCAGCCAGGGCCTGAGCTCCGAGGGCCCCGCTGCTCTCAGACCAGGCTTCTTCTTCTCATAAGTGGTGTGGCCCTGGACAAGCATATGCCCCTCAGGGTTTCCCCAGTCTCTCCATCTGCAGAGTGGGGGTCATTCTCCCATCTGTTTCCTAGGTCTGTCAGCCTACGAGCAGCTCCATGCCTTTCCACCTGGGGCCGATATCACGTGGAGCTTGTGCGCTGAGACTTCAGAAAGAAAGACTCCATCCAGGGCTGACACAGCACAGAATGGGGCAGAACCAGGCCTGGATGCGCCGTGGTACCCAGGAAAAGGCACTGCCCCTCCTGACTGTTTTGAGACCCCACATCCAAGTTGGAGGCCCGAAAGGAAGACTCGAAGGTCTCCCTCTCTTATAGAAAAGAGTAGCCAACTTTCTGGTCCTCTGTTTCCATTGAGATTCTGTTCAAGTGTCCCAGCTCGGCTTCTGCGGGTGGCTGAGCTTCTAATGGCTCCCTGCGTTCTTGTCTTTTCCTCTCCAAACCTTCCGTCCTTTTCCCCCTTCTGGGGTGGATGGGCGCTGTCATTGTTTCTACCTTCGAGACAGATTGATGAAAAGTCTGGACCGTCGACTCCTTTCCTCTCTTTGGTTCCGTGTCTCTCTCTGGCTGTGTCCCTCTCTTTTCCTTTCTCGATTCAGACTGTGTCTTCCTCTTTCTCTCTCGTGTGTGGATGGATGGATGCTAGGAATGCACATGTATATGATTAGATGAGGGTTATGTTTTAGGGATGGGTTAGAGGGAGAGAAAGGCTTTAGGTCGGAGTTGGTCATGGGGGAAGGGTCAAGGGTGGTGGTGGTGTTTCTTGGAATCTGAGTGCTGTGCATTCTTCGTCTCTTTCCATATGAACCCCTTCTCAGATACACCACTTGCAAGGAGTCTCTCATGTTCCGTTTCCTATCTTTTGCATTTGTGAATGCTTAGCTTCTCTGTTGTGAAGAGGTTCCATTGGATGGAAACCCATTGGTGTACTTCGTTTCCCTCTTTCCCTTACTTGAAGAGACCCATTTCTACCTCCGCCCAGCAAATGGCAAGGAGACTCTGATGTTAAGGAGCCTTTGACCTACGCTTCTTTCTAGCTATCTCATGACATCAGTCTTTAGGGTGAGGATTTTCCCCGATATTGAGGTGGTGTGAGATCAAAACCAATAGCGTTCTTCAGATGTAGCTGTCTGGTTTTCCCATGGACATTTATTGAAGAGGCTTTCTTGTTCGCATTTGGATATTCTCCCCTTCTGTGTCAGAGATGAGTTGACCATGGATGCCGGGGTTTGTTTCTGGACCCTCAACTTTATTCCATCGATCTGGATCTGTGTGTGTTGTTGTATTCCCAATAGCATACTGTCCTGCTGCTGCCGCTGCGGCTAAGTCACTTCAGTCGTGTCTGACTCTGCGTGACCCCATGGCCTGCAGCCTACCAGGCTCCTCCGTCCAGGGCATTTTCCAGGCAAGAGTACTGGAGTGGGTCGCCATCGCCTTCTCCGATACTCTCCTGAGGATCCTAGTTTGGTCGTCTAATTTCCTTTCACACAACCTTGGATGTCCGTATCGGGGCTTTTTCGTCGGATTGTATTGACAATTTAGGCTCTTTTCTGTTTCCGTAACCCCTTTTGCAATTCTTTGTTCGGTGCGAAAATGCATTGGCATTTTGGGAGGAATAGCATCCAAGCTGTGGATTGCCTTGTGGG
This sequence comes from Giraffa tippelskirchi, assembly GCF_054371585.1. Lineage (NCBI taxonomy): Eukaryota > Metazoa > Chordata > Mammalia > Artiodactyla > Giraffidae > Giraffa > Giraffa tippelskirchi. Next base: position 70,455,809 of record NC_137286.1, read on the forward strand.
GCTGTGACATCATTTTCCCAATAGGAATTCTTTCAAGCCCTGAGCACAGCTTCTCTTTCCAGTGATTGGTGTGGGCTTGATCTTCCTTCTTCCATCTCTCGCCGTTTTGTGAGAACAGGTCCTTCCTTCCCTTCTGGGTTAGATGGACTCGTGGGTATCACTTCAGTGCATGGCATTGTCAGTGGGGGTGATAATTCCCTTCTCATTGGAAGACTTTGCTGTGAGTATTAGAAATGCAAGTGATTTCTCTTCCCCTCCTCCCTGTCCATCTCTCAGAGCCACCGGGAAACAGAGGCCTCATCCAGGGTCACACAGGCCTGAGGGAGTGCAACTAGACTGTTGTTTCTTCAGGCCCTCCGTGCTGGACATCATCCGGGATACTCTGTGTGTGTCTTCCTCAGTCTGGTGTCCGTTCAGACCTTTCCGTAGTTTTCACAGGCTTGTTGTGTTGGTGTTCATTGCCTGTTTGGAGACACATCCTTGAGAAGCTTTGTGTTTCCACTCATTCGTCTCGCGATGTATGACCTGTCTTTTGCTTTTGTAATGAGGTCTTTCCCACAGTAGATATCTTTGATTTTGCAAAGTCCACTGTATTCTCTGGGTTGTTTTGTGGACTGCCTTTTAGTTTTGTGTGTGAAGACTCAAAGCACGTGTCCGGTTTCTGCTCATTGTTCTTCTAGATTTGTGACAAGTTTTCATGGAAACTTTGTCTAGGGATAACTGGAAGTGAACTCGGTGTAAGGTGTCAAGTCTCCATCTCCATTCATGTCATGCCCTGCAGTTTCCAATTCCCTGTTCCAGAGTGGTTTTGGAGACCTTGTGGGAAGTTTGGTTGCATCGGAGTTTGCATTTCCACCTTGAGTAGATTCCCACTGTTCTGCCCTCAGGGACACTGTCAAGGGGGAGTGAGGAGCAGCCTGCACTTCCAGCAGTGACCACACGGTGGGGCGAGTGCTGCTCTCCCCTCTGGGAGCCGCAGGCCACAGGCCTCCCAGTGAGGAGCCAGCTCTGTGCTCAGCTGAAAGGAGTTAGTCTCTCAGGAGCCTCTGAGCCCTTGCCTTTGGATCACCCAGGGTGGGCATTTACTGTGACAGAAAAAAATTGCCCTGAATTCCATGGACGGAAGAGCCTGGCTGTGCAGAGTTCGTGAGTTGCCGTGAATCAGACACAACTGAGGACACAAAAATTCAATAGACTAAAACACTTTTGGGGGGTGGGGGGAGTGAAAATGGGTGATGTGGGTTTTTTTGTCTTATATAATAGCCAAGGGAAATCTAGTTTAAACCTAAATTCACATAGATGGGTAAGGTATAGCTCTCCGTCACCCTATTAAACAAAAAAACGACTTAAATTTTCTGAAAGTTTATTTAGTAGCTTCCTTGAGCAGTTCATTGTGAAGCTTATTTTTTTTTTTTTCTGTGACATTGGCCTCATTAAAAAGTACGGTTTGCCTTTACTGGATAATTTTGTTCATTGGTTTGTTAGGGAATCTTGGTAAAATTTGAGTTTCCTGGGGAGCATGGTCACATGACCTGGCCCTGGCCAATCGGTGCGTTCCACCTCCCTGGCCACTGTGATTGGCTCCGGACTGGGGCAGTGCCCAATCGGGGCCCAGGGCCGGGCCTCACGTTGGAAGCCAGGGGAAGACGAGCTCTCGTCCTGCTCGGGTAGGGGAAGGGGTGGGGCCGGGGAGGTCAGGCTCCAGCAGTGGGAGGGGCTTGAGGTCCGCCTGCGGCAGTTGGTGACCTTCCTGCTCCCCTCAGGGCAGAGCCGCCGGCCTGAGAATGAGGGCGCTGCTGAGCCCAGGGCTGGGATGGCCCGTTGCTGCTGTGGTCCCAGAGCTCCACCCGAGACCTGAGGGAGGCCGTCTGCCCGTGAGTCCTCTCCCGCTTGTCTGTCAGCTTGTTTGAACCATGCTGGGTTTTCTGCCCAGCCGGCTAAGGGGAGTCCCTGGAAATGCAAGGGTGTGGGTTTTGGCAGACTTCAGGGAAGACATGCCAGATGAGCCTGGGAGACTCCAGCTTAATCTGGATTCAGGAGATATCTCTTCGGGCCAGCTAGTAACTGTAGGATAAGCCTAATGAGTCTTCACAGGATGAAGAGAGTAACGTGCCAAGGTAGCAATCGATGTCCTCATTCGAGAGGATGAAGCTGGTGCTCAGAGAAGGGGGGAACTTGGCCACAGCAAGGAGGTGTGCACCCAGACGGAACCCCCAGATCCGGCCATTTGAGCTCAGGGAGGCCACTGGTGTGGCTTGTCCCTGTGGCAGGGGCCGAGGCACGCGGCCCACCCTGATTCCTGCGGGGGCCTGACTTGGGAAGTGCCATCTGGTAGCTGTGAGACTCACCAAACCAAATTGCACTGGAGAGAGGAAGGACACCTTCCTTCATCCACCCCCCACCCCCGCCGGATTCCCACATACCCTGACCCCTTTCTCTGGATTTCGGAGCCATTTCCAGAGTCCCGCTCATATGACCTCATTCGAAGTGCACTGTGGACGAGCTGCCATCTGCAGCTGCTACCGCAGCAGCCAAGGGCTTTAGCTCCCGAGTACCTCCCTTCCTTTGGAACTTGGGGGCCCTCTACTCCCCACTTGCACACCACAGACCTTTGCTGAGGATTGTGGGGACCCTCACTCAGTTTGCAGCACGTTGTAGCCATCCCTGTCCTCTCAATACCTCCCTTGCAACTCAGCTTGTGAGCTCCTTTGGAGCAGCGTGGCCCACCTGGCTGCAACGGCAGAGACACAGCTGACAGTGAAACAACAGCTTCGATCTGACAGCCGGAAAGCGCTGTCAAAAGGGACCTCCCTCTTCACACCGTAGAGGCTGTAGGAGCCGCCAGGGTTTGGGAACCAGTGCTGGGGCCAAAATGACTCCACAGCTGTTTTCCTTCCTGGGGAGGGTTCTGGCTCGAGTGGGAATGGCTCAAGTCTCCTAAGATTCTGAAAGCCCCCTGTGTGCAGATTCACGGTACACAGAGAGGAGAAGGTGGAGTCCTGCCCTGGAGGTGGTCACAGCTCACGGATGAGCCAGGCAGGCAGGCAGGCAGGCAGGCAGGGCATGAGAACACCTGAGCTGCCTTCATGAGTGAATGGTGTGGGGGCAGAGGAAGAGAAGCCGGTCTGCTCCCTCATGTGGTGCCCAGGGCAGGTTGTCCCCAGAGGAAACCCTTACGACGGTGAGGACTCTCACTGCTGTTTCCCAAGGGGTTCCGTCGGTGCGTGTCTTCCCCGGAGCGGTCAGGCCGTCTCTAAAGTACACCGGCCATGGGCATTGCCTCTCCTTGGAACTTCCCATGTGTTTCTCTTTTGTATGGAACAGTGATTTTTCTAGAGGGGTTCTGGGCCACAAGGTTGTTGGGTCATTTGCTAGCCTTCTGTCGTGAAGAACGCTTTCCTGGGCGTTGGGGTGGTTTGTTGTTCCAGCTCCCTTTCTTGGCTTCTTTTGGGAGCTGGTGCAACAAGAGGAGCTCAGCCTCTGCCTTCTGGCTGAGATGTCACCCTTCAAACAGCAATGCCTGCCTGGAGATAATGATGGCATTTGCCAAAAGGGCTTCGTTTGGCACATGATATCTTGAAAGGACGTACACCGTCCTTTCAGCTATCAAAGGCTAGTTCAAATGACATAAAAATGAGAACTCTCCAATGGAGTCTTACAGTAGGTGGAGAGTCCGAAAAAAAACTCCTTCAGTCATTTCACTGAGAGTCATTGATTGGGGACACCAAGAATATAGGAAGGAATGCAGAAAGAAAAGATGAAATTGTGGTCAGGATCGGGGGGAGGGATGAACAGGGCGTGCTTGCCTTGAATCCAGGCTTTGTTGGGGGGTGGGGGCATAAAGATCGAACGGGTCTGAAACTACAAAGTGGTGATGGTAACACAGTATCACCAGAGTTACACAACAGTGTTCCCAAATTGCAACAATGATGAAAAAGTTTACTAATCCCAACTTAACCAACAAAAATACACGAAACCATACAAAAAATAAAACATCACCAGAAAGGTGGAAACAAACCAAATGCAAAGCAGTTCAGGGGAAAGGAACTCCATGTCCCTTGGGGGCAGACCGTGTTGCCGGCGTCCACAGTGAGCAGACAGGGATGGAGGCTGCAGAGCCGACCGCTCCCCTGGACGTGGTGTTTCCGGCAAGGGCTCTGGGTCTCTGTCCAGAGCGGGGGCTCGTTCTTCCTGCAGGGGCGGGTGAGTCATCGTCGGCGTCTGGGTGTTGCGCGGGAGCCAGGGCAGGCTCTCCCTGCCGAGGCGGTGACTCCTCCTCTGCCTCGGGTTCTCCTGCCAAAGCCCGAGCAGGTACAGGTGCACGTGGAGGTGGAGGTTCTGGCTGAGGGGGTGGGACATCAGTGCCTGGGGCTGGGGGTCCTGCAGGCACGGAGATGCGATCTGCCCGGTGTGCTGGCCAGTACCCAGCTGGCCTGGTGTCTCTGCGAGGGCAAGTCTCGGTTCTCCATCTGCCCTCGGTGGATCCCTGGGTCCTGCACCTGGAGCCACCACCTCTGTAGGCACAGGTCTGGGAAGTGGAGCCTGGTTCCAGTTGGAGGCCAGTGCAAGAGCTGGGGGAGAAGCAAAGTTTGCCCACAGGCCAGCCTTGGCATGTGCGTATCCCGGGACAGAAAGCTTCCAAGAGATTCCCAAAGAATACCCAGGGTCGGATGTCTTTTGGGACTGAAGTGTGCAAGATGGGGGTGGGGGTGTGAGGCCAGCGCTTGCTGCAGGCCCAGCAGCATCTTTCGGGGACTCGTCCCTGTGTAGCTCAGCACCCCCTCCCCACACACTCCCGTGCACCAGCCCCAGCGTCCTCACCTCTGTGCTCTGGCGTGCTGGGCTCCAGGTCCTCCTGCTGCCTCAGAGGCCGGGGCTCTCGGGACTCTGGGTCGGAGCCGGGTGTGCTGAGCTCCGTGGCAGCCTCAGACTGGGCCGCCGGGTGTATCCTGGGCGGTGTCTCGGCAGCAGGCCTTCCCCGCCTCCGCTTCGGCCCCGGTGGGGCTGATGCCTCCGTGGGCACGCTCACCTGGAGCCTGCACTGGGCCTCACGGGCGGGGGGGTGGTGCTCCGACCCCTCCCTCCGGGAGGTGGACGGGGTGTCCCCGTCCTCGGCCTCATCACGTGGGAAGCTCTGCAACGACAGTGACCGTCAGCCAGCCGTGCTGGGAGTTTTCCGAGCTGGGCCTGGCCAGTGGAGCCGCTGCTTCTGCCTGCTCGAACTTCTCTTCCCAGAAGGGTCAGAGACGTGTGTCTGCTCAGATCCCCACCCGGGAGGAAAGAGACCCACCTGAGGGTGTGAGGTCAGCCTGGGCGGCCGGCGCTGCCCGCACTCTCCCCATCCCAGCCAGCCTGCTCTCCCCTGGGGTGTGGACACAACTTGTCCGCAGGCTTCTGACCCCACATCCGCCTGGGCTTCCTTGAGGGAGACACACCCCGAGAAACCCGCATCCACACACACAGGCAAAGGACCCGGTGTTTCCGGGTGGCATGGGAGAGGTGGCCTGGCCCGGCCTGGGGCTCCCCGTGTTACCTTTCTGTTTCTCCGGGCAGAGGGCCAGAGGCCTCTCGGGGGTGCCCTGAGCCAACGTCGACAGGGTGCCCACGCACACTGCCTGTGAGCTCTCCTGAGGCCCCGGCCTCTGGGCAGGGGCAAACAGCAGAACATCCTGGCAGCAAGTGATCTGGCTGGAGGCTCCTCTCCGCTCTGGAGGCCTGGATACCCGGGTTGCGGGTTCTGTTGGGTTCTGTTGCCGGCAGGTGACATCATTTCCTGGGGTTCGTGCTGAGGTCCCTTCCCCAAAACTTCCCAAGGGAATCTCTGGGTTTCTGACTGCTCGACCACCCCCCTTAGGCCATGTGCAGGCACAGTGACAGCCACACAGCCCAGCCCACAGCCCTGGGGAGGCCTGGGTGCAGCCAGGGCCTGAGCTCCGAGGGCCCCGCTGCTCTCAGACCAGGCTTCTTCTTCTCATAAGTGGTGTGGCCCTGGACAAGCATATGCCCCTCAGGGTTTCCCCAGTCTCTCCATCTGCAGAGTGGGGGTCATTCTCCCATCTGTTTCCTAGGTCTGTCAGCCTACGAGCAGCTCCATGCCTTTCCACCTGGGGCCGATATCACGTGGAGCTTGTGCGCTGAGACTTCAGAAAGAAAGACTCCATCCAGGGCTGACACAGCACAGAATGGGGCAGAACGAGGCCTGGATGCGCCGTGGTACCCAGGAAAAGGCACTGCCCCTCCTGACTGTTTTGAGACCCCGCATCCAAGTTGGAGGCCCGAAAGGAAGACTCAAAGGTCTCCCTCTCTTATAGAAAAGAGTAGCCAACTTTCTGGTCCTCTGTTTCCATTGAGATTCTGTTCAAGTGTCCCAGCTCGGCTTCTGCGGGTGGCTGAGCTTCTAATGGCTCCCTGCGTTCTTGTCTTTTCCTCTCCAAACCTTCCGTCCTTTTCCCCCTTCTGGGGTGGATGGGCGCTGTCATTGCTTCTACCTTCGAGACAGATTGATGAAAAGTCTGGACCGTCGACTCCTTTCCTCTCTTTGGTTCCGTGTCTCTCTCTGGCTGTGTCCCTCTCTTTTCCTTTCTCGATTCAGACTGTGTCTTCCTCTTTCTCTCTCGTGTGTGGATGGATGGATGCTAGGAATGCACACGTATATGATTAGATGAGGGTTATGTTTTAGGGATGGGTTAGAGGGAGAGAAAGGCTTTAGGTCGGAGTTGGTCATGGGGGAAGGGTCAAGGGTGGTGGTGGTGTTTCTTGGAATCTGAGTGCTGTGCATTCTTCGTCTCTTTCCATATGAACCCCTTCTCAGATACACCACTTGCAAGGAGTCTCTCATGTTCCGTTTCCTATCTTTTGCATTTGTGAATGCTTAGCTTCTCTGTTGTGAAGAGGTTCCATTGGATGGAAACCCATTGGTGTACTTCGTTTCCCTCTTTCCCTTACTTGAAGAGACCCATTTCTACCTCTGCCCAGCAAATGGCAAGGAGACTCTGATGTTAAGGAGCCTTTGACCTACGCTTCTTTCTAGCTATCTCATGACATCAGTCTTTAGGGTGAGGTTTTTCCCCGATATTGAGGTGGTGTGAGATCAAAACCAATAGCGTTCTTCAGATGTAGCTGTCTGGTTTTCCCATGGACATTTATTGAAGAGGCTTTCTTGTTCGCATTTGGATATTCTCCCCTTCTGTGTCAGAGATGAGTTGACCATGGATGCCGGGGTTTGTTTCTGGACCCTCAACTTTATTCCATCGATCTGGATCTGTGTGTGTTGTTGTATTCCCAATAGCATACTGTCCTGCTGCTGCCGCTGTGGCTAAGTCACTTCAGTCGTGTCTGACTCTGCGCGACCCCATGGCCTGCAGCCTACCAGGCTCCTCCGTCCAGGGCATTTTCCAGGCAAGAGTACTGGAGTGGGTCGCCATCACCTTCTCCGATACTCTCCTGAGGATCCTAGTTTGGTCGTCTAATTTCCTTTCACACAACCTTGGATGTCCGTATCGGGGCTTTTTCGTCGGATTGTATTGACAATTTAGGCTCTTTTCTGTTTCCGTAACCCCTTTTGCAATTCTTTGTTCGGTGCGAAAATGCATTGGCATTTTGGGAGGAATAGCATCCAAGCTGTGGATTGCCTTGTGGGGCTGTGACATCATTTTCCCAATAGGAATTCTTTCAAGCCCTGAGCACAGCTTCTCTTTCCAGTGATTGGTGTGGGCTTGATCTTCCTTCTTCCATCTCTCGCCGTTTTGTGAGAACAGGTCCTTCCTTCCCTTCTGGGTTAGATGGACTCGTGGGTATCACTTCAGTGCATGGCATTGTCAGTGGGGGTGATAATTCCCTTCTCATTGGAAGACTTTGCTGTGAGTATTAGAAATGCAAGTGATTTCTCTTCCCCTCCTCCCTGTCCATCTCTCAGAGCCACCGGGAAACAGAGGCCTCATCCAGGGTCACACAGGCCTGAGGGAGTGCAACTAGACTGTTGTTTCTTCAGGCCCTCCGTGCTGGACATCATCCGGGATACTCTGTGTGTGTCTTCCTCAGTCTGGTGTCACTTCAGACCTTTCCCTAGTTTTCACAGGCTTGTTGTGTTGGTGTTCATTGTCTGTTTGGAGACACATCCTTGAGAAGCTTTGTGTTTCCACTCATTCGTCTCGCGATGTATGACCTGTCTTTTGCTTTTGTAATGAGGTCTTTCCCACAGTAGATATCTTTGATTTTGCAAAGTCCACTGTATTCTCTGGGTTGTTTTGTGGACTGCCTTTTAGTTTTGTGTGTGAAGACTCAAAGCACGTGTCCGGTTTCTGCTCATTGTTCTTCTAGATTTGTGACAAGTTTTCATGGAAACTTTGTCTAGGGATAACTGGAAGTGAACTCGGTGTAAGGTGTCAAGTCTCCATCTCCATTCATGTCATGCCCTGCAGTTTCCAATTCCCTGTTCCAGAGTGGTTTTGGAGACCTTGTGGGAAGTTTGGTTGCATCGGAGTTTGCATTTCCACCTTGAGTAGATTCCCACTGTTCTGCCCTCAGGGACACTGTCAAGGGGGAGTGAGGAGCAGCCTGCACTTCCAGCAGTGACCACACGGTGGGGAGAGTGCTGCTCTCCCCTCTGGGAGCCGCAGGCCACAGGCCTCCCAGTGAGGAGCCAGCTCTGTGCTCAGCTGAAAGGAGTTAGTCTCTCAGGAGCCTCTGAGCCCTTGCCTTTGGATCACCCAGGGTGGGCATTTACTGTGACAGAAAAAAATTGCCCTGAATTCCATGGACGGAAGAGCCTGGCTGTGCAGAGTTCGTGAGTTGCCGTGAATCAGACACAACTGAGGACACAAAAATTCAATAGACTAAAACACTTTTGGGGGGTGGGGGGAGTGAAAGGGGGTGATGTGGGTTTTTTTGTCTTATATAATAGCCAAGGGAAATCTAGTTTAAACCTAAATTGACATAGATGGGTAAGGTATAGCTCTCCGTCACCCTATTAAACAAAAAAACGACTTAAATTTTCTGAAAATTTATTTAGTAGCTTCCTTGAGCAGTTCATTGTGAAGCATTTTTTATTTTTTCTGTGACATTGGCCTCATTAAAAAGTACGGTTTGCCTTTACTGGATAATTTTGTTCATTGGTTTGTTAGGGAATCTTGGTAAAATTTGAGTTTCCTGGGGAGCATGGTCACATGACCTGGCCCTGGCCAATCGGTGCGTTCCACCTCCCTGGCCACTGTGATTGGCTCCGGACTGGGGCAGTGCCCAATCGGGGCCCAGGGCCGGGCCTCACGTTGGAAGCCAGGGGAAGACGAGCTCTCGTCCTGCTGGGGTAGGGGAAGGGGTGGGGCCGGGGGAGGTCAGGCTCCAGCAGTGGGAGGGGCTTGAGGTCCGCCTGCAGCAGTTGGTGACCTTCCTGCTCCCCTCAGGGCAGAGCCGCCGGCCTGAGAATGAGGGCGCTGCTGAGCCCAGGGGCTGGGATGGCCCGTTGCTGCTGTGGTCCCAGAGCTCCACCCGAGACCTGAGGGAGGCCGTCTGCCCGTGAGTCCTCTCCCGCTTGTCTGTCAGCTTGTTTGAACCATGCTGGGTTTTCTGCCCAGCCGGCTAAGGGGAGTCCCTGGAAATGCAAGGGTGTGGGTTTTGGCAGACTTCAGGGAAGACATGCCAGATGAGCCTGGGAGACTCCAGCTTAATCTGGATTCAGGAGATATCTCTTCGGGCCAGCTAGTAACTGTAGGATAAGCCTAATGAGTCTTCACAGGATGAAGAGAGTAACGTGCCAAGGTAGCAATCGATGTCCTCATTCGAGAGGATGAAGCTGGTGCTCAGAGAAGGGGGGAACTTGGCCACAGCAAGGAGGTGTGCACCCAGACGGAACCCCCAGATCCGGCCATTTGAGCTCAGGGAGGCCACTGGTGTGGCTTGTCCCTGTGGCAGGGGCCGAGGCACGCGGCCCACCCTGATTCCTGCGGGGGCCTGACTTGGGAAGTGCCATCTGGTAGCTGTGAGACTCACCAAACCAAATTGCACTGGAGAGAGGAAGGACACCTTCCTTCATCCACCCCCCACCCCCGCCGGATTCCCACATACCCTGACCCCTTTCTCTGGATTTCGGAGCCATTTCCAGAGTCCCGCTCATATGACCTCATTCGAAGTGCACTGTGGACGAGCTGCCATCTGCAGCTGCTACCGCAGCAGCCAAGGGCTTTAGCTCCCGAGTACCTCCCTTCCTTTGGAACTTGGGGGCCCTCTACTCCCCACTTGCACACCACAGACCTTTGCTGAGGATTGTGGGGACCCTCACTCAGTTTGCAGCACGTTGTAGCCATCCCTGTCCTCTCAATACCTCCCTTGCAACTCAGCTTGTGAGCTCCTTTGGAGCAGCGTGGCCCACCTGGCTGCAACGGCAGAGACACAGCTGACAGTGAAACAACAGCTTCGATCTGACAGCCGGAAAGCGCTGTCAAAAGGGACCTCCCTCTTCACACCGTAGAGGCTGTAGGAGCCGCCAGGGTTTGGGAACCAGTGCTGGGGCCAAAATGACTCCACAGCTGTTTTCCTTCCTGGGGAGGGTTCTGGCTCGAGTGGGAATGGCTCAAGTCTCCTAAGATTCTGAAAGCCCCCTGTGTGCAGATTCACGGTACACAGAGAGGAGAAGGTGGAGTCCTGCCCTGGAGGTGGTCACAGCTCACGGATGAGCCAGGCAGGCAGGCAGGCAGGCAGGCAGGGCATGAGAACACCTGAGCTGCCTTCATGAGTGAATGGTGTGGGGGCAGAGGAAGAGAAGCCGGTCTGCTCCCTCATGTGGTGCCCAGGGCAGGTTGTCCCCAGAGGAAACCCTTACGACGGTGAGGACTCTCACTGCTGTTTCCCAAGGGGTTCCGTCGGTGCGTGTCTTCCCCGGAGCGGTCAGGCCGTCTCTAAAGTACACCGGCCATGGGCATTGCCTCTCCTTGGAACTTCCCATGTGTTTCTCTTTTGTATGGAACAGTGATTTTTCTAGAGGGGTTCTGGGCCACAAGGTTGTTGGGTCATTTGCTAGCCTTCTGTCGTGAAGAACGCTTTCCTGGGCGTTGGGGTGGTTTGTTGTTCCAGCTCCCTTTCTTGGCTTCTTTTGGGAGCTGGTGCAACAAGAGGAGCTCAGCCTCTGCCTTCTGGCTGAGATGTCACCCTTCAAACAGCAATGCCTGCCTGGAGATAATGATGGCATTTGCCAAAAGGGCTTCGTTTGGCACATGATATCTTGAAAGGACGTACACCGTCCTTTCAGCTATCAAAGGCTAGTTCAAATGACATAAAAATGAGAACTCTCCAATGGAGTCTTACAGTAGGTGGAGAGTCCGAAAAAAAACTCCTTCAGTCATTTCACTGAGAGTCATTGATTGGGGACACCAAGAATATAGGAAGGAATGCAGAAAGAAAAGATGAAATTGTGGTCAGGATCGGGGGGAGGGATGAACAGGGCGTGCTTGCCTTGAATCCAGGCTTTGTTGGGGGGTGGGGGCATAAAGATCGAACGGGTCTGAAACTACAAAGTGGTGATGGTAACACAGTATCACCAGAGTTACACAACAGTGTTCCCAAATTGCAACAATGATGAAAAAGTTTACTAATCCCAACTTAACCAACAAAAATACACGAAACCATACAAAAAATAAAACATCACCAGAAAGGTGGAAACAAACCAAATGCAAAGCAGTTCAGGGGAAAGGAACTCCATGTCCCTTGGGGGCAGACCGTGTTGCCGGCGTCCACAGTGAGCAGACAGGGATGGAGGCTGCAGAGCCGACCGCTCCCCTGGACGTGGTGTTTCCGGCAAGGGCTCTGGGTCTCTGTCCAGAGCGGGGGCTCGTTCTTCCTGCAGGGGCGGGTGAGTCATCGTCGGCGTCTGGGTGTTGCGCGGGAGCCAGGGCAGGCTCTCCCTGCCGAGGCGGTGACTCCTCCTCTGCCTCGGGTTCTCCTGCCAAAGCCCGAGCAGGTACAGGTGCACGTGGAGGTGGAGGTTCTGGCTGAGGGGGTGGGACATCAGTGCCTGGGGCTGGGGGTCCTGCAGGCACGGAGATGCGATCTGCCCGGTGTGCTGGCCAGTACCCAGCTGGCCTGGTGTCTCTGCGAGGGCAAGTCTCGGTTCTCCATCTGCCCTCGGTGGATCCCTGGGTCCTGCACCTGGAGCCACCACCTCTGTAGGCACAGGTCTGGGAAGTGGAGCCTGGTTCCAGTTGGAGGCCAGTGCTAGAGCTGGGGGAGAAGCAAAGTTTGCCCACAGGCCAGCCTTGGCATGTGCGTATCCCGGGACAGAAAGCTTCCAAGAGATTCCCAAAGAATACCCAGGGTCGGATGTCTTTTGGGACTGAAGTGTGCAAGATGGGGGTGGGGGTGTGAGGCCAGCGCTTGCTGCAGGCCCAGCAGCATCTTTCGGGGACTCGTCCCTGTGTAGCTCAGCACCCCCTCCCCACACACTCCCGTGCACCAGCCCCAGCGTCCTCACCTCTGTGCTCTGGCGTGCTGGGCTCCAGGTCCTCCTGCTGCCTCAGAGGCCGGGGCTCTCGGGACTCTGGGTCGGAGCCGGGTGTGCTGAGCTCCGTGGCAGCCTCAGACTGGGCCGCCGGGTGTATCCTGGGCGGTGTCTCGGCAGCAGGCCTTCCCCGCCTCCGCTTCGGCCCCGGTGGGGCTGATGCCTCCGTGGGCACGCTCACCTGGAGCCTGCACTGGGCCTCACGGGCGGGGGGGTGGTGCTCCGACCCCTCCCTCCGGGAGGTGGACGGGGTGTCCCCGTCCTCGGCCTCATCACGTGGGAAGCTCTGCAACGACAGTGACCGTCAGCCAGCCGTGCTGGGAGTTTTCCGAGCTGGGCCTGGCCAGTGGAGCCGCTGCTTCTGCCTGCTCGAACTTCTCTTCCCAGAAGGGTCAGAGACGTGTGTCTGCTCAGATCCCCACCCGGGAGGAAAGAGACCCACCTGAGGGTGTGAGGTCAGCCTGGGCGGCCGGCGCTGCCCGCACTCTCCCCATCCCAGCCAGCCTGCTCTCCCCTGGGGTGTGGACACAACTTGTCCGCAGGCTTCTGACCCCACATCCGCCTGGGCTTCCTTGAGGGAGACACACCCCGAGAAACCCGCATCCACACACACAGGCAAAGGACCCGGTGTTTCCGGGTGGCATGGGAGAGGTGGCCTGGCCCGGCCTGGGGCTCCCCGTGTTACCTTTCTGTTTCTCCGGGCAGAGGGCCAGAGGCCTCTCGGGGGTGCCCTGAGCCAACGTCGACAGGGTGCCCACGCACACTGCCTGTGAGCTCTCCTGAGGCCCCGGCCTCTGGGCAGGGGCAAACAGCAGAACATCCTGGCAGCAAGTGATCTGGCTGGAGGCTCCTCTCCGCTCTGGAGGCCTGGATACCCGGGTTGCGGGTTCTGTTGGGTTCTGTTGCCGGCAGGTGACATCATTTCCTGGGGTTCGTGCTGAGGTCCCTTCCCCAAAACTTCCCAAGGGAATCTCTGGGTTTCTGACTGCTCGACCACCCCCCTTAGGCCATGTGCAGGCACAGTGACAGCCACACAGCCCAGCCCACAGCCCTGGGGAGGCCTGGGTGCAGCCAGGGCCTGAGCTCCGAGGGCCCCGCTGCTCTCAGACCAGGCTTCTTCTTCTCATAAGTGGTGTGGCCCTGGACAAGCATATGCCCCTCAGGGTTTCCCCAGTCTCTCCATCTGCAGAGTGGGGGTCATTCTCCCATCTGTTTCCTAGGTCTGTCAGCCTACGAGCAGCTCCATGCCTTTCCACCTGGGGCCGATATCACGTGGAGCTTGTGCGCTGAGACTTCAGAAAGAAAGACTCCATCCAGGGCTGACACAGCACAGAATGGGGCAGAACGAGGCCTGGATGCGCCGTGGTACCCAGGAAAAGGCACTGCCCCTCCTGACTGTTTTGAGACCCCGCATCCAAGTTGGAGGCCCGAAAGGAAGACTCAAAGGTCTCCCTCTCTTATAGAAAAGAGTAGCCAACTTTCTGGTCCTCTGTTTCCATTGAGATTCTGTTCAAGTGTCCCAGCTCGGCTTCTGCGGGTGGCTGAGCTTCTAATGGCTCCCTGCGTTCTTGTCTTTTCCTCTCCAAACCTTCCGTCCTTTTCCCCCTTCTGGGGTGGATGGGCGCTGTCATTGCTTCTACCTTCGAGACAGATTGATGAAAAGTCTGGACCGTCGACTCCTTTCCTCTCTTTGGTTCCGTGTCTCTCTCTGGCTGTGTCCCTCTCTTTTCCTTTCTCGATTCAGACTGTGTCTTCCTCTTTCTCTCTCGTGTGTGGATGGATGGATGCTAGGAATGCACACGTATATGATTAGATGAGGGTTATGTTTTAGGGATGGGTTAGAGGGAGAGAAAGGCTTTAGGTCGGAGTTGGTCATGGGGGAAGGGTCAAGGGTGGTGGTGGTGTTTCTTGGAATCTGAGTGCTGTGCATTCTTCGTCTCTTTCCATATGAACCCCTTCTCAGATACACCACTTGCAAGGAGTCTCTCATGTTCCGTTTCCTATCTTTTGCATTTGTGAATGCTTAGCTTCTCTGTTGTGAAGAGGTTCCATTGGATGGAAACCCATTGGTGTACTTCGTTTCCCTCTTTCCCTTACTTGAAGAGACCCATTTCTACCTCTGCCCAGCAAATGGCAAGGAGACTCTGATGTTAAGGAGCCTTTGACCTACGCTTCTTTCTAGCTATCTCATGACATCAGTCTTTAGGGTGAGGTTTTTCCCCGATATTGAGGTGGTGTGAGATCAAAACCAATAGCGTTCTTCAGATGTAGCTGTCTGGTTTTCCCATGGACATTTATTGAAGAGGCTTTCTTGTTCGCATTTGGATATTCTCCCCTTCTGTGTCAGAGATGAGTTGACCATGGATGTCGGGGTTTGTTTCTGGACCCTCAACTTTATTCCATCGATCTGGATCTGTGTGTGTTGTTGTATTCCCAATAGCATACTGTCCTGCTGCTGCCGCTGTGGCTAAGTCACTTCAGTCGTGTCTGACTCTGCGCGACCCCATGGCCTGCAGCCTACCAGGCTCCTCCGTCCAGGGCATTTTCCAGGCAAGAGTACTGGAGTGGGTCGCCATCACCTTCTCCGATACTCTCCTGAGGATCCTAGTTTGGTCGTCTAATTTCCTTTCACACAACCTTGGATGTCCGTATCGGGGCTTTTTCGTCGGATTGTATTGACAATTTAGGCTCTTTTCTGTTTCCGTAACCCCTTTTGCAATTCTTTGTTCGGTGCGAAAATGCATTGGCATTTTGGGAGGAATAGCATCCAAGCTGTGGATTGCCTTGTGGGGCTGTGACATCATTTTCCCAATAGGAATTCTTTCAAGCCCTGAGCACAGCTTCTCTTTCCAGTGATTGGTGTGGGCTTGATCTTCCTTCTTCCATCTCTCGCCGTTTTGTGAGAACAGGTCCTTCCTTCCCTTCTGGGTTAGATGGACTCGTGGGTATCACTTCAGTGCATGGCATTGTCAGTGGGGGTGATAATTCCCTTCTCATTGGAAGACTTTGCTGTGAGTATTAGAAATGCAAGTGATTTCTCTTCCCCTCCTCCCTGTCCATCTCTCAGAGCCACCGGGAAACAGAGGCCTCATCCAGGGTCACACAGGCCTGAGGGAGTGCAACTAGACTGTTGTTTCTTCAGGCCCTCCGTGCTGGACATCATCCGGGATACTCTGTGTGTGTCTTCCTCAGTCTGGTGTCACTTCAGACCTTTCCCTAGTTTTCACAGGCTTGTTGTGTTGGTGTTCATTGTCTGTTTGGAGACACATCCTTGAGAAGCTTTGTGTTTCCACTCATTCGTCTCGCGATGTATGACCTGTCTTTTGCTTTTGTAATGAGGTCTTTCCCACAGTAGATATCTTTGATTTTGCAAAGTCCACTGTATTCTCTGGGTTGTTTTGTGGACTGCCTTTTAGTTTTGTGTGTGAAGACTCAAAGCACGTGTCCGGTTTCTGCTCATTGTTCTTCTAGATTTGTGACAAGTTTTCATGGAAACTTTGTCTAGGGATAACTGGAAGTGAACTCGGTGTAAGGTGTCAAGTCTCCATCTCCATTCATGTCATGCCCTGCAGTTTCCAATTCCCTGTTCCAGAGTGGTTTTGGAGACCTTGTGGGAAGTTTGGTTGCATCGGAGTTTGCATTTCCACCTTGAGTAGATTCCCACTGTTCTGCCCTCAGGGACACTGTCAAGGGGGAGTGAGGAGCAGCCTGCACTTCCAGCAGTGACCACACGGTGGGGAGAGTGCTGCTCTCCCCTCTGGGAGCCGCAGGCCACAGGCCTCCCAGTGAGGAGCCAGCTCTGTGCTCAGCTGAAAGGAGTTAGTCTCTCAGGAGCCTCTGAGCCCTTGCCTTTGGATCACCCAGGGTGGGCATTTACTGTGACAGAAAAAAATTGCCCTGAATTCCATGGACGGAAGAGCCTGGCTGTGCAGAGTTCGTGAGTTGCCGTGAATCAGACACAACTGAGGACACAAAAATTCAATAGACTAAAACACTTTTGGGGGGTGGGGGGAGTGAAAGGGGGTGATGTGGGTTTTTTTGTCTTATATAATAGCCAAGGGAAATCTAGTTTAAACCTAAATTGACATAGATGGGTAAGGTATAGCTCTCCGTCACCCTATTAAACAAAAAAACGACTTAAATTTTCTGAAAATTTATTTAGTAGCTTCCTTGAGCAGTTCATTGTGAAGCATTTTTTATTTTTTCTGTGACATTGGCCTCATTAAAAAGTACGGTTTGCCTTTACTGGATAATTTTGTTCATTGGTTTGTTAGGGAATCTTGGTAAAATTTGAGTTTCCTGGGGAGCATGGTCACATGACCTGGCCCTGGCCAATCGGTGCGTTCCACCTCCCTGGCCACTGTGATTGGCTCCGGACTGGGGCAGTGCCCAATCGGGGCCCAGGGCCGGGCCTCACGTTGGAAGCCAGGGGAAGACGAGCTCTCGTCCTGCTGGGGTAGGGGAAGGGGTGGGGCCGGGGGAGGTCAGGCTCCAGCAGTGGGAGGGGCTTGAGGTCCGCCTGCAGCAGTTGGTGACCTTCCTGCTCCCCTCAGGGCAGAGCCGCCGGCCTGAGAATGAGGGCGCTGCTGAGCCCAGGGGCTGGGATGGCCCGTTGCTGCTGTGGTCCCAGAGCTCCACCCGAGACCTGAGGGAGGCCGTCTGCCCGTGAGTCCTCTCCCACTTGTCTGTCAGCTTGTTTGAACCATGCTGGGTTTTCTGCCCAGCTGGCTAAGGGGTGTCCCTGGAAATGCAAGGGTGTGGGTTTTGGCAGACTTCAGGGAAGACATGCCAGATGAGCCTGGGAGACTCCAGCTTAATCTGGATTCAGGAGATATCTCTTCGGGCCAGCTAGTAACTGTAGGATAAGCCTAATGAGTCTTCACAGGATGAAGAGAGTAACGTGCCAAGGTAGCAATCGATGTCCTCATTCGAGAGGATGAAGCTGGTGCTCAGAGAAGGGGGGAACTTGGCCACAGCAAGGAGGTGTGCACCCAGACGGAACCCCCAGATCCGGCCATTTGAGCTCAGGGAGGCCACTGGTGTGGCTTGTCCCTGTGGCAGGGGCCGAGGCACGCGGCCCACCCTGATTCCTGCGGGGGCCTGACTTGGGAAGTGCCATCTGGTAGCTTTGAGACTCACCAAACCAAATTGCACTGGAGAGAGGAAGGACACCTTCCTTCATCCACCCCCCACCCCCGCCGGATTCCCACATACCCTGACCCCTTTCTCTGGATTTCGGAGCCATTTCCAGAGTCCCGCTCATATGACCTCATTCGAAGTGCACTGTGGACGAGCTGCCATCTGCAGCTGCTACCACAGCAGCCAAGGGCTTTAGCTCCCGAGTACCTCCCTTCCTTTGGAACTTGGGGGCCCTCTACTCCCCACTTGCACACCACAGACCTTTGCTGAGGATTGTGGGGACCCTCACTCAGTTTGCAGCACGTTGTAGCCATCCCTGTCCTCTCAATACCTCCCTTGCAACTCAGCTTGTGAGCTCCTTTGGAGCAGCGTGGCCCACCTGGCTGCAACGGCAGAGACACAGCTGACAGTGAAACAACAGCTTCGATCTGACAGCCGGAAAGCGCTGTCAAAAGGGACCTCCCTCTTCACACCGTAGAGGCTGTAGGAGCCGCCAGGGTTTGGGAACCAGTGCTGGGGCCAAAATGACTCCACAGCTGTTTTCCTTCCTGGGGAGGGTTCTGGCTCGAGTGGGAATGGCTCAAGTCTCCTAAGATTCTGAAAGCCCCCTGTGTGCAGATTCACGGTACACAGAGAGGAGAAGGTGGAGTCCTGCCCTGGAGGTGGTCACAGCTCACGGATGAGCCAGGCAGGCAGGCAGGCAGGCAGGGCATGAGAACACCTGAGCTGCCTTCATGAGTGAATGGTGTGGGGGCAGAGGAAGAGAAGCCGGTCTGCTCCCTCATGTGGTGCCCAGGGCAGGTTGTCCCCAGAGGAAACCCTTACGACGGTGAGGACTCTCACTGCTGTTTCCCAAGGGGTTCCGTCGGTGCGTGTCTTCCCCGGAGCGGTCAGGCCGTCTCTAAAGTACACCGGCCATGGGCATTGCCTCTCCTTGGAACTTCCCATGTGTTTCTCTTTTGTATGGAACAGTGATTTTTCTAGAGGGGTTCTGGGCCACAAGGTTGTTGGGTCATTTGCTAGCCTTCTGTCGTGAAGAACGCTTTCCTGGGCGTTGGGGTGGTTTGTTGTTCCAGCTCCCTTTCTTGGCTTCTTTTGGGAGCTGGTGCAACAAGAGGAGCTCAGCCTCTGCCTTCTGGCTGAGATGTCACCCTTCAAACAGCAATGCCTGCCTGGAGATAATGATGGCATTTGCCAAAAGGGCTTCGTTTGGCACATGATATCTTGAAAGGACGTACACCGTCCTTTCAGCTATCAAAGGCTAGTTCAAATGACATAAAAATGAGAACTCTCCAATGGAGTCTTACAGTAGGTGGAGAGTCCGAAAAAAAACTCCTTCAGTCATTTCACTGAGAGTCATTGATTGGGGACACCAAGAATATAGGAAGGAATGCAGAAAGAAAAGATGAAATTGTGGTCAGGATCGGGGGGAGGGATGAACAGCGCGTGCTTGCCTTGAATCCAGGCTTTGTTGGGGGGTGGGGGCATAAAGATCGAACGGGTCTGAAACTACAAAGTGGTGATGGTAACACAGTATCACCAGAGTTACACAACAGTGTTCCCAAATGCAACAATGATGAAAAAGTTTACTAATCCCAACTTAACCAACAAAAATACACGAAACCATACAAAAAATAAAACATCACCAGAAAGGTGGAAACAAACCAAATGCAAAGCAGTTCAGGGGAAAGGAACTCCATGTCCCCTGGGGGCAGACCGTGTTGCCGGCGTCCACGGTGAGCAGACAGGGATGGAGGCTGCAGAGCCGACCGCTCCCCTGGACGTGGTGTTTCCGGCAAGGGCTCTGGGTCTCTGTCCAGAGCGGGGGCTCGTTCTTCCTGCAGGGGCGGGTGAGTCATCGTCGGCGTCTGGGTGTTGCGCGGGAGCCAGG
Organism: Giraffa tippelskirchi; assembly: GCF_054371585.1. Taxonomy (NCBI): domain Eukaryota; kingdom Metazoa; phylum Chordata; class Mammalia; order Artiodactyla; family Giraffidae; genus Giraffa; species Giraffa tippelskirchi. The sequence goes on from NC_137286.1 coordinate 70,475,326, forward strand.
GCAGGCTCTCCCTGCCGAGGCGGTGACTCCTCCTCTGCCTCGGGTTCTCCTGCCAAAGCCCGAGCAGGTACAGGTGCACGTGGAGGTGGAGGTTCTGGCTGAGGGGGTGGGACATCAGTGCCTGGGGCTGGGGGTCCTGCAGGCACGGAGATGCGATCTGCCCGGTGTGCTGGCCAGTACCCAGCTGGCCTGGTGTCTCTGCGAGGGCAAGTCTCGGTTCTCCATCTGCCCTCGGTGGATCCCTGGGTCCTGCACCTGGAGCCACCACCTCTGTAGGCACAGGTCTGGGAAGTGGAGCCTGGTTCCAGTTGGAGGCCAGTGCTAGAGCTGGGGGAGAAGCAAAGTTTGCCCACAGGCCAGCCTTGGCATGTGCGTATCCCGGGACAGAAAGCTTCCAAGAGATTCCCAAAGAATACCCAGGGTCGGATGTCTTTTGGGACTGAAGTGTGCAAGATGGGGGTGGGGGTGTGAGGCCAGCGCTTGCTGCAGGCCCAGCAGCATCTTTCGGGGACTCGTCCCTGTGTAGCTCAGCACCCCCTCCCCACACACTCCCGTGCACCAGCCCCAGCGTCCTCACCTCTGTGCTCTGGCGTGCTGGGCTCCAGGTCCTCCTGCTGCCTCAGAGGCCGGGGCTCTCGGGACTCTGGGTCGGAGCCGGGTGTGCTGAGCTCCGTGGCAGCCTCAGACTGGGCCGCCGGGTGTATCCTGGGCGGTGTCTCGGCAGCAGGCCTTCCCCGCCTCCGCTTCGCCCCCGGTGGGGCTGATGCCTCCGTGGGCACGCTCACCTGGAGCCTGCACTGGGCCTCACGGGCGGGGGGGTGGTGCTCCGACCCCTCCCTCCGGGAGGTGGACGGGGTGTCCCCGTCCTCGGCCTCATCACGTCGGAAGCTCTGCAACGACAGTGACCGTCAGCCAGCCGTGCTGGGAGTTTTCCGAGCTGGGCCTGGCCAGTGGAGCCGCTGCTTCTGCCTGCATGAACTTCTCTTCCCAGAAGGGTCAGAGACGTGTGTCTGCTCAGATCCCCACCCGGGAGGAAAGAGACCCACCTGAGGGTGTGAGGTCAGCCTGGGTGGCCGGCGCTGCCCGCACTCTCCCCATCCCAGCCAGCCTGCTCTCCCCTGGGGTGTGGACACAACTTGTCCGCAGGCTTCTGACCCCACATCCGCCTGGGCTTCCTTGAGGGAGACACACCCCGAGAAACCCGCATCCACACACACAGGCAAAGGACCCGGTGTTTCCGGGTGGCATGGGAGAGGTGGCCTGGCCCGGCCTGGGGCTCCCCGTGTTACCTTTCTGTTTCTCCGGGCAGAGGGCCAGAGGCCTCTCGGGGGTGCCCTGAGCCAACGTCGACAGGGTGCCCACGCACACTGCCTGTGAGCTCTCCTGAGGCCCCGGCCTCTGGGCAGGGGCAAACAGCAGAACATCCTGGCAGCAAGTGATCTGGCTGGAGGCTCCTCTCCGCTCTGGAGGCCTGGATACCCGGGTTGCGGGTTCTGTTGGGTTCTGTTGCCGGCAGGTGACATCATTTCCTGGGGTTCGTGCTGAGGTCCCTTCCCCAAAACTTCCCAAGGGAATCTCTGGGTTTCTGACTGCTCGACCACCCCCCTTAGGCCATGTGCAGGCACAGTGACAGCCACACAGCCCAGCCCACAGCCCTGGGGAGGCCTGGGTGCAGCCAGGGCCTGAGCTCCGAGGGCCCCGCTGCTCTCAGACCAGGCTTCTTCTTCTCATAAGTGGTGTGGCCCTGGACAAGCATATGCCCCTCAGGGTTTCCCCAGTCTCTCCATCTGCAGAGTGGGGGTCATTCTCCCATCTGTTTCCTAGGTCTGTCAGCCTACGAGCAGCTCCATGCCTTTCCACCTGGGGCCGATATCACGTGGAGCTTGTGCGCTGAGACTTCAGAAAGAAAGACTCCATCCAGGGCTGACACAGCACAGAATGGGGCAGAACGAGGCCTGGATGCGCCGTGGTACCCAGGAAAAGGCACTGCCCCTCCTGACTGTTTTGAGACCCCGCATCCAAGTTGGAGGCCCGAAAGGAAGACTCGAAGGTCTCCCTCTCTTATAGAAAAGAGTAGCCAACTTTCTGGTCCTCTGTTTCCATTGAGATTCTGTTCAAGTGTCCCAGCTCGGCTTCTGCGGGTGGCTGAGCTTCTAATGGCTCCCTGCGTTCTTGTCTTTTCCTCTCCAAACCTTCCGTCCTTTTCCCCCTTCTGGGGTGGATGGGCGCTGTCATTGCTTCTACCTTCGAGACAGATTGATGAAAAGTCTGGACCGTCGACTCCTTTCCTCTCTTTGGTTCCGTGTCTCTCTCTGGCTGTGTCCCTCTCTTTTCCTTTCTCGATTCAGACTGTGTCTTCCTCTTTCTCTCTCGTGTGTGGATGGATGGATGCTAGGAATGCACATGTATATGATTAGATGAGGGTTATGTTTTAGGGATGGGTTAGAGGGAGAGAAAGGCTTTAGGTCGGAGTTGGTCATGGGGGAAGGGTCAAGGGTGGTGGTGGTGTTTCTTGGAATCTGAGTGCTGTGCATTCTTCGTCTCTTTCCATATGAACCCCTTCTCAGATACACCACTTGCAAGGAGTCTCTCATGTTCCGTTTCCTATCTTTTGCATTTGTGAATGCTTAGCTTCTCTGTTGTGAAGAGGTTCCATTGGATGGAAACCCATTGGTGTACTTCGTTTCCCTCTTTCCCTTACTTGAAGAGACCCATTTCTACCTCCGCCCAGCAAATGGCAAGGAGACTCTGATGTTAAGGAGCCTTTGACCTACGCTTCTTTCTAGCTATCTCATGACATCAGTCTTTAGGGTGAGGATTTTCCCCGATATTGAGGTGGTGTGAGATCAAAACCAATAGCGTTCTTCAGATGTAGCTGTCTGGTTTTCCCATGGACATTTATTGAAGAGGCTTTCTTGTTCGCATTTGGATATTCTCCCCTTCTGTGTCAGAGATGAGTTGACCATGGATGCCGGGGTTTGTTTCTGGACCCTCAACTTTATTCCATCGATCTGGATCTGTGTGTGTTGTTGTATTCCCAATAGCATACTGTCCTGCTGCTGCCGCTGCGGCTAAGTCACTTCAGTCGTGTCTGACTCTGCGCGACCCCATGGCCTGCAGCCTACCAGGCTCCTCCGTCCAGGGCATTTTCCAGGCAAGAGTACTGGAGTGGGTCGCCATCGCCTTCTCCGATACTCTCCTGAGGATCCTAGTTTGGTCGTCTAATTTCCTTTCACACAACCTTGGATGTCCGTATCGGGGCTTTTTCGTCGGATTGTATTGACAATTTAGGCTCTTTTCTGTTTCCGTAACCCCTTTTGCAATTCTTTGTTCGGTGCGAAAATGCATTGGCATTTTGGGAGGAATAGCATCCAAGCTGTGGATTGCCTTGTGGGGCTGTGACATCATTTTCCCAATAGGAATTCTTTCAAGCCCTGAGCACAGCTTCTCTTTCCAGTGATTGGTGTGGGCTTGATCTTCCTTCTTCCATCTCTCGCCGTTTTGTGAGAACAGGTCCTTCCTTCCCTTCTGGGTTAGATGGACTCGTGGGTATCACTTCAGTGCATGGCATTGTCAGTGGGGGTGATAATTCCCTTCTCATTGGAAGACTTTGCTGTGAGTATTAGAAATGCAAGTGATTTCTCTTCCCCTCCTCCCTGTCCATCTCTCAGAGCCACCGGGAAACAGAGGCCTCATCCAGGGTCACACAGGCCTGAGGGAGTGCAACTAGACTGTTGTTTCTTCAGGCCCTCCGTGCTGGACATCATCCGGGATACTCTGTGTGTGTCTTCCTCAGTCTGGTGTCCGTTCAGACCTTTCCGTAGTTTTCACAGGCTTGTTGTGTTGGTGTTCATTGCCTGTTTGGAGACATATCCTTGAGAAGCTTTGTGTTTCCACTCATTCGTCTCGCGATGTATGACCTGTCTTTTGCTTTTGTAATGAGGTCTTTCCCACAGTAGATATCTTTGATTTTGCAAAGTCCACTGTATTCTCTGGGTTGTTTTGTGGACTGCCTTTTAGTTTTGTGTGTGAAGACTCAAAGCACGTGTCCGGTTTCTGCTCATTGTTCTTCTAGATTTGTGACAAGTTTTCATGGAAACTTTGTCTAGGGATAACTGGAAGTGAACTCGGTGTAAGGTGTCAAGTCTCCATCTCCATTCATGTCATGCCCTGCAGTTTCCAATTCCCTGTTCCAGAGTGGTTTTGGAGACCTTGTGGGAAGTTTGGTTGCATCGGAGTTTGCATTTCCACCTTGAGTAGATTCCCACTGTTCTGCCCTCAGGGACACTGTCAAGGGGGAGTGAGGAGCAGCCTGCACTTCCAGCAGTGACCACACGGTGGGGCGAGTGCTGCTCTCCCCTCTGGGAGCCGCAGGCCACAGGCCTCCCAGTGAGGAGCCAGCTCTGTGCTAGCTGAAAGGAGTTAGTCTCTCAGGAGCCTCTGAGCCCTTGCCTTTGGATCACCCAGGGTGGGCATTTACTGTGACAGAAAAAAATTGCCCTGAATTCCATGGACGGAAGAGCCTGGCTGTGCAGAGTTCGTGAGTTGCCGTGAATCAGACACAACTGAGGACACAAAAATTCAATAGACTAAAACACTTTTGGGGGGTGGGGGGAGTGAAAGGGGGTGATGTGGGTTTTTTTGTCTTATATAATAGCCAAGGGAAATCTAGTTTAAACCTAAATTCACATAGATGGGTAAGGTATAGCTCTCCGTCACCCTATTAAACAAAAAAACGACTTAAATTTTCTGAAAGTTTATTTAGTAGCTTCCTTGAGCAGTTCATTGTGAAGCTTTTTTTTTTTTTTTTTCTGTGACATTGGCCTCATTAAAAAGTACGGTTTGCCTTTACTGGATAATTTTGTTCATTGGTTTGTTAGGGAATCTTGGTAAAATTTGAGTTTCCTGGGGAGCATGGTCACATGACCTGGCCCTGGCCAATCGGTGCGTTCCACCTCCCTGGCCACTGTGATTGGCTCCGGACTGGGGCAGTGCCCAATCGGGGCCCAGGGCCGGGCCTCACGTTGGAAGCCAGGGGAAGACGAGCTCTCGTCCTGCTGGGGTAGGGGAAGGGGTGGGGCCGGGGGAGGTCAGGCTCCAGCAGTGGGAGGGGCTTGAGGTCCGCCTGCGGCAGTTGGTGACCTTCCTGCTCCCCTCAGGGCAGAGCCGCCGGCCTGAGAATGAGGGCGCTGCTGAGCCCAGGGTCTGGGATGGCCCGTTGCTGCTGTGGTCCCAGAGCTCCACCCGAGACCTGAGGGAGGCCGTCTGCCCGTGAGTCCTCTCCCGCTTGTCTGTCAGCTTGTTTGAACCATGCTGGGTTTTCTGCCCAGCTGGCTAAGGGGAGTCCCTGGAAATGCAAGGGTGTGGGTTTTGGCAGACTTCAGGGAAGACATGCCAGATGAGCCTGGGAGACTCCAGCTTAATCTGGATTCAGGAGATATCTCTTCGGGCCAGCTAGTAACTGTAGGATAAGCCTAATGAGTCTTCACAGGATGAAGAGAGTAACGTGCCAAGGTAGCAATCGATGTCCTCATTCGAGAGGATGAAGCTGGTGCTCAGAGAAGGGGGGAACTTGGCCACAGCAAGGAGGTGTGCACCCAGACGGAACCCCCAGATCCGGCCATTTGAGCTCAGGGAGGCCACTGGTGTGGCTTGTCCCTGTGGCAGGGGCCGAGGCACGCAGCCCACCCTGATTCCTGCGGGGGCCTGACTTGGGAAGTGCCATCTGGTAGCTTTGAGACTCACCAAACCAAATTGCACTGGAGAGAGGAAGGACACCTTCCTTCATCCACCCCCCACCCCCGCCGGATTCCCACATACCCTGACCCCTTTCTCTGGATTTCGGAGCCATTTCCAGAGTCCCGCTCATATGACCTCATTTGAAGTGCACTGTGGACGAGCTGCCATCTGCAGCTGCTACCACAGCAGCCAAGGGCTTTAGCTCCCGAGTACCTCCCTTCCTTTGGAACTTGGGGGCCCTCTACTCCCCACTTGCACACCACAGACCTTTGCTGAGGATTGTGGGGACCCTCACTCAGTTTGCAGCACGTTGTAGCCATCCCTGTCCTCTCAATACCTCCCTTGCAACTCAGCTTGTGAGCTCCTTTGGAGCAGCGTGGCCCACCTGGCTGCAACGGCAGAGACACAGCTGACAGTGAAACAACAGCTTCGATCTGACAGCCGGAAAGCGCTGTCAAAAGGGACCTCCCTCTTCACACCGTAGAGGCTGTAGGAGCCGCCAGGGTTTGGGAACCAGTGCTGGGGCCAAAATGACTCCACAGCTGTTTTCCTTCCTGGTGAGGGTTCTGGCTCGAGTGGGAATGGCTCAAGTCTCCTAAGATTCTGAAAGCCCCCTGTGTGCAGATTCACGGTACACAGAGAGGAGAAGGTGGAGTCCTGCCCTGGAGGTGGTCACAGCTCACGGATGAGCCAGGCAGGCAGGCAGGCAGGCAGGGCATGAGAACACCTGAGCTGCCTTCATGAGTGAATGGTGTGGGGGCAGAGGAAGAGAAGCCGGTCTGCTCCCTCATGTGGTGCCCAGGGCAGGTTGTCCCCAGAGGAAACCCTTACGACGGTGAGGACTCTCACTGCTGTTTCCCAAGGGGTTCCGTCGGTGCGTGTCTTCCCCGGAGCGGTCAGGCCGTCTCTAAAGTACACCGGCCATGGGCATTGCCTCTCCTTGGAACTTCCCATGTGTTTCTCTTTTGTATGGAACAGTGATTTTTCTAGAGGGGTTCTGGGCCACAAGGTTGTTGGGTCATTTGCTAGCCTTCTGTCGTGAAGAACGCTTTCCTGGGCGTTGGGGTGGTTTGTTGTTCCAGCTCCCTTTCTTGGCTTCTTTTGGGAGCTGGTGCAACAAGAGGAGCTCAGCCTCTGCCTTCTGGCTGAGATGTCACCCTTCAAACAGCAATGCCTGCCTGGAGATAATGATGACATTTGCCAAAAGGGCTTCGTTTGGCACATGATATCTTGAAAGGACGTACACCGTCCTTTCAGCTATCAAACGCTAGTTCAAATGACATAAAAATGAGAACTCTCCAATGGAGTCTTACAGTAGGTGGAGAGTCCGAAAAAAAAACTCCTTCAGTCATTTCACTGAGAGTCATTGATTGGGGACACCAAGAATATAGGAAGGAATGCAGAAAGAAAAGATGAAATTGTGGTCAGGATCGGGGGGAGGGATGAACAGGGCGTGCTTGCCTTGAATCCAGGCTTTGTTGGGGGGTGGGGGCATAAAGATCGAACGGGTCTGAAACTACAAAGTGTTGATGGTAACACAGTATCACCAGAGTTACACAACAGTGTTCCCAAATTGCAACAATGATGAGAAAGTTTACTAATCCCAACTTAACCAACAAAAATACACGAAACCATACAAAAAATAAAACATCACCAGAAAGGTGGAAACAAACCAAATGCAAAGCAGTTCAGGGGAAAGGAACTCCATGTCCCCTGGGAGCAGACCGTGTTGCCGGCGTCCACGGTGAGCAGACAGGGATGGAGGCTGCAGAGCCGACCGCTCCCCTGGACGTGGTGTTTCCGGCAAGGGCTCTGGGTCTCTGTCCAGAGCGGGGGCTCGTTCTTCCTGCAGGGGCGGGTGAGTCATCGTCGGCGTCTGGGTGTTGCGCGGGAGCCAGGGCAGGCTCTCCCTGCCGAGGCGGTGACTCCTCCTCTGCCTCGGGTTCTCCTGCCAAAGCCCGAGCAGGTACAGGTGCACGTGGAGGTGGAGGTTCTGGCTGAGGGGGTGGGACATCAGTGCCTGGGGCTGGGGGTCCTGCAGGCACGGAGATGCGATCTGCCCGGTGTGCTGGCCAGTACCCAGCTGGCCTGGTGTCTCTGCGAGGGCAAGTCTCGGTTCTCCAGCTGCCCTCGGTGGATCCCTGGGTCCTGCACCTGGAGCCACCACCTCTGTAGGCACAGGTCTGGGAAGTGGAGCCTGGTTCCAGTTGGAGGCCAGTGCTAGAGCTGGGGGAGAAGCAAAGTTTGCCCACAGGCCAGCCTTGGCATGTGCGTATCCCGGGACAGAAAGCTTCCAAGAGATTCCCAAAGAATACCCAGGGTCGGATGTCTTTTGGGACTGAAGTGTGCAAGATGGGGGTGGGGGTGTGAGGCCAGCGCTTGCTGCAGGCCCAGCAGCATCTTTCGGGGACTCGTCCCTGTGTAGCTCAGCACCCCCTCCCCACACACTCCCGTGCACCAGCCCCAGCGTCCTCACCTCTGTGCTCTGGCGTGCTGGGCTCCAGGTCCTCCTGCTGCCTCAGAGGCCGGGGTTCTCGGGACTCTGAGTCGGAGCCGGGTGTGCTGAGCTCCGTGGCAGCCTCAGACTGGGCCGCCGGGTGTATCCTGGGCGGTGTCTCGGCAGCAGGCCTTCCCCGCCTCCGCTTCGCCCCCGGTGGGGCTGATGCCTCCGTGGGCACGCTCACCTGGAGCCTGCACTGGGCCTCACGGGCGGGGGGGTGGTGCTCCGACCCCTCCCTCCGGGAGGTGGACGGGGTGTCCCCGTCCTCGGCCTCATCACGTCGGAAGCTCTGCAACGACAGTGACCGTCAGCCAGCCGTGCTGGGAGTTTTCCGAGCTGGGCCTGGCCAGTGGAGCCGCTGCTTCTGCCTGCTCGAACTTCTCTTCCCAGAAGGGTCAGAGACGTGTGTCTGCTCAGATCCCCACCGGGAGGAAAGAGACCCACCTGAGGGTGTGAGGTCAGCCTGGGCGGCCGGCGCTGCCCGCACTCTCCCCATCCCAGCCAGCCTGCTCTCCCCTGGGGTGTGGACACAACTTGTCTGCAGGCTTCTGACCCCACATCCGCCTGGGCTTCCTTGAGGGAGACACACCCCGAGAAACCCGCATCCACACACACAGGCAAAGGACCCGGTGTTTCCGGGTGGCATGGGAGAGGTGGCCTGGCCCGGCCTGGGGCTCCCCGTGTTACCTTTCTGTTTCTCCGGGCAGAGGGCCAGAGGCCTCTCGGGGGTGCCCTGAGCCAACGTCGACCGGGTGCCCACGCACACTGCCTGTGAGCTCTCCTGAGGCCCCGGCCTCTGGGCAGGGGCAAACAGCAGAACATCCTGGCAGCAAGAGATCTGGCTGGGGGCTCCTCTCCGCTCTGGAGGCCTGGATACCCGGGTTGCGGGTTCTGTTGGGTTCTGTTGCCGGCAGGTGACATCATTTCCTGGGGTTCGTGCTGAGGTCCCTTCCCCAAAACTTCCCAAGGGAATCTCTGGGTTTCTGACTGCTCGACCACCCCCCTTAGGCCATGTGCAGGCACATTGACAGCCACACAGCCCAGCCCACAGCCCTGGGGAGGCCTGGGTGCAGCCAGGGCCTGAGCTCCGAGGACCCCGCTGCTCTCAGACCAGGCTCCTTCTTCTCATAAGTGGTGTGGCCCTGGACAAGCATATGCCCCTCAGGGTTTCCCCAGTCTCTCCATCTGCAGAGTGGGGGTCATTCTCCCATCTGTTTCCTAGGTCTGTCGGCCTACGAGCAGCTCCATGCCTCTCCACCTGGGGCCGATATCACGTGGAGCTTGTGCGCTGAGACTTCAGAAAGAAAGACTCCATCCAGGGCTGACACAGCACAGAATGGGGCAGAACGAGGCCTGGATGCGCCGTGGTACCCAGGAAAAGGCACTGCCCCTCCTGACTGTTTTGAGACCCCACATCCAAGTTGGAGGCCCGAAAGGAAGACTCGAAGGTCTCCCTCTCTTATAGAAAAGAGTAGCCAACTTTCTGGTCCTCTGTTTCCATTGAGATTCTGTTCAAGTGTCCCAGCTCGGCTTCTGCGGGTGGCTGAGCTTCTAATGGCTCCCTGCGTTCTTGTCTTTTCCTCTCCAAACCTTCCGTCCTTTTCCCCCTTCTGGGGTGGATGGGCGCTGTCATTGCTTCTACCTTCGAGACAGATTGATGAAAAGTCTGGACCATCGACTCCTTTCCTCTCTTTGGTTCCGTGTCTCTCTCTGGCTGTGTCCCTCTCTTTTCCTTTCTCGATTCAGTCTGTGTCTTCCTCTTTCTCTCTCGTGTGTGGATGGATGGATGCTAGGAATGCACATGTATATGATTAGATGAGGGTTATGTTTTAGGGATGGGTTAGAGGGAGAGAAAGGCTTTAGGTCGGAGTTGGTCATGGGGGAAGGGTCAAGGGTGGTGGTGGTGTTTCTTGGAATCTGAGTGCTGTGCATTCTTCGTCTCTTTCCATATGAACCCCTTCTCAGATACACCACTTGCAAGGAGTCTCTCATGTTCCGTTTCCTATCTTTTGCATCTGTGAATGCTTAGCTTCTCTGTTGTGAAGAGGTTCCATTGGATGGAAACCCATTGGTGTACTTCGTTTCCCTCTTTCCCTTACTTGAAGAGACCCATTTCTACCTCCGCCCAGCAAATGGCAAGGAGACTCTGATGTTAAGGAGCCTTTGACCTACGCTTCTTTCTAGCTATCTCATGACATCAGTCTTTAGGGTGAGGTTTTTCCCCGATATTGAGGTGGTGTGAGATCAAAACCAATAGCGTTCTTCAGATGTAGCTGTCTGGTTTTCCCATGGCCATTTATTGAAGAGGCTTTCTTGTTCCCATTTGGATATTCTCCCCTTCTGTGTCAGAGATGAGTTGACCATGGATGCCGGGGTTTGTTTCTGGACCCTCAACTTTATTCCATCGATCTGGATCTGTGTGTGTTGTTGTATTCCCAATAGCATACTGTCCTGCTGCTGCCGCTGCGGCTAAGTCACTTCAGTCGTGTCTGACTCTGCGCGACCCCATGGCCTGCAGCCTACCAGGCTCCTCCGTCCAGGGCATTTTCCAGGCAAGAGTACTGGCGTGGGTCGCCATCGCCTTCTCCGATACGCTCCTGAGGATCCTAGTTTGGTCGTCTAATTTCCTTTCACACAACCTTGGATGTCCGTATCGGGGCTTTTTCGTCGGATTGTATTGACAATTTAGGCTCTTTTCTGTTTCCGTAACCCCTTTTGCAGTTCTTTGTTCGGTGCGACAATGCATTGGCATTTTGGGAGGAATAGCATCCAAGCTGTGGATTGCCTTGTGGGGCTGTGACATCATTTTCCCAATAGGAATTCTTTCAAGTCCTGAGCACAGCTTCTCTTTCCAGTGATTGGTGTGGGCTTGATCTTCCTTCTTCCATCTCTCGCCGTTTTGTGAGAACAGGTCCTTCCTTCCCTTCTGGGTTAGATGGACTCGTGGGTATCACTTCAGTGCATGGCATTGTCAGTGGGGGTGATAATTCCCTTCTCATTGGAAGACTTTGCTGTGAGTATTAGAAATGCAAGTGATTTCTCTTCCCCTTCCTCCCTGTCCATCTCTCAGAGCCACCGGGAAACAGAGGCCTCATCCAGGGTCACACAGGCCTGAGGGAGTGCAACTAGACTGTTGTTTCTTCAGGCCCTCCGTGCTGGACATCATCCGGGATACTCTGTGTGTGTCTTCCTCAGTCTGGTGTCCCTTCAGACCTTTCCCTAGTTTTCACAGGCTTGTTGTGTTGGTGTTCTTTGTCTGTTTGGAGACACATCCTTGAGAAGCTTTGTGTTTCCACTCATTCGTCTCGCGATGTATGACCTGTCTTTTGCTTTTGCAATGAGGTCTTTCCCACAGTAGATATCTTTGATTTTGCAAAGTCCACTGTATTCTCTGGGTTGTTTTGTGGACTGCCTTTTAGTTTTGTGTGTGAAGACTCAAAGCACGTGTCCGGTTTCTGCTCATTGTTCTTCTAGATTTGTGACAAGTTTTCATGGAAACTTTGTCTAGGGATAACTGGAAGTGAACTCGGTGTAAGGTGTCAAGTCTCCATCTCCATTCATGTCATGCCCTGCAGTTTCCAATTCCCTGTTCCTGAGTGGTTTTGGAGACCTTGTGGGAAGTTTGGTTGCATGGGAGTTTGCATTTCCACCTTGAGTAGATTCCCACTGTTCTGCCCTCAGGGACACTGTCAAGGGGGAGTGAGGAGCAGCCTGCACTTCCAGCAGTGACCACACGGTGGGGCGAGTGCTGCTCTCCCCTCTGGGAGCCCCAGGCCACAGGCATCCCAGTGAGGAGCCAGCTCTGTGCTCGGCTGAAAGGAGTTAGACTCTCAGGAGCCTCTGAGCCCTTGCCTTTGGATCACCCAGGGTGGGCATTTACTGTGACAGAAAAAAATTGCCCTGAATTCCATGGACGGAAGAGCCTGGCTGTGTAGAGTTCGTGAGTTGCCGTGAATCAGACACAACTGAGGACACAAAAACTCAATAGACTAAAACACTTTTGGGGGGTGGGGGGAGTGAAAGGGGGTGATGTGGGGTTTTTTTGTCGTATATAATAGCCAAGGGAAATCTAGTTTAAACCTAAATTCACATAGATGGGAAAGGTATAGCTCTCCGTCACCCTATTAAAAAAAAAAAAAAACGACTTAACTTTTCTGAAAGTTTATTTAGTAGCTTCCTTGAGCAGTTCATTGTGAAGCTTTTTTTTTTTTTTTTTCTGTGACATCGGCCTCATTAAAAAGTACGGTTTGCCTTTACTGGATAATTTTGTTCATTGGTTTGTTAGGGAATCTTGGTAATATTTGAGTTTCCTGGGGAGCATGGTCACATGACCTGGCCCTGGCCAATCGGTGCGTTCCACCTCCCTGGCCACTGTGATTGGCTCCGGACTGGGGCAGTGCCCAATCGGGGCCCAGGGCCGGGCCTCACGTTGGAAGCCAGGGGAAGACGAGCTCTCGTCCTGCTGGGGTAGGGGAAGGGGTGGGGCCGGGGGAGGTCAGGCTCCAGCAGTGGGAGGGGCTTGAGGTCCGCCTGCGGCAGTTGGTGACCTTCCTGCTCCCCTCAGGGCAGAGCCGCCGGCCTGAGAATGAGGGCGCTGCTGAGCCCAGGGGCTGGGATGGCCCGTTGCTGCTGTGGTCCCAGAGCTCCACCCGAGACCTGACGGAGGCCGTCTGCCCGTGAGTCCTCTCCCGCTTGTCTGTCAGCTTGTTTGAACCATGCTGGGTTTTCTGCCCAGCCGGCTAAGGGGAGTCCCTGGAAATGCAAGGGTGTGGGTTTTGGCAGACTTCAGGGAAGACATGCCAGATGAGCCTGGGAGACTCCAGCTTAATCTGGATTCAGGAGATATCTCTTCGGGCCAGCTAGTAATTGTAGGATAAGCCTAATGAGTCTTCACAGGATGAAGAGAGTAACGTGCCAAGGTAGCAATCGATGTCCTCATTCGAGAGGATGATGAAGCTGGTGCTCAGAGAAGGGGGGAACTTGGCCACAGCAAGGAGGTGTGCACCCAGACGGAACCCCCAGATCCGGCCATTTGAGCTCAGGGAGGCCACTGGTGTGGCTTGTCCCTGTGGCAGGGGCCGAGGCACGCAGCCCACCCTGATTCCTGCGGGGGCCTGACTTGGGAAGTGCCATCTGGTAGCTTTGAGACTCACCAAACCAAATTGCACTGGAGAGAGGAAGGACACCTTCCTTCATCCACCCCCCACCCCCGCCGGATTCCCACATACCCTGACCCCTTTCTCTGGATTTCGGAGCCATTTCCAGAGTCCCGCTCATATGACCTCATTCGAAGTGCACTGTGGACGAGCTGCCATCTGCAGCTGCTACCACAGCAGCCAAGGGCTTTAGCTCCCGAGTACCTCCCTTCCTTTGGAACTTGGGGGCCCTCTACTCCCCACTTGCACACCACAGACCTTTGCTGAGGATTGTGGGGACCCTCACTCAGTTTGCAGCACGTTGTAGCCATCCCTGTCCTCTCAATACCTCCCTTGCAACTCAGCTTGTGAGCTCCTTTGGAGCAGCGTGGCCCACCTGGCTGCAACGGCAGAGACACAGCTGACAGTGAAACAACAGCTTCGATCTGACAGCCGGAAAGCTCTGTCAAAAGGGACCTCCCTCTTCACACCGTAGAGGCTGTAGGAGCCGCCAGGGTTTGGGAACCAGTGCTGGGGCCAAAATGACTCCACAGCTGTTTTCCTTCCTGGGGAGGGTTCTGGCTCGAGTGGGAATGGCTCAAGTCTCCTAAGGTTCTGAAAGCCCACTGTGTGCAGATTCACGGTACACAGAGAGGAGAAGGTGGAGTCCTGCCCTGGAGGTGGTCACAGCTCACGGATGAGCCAGGCAGGCAGGCAGGCAGGCAGGGCATGAGAACACCTGGGCTGCCTTCATGAGTGAGTGGTGTGGGGGCAGAGGAAGAGAAGCCGGTCTGCTCCCTCATGTGGTGCCCAGGGCAGGTTGTCCCCAGAGGAAACCCTTACGACGGTGAGGACTCTCACTGCTGTTTCCCAAGGGGTTCCGTCGGTGCGTGTCTTCCCCGGAGCGGTCAGGCCGTCTCTAAAGTACACTGGCCATGGGCATTGCCTCTCCTTGGAACTTCCCATGTGTTTCTCTTTTGTATGGAACAGTGATTTTTCTAGAGGGGTTCTGGGCCACAAGGTTGTTGGGTCATTTGCTAGCCTTCTGTCGTGAAGAACGCTTTCCTGGGCGTTGGGGTGGTTTGTTGTTCCAGCTCCCTTTCTTGGCTTCTTTTGGGAGCTGGTGCAACAAGAGGAGCTCAGCCTCTGCCTTCTGGCTGAGATGTCACCCTTCAAACAGCAATGCCTGCCTGGAGATAATGATGGCATTTGCCAAAAGGGCTTCGTTTGGCACATGATATCTTGAAAGGACGTACACCGTCCTTTCAGCTATCAAAGGCTAGTTCAAATGACATAAAAATGAGAACTCTCCAATGGAGTCTTACAGTAGGTGGAGAGTCCGAAAAAAACTCCTTCAGTCATCTCACTGAGAGTCATTGATTGGGGACACCAAGAATATAGGAAGGAATGCAGAAAGAAAAGATGAAATTGTGGTCAGGATCGGGGGGAGGGATGAACAGGGCCTGCTTGCCTTGAACCCAGGCTTTGTTGGCGGGTGGGGCATAAAGATCGAACGGGTCTGAAACTACAGAGTGGTGATGGTAACACAGTATCACCAGAGTTACACAACAGTGTCCCAAATTGCAACAATGATGAAAAAGTTTACTAATCCCAACTTAACCAACAAAAATAGACGAAACCATACAAAAAGTAAAACATCACCAGAAAGGTGGAAACAAACCAAATGCAAAGCAGCTCAGGGGAAAGGAACTCCATGTCCCCTGGGGGCAGACCGAGTTGCCGGCGTCCACGGTGAGCAGACAGGGATGGAGGCTGCAGAGCCGACCGCTCCCCTGGACATGGTGTTTCCGGCAAGGGCTCTGGGTCTCTGTCCAGAGCGGGGGCTCGTTCTTCCTGCAGGGGCGGGTGAGTCATCGTCGGCGTCTGGGTGTTGCGCGGGAGCCAGGGCAGGCTCTCCCTGCCGAGGCGGTGACTCCTCCTCTGCCTCGGGTTCTCCTGCCAAAGCCCGAGCAGGTACAGGTGCACGTGGAGGTGGAGGTTCTGGCTGAGGGGGTGGGACATCAGTGCCTGGGGCTGGGGGTCCTGCAGGCACGGAAATCCGATCTGCCCGGTGTGCTGGCCAGTACCCAGCTGGCCTGGTGTCTCTGCGAGGGCAAGGCTCGGTTCTCCATCTGCCCTCGGTGGATCCCTGGGTCCTGCACCTGGAGCCACCGCCTCTGTAGGCACAGGTCTGGGAAGTGGAGCCTGGTTCCAGTTGGAGGCCAGTGCTAGAGCTGGGGGAGAAGCAAAGTTTGCCCACAGACCAGCCTTGGCATGTGCGTATCCCGGGACAGAAAGCTTCCAAGAGATTCCGAAAGAATACCCAGGGTTGGATGTCTTTTGGGACTGAAGTGTGCAAGATGGGGGTGGGGGTGTGAGGCCAGCGCTTGCTGCAGGCCCAGCAGCATCTTTCGGGGACTCGTCCCTGTGTAGCTCAGCACCCCCTCCCCACACACTCCCGTGCACCAGCCCCAGCGTCCTTACCTCTGTGCTCTGGCGTGCTGGGCTCCAGGTCCTCCTGCTGCCTCAGAGGCCGGGGTTCTCGGGACTCTGGGTCGGAGCCGGGTGTGCTGAGCTCCGTGGCAGCCTCAGACTGGGCCGCCGGGTGTATCCTGGGCGGTGTCTCGGCAGCAGGCCTTCCCCGCCTCCGCTTCGCCCCCGGTGGGGCTGATGCCTCCGTGGGCACGCTCACCTGGAGCCTGCACTGGGCCTCACGGGCGGGGGGTTGGTGCTCCGACCCCTCCCTCCGGGAGGTGGACGGGGTGTCCCCGTCCTCGGCCTCATCACGTGGGAAGCTCTGCAACGACAGTGACCGTCAGCCAGCCGTGCTGGGAGTTTTCCGAGCTGGGCCTGGCCAGTGGAGCCGCTGCTTCTGCCTGCTCGAACTTCTCTTCCCAGAAGGGTCAGAGACGTGTGTCTGCTCAGATCCCCACCCGGGAGGAAAGAGACCCACCTGAGGGTGTGAGGTCAGCCTGGGCGGCCGGCCCTGCCCGCACTGTTCCCATCCCAGCCAGCCTGATCTCCCCTGGGGTGTGGACACAACTTGTCCGCAGGCTTCTGACCCCACATCCGCCTGGGCTTCCTTGAGGGAGACACACCCCGAGAAACCCGCATCCACACACACAGGCAAAGGACCCGGTGTTTCCGGGTGGCATGGGAGAGGTGGCCTGGCCCGGCCTGGGGCTCCCCGTGTTACCTTTCTGTTTCTCCGGGCAGAGGGCCAGAGGCCTCTCGGGGGTGCCCTGAGCCAACGTCGACAGGGTGCCCACGCACACTGCCTGTGAGCTCTCCTGAGGCCCCGGCCTCTGGGCAGGGGCAAACAGCAGAACATCCTGGCAGCAAGAGATCTGGCTGGGGGCTCCTCTCCGCTCTGGAGGCCTGGATACCCGGGTTGCGGGTTCTGTTGGGTTCTGTTGCCGGCAGGTGACATCATTTCCTGGGGTTCGTGCTGAGGTCCCTTCCCCAAAACTTCCCAAGGGAATCTCTGGGTTTCTGACTGCTCGACCACCCCCCTTAGGCCATGTGCAGACACATTGACAGCCACACAGCCCAGCCCACAGCCCTGGGGAGGCCTGGGTGCAGCCAGGGCCTGAGCTCCGAGGACCCCGCTGCTCTCAGACCAGGCTCCTTCTTCTCATAAGTGGTGTGGCCCTGGACAAGCATATGCCCCTCAGGGTTTCCCCAGTCTCTCCATCTGCAGAGTGGGGGTCATTCTCCCATCTGTTTCCTAGGTCTGTCGGCCTACGAGCAGCTCCATGCCTCTCCACCTGGGGCCGATATCACGTGGAGCTTGTGCGCTGAGACTTCAGAAAGAAAGACTCCATCCAGGGCTGACACAGCACAGAATGGGGCAGAACGAGGCCTGGATGCGCCGTGGTACCCAGGAAAAGGCACTGCCCCTCCTGACTGTTTTGAGACCCCACATCCAAGTTGGAGGCCCGAAAGGAAGACTCGAAGGTCTCCCTCTCTTATAGAAAAGAGTAGCCAACTTTCTGGTCCTCTGTTTCCATTGAGATTCTGTTCAAGTGTCCCAGCTCGGCTTCTGCGGGTGGCTGAGCTTCTAATGGCTCCCTGCGTTCTTGTCTTTTCCTCTCCAAACCTTCCGTCCTTTTCCCCCTTCTGGGGTGGATGGGCGCTGTCATTGCTTCTACCTTCGAGACAGATTGATGAAAAGTCTGGACCATCGACTCCTTTCCTCTCTTTGGTTCCGTGTCTCTCTCTGGCTGTGTCCCTCTCTTTTCCTTTCTCGATTCAGTCTGTGTCTTCCTCTTTCTCTCTCGTGTGTGGATGGATGGATGCTAGGAATGCACATGTATATGATTAGATGAGGGTTATGTTTTAGGGATGGGTTAGAGGGAGAGAAAGGCTTTAGGTCGGAGTTGGTCATGGGGGAAGGGTCAAGGGTGGTGGTGGTGTTTCTTGGAATCTGAGTGCTGTGCATTCTTCGTCTCTTTCCATATGAACCCCTTCTCAGATACACCACTTGCAAGGAGTCTCTCATGTTCCGTTTCCTATCTTTTGCATCTGTGAATGCTTAGCTTCTCTGTTGTGAAGAGGTTCCATTGGATGGAAACCCATTGGTGTACTTCGTTTCCCTCTTTCCCTTACTTGAAGAGACCCATTTCTACCTCCGCCCAGCAAATGGCAAGGAGACTCTGATGTTAAGGAGCCTTTGACCTACGCTTCTTTCTAGCTATCTCATGACATCAGTCTTTAGGGTGAGGTTTTTCCCCGATATTGAGGTGGTGTGAGATCAAAACCAATAGCGTTCTTCAGATGTAGCTGTCTGGTTTTCCCATGGCCATTTATTGAAGAGGCTTTCTTGTTCCCATTTGGATATTCTCCCCTTCTGTGTCAGAGATGAGTTGACCATGGATGCCGGGGTTTGTTTCTGGACCCTCAACTTTATTCCATCGATCTGGATCTGTGTGTGTTGTTGTATTCCCAATAGCATACTGTCCTGCTGCTGCCGCTGCGGCTAAGTCACTTCAGTCGTGTCTGACTCTGCGCGACCCCATGGCCTGCAGCCTACCAGGCTCCTCCGTCCAGGGCATTTTCCAGGCAAGAGTACTGGCGTGGGTCGCCATCGCCTTCTCCGATACGCTCCTGAGGATCCTAGTTTGGTCGTCTAATTTCCTTTCACACAACCTTGGATGTCCGTATCGGGGCTTTTTCGTCGGATTGTATTGACAATTTAGGCTCTTTTCTGTTTCCGTAACCCCTTTTGCAGTTCTTTGTTCGGTGCGACAATGCATTGGCATTTTGGGAGGAATAGCATCCAAGCTGTGGATTGCCTTGTGGGGCTGTGACATCATTTTCCCAATAGGAATTCTTTCAAGTCCTGAGCACAGCTTCTCTTTCCAGTGATTGGTGTGGGCTTGATCTTCCTTCTTCCATCTCTCGCCGTTTTGTGAGAACAGGTCCTTCCTTCCCTTCTGGGTTAGATGGACTCGTGGGTATCACTTCAGTGCATGGCATTGTCAGTGGGGGTGATAATTCCCTTCTCATTGGAAGACTTTGCTGTGAGTATTAGAAATGCAAGTGATTTCTCTTCCCCTTCCTCCCTGTCCATCTCTCAGAGCCACCGGGAAACAGAGGCCTCATCCAGGGTCACACAGGCCTGAGGGAGTGCAACTAGACTGTTGTTTCTTCAGGCCCTCCATGCTGGACATCATCCGGGATACTCTGTGTGTGTCTTCCTCAGTCTGGTGTCCCTTCAGACCTTTCCCTAGTTTTCACAGGCTTGTTGTGTTGGTGTTCTTTGTCTGTTTGGAGACACATCCTTGAGAAGCTTTGTGTTTCCACTCATTCGTCTCGCGATGTATGACCTGTCTTTTGCTTTTGCAATGAGGTCTTTCCCACAGTAGATATCTTTGATTTTGCAAAGTCCACTGTATTCTCTGGGTTGTTTTGTGGACTGCCTTTTAGTTTTGTGTGTGAAGACTCAAAGCACGTGTCCGGTTTCTGCTCATTGTTCTTCTAGATTTGTGACAAGTTTTCATGGAAACTTTGTCTAGGGATAACTGGAAGTGAACTCGGTGTAAGGTGTCAAGTCTCCATCTCCATTCATGTCATGCCCTGCAGTTTCCAATTCCCTGTTCCTGAGTGGTTTTGGAGACCTTGTGGGAAGTTTGGTTGCATGGGAGTTTGCATTTCCACCTTGAGTAGATTCCCACTGTTCTGCCCTCAGGGACACTGTCAAGGGGGAGTGAGGAGCAGCCTGCACTTCCAGCAGTGACCACACGGTGGGGCGAGTGCTGCTCTCCCCTCTGGGAGCCCCAGGCCACAGGCATCCCAGTGAGGAGCCAGCTCTGTGCTCGGCTGAAAGGAGTTAGACTCTCAGGAGCCTCTGAGCCCTTGCCTTTGGATCACCCAGGGTGGGCATTTACTGTGACAGAAAAAAATTGCCCTGAATTCCATGGACGGAAGAGCCTGGCTGTGTAGAGTTCGTGAGTTGCCGTGAATCAGACACAACTGAGGACACAAAAATTCAATAGACTAAAACACTTTTGGGGGGTGGGGGGAGTGAAAGGGGGTGATGTGGGTTTTTTTGTCTTATATAATAGCCAAGGGAAATCTAGTTTAAACCTAAATTGACATAGATGGGTAAGGTATAGCTCTCCGTCACCCTATTAAACAAAAAAACGACTTAAATTTTCTGAAAATTTATTTAGTAGCTTCCTTGAGCAGTTCATTGTGAAGCATTTTTTATTTTTTCTGTGACATTGGCCTCATTAAAAAGTACGGTTTGCCTTTACTGGATAATTTTGTTCATTGGTTTGTTAGGGAATCTTGGTAAAATTTGAGTTTCCTGGGGAGCATGGTCACATGACCTGGCCCTGGCCAATCGGTGCGTTCCACCTCCCTGGCCACTGTGATTGGCTCCGGACTGGGGCAGTGCCCAATCGGGGCCCAGGGCCGGGCCTCACGTTGGAAGCCAGGGGAAGACGAGCTCTCGTCCTGCTGGGGTAGGGGAAGGGGTGGGGCCGGGGGAGGTCAGGCTCCAGCAGTGGGAGGGGCTTGAGGTCCGCCTGCAGCAGTTGGTGACCTTCCTGCTCCCCTCAGGGCAGAGCCGCCGGCCTGAGAATGAGGGCGCTGCTGAGCCCAGGGGCTGGGATGGCCCGTTGCTGCTGTGGTCCCAGAGCTCCACCCGAGACCTGAGGGAGGCCGTCTGCCCGTGAGTCCTCTCCCACTTGTCTGTCAGCTTGTTTGAACCATGCTGGGTTTTCTGCCCAGCTGGCTAAGGGGTGTCCCTGGAAATGCAAGGGTGTGGGTTTTGGCAGACTTCAGGGAAGACATGCCAGATGAGCCTGGGAGACTCCAGCTTAATCTGGATTCAGGAGATATCTCTTCGGGCCAGCTAGTAACTGTAGGATAAGCCTAATGAGTCTTCACAGGATGAAGAGAGTAACGTGCCAAGGTAGCAATCGATGTCCTCATTCGAGAGGATGAAGCTGGTGCTCAGAGAAGGGGGGAACTTGGCCACAGCAAGGAGGTGTGCACCCAGACGGAACCCCCAGATCCGGCCATTTGAGCTCAGGGAGGCCACTGGTGTGGCTTGTCCCTGTGGCAGGGGCCGAGGCACGCGGCCCACCCTGATTCCTGCGGGGGCCTGACTTGGGAAGTGCCATCTGGTAGCTTTGAGACTCACCAAACCAAATTGCACTGGAGAGAGGAAGGACACCTTCCTTCATCCACCCCCCACCCCCGCCGGATTCCCACATACCCTGACCCCTTTCTCTGGATTTCGGAGCCATTTCCAGAGTCCCGCTCATATGACCTCATTCGAAGTGCACTGTGGACGAGCTGCCATCTGCAGCTGCTACCACAGCAGCCAAGGGCTTTAGCTCCCGAGTACCTCCCTTCCTTTGGAACTTGGGGGCCCTCTACTCCCCACTTGCACACCACAGACCTTTGCTGAGGATTGTGGGGACCCTCACTCAGTTTGCAGCACGTTGTAGCCATCCCTGTCCTCTCAATACCTCCCTTGCAACTCAGCTTGTGAGCTCCTTTGGAGCAGCGTGGCCCACCTGGCTGCAACGGCAGAGACACAGCTGACAGTGAAACAACAGCTTCGATCTGACAGCCGGAAAGCGCTGTCAAAAGGGACCTCCCTCTTCACACCGTAGAGGCTGTAGGAGCCGCCAGGGTTTGGGAACCAGTGCTGGGGCCAAAATGACTCCACAGCTGTTTTCCTTCCTGGTGAGGGTTCTGGCTCGAGTGGGAATGGCTCAAGTCTCCTAAGATTCTGAAAGCCCCCTGTGTGCAGATTCACGGTACACAGAGAGGAGAAGGTGGAGTCCTGCCCTGGAGGTGGTCACAGCTCACGGATGAGCCAGGCAGGCAGGCAGGCAGGCAGGGCATGAGAACACCTGAGCTGCCTTCATGAGTGAATGGTGTGGGGGCAGAGGAAGAGAAGCCGGTCTGCTCCCTCATGTGGTGCCCAGGGCAGGTTGTCCCCAGAGGAAACCCTTACGACGGTGAGGACTCTCACTGCTGTTTCCCAAGGGGTTCCGTCGGTGCGTGTCTTCCCCGGAGCGGTCAGGCCGTCTCTAAAGTACACCGGCCATGGGCATTGCCTCTCCTTGGAACTTCCCATGTGTTTCTGTTTTGTATGGAACAGTGATTTTTCTAGAGGGGTTCTGGGCCACAAGGTTGTTGGGTCATTTGCTAGCCTTCTGTCGTGAAGAACGCTTTCCTGGGCGTTGGGGTGGTTTGTTGTTCCAGCTCCCTTTCTTGGCTTCTTTTGGGAGCTGGTGCAACAAGAGGAGCTCAGCCTCTGCCTTCTGGCTGAGATGTCACCCTTCAAACAGCAATGCCTGCCTGGAGATAATGATGGCATTTGCCAAAAGGGCTTCGTTTGGCACATGATATCTTGAAAGGACGTACACCGTCCTTTCAGCTATCAAAGGCTAGTTCAAATGACATAAAAATGAGAACTCTCCAATGGAGTCTTACAGTAGGTGGAGAGTCCGAAAAAAAACTCCTTCAGTCATTTCACTGAGAGTCATTGATTGGGGACACCAAGAATATAGGAAGGAATGCAGAAAGAAAAGATGAAATTGTGGTCAGGATCGGGGGGAGGGATGAACAGCGCGTGCTTGCCTTGAATCCAGGCTTTGTTGGGGGGTGGGGGCATAAAGATCGAACGGGTCTGAAACTACAAAGTGGTGATGGTAACACAGTATCACCAGAGTTACACAACAGTGTTCCCAAATGCAACAATGATGAAAAAGTTTACTAATCCCAACTTAACCAACAAAAATACATGAAACCATACAAAAAATAAAACATCACCAGAAAGGTGGAAACAAACCAAATGCAAAGCAGTTCAGGGGAAAGGAACTCCATGTCCCCTGGGGGCAGACCGTGTTGCCGGCGTCCACGGTGAGCAGACAGGGATGGAGGCTGCAGAGCCGACCGCTCCCCTGGACGTGGTGTTTCCGGCAAGGGCTCTGGGTCTCTGTCCAGAGCGGGGGCTCGTTCTTCCTGCAGGGGCGGGTGAGTCATCGTCGGCGTCTGGGTGTTGCGCGGGAGCCAGGGCAGGCTCTCCCTGCCGAGGCGGTGACTCCTCCTCTGCCTCGGGTTCTCCTGCCAAAGCCCGAGCAGGTACAGGTGCACGTGGAGGTGGAGGTTCTGGCTGAGGGGGTGGGACATCAGTGCCTGGGGCTGGGGGTCCTGCAGGCACGGAGATGCGATCTGCCCGGTGTGCTGGCCAGTACCCAGCTGGCCTGGTGTCTCTGCGAGGGCAAGTCTCGGTTCTCCATCTGCCCTCGGTGGATCCCTGGGTCCTGCACCTGGAGCCACCACCTCTGTAGGCACAGGTCTGGGAAGTGGAGCCTGGTTCCAGTTGGAGGCCAGTGCTAGAGCTGGGGGAGAAGCAAAGTTTGCCCACAGGCCAGCCTTGGCATGTGCGTATCCCGGGACAGAAAGCTTCCAAGAGATTCCCAAAGAATACCCAGGGTCGGATGTCTTTTGGGACTGAAGTGTGCAAGATGGGGGTGGGGGTGTGAGGCCAGCGCTTGCTGCAGGCCCAGCAGCATCTTTCGGGGACTCGTCCCTGTGTAGCTCAGCACCCCCTCCCCACACACTCCCGTGCACCAGCCCCAGCGTCCTCACCTCTGTGCTCTGGCGTGCTGGGCTCCAGGTCCTCCTGCTGCCTCAGAGGCCGGGGCTCTCGGGACTCTGGGTCGGAGCCGGGTGTGCTGAGCTCCGTGGCAGCCTCAGACTGGGCCGCCGGGTGTATCCTGGGCGGTGTCTCGGCAGCAGGCCTTCCCCGCCTCCGCTTCGCCCCCGGTGGGGCTGATGCCTCCGTGGGCACGCTCACCTGGAGCCTGCACTGGGCCTCACGGGCGGGGGGGTGGTGCTCCGACTCCTCCCTCCGGGAGGTGGACGGGGTGTCCCCGTCCTCGGCCTCATCACGTCGGAAGCTCTGCAACGACAGTGACCGTCAGCCAGCCGTGCTGGGAGTTTTCCGAGCTGGGCCTGGCCAGTGGAGCCGCTGCTTCTGCCTGCATGAACTTCTCTTCCCAGAAGGGTCAGAGACGTGTGTCTGCTCAGATCCCCACCCGGGAGGAAAGAGACCCACCTGAGGGTGTGAGGTCAGCCTGGGTGGCCGGCGCTGCCCGCACTCTCCCCATCCCAGCCAGCCTGCTCTCCCCTGGGGTGTGGACACAACTTGTCCGCAGGCTTCTGACCCCACATCCGCCTGGGCTTCCTTGAGGGAGACACACCCCGAGAAACCCGCATCCACACACACAGGCAAAGGACCCGGTGTTTCCGGGTGGCATGGGAGAGGTGGCCTGGCCCGGCCTGGGGCTCCCCGTGTTACCTTTCTGTTTCTCCGGGCAGAGGGCCAGAGGCCTCTCGGGGGTGCCCTGAGCCAACGTCGACAGGGTGCCCACGCACACTGCCTGTGAGCTCTCCTGAGGCCCCGGCCTCTGGGCAGGGGCAAACAGCAGAACATCCTGGCAGCAAGTGATCTGGCTGGAGGCTCCTCTCCGCTCTGGAGGCCTGGATACCCGGGTTGCGGGTTCTGTTGGGTTCTGTTGCCGGCAGGTGACATCATTTCCTGGGGTTCGTGCTGAGGTCCCTTCCCCAAAACTTCCCAAGGGAATCTCTGGGTTTCTGACTGCTCGACCACCCCCCTTAGGCCATGTGCAGGCACAGTGACAGCCACACAGCCCAGCCCACAGCCCTGGGGAGGCCTGGGTGCAGCCAGGGCCTGAGCTCCGAGGGCCCCGCTGCTCTCAGACCAGGCTTCTTCTTCTCATAAGTGGTGTGGCCCTGGACAAGCATATGCCCCTCAGGGTTTCCCCAGTCTCTCCATCTGCAGAGTGGGGGTCATTCTCCCATCTGTTTCCTAGGTCTGTCAGCCTACGAGCAGCTCCATGCCTTTCCACCTGGGGCCGATATCACGTGGAGCTTGTGCGCTGAGACTTCAGAAAGAAAGACTCCATCCAGGGCTGACACAGCACAGAATGGGGCAGAACGAGGCCTGGATGCGCCGTGGTACCCAGGAAAAGGCACTGCCCCTCCTGACTGTTTTGAGACCCCGCATCCAAGTTGGAGGCCCGAAAGGAAGACTCGAAGGTCTCCCTCTCTTATAGAAAAGAGTAGCCAACTTTCTGGTCCTCTGTTTCCATTGAGATTCTGTTCAAGTGTCCCAGCTCGGCTTCTGCGGGTGGCTGAGCTTCTAATGGCTCCCTGCGTTCTTGTCTTTTCCTCTCCAAACCTTCCGTCCTTTTCCCCCTTCTGGGGTGGATGGGCGCTGTCATTGCTTCTACCTTCGAGACAGATTGATGAAAAGTCTGGACCGTCGACTCCTTTCCTCTCTTTGGTTCCGTGTCTCTCTCTGGCTGTGTCCCTCTCTTTTCCTTTCTCGATTCAGACTGTGTCTTCCTCTTTCTCTCTCGTGTGTGGATGGATGGATGCTAGGAATGCACATGTATATGATTAGATGAGGGTTATGTTTTAGGGATGGGTTAGAGGGAGAGAAAGGCTTTAGGTCGGAGTTGGTCATGGGGGAAGGGTCAAGGGTGGTGGTGGTGTTTCTTGGAATCTGAGTGCTGTGCATTCTTCGTCTCTTTCCATATGAACCCCTTCTCAGATACACCACTTGCAAGGAGTCTCTCATGTTCCGTTTCCTATCTTTTGCATTTGTGAATGCTTAGCTTCTCTGTTGTGAAGAGGTTCCATTGGATGGAAACCCATTGGTGTACTTCGTTTCCCTCTTTCCCTTACTTGAAGAGACCCATTTCTACCTCCGCCCAGCAAATGGCAAGGAGACTCTGATGTTAAGGAGCCTTTGACCTACGCTTCTTTCTAGCTATCTCATGACATCAGTCTTTAGGGTGAGGATTTTCCCCGATATTGAGGTGGTGTGAGATCAAAACCAATAGCGTTCTTCAGATGTAGCTGTCTGGTTTTCCCATGGACATTTATTGAAGAGGCTTTCTTGTTCGCATTTGGATATTCTCCCCTTCTGTGTCAGAGATGAGTTGACCATGGATGCCGGGGTTTGTTTCTGGACCCTCAACTTTATTCCATCGATCTGGATCTGTGTGTGTTGTTGTATTCCCAATAGCATACTGTCCTGCTGCTGCCGCTGCGGCTAAGTCACTTCAGTCGTGTCTGACTCTGCGCGACCCCATGGCCTGCAGCCTACCAGGCTCCTCCGTCCAGGGCATTTTCCAGGCAAGAGTACTGGAGTGGGTCGCCATCGCCTTCTCTGATACTCTCCTGAGGATCCTAGTTTGGTCGTCTAATTTCCTTTCACACAACCTTGGATGTCCGTATCGGGGCTTTTTCGTCGGATTGTATTGACAATTTAGGCTCTTTTCTGTTTCCGTAACCCCTTTTGCAATTCTTTGTTCGGTGCGAAAATGCATTGGCATTTTGGGAGGAATAGCATCCAAGCTGTGGATTGCCTTGTGGGGCTGTGACATCATTTTCCCAATAGGAATTCTTTCAAGCCCTGAGCACAGCTTCTCTTTCCAGTGATTGGTGTGGGCTTGATCTTCCTTCTTCCATCTCTCGCCGTTTTGTGAGAACAGGTCCTTCCTTCCCTTCTGGGTTAGATGGACTCGTGGGTATCACTTCAGTGCATGGCATTGTCAGTGGGGGTGATAATTCCCTTCTCATTGGAAGACTTTGCTGTGAGTATTAGAAATGCAAGTGATTTCTCTTCCCCTCCTCCCTGTCCATCTCTCAGAGCCACCGGGAAACAGAGGCCTCATCCAGGGTCACACAGGCCTGAGGGAGTGCAACTAGACTGTTGATTCTTCAGGCCCTCCGTGCTGGACATCATCCGGGATACTCTGTGTGTGTCTTCCTCAGTCTGGTGTCCGTTCAGACCTTTCCGTAGTTTTCACAGGCTTGTTGTGTTGGTGTTCATTGCCTGTTTGGAGACATATCCTTGAGAAGCTTTGTGTTTCCACTCATTCGTCTCGCGATGTATGACCTGTCTTTTGCTTTTGTAATGAGGTCTTTCCCACAGTAGATATCTTTGATTTTGCAAAGTCCACTGTATTCTCTGGGTTGTTTTGTGGACTGCCTTTTAGTTTTGTGTGTGAAGACTCAAAGCACGTGTCCGGTTTCTGCTCATTGTTCTTCTAGATTTGTGACAAGTTTTCATGGAAACTTTGTCTAGGGATAACTGGAAGTGAACTCGGTGTAAGGTGTCAAGTCTCCATCTCCATTCATGTCATGCCCTGCAGTTTCCAATTCCCTGTTCCAGAGTGGTTTTGGAGACCTTGTGGGAAGTTTGGTTGCATCGGAGTTTGCATTTCCACCTTGAGTAGATTCCCACTGTTCTGCCCTCAGGGACACTGTCAAGGGGGAGTGAGGAGCAGCCTGCACTTCCAGCAGTGACCACACGGTGGGGCGAGTGCTGCTCTCCCCTCTGGGAGCCGCAGGCCACAGGCCTCCCAGTGAGGAGCCAGCTCTGTGCTAGCTGAAAGGAGTTAGTCTCTCAGGAGCCTCTGAGCCCTTGCCTTTGGATCACCCAGGGTGGGCATTTACTGTGACAGAAAAAAATTGCCCTGAATTCCATGGACGGAAGAGCCTGGCTGTGCAGAGTTCGTGAGTTGCCGTGAATCAGACACAACTGAGGACACAAAAATTCAATAGACTAAAACACTTTTGGGGGGTGGGGGGAGTGAAAGGGGGTGATGTGGGTTTTTTTGTCTTATATAATAGCCAAGGGAAATCTAGTTTAAACCTAAATTCACATAGATGGGTAAGGTATAGCTCTCCGTCACCCTATTAAACAAAAAAACGACTTAAATTTTCTGAAAGTTTATTTAGTAGCTTCCTTGAGCAGTTCATTGTGAAGCTTTTTTTTTTTTTTTTTCTGTGACATTGGCCTCATTAAAAAGTACGGTTTGCCTTTACTGGATAATTTTGTTCATTGGTTTGTTAGGGAATCTTGGTAAAATTTGAGTTTCCTGGGGAGCATGGTCACATGACCTGGCCCTGGCCAATCGGTGCGTTCCACCTCCCTGGCCACTGTGATTGGCTCCGGACTGGGGCAGTGCCCAATCGGGGCCCAGGGCCGGGCCTCACGTTGGAAGCCAGGGGAAGACGAGCTCTCGTCCTGCTGGGGTAGGGGAAGGGGTGGGGCCGGGGGAGGTCAGGCTCCAGCAGTGGGAGGGGCTTGAGGTCCGCCTGCGGCAGTTGGTGACCTTCCTGCTCCCCTCAGGGCAGAGCCGCCGGCCTGAGAATGAGGGCGCTGCTGAGCCCAGGGGCTGGGATGGCCCGTTGCTGCTGTGGTCCCAGAGCTCCACCCGAGACCTGAGGGAGGCCGTCTGCCCGTGAGTCCTCTCCCGCTTGTCTGTCAGCTTGTTTGAACCATGCTGGGTTTTCTGCCCAGCTGGCTAAGGGGAGTCCCTGGAAATGCAAGGGTGTGGGTTTTGGCAGACTTCAGGGAAGACATGCCAGATGAGCCTGGGAGACTCCAGCTTAATCTGGATTCAGGAGATATCTCTTCGGGCCAGCTAGTAACTGTAGGATAAGCCTAATGAGTCTTCACAGGATGAAGAGAGTAACGTGCCAAGGTAGCAATCGATGTCCTCATTCGAGAGGATGAAGCTGGTGCTCAGAGAAGGGGGGAACTTGGCCACAGCAAGGAGGTGTGCACCCAGACGGAACCCCCAGATCCGGCCATTTGAGCTCAGGGAGGCCACTGGTGTGGCTTGTCCCTGTGGCAGGGGCCGAGGCACGCAGCCCACCCTGATTCCTGCGGGGGCCTGACTTGGGAAGTGCCATCTGGTAGCTTTGAGACTCACCAAACCAAATTGCACTGGAGAGAGGAAGGACACCTTCCTTCATCCACCCCCCACCCCCGCCGGATTCCCACATACCCTGACCCCTTTCTCTGGATTTCGGAGCCATTTCCAGAGTCCCGCTCATATGACCTCATTTGAAGTGCACTGTGGACGAGCTGCCATCTGCAGCTGCTACCACAGCAGCCAAGGGCTTTAGCTCCCGAGTACCTCCCTTCCTTTGGAACTTGGGGGCCCTCTACTCCCCACTTGCACACCACAGACCTTTGCTGAGGATTGTGGGGACCCTCACTCAGTTTGCAGCACGTTGTAGCCATCCCTGTCCTCTCAATACCTCCCTTGCAACTCAGCTTGTGAGCTCCTTTGGAGCAGCGTGGCCCACCTGGCTGCAACGGCAGAGACACAGCTGACAGTGAAACAACAGCTTCGATCTGACAGCCGGAAAGCGCTGTCAAAAGGGACCTCCCTCTTCACACCGTAGAGGCTGTAGGAGCCGCCAGGGTTTGGGAACCAGTGCTGGGGCCAAAATGACTCCACAGCTGTTTTCCTTCCTGGGGAGGGTTCTGGCTCGAGTGGGAATGGCTCAAGTCTCCTAAGATTCTGAAAGCCCCCTGTGTGCAGATTCACGGTACACAGAGAGGAGAAGGTGGAGTCCTGCCCTGGAGGTGGTCACAGCTCACGGATGAGCCAGGCAGGCAGGCAGGCAGGCAGGGCATGAGAACACCTGAGCTGCCTTCATGAGTGAATGGTGTGGGGGCAGAGGAAGAGAAGCCGGTCTGCTCCCTCATGTGGTGCCCAGGGCAGGTTGTCCCCAGAGGAAACCCTTACGACGGTGAGGACTCTCACTGCTGTTTCCCAAGGGGTTCCGTCGGTGCGTGTCTTCCCCGGAGCGGTCAGGCCGTCTCTAAAGTACACCGGCCATGGGCATTGCCTCTCCTTGGAACTTCCCATGTGTTTCTCTTTTGTATGGAACAGTGATTTTTCTAGAGGGGTTCTGGGCCACAAGGTTGTTGGGTCATTTGCTAGCCTTCTGTCGTGAAGAACGCTTTCCTGGGCGTTGGGGTGGTTTGTTGTTCCAGCTCCCTTTCTTGGCTTCTTTTGGGAGCTGGTGCAACAAGAGGAGCTCAGCCTCTGCCTTCTGGCTGAGATGTCACCCTTCAAACAGCAATGCCTGCCTGGAGATAATGATGACATTTGCCAAAAGGGCTTCGTTTGGCACATGATATCTTGAAAGGACGTACACCGTCCTTTCAGCTATCAAACGCTAGTTCAAATGACATAAAAATGAGAACTCTCCAATGGAGTCTTACAGTAGGTGGAGAGTCCGAAAAAAAAACTCCTTCAGTCATTTCACTGAGAGTCATTGATTGGGGACACCAAGAATATAGGAAGGAATGCAGAAAGAAAAGATGAAATTGTGGTCAGGATCGGGGGGAGGGATGAACAGGGCGTGCTTGCCTTGAATCCAGGCTTTGTTGGGGGGTGGGGGCATAAAGATCGAACGGGTCTGAAACTACAAAGTGTTGATGGTAACACAGTATCACCAGAGTTACACAACAGTGTTCCCAAATTGCAACAATGATGAGAAAGTTTACTAATCCCAACTTAACCAACAAAAATACACGAAACCATACAAAAAATAAAACATCACCAGAAAGGTGGAAACAAACCAAATGCAAAGCAGTTCAGGGGAAAGGAACTCCATGTCCCCTGGGGGCAGACCGTGTTGCCGGCGTCCACGGTGAGCAGACAGGGATGGAGGCTGCAGAGCCGACCGCTCCCCTGGACGTGGTGTTTCCGGCAAGGGCTCTGGGTCTCTGTCCAGAGCGGGGGCTCGTTCTTCCTGCAGGGGCGGGTGAGTCATCGTCGGCGTCTGGGTGTTGCGCGGGAGCCAGGGCAGGCTCTCCCTGCCGAGGCGGTGACTCCTCCTCTGCCTCGGGTTCTCCTGCCAAAGCCCGAGCAGGTACAGGTGCACGTGGAGGTGGAGGTTCTGGCTGAGGGGGTGGGACATCAGTGCCTGGGGCTGGGGGTCCTGCAGGCACGGAGATGCGATCTGCCCGGTGTGCTGGCCAGTACCCAGCTGGCCTGGTGTCTCTGCGAGGGCAAGTCTCGGTTCTCCAGCTGCCCTCGGTGGATCCCTGGGTCCTGCACCTGGAGCCACCACCTCTGTAGGCACAGGTCTGGGAAGTGGAGCCTGGTTCCAGTTGGAGGCCAGTGCTAGAGCTGGGGGAGAAGCAAAGTTTGCCCACAGGCCAGCCTTGGCATGTGCGTATCCCGGGACAGAAAGCTTCCAAGAGATTCCCAAAGAATACCCAGGGTCGGATGTCTTTTGGGACTGAAGTGTGCAAGATGGGGGTGGGGGTGTGAGGCCAGCGCTTGCTGCAGGCCCAGCAGCATCTTTCGGGGACTCGTCCCTGTGTAGCTCAGCACCCCCTCCCCACACACTCCCGTGCACCAGCCCCAGCGTCCTCACCTCTGTGCTCTGGCGTGCTGGGCTCCAGGTCCTCCTGCTGCCTCAGAGGCCGGGGTTCTCGGGACTCTGAGTCGGAGCCGGGTGTGCTGAGCTCCGTGGCAGCCTCAGACTGGGCCGCCGGGTGTATCCTGGGCGGTGTCTCGGCAGCAGGCCTTCCCCGCCTCCGCTTCGCCCCCGGTGGGGCTGATGCCTCCGTGGGCACGCTCACCTGGAGCCTGCACTGGGCCTCACGGGCGGGGGGGTGGTGCTCCGACCCCTCCCTCCGGGAGGTGGACGGGGTGTCCCCGTCCTCGGCCTCATCACGTCGGAAGCTCTGCAACGACAGTGACCGTCAGCCAGCCGTGCTGGGAGTTTTCCGAGCTGGGCCTGGCCAGTGGAGCCGCTGCTTCTGCCTGCTCGAACTTCTCTTCCCAGAAGGGTCAGAGACGTGTGTCTGCTCAGATCCCCACCGGGAGGAAAGAGACCCACCTGAGGGTGTGAGGTCAGCCTGGGCGGCCGGCGCTGCCCGCACTCTCCCCATCCCAGCCAGCCTGCTCTCCCCTGGGGTGTGGACACAACTTGTCTGCAGGCTTCTGACCCCACATCCGCCTGGGCTTCCTTGAGGGAGACACACCCCGAGAAACCCGCATCCACACACACAGGCAAAGGACCCGGTGTTTCCGGGTGGCATGGGAGAGGTGGCCTGGCCCGGCCTGGGGCTCCCCGTGTTACCTTTCTGTTTCTCCGGGCAGAGGGCCAGAGGCCTCTCGGGGGTGCCCTGAGCCAACGTCGACCGGGTGCCCACGCACACTGCCTGTGAGCTCTCCTGAGGCCCCGGCCTCTGGGCAGGGGCAAACAGCAGAACATCCTGGCAGCAAGAGATCTGGCTGGGGGCTCCTCTCCGCTCTGGAGGCCTGGATACCCGGGTTGCGGGTTCTGTTGGGTTCTGTTGCCGGCAGGTGACATCATTTCCTGGGGTTCGTGCTGAGGTCCCTTCCCCAAAACTTCCCAAGGGAATCTCTGGGTTTCTGACTGCTCGACCACCCCCCTTAGGCCATGTGCAGGCACATTGACAGCCACACAGCCCAGCCCACAGCCCTGGGGAGGCCTGGGTGCAGCCAGGGCCTGAGCTCCGAGGACCCCGCTGCTCTCAGACCAGGCTCCTTCTTCTCATAAGTGGTGTGGCCCTGGACAAGCATATGCCCCTCAGGGTTTCCCCAGTCTCTCCATCTGCAGAGTGGGGGTCATTCTCCCATCTGTTTCCTAGGTCTGTCGGCCTACGAGCAGCTCCATGCCTCTCCACCTGGGGCCGATATCACGTGGAGCTTGTGCGCTGAGACTTCAGAAAGAAAGACTCCATCCAGGGCTGACACAGCACAGAATGGGGCAGAACGAGGCCTGGATGCGCCGTGGTACCCAGGAAAAGGCACTGCCCCTCCTGACTGTTTTGAGACCCCACATCCAAGTTGGAGGCCCGAAAGGAAGACTCGAAGGTCTCCCTCTCTTATAGAAAAGAGTAGCCAACTTTCTGGTCCTCTGTTTCCATTGAGATTCTGTTCAAGTGTCCCAGCTCGGCTTCTGCGGGTGGCTGAGCTTCTAATGGCTCCCTGCGTTCTTGTCTTTTCCTCTCCAAACCTTCCGTCCTTTTCCCCCTTCTGGGGTGGATGGGCGCTGTCATTGCTTCTACCTTCGAGACAGATTGATGAAAAGTCTGGACCATCGACTCCTTTCCTCTCTTTGGTTCCGTGTCTCTCTCTGGCTGTGTCCCTCTCTTTTCCTTTCTCGATTCAGTCTGTGTCTTCCTCTTTCTCTCTCGTGTGTGGATGGATGGATGCTAGGAATGCACATGTATATGATTAGATGAGGGTTATGTTTTAGGGATGGGTTAGAGGGAGAGAAAGGCTTTAGGTCGGAGTTGGTCATGGGGGAAGGGTCAAGGGTGGTGGTGGTGTTTCTTGGAATCTGAGTGCTGTGCATTCTTCGTCTCTTTCCATATGAACCCCTTCTCAGATACACCACTTGCAAGGAGTCTCTCATGTTCCGTTTCCTATCTTTTGCATCTGTGAATGCTTAGCTTCTCTGTTGTGAAGAGGTTCCATTGGATGGAAACCCATTGGTGTACTTCGTTTCCCTCTTTCCCTTACTTGAAGAGACCCATTTCTACCTCCGCCCAGCAAATGGCAAGGAGACTCTGATGTTAAGGAGCCTTTGACCTACGCTTCTTTCTAGCTATCTCATGACATCAGTCTTTAGGGTGAGGTTTTTCCCCGATATTGAGGTGGTGTGAGATCAAAACCAATAGCGTTCTTCAGATGTAGCTGTCTGGTTTTCCCATGGCCATTTATTGAAGAGGCTTTCTTGTTCCCATTTGGATATTCTCCCCTTCTGTGTCAGAGATGAGTTGACCATGGATGCCGGGGTTTGTTTCTGGACCCTCAACTTTATTCCATCGATCTGGATCTGTGTGTGTTGTTGTATTCCCAATAGCATACTGTCCTGCTGCTGCCGCTGCGGCTAAGTCACTTCAGTCGTGTCTGACTCTGCGCGACCCCATGGCCTGCAGCCTACCAGGCTCCTCCGTCCAGGGCATTTTCCAGGCAAGAGTACTGGCGTGGGTCGCCATCGCCTTCTCCGATACGCTCCTGAGGATCCTAGTTTGGTCGTCTAATTTCCTTTCACACAACCTTGGATGTCCGTATCGGGGCTTTTTCGTCGGATTGTATTGACAA
Organism: Giraffa tippelskirchi; assembly: GCF_054371585.1. Lineage (NCBI taxonomy): Eukaryota > Metazoa > Chordata > Mammalia > Artiodactyla > Giraffidae > Giraffa > Giraffa tippelskirchi. The sequence goes on from NC_137286.1 coordinate 70,509,165, forward strand.
TTTAGGCTCTTTTCTGTTTCCGTAACCCCTTTTGCAGTTCTTTGTTCGGTGCGACAATGCATTGGCATTTTGGGAGGAATAGCATCCAAGCTGTGGATTGCCTTGTGGGGCTGTGACATCATTTTCCCAATAGGAATTCTTTCAAGTCCTGAGCACAGCTTCTCTTTCCAGTGATTGGTGTGGGCTTGATCTTCCTTCTTCCATCTCTCGCCGTTTTGTGAGAACAGGTCCTTCCTTCCCTTCTGGGTTAGATGGACTCGTGGGTATCACTTCAGTGCATGGCATTGTCAGTGGGGGTGATAATTCCCTTCTCATTGGAAGACTTTGCTGTGAGTATTAGAAATGCAAGTGATTTCTCTTCCCCTTCCTCCCTGTCCATCTCTCAGAGCCACCGGGAAACAGAGGCCTCATCCAGGGTCACACAGGCCTGAGGGAGTGCAACTAGACTGTTGTTTCTTCAGGCCCTCCGTGCTGGACATCATCCGGGATACTCTGTGTGTGTCTTCCTCAGTCTGGTGTCCCTTCAGACCTTTCCCTAGTTTTCACAGGCTTGTTGTGTTGGTGTTCTTTGTCTGTTTGGAGACACATCCTTGAGAAGCTTTGTGTTTCCACTCATTCGTCTCGCGATGTATGACCTGTCTTTTGCTTTTGCAATGAGGTCTTTCCCACAGTAGATATCTTTGATTTTGCAAAGTCCACTGTATTCTCTGGGTTGTTTTGTGGACTGCCTTTTAGTTTTGTGTGTGAAGACTCAAAGCACGTGTCCGGTTTCTGCTCATTGTTCTTCTAGATTTGTGACAAGTTTTCATGGAAACTTTGTCTAGGGATAACTGGAAGTGAACTCGGTGTAAGGTGTCAAGTCTCCATCTCCATTCATGTCATGCCCTGCAGTTTCCAATTCCCTGTTCCTGAGTGGTTTTGGAGACCTTGTGGGAAGTTTGGTTGCATGGGAGTTTGCATTTCCACCTTGAGTAGATTCCCACTGTTCTGCCCTCAGGGACACTGTCAAGGGGGAGTGAGGAGCAGCCTGCACTTCCAGCAGTGACCACACGGTGGGGCGAGTGCTGCTCTCCCCTCTGGGAGCCCCAGGCCACAGGCATCCCAGTGAGGAGCCAGCTCTGTGCTCGGCTGAAAGGAGTTAGACTCTCAGGAGCCTCTGAGCCCTTGCCTTTGGATCACCCAGGGTGGGCATTTACTGTGACAGAAAAAAATTGCCCTGAATTCCATGGACGGAAGAGCCTGGCTGTGTAGAGTTCGTGAGTTGCCGTGAATCAGACACAACTGAGGACACAAAAACTCAATAGACTAAAACACTTTTGGGGGGTGGGGGGAGTGAAAGGGGGTGATGTGGGGTTTTTTTGTCGTATATAATAGCCAAGGGAAATCTAGTTTAAACCTAAATTCACATAGATGGGAAAGGTATAGCTCTCCGTCACCCTATTAAAAAAAAAAAAAAACGACTTAACTTTTCTGAAAGTTTATTTAGTAGCTTCCTTGAGCAGTTCATTGTGAAGCTTTTTTTTTTTTTTTTCTGTGACATCGGCCTCATTAAAAAGTACGGTTTGCCTTTACTGGATAATTTTGTTCATTGGTTTGTTAGGGAATCTTGGTAATATTTGAGTTTCCTGGGGAGCATGGTCACATGACCTGGCCCTGGCCAATCGGTGCGTTCCACCTCCCTGGCCACTGTGATTGGCTCCGGACTGGGGCAGTGCCCAATCGGGGCCCAGGGCCGGGCCTCACGTTGGAAGCCAGGGGAAGACGAGCTCTCGTCCTGCTGGGGTAGGGGAAGGGGTGGGGCCGGGGGAGGTCAGGCTCCAGCAGTGGGAGGGGCTTGAGGTCCGCCTGCGGCAGTTGGTGACCTTCCTGCTCCCCTCAGGGCAGAGCCGCCGGCCTGAGAATGAGGGCGCTGCTGAGCCCAGGGGCTGGGATGGCCCGTTGCTGCTGTGGTCCCAGAGCTCCACCCGAGACCTGACGGAGGCCGTCTGCCCGTGAGTCCTCTCCCGCTTGTCTGTCAGCTTGTTTGAACCATGCTGGGTTTTCTGCCCAGCCGGCTAAGGGGAGTCCCTGGAAATGCAAGGGTGTGGGTTTTGGCAGACTTCAGGGAAGACATGCCAGATGAGCCTGGGAGACTCCAGCTTAATCTGGATTCAGGAGATATCTCTTCGGGCCAGCTAGTAATTGTAGGATAAGCCTAATGAGTCTTCACAGGATGAAGAGAGTAACGTGCCAAGGTAGCAATCGATGTCCTCATTCGAGAGGATGATGAAGCTGGTGCTCAGAGAAGGGGGGAACTTGGCCACAGCAAGGAGGTGTGCACCCAGACGGAACCCCCAGATCCGGCCATTTGAGCTCAGGGAGGCCACTGGTGTGGCTTGTCCCTGTGGCAGGGGCCGAGGCACGCAGCCCACCCTGATTCCTGCGGGGGCCTGACTTGGGAAGTGCCATCTGGTAGCTTTGAGACTCACCAAACCAAATTGCACTGGAGAGAGGAAGGACACCTTCCTTCATCCACCCCCCACCCCCGCCGGATTCCCACATACCCTGACCCCTTTCTCTGGATTTCGGAGCCATTTCCAGAGTCCCGCTCATATGACCTCATTCGAAGTGCACTGTGGACGAGCTGCCATCTGCAGCTGCTACCACAGCAGCCAAGGGCTTTATCTCCCGAGTACCTCCCTTCCTTTGGAACTTGGGGGCCCTCTACTCCCCACTTGCACACCACAGACCTTTGCTGAGGATTGTGGGGACCCTCACTCAGTTTGCAGCACGTTGTAGCCATCCCTGTCCTCTCAATACCTCCCTTGCAACTCAGCTTGTGAGCTCCTTTGGAGCAGCGTGGCCCACCTGGCTGCAACGGCAGAGACACAGCTGACAGTGAAACAACAGCTTCGATCTGACAGCCGGAAAGCTCTGTCAAAAGGGACCTCCCTCTTCACACCGTAGAGGCTGTAGGAGCCGCCAGGGTTTGGGAACCAGTGCTGGGGCCAAAATGACTCCACAGCTGTTTTCCTTCCTGGGGAGGGTTCTGGCTCGAGTGGGAATGGCTCAAGTCTCCTAAGGTTCTGAAAGCCCACTGTGTGCAGATTCACGGTACACAGAGAGGAGAAGGTGGAGTCCTGCCCTGGAGGTGGTCACAGCTCACGGATGAGCCAGGCAGGCAGGCAGGCAGGCAGGGCATGAGAACACCTGGGCTGCCTTCATGAGTGAGTGGTGTGGGGGCAGAGGAAGAGAAGCCGGTCTGCTCCCTCATGTGGTGCCCAGGGCAGGTTGTCCCCAGAGGAAACCCTTACGACGGTGAGGACTCTCACTGCTGTTTCCCAAGGGGTTCCGTCGGTGCGTGTCTTCCCCGGAGCGGTCAGGCCGTCTCTAAAGTACACTGGCCATGGGCATTGCCTCTCCTTGGAACTTCCCATGTGTTTCTCTTTTGTATGGAACAGTGATTTTTCTAGAGGGGTTCTGGGCCACAAGGTTGTTGGGTCATTTGCTAGCCTTCTGTCGTGAAGAACGCTTTCCTGGGCGTTGGGGTGGTTTGTTGTTCCAGCTCCCTTTCTTGGCTTCTTTTGGGAGCTGGTGCAACAAGAGGAGCTCAGCCTCTGCCTTCTGGCTGAGATGTCACCCTTCAAACAGCAATGCCTGCCTGGAGATAATGATGGCATTTGCCAAAAGGGCTTCGTTTGGCACATGATATCTTGAAAGGACGTACACCGTCCTTTCAGCTATCAAAGGCTAGTTCAAATGACATAAAAATGAGAACTCTCCAATGGAGTCTTACAGTAGGTGGAGAGTCCGAAAAAAACTCCTTCAGTCATCTCACTGAGAGTCATTGATTGGGGACACCAAGAATATAGGAAGGAATGCAGAAAGAAAAGATGAAATTGTGGTCAGGATCGGGGGGAGGGATGAACAGGGCCTGCTTGCCTTGAACCCAGGCTTTGTTGGCGGGTGGGGCATAAAGATCGAACGGGTCTGAAACTACAGAGTGGTGATGGTAACACAGTATCACCAGAGTTACACAACAGTGTCCCAAATTGCAACAATGATGAAAAAGTTTACTAATCCCAACTTAACCAACAAAAATAGACGAAACCATACAAAAAGTAAAACATCACCAGAAAGGTGGAAACAAACCAAATGCAAAGCAGCTCAGGGGAAAGGAACTCCATGTCCCCTGGGGGCAGACCGAGTTGCCGGCGTCCACGGTGAGCAGACAGGGATGGAGGCTGCAGAGCCGACCGCTCCCCTGGACATGGTGTTTCCGGCAAGGGCTCTGGGTCTCTGTCCAGAGCGGGGGCTCGTTCTTCCTGCAGGGGCGGGTGAGTCATCGTCGGCGTCTGGGTGTTGCGCGGGAGCCAGGGCAGGCTCTCCCTGCCGAGGCGGTGACTCCTCCTCTGCCTCGGGTTCTCCTGCCAAAGCCCGAGCAGGTACAGGTGCACGTGGAGGTGGAGGTTCTGGCTGAGGGGGTGGGACATCAGTGCCTGGGGCTGGGGGTCCTGCAGGCACGGAAATCCGATCTGCCCGGTGTGCTGGCCAGTACCCAGCTGGCCTGGTGTCTCTGCGAGGGCAAGGCTCGGTTCTCCATCTGCCCTCGGTGGATCCCTGGGTCCTGCACCTGGAGCCACCGCCTCTGTAGGCACAGGTCTGGGAAGTGGAGCCTGGTTCCAGTTGGAGGCCAGTGCTAGAGCTGGGGGAGAAGCAAAGTTTGCCCACAGACCAGCCTTGGCATGTGCGTATCCCGGGACAGAAAGCTTCCAAGAGATTCCGAAAGAATACCCAGGGTTGGATGTCTTTTGGGACTGAAGTGTGCAAGATGGGGGTGGGGGTGTGAGGCCAGCGCTTGCTGCAGGCCCAGCAGCATCTTTCGGGGACTCGTCCCTGTGTAGCTCAGCACCCCCTCCCCACACACTCCCGTGCACCAGCCCCAGCGTCCTTACCTCTGTGCTCTGGCGTGCTGGGCTCCAGGTCCTCCTGCTGCCTCAGAGGCCGGGGTTCTCGGGACTCTGGGTCGGAGCCGGGTGTGCTGAGCTCCGTGGCAGCCTCAGACTGGGCCGCCGGGTGTATCCTGGGCGGTGTCTCGGCAGCAGGCCTTCCCCGCCTCCGCTTCGCCCCCGGTGGGGCTGATGCCTCCGTGGGCACGCTCACCTGGAGCCTGCACTGGGCCTCACGGGCGGGGGGTTGGTGCTCCGACCCCTCCCTCCGGGAGGTGGACGGGGTGTCCCCGTCCTCGGCCTCATCACGTGGGAAGCTCTGCAACGACAGTGACCGTCAGCCAGCCGTGCTGGGAGTTTTCCGAGCTGGGCCTGGCCAGTGGAGCCGCTGCTTCTGCCTGCTCGAACTTCTCTTCCCAGAAGGGTCAGAGACGTGTGTCTGCTCAGATCCCCACCCGGGAGGAAAGAGACCCACCTGAGGGTGTGAGGTCAGCCTGGGCGGCCGGCCCTGCCCGCACTGTTCCCATCCCAGCCAGCCTGATCTCCCCTGGGGTGTGGACACAACTTGTCCGCAGGCTTCTGACCCCACATCCGCCTGGGCTTCCTTGAGGGAGACACACCCCGAGAAACCCGCATCCACACACACAGGCAAAGGACCCGGTGTTTCCGGGTGGCATGGGAGAGGTGGCCTGGCCCGGCCTGGGGCTCCCCGTGTTACCTTTCTGTTTCTCCGGGCAGAGGGCCAGAGGCCTCTCGGGGGTGCCCTGAGCCAACGTCGACAGGGTGCCCACGCACACTGCCTGTGAGCTCTCCTGAGGCCCCGGCCTCTGGGCAGGGGCAAACAGCAGAACATCCTGGCAGCAAGAGATCTGGCTGGGGGCTCCTCTCCGCTCTGGAGGCCTGGATACCCGGGTTGCGGGTTCTGTTGGGTTCTGTTGCCGGCAGGTGACATCATTTCCTGGGGTTCGTGCTGAGGTCCCTTCCCCAAAACTTCCCAAGGGAATCTCTGGGTTTCTGACTGCTCGACCACCCCCCTTAGGCCATGTGCAGGCACATTGACAGCCACACAGCCCAGCCCACAGCCCTGGGGAGGCCTGGGTGCAGCCAGGGCCTGAGCTCCGAGGACCCCGCTGCTCTCAGACCAGGCTCCTTCTTCTCATAAGTGGTGTGGCCCTGGACAAGCATATGCCCCTCAGGGTTTCCCCAGTCTCTCCATCTGCAGAGTGGGGGTCATTCTCCCATCTGTTTCCTAGGTCTGTCGGCCTACGAGCAGCTCCATGCCTCTCCACCTGGGGCCGATATCACGTGGAGCTTGTGCGCTGAGACTTCAGAAAGAAAGACTCCATCCAGGGCTGACACAGCACAGAATGGGGCAGAACGAGGCCTGGATGCGCCGTGGTACCCAGGAAAAGGCACTGCCCCTCCTGACTGTTTTGAGACCCCACATCCAAGTTGGAGGCCCGAAAGGAAGACTCGAAGGTCTCCCTCTCTTATAGAAAAGAGTAGCCAACTTTCTGGTCCTCTGTTTCCATTGAGATTCTGTTCAAGTGTCCCAGCTCGGCTTCTGCGGGTGGCTGAGCTTCTAATGGCTCCCTGCGTTCTTGTCTTTTCCTCTCCAAACCTTCCGTCCTTTTCCCCCTTCTGGGGTGGATGGGCGCTGTCATTGCTTCTACCTTCGAGACAGATTGATGAAAAGTCTGGACCATCGACTCCTTTCCTCTCTTTGGTTCCGTGTCTCTCTCTGGCTGTGTCCCTCTCTTTTCCTTTCTCGATTCAGTCTGTGTCTTCCTCTTTCTCTCTCGTGTGTGGATGGATGGATGCTAGGAATGCACATGTATATGATTAGATGAGGGTTATGTTTTAGGGATGGGTTAGAGGGAGAGAAAGGCTTTAGGTCGGAGTTGGTCATGGGGGAAGGGTCAAGGGTGGTGGTGGTGTTTCTTGGAATCTGAGTGCTGTGCATTCTTCGTCTCTTTCCATATGAACCCCTTCTCAGATACACCACTTGCAAGGAGTCTCTCATGTTCCGTTTCCTATCTTTTGCATCTGTGAATGCTTAGCTTCTCTGTTGTGAAGAGGTTCCATTGGATGGAAACCCATTGGTGTACTTCGTTTCCCTCTTTCCCTTACTTGAAGAGACCCATTTCTACCTCCGCCCAGCAAATGGCAAGGAGACTCTGATGTTAAGGAGCCTTTGACCTACGCTTCTTTCTAGCTATCTCATGACATCAGTCTTTAGGGTGAGGTTTTTCCCCGATATTGAGGTGGTGTGAGATCAAAACCAATAGCGTTCTTCAGATGTAGCTGTCTGGTTTTCCCATGGCCATTTATTGAAGAGGCTTTCTTGTTCCCATTTGGATATTCTCCCCTTCTGTGTCAGAGATGAGTTGACCATGGATGCCGGGGTTTGTTTCTGGACCCTCAACTTTATTCCATCGATCTGGATCTGTGTGTGTTGTTGTATTCCCAATAGCATACTGTCCTGCTGCTGCCGCTGCGGCTAAGTCACTTCAGTCGTGTCTGACTCTGCGCGACCCCATGGCCTGCAGCCTACCAGGCTCCTCCGTCCAGGGCATTTTCCAGGCAAGAGTACCGGCGTGGGTCGCCATCGCCTTCTCCGATACGCTCCTGAGGATCCTAGTTTGGTCGTCTAATTTCCTTTCACACAACCTTGGATGTCCGTATCGGGGCTTTTTCGTCGGATTGTATTGACAATTTAGGCTCTTTTCTGTTTCCGTAACCCCTTTTGCAGTTCTTTGTTCGGTGCGACAATGCATTGGCATTTTGGGAGGAATAGCATCCAAGCTGTGGATTGCCTTGTGGGGCTGTGACATCATTTTCCCAATAGGAATTCTTTCAAGCCCTGAGCACAGCTTCTCTTTCCAGTGATTGGTGTGGGCTTGATCTTCCTTCTTCCATCTCTCGCCGTTTTGTGAGAACAGGTCCTTCCTTCCCTTCTGGGTTAGATGGACTCGTGGGTATCACTTCAGTGCATGGCATTGTCAGTGGGGGTGATAATTCCCTTCTCATTGGAAGACTTTGCTGTGAGTATTAGAAATGCAAGTGATTTCTCTTCCCCTTCCTCCCTGTCCATCTCTCAGAGCCACCGGGAAACAGAGGCCTCATCCAGGGTCACACAGGCCTGAGGGAGTGCAACTAGACTGTTGTTTCTTCAGGCCCTCCGTGCTGGACATCATCCGGGATACTCTGTGTGTGTCTTCCTCAGTCTGGTGTCCCTTCAGACCTTTCCCTAGTTTTCACAGGCTTGTTGTGTTGGTGTTCTTTGTCTGTTTGGAGACACATCCTTGAGAAGCTTTGTGTTTCCACTCATTCGTCTCGCGATGTATGACCTGTCTTTTGCTTTTGTAATGAGGTCTTTCCCACAGTAGATATCTTTGATTTTGCAAAGTCCACTGTATTCTCTGGGTTGTTTTGTGGACTGCCTTTTAGTTTTGTGTGTGAAGACTCAAAGCACGTGTCCGGTTTCTGCTCATTGTTCTTCTAGATTTGTGACAAGTTTTCATGGAAACTTTGTCTAGGGATAACTGGAAGTGAACTCGGTGTAAGGTGTCAAGTCTCCATCTCCATTCATGTCATGCCCTGCAGTTTCCAATTCCCTGTTCCTGAGTGGTTTTGGAGACCTTGTGGGAAGTTTGGTTGCATGGGAGTTTGCATTTCCACCTTGAGTAGATTCCCACTGTTCTGCCCTCAGGGACACTGTCAAGGGGGAGTGAGGAGCAGCCTGCACTTCCAGCAGTGACCACACGGTGGGGCGAGTGCTGCTCTCCCCTCTGGGAGCCCCAGGCCACAGGCATCCCAGTGAGGAGCCAGCTCTGTGCTCGGCTGAAAGGAGTTAGACTCTCAGGAGCCTCTGAGCCCTTGCCTTTGGATCACCCAGGGTGGGCATTTACTGTGACAGAAAAAAATTGCCCTGAATTCCATGGACGGAAGAGCCTGGCTGTGTAGAGTTCGTGAGTTGCCGTGAATCAGACACAACTGAGGACACAAAAACTCAATAGACTAAAACACTTTTGGGGGGTGGGGGGAGTGAAAGGGGGTGATGTGGGGTTTTTTTGTCGTATATAATAGCCAAGGGAAATCTAGTTTAAACCTAAATTCACATAGATGGGAAAGGTATAGCTCTCCGTCACCCTATTAAAAAAAAAAAAAAACGACTTAACTTTTCTGAAAGTTTATTTAGTAGCTTCCTTGAGCAGTTCATTGTGAAGCTTTTTTTTTTTTTTTCTGTGACATCGGCCTCATTAAAAAGTACGGTTTGCCTTTACTGGATAATTTTGTTCATTGGTTTGTTAGGGAATCTTGGTAATATTTGAGTTTCCTGGGGAGCATGGTCACATGACCTGGCCCTGGCCAATCGGTGCGTTCCACCTCCCTGGCCACTGTGATTGGCTCCGGACTGGGGCAGTGCCCAATCGGGGCCCAGGGCCGGGCCTCACGTTGGAAGCCAGGGGAAGACGAGCTCTCGTCCTGCTGGGGTAGGGGAAGGGGTGGGGCCGGGGGAGGTCAGGCTCCAGCAGTGGGAGGGGCTTGAGGTCCGCCTGCGGCAGTTGGTGACCTTCCTGCTCCCCTCAGGGCAGAGCCGCCGGCCTGAGAATGAGGGCGCTGCTGAGCCCAGGGGCTGGGATGGCCCGTTGCTGCTGTGGTCCCAGAGCTCCACCCGAGACCTGACGGAGGCCGTCTGCCCGTGAGTCCTCTCCCGCTTGTCTGTCAGCTTGTTTGAACCATGCTGGGTTTTCTGCCCAGCCGGCTAAGGGGAGTCCCTGGAAATGCAAGGGTGTGGGTTTTGGCAGACTTCAGGGAAGACATGCCAGATGAGCCTGGGAGACTCCAGCTTAATCTGGATTCAGGAGATATCTCTTCGGGCCAGCTAGTAATTGTAGGATAAGCCTAATGAGTCTTCACAGGATGAAGAGAGTAACGTGCCAAGGTAGCAATCGATGTCCTCATTCGAGAGGATGATGAAGCTGGTGCTCAGAGAAGGGGGGAACTTGGCCACAGCAAGGAGGTGTGCACCCAGACGGAACCCCCAGATCCGGCCATTTGAGCTCAGGGAGGCCACTGGTGTGGCTTGTCCCTGTGGCAGGGGCCGAGGCACGCAGCCCACCCTGATTCCTGCGGGGGCCTGACTTGGGAAGTGCCATCTGGTAGCTTTGAGACTCACCAAACCAAATTGCACTGGAGAGAGGAAGGACACCTTCCTTCATCCACCCCCCACCCCCGCCGGATTCCCACATACCCTGACCCCTTTCTCTGGATTTCGGAGCCATTTCCAGAGTCCCGCTCATATGACCTCATTCGAAGTGCACTGTGGACGAGCTGCCATCTGCAGCTGCTACCACAGCAGCCAAGGGCTTTATCTCCCGAGTACCTCCCTTCCTTTGGAACTTGGGGGCCCTCTACTCCCCACTTGCACACCACAGACCTTTGCTGAGGATTGTGGGGACCCTCACTCAGTTTGCAGCACGTTGTAGCCATCCCTGTCCTCTCAATACCTCCCTTGCAACTCAGCTTGTGAGCTCCTTTGGAGCAGCGTGGCCCACCTGGCTGCAACGGCAGAGACACAGCTGACAGTGAAACAACAGCTTCGATCTGACAGCCGGAAAGCTCTGTCAAAAGGGACCTCCCTCTTCACACCGTAGAGGCTGTAGGAGCCGCCAGGGTTTGGGAACCAGTGCTGGGGCCAAAATGACTCCACAGCTGTTTTCCTTCCTGGGGAGGGTTCTGGCTCGAGTGGGAATGGCTCAAGTCTCCTAAGGTTCTGAAAGCCCACTGTGTGCAGATTCACGGTACACAGAGAGGAGAAGGTGGAGTCCTGCCCTGGAGGTGGTCACAGCTCACGGATGAGCCAGGCAGGCAGGCAGGCAGGCAGGGCATGAGAACACCTGGGCTGCCTTCATGAGTGAGTGGTGTGGGGGCAGAGGAAGAGAAGCCGGTCTGCTCCCTCATGTGGTGCCCAGGGCAGGTTGTCCCCAGAGGAAACCCTTACGACGGTGAGGACTCTCACTGCTGTTTCCCAAGGGGTTCCGTCGGTGCGTGTCTTCCCCGGAGCGGTCAGGCCGTCTCTAAAGTACACTGGCCATGGGCATTGCCTCTCCTTGGAACTTCCCATGTGTTTCTCTTTTGTATGGAACAGTGATTTTTCTAGAGGGGTTCTGGGCCACAAGGTTGTTGGGTCATTTGCTAGCCTTCTGTCGTGAAGAACGCTTTCCTGGGCGTTGGGGTGGTTTGTTGTTCCAGCTCCCTTTCTTGGCTTCTTTTGGGAGCTGGTGCAACAAGAGGAGCTCAGCCTCTGCCTTCTGGCTGAGATGTCACCCTTCAAACAGCAATGCCTGCCTGGAGATAATGATGGCATTTGCCAAAAGGGCTTCGTTTGGCACATGATATCTTGAAAGGACGTACACCGTCCTTTCAGCTATCAAAGGCTAGTTCAAATGACATAAAAATGAGAACTCTCCAATGGAGTCTTACAGTAGGTGGAGAGTCCGAAAAAAACTCCTTCAGTCATCTCACTGAGAGTCATTGATTGGGGACACCAAGAATATAGGAAGGAATGCAGAAAGAAAAGATGAAATTGTGGTCAGGATCGGGGGGAGGGATGAACAGGGCCTGCTTGCCTTGAACCCAGGCTTTGTTGGCGGGTGGGGCATAAAGATCGAACGGGTCTGAAACTACAGAGTGGTGATGGTAACACAGTATCACCAGAGTTACACAACAGTGTCCCAAATTGCAACAATGATGAAAAAGTTTACTAATCCCAACTTAACCAACAAAAATAGACGAAACCATACAAAAAGTAAAACATCACCAGAAAGGTGGAAACAAACCAAATGCAAAGCAGCTCAGGGGAAAGGAACTCCATGTCCCCTGGGGGCAGACCGAGTTGCCGGCGTCCACGGTGAGCAGACAGGGATGGAGGCTGCAGAGCCGACCGCTCCCCTGGACATGGTGTTTCCGGCAAGGGCTCTGGGTCTCTGTCCAGAGCGGGGGCTCGTTCTTCCTGCAGGGGCGGGTGAGTCATCGTCGGCGTCTGGGTGTTGCGCGGGAGCCAGGGCAGGCTCTCCCTGCCGAGGCGGTGACTCCTCCTCTGCCTCGGGTTCTCCTGCCAAAGCCCGAGCAGGTACAGGTGCACGTGGAGGTGGAGGTTCTGGCTGAGGGGGTGGGACATCAGTGCCTGGGGCTGGGGGTCCTGCAGGCACGGAAATCCGATCTGCCCGGTGTGCTGGCCAGTACCCAGCTGGCCTGGTGTCTCTGCGAGGGCAAGGCTCGGTTCTCCATCTGCCCTCGGTGGATCCCTGGGTCCTGCACCTGGAGCCACCGCCTCTGTAGGCACAGGTCTGGGAAGTGGAGCCTGGTTCCAGTTGGAGGCCAGTGCTAGAGCTGGGGGAGAAGCAAAGTTTGCCCACAGACCAGCCTTGGCATGTGCGTATCCCGGGACAGAAAGCTTCCAAGAGATTCCGAAAGAATACCCAGGGTTGGATGTCTTTTGGGACTGAAGTGTGCAAGATGGGGGTGGGGGTGTGAGGCCAGCGCTTGCTGCAGGCCCAGCAGCATCTTTCGGGGACTCGTCCCTGTGTAGCTCAGCACCCCCTCCCCACACACTCCCGTGCACCAGCCCCAGCGTCCTTACCTCTGTGCTCTGGCGTGCTGGGCTCCAGGTCCTCCTGCTGCCTCAGAGGCCGGGGTTCTCGGGACTCTGGGTCGGAGCCGGGTGTGCTGAGCTCCGTGGCAGCCTCAGACTGGGCCGCCGGGTGTATCCTGGGCGGTGTCTCGGCAGCAGGCCTTCCCCGCCTCCGCTTCGCCCCCGGTGGGGCTGATGCCTCCGTGGGCACGCTCACCTGGAGCCTGCACTGGGCCTCACGGGCGGGGGGTTGGTGCTCCGACCCCTCCCTCCGGGAGGTGGACGGGGTGTCCCCGTCCTCGGCCTCATCACGTGGGAAGCTCTGCAACGACAGTGACCGTCAGCCAGCCGTGCTGGGAGTTTTCCGAGCTGGGCCTGGCCAGTGGAGCCGCTGCTTCTGCCTGCTCGAACTTCTCTTCCCAGAAGGGTCAGAGACGTGTGTCTGCTCAGATCCCCACCCGGGAGGAAAGAGACCCACCTGAGGGTGTGAGGTCAGCCTGGGCGGCCGGCCCTGCCCGCACTGTTCCCATCCCAGCCAGCCTGATCTCCCCTGGGGTGTGGACACAACTTGTCCGCAGGCTTCTGACCCCACATCCGCCTGGGCTTCCTTGAGGGAGACACACCCCGAGAAACCCGCATCCACACACACAGGCAAAGGACCCGGTGTTTCCGGGTGGCATGGGAGAGGTGGCCTGGCCCGGCCTGGGGCTCCCCGTGTTACCTTTCTGTTTCTCCGGGCAGAGGGCCAGAGGCCTCTCGGGGGTGCCCTGAGCCAACGTCGACAGGGTGCCCACGCACACTGCCTGTGAGCTCTCCTGAGGCCCCGGCCTCTGGGCAGGGGCAAACAGCAGAACATCCTGGCAGCAAGAGATCTGGCTGGGGGCTCCTCTCCGCTCTGGAGGCCTGGATACCCGGGTTGCGGGTTCTGTTGGGTTCTGTTGCCGGCAGGTGACATCATTTCCTGGGGTTCGTGCTGAGGTCCCTTCCCCAAAACTTCCCAAGGGAATCTCTGGGTTTCTGACTGCTCGACCACCCCCCTTAGGCCATGTGCAGGCACATTGACAGCCACACAGCCCAGCCCACAGCCCTGGGGAGGCCTGGGTGCAGCCAGGGCCTGAGCTCCGAGGACCCCGCTGCTCTCAGACCAGGCTCCTTCTTCTCATAAGTGGTGTGGCCCTGGACAAGCATATGCCCCTCAGGGTTTCCCCAGTCTCTCCATCTGCAGAGTGGGGGTCATTCTCCCATCTGTTTCCTAGGTCTGTCGGCCTACGAGCAGCTCCATGCCTCTCCACCTGGGGCCGATATCACGTGGAGCTTGTGCGCTGAGACTTCAGAAAGAAAGACTCCATCCAGGGCTGACACAGCACAGAATGGGGCAGAACGAGGCCTGGATGCGCCGTGGTACCCAGGAAAAGGCACTGCCCCTCCTGACTGTTTTGAGACCCCACATCCAAGTTGGAGGCCCGAAAGGAAGACTCGAAGGTCTCCCTCTCTTATAGAAAAGAGTAGCCAACTTTCTGGTCCTCTGTTTCCATTGAGATTCTGTTCAAGTGTCCCAGCTCGGCTTCTGCGGGTGGCTGAGCTTCTAATGGCTCCCTGCGTTCTTGTCTTTTCCTCTCCAAACCTTCCGTCCTTTTCCCCCTTCTGGGGTGGATGGGCGCTGTCATTGCTTCTACCTTCGAGACAGATTGATGAAAAGTCTGGACCATCGACTCCTTTCCTCTCTTTGGTTCCGTGTCTCTCTCTGGCTGTGTCCCTCTCTTTTCCTTTCTCGATTCAGTCTGTGTCTTCCTCTTTCTCTCTCGTGTGTGGATGGATGGATGCTAGGAATGCACATGTATATGATTAGATGAGGGTTATGTTTTAGGGATGGGTTAGAGGGAGAGAAAGGCTTTAGGTCGGAGTTGGTCATGGGGGAAGGGTCAAGGGTGGTGGTGGTGTTTCTTGGAATCTGAGTGCTGTGCATTCTTCGTCTCTTTCCATATGAACCCCTTCTCAGATACACCACTTGCAAGGAGTCTCTCATGTTCCGTTTCCTATCTTTTGCATCTGTGAATGCTTAGCTTCTCTGTTGTGAAGAGGTTCCATTGGATGGAAACCCATTGGTGTACTTCGTTTCCCTCTTTCCCTTACTTGAAGAGACCCATTTCTACCTCCTCCCAGCAAATGGCAAGGAGACTCTGATGTTAAGGAGCCTTTGACCTACGCTTCTTTCTAGCTATCTCATGACATCAGTCTTTAGGGTGAGGTTTTTCCCCGATATTGAGGTGGTGTGAGATCAAAACCAATAGCGTTCTTCAGATGTAGCTGTCTGGTTTTCCCATGGCCATTTATTGAAGAGGCTTTCTTGTTCCCATTTGGATATTCTCCCCTTCTGTGTCAGAGATGAGTTGACCATGGATGCCGGGGTTTGTTTCTGGACCCTCAACTTTATTCCATCGATCTGGATCTGTGTGTGTTGTTGTATTCCCAATAGCATACTGTCCTGCTGCTGCCGCTGCGGCTAAGTCACTTCAGTCGTGTCTGACTCTGCGCGACCCCATGGCCTGCAGCCTACCAGGCTCCTCCGTCCAGGGCATTTTCCAGGCAAGAGTACTGGCGTGGGTCGCCATCGCCTTCTCCGATACGCTCCTGAGGATCCTAGTTTGGTCGTCTAATTTCCTTTCACACAACCTTGGATGTCCGTATCGGGGCTTTTTCGTCGGATTGTATTGACAATTTAGGCTCTTTTCTGTTTCCGTAACCCCTTTTGCAGTTCTTTGTTCGGTGCGACAATGCATTGGCATTTTGGGAGGAATAGCATCCAAGCTGTGGATTGCCTTGTGGGGCTGTGACATCATTTTCCCAATAGGAATTCTTTCAAGCCCTGAGCACAGCTTCTCTTTCCAGTGATTGGTGTGGGCTTGATCTTCCTTCTTCCATCTCTCGCCGTTTTGTGAGAACAGGTCCTTCCTTCCCTTCTGGGTTAGATGGACTCGTGGGTATCACTTCAGTGCATGGCATTGTCAGTGGGGGTGATAATTCCCTTCTCATTGGAAGACTTTGCTGTGAGTATTAGAAATGCAAGTGATTTCTCTTCCCCTTCCTCCCTGTCCATCTCTCAGAGCCACCGGGAAACAGAGGCCTCATCCAGGGTCACACAGGCCTGAGGGAGTGCAACTAGACTGTTGTTTCTTCAGGCCCTCCGTGCTGGACATCATCCGGGATACTCTGTGTGTGTCTTCCTCAGTCTGGTGTCCCTTCAGACCTTTCCCTAGTTTTCACAGGCTTGTTGTGTTGGTGTTCTTTGTCTGTTTGGAGACACATCCTTGAGAAGCTTTGTGTTTCCACTCATTCGTCTCGCGATGTATGACCTGTCTTTTGCTTTTGCAATGAGGTCTTTCCCACAGTAGATATCTTTGATTTTGCAAAGTCCACTGTATTCTCTGGGTTGTTTTGTGGACTGCCTTTTAGTTTTGTGTGTGAAGACTCAAAGCACGTGTCCGGTTTCTGCTCATTGTTCTTCTAGATTTGTGACAAGTTTTCATGGAAACTTTGTCTAGGGATAACTGGAAGTGAACTCGGTGTAAGGTGTCAAGTCTCCATCTCCATTCATGTCATGCCCTGCAGTTTCCAATTCCCTGTTCCTGAGTGGTTTTGGAGACCTTGTGGGAAGTTTGGTTGCATGGGAGTTTGCATTTCCACCTTGAGTAGATTCCCACTGTTCTGCCCTCAGGGACACTGTCAAGGGGGAGTGAGGAGCAGCCTGCACTTCCAGCAGTGACCACACGGTGGGGCGAGTGCTGCTCTCCCCTCTGGGAGCCCCAGGCCACAGGCATCCCAGTGAGGAGCCAGCTCTGTGCTCGGCTGAAAGGAGTTAGACTCTCAGGAGCCTCTGAGCCCTTGCCTTTGGATCACCCAGGGTGGGCATTTACTGTGACAGAAAAAAATTGCCCTGAATTCCATGGACGGAAGAGCCTGGCTGTGTAGAGTTCGTGAGTTGCCGTGAATCAGACACAACTGAGGACACAAAAACTCAATAGACTAAAACACTTTTGGGGGGTGGGGGGAGTGAAAGGGGGTGATGTGGGGTTTTTTTGTCGTATATAATAGCCAAGGGAAATCTAGTTTAAACCTAAATTCACATAGATGGGAAAGGTATAGCTCTCCGTCACCCTATTAAAAAAAAAAAAAAACGACTTAACTTTTCTGAAAGTTTATTTAGTAGCTTCCTTGAGCAGTTCATTGTGAAGCTTTTTTTTTTTTTTTCTGTGACATCGGCCTCATTAAAAAGTACGGTTTGCCTTTACTGGATAATTTTGTTCATTGGTTTGTTAGGGAATCTTGGTAATATTTGAGTTTCCTGGGGAGCATGGTCACATGACCTGGCCCTGGCCAATTGGTGCGTTCCACCTCCCTGGCCACTGTGATTGGCTCCGGACTGGGGCAGTGCCCAATCGGGGCCCAGGGCCGGGCCTCACGTTGGAAGCCAGGGGAAGACGAGCTCTCGTCCTGCTGGGGTAGGGGAAGGGGTGGGGCCGGGGGAGGTCAGGCTCCAGCAGTGGGAGGGGCTTGAGGTCCGCCTGCGGCAGTTGGTGACCTTCCTGCTCCCCTCAGGGCAGAGCCGCCGGCCTGAGAATGAGGGCGCTGCTGAGCCCAGGGGCTGGGATGGCCCGTTGCTGCTGTGGTCCCAGAGCTCCACCCGAGACCTGACGGAGGCCGTCTGCCCGTGAGTCCTCTCCCGCTTGTCTGTCAGCTTGTTTGAACCATGCTGGGTTTTCTGCCCAGCCGGCTAAGGGGAGTCCCTGGAAATGCAAGGGTGTGGGTTTTGGCAGACTTCAGGGAAGACATGCCAGATGAGCCTGGGAGACTCCAGCTTAATCTGGATTCAGGAGATATCTCTTCGGGCCAGCTAGTAATTGTAGGATAAGCCTAATGAGTCTTCACAGGATGAAGAGAGTAACGTGCCAAGGTAGCAATCGATGTCCTCATTCGAGAGGATGATGAAGCTGGTGCTCAGAGAAGGGGGGAACTTGGCCACAGCAAGGAGGTGTGCACCCAGACGGAACCCCCAGATCCGGCCATTTGAGCTCAGGGAGGCCACTGGTGTGGCTTGTCCCTGTGGCAGGGGCCGAGGCACGCAGCCCACCCTGATTCCTGCGGGGGCCTGACTTGGGAAGTGCCATCTGGTAGCTTTGAGACTCACCAAACCAAATTGCACTGGAGAGAGGAAGGACACCTTCCTTCATCCACCCCCCACCCCCGCCGGATTCCCACATACCCTGACCCCTTTCTCTGGATTTCGGAGCCATTTCCAGAGTCCCGCTCATATGACCTCATTCGAAGTGCACTGTGGACGAGCTGCCATCTGCAGCTGCTACCACAGCAGCCAAGGGCTTTAGCTCCCGAGTACCTCCCTTCCTTTGGAACTTGGGGGCCCTCTACTCCCCACTTGCACACCACAGACCTTTGCTGAGGATTGTGGGGACCCTCACTCAGTTTGCAGCACGTTGTAGCCATCCCTGTCCTCTCAATACCTCCCTTGCAACTCAGCTTGTGAGCTCCTTTGGAGCAGCGTGGCCCACCTGGCTGCAACGGCAGAGACACAGCTGACAGTGAAACAACAGCTTCGATCTGACAGCCGGAAAGCTCTGTCAAAAGGGACCTCCCTCTTCACACCGTAGAGGCTGTAGGAGCCGCCAGGGTTTGGGAACCAGTGCTGGGGCCAAAATGACTCCACAGCTGTTTTCCTTCCTGGGGAGGGTTCTGGCTCGAGTGGGAATGGCTCAAGTCTCCTAAGGTTCTGAAAGCCCACTGTGTGCAGATTCACGGTACACAGAGAGGAGAAGGTGGAGTCCTGCCCTGGAGGTGGTCACAGCTCACGGATGAGCCAGGCAGGCAGGCAGGCAGGCAGGGCATGAGAACACCTGAGCTGCCTTCATGAGTGAGTGGTGTGGGGGCAGAGGAAGAGAAGCCGGTCTGCTCCCTCATGTGGTGCCCAGGGCAGGTTGTCCCCAGAGGAAACCCTTACGACGGTGAGGACTCTCACTGCTGTTTCCCAAGGGGTTCCGTCGGTGCGTGTCTTCCCCGGAGCGGTCAGGCCGTCTCTAAAGTACACTGGCCATGGGCATTGCCTCTCCTTGGAACTTCCCATGTGTTTCTCTTTTGTATGGAACAGTGATTTTTCTAGAGGGGTTCTGGGCCACAAGGTTGTTGGGTCATTTGCTAGCCTTCTGTCGTGAAGAACGCTTTCCTGGGCGTTGGGGTGGTTTGTTGTTCCAGCTCCCTTTCTTGGCTTCTTTTGGGAGCTGGTGCAACAAGAGGAGCTCAGCCTCTGCCTTCTGGCTGAAATGTCACCCTTCAAACAGCAATGCCTGCCTGGAGATAATGATGGCATTTGCCAAAAGGGCTTCGTTTGGCACATGATATCTTGAAAGGACGTACACCGTCCTTTCAGCTATCAAAGGCTAGTTCAAATGACATAAAAATGAGAACTCTCCAATGGAGTCTTACAGTAGGTGGAGAGTCCGAAAAAAACTCCTTCAGTCATCTCACTGAGAGTCATTGATTGGGGACACCAAGAATATAGGAAGGAATGCAGAAAGAAAAGATGAAATTGTGGTCAGGATCGGGGGGAGGGATGAACAGGGCCTGCTTGCCTTGAACCCAGGCTTTGTTGGCGGGTGGGGCATAAAGATCGAACGGGTCTGAAACTACAGAGTGGTGATGGTAACACAGTATCACCAGAGTTACACAACAGTGTCCCAAATTGCAACAATGATGAAAAAGTTTACTAATCCCAACTTAACCAACAAAAATAGACGAAACCATACAAAAAGTAAAACATCACCAGAAAGGTGGAAACAAACCAAATGCAAAGCAGCTCAGGGGAAAGGAACTCCATGTCCCCTGGGGGCAGACCGAGTTGCCGGCGTCCACGGTGAGCAGACAGGGATGGAGGCTGCAGAGCCGACCGCTCCCCTGGACATGGTGTTTCCGGCAAGGGCTCTGGGTCTCTGTCCAGAGCGGGGGCTCGTTCTTCCTGCAGGGGCGGGTGAGTCATCGTCGGCGTCTGGGTGTTGCGCGGGAGCCAGGGCAGGCTCTCCCTGCCGAGGCGGTGACTCCTCCTCTGCCTCGGGTTCTCCTGCCAAAGCCCGAGCAGGTACAGGTGCACGTGGAGGTGGAGGTTCTGGCTGAGGGGGTGGGACATCAGTGCCTGGGGCTGGGGGTCCTGCAGGCACGGAAATCCGATCTGCCCGGTGTGCTGGCCAGTACCCAGCTGGCCTGGTGTCTCTGCGAGGGCAAGGCTCGGTTCTCCATCTGCCCTCGGTGGATCCCTGGGTCCTGCACCTGGAGCCACCACCTCTGTAGGCACAGGTCTGGGAAGTGGAGCCTGGTTCCAGTTGGAGGCCAGTGCTAGAGCTGGGGGAGAAGCAAAGTTTGCCCACAGACCAGCCTTGGCATGTGCGTATCCCGGGACAGAAAGCTTCCAAGAGATTCCGAAAGAATACCCAGGGTTGGATGTCTTTTGGGACTGAAGTGTGCAAGATGGGGGTGGGGGTGTGAGGCCAGCGCTTGCTGCAGGCCCAGCAGCATCTTTCGGGGACTCGTCCCTGTGTAGCTCAGCACCCCCTCCCCACACACTCCCGTGCACCAGCCCCAGCGTCCTTACCTCTGTGCTCTGGCGTGCTGGGCTCCAGGTCCTCCTGCTGCCTCAGAGGCCGGGGTTCTCGGGACTCTGGGTCGGAGCCGGGTGTGCTGAGCTCCGTGGCAGCCTCAGACTGGTCCGCCGGGTGTATCCTGGGCGGTGTCTCGGCAGCAGGCCTTCCCCGCCTCCGCTTCGCCCCCGGTGGGGCTGATGCCTCCGTGGGCACGCTCACCTGGAGCCTGCACTGGGCCTCACGGGCGGGGGGTTGGTGCTCCGACCCCTCCCTCCGGGAGGTGGACGGGGTGTCCCCGTCCTCGGCCTCATCACGTGGGAAGCTCTGCAACGACAGTGACCGTCAGCCAGCCGTGCTGGGAGTTTTCCGAGCTGGGCCTGGCCAGTGGAGCCGCTGCTTCTGCCTGCTCGAACTTCTCTTCCCAGAAGGGTCAGAGACGTGTGTCTGCTCAGATCCCCACCCGGGAGGAAAGAGACCCACCTGAGGGTGTGAGGTCAGCCTGGGCGGCCGGCCCTGCCCGCACTGTTCCCATCCCAGCCAGCCTGATCTCCCCTGGGGTGTGGACACAACTTGTCCGCAGGCTTCTGACCCCACATCCGCCTGGGCTTCCTTGAGGGAGACACACCCCGAGAAACCCGCATCCACACACACAGGCAAAGGACCCGGTGTTTCCGGGTGGCATGGGAGAGGTGGCCTGGCCCGGCCTGGGGCTCCCCGTGTTACCTTTCTGTTTCTCCGGGCAGAGGGCCAGAGGCCTCTCGGGGGTGCCCTGAGCCAACGTCGACAGGGTGCCCACGCACACTGCCTGTGAGCTCTCCTGAGGCCCCGGCCTCTGGGCAGGGGCAAACAGCAGAACATCCTGGCAGCAAGAGATCTGGCTGGGGGCTCCTCTCCGCTCTGGAGGCCTGGATACCCGGGTTGCGGGTTCTGTTGGGTTCTGTTGCCGGCAGGTGACATCATTTCCTGGGGTTCGTGCTGAGGTCCCTTCCCCAAAACTTCCCAAGGGAATCTCTGGGTTTCTGACTGCTCGACCACCCCCCTTAGGCCATGTGCAGGCACATTGACAGCCACACAGCCCAGCCCACAGCCCTGGGGAGGCCTGGGTGCAGCCAGGGCCTGAGCTCCGAGGACCCCGCTGCTCTCAGACCAGGCTCCTTCTTCTCATAAGTGGTGTGGCCCTGGACAAGCATATGCCCCTCAGGGTTTCCCCAGTCTCTCCATCTGCAGAGTGGGGGTCATTCTCCCATCTGTTTCCTAGGTCTGTCGGCCTACGAGCAGCTCCATGCCTCTCCACCTGGGGCCGATATCACGTGGAGCTTGTGCGCTGAGACTTCAGAAAGAAAGACTCCATCCAGGGCTGACACAGCACAGAATGGGGCAGAACGAGGCCTGGATGCGCCGTGGTACCCAGGAAAAGGCACTGCCCCTCCTGACTGTTTTGAGACCCCACATCCAAGTTGGAGGCCCGAAAGGAAGACTCGAAGGTCTCCCTCTCTTATAGAAAAGAGTAGCCAACTTTCTGGTCCTCTGTTTCCATTGAGATTCTGTTCAAGTGTCCCAGCTCGGCTTCTGCGGGTGGCTGAGCTTCTAATGGCTCCCTGCGTTCTTGTCTTTTCCTCTCCAAACCTTCCGTCCTTTTCCCCCTTCTGGGGTGGATGGGCGCTGTCATTGCTTCTACCTTCGAGACAGATTGATGAAAAGTCTGGACCATCGACTCCTTTCCTCTCTTTGGTTCCGTGTCTCTCTCTGGCTGTGTCCCTCTCTTTTCCTTTCTCGATTCAGTCTGTGTCTTCCTCTTTCTCTCTCATGTGTGGATGGATGGATGCTAGGAATGCACATGTATATGATTAGATGAGGGTTATGTTTTAGGGATGGGTTAGAGGGAGAGAAAGGCTTTAGGTCGGAGTTGGTCATGGGGGAAGGGTCAAGGGTGGTGGTGGTGTTTCTTGGAATCTGAGTGCTGTGCATTCTTCGTCTCTTTCCATATGAACCCCTTCTCAGATACACCACTTGCAAGGAGTCTCTCATGTTCTGTTTCCTATCTTTTGCATCTGTGAATGCTTAGCTTCTCTGTTGTGAAGAGGTTCCATTGGATGGAAACCCATTGGTGTACTTCGTTTCCCTCTTTCCCTTACTTGAAGAGACCCATTTCTACCTCCGCCCAGCAAATGGCAAGGAGACTCTGATGTTAAGGAGCCTTTGACCTACGCTTCTTTCTAGCTATCTCATGACATCAGTCTTTAGGGTGAGGTTTTTCCCCGATATTGAGGTGGTGTGAGATCAAAACCAATAGCGTTCTTCAGATGTAGCTGTCTGGTTTTCCCATGGCCATTTATTGAAGAGGCTTTCTTGTTCCCATTTGGATATTCTCCCCTTCTGTGTCAGAGATGAGTTGACCATGGATGCCGGGGTTTGTTTCTGGACCCTCAACTTTATTCCATCGATCTGGATCTGTGTGTGTTGTTGTATTCCCAATAGCATACTGTCCTGCTGCTGCCGCTGCGGCTAAGTCACTTCAGTCGTGTCTGACTCTGCGCGACCCCATGGCCTGCAGCCTACCAGGCTCCTCCGTCCAGGGCATTTTCCAGGCAAGAGTACTGGCGTGGGTCGCCATCGCCTTCTCCGATACGCTCCTGAGGATCCTAGTTTGGTCGTCTAATTTCCTTTCACACAACCTTGGATGTCCGTATCGGGGCTTTTTCGTCGGATTGTATTGACAATTTAGGCTCTTTTCTGTTTCCGTAACCCCTTTTGCAGTTCTTGGTTCGGTGCGACAATGCATTGGCATTTTGGGAGGAATAGCATCCAAGCTGTGGATTGCCTTGTGGGGCTGTGACATCATTTTCCCAATAGGAATTCTTTCAAGTCCTGAGCACAGCTTCTCTTTCCAGTGATTGGTGTGGGCTTGATCTTCCTTCTTCCATCTCTCGCCGTTTTGTGAGAACAGGTCCTTCCTTCCCTTCTGGGTTAGATGGACTCGTGGGTATCACTTCAGTGCATGGCATTGTCAGTGGGGGTGATAATTCCCTTCTCATTGGAAGACTTTGCTGTGAGTATTAGAAATGCAAGTGATTTCTCTTCCCCTTCCTCCCTGTCCATCTCTCAGAGCCACCGGGAAACAGAGGCCTCATCCAGGGTCACACAGGCCTGAGGGAGTGCAACTAGACTGTTGTTTCTTCAGGCCCTCCGTGCTGGACATCATCCGGGATATTCTGTGTGTGTCTTCCTCAGTCTGGTGTCCCTTCAGACCTTTCCCTAGTTTTCACAGGCTTGTTGTGTTGGTGTTCTTTGTCTGTTTGGAGACACATCCTTGAGAAGCTTTGTGTTTCCACTCATTCGTCTCGCGATGTATGACCTGTCTTTTGCTTTTGCAATGAGGTCTTTCCCACAGTAGATATCTTTGATTTTGCAAAGTCCACTGTATTCTCTGGGTTGTTTTGTGGACTGCCTTTTAGTTTTGTGTGTGAAGACTCAAAGCACGTGTCCGGTTTCTGCTCATTGTTCTTCTAGATTTGTGACAAGTTTTCATGGAAACTTTGTCTAGGGATAACTGGAAGTGAACTCGGTGTAAGGTGTCAAGTCTCCATCTCCATTCATGTCATGCCCTGCAGTTTCCAATTCCCTGTTCCTGAGTGGTTTTGGAGACCTTGTGGGAAGTTTGGTTGCATGGGAGTTTGCATTTCCACCTTGAGTAGATTCCCACTGTTCTGCCCTCAGGGACACTGTCAAGGGGGAGTGAGGAGCAGCCTGCACTTCCAGCAGTGACCACACGGTGGGGCGAGTGCTGCTCTCCCCTCTGGGAGCCCCAGGCCACAGGCATCCCAGTGAGGAGCCAGCTCTGTGCTCGGCTGAAAGGAGTTAGACTCTCAGGAGCCTCTGAGCCCTTGCCTTTGGATCACCCAGGGTGGGCATTTACTGTGACAGAAAAAAATTGCCCTGAATTCCATGGACGGAAGAGCCTGGCTGTGTAGAGTTCGTGAGTTGCCGTGAATCAGACACAACTGAGGACACAAAAACTCAATAGACTAAAACACTTTTGGGGGGTGGGGAAGGTGAAAGGGGGTGATGTGGGGTTTTTTTGTCGTATATAATAGCCAAGGGAAACCTAGTTTAAACCTAAATTCACATAGATGGGAAAGGTATAGCTCTCCGTCACCCTATTAAAAAAAAAAAAAAACGACTTAACTTTTCTGAAAGTTTATTTAGTAGCTTCCTTGAGCAGTTCATTGTGAAGCTTTTTTTTTTTTTTTCTGTGACATCGGCCTCATTAAAAAGTACGGTTTGCCTTTACTGGATAATTTTGTTCATTGGTTTGTTAGGGAATCTTGGTAATATTTGAGTTTCCTGGGGAGCATGGTCACATGACCTGGCCCTGGCCAATCGGTGCGTTCCACCTCCCTGGCCACTGTGATTGGCTCCGGACTGGGGCAGTGCCCAATCGGGGCCCAGGGCCGGGCCTCACGTTGGAAGCCAGGGGAAGACGA
The DNA here is from genome assembly GCF_054371585.1 of Giraffa tippelskirchi. Classification (NCBI taxonomy): domain Eukaryota; kingdom Metazoa; phylum Chordata; class Mammalia; order Artiodactyla; family Giraffidae; genus Giraffa; species Giraffa tippelskirchi. The sequence goes on from NC_137286.1 coordinate 70,533,856, forward strand.
GCTCTCGTCCTGCTGGGGTAGGGGAAGGGGTGGGGCCGGGGGAGGTCAGGCTCCAGCAGTGGGAGGGGCTTGAGGTCCGCCTGCGGCAGTTGGTGACCTTCCTGCTCCCCTCAGGGCAGAGCCGCCGGCCTGAGAATGAGGGCGCTGCTGAGCCCAGGGGCTGGGATGGCCCGTTGCTGCTGTGGTCCCAGAGCTCCACCCGAGACCTGACGGAGGCCGTCTGCCCGTGAGTCCTCTCCCGCTTGTCTGTCAGCTTGTTTGAACCATGCTGGGTTTTCTGCCCAGCCGGCTAAGGGGAGTCCCTGGAAATGCAAGGGTGTGGGTTTTGGCAGACTTCAGGGAAGACATGCCAGATGAGCCTGGGAGACTCCAGCTTAATCTGGATTCAGGAGATATCTCTTCGGGCCAGCTAGTAATTGTAGGATAAGCCTAATGAGTCTTCACAGGATGAAGAGAGTAACGTGCCAAGGTAGCAATCGATGTCCTCATTCGAGAGGATGATGAAGCTGGTGCTCAGAGAAGGGGGGAACTTGGCCACAGCAAGGAGGTGTGCACCCAGACGGAACCCCCAGATCCGGCCATTTGAGCTCAGGGAGGCCACTGGTGTGGCTTGTCCCTGTGGCAGGGGCCGAGGCACGCAGCCCACCCTGATTCCTGCGGGGGCCTGACTTGGGAAGTGCCATCTGGTAGCTTTGAGACTCACCAAACCAAATTGCACTGGAGAGAGGAAGGACACCTTCCTTCATCCACCCCCCACCCCCGCCGGATTCCCACATACCCTGACCCCTTTCTCTGGATTTCGGAGCCATTTCCAGAGTCCCGCTCATATGACCTCATTCGAAGTGCACTGTGGACGAGCTGCCATCTGCAGCTGCTACCACAGCAGCCAAGGGCTTTAGCTCCCGAGTACCTCCCTTCCTTTGGAACTTGGGGGCCCTCTACTCCCCACTTGCACACCACAGACCTTTGCTGAGGATTGTGGGGACCCTCACTCAGTTTGCAGCACGTTGTAGCCATCCCTGTCCTCTCAATACCTCCCTTGCAACTCAGCTTGTGAGCTCCTTTGGAGCAGCGTGGCCCACCTGGCTGCAACGGCAGAGACACAGCTGACAGTGAAACAACAGCTTCGATCTGACAGCCGGAAAGCTCTGTCAAAAGGGACCTCCCTCTTCACACCGTAGAGGCTGTAGGAGCCGCCAGGGTTTGGGAACCAGTGCTGGGGCCAAAATGACTCCACAGCTGTTTTCCTTCCTGGGGAGGGTTCTGGCTCGAGTGGGAATGGCTCAAGTCTCCTAAGGTTCTGAAAGCCCACTGTGTGCAGATTCACGGTACACAGAGAGGAGAAGGTGGAGTCCTGCCCTGGAGGTGGTCACAGCTCACGGATGAGCCAGGCAGGCAGGCAGGCAGGCAGGGCATGAGAACACCTGGGCTGCCTTCATGAGTGAGTGGTGTGGGGGCAGAGGAAGAGAAGCCGGTCTGCTCCCTCATGTGGTGCCCAGGGCAGGTTGTCCCCAGAGGAAACCCTTACGACGGTGAGGACTCTCACTGCTGTTTCCCAAGGGGTTCCGTCGGTGCGTGTCTTCCCCGGAGCGGTCAGGCCGTCTCTAAAGTACACTGGCCATGGGCATTGCCTCTCCTTGGAACTTCCCATGTGTTTCTCTTTTGTATGGAACAGTGATTTTTCTAGAGGGGTTCTGGGCCACAAGGTTGTTGGGTCATTTGCTAGCCTTCTGTCGTGAAGAACGCTTTCCTGGGCGTTGGGGTGGTTTGTTGTTCCAGCTCCCTTTCTTGGCTTCTTTTGGGAGCTGGTGCAACAAGAGGAGCTCAGCCTCTGCCTTCTGGCTGAGATGTCACCCTTCAAACAGCAATGCCTGCCTGGAGATAATGATGGCATTTGCCAAAAGGGCTTCGTTTGGCACATGATATCTTGAAAGGACGTACACCGTCCTTTCAGCTATCAAAGGCTAGTTCAAATGACATAAAAATGAGAACTCTCCAATGGAGTCTTACAGTAGGTGGAGAGTCCGAAAAAAACTCCTTCAGTCATCTCACTGAGAGTCATTGATTGGGGACACCAAGAATATAGGAAGGAATGCAGAAAGAAAAGATGAAATTGTGGTCAGGATCGGGGGGAGGGATGAACAGGGCCTGCTTGCCTTGAACCCAGGCTTTGTTGGCGGGTGGGGCATAAAGATCGAACGGGTCTGAAACTACAGAGTGGTGATGGTAACACAGTATCACCAGAGTTACACAACAGTGTCCCAAATTGCAACAATGATGAAAAAGTTTACTAATCCCAACTTAACCAACAAAAATAGACGAAACCATACAAAAAGTAAAACATCACCAGAAAGGTGGAAACAAACCAAATGCAAAGCAGCTCAGGGGAAAGGAACTCCATGTCCCCTGGGGGCAGACCGAGTTGCCGGCGTCCACGGTGAGCAGACAGGGATGGAGGCTGCAGAGCCGACCGCTCCCCTGGACATGGTGTTTCCGGCAAGGGCTCTGGGTCTCTGTCCAGAGCGGGGGCTCGTTCTTCCTGCAGGGGCGGGTGAGTCATCGTCGGCGTCTGGGTGTTGCGCGGGAGCCAGGGCAGGCTCTCCCTGCCGAGGCGGTGACTCCTCCTCTGCCTCGGGTTCTCCTGCCAAAGCCCGAGCAGGTACAGGTGCACGTGGAGGTGGAGGTTCTGGCTGAGGGGGTGGGACATCAGTGCCTGGGGCTGGGGGTCCTGCAGGCACGGAAATCCGATCTGCCCGGTGTGCTGGCCAGTACCCAGCTGGCCTGGTGTCTCTGCGAGGGCAAGGCTCGGTTCTCCATCTGCCCTCGGTGGATCCCTGGGTCCTGCACCTGGAGCCACCACCTCTGTAGGCACAGGTCTGGGAAGTGGAGCCTGGTTCCAGTTGGAGGCCAGTGCTAGAGCTGGGGGAGAAGCAAAGTTTGCCCACAGACCAGCCTTGGCATGTGCGTATCCCGGGACAGAAAGCTTCCAAGAGATTCCGAAAGAATACCCAGGGTTGGATGTCTTTTGGGACTGAAGTGTGCAAGATGGGGGTGGGGGTGTGAGGCCAGCGCTTGCTGCAGGCCCAGCAGCATCTTTCGGGGACTCGTCCCTGTGTAGCTCAGCACCCCCTCCCCACACACTCCCGTGCACCAGCCCCAGCGTCCTTACCTCTGTGCTCTGGCGTGCTGGGCTCCAGGTCCTCCTGCTGCCTCAGAGGCCGGGGTTCTCGGGACTCTGGGTCGGAGCCGGGTGTGCTGAGCTCCGTGGCAGCCTCAGACTGGGCCGCCGGGTGTATCCTGGGCGGTGTCTCGGCAGCAGGCCTTCCCCGCCTCCGCTTCGCCCCCGGTGGGGCTGATGCCTCCGTGGGCACGCTCACCTGGAGCCTGCACTGGGCCTCACGGGCGGGGGGTTGGTGCTCCGACCCCTCCCTCCGGGAGGTGGACGGGGTGTCCCCGTCCTCGGCCTCATCACGTGGGAAGCTCTGCAACGACAGTGACCGTCAGCCAGCCGTGCTGGGAGTTTTCCGAGCTGGGCCTGGCCAGTGGAGCCGCTGCTTCTGCCTGCTCGAACTTCTCTTCCCAGAAGGGTCAGAGACGTGTGTCTGCTCAGATCCCCACCCGGGAGGAAAGAGACCCACCTGAGGGTGTGAGGTCAGCCTGGGCGGCCGGCCCTGCCCGCACTGTTCCCATCCCAGCCAGCCTGATCTCCCCTGGGGTGTGGACACAACTTGTCCGCAGGCTTCTGACCCCACATCCGCCTGGGCTTCCTTGAGGGAGACACACCCCGAGAAACCCGCATCCACACACACAGGCAAAGGACCCGGTGTTTCCGGGTGGCATGGGAGAGGTGGCCTGGCCCGGCCTGGGGCTCCCCGTGTTACCTTTCTGTTTCTCCGGGCAGAGGGCCAGAGGCCTCTCGGGGGTGCCCTGAGCCAACGTCGACAGGGTGCCCACGCACACTGCCTGTGAGCTCTCCTGAGGCCCCGGCCTCTGGGCAGGGGCAAACAGCAGAACATCCTGGCAGCAAGAGATCTGGCTGGGGGCTCCTCTCCGCTCTGGAGGCCTGGATACCCGGGTTGCGGGTTCTGTTGGGTTCTGTTGCCGGCAGGTGACATCATTTCCTGGGGTTCGTGCTGAGGTCCCTTCCCCAAAACTTCCCAAGGGAATCTCTGGGTTTCTGACTGCTCGACCACCCCCCTTAGGCCATGTGCAGGCACATTGACAGCCACACAGCCCAGCCCACAGCCCTGGGGAGGCCTGGGTGCAGCCAGGGCCTGAGCTCCGAGGACCCCGCTGCTCTCAGACCAGGCTCCTTCTTCTCATAAGTGGTGTGGCCCTGGACAAGCATATGCCCCTCAGGGTTTCCCCAGTCTCTCCATCTGCAGAGTGGGGGTCATTCTCCCATCTGTTTCCTAGGTCTGTCGGCCTACGAGCAGCTCCATGCCTCTCCACCTGGGGCCGATATCACGTGGAGCTTGTGCGCTGAGACTTCAGAAAGAAAGACTCCATCCAGGGCTGACACAGCACAGAATGGGGCAGAACGAGGCCTGGATGCGCCGTGGTACCCAGGAAAAGGCACTGCCCCTCCTGACTGTTTTGAGACCCCACATCCAAGTTGGAGGCCCGAAAGGAAGACTCGAAGGTCTCCCTCTCTTATAGAAAAGAGTAGCCAACTTTCTGGTCCTCTGTTTCCATTGAGATTCTGTTCAAGTGTCCCAGCTCGGCTTCTGCGGGTGGCTGAGCTTCTAATGGCTCCCTGCGTTCTTGTCTTTTCCTCTCCAAACCTTCCGTCCTTTTCCCCCTTCTGGGGTGGATGGGCGCTGTCATTGCTTCTACCTTCGAGACAGATTGATGAAAAGTCTGGACCATCGACTCCTTTCCTCTCTTTGGTTCCGTGTCTCTCTCTGGCTGTGTCCCTCTCTTTTCCTTTCTCGATTCAGTCTGTGTCTTCCTCTTTCTCTCTCATGTGTGGATGGATGGATGCTAGGAATGCACATGTATATGATTAGATGAGGGTTATGTTTTAGGGATGGGTTAGAGGGAGAGAAAGGCTTTAGGTCGGAGTTGGTCATGGGGGAAGGGTCAAGGGTGGTGGTGGTGTTTCTTGGAATCTGAGTGCTGTGCATTCTTCGTCTCTTTCCATATGAACCCCTTCTCAGATACACCACTTGCAAGGAGTCTCTCATGTTCCGTTTCCTATCTTTTGCATCTGTGAATGCTTAGCTTCTCTGTTGTGAAGAGGTTCCATTGGATGGAAACCCATTGGTGTACTTCGTTTCCCTCTTTCCCTTACTTGAAGAGACCCATTTCTACCTCCGCCCAGCAAATGGCAAGGAGACTCTGATGTTAAGGAGCCTTTGACCTACGCTTCTTTCTAGCTATCTCATGACATCAGTCTTTAGGGTGAGGTTTTTCCCCGATATTGAGGTGGTGTGAGATCAAAACCAATAGCGTTCTTCAGATGTAGCTGTCTGGTTTTCCCATGGCCATTTATTGAAGAGGCTTTCTTGTTCCCATTTGGATATTCTCCCCTTCTGTGTCAGAGATGAGTTGACCATGGATGCCGGGGTTTGTTTCTGGACCCTCAACTTTATTCCATCGATCTGGATCTGTGTGTGTTGTTGTATTCCCAATAGCATACTGTCCTGCTGCTGCCGCTGCGGCTAAGTCACTTCAGTCGTGTCTGACTCTGCGCGACCCCATGGCCTGCAGCCTACCAGGCTCCTCCGTCCAGGGCATTTTCCAGGCAAGAGTACTGGCGTGGGTCGCCATCGCCTTCTCCGATACGCTCCTGAGGATCCTAGTTTGGTCGTCTAATTTCCTTTCACACAACCTTGGATGTCCGTATCGGGGCTTTTTCGTCGGATTGTATTGACAATTTAGGCTCTTTTCTGTTTCCGTAACCCCTTTTGCAGTTCTTTGTTCGGTGCGACAATGCATTGGCATTTTGGGAGGAATAGCATCCAAGCTGTGGATTGCCTTGTGGGGCTGTGACATCATTTTCCCAATAGGAATTCTTTCAAGTCCTGAGCACAGCTTCTCTTTCCAGTGATTGGTGTGGGCTTGATCTTCCTTCTTCCATCTCTCGCCGTTTTGTGAGAACAGGTCCTTCCTTCCCTTCTGGGTTAGATGGACTCGTGGGTATCACTTCAGTGCATGGCATTGTCAGTGGGGGTGATAATTCCCTTCTCATTGGAAGACTTTGCTGTGAGTATTAGAAATGCAAGTGATTTCTCTTCCCCTTCCTCCCTGTCCATCTCTCAGAGCCACCGGGAAACAGAGGCCTCATCCAGGGTCACACAGGCCTGAGGGAGTGCAACTAGACTGTTGTTTCTTCAGGCCCTCCGTGCTGGACATCATCCGGGATATTCTGTGTGTGTCTTCCTCAGTCTGGTGTCCCTTCAGACCTTTCCCTAGTTTTCACAGGCTTGTTGTGTTGGTGTTCTTTGTCTGTTTGGAGACACATCCTTGAGAAGCTTTGTGTTTCCACTCATTCGTCTCGCGATGTATGACCTGTCTTTTGCTTTTGCAATGAGGTCTTTCCCACAGTAGATATCTTTGATTTTGCAAAGTCCACTGTATTCTCTGGGTTGTTTTGTGGACTGCCTTTTAGTTTTGTGTGTGAAGACTCAAAGCACGTGTCCGGTTTCTGCTCATTGTTCTTCTAGATTTGTGACAAGTTTTCATGGAAACTTTGTCTAGGGATAACTGGAAGTGAACTCGGTGTAAGGTGTCAAGTCTCCATCTCCATTCATGTCATGCCCTGCAGTTTCCAATTCCCTGTTCCTGAGTGGTTTTGGAGACCTTGTGGGAAGTTTGGTTGCATGGGAGTTTGCATTTCCACCTTGAGTAGATTCCCACTGTTCTGCCCTCAGGGACACTGTCAAGGGGGAGTGAGGAGCAGCCTGCACTTCCAGCAGTGACCACACGGTGGGGCGAGTGCTGCTCTCCCCTCTGGGAGCCCCAGGCCACAGGCATCCCAGTGAGGAGCCAGCTCTGTGCTCGGCTGAAAGGAGTTAGACTCTCAGGAGCCTCTGAGCCCTTGCCTTTGGATCACCCAGGGTGGGCATTTACTGTGACAGAAAAAAATTGCCCTGAATTCCATGGACGGAAGAGCCTGGCTGTGTAGAGTTCGTGAGTTGCCGTGAATCAGACACAACTGAGGACACAAAAACTCAATAGACTAAAACACTTTTGGGGGGTGGGGAAGGTGAAAGGGGGTGATGTGGGGTTTTTTTGTCGTATATAATAGCCAAGGGAAACCTAGTTTAAACCTAAATTCACATAGATGGGAAAGGTATAGCTCTCCGTCACCCTATTAAAAAAAAAAAAAAACGACTTAACTTTTCTGAAAGTTTATTTAGTAGCTTCCTTGAGCAGTTCATTGTGAAGCTTTTTTTTTTTTTTTCTGTGACATCGGCCTCATTAAAAAGTACGGTTTGCCTTTACTGGATAATTTTGTTCATTGGTTTGTTAGGGAATCTTGGTAATATTTGAGTTTCCTGGGGAGCATGGTCACATGACCTGGCCCTGGCCAATCGGTGCGTTCCACTTCCCTGGCCACTGTGATTGGCTCCGGACTGGGGCAGTGCCCAATCGGGGCCCAGGGCCGGGCCTCACGTTGGAAGCCAGGGGAAGACGAGCTCTCGTCCTGCTGGGGTAGGGGAAGGGGTGGGGCCGGGGGAGGTCAGGCTCCAGCAGTGGGAGGGGCTTGAGGTCCGCCTGCGGCAGTTGGTGACCTTCCTGCTCCCCTCAGGGCAGAGCCGCCGGCCTGAGAATGAGGGCGCTGCTGAGCCCAGGGGCTGGGATGGCCCGTTGCTGCTGTGGTCCCAGAGCTCCACCCGAGACCTGACGGAGGCCGTCTGCCCGTGAGTCCTCTCCCGCTTGTCTGTCAGCTTGTTTGAACCATGCTGGGTTTTCTGCCCAGCCGGCTAAGGGGAGTCCCTGGAAATGCAAGGGTGTGGGTTTTGGCAGACTTCAGGGAAGACATGCCAGATGAGCCTGGGAGACTCCAGCTTAATCTGGATTCAGGAGATATCTCTTCGGGCCAGCTAGTAATTGTAGGATAAGCCTAATGAGTCTTCACAGGATGAAGAGAGTAACGTGCCAAGGTAGCAATCGATGTCCTCATTCGAGAGGATGATGAAGCTGGTGCTCAGAGAAGGGGGGAACTTGGCCACAGCAAGGAGGTGTGCACCCAGACGGAACCCCCAGATCCGGCCATTTGAGCTCAGGGAGGCCACTGGTGTGGCTTGTCCCTGTGGCAGGGGCCGAGGCACGCAGCCCACCCTGATTCCTGCGGGGGCCTGACTTGGGAAGTGCCATCTGGTAGCTTTGAGACTCACCAAACCAAATTGCACTGGAGAGAGGAAGGACACCTTCCTTCATCAACCCCCCACCCCCGCCGGATTCCCACATACCCTGACCCCTTTCTCTGGATTTCGGAGCCATTTCCAGAGTCCCGCTCATATGACCTCATTCGAAGTGCACTGTGGACGAGCTGCCATCTGCAGCTGCTACCACAGCAGCCAAGGGCTTTATCTCCCGAGTACCTCCCTTCCTTTGGAACTTGGGGGCCCTCTACTCCCCACTTGCACACCACAGACCTTTGCTGAGGATTGTGGGGACCCTCACTCAGTTTGCAGCACGTTGTAGCCATCCCTGTCCTCTCAATACCTCCCTTGCAACTCAGCTTGTGAGCTCCTTTGGAGCAGCGTGGCCCACCTGGCTGCAACGGCAGAGACACAGCTGACAGTGAAACAACAGCTTCGATCTGACAGCCGGAAAGCTCTGTCAAAAGGGACCTCCCTCTTCACACCGTAGAGGCTGTAGGAGCCGCCAGGGTTTGGGAACCAGTGCTGGGGCCAAAATGACTCCACAGCTGTTTTCCTTCCTGGGGAGGGTTCTGGCTCGAGTGGGAATGGCTCAAGTCTCCTAAGGTTCTGAAAGCCCACTGTGTGCAGATTCACGGTACACAGAGAGGAGAAGGTGGAGTCCTGCCCTGGAGGTGGTCACAGCTCACGGATGAGCCAGGCAGGCAGGCAGGCAGGCAGGGCATGAGAACACCTGGGCTGCCTTCATGAGTGAGTGGTGTGGGGGCAGAGGAAGAGAAGCCGGTCTGCTCCCTCATGTGGTGCCCAGGGCAGGTTGTCCCCAGAGGAAACCCTTACGACGGTGAGGACTCTCACTGCTGTTTCCCAAGGGGTTCCGTCGGTGCGTGTCTTCCCCGGAGCGGTCAGGCCGTCTCTAAAGTACACTGGCCATGGGCATTGCCTCTCCTTGGAACTTCCCATGTGTTTCTCTTTTGTATGGAACAGTGATTTTTCTAGAGGGGTTCTGGGCCACAAGGTTGTTGGGTCATTTGCTAGCCTTCTGTCGTGAAGAACGCTTTCCTGGGCGTTGGGGTGGTTTGTTGTTCCAGCTCCCTTTCTTGGCTTCTTTTGGGAGCTGGTGCAACAAGAGGAGCTCAGCCTCTGCCTTCTGGCTGAGATGTCACCCTTCAAACAGCAATGCCTGCCTGGAGATAATGATGGCATTTGCCAAAAGGGCTTCGTTTGGCACATGATATCTTGAAAGGACGTACACCGTCCTTTCAGCTATCAAAGGCTAGTTCAAATGACATAAAAATGAGAACTCTCCAATGGAGTCTTACAGTAGGTGGAGAGTCCGAAAAAAACTCCTTCAGTCATCTCACTGAGAGTCATTGATTGGGGACACCAAGAATATAGGAAGGAATGCAGAAAGAAAAGATGAAATTGTGGTCAGGATCGGGGGGAGGGATGAACAGGGCCTGCTTGCCTTGAACCCAGGCTTTGTTGGCGGGTGGGGCATAAAGATCGAACGGGTCTGAAACTACAGAGTGGTGATGGTAACACAGTATCACCAGAGTTACACAACAGTGTCCCAAATTGCAACAATGATGAAAAAGTTTACTAATCCCAACTTAACCAACAAAAATAGACGAAACCATACAAAAAGTAAAACATCACCAGAAAGGTGGAAACAAACCAAATGCAAAGCAGCTCAGGGGAAAGGAACTCCATGTCCCCTGGGGGCAGACCGAGTTGCCGGCGTCCACGGTGAGCAGACAGGGATGGAGGCTGCAGAGCCGACCGCTCCCCTGGACATGGTGTTTCCGGCAAGGGCTCTGGGTCTCTGTCCAGAGCGGGGGCTCGTTCTTCCTGCAGGGGCGGGTGAGTCATCGTCGGCGTCTGGGTGTTGCGCGGGAGCCAGGGCAGGCTCTCCCTGCCGAGGCGGTGACTCCTCCTCTGCCTCGGGTTCTCCTGCCAAAGCCCGAGCAGGTACAGGTGCACGTGGAGGTGGAGGTTCTGGCTGAGGGGGTGGGACATCAGTGCCTGGGGCTGGGGGTCCTGCAGGCACGGAAATCCGATCTGCCCGGTGTGCTGGCCAGTACCCAGCTGGCCTGGTGTCTCTGCGAGGGCAAGGCTCGGTTCTCCATCTGCCCTCGGTGGATCCCTGGGTCCTGCACCTGGAGCCACCACCTCTGTAGGCACAGGTCTGGGAAGTGGAGCCTGGTTCCAGTTGGAGGCCAGTGCTAGAGCTGGGGGAGAAGCAAAGTTTGCCCACAGACCAGCCTTGGCATGTGCGTATCCCGGGACAGAAAGCTTCCAAGAGATTCCGAAAGAATACCCAGGGTTGGATGTCTTTTGGGACTGAAGTGTGCAAGATGGGGGTGGGGGTGTGAGGCCAGCGCTTGCTGCAGGCCCAGCAGCATCTTTCGGGGACTCGTCCCTGTGTAGCTCAGCACCCCCTCCCCACACACTCCCGTGCACCAGCCCCAGCGTCCTTACCTCTGTGCTCTGGCGTGCTGGGCTCCAGGTCCTCCTGCTGCCTCAGAGGCCGGGGTTCTCGGGACTCTGGGTCGGAGCCGGGTGTGCTGAGCTCCGTGGCAGCCTCAGACTGGGCCGCCGGGTGTATCCTGGGCGGTGTCTCGGCAGCAGGCCTTCCCCGCCTCCGCTTCGCCCCCGGTGGGGCTGATGCCTCCGTGGGCACGCTCACCTGGAGCCTGCACTGGGCCTCACGGGCGGGGGGTTGGTGCTCCGACCCCTCCCTCCGGGAGGTGGACGGGGTGTCCCCGTCCTCGGCCTCATCACGTGGGAAGCTCTGCAACGACAGTGACCGTCAGCCAGCCGTGCTGGGAGTTTTCCGAGCTGGGCCTGGCCAGTGGAGCCGCTGCTTCTGCCTGCTCGAACTTCTCTTCCCAGAAGGGTCAGAGACGTGTGTCTGCTCAGATCCCCACCCGGGAGGAAAGAGACCCACCTGAGGGTGTGAGGTCAGCCTGGGCGGCCGGCCCTGCCCGCACTGTTCCCATCCCAGCCAGCCTGATCTCCCCTGGGGTGTGGACACAACTTGTCCGCAGGCTTCTGACCCCACATCCGCCTGGGCTTCCTTGAGGGAGACACACCCCGAGAAACCCGCATCCACACACACAGGCAAAGGACCCGGTGTTTCCGGGTGGCATGGGAGAGGTGGCCTGGCCCGGCCTGGGGCTCCCCGTGTTACCTTTCTGTTTCTCCGGGCAGAGGGCCAGAGGCCTCTCGGGGGTGCCCTGAGCCAACGTCGACAGGGTGCCCACGCACACTGCCTGTGAGCTCTCCTGAGGCCCCGGCCTCTGGGCAGGGGCAAACAGCAGAACATCCTGGCAGCAAGAGATCTGGCTGGGGGCTCCTCTCCGCTCTGGAGGCCTGGATACCCGGGTTGCGGGTTCTGTTGGGTTCTGTTGCCGGCAGGTGACATCATTTCCTGGGGTTCGTGCTGAGGTCCCTTCCCCAAAACTTCCCAAGGGAATCTCTGGGTTTCTGACTGCTCGACCACCCCCCTTAGGCCATGTGCAGACACATTGACAGCCACACAGCCCAGCCCACAGCCCTGGGGAGGCCTGGGTGCAGCCAGGGCCTGAGCTCCGAGGACCCCGCTGCTCTCAGACCAGGCTCCTTCTTCTCATAAGTGGTGTGGCCCTGGACAAGCATATGCCCCTCAGGGTTTCCCCAGTCTCTCCATCTGCAGAGTGGGGGTCATTCTCCCATCTGTTTCCTAGGTCTGTCGGCCTACGAGCAGCTCCATGCCTCTCCACCTGGGGCCGATATCACGTGGAGCTTGTGCGCTGAGACTTCAGAAAGAAAGACTCCATCCAGGGCTGACACAGCACAGAATGGGGCAGAACGAGGCCTGGATGCGCCGTGGTACCCAGGAAAAGGCACTGCCCCTCCTGACTGTTTTGAGACCCCACATCCAAGTTGGAGGCCCGAAAGGAAGACTCGAAGGTCTCCCTCTCTTATAGAAAAGAGTAGCCAACTTTCTGGTCCTCTGTTTCCATTGAGATTCTGTTCAAGTGTCCCAGCTCGGCTTCTGCGGGTGGCTGAGCTTCTAATGGCTCCCTGCGTTCTTGTCTTTTCCTCTCCAAACCTTCCGTCCTTTTCCCCCTTCTGGGGTGGATGGGCGCTGTCATTGCTTCTACCTTCGAGACAGATTGATGAAAAGTCTGGACCATCGACTCCTTTCCTCTCTTTGGTTCCGTGTCTCTCTCTGGCTGTGTCCCTCTCTTTTCCTTTCTCGATTCAGTCTGTGTCTTCCTCTTTCTCTCTCGTGTGTGGATGGATGGATGCTAGGAATGCACATGTATATGATTAGATGAGGGTTATGTTTTAGGGATGGGTTAGAGGGAGAGAAAGGCTTTAGGTCGGAGTTGGTCATGGGGGAAGGGTCAAGGGTGGTGGTGGTGTTTCTTGGAATCTGAGTGCTGTGCATTCTTCGTCTCTTTCCATATGAACCCCTTCTCAGATACACCACTTGCAAGGAGTCTCTCATGTTCCGTTTCCTATCTTTTGCATCTGTGAATGCTTAGCTTCTCTGTTGTGAAGAGGTTCCATTGGATGGAAACCCATTGGTGTACTTCGTTTCCCTCTTTCCCTTACTTGAAGAGACCCATTTCTACCTCCGCCCAGCAAATGGCAAGGAGACTCTGATGTTAAGGAGCCTTTGACCTACGCTTCTTTCTAGCTATCTCATGACATCAGTCTTTAGGGTGAGGTTTTTCCCCGATATTGAGGTGGTGTGAGATCAAAACCAATAGCGTTCTTCAGATGTAGCTGTCTGGTTTTCCCATGGCCATTTATTGAAGAGGCTTTCTTGTTCCCATTTGGATATTCTCCCCTTCTGTGTCAGAGATGAGTTGACCATGGATGCCGGGGTTTGTTTCTGGACCCTCAACTTTATTCCATCGATCTGGATCTGTGTGTGTTGTTGTATTCCCAATAGCATACTGTCCTGCTGCTGCCGCTGCGGCTAAGTCACTTCAGTCGTGTCTGACTCTGCGCGACCCCATGGCCTGCAGCCTACCAGGCTCCTCCGTCCAGGGCATTTTCCAGGCAAGAGTACTGGCGTGGGTCGCCATCGCCTTCTCCGATACGCTCCTGAGGATCCTAGTTTGGTCGTCTAATTTCCTTTCACACAACCTTGGATGTCCGTATCGGGGCTTTTTCGTCGGATTGTATTGACAATTTAGGCTCTTTTCTGTTTCCGTAACCCCTTTTGCAGTTCTTGGTTCGGTGCGACAATGCATTGGCATTTTGGGAGGAATAGCATCCAAGCTGTGGATTGCCTTGTGGGGCTGTGACATCATTTTCCCAATAGGAATTCTTTCAAGCCCTGAGCACAGCTTCTCTTTCCAGTGATTGGTGTGGGCTTGATCTTCCTTCTTCCATCTCTCGCCGTTTTGTGAGAACAGGTCCTTCCTTCCCTTCTGGGTTAGATGGACTCGTGGGTATCACTTCAGTGCATGGCATTGTCAGTGGGGGTGATAATTCCCTTCTCATTGGAAGACTTTGCTGTGAGTATTAGAAATGCAAGTGATTTCTCTTCCCCTTCCTCCCTGTCCATCTCTCAGAGCCACCGGGAAACAGAGGCCTCATCCAGGGTCACACAGGCCTGAGGGAGTGCAACTAGACTGTTGTTTCTTCAGGCCCTCCGTGCTGGACATCATCCGGGATACTCTGTGTGTGTCTTCCTCAGTCTGGTGTCCCTTCAGACCTTTCCCTAGTTTTCACAGGCTTGTTGTGTTGGTGTTCTTTGTCTGTTTGGAGACACATCCTTGAGAAGCTTTGTGTTTCCACTCATTCGTCTCGCGATGTATGACCTGTCTTTTGCTTTTGTAATGAGGTCTTTCCCACAGTAGATATCTTTGATTTTGCAAAGTCCACTGTATTCTCTGGGTTGTTTTGTGGACTGCCTTTTAGTTTTGTGTGTGAAGACTCAAAGCACGTGTCCGGTTTCTGCTCATTGTTCTTCTAGATTTGTGACAAGTTTTCATGGAAACTTTGTCTAGGGATAACTGGAAGTGAACTCGGTGTAAGGTGTCAAGTCTCCATCTCCATTCATGTCATGCCCTGCAGTTTCCAATTCCCTGTTCCTGAGTGGTTTTGGAGACCTTGTGGGAAGTTTGGTTGCATGGGAGTTTGCATTTCCACCTTGAGTAGATTCCCACTGTTCTGCCCTCAGGGACACTGTCAAGGGGGAGTGAGGAGCAGCCTGCACTTCCAGCAGTGACCACACGGTGGGGCGAGTGCTGCTCTCCCCTCTGGGAGCCCCAGGCCACAGGCATCCCAGTGAGGAGCCAGCTCTGTGCTCGGCTGAAAGGAGTTAGACTCTCAGGAGCCTCTGAGCCCTTGCCTTTGGATCACCCAGGGTGGGCATTTACTGTGACAGAAAAAAATTGCCCTGAATTCCATGGACGGAAGAGCCTGGCTGTGTAGAGTTCGTGAGTTGCCGTGAATCAGACACAACTGAGGACACAAAAACTCAATAGACTAAAACACTTTTGGGGGGTGGGGGGAGTGAAAGGGGGTGATGTGGGGTTTTTTTGTCGTATATAATAGCCAAGGGAAATCTAGTTTAAACCTAAATTCACATAGATGGGAAAGGTATAGCTCTCCGTCACCCTATTAAAAAAAAAAAAAAACTACTTAACTTTTCTGAAAGTTTATTTAGTAGCTTCCTTGAGCAGTTCATTGTGAAGCTTTTTTTTTTTTTTTTCTGTGACATCGGCCTCATTAAAAAGTACGGTTTGCCTTTACTGGATAATTTTGTTCATTGGTTTGTTAGGGAATCTTGGTAATATTTGAGTTTCCTGGGGAGCATGGTCACATGACCTGGCCCTGGCCAATCGGTGCGTTCCACCTCCCTGGCCACTGTGATTGGCTCCGGACTGGGGCAGTGCCCAATCGGGGCCCAGGGCCGGGCCTCACGTTGGAAGCCAGGGGAAGACGAGCTCTCGTCCTGCTGGGGTAGGGGAAGGGGTGGGGCCGGGGGAGGTCAGGCTCCAGCAGTGGGAGGGGCTTGAGGTCCGCCTGCGGCAGTTGGTGACCTTCCTGCTCCCCTCAGGGCAGAGCCGCCGGCCTGAGAATGAGGGCGCTGCTGAGCCCAGGGGCTGGGATGGCCCGTTGCTGCTGTGGTCCCAGAGCTCCACCCGAGACCTGACGGAGGCCGTCTGCCCGTGAGTCCTCTCCTGCTTGTCTGTCAGCTTGTTTGAACCATGCTGGGTTTTCTGCCCAGCCGGCTAAGGGGAGTCCCTGGAAATGCAAGGGTGTGGGTTTTGGCAGACTTCAGGGAAGACATGCCAGATGAGCCTGGGAGACTCCAGCTTAATCTGGATTCAGGAGATATCTCTTCGGGCCAGCTAGTAATTGTAGGATAAGCCTAATGAGTCTTCACAGGATGAAGAGAGTAACGTGCCAAGGTAGCAATCGATGTCCTCATTCGAGAGGATGATGAAGCTGGTGCTCAGAGAAGGGGGGAACTTGGCCACAGCAAGGAGGTGTGCACCCAGACGGAACCCCCAGATCCGGCCATTTGAGCTCAGGGAGGCCACTGGTGTGGCTTGTCCCTGTGGCAGGGGCCGAGGCACGCAGCCCACCCTGATTCCTGCGGGGGCCTGACTTGGGAAGTGCCATCTGGTAGCTTTGAGACTCACCAAACCAAATTGCACTGGAGAGAGGAAGGACACCTTCCTTCATCCACCCCCCACCCCCGCCGGATTCCCACATACCCTGACCCCTTTCTCTGGATTTCGGAGCCATTTCCAGAGTCCCGCTCATATGACCTCATTCGAAGTGCACTGTGGACGAGCTGCCATCTGCAGCTGCTACCACAGCAGCCAAGGGCTTTATCTCCCGAGTACCTCCCTTCCTTTGGAACTTGGGGGCCCTCTACTCCCCACTTGCACACCACAGACCTTTGCTGAGGATTGTGGGGACCCTCACTCAGTTTGCAGCACGTTGTAGCCATCCCTGTCCTCTCAATACCTCCCTTGCAACTCAGCTTGTGAGCTCCTTTGGAGCAGCGTGGCCCACCTGGCTGCAACGGCAGAGACACAGCTGACAGTGAAACAACAGCTTCGATCTGACAGCCGGAAAGCTCTGTCAAAAGGGACCTCCCTCTTCACACCGTAGAGGCTGTAGGAGCCGCCAGGGTTTGGGAACCAGTGCTGGGGCCAAAATGACTCCACAGCTGTTTTCCTTCCTGGGGAGGGTTCTGGCTCGAGTGGGAATGGCTCAAGTCTCCTAAGGTTCTGAAAGCCCACTGTGTGCAGATTCACGGTACACAGAGAGGAGAAGGTGGAGTCCTGCCCTGGAGGTGGTCACAGCTCACGGATGAGCCAGGCAGGCAGGCAGGCAGGCAGGGCATGAGAACACCTGGGCTGCCTTCATGAGTGAGTGGTGTGGGGGCAGAGGAAGAGAAGCCGGTCTGCTCCCTCATGTGGTGCCCAGGGCAGGTTGTCCCCAGAGGAAACCCTTACGACGGTGAGGACTCTCACTGCTGTTTCCCAAGGGGTTCCGTCGGTGCGTGTCTTCCCCGGAGCGGTCAGGCCGTCTCTAAAGTACACTGGCCATGGGCATTGCCTCTCCTTGGAACTTCCCATGTGTTTCTCTTTTGTATGGAACAGTGATTTTTCTAGAGGGGTTCTGGGCCACAAGGTTGTTGGGTCATTTGCTAGCCTTCTGTCGTGAAGAACGCTTTCCTGGGCGTTGGGGTGGTTTGTTGTTCCAGCTCCCTTTCTTGGCTTCTTTTGGGAGCTGGTGCAACAAGAGGAGCTCAGCCTCTGCCTTCTGGCTGAGATGTCACCCTTCAAACAGCAATGCCTGCCTGGAGATAATGATGGCATTTGCCAAAAGGGCTTCGTTTGGCACATGATATCTTGAAAGGACGTACACCGTCCTTTCAGCTATCAAAGGCTAGTTCAAATGACATAAAAATGAGAACTCTCCAATGGAGTCTTACAGTAGGTGGAGAGTCCGAAAAAAACTCCTTCAGTCATCTCACTGAGAGTCATTGATTGGGGACACCAAGAATATAGGAAGGAATGCAGAAAGAAAAGATGAAATTGTGGTCAGGATCGGGGGGAGGGATGAACAGGGCCTGCTTGCCTTGAACCCAGGCTTTGTTGGCGGGTGGGGCATAAAGATCGAACGGGTCTGAAACTACAGAGTGGTGATGGTAACACAGTATCACCAGAGTTACACAACAGTGTCCCAAATTGCAACAATGATGAAAAAGTTTACTAATCCCAACTTAACCAACAAAAATAGACGAAACCATACAAAAAGTAAAACATCACCAGAAAGGTGGAAACAAACCAAATGCAAAGCAGCTCAGGGGAAAGGAACTCCATGTCCCCTGGGGGCAGACCGAGTTGCCGGCGTCCACGGTGAGCAGACAGGGATGGAGGCTGCAGAGCCGACCGCTCCCCTGGACATGGTGTTTCCGGCAAGGGCTCTGGGTCTCTGTCCAGAGCGGGGGCTCGTTCTTCCTGCAGGGGCGGGTGAGTCATCGTCGGCGTCTGGGTGTTGCGCGGGAGCCAGGGCAGGCTCTCCCTGCCGAGGCGGTGACTCCTCCTCTGCCTCGGGTTCTCCTGCCAAAGCCCGAGCAGGTACAGGTGCACGTGGAGGTGGAGGTTCTGGCTGAGGGGGTGGGACATCAGTGCCTGGGGCTGGGGGTCCTGCAGGCACGGAAATCCGATCTGCCCGGTGTGCTGGCCAGTACCCAGCTGGCCTGGTGTCTCTGCGAGGGCAAGGCTCGGTTCTCCATCTGCCCTCGGTGGATCCCTGGGTCCTGCACCTGGAGCCACCACCTCTGTAGGCACAGGTCTGGGAAGTGGAGCCTGGTTCCAGTTGGAGGCCAGTGCTAGAGCTGGGGGAGAAGCAAAGTTTGCCCACAGACCAGCCTTGGCATGTGCGTATCCCGGGACAGAAAGCTTCCAAGAGATTCCGAAAGAATACCCAGGGTTGGATGTCTTTTGGGACTGAAGTGTGCAAGATGGGGGTGGGGGTGTGAGGCCAGCGCTTGCTGCAGGCCCAGCAGCATCTTTCGGGGACTCGTCCCTGTGTAGCTCAGCACCCCCTCCCCACACACTCCCGTGCACCAGCCCCAGCGTCCTTACCTCTGTGCTCTGGCGTGCTGGGCTCCAGGTCCTCCTGCTGCCTCAGAGGCCGGGGTTCTCGGGACTCTGGGTCGGAGCCGGGTGTGCTGAGCTCCGTGGCAGCCTCAGACTGGGCCGCCGGGTGTATCCTGGGCGGTGTCTCGGCAGCAGGCCTTCCCCGCCTCCGCTTCGCCCCCGGTGGGGCTGATGCCTCCGTGGGCACGCTCACCTGGAGCCTGCACTGGGCCTCACGGGCGGGGGGTTGGTGCTCCGACCCCTCCCTCCGGGAGGTGGACGGGGTGTCCCCGTCCTCGGCCTCATCACGTGGGAAGCTCTGCAACGACAGTGACCGTCAGCCAGCCGTGCTGGGAGTTTTCCGAGCTGGGCCTGGCCAGTGGAGCCGCTGCTTCTGCCTGCTCGAACTTCTCTTCCCAGAAGGGTCAGAGACGTGTGTCTGCTCAGATCCCCACCCGGGAGGAAAGAGACCCACCTGAGGGTGTGAGGTCAGCCTGGGCGGCCGGCCCTGCCCGCACTGTTCCCATCCCAGCCAGCCTGATCTCCCCTGGGGTGTGGACACAACTTGTCCGCAGGCTTCTGACCCCACATCCGCCTGGGCTTCCTTGAGGGAGACACACCCCGAGAAACCCGCATCCACACACACAGGCAAAGGACCCGGTGTTTCCGGGTGGCATGGGAGAGGTGGCCTGGCCCGGCCTGGGGCTCCCCGTGTTACCTTTCTGTTTCTCCGGGCAGAGGGCCAGAGGCCTCTCGGGGGTGCCCTGAGCCAACGTCGACAGGGTGCCCACGCACACTGCCTGTGAGCTCTCCTGAGGCCCCGGCCTCTGGGCAGGGGCAAACAGCAGAACATCCTGGCAGCAAGAGATCTGGCTGGGGGCTCCTCTCCGCTCTGGAGGCCTGGATACCCGGGTTGCGGGTTCTGTTGGGTTCTGTTGCCGGCAGGTGACATCATTTCCTGGGGTTCGTGCTGAGGTCCCTTCCCCAAAACTTCCCAAGGGAATCTCTGGGTTTCTGACTGCTCGACCACCCCCCTTAGGCCATGTGCAGACACATTGACAGCCACACAGCCCAGCCCACAGCCCTGGGGAGGCCTGGGTGCAGCCAGGGCCTGAGCTCCGAGGACCCCGCTGCTCTCAGACCAGGCTCCTTCTTCTCATAAGTGGTGTGGCCCTGGACAAGCATATGCCCCTCAGGGTTTCCCCAGTCTCTCCATCTGCAGAGTGGGGGTCATTCTCCCATCTGTTTCCTAGGTCTGTCGGCCTACGAGCAGCTCCATGCCTCTCCACCTGGGGCCGATATCACGTGGAGCTTGTGCGCTGAGACTTCAGAAAGAAAGACTCCATCCAGGGCTGACACAGCACAGAATGGGGCAGAACGAGGCCTGGATGCGCCGTGGTACCCAGGAAAAGGCACTGCCCCTCCTGACTGTTTTGAGACCCCACATCCAAGTTGGAGGCCCGAAAGGAAGACTCGAAGGTCTCCCTCTCTTATAGAAAAGAGTAGCCAACTTTCTGGTCCTCTGTTTCCATTGAGATTCTGTTCAAGTGTCCCAGCTCGGCTTCTGCGGGTGGCTGAGCTTCTAATGGCTCCCTGCGTTCTTGTCTTTTCCTCTCCAAACCTTCCGTCCTTTTCCCCCTTCTGGGGTGGATGGGCGCTGTCATTGCTTCTACCTTCGAGACAGATTGATGAAAAGTCTGGACCATCGACTCCTTTCCTCTCTTTGGTTCCGTGTCTCTCTCTGGCTGTGTCCCTCTCTTTTCCTTTCTCGATTCAGTCTGTGTCTTCCTCTTTCTCTCTCGTGTGTGGATGGATGGATGCTAGGAATGCACATGTATATGATTAGATGAGGGTTATGTTTTAGGGATGGGTTAGAGGGAGAGAAAGGCTTTAGGTCGGAGTTGGTCATGGGGGAAGGGTCAAGGGTGGTGGTGGTGTTTCTTGGAATCTGAGTGCTGTGCATTCTTCGTCTCTTTCCATATGAACCCCTTCTCAGATACACCACTTGCAAGGAGTCTCTCATGTTCCGTTTCCTATCTTTTGCATCTGTGAATGCTTAGCTTCTCTGTTGTGAAGAGGTTCCATTGGATGGAAACCCATTGGTGTACTTCGTTTCCCTCTTTCCCTTACTTGAAGAGACCCATTTCTACCTCCGCCCAGCAAATGGCAAGGAGACTCTGATGTTAAGGAGCCTTTGACCTACGCTTCTTTCTAGCTATCTCATGACATCAGTCTTTAGGGTGAGGTTTTTCCCCGATATTGAGGTGGTGTGAGATCAAAACCAATAGCGTTCTTCAGATGTAGCTGTCTGGTTTTCCCATGGCCATTTATTGAAGAGGCTTTCTTGTTCCCATTTGGATATTCTCCCCTTCTGTGTCAGAGATGAGTTGACCATGGATGCCGGGGTTTGTTTCTGGACCCTCAACTTTATTCCATCGATCTGGATCTGTGTGTGTTGTTGTATTCCCAATAGCATACTGTCCTGCTGCTGCCGCTGCGGCTAAGTCACTTCAGTCGTGTCTGACTCTGCGCGACCCCATGGCCTGCAGCCTACCAGGCTCCTCCGTCCAGGGCATTTTCCAGGCAAGAGTACTGGCGTGGGTCGCCATCGCCTTCTCCGATACGCTCCTGAGGATCCTAGTTTGGTCGTCTAATTTCCTTTCACACAACCTTGGATGTCCGTATCGGGGCTTTTTCGTCGGATTGTATTGACAATTTAGGCTCTTTTCTGTTTCCGTAACCCCTTTTGCAGTTCTTGGTTCGGTGCGACAATGCATTGGCATTTTGGGAGGAATAGCATCCAAGCTGTGGATTGCCTTGTGGGGCTGTGACATCATTTTCCCAATAGGAATTCTTTCAAGCCCTGAGCACAGCTTCTCTTTCCAGTGATTGGTGTGGGCTTGATCTTCCTTCTTCCATCTCTCGCCGTTTTGTGAGAACAGGTCCTTCCTTCCCTTCTGGGTTAGATGGACTCGTGGGTATCACTTCAGTGCATGGCATTGTCAGTGGGGGTGATAATTCCCTTCTCATTGGAAGACTTTGCTGTGAGTATTAGAAATGCAAGTGATTTCTCTTCCCCTTCCTCCCTGTCCATCTCTCAGAGCCACCGGGAAACAGAGGCCTCATCCAGGGTCACACAGGCCTGAGGGAGTGCAACTAGACTGTTGTTTCTTCAGGCCCTCCGTGCTGGACATCATCCGGGATACTCTGTGTGTGTCTTCCTCAGTCTGGTGTCCCTTCAGACCTTTCCCTAGTTTTCACAGGCTTGTTGTGTTGGTGTTCTTTGTCTGTTTGGAGACACATCCTTGAGAAGCTTTGTGTTTCCACTCATTCGTCTCGCGATGTATGACCTGTCTTTTGCTTTTGCAATGAGGTCTTTCCCACAGTAGATATCTTTGATTTTGCAAAGTCCACTGTATTCTCTGGGTTGTTTTGTGGACTGCCTTTTAGTTTTGTGTGTGAAGACTCAAAGCACGTGTCCGGTTTCTGCTCATTGTTCTTCTAGATTTGTGACAAGTTTTCATGGAAACTTTGTCTAGGGATAACTGGAAGTGAACTCGGTGTAAGGTGTCAAGTCTCCATCTCCATTCATGTCATGCCCTGCAGTTTCCAATTCCCTGTTCCTGAGTGGTTTTGGAGACCTTGTGGGAAGTTTGGTTGCATGGGAGTTTGCATTTCCACCTTGAGTAGATTCCCACTGTTCTGCCCTCAGGGACACTGTCAAGGGGGAGTGAGGAGCAGCCTGCACTTCCAGCAGTGACCACACGGTGGGGCGAGTGCTGCTCTCCCCTCTGGGAGCCCCAGGCCACAGGCATCCCAGTGAGGAGCCAGCTCTGTGCTCGGCTGAAAGGAGTTAGACTCTCAGGAGCCTCTGAGCCCTTGCCTTTGGATCACCCAGGGTGGGCATTTACTGTGACAGAAAAAAATTGCCCTGAATTCCATGGACGGAAGAGCCTGGCTGTGTAGAGTTCGTGAGTTGCCGTGAATCAGACACAACTGAGGACACAAAAACTCAATAGACTAAAACACTTTTGGGGGGTGGGGGGAGTGAAAGGGGGTGATGTGGGGTTTTTTTGTCGTATATAATAGCCAAGGGAAATCTAGTTTAAACCTAAATTCACATAGATGGGAAAGGTATAGCTCTCCGTCACCCTATTAAAAAAAAAAAAAAACTACTTAACTTTTCTGAAAGTTTATTTAGTAGCTTCCTTGAGCAGTTCATTGTGAAGCTTTTTTTTTTTTTTTCTGTGACATCGGCCTCATTAAAAAGTACGGTTTGCCTTTACTGGATAATTTTGTTCATTGGTTTGTTAGGGAATCTTGGTAATATTTGAGTTTCCTGGGGAGCATGGTCACATGACCTGGCCCTGGCCAATCGGTGCGTTCCACCTCCCTGGCCACTGTGATTGGCTCCGGACTGGGGCAGTGCCCAATCGGGGCCCAGGGCCGGGCCTCACGTTGGAAGCCAGGGGAAGACGAGCTCTCGTCCTGCTGGGGTAGGGGAAGGGGTGGGGCCGGGGGAGGTCAGGCTCCAGCAGTGGGAGGGGCTTGAGGTCCGCCTGCGGCAGTTGGTGACCTTCCTGCTCCCCTCAGGGCAGAGCCGCCGGCCTGAGAATGAGGGCGCTGCTGAGCCCAGGGGCTGGGATGGCCCGTTGCTGCTGTGGTCCCAGAGCTCCACCCGAGACCTGACGGAGGCCGTCTGCCCGTGAGTCCTCTCCCGCTTGTCTGTCAGCTTGTTTGAACCATGCTGGGTTTTCTGCCCAGCCGGCTAAGGGGAGTCCCTGGAAATGCAAGGGTGTGGGTTTTGGCAGACTTCAGGGAAGACATGCCAGATGAGCCTGGGAGACTCCAGCTTAATCTGGATTCAGGAGATATCTCTTCGGGCCAGCTAGTAATTGTAGGATAAGCCTAATGAGTCTTCACAGGATGAAGAGAGTAACGTGCCAAGGTAGCAATCGATGTCCTCATTCGAGAGGATGATGAAGCTGGTGCTCAGAGAAGGGGGGAACTTGGCCACAGCAAGGAGGTGTGCACCCAGACGGAACCCCCGGATCCGGCCATTTGAGCTCAGGGAGGCCACTGGTGTGGCTTGTCCCTGTGGCAGGGGCCGAGGCACGCAGCCCACCCTGATTCCTGCGGGGGCCTGACTTGGGAAGTGCCATCTGGTAGCTTTGAGACTCACCAAACCAAATTGCACTGGAGAGAGGAAGGACACCTTCCTTCATCCACCCCCCACCCCCGCCGGATTCCCACATACCCTGACCCCTTTCTCTGGATTTCGGAGCCATTTCCAGAGTCCCGCTCATATGACCTCATTCGAAGTGCACTGTGGACGAGCTGCCATCTGCAGCTGCTACCACAGCAGCCAAGGGCTTTATCTCCCGAGTACCTCCCTTCCTTTGGAACTTGGGGGCCCTCTACTCCCCACTTGCACACCACAGACCTTTGCTGAGGATTGTGGGGACCCTCACTCAGTTTGCAGCACGTTGTAGCCATCCCTGTCCTCTCAATACCTCCCTTGCAACTCAGCTTGTGAGCTCCTTTGGAGCAGCGTGGCCCACCTGGCTGCAACGGCAGAGACACAGCTGACAGTGAAACAACAGCTTCGATCTGACAGCCGGAAAGCTCTGTCAAAAGGGACCTCCCTCTTCACACCGTAGAGGCTGTAGGAGCCGCCAGGGTTTGGGAACCAGTGCTGGGGCCAAAATGACTCCACAGCTGTTTTCCTTCCTGGGGAGGGTTCTGGCTCGAGTGGGAATGGCTCAAGTCTCCTAAGGTTCTGAAAGCCCACTGTGTGCAGATTCACGGTACACAGAGAGGAGAAGGTGGAGTCCTGCCCTGGAGGTGGTCACAGCTCACGGATGAGCCAGGCAGGCAGGCAGGCAGGCAGGGCATGAGAACACCTGGGCTGCCTTCATGAGTGAGTGGTGTGGGGGCAGAGGAAGAGAAGCCGGTCTGCTCCCTCATGTGGTGCCCAGGGCAGGTTGTCCCCAGAGGAAACCCTTACGACGGTGAGGACTCTCACTGCTGTTTCCCAAGGGGTTCCGTCGGTGCGTGTCTTCCCCGGAGCGGTCAGGCCGTCTCTAAAGTACACTGGCCATGGGCATTGCCTCTCCTTGGAACTTCCCATGTGTTTCTCTTTTGTATGGAACAGTGATTTTTCTAGAGGGGTTCTGGGCCACAAGGTTGTTGGGTCATTTGCTAGCCTTCTGTCGTGAAGAACGCTTTCCTGGGCGTTGGGGTGGTTTGTTGTTCCAGCTCCCTTTCTTGGCTTCTTTTGGGAGCTGGTGCAACAAGAGGAGCTCAGCCTCTGCCTTCTGGCTGAGATGTCACCCTTCAAACAGCAATGCCTGCCTGGAGATAATGATGGCATTTGCCAAAAGGGCTTCGTTTGGCACATGATATCTTGAAAGGACGTACACCGTCCTTTCAGCTATCAAAGGCTAGTTCAAATGACATAAAAATGAGAACTCTCCAATGGAGTCTTACAGTAGGTGGAGAGTCCGAAAAAAACTCCTTCAGTCATCTCACTGAGAGTCATTGATTGGGGACACCAAGAATATAGGAAGGAATGCAGAAAGAAAAGATGAAATTGTGGTCAGGATCGGGGGGAGGGATGAACAGGGCCTGCTTGCCTTGAACCCAGGCTTTGTTGGCGGGTGGGGCATAAAGATCGAACGGGTCTGAAACTACAGAGTGGTGATGGTAACACAGTATCACCAGAGTTACACAACAGTGTCCCAAATTGCAACAATGATGAAAAAGTTTACTAATCCCAACTTAACCAACAAAAATAGACGAAACCATACAAAAAGTAAAACATCACCAGAAAGGTGGAAACAAACCAAATGCAAAGCAGCTCAGGGGAAAGGAACTCCATGTCCCCTGGGGGCAGACCGAGTTGCCGGCGTCCACGGTGAGCAGACAGGGATGGAGGCTGCAGAGCCGACCGCTCCCCTGGACATGGTGTTTCCGGCAAGGGTTCTGGGTCTCTGTCCAGAGCGGGGGCTCGTTCTTCCTGCAGGGGCGGGTGAGTCATCGTCGGCGTCTGGGTGTTGCGCGGGAGCCAGGGCAGGCTCTCCCTGCCGAGGCGGTGACTCCTCCTCTGCCTCGGGTTCTCCTGCCAAAGCCCGAGCAGGTACAGGTGCACGTGGAGGTGGAGGTTCTGGCTGAGGGGGTGGGACATCAGTGCCTGGGGCTGGGGGTCCTGCAGGCACGGAAATCCGATCTGCCCGGTGTGCTGGCCAGTACCCAGCTGGCCTGGTGTCTCTGCGAGGGCAAGGCTCGGTTCTCCATCTGCCCTCGGTGGATCCCTGGGTCCTGCACCTGGAGCCACCACCTCTGTAGGCACAGGTCTGGGAAGTGGAGCCTGGTTCCAGTTGGAGGCCAGTGCTAGAGCTGGGGGAGAAGCAAAGTTTGCCCACAGACCAGCCTTGGCATGTGCGTATCCCGGGACAGAAAGCTTCCAAGAGATTCCGAAAGAATACCCAGGGTTGGATGTCTTTTGGGACTGAAGTGTGCAAGATGGGGGTGGGGGTGTGAGGCCAGCGCTTGCTGCAGGCCCAGCAGCATCTTTCGGGGACTCGTCCCTGTGTAGCTCAGCACCCCCTCCCCACACACTCCCGTGCACCAGCCCCAGCGTCCTTACCTCTGTGCTCTGGCGTGCTGGGCTCCAGGTCCTCCTGCTGCCTCAGAGGCCGGGGTTCTCGGGACTCTGGGTCGGAGCCGGGTGTGCTGAGCTCCGTGGCAGCCTCAGACTGGGCCGCCGGGTGTATCCTGGGCGGTGTCTCGGCAGCAGGCCTTCCCCGCCTCCGCTTCGCCCCCGGTGGGGCTGATGCCTCCGTGGGCACGCTCACCTGGAGCCTGCACTGGGCCTCACGGGCGGGGGGTTGGTGCTCCGACCCCTCCCTCCGGGAGGTGGACGGGGTGTCCCCGTCCTCGGCCTCATCACGTGGGAAGCTCTGCAACGACAGTGACCGTCAGCCAGCCGTGCTGGGAGTTTTCCGAGCTGGGCCTGGCCAGTGGAGCCGCTGCTTCTGCCTGCTCGAACTTCTCTTCCCAGAAGGGTCAGAGACGTGTGTCTGCTCAGATCCCCACCCGGGAGGAAAGAGACCCACCTGAGGGTGTGAGGTCAGCCTGGGCGGCCGGCCCTGCCCGCACTGTTCCCATCCCAGCCAGCCTGATCTCCCCTGGGGTGTGGACACAACTTGTCCGCAGGCTTCTGACCCCACATCCGCCTGGGCTTCCTTGAGGGAGACACACCCCGAGAAACCCGCATCCACACACACAGGCAAAGGACCCGGTGTTTCCGGGTGGCATGGGAGAGGTGGCCTGGCCCGGCCTGGGGCTCCCCGTGTTACCTTTCTGTTTCTCCGGGCAGAGGGCCAGAGGCCTCTCGGGGGTGCCCTGAGCCAACGTCGACAGGGTGCCCACGCACACTGCCCGTGAGCTCTCCTGAGGCCCCGGCCTCTGGGCAGGGGCAAACAGCAGAACATCCTGGCAGCAAGAGATCTGGCTGGGGGCTCCTCTCCGCTCTGGAGGCCTGGATACCCGGGTTGCGGGTTCTGTTGGGTTCTGTTGCCGGCAGGTGACATCATTTCCTGGGGTTCGTGCTGAGGTCCCTTCCCCAAAACTTCCCAAGGGAATCTCTGGGTTTCTGACTGCTCGACCACCCCCCTTAGGCCATGTGCAGGCACATTGACAGCCACACAGCCCAGCCCACAGCCCTGGGGAGGCCTGGGTGCAGCCAGGGCCTGAGCTCCGAGGACCCCGCTGCTCTCAGACCAGGCTCCTTCTTCTCATAAGTGGTGTGGCCCTGGACAAGCATATGCCCCTCAGGGTTTCCCCAGTCTCTCCATCTGCAGAGTGGGGGTCATTCTCCCATCTGTTTCCTAGGTCTGTCGGCCTACGAGCAGCTCCATGCCTCTCCACCTGGGGCCGATATCACGTGGAGCTTGTGCGCTGAGACTTCAGAAAGAAAGACTCCATCCAGGGCTGACACAGCACAGAATGGGGCAGAACGAGGCCTGGATGCGCCGTGGTACCCAGGAAAAGGCACTGCCCCTCCTGACTGTTTTGAGACCCCACATCCAAGTTGGAGGCCCGAAAGGAAGACTCGAAGGTCTCCCTCTCTTATAGAAAAGAGTAGCCAACTTTCTGGTCCTCTGTTTCCATTGAGATTCTGTTCAAGTGTCCCAGCTCGGCTTCTGCGGGTGGCTGAGCTTCTAATGGCTCCCTGCGTTCTTGTCTTTTCCTCTCCAAACCTTCCGTCCTTTTCCCCCTTCTGGGGTGGATGGGCGCTGTCATTGCTTCTACCTTCGAGACAGATTGATGAAAAGTCTGGACCATCGACTCCTTTCCTCTCTTTGGTTCCGTGTCTCTCTCTGGCTGTGTCCCTCTCTTTTCCTTTCTCGATTCAGTCTGTGTCTTCCTCTTTCTCTCTCGTGTGTGGATGGATGGATGCTAGGAATGCACATGTATATGATTAGATGAGGGTTATGTTTTAGGGATGGGTTAGAGGGAGAGAAAGGCTTTAGGTCGGAGTTGGTCATGGGGGAAGGGTCAAGGGTGGTGGTGGTGTTTCTTGGAATCTGAGTGCTGTGCATTCTTCGTCTCTTTCCATATGAACCCCTTCTCAGATACACCAATTGCAAGGAGTCTCTCATGTTCCGTTTCCTATCTTTTGCATGTGTGAATGCTTAGCTTCTCTGTTGTGAAGAGGTTCCATTGGATGGAAACCCATTGGTGTACTTCGTTTCCCTCTTTCCCTTACTTGAAGAGACCCATTTCTACCTCCGCCCAGCAAATGGCAAGGAGACTCTGATGTTAAGGAGCCTTTGACCTACGCTTCTTTCTAGCTATCTCATGACATCAGTCTTTAGGGTGAGGTTTTTCCCCGATATTGAGGTGGTGTGAGATCAAAACCAATAGCGTTCTTCAGATGTAGCTGTCTGGTTTTCCCATGGCCATTTATTGAAGAGGCTTTCTTGTTCCCATTTGGATATTCTCCCCTTCTGTGTCAGAGATGAGTTGACCATGGATGCCGGGGTTTGTTTCTGGACCCTCAACTTTATTCCATCGATCTGGATCTGTGTGTGTTGTTGTATTCCCAATAGCATACTGTCCTGCTGCTGCCGCTGCGGCTAAGTCACTTCAGTCGTGTCTGACTCTGCGCGACCCCATGGCCTGCAGCCTACCAGGCTCCTCCGTCCAGGGCATTTTCCAGGCAAGAGTACTGGCGTGGGTCGCCATCGCCTTCTCCGATACGCTCCTGAGGATCCTAGTTTGGTCGTCTAATTTCCTTTCACACAACCTTGGATGTCCGTATCGGGGCTTTTTCGTCGGATTGTATTGACAATTTAGGCTCTTTTCTGTTTCCGTAACCCCTTTTGCAGTTCTTTGTTCGGTGCGACAATGCATTGGCATTTTGGGAGGAATAGCATCCAAGCTGTGGATTGCCTTGTGGGGCTGTGACATCATTTTCCCAATAGGAATTCTTTCAAGCCCTGAGCACAGCTTCTCTTTCCAGTGATTGGTGTGGGCTTGATCTTCCTTCTTCCATCTCTCGCCGTTTTGTGAGAACAGGTCCTTCCTTCCCTTCTGGGTTAGATGGACTCGTGGGTATCACTTCAGTGCATGGCATTGTCAGTGGGGGTGATAATTCCCTTCTCATTGGAAGACTTTGCTGTGAGTATTAGAAATGCAAGTGATTTCTCTTCCCCTTCCTCCCTGTCCATCTCTCAGAGCCACCGGGAAACAGAGGCCTCATCCAGGGTCACACAGGCCTGAGGGAGTGCAACTAGACTGTTGTTTCTTCAGGCCCTCCGTGCTGGACATCATCCGGGATACTCTGTGTGTGTCTTCCTCAGTCTGGTGTCCCTTCAGACCTTTCCCTAGTTTTCACAGGCTTGTTGTGTTGGTGTTCTTTGTCTGTTTGGAGACACATCCTTGAGAAGCTTTGTGTTTCCACTCATTCGTCTCGCGATGTATGACCTGTCTTTTGCTTTTGTAATGAGGTCTTTCCCACAGTAGATATCTTTGATTTTGCAAAGTCCACTGTATTCTCTGGGTTGTTTTGTGGACTGCCTTTTAGTTTTGTGTGTGAAGACTCAAAGCACGTGTCCGGTTTCTGCTCATTGTTCTTCTAGATTTGTGACAAGTTTTCATGGAAACTTTGTCTAGGGATAACTGGAAGTGAACTCGGTGTAAGGTGTCAAGTCTCCATCTCCATTCATGTCATGCCCTGCAGTTTCCAATTCCCTGTTCCTGAGTGGTTTTGGAGACCTTGTGGGAAGTTTGGTTGCATGGGAGTTTGCATTTCCACCTTGAGTAGATTCCCACTGTTCTGCCCTCAGGGACACTGTCAAGGGGGAGTGAGGAGCAGCCTGCACTTCCAGCAGTGACCACACGGTGGGGCGAGTGCTGCTCTCCCCTCTGGGAGCCCCAGGCCACAGGCATCCCAGTGAGGAGCCAGCTCTGTGCTCGGCTGAAAGGAGTTAGACTCTCAGGAGCCTCTGAGCCCTTGCCTTTGGATCACCCAGGGTGGGCATTTACTGTGACAGAAAAAAATTGCCCTGAATTCCATGGACGGAAGAGCCTGGCTGTGTAGAGTTCGTGAGTTGCCGTGAATCAGACACAACTGAGGACACAAAAACTCAATAGACTAAAACACTTTTGGGGGGTGGGGGGAGTGAAAGGGGGTGATGTGGGGTTTTTTTGTCGTATATAATAGCCAAGGGAAATCTAGTTTAAACCTAAATTCACATAGATGGGAAAGGTATAGCTCTCCGTCACCCTATTAAAAAAAAAAAAAACTACTTAACTTTTCTGAAAGTTTATTTAGTAGCTTCCTTGAGCAGTTCATTGTGAAGCTTTTTTTTTTTTTTCTGTGACATCGGCCTCATTAAAAAGTACGGTTTGCCTTTACTGGATAATTTTGTTCATTGGTTTGTTAGGGAATCTTGGTAATATTTGAGTTTCCTGGGGAGCATGGACACATGACCTGGCCCTGGCCAATCGGTGCGTTCCACCTCCCTGGCCACTGTGATTGGCTCCGGACTGGGGCAGTGCCCAATCGGGGCCCAGGGCCGGGCCTCACGTTGGAAGCCAGGGGAAGACGAGCTCTCGTCCTGCTGGGGTAGGGGAAGGGGTGGGGCCGGGGGAGGTCAGGCTCCAGCAGTGGGAGGGGCTTGAGGTCCGCCTGCGGCAGTTGGTGACCTTCCTGCTCCCCTCAGGGCAGAGCCGCCGGCCTGAGAATGAGGGCGCTGCTGAGCCCAGGGGCTGGGATGGCCCGTTGCTGCTGTGGTCCCAGAGCTCCACCCGAGACCTGACGGAGGCCGTCTGCCCGTGAGTCCTCTCCCGCTTGTCTGTCAGCTTGTTTGAACCATGCTGGGTTTTCTGCCCAGCCGGCTAAGGGGAGTCCCTGGAAATGCAAGGGTGTGGGTTTTGGCAGACTTCAGGGAAGACATGCCAGATGAGCCTGGGAGACTCCAGCTTAATCTGGATTCAGGAGATATCTCTTCGGGCCAGCTAGTAATTGTAGGATAAGCCTAATGAGTCTTCACAGGATGAAGAGAGTAACGTGCCAAGGTAGCAATCGATGTCCTCATTCGAGAGGATGATGAAGCTGGTGCTCAGAGAAGGGGGGAACTTGGCCACAGCAAGGAGGTGTGCACCCAGACGGAACCCCCAGATCCGGCCATTTGAGCTCAGGGAGGCCACTGGTGTGGCTTGTCCCTGTGGCAGGGGCCGAGGCACGCAGCCCACCCTGATTCCTGCGGGGGCCTGACTTGGGAAGTGCCATCTGGTAGCTTTGAGACTCACCAAACCAAATTGCACTGGAGAGAGGAAGGACACCTTCCTTCATCCACCCCCCACCCCCGCCGGATTCCCACATACCCTGACCCCTTTCTCTGGATTTCGGAGCCATTTCCAGAGTCCCGCTCATATGACCTCATTCGAAGTGCACTGTGGACGAGCTGCCATCTGCAGCTGCTACCACAGCAGCCAAGGGCTTTATCTCCCGAGTACCTCCCTTCCTTTGGAACTTGGGGGCCCTCTACTCCCCACTTGCACACCACAGACCTTTGCTGAGGATTGTGGGGACCCTCACTCAGTTTGCAGCACGTTGTAGCCATCCCTGTCCTCTCAATACCTCCCTTGCAACTCAGCTTGTGAGCTCCTTTGGAGCAGCGTGGCCCACCTGGCTGCAACGGCAGAGACACAGCTGACAGTGAAACAACAGCTTCGATCTGACAGCCGGAAAGCTCTGTCAAAAGGGACCTCCCTCTTCACACCGTAGAGGCTGTAGGAGCCGCCAGGGTTTGGGAACCAGTGCTGGGGCCAAAATGACTCCACAGCTGTTTTCCTTCCTGGGGAGGGTTCTGGCTCGAGTGGGAATGGCTCAAGTCTCCTAAGGTTCTGAAAGCCCACTGTGTGCAGATTCACGGTACACAGAGAGGAGAAGGTGGAGTCCTGCCCTGGAGGTGGTCACAGCTCACGGATGAGCCAGGCAGGCAGGCAGGCAGGCAGGGCATGAGAACACCTGAGCTGCCTTCATGAGTGAGTGGTGTGGGGGCAGAGGAAGAGAAGCCGGTCTGCTCCCTCATGTGGTGCCCAGGGCAGGTTGTCCCCAGAGGAAACCCTTACGACGGTGAGGACTCTCACTGCTGTTTCCCAAGGGGTTCCGTCGGTGCGTGTCTTCCCCGGAGCGGTCAGGCCGTCTCTAAAGTACACTGGCCATGGGCATTGCCTCTCCTTGGAACTTCCCATGTGTTTCTCTTTTGTATGGAACAGTGATTTTTCTAGAGGGGTTCTGGGCCACAAGGTTGTTGGGTCATTTGCTAGCCTTCTGTCGTGAAGAACGCTTTCCTGGGCGTTGGGGTGGTTTGTTGTTCCAGCTCCCTTTCTTGGCTTCTTTTGGGAGCTGGTGCAACAAGAGGAGCTCAGCCTCTGCCTTCTGGCTGAGATGTCACCCTTCAAACAGCAATGCCTGCCTGGAGATAATGATGGCATTTGCCAAAAGGGCTTCGTTTGGCACATGATATCTTGAAAGGACGTACACCGTCCTTTCAGCTATCAAAGGCTAGTTCAAATGACATAAAAATGAGAACTCTCCAATGGAGTCTTACAGTAGGTGGAGAGTCCGAAAAAAACTCCTTCAGTCATCTCACTGAGAGTCATTGATTGGGGACACCAAGAATATAGGAAGGAATGCAGAAAGAAAAGATGAAATTGTGGTCAGGATCGGGGGGAGGGATGAACAGGGCCTGCTTGCCTTGAACCCAGGCTTTGTTGGCGGGTGGGGCATAAAGATCGAACGGGTCTGAAACTACAGAGTGGTGATGGTAACACAGTATCACCAGAGTTACACAACAGTGTCCCAAATTGCAACAATGATGAAAAAGTTTACTAATCCCAACTTAACCAACAAAAATAGACGAAACCATACAAAAAGTAAAACATCACCAGAAAGGTGGAAACAAACCAAATGCAAAGCAGCTCAGGGGAAAGGAACTCCATGTCCCCTGGGGGCAGACCGAGTTGCCGGCGTCCACGGTGAGCAGACAGGGATGGAGGCTGCAGAGCCGACCGCTCCCCTGGACATGGTGTTTCCGGCAAGGGCTCTGGGTCTCTGTCCAGAGCGGGGGCTCGTTCTTCCTGCAGGGGCGGGTGAGTCATCGTCGGCGTCTGGGTGTTGCGCGGGAGCCAGGGCAGGCTCTCCCTGCCGAGGCGGTGACTCCTCCTCTGCCTCGGGTTCTCCTGCCAAAGCCCGAGCAGGTACAGGTGCACGTGGAGGTGGAGGTTCTGGCTGAGGGGGTGGGACATCAGTGCCTGGGGCTGGGGGTCCTGCAGGCACGGAAATCCGATCTGCCCGGTGTGCTGGCCAGTACCCAGCTGGCCTGGTGTCTCTGCGAGGGCAAGGCTCGGTTCTCCATCTGCCCTCGGTGGATCCCTGGGTCCTGCACCTGGAGCCACCACCTCTGTAGGCACAGGTCTGGGAAGTGGAGCCTGGTTCCAGTTGGAGGCCAGTGCTAGAGCTGGGGGAGAAGCAAAGTTTGCCCACAGACCAGCCTTGGCATGTGCGTATCCCGGGACAGAAAGCTTCCAAGAGATTCCGAAAGAATACCCAGGGTTGGATGTCTTTTGGGACTGAAGTGTGCAAGATGGGGGTGGGGGTGTGAGGCCAGCGCTTGCTGCAGGCCCAGCAGCATCTTTCGGGGACTCGTCCCTGTGTAGCTCAGCACCCCCTCCCCACACACTCCCGTGCACCAGCCCCAGCGTCCTTACCTCTGTGCTCTGGCGTGCTGGGCTCCAGGTCCTCCTGCTGCCTCAGAGGCCGGGGTTCTCGGGACTCTGGGTCGGAGCCGGGTGTGCTGAGCTCCGTGGCAGCCTCAGACTGGGCCGCCGGGTGTATCCTGGGCGGTGTCTCGGCAGCAGGCCTTCCCCGCCTCCGCTTCGCCCCCGGTGGGGCTGATGCCTCCGTGGGCACGCTCACCTGGAGCCTGCACTGGGCCTCACGGGCGGGGGGTTGGTGCTCCGACCCCTCCCTCCGGGAGGTGGACGGGGTGTCCCCGTCCTCGGCCTCATCACGTGGGAAGCTCTGCAACGACAGTGACCGTCAGCCAGCCGTGCTGGGAGTTTTCCGAGCTGGGCCTGGCCAGTGGAGCCGCTGCTTCTGCCTGCTCGAACTTCTCTTCCCAGAAGGGTCAGAGACGTGGGTCTGCTCAGATCCCCACCCGGGAGGAAAGAGACCCACCTGAGGGTGTGAGGTCGGCCTGGGCGGCCGGCCCTGCCCGCATTGTTCCCATCCCAGCCAGCCTGATCTCCCCTGGGGTGTGGACACAACTTGTCCGCAGGCTTCTGACCCCACATCCGCCTGGGCTTCCTTGAGGGAGACACACCCCGAGAAACCCGCATCCACACACACAGGCAAAGGACCCGGTGTTTCCGGGTGGCATGGGAGAGGTGGCCTGGCCCGGCCTGGGGCTCCCCGTGTTACCTTTCTGTTTCTCCGGGCAGAGGGCCAGAGGCCTCTCGGGGGTGCCCTGAGCCAACGTCGACAGGGTGCCCACGCACACTGCCTGTGAGCTCTCCTGAGGCCCCGGCCTCTGGGCAGGGGCAAACAGCAGAACATCCTGGCAGCAAGAGATCTGGCTGGGGGCTCCTCTCCGCTCTGGAGGCCTGGATACCCGGGTTGCGGGTTCTGTTGGGTTCTGTTGCCGGCAGGTGACATCATTTCCTGGGGTTCGTGCTGAGGTCCCTTCCCCAAAACTTCCCAAGGGAATCTCTGGGTTTCTGACTGCTCGACCACCCCCCTTAGGCCATGTGCAGGCACAGTGACAGCCACACAGCCCAGCCCACAGCCCTGGGGAGGCCTGGGTGCAGCCAGGGCCTGAGCTCCGAGGACCCCGCTGCTCTCAGACCAGGCTCCTTCTTCTCATAAGTGGTGTGGCCCTGGACAAGCATATGCCCCTCAGGGTTTCCCCAGTCTCTCCATCTGCAGAGTGGGGGTCATTCTCCCATCTGTTTCCTAGGTCTGTCGGCCTACGAGCAGCTCCATGCCTCTCCACCTGGGGCCGATATCACGTGGAGCTTGTGCGCTGAGACTTCAGAAAGAAAGACTCCATCCAGGGCTGACACAGCACAGAATGGGGCAGAACGAGGCCTGGATGCGCCGTGGTACCCAGGAAAAGGCACTGCCCCTCCTGACTGTTTTGAGACCCCACATCCAAGTTGGAGGCCCGAAAGGAAGACTCGAAGGTCTCCCTCTCTTATAGAAAAGAGTAGCCAACTTTCTGGTCCTCTGTTTCCATTGAGATTCTGTTCAAGTGTCCCAGCTCGGCTTCTGCGGGTGGCTGAGCTTCTAATGGCTCCCTGCGTTCTTGTCTTTTCCTCTCCAAACCTTCCGTCCTTTTCCCCCTTCTGGGGTGGATGGGCGCTGTCATTGCTTCTACCTTCGAGACAGATTGATGAAAAGTCTGGACCATCGACTCCTTTCCTCTCTTTGGTTCCGTGTCTCTCTCTGGCTGTGTCCCTCTCTTTTCCTTTCTCGATTCAGTCTGTGTCTTCCTCTTTCTCTCTCGTGTGTGGATGGATGGATGCTAGGAATGCACATGTATATGATTAGATGAGGGTTATGTTTTAGGGATGGGTTAGAGGGAGAGAAAGGCTTTAGGTCGGAGTTGGTCATGGGGGAAGGGTCAAGGGTGGTGGTGGTGTTTCTTGGAATCTGAGTGCTGTGCATTCTTCGTCTCTTTCCATATGAACCCCTTCTCAGATACACCACTTGCAAGGAGTCTCTCATGTTCCGTTTCCTATCTTTTGCATCTGTGAATGCTTAGCTTCTCTGTTGTGAAGAGGTTCCATTGGATGGAAACCCATTGGTGTACTTCGTTTCCCTCTTTCCCTTACTTGAAGAGACCCATTTCTACCTCCGCCCAGCAAATGGCAAGGAGACTCTGATGTTAAGGAGCCTTTGACCTACGCTTCTTTCTAGCTATCTCAAGACATCAGTCTTTAGGGTGAGGTTTTTCCCCGATATTGAGGTGGTGTGAGATCAAAACCAATAGCGTTCTTCAGATGTAGCTGTCTGGTTTTCCCATGGCCATTTATTGAAGAGGCTTTCTTGTTCCCATTTGGATATTCTCCCCTTCTGTGTCAGAGATGAGTTGACCATGGATGCCGGGGTTTGTTTCTGGACCCTCAACTTTATTCCATCGATCTGGATCTGTGTGTGTTGTTGTATTCCCAATAGCATACTGTCCTGCTGCTGCCGCTGCGGCTAAGTCACTTCAGTCGTGTCTGACTCTGCGCGACCCCATGGCCTGCAGCCTACCAGGCTCCTCCGTCCAGGGCATTTTCCAGGCAAGAGTACTGGCGTGGGTCGCCATCGCCTTCTCCGATACGCTCCTGAGGATCCTAGTTTGGTCGTCTAATTTCCTTTCACACAACCTTGGATGTCCGTATCGGGGCTTTTTCGTCGGATTGTATTGACAATTTAGGCTCTTTTCTGTTTCCGTAACCCCTTTTGCAGTTCTTTGTTCGGTGCGACAATGCATTGGCATTTTGGGAGGAATAGCATCCAAGCTGTGGATTGCCTTGTGGGGCTGTGACATCATTTTCCCAATAGGAATTCTTTCAAGCCCTGAGCACAGCTTCTCTTTCCAGTGATTGGTGTGGGCTTGATCTTCCTTCTTCCATCTCTCGCCGTTTTGTGAGAACAGGTCCTTCCTTCCCTTCTGGGTTAGATGGACTCGTGGGTATCACTTCAGTGCATGGCATTGTCAGTGGGGGTGATAATTCCCTTCTCATTGGAAGACTTTGCTGTGAGTATTAGAAATGCAAGTGATTTCTCTTCCCCTTCCTCCCTGTCCATCTCTCAGAGCCACCGGGAAACAGAGGCCTCATCCAGGGTCACACAGGCCTGAGGGAGTGCAACTAGACTGTTGTTTCTTCAGGCCCTCCGTGCTGGACATCATCCGGGATACTCTGTGTGTGTCTTCCTCAGTCTGGTGTCCCTTCAGACCTTTCCCTAGTTTTCACAGGCTTGTTGTGTTGGTGTTCTTTGTCTGTTTGGAGACACATCCTTGAGAAGCTTTGTGTTTCCACTCATTCGTCTCGCGATGTATGACCTGTCTTTTGCTTTTGTAATGAGGTCTTTCCCACAGTAGATATCTTTGATTTTGCAAAGTCCACTGTATTCTCTGGGTTGTTTTGTGGACTGCCTTTTAGTTTTGTGTGTGAAGACTCAAAGCACGTGTCCGGTTTCTGCTCATTGTTCTTCTAGATTTGTGACAAGTTTTCATGGAAACTTTGTCTAGGGATAACTGGAAGTGAACTCGGTGTAAGGTGTCAAGTCTCCATCTCCATTCATGTCATGCCCTGCAGTTTCCAATTCCCTGTTCCTGAGTGGTTTTGGAGACCTTGTGGGAAGTTTGGTTGCATGGGAGTTTGCATTTCCACCTTGAGTAGATTCCCACTGTTCTGCCCTCAGGGACACTGTCAAGGGGGAGTGAGGAGCAGCCTGCACTTCCAGCAGTGACCACACGGTGGGGCGAGTGCTGCTCTCCCCTCTGGGAGCCCCAGGCCACAGGCATCCCAGTGAGGAGCCAGCTCTGTGCTCGGCTGAAAGGAGTTAGACTCTCAGGAGCCTCTGAGCCCTTGCCTTTGGATCACCCAGGGTGGGCATTTACTGTGACAGAAAAAAATTGCCCTGAATTCCATGGACGGAAGAGCCTGGCTGTGTAGAGTTCGTGAGTTGCCGTGAATCAGACACAACTGAGGACACAAAAACTCAATAGACTAAAACACTTTTGGGGGGTGGGGGGAGTGAAAGGGGGTGATGTGGGGTTTTTTTGTCGTATATAATAGCCAAGGGAAATCTAGTTTAAACCTAAATTCACATAGATGGGAAAGGTATAGCTCTCCGTCACCCTATTAAAAAAAAAAAAAACTACTTAACTTTTCTGAAAGTTTATTTAGTAGCTTCCTTGAGCAGTTCATTGTGAAGCATTTTTTTTTTTTTCTGTGACATCGGCCTCATTAAAAAGTACGGTTTGCCTTTACTGGATAATTTTGTTCATTGGTTTGTTAGGGAATCTTGGTAATATTTGAGTTTCCTGGGGAGCATGGTCACATGACCTGGCCCTGGCCAATCGGTGCGTTCCACCTCCCTGGCCACTGTGATTGGCTCCGGACTGGGGCAGTGCCCAATCGGGGCCCAGGGCCGGGCCTCACGTTGGAAGCCAGGGGAAGACGAGCTCTCGTCCTGCTGGGGTAGGGGAAGGGGTGGGGCCGGGGGAGGTCAGGCTCCAGCAGTGGGAGGGGCTTGAGGTCCGCCTGCGGCAGTTGGTGACCTTCCTGCTCCCCTCAGGGCAGAGCCGCCGGCCTGAGAATGAGGGCGCTGCTGAGCCCAGGGGCTGGGATGGCCCGTTGCTGCTGTGGTCCCAGAGCTCCACCCGAGACCTGACGGAGGCCGTCTGCCCGTGAGTCCTCTCCCGCTTGTCTGTCAGCTTGTTTGAACCATGCTGGGTTTTCTGCCCAGCCGGCTAAGGGGAGTCCCTGGAAATGCAAGGGTGTGGGTTTTGGCAGACTTCAGGGAAGACATGCCAGATGAGCCTGGGAGACTCCAGCTTAATCTGGATTCAGGAGATATCTCTTCGGGCCAGCTAGTAATTGTAGGATAAGCCTAATGAGTCTTCACAGGATGAAGAGAGTAACGTGCCAAGGTAGCAATCGATGTCCTCATTCGAGAGGATGATGAAGCTGGTGCTCAGAGAAGGGGGGAACTTGGCCACAGCAAGGAGGTGTGCACCCAGACGGAACCCCCAGATCCGGCCATTTGAGCTCAGGGAGGCCACTGGTGTGGCTTGTCCCTGTGGCAGGGGCCGAGGCACGCAGCCCACCCTGATTCCTGCGGGGGCCTGACTTGGGAAGTGCCATCTGGTAGCTTTGAGACTCACCAAACCAAATTGCACTGGAGAGAGGAAGGACACCTTCCTTCATCCACCCCCCACCCCCGCCGGATTCCCACATACCCTGACCCCTTTCTCTGGATTTCGGAGCCATTTCCAGAGTCCCGCTCATATGACCTCATTCGAAGTGCACTGTGGACGAGCTGCCATCTGCAGCTGCTACCACAGCAGCCAAGGGCTTTATCTCCCGAGTACCTCCCTTCCTTTGGAACTTGGGGGCCCTCTACTCCCCACTTGCACACCACAGACCTTTGCTGAGGATTGTGGGGACCCTCACTCAGTTTGCAGCACGTTGTAGCCATCCCTGTCCTCTCAATACCTCCCTTGCAACTCAGCTTGTGAGCTCCTTTGGAGCAGCGTGGCCCACCTGGCTGCAACGGCAGAGACACAGCTGACAGTGAAACAACAGCTTCGATCTGACAGCCGGAAAGCTCTGTCAAAAGGGACCTCCCTCTTCACACCGTAGAGGCTGTAGGAGCCGCCAGGGTTTGGGAACCAGTGCTGGGGCCAAAATGACTCCACAGCTGTTTTCCTTCCTGGGGAGGGTTCTGGCTCGAGTGGGAATGGCTCAAGTCTCCTAAGGTTCTGAAAGCCCACTGTGTGCAGATTCACGGTACACAGAGAGGAGAAGGTGGAGTCCTGCCCTGGAGGTGGTCACAGCTCACGGATGAGCCAGGCAGGCAGGCAGGCAGGCAGGGCATGAGAACACCTGAGCTGCCTTCATGAGTGAGTGGTGTGGGGGCAGAGGAAGAGAAGCCGGTCTGCTCCCTCATGTGGTGCCCAGGGCAGGTTGTCCCCAGAGGAAACCCTTACGACGGTGAGGACTCTCACTGCTGTTTCCCAAGGGGTTCCGTCGGTGCGTGTCTTCCCCGGAGCGGTCAGGCCGTCTCTAAAGTACACTGGCCATGGGCATTGCCTCTCCTTGGAACTTCCCATGTGTTTCTCTTTTGTATGGAACAGTGATTTTTCTAGAGGGGTTCTGGGCCACAAGGTTGTTGGGTCATTTGCTAGCCTTCTGTCGTGAAGAACGCTTTCCTGGGCGTTGGGGTGGTTTGTTGTTCCAGCTCCCTTTCTTGGCTTCTTTTGGGAGCTGGTGCAACAAGAGGAGCTCAGCCTCTGCCTTCTGGCTGAGATGTCACCCTTCAAACAGCAATGCCTGCCTGGAGATAATGATGGCATTTGCCAAAAGGGCTTCGTTTGGCACATGATATCTTGAAAGGACGTACACCGTCCTTTCAGCTATCAAAGGCTAGTTCAAATGACATAAAAATGAGAACTCTCCAATGGAGTCTTACAGTAGGTGGAGAGTCCGAAAAAAACTCCTTCAGTCATCTCACTGAGAGTCATTGATTGGGGACACCAAGAATATAGGAAGGAATGCAGAAAGAAAAGATGAAATTGTGGTCAGGATCGGGGGGAGGGATGAACAGGGCCTGCTTGCCTTGAACCCAGGCTTTGTTGGCGGGTGGGGCATAAAGATCGAACGGGTCTGAAACTACAGAGTGGTGATGGTAACACAGTATCACCAGAGTTACACAACAGTGTCCCAAATTGCAACAATGATGAAAAAGTTTACTAATACCAACTTAACCAACAAAAATAGACGAAACCATACAAAAAGTAAAACATCACCAGAAAGGTGGAAACAAACCAAATGCAAAGCAGCTCAGGGGAAAGGAACTCCATGTCCCCTGGGGGCAGACCGAGTTGCCGGCGTCCACGGTGAGCAGACAGGGATGGAGGCTGCAGAGCCGACCGCTCCCCTGGACATGGTGTTTCCGGCAAGGGCTCTGGGTCTCTGTCCAGAGCGGGGGCTCGTTCTTCCTGCAGGGGCGGGTGAGTCATCGTCGGCGTCTGGGTGTTGCGCGGGAGCCAGGGCAGGCTCTCCCTGCCGAGGCGGTGACTCCTCCTCTGCCTCGGGTTCTCCTGCCAAAGCCCGAGCAGGTACAGGTGCACGTGGAGGTGGAGGTTCTGGCTGAGGGGGTGGGACATCAGTGCCTGGGGCTGGGGGTCCTGCAGGCACGGAAATCCGATCTGCCCGGTGTGCTGGCCAGTACCCAGCTGGCCTGGTGTCTCTGCGAGGGCAAGGCTCGG
This sequence comes from Giraffa tippelskirchi, assembly GCF_054371585.1. Taxonomy (NCBI): domain Eukaryota; kingdom Metazoa; phylum Chordata; class Mammalia; order Artiodactyla; family Giraffidae; genus Giraffa; species Giraffa tippelskirchi. The sequence continues at coordinate 70,574,872 of NC_137286.1, forward strand.
TTCTCCATCTGCCCTCGGTGGATCCCTGGGTCCTGCACCTGGAGCCACCACCTCTGTAGGCACAGGTCTGGGAAGTGGAGCCTGGTTCCAGTTGGAGGCCAGTGCTAGAGCTGGGGGAGAAGCAAAGTTTGCCCACAGACCAGCCTTGGCATGTGCGTATCCCGGGACAGAAAGCTTCCAAGAGATTCCGAAAGAATACCCAGGGTTGGATGTCTTTTGGGACTGAAGTGTGCAAGATGGGGGTGGGGGTGTGAGGCCAGCGCTTGCTGCAGGCCCAGCAGCATCTTTCGGGGACTCGTCCCTGTGTAGCTCAGCACCCCCTCCCCACACACTCCCGTGCACCAGCCCCAGCGTCCTTACCTCTGTGCTCTGGCGTGCTGGGCTCCAGGTCCTCCTGCTGCCTCAGAGGCCGGGGTTCTCGGGACTCTGGGTCGGAGCCGGGTGTGCTGAGCTCCGTGGCAGCCTCAGACTGGGCCGCCGGGTGTATCCTGGGCGGTGTCTCGGCAGCAGGCCTTCCCCGCCTCCGCTTCGCCCCCGGTGGGGCTGATGCCTCCGTGGGCACGCTCACCTGGAGCCTGCACTGGGCCTCACGGGCGGGGGGTTGGTGCTCCGACCCCTCCCTCCGGGAGGTGGACGGGGTGTCCCCGTCCTCGGCCTCATCACGTGGGAAGCTCTGCAACGACAGTGACCGTCAGCCAGCCGTGCTGGGAGTTTTCCGAGCTGGGCCTGGCCAGTGGAGCCGCTGCTTCTGCCTGCTCGAACTTCTCTTCCCAGAAGGGTCAGAGACGTGTGTCTGCTCAGATCCCCACCCGGGAGGAAAGAGACCCACCTGAGGGTGTGAGGTCAGCCTGGGCGGCCGGCCCTGCCCGCACTGTTCCCATCCCAGCCAGCCTGATCTCCCCTGGGGTGTGGACACAACTTGTCCGCAGGCTTCTGACCCCACATCCGCCTGGGCTTCCTTGAGGGAGACACACCCCGAGAAACCCGCATCCACACACACAGGCAAAGGACCCGGTGTTTCCGGGTGGCATGGGAGAGGTGGCCTGGCCCGGCCTGGGGCTCCCCGTGTTACCTTTCTGTTTCTCCGGGCAGAGGGCCAGAGGCCTCTCGGGGGTGCCCTGAGCCAACGTCGACAGGGTGCCCACGCACACTGCCTGTGAGCTCTCCTGAGGCCCCGGCCTCTGGGCAGGGGCAAACAGCAGAACATCCTGGCAGCAAGTGATCTGGCTGGGGGCTCCTCTCCGCTCTGGAGGCCTGGATACCCGGGTTGCGGGTTCTGTTGGGTTCTGTTGCCGGCAGGTGACATCATTTCCTGGGGTTCGTGCTGAGGTCCCTTCCCCAAAACTTCCCAAGGGAATCTCTGGGTTTCTGACTGCTCGACCACCCCCCTTAGGCCATGTGCAGGCACAGTGACAGCCACACAGCCCAGCCCACAGCCCTGGGGAGGCCTGGGTGCAGCCAGGGCCTGAGCTCCGAGGACCCCGCTGCTCTCAGACCAGGCTCCTTCTTCTCATAAGTGGTGTGGCCCTGGACAAGCATATGCCCCTCAGGGTTTCCCCAGTCTCTCCATCTGCAGAGTGGGGGTCATTCTCCCATCTGTTTCCTAGGTCTGTCGGCCTACGAGCAGCTCCATGCCTCTCCACCTGGGGCCGATATCACGTGGAGCTTGTGCGCTGAGACTTCAGAAAGAAAGACTCCATCCAGGGCTGACACAGCACAGAATGGGGCAGAACGAGGCCTGGATGCGCCGTGGTACCCAGGAAAAGGCACTGCCCCTCCTGACTGTTTTGAGACCCCACATCCAAGTTGGAGGCCCGAAAGGAAGACTCGAAGGTCTCCCTCTCTTATAGAAAAGAGTAGCCAACTTTCTGGTCCTCTGTTTCCATTGAGATTCTGTTCAAGTGTCCCAGCTCGGCTTCTGCGGGTGGCTGAGCTTCTAATGGCTCCCTGCGTTCTTGTCTTTTCCTCTCCAAACCTTCCGTCCTTTTCCCCCTTCTGGGGTGGATGGGCGCTGTCATTGCTTCTACCTTCGAGACAGATTGATGAAAAGTCTGGACCATCGACTCCTTTCCTCTCTTTGGTTCCGTGTCTCTCTCTGGCTGTGTCCCTCTCTTTTCCTTTCTCGATTCAGTCTGTGTCTTCCTCTTTCTCTCTCGTGTGTGGATGGATGGATGCTAGGAATGCACATGTATATGATTAGATGAGGGTTATGTTTTAGGGATGGGTTAGAGGGAGAGAAAGGCTTTAGGTCGGAGTTGGTCATGGGGGAAGGGTCAAGGGTGGTGGTGGTGTTTCTTGGAATCTGAGTGCTGTGCATTCTTCGTCTCTTTCCATATGAACCCCTTCTCAGATACACCACTTGCAAGGAGTCTCTCATGTTCCGTTTCCTATCTTTTGCATGTGTGAATGCTTAGCTTCTCTGTTGTGAAGAGGTTCCATTGGATGGAAACCCATTGGTGTACTTCGTTTCCCTCTTTCCCTTACTTGAAGAGACCCATTTCTACCTCCGCCCAGCAAATGGCAAGGAGACTCTGATGTTAAGGAGCCTTTGACCTACGCTTCTTTCTAGCTATCTCAAGACATCAGTCTTTAGGGTGAGGTTTTTCCCCGATATTGAGGTGGTGTGAGATCAAAACCAATAGCGTTCTTCAGATGTAGCTGTCTGGTTTTCCCATGGCCATTTATTGAAGAGGCTTTCTTGTTCCCATTTGGATATTCTCCCCTTCTGTGTCAGAGATGAGTTGACCATGGATGCCGGGGTTTGTTTCTGGACCCTCAACTTTATTCCATCGATCTGGATCTGTGTGTGTTGTTGTATTCCCAATAGCATACTGTCCTGCTGCTGCCGCTGCGGCTAAGTCACTTCAGTCGTGTCTGACTCTGCGCGACCCCATGGCCTGCAGCCTACCAGGCTCCTCCGTCCAGGGCATTTTCCAGGCAAGAGTACCGGCGTGGGTCGCCATCGCCTTCTCCGATACGCTCCTGAGGATCCTAGTTTGGTCGTCTAATTTCCTTTCACACAACCTTGGATGTCCGTATCGGGGCTTTTTCGTCGGATTGTATTGACAATTTAGGCTCTTTTCTGTTTCCGTAACCCCTTTTGCAGTTCTTTGTTCGGTGCGACAATGCATTGGCATTTTGGGAGGAATAGCATCCAAGCTGTGGATTGCCTTGTGGGGCTGTGACATCATTTTCCCAATAGGAATTCTTTCAAGCCCTGAGCACAGCTTCTCTTTCCAGTGATTGGTGTGGGCTTGATCTTCCTTCTTCCATCTCTCGCCGTTTTGTGAGAACAGGTCCTTCCTTCCCTTCTGGGTTAGATGGACTCGTGGGTATCACTTCAGTGCATGGCATTGTCAGTGGGGGTGATAATTCCCTTCTCATTGGAAGACTTTGCTGTGAGTATTAGAAATGCAAGTGATTTCTCTTCCCCTTCCTCCCTGTCCATCTCTCAGAGCCACCGGGAAACAGAGGCCTCATCCAGGGTCACACAGGCCTGAGGGAGTGCAACTAGACTGTTGTTTCTTCAGGCCCTCCGTGCTGGACATCATCCTGGATACTCTGTGTGTGTCTTCCTCAGTCTGGTGTCCCTTCAGACCTTTCCCTAGTTTTCACAGGCTTGTTGTGTTGGTGTTCTTTGTCTGTTTGGAGACACATCCTTGAGAAGCTTTGTGTTTCCACTCATTCGTCTCGCGATGTATGACCTGTCTTTTGCTTTTGTAATGAGGTCTTTCCCACAGTAGATATCTTTGATTTTGCAAAGTCCACTGTATTCTCTGGGTTGTTTTGTGGACTGCCTTTTAGTTTTGTGTGTGAAGACTCAAAGCACGTGTCCGGTTTCTGCTCATTGTTCTTCTAGATTTGTGACAAGTTTTCATGGAAACTTTGTCTAGGGATAACTGGAAGTGAACTCGGTGTAAGGTGTCAAGTCTCCATCTCCATTCATGTCATGCCCTGCAGTTTCCAATTCCCTGTTCCTGAGTGGTTTTGGAGACCTTGTGGGAAGTTTGGTTGCATGGGAGTTTGCATTTCCACCTTGAGTAGATTCCCACTGTTCTGCCCTCAGGGACACTGTCAAGGGGGAGTGAGGAGCAGCCTGCACTTCCAGCAGTGACCACACGGTGGGGCGAGTGCTGCTCTCCCCTCTGGGAGCCCCAGGCCACAGGCATCCCAGTGAGGAGCCAGCTCTGTGCTCGGCTGAAAGGAGTTAGACTCTCAGGAGCCTCTGAGCCCTTGCCTTTGGATCACCCAGGGTGGGCATTTACTGTGACAGAAAAAAATTGCCCTGAATTCCATGGACGGAAGAGCCTGGCTGTGTAGAGTTCGTGAGTTGCCGTGAATCAGACACAACTGAGGACACAAAAACTCAATAGACTAAAACACTTTTGGGGGGTGGGGGGAGTGAAAGGGGGTGATGTGGGGTTTTTTTGTCGTATATAATAGCCAAGGGAAATCTAGTTTAAACCTAAATTCACATAGATGGGAAAGGTATAGCTCTCCGTCACCCTATTAAAAAAAAAAAAAAAACTACTTAACTTTTCTGAAAGTTTATTTAGTAGCTTCCTTGAGCAGTTCATTGTGAAGCATTTTTTTTTTTTTTCTGTGACATCGGCCTCATTAAAAAGTACGGTTTGCCTTTACTGGATAATTTTGTTCATTGGTTTGTTAGGGAATCTTGGTAATATTTGAGTTTCCTGGGGAGCATGGTCACATGACCTGGCCCTGGCCAATCGGTGCGTTCCACCTCCCTGGCCACTGTGATTGGCTCCGGACTGGGGCAGTGCCCAATCGGGGCCCAGGGCCGGGCCTCACGTTGGAAGCCAGGGGAAGACGAGCTCTCGTCCTGCTGGGGTAGGGGAAGGGGTGGGGCCGGGGGAGGTCAGGCTCCAGCAGTGGGAGGGGCTTGAGGTCCGCCTGCGGCAGTTGGTGACCTTCCTGCTCCCCTCAGGGCAGAGCCGCCGGCCTGAGAATGAGGGCGCTGCTGAGCCCAGGGGCTGGGATGGCCCGTTGCTGCTGTGGTCCCAGAGCTCCACCCGAGACCTGACGGAGGCCGTCTGCCCGTGAGTCCTCTCCCGCTTGTCTGTCAGCTTGTTTGAACCATGCTGGGTTTTCTGCCCAGCCGGCTAAGGGGAGTCCCTGGAAATGCAAGGGTGTGGGTTTTGGCAGACTTCAGGGAAGACATGCCAGATGAGCCTGGGAGACTCCAGCTTAATCTGGATTCAGGAGATATCTCTTCGGGCCAGCTAGTAATTGTAGGATAAGCCTAATGAGTCTTCACAGGATGAAGAGAGTAACGTGCCAAGGTAGCAATCGATGTCCTCATTCGAGAGGATGATGAAGCTGGTGCTCAGAGAAGGGGGGAACTTGGCCACAGCAAGGAGGTGTGCACCCAGACGGAACCCCCAGATCCGGCCATTTGAGCTCAGGGAGGCCACTGGTGTGGCTTGTCCCTGTGGCAGGGGCCGAGGCACGCAGCCCACCCTGATTCCTGCGGGGGCCTGACTTGGGAAGTGCCATCTGGTAGCTTTGAGACTCACCAAACCAAATTGCACTGGAGAGAGGAAGGACACCTTCCTTCATCCACCCCCCACCCCCGCCGGATTCCCACATACCCTGACCCCTTTCTCTGGATTTCGGAGCCCTTTCCAGAGTCCCGCTCATATGACCTCATTCGAAGTGCACTGTGGACGAGCTGCCATCTGCAGCTGCTACCACAGAAGCCAAGGGCTTTAGCTCCCGAGTACCTCCCTTCCTTTGGAACTTGGGGGCCCTCTACTCCCCACTTGCACACCACAGACCTTTGCTGAGGATTGTGGGGACCCTCACTTAGTTTGCAGCACGTTGTAGCCATCCCTGTCCTCTCAATACCTCCCTTGCAACTCAGCTTGTGAGCTCCTTTGGAGCAGCGTGGCCCACCTGGCTGCAACGGCAGAGACACAGCTGACAGTGAAACAACAGCTTCGATCTGACAGCCGGAAAGCTCTGTCAAAAGGGACCTCCCTCTTCACACCGTAGAGGCTGTAGGAGCCGCCAGGGTTTGGGAACCAGTGCTGGGGCCAAAATGACTCCACAGCTGTTTTCCTTCCTGGGGAGGGTTCTGGCTCGAGTGGGAATGGCTCAAGTCTCCTAAGGTTCTGAAAGCCCACTGTGTGCAGATTCACGGTACACAGAGAGGAGAAGGTGGAGTCCTGCCCTGGAGGTGGTCACAGCTCACGGATGAGCCAGGCAGGCAGGCAGGCAGGCAGGGCATGAGAACACCTGAGCTGCCTTCATGAGTGAGTGGTGTGGGGGCAGAGGAAGAGAAGCCGGTCTGCTCCCTCATGTGGTGCCCAGGGCAGGTTGTCCCCAGAGGAAACCCTTACGACGGTGAGGACTCTCACTGCTGTTTCCCAAGGGGTTCCGTCGGTGCGTGTCTTCCCCGGAGCGGTCAGGCCGTCTCTAAAGTACACTGGCCATGGGCATTGCCTCTCCTTGGAACTTCCCATGTGTTTCTCTTTTGTATGGAACAGTGATTTTTCTAGAGGGGTTCTGGGCCACAAGGTTGTTGGGTCATTTGCTAGCCTTCTGTCGTGAAGAACGCTTTCCTGGGCGTTGGGGTGGTTTGTTGTTCCAGCTCCCTTTCTTGGCTTCTTTTGGGAGCTGGTGCAACAAGAGGAGCTCAGCCTCTGCCTTCTGGCTGAGATGTCACCCTTCAAACAGCAATGCCTGCCTGGAGATAATGATGGCATTTGCCAAAAGGGCTTCGTTTGGCACATGATATCTTGAAAGGACGTACACCGTCCTTTCAGCTATCAAAGGCTAGTTCAAATGACATAAAAATGAGAACTCTCCAATGGAGTCTTACAGTAGGTGGAGAGTCCGAAAAAAACTCCTTCAGTCATCTCACTGAGAGTCATTGATTGGGGACACCAAGAATATAGGAAGGAATGCAGAAAGAAAAGATGAAATTGTGGTCAGGATCGGGGGGAGGGATGAACAGGGCCTGCTTGCCTTGAACCCAGGCTTTGTTGGCGGGTGGGGCATAAAGATCGAACGGGTCTGAAACTACAGAGTGGTGATGGTAACACAGTATCACCAGAGTTACACAACAGTGTCCCAAATTGCAACAATGATGAAAAAGTTTACTAATCCCAACTTAACCAACAAAAATAGACGAAACCATACAAAAAGTAAAACATCACCAGAAAGGTGGAAACAAACCAAATGCAAAGCAGCTCAGGGGAAAGGAACTCCATGTCCCCTGGGGGCAGACCGAGTTGCCGGCGTCCACGGTGAGCAGACAGGGATGGAGGCTGCAGAGCCGACCGCTCCCCTGGACATGGTGTTTCCGGCAAGGGCTCTGGGTCTCTGTCCAGAGCGGGGGCTCGTTCTTCCTGCAGGGGCGGGTGAGTCATCGTCGGCGTCTGGGTGTTGCGCGGGAGCCAGGGCAGGCTCTCCCTGCCGAGGCGGTGACTCCTCCTCTGCCTCGGGTTCTCCTGCCAAAGCCCGAGCAGGTACAGGTGCACGTGGAGGTGGAGGTTCTGGCTGAGGGGGTGGGACATCAGTGCCTGGGGCTGGGGGTCCTGCAGGCACGGAAATCCGATCTGCCCGGTGTGCTGGCCAGTACCCAGCTGGCCTGGTGTCTCTGCGAGGGCAAGGCTCGGTTCTCCATCTGCCCTCGGTGGATCCCTGGGTCCTGCACCTGGAGCCACCACCTCTGTAGGCACAGGTCTGGGAAGTGGAGCCTGGTTCCAGTTGGAGGCCAGTGCTAGAGCTGGGGGAGAAGCAAAGTTTGCCCACAGACCAGCCTTGGCATGTGCGTATCCCGGGACAGAAAGCTTCCAAGAGATTCCGAAAGAATACCCAGGGTTGGATGTCTTTTGGGACTGAAGTGTGCAAGATGGGGGTGGGGGTGTGAGGCCAGCGCTTGCTGCAGGCCCAGCAGCATCTTTCGGGGACTCGTCCCTGTGTAGCTCAGCACCCCCTCCCCACACACTCCCGTGCACCAGCCCCAGCGTCCTTACCTCTGTGCTCTGGCGTGCTGGGCTCCAGGTCCTCCTGCTGCCTCAGAGGCCGGGGTTCTCGGGACTCTGGGTCGGAGCCGGGTGTGCTGAGCTCCGTGGCAGCCTCAGACTGGGCCGCCGGGTGTATCCTGGGCGGTGTCTCGGCAGCAGGCCTTCCCCGCCTCCGCTTCGCCCCCGGTGGGGCTGATGCCTCCGTGGGCACGCTCACCTGGAGCCTGCACTGGGCCTCACGGGCGGGGGGTTGGTGCTCCGACCCCTCCCTCCGGGAGGTGGACGGGGTGTCCCCGTCCTCGGCCTCATCACGTGGGAAGCTCTGCAACGACAGTGACCGTCAGCCAGCCGTGCTGGGAGTTTTCCGAGCTGGGCCTGGCCAGTGGAGCCGCTGCTTCTGCCTGCTCGAACTTCTCTTCCCAGAAGGGTCAGAGACGTGTGTCTGCTCAGATCCCCACCCGGGAGGAAAGAGACCCACCTGAGGGTGTGAGGTCAGCCTGGGCGGCCGGCCCTGCCCGCACTGTTCCCATCCCAGCCAGCCTGATCTCCCCTGGGGTGTGGACACAACTTGTCCGCAGGCTTCTGACCCCACATCCGCCTGGGCTTCCTTGAGGGAGACACACCCCGAGAAACCCGCATCCACACACACAGTCAAAGGACCCGGTGTTTCCGGGTGGCATGGGAGAGGTGGCCTGGCCCGGCCTGGGGCTCCCCGTGTTACCTTTCTGTTTCTCCGGGCAGAGGGCCAGAGGCCTCTCGGGGGTGCCCTGAGCCAACGTCGACAGGGTGCCCACGCACACTGCCTGTGAGCTCTCCTGAGGCCCCGGCCTCTGGGCAGGGGCAAACAGCAGAACATCCTGGCAGCAAGAGATCTGGCTGGGGGCTCCTCTCCGCTCTGGAGGCCTGGATACCCGGGTTGCGGGTTCTGTTGGGTTCTGTTGCCGGCAGGTGACATCATTTCCTGGGGTTCGTGCTGAGGTCCCTTCCCCAAAACTTCCCAAGGGAATCTCTGGGTTTCTGACTGCTCGACCACCCCCCTTAGGCCATGTGCAGGCACAGTGACAGCCACACAGCCCAGCCCACAGCCCTGGGGAGGCCTGGGTGCAGCCAGGGCCTGAGCTCCGAGGACCCCGCTGCTCTCAGACCAGGCTCCTTCTTCTCATAAGTGGTGTGGCCCTGGACAAGCATATGCCCCTCAGGGTTTCCCCAGTCTCTCCATCTGCAGAGTGGGGGTCATTCTCCCATCTGTTTCCTAGGTCTGTCGGCCTACGAGCAGCTCCATGCCTCTCCACCTGGGGCCGATATCACGTGGAGCTTGTGCGCTGAGACTTCAGAAAGAAAGACTCCATCCAGGGCTGACACAGCACAGAATGGGGCAGAACGAGGCCTGGATGCGCCGTGGTACCCAGGAAAAGGCACTGCCCCTCCTGACTGTTTTGAGACCCCACATCCAAGTTGGAGGCCCGAAAGGAAGACTCGAAGGTCTCCCTCTCTTATAGAAAAGAGTAGCCAACTTTCTGGTCCTCTGTTTCCATTGAGATTCTGTTCAAGTGTCCCAGCTCGGCTTCTGCGGGTGGCTGAGCTTCTAATGGCTCCCTGCGTTCTTGTCTTTTCCTCTCCAAACCTTCCGTCCTTTTCCCCCTTCTGGGGTGGATGGGCGCTGTCATTGCTTCTACCTTCGAGACAGATTGATGAAAAGTCTGGACCATCGACTCCTTTCCTCTCTTTGGTTCCGTGTCTCTCTCTGGCTGTGTCCCTCTCTTTTCCTTTCTCGATTCAGTCTGTGTCTTCCTCTTTCTCTCTCGTGTGTGGATGGATGGATGCTAGGAATGCACATGTATATGATTAGATGAGGGTTATGTTTTAGGGATGGGTTAGAGGGAGAGAAAGGCTTTAGGTCGGAGTTGGTCATGGGGGAAGGGTCAAGGGTGGTGGTGGTGTTTCTTGGAATCTGAGTGCTGTGCATTCTTCGTCTCTTTCCATATGAACCCCTTCTCAGATACACCACTTGCAAGGAGTCTCTCATGTTCCGTTTCCTATCTTTTGCATCTGTGAATGCTTAGCTTCTCTGTTGTGAAGAGGTTCCATTGGATGGAAACCCATTGGTGTACTTCGTTTCCCTCTTTCCCTTACTTGAAGAGACCCATTTCTACCTCCGCCCAGCAAATGGCAAGGAGACTCTGATGTTAAGGAGCCTTTGACCTACGCTTCTTTCTAGCTATCTCAAGACATCAGTCTTTAGGGTGAGGTTTTTCCCCGATATTGAGGTGGTGTGAGATCAAAACCAATAGCGTTCTTCAGATGTAGCTGTCTGGTTTTCCCATGGCCATTTATTGAAGAGGCTTTCTTGTTCCCATTTGGATATTCTCCCCTTCTGTGTCAGAGATGAGTTGACCATGGATGCCGGGGTTTGTTTCTGGACCCTCAACTTTATTCCATCGATCTGGATCTGTGTGTGTTGTTGTATTCCCAATAGCATACTGTCCTGCTGCTGCCGCTGCGGCTAAGTCACTTCAGTCGTGTCTGACTCTGCGCGACCCCATGGCCTGAAGCCTACCAGGCTCCTCCGTCCAGGGCATTTTCCAGGCAAGATTACTGGCGTGGGTCGCCATCGCCTTCTCCGATACGCTCCTGAGGATCCTAGTTTGGTCGTCTAATTTCCTTTCACACAACCTTGGATGTCCGTATCAGGGCTTTTTCGTCGGATTGTATTGACAATTTAGGCTCTTTTCTGTTTCCGTAACCCCTTTTGCAGTTCTTTGTTCGGTGCGACAATGCATTGGCATTTTGGGAGGAATAGCATCCAAGCTGTGGATTGCCTTGTGGGGCTGTGACATCATTTTCCCAATAGGAATTCTTTCAAGCCCTGAGCACAGCTTCTCTTTCCAGTGATTGGTGTGGGCTTGATCTTCCTTCTTCCATCTCTCGCCGTTTTGTGAGAACAGGTCCTTCCTTCCCTTCTGGGTTAGATGGACTCGTGGGTATCACTTCAGTGCATGGCATTGTCAGTGGGGGTGATAATTCCCTTCTCATTGGAAGACTTTGCTGTGAGTATTAGAAATGCAAGTGATTTCTCTTCCCCTTCCTCCCTGTCCATCTCTCAGAGCCACCGGGAAACAGAGGCCTCATCCAGGGTCACACAGGCCTGAGGGAGTGCAACTAGACTGTTGTTTCTTCAGGCCCTCCGTGCTGGACATCATCCGGGATACTCTGTGTGTGTCTTCCTCAGTCTGGTGTCCCTTCAGACCTTTCCCTAGTTTTCACAGGCTTGTTGTGTTGGTGTTCTTTGTCTGTTTGGAGACACATCCTTGAGAAGCTTTGTGTTTCCACTCATTCGTCTCGCGATGTATGACCTGTCTTTTGCTTTTGTAATGAGGTCTTTCCCACAGTAGATATCTTTGATTTTGCAAAGTCCACTGTATTCTCTGGGTTGTTTTGTGGACTGCCTTTTAGTTTTGTGTGTGAAGACTCAAAGCACGTGTCCGGTTTCTGCTCATTGTTCTTCTAGATTTGTGACAAGTTTTCATGGAAACTTTGTCTAGGGATAACTGGAAGTGAACTCGGTGTAAGGTGTCAAGTCTCCATCTCCATTCATGTCATGCCCTGCAGTTTCCAATTCCCTGTTCCTGAGTGGTTTTGGAGACCTTGTGGGAAGTTTGGTTGCATGGGAGTTTGCATTTCCACCTTGAGTAGATTCCCACTGTTCTGCCCTTAGGGACACTGTCAAGGGGGAGTGAGGAGCAGCCTGCACTTCCAGCAGTGACCACACGGTGGGGCGAGTGCTGCTCTCCCCTCTGGGAGCCCCAGGCCACAGGCATCCCAGTGAGGAGCCAGCTCTGTGCTCGGCTGAAAGGAGTTAGACTCTCAGGAGCCTCTGAGCCCTTGCCTTTGGATCACCCAGGGTGGGCATTTACTGTGACAGAAAAAAATTGCCCTGAATTCCATGGACGGAAGAGCCTGGCTGTGTAGAGTTCGTGAGTTGCCGTGAATCAGACACAACTGAGGACACAAAAACTCAATAGACTAAAACACTTTTGGGGGGTGGGGGGAGTGAAAGGGGGTGATGTGGGTTTTTTTTGTCGTATATAATAGCCAAGGGAAATCTAGTTTAAACCTAAATTCACATAGATGGGAAAGGTATAGCTCTCCGTCACCCTATTAAAAAAAAAAAACTACTTAACTTTTCTGAAAGTTTATTTAGTAGCTTCCTTGAGCAGTTCATTGTGAAGCATTTTTTTTTTTTCTGTGACATCGGCCTCATTAAAAAGTACGGTTTGCCTTTACTGGATAATTTTGTTCATTGGTTTGTTAGGGAATCTTGGTAATATTTGAGTTTCCTGGGGAGCATGGTCACATGACCTGGCCCTGGCCAATCGGTGCGTTCCACCTCCCTGGCCACTGTGATTGGCTCCGGACTGGGGCAGTGCCCAATCGGGGCCCAGGGCCGGGCCTCACGTTGGAAGCCAGGGGAAGACGAGCTCTCGTCCTGCTGGGGTAGGGGAAGGGGTGGGGCCGGGGGAGGTCAGGCTCCAGCAGTGGGAGGGGCTTGAGGTCCGCCTGCGGCAGTTGGTGACCTTCCTGCTCCCCTCAGGGCAGAGCCGCCGGCCTGAGAATGAGGGCGCTGCTGAGCCCAGGGGCTGGGATGGCCCGTTGCTGCTGTGGTCCCAGAGCTCCACCCGAGACCTGACGGAGGCCGTCTGCCCGTGAGTCCTCTCCCGCTTGTCTGTCAGCTTGTTTGAACCATGCTGGGTTTTCTGCCCAGCCGGCTAAGGGGAGTCCCTGGAAATGCAAGGGTGTGGGTTTTGGCAGACTTCAGGGAAGACATGCCAGATGAGCCTGGGAGACTCCAGCTTAATCTGGATTCAGGAGATATCTCTTCGGGCCAGCTAGTAATTGTAGGATAAGCCTAATGAGTCTTCACAGGATGAAGAGAGTAACGTGCCAAGGTAGCAATCGATGTCCTCATTCGAGAGGATGATGAAGCTGGTGCTCAGAGAAGGGGGGAACTTGGCCACAGCAAGGAGGTGTGCACCCAGACGGAACCCCCAGATCCGGCCATTTGAGCTCAGGGAGGCCACTGGTGTGGCTTGTCCCTGTGGCAGGGGCCGAGGCACGCAGCCCACCCTGATTCCTGCGGGGGCCTGACTTGGGAAGTGCCATCTGGTAGCTTTGAGACTCACCAAACCAAATTGCACTGGAGAGAGGAAGGACACCTTCCTTCATCCACCCCCCACCCCCGCCGGATTCCCACATACCCTGACCCCTTTCTCTGGATTTCGGAGCCATTTCCAGAGTCCCGCTCATATGACCTCATTCGAAGTGCACTGTGGACGAGCTGCCATCTGCAGCTGCTACCACAGCAGCCAAGGGCTTTATCTCCCGAGTACCTCCCTTCCTTTGGAACTTGGGGGCCCTCTACTCCCCACTTGCACACCACAGACCTTTGCTGAGGATTGTGGGGACCCTCACTCAGTTTGCAGCACGTTGTAGCCATCCCTGTCCTCTCAATACCTCCCTTGCAACTCAGCTTGTGAGCTCCTTTGGAGCAGCGTGGCCCACCTGGCTGCAACGGCAGAGACACAGCTGACAGTGAAACAACAGCTTCGATCTGACAGCCGGAAAGCTCTGTCAAAAGGGACCTCCCTCTTCACACCGTAGAGGCTGTAGGAGCCGCCAGGGTTTGGGAACCAGTGCTGGGGCCAAAATGACTCCACAGCTGTTTTCCTTCCTGGGGAGGGTTCTGGCTCGAGTGGGAATGGCTCAAGTCTCCTAAGGTTCTGAAAGCCCACTGTGTGCAGATTCACGGTACACAGAGAGGAGAAGGTGGAGTCCTGCCCTGGAGGTGGTCACAGCTCACGGATGAGCCAGGCAGGCAGGCAGGCAGGCAGGGCATGAGAACACCTGAGCTGCCTTCATGAGTGAGTGGTGTGGGGGCAGAGGAAGAGAAGCCGGTCTGCTCCCTCATGTGGTGCCCAGGGCAGGTTGTCCCCAGAGGAAACCCTTACGACGGTGAGGACTCTCACTGCTGTTTCCCAAGGGGTTCCGTCGGTGCGTGTCTTCCCCGGAGCGGTCAGGCCGTCTCTAAAGTACACTGGCCATGGGCATTGCCTCTCCTTGGAACTTCCCATGTGTTTCTCTTTTGTATGGAACAGTGATTTTTCTAGAGGGGTTCTGGGCCACAAGGTTGTTGGGTCATTTGCTAGCCTTCTGTCGTGAAGAACGCTTTCCTGGGCGTTGGGGTGGTTTGTTGTTCCAGCTCCCTTTCTTGGCTTCTTTTGGGAGCTGGTGCAACAAGAGGAGCTCAGCCTCTGCCTTCTGGCTGAGATGTCACCCTTCAAACAGCAATGCCTGCCTGGAGATAATGATGGCATTTGCCAAAAGGGCTTCGTTTGGCACATGATATCTTGAAAGGACGTACACCGTCCTTTCAGCTATCAAAGGCTAGTTCAAATGACATAAAAATGAGAACTCTCCAATGGAGTCTTACAGTAGGTGGAGAGTCCGAAAAAAACTCCTTCAGTCATCTCACTGAGAGTCATTGATTGGGGACACCAAGAATATAGGAAGGAATGCAGAAAGAAAAGATGAAATTGTGGTCAGGATCGGGGGGAGGGATGAACAGGGCCTGCTTGCCTTGAACCCAGGCTTTGTTGGCGGGTGGGGCATAAAGATCGAACGGGTCTGAAACTACAGAGTGGTGATGGTAACACAGTATCACCAGAGTTACACAACAGTGTCCCAAATTGCAACAATGATGAAAAAGTTTACTAATCCCAACTTAACCAACAAAAATAGACGAAACCATACAAAAAGTAAAACATCACCAGAAAGGTGGAAACAAACCAAATGCAAAGCAGCTCAGGGGAAAGGAACTCCATGTCCCCTGGGGGCAGACCGAGTTGCCGGCGTCCACGGTGAGCAGACAGGGATGGAGGCTGCAGAGCCGACCGCTCCCCTGGACATGGTGTTTCCGGCAAGGGCTCTGGGTCTCTGTCCAGAGCGGGGGCTCGTTCTTCCTGCAGGGGCGGGTGAGTCATCGTCGGCGTCTGGGTGTTGCGCGGGAGCCAGGGCAGGCTCTCCCTGCCGAGGCGGTGACTCCTCCTCTGCCTCGGGTTCTCCTGCCAAAGCCCGAGCAGGTACAGGTGCACGTGGAGGTGGAGGTTCTGGCTGAGGGGGTGGGACATCAGTGCCTGGGGCTGGGGGTCCTGCAGGCACGGAAATCCGATCTGCCCGGTGTGCTGGCCAGTACCCAGCTGGCCTGGTGTCTCTGCGAGGGCAAGGCTCGGTTCTCCATCTGCCCTCGGTGGATCCCTGGGTCCTGCACCTGGAGCCACCACCTCTGTAGGCACAGGTCTGGGAAGTGGAGCCTGGTTCCAGTTGGAGGCCAGTGCTAGAGCTGGGGGAGAAGCAAAGTTTGCCCACAGACCAGCCTTGGCATGTGCGTATCCCGGGACAGAAAGCTTCCAAGAGATTCCGAAAGAATACCCAGGGTTGGATGTCTTTTGGGACTGAAGTGTGCAAGATGGGGGTAGGGGTGTGAGGCCAGCGCTTGCTGCAGGCCCAGCAGCATCTTTCGGGGACTCGTCCCTGTGTAGCTCAGCACCCCCTCCCCACACACTCCCGTGCACCAGCCCCAGCGTCCTTACCTCTGTGCTCTGGCGTGCTGGGCTCCAGGTCCTCCTGCTGCCTCAGAGGCCGGGGTTCTCGGGACTCTGGGTCGGAGCCGGGTGTGCTGAGCTCCGTGGCAGCCTCAGACTGGGCCGCCGGGTGTATCCTGGGCGGTGTCTCGGCAGCAGGCCTTCCCCGCCTCCGCTTCGCCCCCGGTGGGGCTGATGCCTCCGTGGGCACGCTCACCTGGAGCCTGCACTGGGCCTCACGGGCGGGGGGTTGGTGCTCCGACCCCTCCCTCCGGGAGGTGGACGGGGTGTCCCCGTCCTCGGCCTCATCACGTGGGAAGCTCTGCAACGACAGTGACCGTCAGCCAGCCGTGCTGGGAGTTTTCCGAGCTGGGCCTGGCCAGTGGAGCCGCTGCTTCTGCCTGCTCGAACTTCTCTTCCCAGAAGGGTCAGAGACGTGTGTCTGCTCAGATCCCCACCCGGGAGGAAAGAGACCCACCTGAGGGTGTGAGGTCAGCCTGGGCGGCCGGCCCTGCCCGCACTGTTCCCATCCCAGCCAGCCTGATCTCCCCTGGGGTGTGGACACAACTTGTCCGCAGGCTTCTGACCCCACATCCGCCTGGGCTTCCTTGAGGGAGACACACCCCGAGAAACCCGCATCCACACACACAGGCAAAGGACCCGGTGTTTCCGGGTGGCATGGGAGAGGTGGCCTGGCCCGGCCTGGGGCTCCCCGTGTTACCTTTCTGTTTCTCCGGGCAGAGGGCCAGAGGCCTCTCGGGGGTGCCCTGAGCCAACGTCAACAGGGTGCCCACGCACACTGCCTGTGAGCTCTCCTGAGGCCCCGGCCTCTGGGCAGGGGCAAACAGCAGAACATCCTGGCAGCAAGAGATCTGGCTGGGGGCTCCTCTCCGCTCTGGAGGCCTGGATACCCGGGTTGCGGGTTCTGTTGGGTTCTGTTGCCGGCAGGTGACATCATTTCCTGGGGTTCGTGCTGAGGTCCCTTCCCCAAAACTTCCCAAGGGAATCTCTGGGTTTCTGACTGCTCGACCACCCCCCTTAGGCCATGTGCAGGCACAGTGACAGCCACACAGCCCAGCCCACAGCCCTGGGGAGGCCTGGGTGCAGCCAGGGCCTGAGCTCCGAGGACCCCGCTGCTCTCAGACCAGGCTCCTTCTTCTCATAAGTGGTGTGGCCCTGGACAAGCATATGCCCCTCAGGGTTTCCCCAGTCTCTCCATCTGCAGAGTGGGGGTCATTCTCCCATCTGTTTCCTAGGTCTGTCGGCCTACAAGCAGCTCCATGCCTCTCCACCTGGGGCCGATATCACGTGGAGCTTGTGCGCTGAGACTTCAGAAAGAAAGACTCCATCCAGGGCTGACACAGCACAGAATGGGGCAGAACGAGGCCTGGATGCGCCGTGGTACCCAGGAAAAGGCACTGCCCCTCCTGACTGTTTTGAGACCCCACATCCAAGTTGGAGGCCCGAAAGGAAGACTCGAAGGTCTCCCTCTCTTATAGAAAAGAGTAGCCAACTTTCTGGTCCTCTGTTTCCATTGAGATTCTGTTCAAGTGTCCCAGCTCGGCTTCTGCGGGTGGCTGAGCTTCTAATGGCTCCCTGCGTTCTTGTCTTTTCCTCTCCAAACCTTCCGTCCTTTTCCCCCTTCTGGGGTGGATGGGCGCTGTCATTGCTTCT
This sequence comes from Giraffa tippelskirchi, assembly GCF_054371585.1. Taxonomy (NCBI): domain Eukaryota; kingdom Metazoa; phylum Chordata; class Mammalia; order Artiodactyla; family Giraffidae; genus Giraffa; species Giraffa tippelskirchi. The sequence goes on from NC_137286.1 coordinate 70,592,177, forward strand.
ACCTTCGAGACAGATTGATGAAAAGTCTGGACCATCGACTCCTTTCCTCTCTTTGGTTGCGTGTCTCTCTCTGGCTGTGTCCCTCTCTTTTCCTTTCTCGATTCAGTCTGTGTCTTCCTCTTTCTCTCTCGTGTGTGGATGGATGGATGCTAGGAATGCACATGTATATGATTAGATGAGGGTTATGTTTTAGGGATGGGTTAGAGGGAGAGAAAGGCTTTAGGTCGGAGTTGGTCATGGGGGAAGGGTCAAGGGTGGTGGTGGTGTTTCTTGGAATCTGAGTGCTGTGCATTCTTCGTCTCTTTCCATATGAACCCCTTCTCAGATACACCACTTGCAAGGAGTCTCTCATGTTCCGTTTCCTATCTTTTGCATCTGTGAATGCTTAGCTTCTCTGTTGTGAAGAGGTTCCATTGGATGGAAACCCATTGGTGTACTTCGTTTCCCTCTTTCCCTTACTTGAAGAGACCCATTTCTACCTCCGCCCAGCAAATGGCAAGGAGACTCTGATGTTAAGGAGCCTTTGACCTACGCTTCTTTCTAGCTATCTCAAGACATCAGTCTTTAGGGTGAGGTTTTTCCCCGATATTGAGGTGGTGTGAGATCAAAACCAATAGCGTTCTTCAGATGTAGCTGTCTGGTTTTCCCATGGCCATTTATTGAAGAGGCTTTCTTGTTCCCATTTGGATATTCTCCCCTTCTGTGTCAGAGATGAGTTGACCATGGATGCCGGGGTTTGTTTCTGGACCCTCAACTTTATTCCATCGATCTGGATCTGTGTGTGTTGTTGTATTCCCAATAGCATACTGTCCTGCTGCTGCCGCTGCGGCTAAGTCACTTCAGTCGTGTCTGACTCTGCGCGACCCCATGGCCTGCAGCCTACCAGGCTCCTCCGTCCAGGGCATTTTCCAGGCAAGAGTACTGGCGTGGGTCGCCATCGCCTTCTCCGATACGCTCCTGAGGATCCTAGTTTGGTCGTCTAATTTCCTTTCACACAACCTTGGATGTCCGTATCGGGGCTTTTTCGTCGGATTGTATTGACAATTTAGGCTCTTTTCTGTTTCCGTAACCCCTTTTGCAGTTCTTTGTTCGGTGCGACAATGCATTGGCATTTTGGGAGGAATAGCATCCAAGCTGTGGATTGCCTTGTGGGGCTGTGACATCATTTTCCCAATAGGAATTCTTTCAAGCCCTGAGCACAGCTTCTCTTTCCAGTGATTGGTGTGGGCTTGATCTTCCTTCTTCCATCTCTCGCCGTTTTGTGAGAACAGGTCCTTCCTTCCCTTCTGGGTTAGATGGACTCGTGGGTATCACTTCAGTGCATGGCATTGTCAGTGGGGGTGATAATTCCCTTCTCATTGGAAGACTTTGCTGTGAGTATTAGAAATGCAAGTGATTTCTCTTCCCCTTCCTCCCTGTCCATCTCTCAGAGCCACCGGGAAACAGAGGCCTCATCCAGGGTCACACAGGCCTGAGGGAGTGCAACTAGACTGTTGTTTCTTCAGGCCCTCCGTGCTGGACATCATCCGGGATACTCTGTGTGTGTCTTCCTCAGTCTGCTGTCCCTTCAGACCTTTCCCTAGTTTTCACAGGCTTGTTGTGTTGGTGTTCTTTGTCTGTTTGGAGACACATCCTTGAGAAGCTTTGTGTTTCCACTCATTCGTCTCGCGATGTATGACCTGTCTTTTGCTTTTGTAATGAGGTCTTTCCCACAGTAGATATCTTTGATTTTGCAAAGTCCACTGTATTCTCTGGGTTGTTTTGTGGACTGCCTTTTAGTTTTGTGTGTGAAGACTCAAAGCACGTGTCCGGTTTCTGCTCATTGTTCTTCTAGATTTGTGACAAGTTTTCATGGAAACTTTGTCTAGGGATAACTGGAAGTGAACTCGGTGTAAGGTGTCAAGTCTCCATCTCCATTCATGTCATGCCCTGCAGTTTCCAATTCCCTGTTCCTGAGTGGTTTTGGAGACCTTGTGGGAAGTTTGGTTGCATGGGAGTTTGCATTTCCACCTTGAGTAGATTCCCACTGTTCTGCCCTCAGGGACACTGTCAAGGGGGAGTGAGGAGCAGCCTGCACTTCCAGCAGTGACCACACGGTGGGGCGAGTGCTGCTCTCCCCTCTGGGAGCCCCAGGCCACAGGCATCCCAGTGAGGAGCCAGCTCTGTGCTCGGCTGAAAGGAGTTAGACTCTCAGGAGCCTCTGAGCCCTTGCCTTTGGATCACCCAGGGTGGGCATTTACTGTGACAGAAAAAAATTGCCCTGAATTCCATGGACGGAAGAGCCTGGCTGTGTAGAGTTCGTGAGTTGCCGTGAATCAGACACAACTGAGGACACAAAAACTCAATAGACTAAAACACTTTTGGGGGGTGGGGGGAGTGAAAGGGGGTGATGTGGGTTTTTTTTGTCGTATATAATAGCCAAGGGAAATCTAGTTTAAACCTAAATTCACATAGATGGGAAAGGTATAGCTCTCCGTCACCCTATTAAAAAAAAAAAAACTACTTAACTTTTCTGAAAGTTTATTTAGTAGCTTCCTTGAGCAGTTCATTGTGAAGCATTTTTTTTTTTTCTGTGACATCGGCCTCATTAAAAAGTACGGTTTGCCTTTACTGGATAATTTTGTTCATTGGTTTGTTAGGGAATCTTGGTAATATTTGAGTTTCCTGGGGAGCATGGTCACATGACCTGGCCCTGGCCAATCGGTGCGTTCCACCTCCCTGGCCACTGTGATTGGCTCCGGACTGGGGCAGTGCCCAATCGGGGCCCAGGGCCGGGCCTCACGTTGGAAGCCAGGGGAAGACGAGTTCTCGTCCTGCTGGGGTAGGGGAAGGGGTGGGGCCGGGGGAGGTCAGGCTCCAGCAGTGGGAGGGGCTTGAGGTCCGCCTGCGGCAGTTGGTGACCTTCCTGCTCCCCTCAGGGCAGAGCCGCCGGCCTGAGAATGAGGGCGCTGCTGAGCCCAGGGGCTGGGATGGCCCGTTGCTGATGTGGTCCCAGAGCTCCACCCGAGACCTGACGGAGGCCGTCTGCCCGTGAGTCCTCTCCCGCTTGTCTGTCAGCTTGTTTGAACCATGCTGGGTTTTCTGCCCAGCCGGCTAAGGGGAGTCCCTGGAAATGCAAGGGTGTGGGTTTTGGCAGACTTCAGGGAAGACATGCCAGATGAGCCTGGGAGACTCCAGCTTAATCTGGATTCAGGAGATATCTCTTCGGGCCAGCTAGTAATTGTAGGATAAGCCTAATGAGTCTTCACAGGATGAAGAGAGTAACGTGCCAAGGTAGCAATCGATGTCCTCATTCGAGAGGATGATGAAGCTGGTGCTCAGAGAAGGGGGGAACTTGGCCACAGCAAGGAGGTGTGCACCCAGACGGAACCCCCAGATCCGGCCATTTGAGCTCAGGGAGGCCACTGGTGTGGCTTGTCCCTGTGGCAGGGGCCGAGGCACGCAGCCCACCCTGATTCCTGCGGGGGCCTGACTTGGGAAGTGCCATCTGGTAGCTTTGAGACTCACCAAACCAAATTGCACTGGAGAGAGGAAGGACACCTTCCTTCATCCACCCCCCACCCCCGCCGGATTCCCACATACCCTGACCCCTTTCTCTGGATTTCGGAGCCATTTCCAGAGTCCCGCTCATATGACCTCATTCGAAGTGCACTGTGGACGAGCTGCCATCTGCAGCTGCTACCACAGCAGCCAAGGGCTTTATCTCCCGAGTACCTCCCTTCCTTTGGAACTTGGGGGCCCTCTACTCCCCACTTGCACACCACAGACCTTTGCTGAGGATTGTGGGGACCCTCACTCAGTTTGCAGCACGTTGTAGCCATCCCTGTCCTCTCAATACCTCCCTTGCAACTCAGCTTGTGAGCTCCTTTGGAGCAGCGTGGCCCACCTGGCTGCAACGGCAGAGACACAGCTGACAGTGAAACAACAGCTTCGATCTGACAGCCGGAAAGCTCTGTCAAAAGGGACCTCCCTCTTCACACCGTAGAGGCTGTAGGAGCCGCCAGGGTTTGGGAACCAGTGCTGGGGCCAAAATGACTCCACAGCTGTTTTCCTTCCTGGGGAGGGTTCTGGCTCGAGTGGGAATGGCTCAAGTCTCCTAAGGTTCTGAAAGCCCACTGTGTGCAGATTCACGGTACACAGAGAGGAGAAGGTGGAGTCCTGCCCTGGAGGTGGTCACAGCTCACGGATGAGCCAGGCAGGCAGGCAGGCAGGCAGGGCATGAGAACACCTGAGCTGCCTTCATGAGTGAGTGGTGTGGGGGCAGAGGAAGAGAAGCCGGTCTGCTCCCTCATGTGGTGCCCAGGGCAGGTTGTCCCCAGAGGAAACCCTTACGACGGTGAGGACTCTCACTGCTGTTTCCCAAGGGGTTCCGTCGGTGCGTGTCTTCCCCGGAGCGGTCAGGCCGTCTCTAAAGTACACTGGCCATGGGCATTGCCTCTCCTTGGAACTTCCCATGTGTTTCTCTTTTGTATGGAACAGTGATTTTTCTAGAGGGGTTCTGGGCCACAAGGTTGTTGGGTCATTTGCTAGCCTTCTGTCGTGAAGAACGCTTTCCTGGGCGTTGGGGTGGTTTGTTGTTCCAGCTCCCTTTCTTGGCTTCTTTTGGGAGCTGGTGCAACAAGAGGAGCTCAGCCTCTGCCTTCTGGCTGAGATGTCACCCTTCAAACAGCAATGCCTGCCTGGAGATAATGATGGCATTTGCCAAAAGGGCTTCGTTTGGCACATGATATCTTGAAAGGACGTACACCGTCCTTTCAGCTATCAAAGGCTAGTTCAAATGACATAAAAATGAGAACTCTCCAATGGAGTCTTACAGTAGGTGGAGAGTCCGAAAAAAACTCCTTCAGTCATCTCACTGAGAGTCATTGATTGGGGACACCAAGAATATAGGAAGGAATGCAGAAAGAAAAGATGAAATTGTGGTCAGGATCGGGGGGAGGGATGAACAGGGCCTGCTTGCCTTGAACCCAGGCTTTGTTGGCGGGTGGGGCATAAAGATCGAACGGGTCTGAAACTACAGAGTGGTGATGGTAACACAGTATCACCAGAGTTACACAACAGTGTCCCAAATTGCAACAATGATGAAAAAGTTTACTAATCCCAACTTAACCAACAAAAATAGACGAAACCATACAAAAAGTAAAACATCACCAGAAAGGTGGAAACAAACCAAATGCAAAGCAGCTCAGGGGAAAGGAACTCCATGTCCCCTGGGGGCAGACCGAGTTGCCGGCGTCCACGGTGAGCAGACAGGGATGGAGGCTGCAGAGCCGACCGCTCCCCTGGACATGGTGTTTCCGGCAAGGGCTCTGGGTCTCTGTCCAGAGCGGGGGCTCGTTCTTCCTGCAGGGGCGGGTGAGTCATCGTCGGCGTCTGGGTGTTGCGCGGGAGCCAGGGCAGGCTCTCCCTGCCGAGGCGGTGACTCCTCCTCTGCCTCGGGTTCTCCTGCCAAAGCCCGAGCAGGTACAGGTGCACGTGGAGGTGGAGGTTCTGGCTGAGGGGGTGGGACATCAGTGCCTGGGGCTGGGGGTCCTGCAGGCACGGAAATCCGATCTGCCCGGTGTGCTGGCCAGTACCCAGCTGGCCTGGTGTCTCTGCGAGGGCAAGGCTCGGTTCTCCATCTGCCCTCGGTGGATCCCTGGGTCCTGCACCTGGAGCCACCGCCTCTGTAGGCACAGGTCTGGGAAGTGGAGCCTGGTTCCAGTTGGAGGCCAGTGCTAGAGCTGGGGGAGAAGCAAAGTTTGCCCACAGACCAGCCTTGGCATGTGCGTATCCCGGGACAGAAAGCTTCCAAGAGATTCCGAAAGAATACCCAGGGTTGGATGTCTTTTGGGACTGAAGTGTGCAAGATGGGGGTGGGGGTGTGAGGCCAGCGCTTGCTGCAGGCCCAGCAGCATCTTTCGGGGACTCGTCCCTGTGTAGCTCAGCACCCCCTCCCCACACACTCCCGTGCACCAGCCCCAGCGTCCTTACCTCTGTGCTCTGGCGTGCTGGGCTCCAGGTCCTCCTGCTGCCTCAGAGGCCGGGGTTCTCGGGACTCTGGGTCGGAGCCGGGTGTGCTGAGCTCCGTGGCAGCCTCAGACTGGGCCGCCGGGTGTATCCTGGGCGGTGTCTCGGCAGCAGGCCTTCCCCGCCTCCGCTTCGCCCCCGGTGGGGCTGATGCCTCCGTGGGCACGCTCACCTGGAGCCTGCACTGGGCCTCACGGGCGGGGGGTTGGTGCTCCGACCCCTCCCTCCGGGAGGTGGACGGGGTGTCCCCGTCCTCGGCCTCATCACGTGGGAAGCTCTGCAACGACAGTGACCGTCAGCCAGCCGTGCTGGGAGTTTTCCGAGCTGGGCCTGGCCAGTGGAGCCGCTGCTTCTGCCTGCTCGAACTTCTCTTCCCAGAAGGGTCAGAGACGTGTGTCTGCTCAGATCCCCACCCGGGAGGAAAGAGACCCACCTGAGGGTGTGAGGTCAGCCTGGGCGGCCGGCCCTGCCCGCACTGTTCCCATCCCAGCCAGCCTGATCTCCCCTGGGGTGTGGACACAACTTGTCCGCAGGCTTCTGACCCCACATCCGCCTGGGCTTCCTTGAGGGAGACACACCCCGAGAAACCCGCATCCACACACACAGGCAAAGGACCCGGTGTTTCCGGGTGGCATGGGAGAGGTGGCCTGGCCCGGCCTGGGGCTCCCCGTGTTACCTTTCTGTTTCTCCGGGCAGAGGGCCAGAGGCCTCTCGGGGGTGCCCTGAGCCAACGTCGACAGGGTGCCCACGCACACTGCCTGTGAGCTCTCCTGAGGCCCCGGCCTCTGGGCAGGGGCAAACAGCAGAACATCCTGGCAGCAAGAGATCTGGCTGGGGGCTCCTCTCCGCTCTGGAGGCCTGGATACCCGGGTTGCGGGTTCTGTTGGGTTCTGTTGCCGGCAGGTGACATCATTTCCTGGGGTTCGTGCTGAGGTCCCTTCCCCAAAACTTCCCAAGGGAATCTCTGGGTTTCTGACTGCTCGACCACCCCCCTTAGGCCATGTGCAGGCACAGTGACAGCCACACAGCCCAGCCCACAGCCCTGGGGAGGCCTGGGTGCAGCCAGGGCCTGAGCTCCGAGGACCCCGCTGCTCTCAGACCAGGCTCCTTCTTCTCATAAGTGGTGTGGCCCTGGACAAGCATATGCCCCTCAGGGTTTCCCCAGTCTCTCCATCTGCAGAGTGGGGGTCATTCTCCCATCTGTTTCCTAGGTCTGTCGGCCTACGAGCAGCTCCATGCCTCTCCACCTGGGGCCGATATCACGTGGAGCTTGTGCGCTGAGACTTCAGAAAGAAAGACTCCATCCAGGGCTGACACAGCACAGAATGGGGCAGAACGAGGCCTGGATGCGCCGTGGTACCCAGGAAAAGGCACTGCCCCTCCTGACTGTTTTGAGACCCCACATCCAAGTTGGAGGCCCGAAAGGAAGACTCGAAGGTCTCCCTCTCTTATAGAAAAGAGTAGCCAACTTTCTGGTCCTCTGTTTCCATTGAGATTCTGTTCAAGTGTCCCAGCTCGGCTTCTGCGGGTGGCTGAGCTTCTAATGGCTCCCTGCGTTCTTGTCTTTTCCTCTCCAAACCTTCCGTCCTTTTCCCCCTTCTGGGGTGGATGGGCGCTGTCATTGCTTCTACCTTCGAGACAGATTGATGAAAAGTCTGGACCATCGACTCCTTTCCTCTCTTTGGTTGCGTGTCTCTCTCTGGCTGTGTCCCTCTCTTTTCCTTTCTCGATTCAGTCTGTGTCTTCCTCTTTCTCTCTCGTGTGTGGATGGATGGATGCTAGGAATGCACATGTATATGATTAGATGAGGGTTATGTTTTAGGGATGGGTTAGAGGGAGAGAAAGGCTTTAGGTCGGAGTTGGTCATGGGGGAAGGGTCAAGGGTGGTGGTGGTGTTTCTTGGAATCTGAGTGCTGTGCATTCTTCGTCTCTTTCCATATGAACCCCTTCTCAGATACACCACTTGCAAGGAGTCTCTCATGTTCCGTTTCCTATCTTTTGCATCTGTGAATGCTTAGCTTCTCTGTTGTGAAGAGGTTCCATTGGATGGAAACCCATTGGTGTACTTCGTTTCCCTCTTTCCCTTACTTGAAGAGACCCATTTCTACCTCCGCCCAGCAAATGGCAAGGAGACTCTGATGTTAAGGAGCCTTTGACCTACGCTTCTTTCTAGCTATCTCAAGACATCAGTCTTTAGGGTGAGGTTTTTCCCCGATATTGAGGTGGTGTGAGATCAAAACCAATAGCGTTCTTCAGATGTAGCTGTCTGGTTTTCCCATGGCCATTTATTGAAGAGGCTTTCTTGTTCCCATTTGGATATTCTCCCCTTCTGTGTCAGAGATGAGTTGACCATGGATGCCGGGGTTTGTTTCTGGACCCTCAACTTTATTCCATCGATCTGGATCTGTGTGTGTTGTTGTATTCCCAATAGCATTCTGTCCTGCTGCTGCCGCTGCGGCTAAGTCACTTCAGTCGTGTCTGACTCTGCGCGACCCCATGGCCTGCAGCCTACCAGGCTCCTCCGTCCAGGGCATTTTCCAGGCAAGAGTACTGGCGTGGGTCGCCATCGCCTTCTCCGATACGCTCCTGAGGATCCTAGTTTGGTCGTCTAATTTCCTTTCACACAACCTTGGATGTCCGTATCGGGGCTTTTTCGTCAGATTGTATTGACAATTTAGGCTCTTTTCTGTTTCCGTAACCCCTTTTGCAGTTCTTTGTTCGGTGCGACAATGCATTGGCATTTTGGGAGGAATAGCATCCAAGCTGTGGATTGCCTTGTGGGGCTGTGACATCATTTTCCCAATAGGAATTCTTTCAAGCCCTGAGCACAGCTTCTCTTTCCAGTGATTGGTGTGGGCTTGATCTTCCTTCTTCCATCTCTCGCCGTTTTGTGAGAACAGGTCCTTCCTTCCCTTCTGGGTTAGATGGACTCGTGGGTATCACTTCAGTGCATGGCATTGTCAGTGGGGGTGATAATTCCCTTCTCATTGGAAGACTTTGCTGTGAGTATTAGAAATGCAAGTGATTTCTCTTCCCCTTCCTCCCTGTCCATCTCTCAGAGCCACCGGGAAACAGAGGCCTCATCCAGGGTCACACAGGCCTGAGGGAGTGCAACTAGACTGTTGTTTCTTCAGGCCCTCCGTGCTGGACATCATCCGGGATACTCTGTGTGTGTCTTCCTCAGTCTGGTGTCCCTTCAGACCTTTCCCTAGTTTTCACAGGCTTGTTGTGTTGGTGTTCTTTGTCTGTTTGGAGACACATCCTTGAGAAGCTTTGTGTTTCCACTCATTCGTCTCGCGATGTATGACCTGTCTTTTGCTTTTGTAATGAGGTCTTTCCCACAGTAGATATCTTTGATTTTGCAAAGTCCACTGTATTCTCTGGGTTGTTTTGTGGACTGCCTTTTAGTTTTGTGTGTGAAGAGTCAAAGCACGTGTCCGGTTTCTGCTCATTGTTCTTCTAGATTTGTGACAAGTTTTCATGGAAACTTTGTCTAGGGATAACTGGAAGTGAACTCGGTGTAAGGTGTCAAGTCTCCATCTCCATTCATGTCATGCCCTGCAGTTTCCAATTCCCTGTTCCTGAGTGGTTTTGGAGACCTTGTGGGAAGTTTGGTTGCATGGGAGTTTGCATTTCCACCTTGAGTAGATTCCCACTGTTCTGCCCTCAGCGACACTGTCAAGGGGGAGTGAGGAGCAGCCTGCACTTCCAGCAGTGACCACACGGTGGGGCGAGTGCTGCTCTCCCCTCTGGGAGCCCCAGGCCACAGGCATCCCAGTGAGGAGCCAGCTCTGTGCTCGGCTGAAAGGAGTTAGACTCTCAGGAGCCTCTGAGCCCTTGCCTTTGGATCACCCAGGGTGGGCATTTACTGTGACAGAAAAAAATTGCCCTGAATTCCATGGACGGAAGAGCCTGGCTGTGTAGAGTTCGTGAGTTGCCGTGAATCAGACACAACTGAGGACACAAAAACTCAATAGACTAAAACACTTTTGGGGGGTGGGGGGAGTGAAAGGGGGTGATGTGGGGTTTTTTTGTCGTATATAATAGCCAAGGGAAATCTAGTTTAAACCTAAATTCACATAGATGGGAAAGGTATAGCTCTCCGTCACCCTATTAAAAAAAAAAAAAAATACTTAACTTTTCTGAAAGTTTATTTAGTAGCTTCCTTGAGCAGTTCATTGTGAAGCATTTTTTTTTTTTTCTGTGACATCGGCCTCATTAAAAAGTACGGTTTGCCTTTACTGGATAATTTTGTTCATTGGTTTGTTAGGGAATCTTGGTAATATTTGAGTTTCCTGGGGAGCATGGTCACATGACCTGGCCCTGGCCAATCGGTGCGTTCCACCTCCCTGGCCACTGTGATTGGCTCCGGACTGGGGCAGTGCCCAATCGGGGCCCAGGGCCGGGCCTCACGTTGGAAGCCAGGGGAAGACGAGCTCTCGTCCTGCTGGGGTAGGGGAAGGGGTGGGGCCGGGGGAGGTCAGGCTCCAGCAGTGGGAGGGGCTTGAGGTCCGCCTGCGGCAGTTGGTGACCTTCCTGCTCCCCTCAGGGCAGAGCCGCCGGCCTGAGAATGAGGGCGCTGCTGAGCCCAGGGGCTGGGATGGCCCGTTGCTGCTGTGGTCCCAGAGCTCCACCCGAGACCTGACGGAGGCCGTCTGCCCGTGAGTCCTCTCCCGCTTGTCTGTCAGCTTGTTTGAACCATGCTGGGTTTTCTGCCCAGCCGGCTAAGGGGAGTCCCTGGAAATGCAAGGGTGTGGGTTTTGGCAGACTTCAGGGAAGACATGCCAGATGAGCCTGGGAGACTCCAGCTTAATCTGGATTCAGGAGATATCTCTTCGGGCCAGCTAGTAATTGTAGGATAAGCCTAATGAGTCTTCACAGGATGAAGAGAGTAACGTGCCAAGGTAGCAATCGATGTCCTCATTCGAGAGGATGATGAAGCTGGTGCTCAGAGAAGGGGGGAACTTGGCCACAGCAAGGAGGTGTGCACCCAGACGGAACCCCCAGATCCGGCCATTTGAGCTCAGGGAGGCCACTGGTGTGGCTTGTCCCTGTGGCAGGGGCCGAGGCACGCAGCCCACCCTGATTCCTGCGGGGGCCTGACTTGGGAAGTGCCATCTGGTAGCTTTGAGACTCACCAAACCAAATTGCACTGGAGAGAGGAAGGACACCTTCCTTCATCCACCCCCCACCCCCGCCGGATTCCCACATACCCTGACCCCTTTCTCTGGATTTCGGAGCCCTTTCCAGAGTCCCGCTCATATGACCTCATTCGAAGTGCACTGTGGACGAGCTGCCATCTGCAGCTGCTACCACAGCAGCCAAGGGCTTTATCTCCCGAGTACCTCCCTTCCTTTGGAACTTGGGGGCCCTCTACTCCCCACTTGCACACCACAGACCTTTGCTGAGGATTGTGGGGACCCTCACTCAGTTTGCAGCACGTTGTAGCCATCCCTGTCCTCTCAATACCTCCCTTGCAACTCAGCTTGTGAGCTCCTTTGGAGCAGCGTGGCCCACCTGGCTGCAACGGCAGAGACACAGCTGACAGTGAAACAACAGCTTCGATCTGACAGCCGGAAAGCTCTGTCAAAAGGGACCTCCCTCTTCACACCGTAGAGGCTGTAGGAGCCGCCAGGGTTTGGGAACCAGTGCTGGGGCCAAAATGACTCCACAGCTGTTTTCCTTCCTGGGGAGGGTTCTGGCTCGAGTGGGAATGGCTCAAGTCTCCTAAGGTTCTGAAAGCCCACTGTGTGCAGATTCACGGTACACAGAGAGGAGAAGGTGGAGTCCTGCCCTGGAGGTGGTCACAGCTCACGGATGAGCCAGGCAGGCAGGCAGGCAGGCAGGGCATGAGAACACCTGAGCTGCCTTCATGAGTGAGTGGTGTGGGGGCAGAGGAAGAGAAGCCGGTCTGCTCCCTCATGTGGTGCCCAGGGCAGGTTGTCCCCAGAGGAAACCCTTACGACGGTGAGGACTCTCACTGCTGTTTCCCAAGGGGTTCCGTCGGTGCGTGTCTTCCCCGGAGCGGTCAGGCCGTCTCTAAAGTACACTGGCCATGGGCATTGCCTCTCCTTGGAACTTCCCATGTGTTTCTCTTTTGTATGGAACAGTGATTTTTCTAGAGGGGTTCTGGGCCACAAGGTTGTTGGGTCATTTGCTAGCCTTCTGTCGTGAAGAACGCTTTCCTGGGCGTTGGGGTGGTTTGTTGTTCCAGCTCCCTTTCTTGGCTTCTTTTGGGAGCTGGTGCAACAAGAGGAGCTCAGCCTCTGCCTTCTGGCTGAGATGTCACCCTTCAAACAGCAATGCCTGCCTGGAGATAATGATGGCATTTGCCAAAAGGGCTTCGTTTGGCACATGATATCTTGAAAGGACGTACACCGTCCTTTCAGCTATCAAAGGCTAGTTCAAATGACATAAAAATGAGAACTCTCCAATGGAGTCTTACAGTAGGTGGAGAGTCCGAAAAAAACTCCTTCAGTCATCTCACTGAGAGTCATTGATTGGGGACACCAAGAATATAGGAAGGAATGCAGAAAGAAAAGATGAAATTGTGGTCAGGATCGGGGGGAGGGATGAACAGGGCCTGCTTGCCTTGAACCCAGGCTTTGTTGGCGGGTGGGGCATAAAGATCGAACGGGTCTGAAACTACAGAGTGGTGATGGTAACACAGTATCACCAGAGTTACACAACAGTGTCCCAAATTGCAACAATGATGAAAAAGTTTACTAATCCCAACTTAACCAACAAAAATAGACGAAACCATACAAAAAGTAAAACATCACCAGAAAGGTGGAAACAAACCAAATGCAAAGCAGCTCAGGGGAAAGGAACTCCATGTCCCCTGGGGGCAGACCGAGTTGCCGGCGTCCACGGTGAGCAGACAGGGATGGAGGCTGCAGAGCCGACCGCTCCCCTGGACATGGTGTTTCCGGCAAGGGCTCTGGGTCTCTGTCCAGAGCGGGGGCTCGTTCTTCCTGCAGGGGCGGGTGAGTCATCGTCGGCGTCTGGGTGTTGCGCGGGAGCCAGGGCAGGCTCTCCCTGCCGAGGCGGTGACTCCTCCTCTGCCTCGGGTTCTCCTGCCAAAGCCCGAGCAGGTACAGGTGCACGTGGAGGTGGAGGTTCTGGCTGAGGGGGTGGGACATCAGTGCCTGGGGCTGGGGGTCCTGCAGGCACGGAAATCCGATCTGCCCGGTGTGCTGGCCAGTACCCAGCTGGCCTGGTGTCTCTGCGAGGGCAAGGCTCGGTTCTCCATCTGCCCTCGGTGGATCCCTGGGTCCTGCACCTGGAGCCACCACCTCTGTAGGCACAGGTCTGGGAAGTGGAGCCTGGTTCCAGTTGGAGGCCAGTGCTAGAGCTGGGGGAGAAGCAAAGTTTGCCCACAGACCAGCCTTGGCATGTGCGTATCCCGGGACAGAAAGCTTCCAAGAGATTCCGAAAGAATACCCAGGGTTGGATGTCTTTTGGGACTGAAGTGTGCAAGATGGGGGTGGGGGTGTGAGGCCAGCGCTTGCTGCAGGCCCAGCAGCATCTTTCGGGGACTCGTCCCTGTGTAGCTCAGCACCCCCTCCCCACACACTCCCGTGCACCAGCCCCAGCGTCCTTACCTCTGTGCTCTGGCGTGCTGGGCTCCAGGTCCTCCTGCTGCCTCAGAGGCCGGGGTTCTCGGGACTCTGGGTCGGAGCCGGGTGTGCTGAGCTCCGTGGCAGCCTCAGACTGGGCCGCCGGGTGTATCCTGGGCGGTGTCTCGGCAGCAGGCCTTCCCCGCCTCCGCTTCGCCCCCGGTGGGGCTGATGCCTCCGTGGGCACGCTCACCTGGAGCCTGCACTGGGCCTCACGGGCGGGGGGTTGGTGCTCCGACCCCTCCCTCCGGGAGGTGGACGGGGTGTCCCCGTCCTCGGCCTCATCACGTGGGAAGCTCTGCAACGACAGTGACCGTCAGCCAGCCGTGCTGGGAGTTTTCCGAGCTGGGCCTGGCCAGTGGAGCCGCTGCTTCTGCCTGCTCGAACTTCTCTTCCCAGAAGGGTCAGAGACGTGTGTCTGCTCAGATCCCCACCCGGGAGGAAAGAGACCCACCTGAGGGTGTGAGGTCAGCCTGGGTGGCCGGCCCTGCCCGCACTGTTCCCATCCCAGCCAGCCTGATCTCCCCTGGGGTGTGGACACAACTTGTCCGCAGGCTTCTGACCCCACATCCGCCTGGGCTTCCTTGAGGGAGACACACCCCGAGAAACCCGCATCCACACACACAGGCAAAGGACCCGGTGTTTCCGGGTGGCATGGGAGAGGTGGCCTGGCCCGGCCTGTGGCTCCCCGTGTTACCTTTCTGTTTCTCCGGGCAGAGGGCCAGAGGCCTCTCGGGGGTGCCCTGAGCCAACGTCGACAGGGTGCCCACGCACACTGCCTGTGAGCTCTCCTGAGGCCCCGGCCTCTGGGCAGGGGCAAACAGCAGAACATCCTGGCATCAAGAGATCTGGCTGGGGGCTCCTCTCCGCTCTGGAGGCCTGGATACCCGGGTTGCGGGTTCTGTTGGGTTCTGTTGCCGGCAGGTGACATCATTTCCTGGGGTTCGTGCTGAGGTCCCTTCCCCAAAACTTCCCAAGGGAATCTCTGGGTTTCTGACTGCTCGACCACCCCCCTTAGGCCATGTGCAGACACATTGACAGCCACACAGCCCAGCCCACAGCCCTGGGGAGGCCTGGGTGCAGCCAGGGCCTGAGCTCCAAGGACCCCGCTGCTCTCAGACCAGGCTCCTTCTTCTCATAAGTGGTGTGGCCCTGGACAAGCATATGCCCCTCAGGGTTTCCCCAGTCTCTCCATCTGCAGAGTGGGGGTCATTCTCCCATCTGTTTCCTAGGTCTGTCGGCCTACGAGCAGCTCCATGCCTCTCCACCTGGGGCCGATATCACGTGGAGCTTGTGCGCTGAGACTTCAGAAAGAAAGACTCCATCCAGGGCTGACACAGCACAGAATGGGGCAGAACGAGGCCTGGATGCGCCGTGGTACCCAGGAAAAGGCACTGCCCCTCCTGACTGTTTTGAGACCCCACATCCAAGTTGGAGGCCCGAAAGGAAGACTCGAAGGTCTCCCTCTCTTATAGAAAAGAGTAGCCAACTTTCTGGTCCTCTGTTTCCATTGAGATTCTGTTCAAGTGTCCCAGCTCGGCTTCTGCGGGTGGCTGAGCTTCTAATGGCTCCCTGCGTTCTTGTCTTTTCCTCTCCAAACCTTCCGTCCTTTTCCCCCTTCTGGGGTGGATGGGCGCTGTCATTGCTTCTACCTTCGAGACAGATTGATGAAAAGTCTGGACCATCGACTCCTTTCCTCTCTTTGGTTCCGTGTCTCTCTCTGGCTGTGTCCCTCTCTTTTCCTTTCTCGATTCAGTCTGTGTCTTCCTCTTTCTCTCTCGTGTGTGGATGGATGGATGCTAGGAATGCACATGTATATGATTAGATGAGGGTTATGTTTTAGGGATGGGTTAGAGGGAGAGAAAGGCTTTAGGTCGGAGTTGGTCATGGGGGAAGGGTCAAGGGTGGTGGTGGTGTTTCTTGGAATCTGAGTGCTGTGCATTCTTCGTCTCTTTCCATATGAACCCCTTCTCAGATACACCACTTGCAAGGAGTCTCTCATGTTCCGTTTCCTATCTTTTGCATCTGTGAATGCTTAGCTTCTCTGTTGTGAAGAGGTTCCATTGGATGGAAACCCATTGGTGTACTTCGTTTCCCTCTTTCCCTTACTTGAAGAGACCCATTTCTACCTCCGCCCAGCAAATGGCAAGGAGACTCTGATGTTAAGGAGCCTTTGACCTACGCTTCTTTCTAGCTATCTCAAGACATCAGTCTTTAGGGTGAGGTTTTTCCCCGATATTGAGGTGGTGTGAGATCAAAACCAATAGCGTTCTTCAGATGTAGCTGTCTGGTTTTCCCATGGCCATTTATTGAAGAGGCTTTCTTGTTCCCATTTGGATATTCTCCCCTTCTGTGTCAGAGATGAGTTGACCATGGATGCCGGGGTTTGTTTCTGGACCCTCAACTTTATTCCATCGATCTGGATCTGTGTGTGTTGTTGTATTCCCAATAGCATACTGTCCTGCTGCTGCCGCTGCGGCTAAGTCACTTCAGTCGTGTCTGACTCTGCGCGACCCCATGGCCTGCAGCCTACCAGGCTCCTCCGTCCAGGGCATTTTCCAGGCAAGAGTACTGGCGTGGGTCGCCATCGCCTTCTCCGATACGCTCCTGAGGATCCTAGTTTGGTCGTCTAATTTCCTTTCACACAACCTTGGATGTCCGTATCGGGGCTTTTTCGTCGGATTGTATTGACAATTTAGGCTCTTTTCTGTTTCCGTAACCCCTTTTGCAGTTCTTTGTTCGGTGCGACAATGCATTGGCATTTTGGGAGGAATAGCATCCAAGCTGTGGATTGCCTTGTGGGGCTGTGACATCATTTTCCCAATAGGAATTCTTTCAAGCCCTGAGCACAGCTTCTCTTTCCAGTGATTGGTGTGGGCTTGATCTTCCTTCTTCCATCTCTCGCCGTTTTGTGAGAACAGGTCCTTCCTTCCCTTCTGGGTTAGATGGACTCGTGGGTATCACTTCAGTGCATGGCATTGTCAGTGGGGGTGATAATTCCCTTCTCATTGGAAGACTTTGCTGTGAGTATTAGAAATGCAAGTGATTTCTCTTCCCCTTCCTCCCTGTCCATCTCTCAGAGCCACCGGGAAACAGAGGCCTCATCCAGGGTCACACAGGCCTGAGGGAGTGCAACTAGACTGTTGTTTCTTCAGGCCCTCCGTGCTGGACATCATCCGGGATACTCTGTGTGTGTCTTCCTCAGTCTGGTGTCCCTTCAGACCTTTCCCTAGTTTTCACAGGCTTGTTGTGTTGGTGTTCTTTGTCTGTTTGGAGACACATCCTTGAGAAGCTTTGTGTTTCCACTCATTCATCTCGCGATGTATGACCTGTCTTTTGCTTTTGTAATGAGGTCTTTCCCACAGTAGATATCTTTGATTTTGCAAAGTCCACTGTATTCTCTGGGTTGTTTTGTGGACTGCCTTTTAGTTTTGTGTGTGAAGACTCAAAGCACGTGTCCGGTTTCTGCTCATTGTTCTTCTAGATTTGTGACAAGTTTTCATGGAAACTTTGTCTAGGGATAACTGGAAGTGAACTCGGTGTAAGGTGTCAAGTCTCCATCTCCATTCATGTCATGCCCTGCAGTTTCCAATTCCCTGTTCCTGAGTGGTTTTGGAGACCTTGTGGGAAGTTTGGTTGCATGGGAGTTTGCATTTCCACCTTGAGTAGATTCCCACTGTTCTGCCCTCAGGGACACTGTCAAGGGGGAGTGAGGAGCAGCCTGCACTTCCAGCAGTGACCACACGGTGGGGCGAGTGCTGCTCTCCCCTCTGGGAGCCCCAGGCCACAGGCATCCCAGTGAGGAGCCAGCTCTGTGCTCGGCTGAAAGGAGTTAGACTCTCAGGAGCCTCTGAGCCCTTGCCTTTGGATCACCCAGGGTGGGCATTTACTGTGACAGAAAAAAATTGCCCTGAATTCCATGGACGGAAGAGCCTGGCTGTGTAGAGTTCGTGAGTTGCCGTGAATCAGACACAACTGAGGACACAAAAACTCAATAGACTAAAACACTTTTGGGGGGTGGGGGGAGTGAAAGGGGGTGATGTGGGGTTTTTTTGTCGTATATAATAGCCAAGGGAAATCTAGTTTAAACCTAAATTCACATAGATGGGAAAGGTATAGCTCTCCGTAACCCTATTAAAAAAAAAAAAAAAAAACTACTTAACTTTTCTGAAAGTTTATTTAGTAGCTTCCTTGAGCAGTTCATGGTGAGGCATTTTTTTTTTTTTCTGTGACATCGGCCTCATTAAAAAGTACGGTTTGCCTTTACTGGATAATTTTGTTCATTGGTTTGTTAGGGAATCTTGGTAATATTTGAGTTTCCTGGGGAGCATGGTCACATGACCTGGCCCTGGCCAATCGGTGCGTTCCACCTCCCTGGCCACTGTGATTGGCTCCGGACTGGGGCAGTGCCCAATCGGGGCCCAGGGCCGGGCCTCACGTTGGAAGCCAGGGGAAGACGAGCTCTCGTCCTGCTGGGGTAGGGGAAGGGGTGGGGCCGGGGGAGGTCAGGCTCCAGCAGTGGGAGGGGCTTGAGGTCCGCCTGCGGCAGTTGGTGACCTTCCTGCTCCCCTCAGGGCAGAGCCGCCGGCCTGAGAATGAGGGCGCTGCTGAGCCCAGGGGCTGGGATGGCCCGTTGCTGCTGTGGTCCCAGAGCTCCACCCGAGACCTGACGGAGGCCGTCTGCCCGTGAGTCCTCTCCCGCTTGTCTGTCAGCTTGTTTGAACCATGCTGGGTTTTCTGCCCAGCCGGCTAAGGGGAGTCCCTGGAAATGCAAGGGTGTGGGTTTTGGCAGACTTCAGGGAAGACATGCCAGATGAGCCTGGGAGACTCCAGCTTAATCTGGATTCAGGAGATATCTCTTCGGGCCAGCTAGTAATTGTAGGATAAGCCTAATGAGTCTTCACAGGATGAAGAGAGTAACGTGCCAAGGTAGCAATCGATGTCCTCATTCGAGAGGATGATGAAGCTGGTGCTCAGAGAAGGGGGGAACTTGGCCACAGCAAGGAGGTGTGCACCCAGACGGAACCCCCAGATCCGGCCATTTGAGCTCAGGGAGGCCACTGGTGTGGCTTGTCCCTGTGGCAGGGGCCGAGGCACGCAGCCCACCCTGATTCCTGCGGGGGCCTGACTTGGGAAGTGCCATCTGGTAGCTTTGAGACTCACCAAACCAAATTGCACTGGAGAGAGGAAGGACACCTTCCTTCATCCACCCCCCACCCCCGCCGGATTCCCACATACCCTGACCCCTTTCTCTGGATTTCGGAGCCCTTTCCAGAGTCCCGCTCATATGACCTCATTCGAAGTGCACTGTGGACGAGCTGCCATCTGCAGCTGCTACCACAGCAGCCAAGGGCTTTATCTCCCGGGTACCTCCCTTCCTTTGGAACTTGGGGGCCCTCTACTCCCCACTTGCACACCACAGACCTTTGCTGAGGATTGTGGGGACCCTCACTCAGTTTGCAGCACGTTGTAGCCATCCCTGTCCTCTCAATACCTCCCTTGCAACTCAGCTTGTGAGCTCCTTTGGAGCAGCGTGGCCCACCTGGCTGCAACGGCAGAGACACAGCTGACAGTGAAACAACAGCTTCGATCTGACAGCCGGAAAGCTCTGTCAAAAGGGACCTCCCTCTTCACACCGTAGAGGCTGTAGGAGCCGCCAGGGTTTGGGAACCAGTGCTGGGGCCAAAATGACTCCACAGCTGTTTTCCTTCCTGGGGAGGGTTCTGGCTCGAGTGGGAATGGCTCAAGTCTCCTAAGGTTCTGAAAGCCCACTGTGTGCAGATTCACGGTACACAGAGAGGAGAAGGTGGAGTCCTGCCCTGGAGGTGGTCACAGCTCACGGATGAGCCAGGCAGGCAGGCAGGCAGGCAGGGCATGAGAACACCTGAGCTGCCTTCATGAGTGAGTGGTGTGGGGGCAGAGGAAGAGAAGCCGGTCTGCTCCCTCATGTGGTGCCCAGGGCAGGTTGTCCCCAGAGGAAACCCTTACGACGGTGAGGACTCTCACTGCTGTTTCCCAAGGGGTTCCGTCGGTGCGTGTCTTCCCCGGAGCGGTCAGGCCGTCTCTAAAGTACACTGGCCATGGGCATTGCCTCTCCTTGGAACTTCCCATGTGTTTCTCTTTTGTATGGAACAGTGATTTTTCTAGAGGGGTTCTGGGCCACAAGGTTGTTGGGTCATTTGCTAGCCTTCTGTCGTGAAGAACGCTTTCCTGGGCGTTGGGGTGGTTTGTTGTTCCAGCTCCCTTTCTTGGCTTCTTTTGGGAGCTGGTGCAACAAGAGGAGCTCAGCCTCTGCCTTCTGGCTGAGATGTCACCCTTCAAACAGCAATGCCTGCCTGGAGATAATGATGGCATTTGCCAAAAGGGCTTCGTTTGGCACATGATATCTTGAAAGGACGTACACCGTCCTTTCAGCTATCAAAGGCTAGTTCAAATGACATAAAAATGAGAACTCTCCAATGGAGTCTTACAGTAGGTGGAGAGTCCGAAAAAAACTCCTTCAGTCATCTCACTGAGAGTCATTGATTGGGGACACCAAGAATATAGGAAGGAATGCAGAAAGAAAAGATGAAATTGTGGTCAGGATCGGGGGGAGGGATGAACAGGGCCTGCTTGCCTTGAACCCAGGCTTTGTTGGCGGGTGGGGCATAAAGATCGAACGGGTCTGAAACTACAGAGTGGTGATGGTAACACAGTATCACCAGAGTTACACAACAGTGTCCCAAATTGCAACAATGATGAAAAAGTTTACTAATCCCAACTTAACCAACAAAAATAGACGAAACCATACAAAAAGTAAAACATCACCAGAAAGGTGGAAACAAACCAAATGCAAAGCAGCTCAGGGGAAAGGAACTCCATGTCCCCTGGGGGCAGACCGAGTTGCCGGCGTCCACGGTGAGCAGACAGGGATGGAGGCTGCAGAGCCGACCGCTCCCCTGGACATGGTGTTTCCGGCAAGGGCTCTGGGTCTCTGTCCAGAGCGGGGGCTCGTTCTTCCTGCAGGGGCGGGTGAGTCATCGTCGGCGTCTGGGTGTTGCGCGGGAGCCAGGGCAGGCTCTCCCTGCCGAGGCGGTGACTCCTCCTCTGCCTCGGGTTCTCCTGCCAAAGCCCGAGCAGGTACAGGTGCACGTGGAGGTGGAGGTTCTGGCTGAGGGGGTGGGACATCAGTGCCTGGGGCTGGGGGTCCTGCAGGCACGGAAATCCGATCTGCCCGGTGTGCTGGCCAGTACCCAGCTGGCCTGGTGTCTCTGCGAGGGCAAGGCTCGGTTCTCCATCTGCCCTCGGTGGATCCCTGGGTCCTGCACCTGGAGCCACCACCTCTGTAGGCACAGGTCTGGGAAGTGGAGCCTGGTTCCAGTTGGAGGCCAGTGCTAGAGCTGGGGGAGAAGCAAAGTTTGCCCACAGACCAGCCTTGGCATGTGCGTATCCCGGGACAGAAAGCTTCCAAGAGATTCCGAAAGAATACCCAGGGTTGGATGTCTTTTGGGACTGAAGTGTGCAAGATGGGGGTGGGGGTGTGAGGCCAGCGCTTGCTGCAGGCCCAGCAGCATCTTTCGGGGACTCGTCCCTGTGTAGCTCAGCACCCCCTCCCCACACACTCCCGTGCACCAGCCCCAGCGTCCTTACCTCTGTGCTCTGGCGTGCTGGGCTCCAGGTCCTCCTGCTGCCTCAGAGGCCGGGGTTCTCGGGACTCTGGGTCGGAGCCGGGTGTGCTGAGCTCCGTGGCAGCCTCAGACTGGGCCGCCGGGTGTATCCTGGGCGGTGTCTCGGCAGCAGGCCTTCCCCGCCTCCGCTTCGCCCCCGGTGGGGCTGATGCCTCCGTGGGCACGCTCACCTGGAGCCTGCACTGGGCCTCACGGGCGGGGGGTTGGTGCTCCGACCCCTCCCTCCGGGAGGTGGACGGGGTGTCCCCGTCCTCGGCCTCATCACGTGGGAAGCTCTGCAACGACAGTGACCGTCAGCCAGCCGTGCTGGGAGTTTTCCGAGCTGGGCCTGGCCAGTGGAGCCGCTGCTTCTGCCTGCTCGAACTTCTCTTCCCAGAAGGGTCAGAGACGTGTGTCTGCTCAGATCCCCACCCGGGAGGAAAGAGACCCACCTGAGGGTGTGAGGTCAGCCTGGGTGGCCGGCCCTGCCCGCACTGTTCCCATCCCAGCCAGCCTGATCTCCCCTGGGGTGTGGACACAACTTGTCCGCAGGCTTCTGACCCCACATCCGCCTGGGCTTCCTTGAGGGAGACACACCCCGAGAAACCCGCATCCACACACACAGGCAAAGGACCCGGTGTTTCCGGGTGGCATGGGAGAGGTGGCCTGGCCCGGCCTGTGGCTCCCCGTGTTACCTTTCTGTTTCTCCGGGCAGAGGGCCAGAGGCCTCTCGGGGGTGCCCTGAGCCAACGTCGACAGGGTGCCCACGCACACTGCCTGTGAGCTCTCCTGAGGCCCCGGCCTCTGGGCAGGGGCAAACAGCAGAACATCCTGGCATCAAGAGATCTGGCTGGGGGCTCCTCTCCGCTCTGGAGGCCTGGATACCCGGGTTGCGGGTTCTGTTGGGTTCTGTTGCCGGCAGGTGACATCATTTCCTGGGGTTCGTGCTGAGGTCCCTTCCCCAAAACTTCCCAAGGGAATCTCTGGGTTTCTGACTGCTCGACCACCCCCCTTAGGCCATGTGCAGACACATTGACAGCCACACAGCCCAGCCCACAGCCCTGGGGAGGCCTGGGTGCAGCCAGGGCCTGAGCTCCAAGGACCCCGCTGCTCTCAGACCAGGCTCCTTCTTCTCATAAGTGGTGTGGCCCTGGACAAGCATATGCCCCTCAGGGTTTCCCCAGTCTCTCCATCTGCAGAGTGGGGGTCATTCTCCCATCTGTTTCCTAGGTCTGTCGGCCTACGAGCAGCTCCATGCCTCTCCACCTGGGGCCGATATCACGTGGAGCTTGTGCGCTGAGACTTCAGAAAGAAAGACTCCATCCAGGGCTGACACAGCACAGAATGGGGCAGAACGAGGCCTGGATGCGCCGTGGTACCCAGGAAAAGGCACTGCCCCTCCTGACTGTTTTGAGACCCCACATCCAAGTTGGAGGCCCGAAAGGAAGACTCGAAGGTCTCCCTCTCTTATAGAAAAGAGTAGCCAACTTTCTGGTCCTCTGTTTCCATTGAGATTCTGTTCAAGTGTCCCAGCTCGGCTTCTGCGGGTGGCTGAGCTTCTAATGGCTCCCTGCGTTCTTGTCTTTTCCTCTCCAAACCTTCCGTCCTTTTCCCCCTTCTGGGGTGGATGGGCGCTGTCATTGCTTCTACCTTCGAGACAGATTGATGAAAAGTCTGGACCATCGACTCCTTTCCTCTCTTTGGTTCCGTGTCTCTCTCTGGCTGTGTCCCTCTCTTTTCCTTTCTCGATTCAGTCTGTGTCTTCCTCTTTCTCTCTCGTGTGTGGATGGATGGATGCTAGGAATGCACATGTATATGATTAGATGAGGGTTATGTTTTAGGGATGGGTTAGAGGGAGAGAAAGGCTTTAGGTCGGAGTTGGTCATGGGGGAAGGGTCAAGGGTGGTGGTGGTGTTTCTTGGAATCTGAGTGCTGTGCATTCTTCGTCTCTTTCCATATGAACCCCTTCTCAGATACACCACTTGCAAGGAGTCTCTCATGTTCCGTTTCCTATCTTTTGCATCTGTGAATGCTTAGCTTCTCTGTTGTGAAGAGGTTCCATTGGATGGAAACCCATTGGTGTACTTCGTTTCCCTCTTTCCCTTACTTGAAGAGACCCATTTCTACCTCCGCCCAGCAAATGGCAAGGAGACTCTGATGTTAAGGAGCCTTTGACCTACGCTTCTTTCTAGCTATCTCAAGACATCAGTCTTTAGGGTGAGGTTTTTCCCCGATATTGAGGTGGTGTGAGATCAAAACCAATAGCGTTCTTCAGATGTAGCTGTCTGGTTTTCCCATGGCCATTTATTGAAGAGGCTTTCTTGTTCCCATTTGGATATTCTCCCCTTCTGTGTCAGAGATGAGTTGACCATGGATGCCGGGGTTTGTTTCTGGACCCTCAACTTTATTCCATCGATCTGGATCTGTGTGTGTTGTTGTATTCCCAATAGCATACTGTCCTGCTGCTGCCGCTGCGGCTAAGTCACTTCAGTCGTGTCTGACTCTGCGCGACCCCATGGCCTGCAGCCTACCAGGCTCCTCCGTCCAGGGCATTTTCCAGGCAAGAGTACTGGCGTGGGTCGCCATCGCCTTCTCCGATACGCTCCTGAGGATCCTAGTTTGGTCGTCTAATTTCCTTTCACACAACCTTGGATGTCCGTATCGGGGCTTTTTCGTCGGATTGTATTGACAATTTAGGCTCTTTTCTGTTTCCGTAACCCCTTTTGCAGTTCTTTGTTCGGTGCGACAATGCATTGGCATTTTGGGAGGAATAGCATCCAAGCTGTGGATTGCCTTGTGGGGCTGTGACATCATTTTCCCAATAGGAATTCTTTCAAGCCCTGAGCACAGCTTCTCTTTCCAGTGATTGGTGTGGGCTTGATCTTCCTTCTTCCATCTCTCGCCGTTTTGTGAGAACAGGTCCTTCCTTCCCTTCTGGGTTAGATGGACTCGTGGGTATCACTTCAGTGCATGGCATTGTCAGTGGGGGTGATAATTCCCTTCTCATTGGAAGACTTTGCTGTGAGTATTAGAAATGCAAGTGATTTCTCTTCCCCTTCCTCCCTGTCCATCTCTCAGAGCCACCGGGAAACAGAGGCCTCATCCAGGGTCACACAGGCCTGAGGGAGTGCAACTAGACTGTTGTTTCTTCAGGCCCTCCGTGCTGGACATCATCCGGGATACTCTGTGTGTGTCTTCCTCAGTCTGGTGTCCCTTCAGACCTTTCCCTAGTTTTCACAGGCTTGTTGTGTTGGTGTTCTTTGTCTGTTTGGAGACACATCCTTGAGAAGCTTTGTGTTTCCACTCATTCATCTCGCGATGTATGACCTGTCTTTTGCTTTTGTAATGAGGTCTTTCCCACAGTAGATATCTTTGATTTTGCAAAGTCCACTGTATTCTCTGGGTTGTTTTGTGGACTGCCTTTTAGTTTTGTGTGTGAAGACTCAAAGCACGTGTCCGGTTTCTGCTCATTGTTCTTCTAGATTTGTGACAAGTTTTCATGGAAACTTTGTCTAGGGATAACTGGAAGTGAACTCGGTGTAAGGTGTCAAGTCTCCATCTCCATTCATGTCATGCCCTGCAGTTTCCAATTCCCTGTTCCTGAGTGGTTTTGGAGACCTTGTGGGAAGTTTGGTTGCATGGGAGTTTGCATTTCCACCTTGAGTAGATTCCCACTGTTCTGCCCTCAGGGACACTGTCAAGGGGGAGTGAGGAGCAGCCTGCACTTCCAGCAGTGACCACACGGTGGGGCGAGTGCTGCTCTCCCCTCTGGGAGCCCCAGGCCACAGGCATCCCAGTGAGGAGCCAGCTCTGTGCTCGGCTGAAAGGAGTTAGACTCTCAGGAGCCTCTGAGCCCTTGCCTTTGGATCACCCAGGGTGGGCATTTACTGTGACAGAAAAAAATTGCCCTGAATTCCATGGACGGAAGAGCCTGGCTGTGTAGAGTTCGTGAGTTGCCGTGAATCAGACACAACTGAGGACACAAAAACTCAATAGACTAAAACACTTTTGGGGGGTGGGGGGAGTGAAAGGGGGTGATGTGGGGTTTTTTTGTCGTATATAATAGCCAAGGGAAATCTAGTTTAAACCTAAATTCACATAGATGGGAAAGGTATAGCTCTCCGTAACCCTATTAAAAAAAAAAAAAAAAACTACTTAACTTTTCTGAAAGTTTATTTAGTAGCTTCCTTGAGCAGTTCATGGTGAGGCATTTTTTTTTTTTTTCTGTGACATCGGCCTCATTAAAAAGTACGGTTTGCCTTTACTGGATAATTTTGTTCATTGGTTTGTTAGGGAATCTTGGTAATATTTGAGTTTCCTGGGGAGCATGGTCACATGACCTGGCCCTGGCCAATCGGTGCGTTCCACCTCCCTGGCCACTGTGATTGGCTCCGGACTGGGGCAGTGCCCAATCGGGGCCCAGGGCCGGGCCTCACGTTGGAAGCCAGGGGAAGACGAGCTCTCGTCCTGCTGGGGTAGGGGAAGGGGTGGGGCCGGGGGAGGTCAGGCTCCAGCAGTGGGAGGGGCTTGAGGTCCGCCTGCGGCAGTTGGTGACCTTCCTGCTCCCCTCAGGGCAGAGCTGCCGGCCTGAGAATGAGGGCGCTGCTGAGCCCAGGGGCTGGGATGGCCCGTTGCTGCTGTGGTCCCAGAGCTCCACCCGAGACCTGACGGAGGCCGTCTGCCCGTGAGTCCTCTCCCGCTTGTCTGTCAGCTTGTTTGAACCATGCTGGGTTTTCTGCCCAGCCGGCTAAGGGGAGTCCCTGGAAATGCAAGGGTGTGGGTTTTGGCAGACTTCAGGGAAGACATGCCAGATGAGCCTGGGAGACTCCAGCTTAATCTGGATTCAGGAGATATCTCTTCGGGCCAGCTAGTAATTGTAGGATAAGCCTAATGAGTCTTCACAGGATGAAGAGAGTAACGTGCCAAGGTAGCAATCGATGTCCTCATTCGAGAGGATGATGAAGCTGGTGCTCAGAGAAGGGGGGAACTTGGCCACAGCAAGGAGGTGTGCACCCAGACGGAACCCCCAGATCCGGCCATTTGAGCTCAGGGAGGCCACTGGTGTGGCTTGTCCCTGTGGCAGGGGCCGAGGCACGCAGCCCACCCTGATTCCTGCGGGGGCCTGACTTGGGAAGTGCCATCTGGTAGCTTTGAGACTCACCAAACCAAATTGCACTGGAGAGAGGAAGGACACCTTCCTTCATCCACCCCCCACCCCCGCCGGATTCCCACATACCCTGACCCCTTTCTCTGGATTTCGGAGCCCTTTCCAGAGTCCCGCTCATATGACCTCATTCGAAGTGCACTGTGGACGAGCTGCCATCTGCAGCTGCTACCACAGCAGCCAAGGGCTTTATCTCCCGGGTACCTCCCTTCCTTTGGAACTTGGGGGCCCTCTACTCCCCACTTGCACACCACAGACCTTTGCTGAGGATTGTGGGGACCCTCACTCAGTTTGCAGCACGTTGTAGCCATCCCTGTCCTCTCAATACCTCCCTTGCAACTCAGCTTGTGAGCTCCTTTGGAGCAGCGTGGCCCACCTGGCTGCAACGGCAGAGACACAGCTGACAGTGAAACAACAGCTTCGATCTGACAGCCGGAAAGCTCTGTCAAAAGGGACCTCCCTCTTCACACCGTAGAGGCTGTAGGAGCCGCCAGGGTTTGGGAACCAGTGCTGGGGCCAAAATGACTCCACAGCTGTTTTCCTTCCTGGGGAGGGTTCTGGCTCGAGTGGGAATGGCTCAAGTCTCCTAAGGTTCTGAAAGCCCACTGTGTGCAGATTCACGGTACACAGAGAGGAGAAGGTGGAGTCCTGCCCTGGAGGTGGTCACAGCTCACGGATGAGCCAGGCAGGCAGGCAGGCAGGCAGGGCATGAGAACACCTGAGCTGCCTTCATGAGTGAGTGGTGTGGGGGCAGAGGAAGAGAAGCCGGTCTGCTCCCTCATGTGGTGCCCAGGGCAGGTTGTCCCCAGAGGAAACCCTTACGACGGTGAGGACTCTCACTGCTGTTTCCCAAGGGGTTCCGTCGGTGCGTGTCTTCCCCGGAGCGGTCAGGCCGTCTCTAAAGTACACTGGCCATGGGCATTGCCTCTCCTTGGAACTTCCCATGTGTTTCTCTTTTGTATGGAACAGTGATTTTTCTAGAGGGGTTCTGGGCCACAAGGTTGTTGGGTCATTTGCTAGCCTTCTGTCGTGAAGAACGCTTTCCTGGGCGTTGGGGTGGTTTGTTGTTCCAGCTCCCTTTCTTGGCTTCTTTTGGGAGCTGGTGCAACAAGAGGAGCTCAGCCTCTGCCTTCTGGCTGAGATGTCACCCTTCAAACAGCAATGCCTGCCTGGAGATAATGATGGCATTTGCCAAAAGGGCTTCGTTTGGCACATGATATCTTGAAAGGACGTACACCGTCCTTTCAGCTATCAAAGGCTAGTTCAAATGACATAAAAATGAGAACTCTCCAATGGAGTCTTACAGTAGGTGGAGAGTCCGAAAAAAACTCCTTCAGTCATCTCACTGAGAGTCATTGATTGGGGACACCAAGAATATAGGAAGGAATGCAGAAAGAAAAGATGAAATTGTGGTCAGGATCGGGGGGAGGGATGAACAGGGCCTGCTTGCCTTGAACCCAGGCTTTGTTGGCGGGTGGGGCATAAAGATCGAACGGGTCTGAAACTACAGAGTGGTGATGGTAACACAGTATCACCAGAGTTACACAACAGTGTCCCAAATTGCAACAATGATGAAAAAGTTTACTAATCCCAACTTAACCAACAAAAATAGACGAAACCATACAAAAAGTAAAACATCACCAGAAAGGTGGAAACAAACCAAATGCAAAGCAGCTCAGGGGAAAGGAACTCCATGTCCCCTGGGGGCAGACCGAGTTGCCGGCGTCCACGGTGAGCAGACAGGGATGGAGGCTGCAGAGCCGACCGCTCCCCTGGACATGGTGTTTCCGGCAAGGGCTCTGGGTCTCTGTCCAGAGCGGGGGCTCGTTCTTCCTGCAGGGGCGGGTGAGTCATCGTCGGCGTCTGGGTGTTGCGCGGGAGCCAGGGCAGGCTCTCCCTGCTGAGGCGGTGACTCCTCCTCTGCCTCGGGTTCTCCTGCCAAAGCCCGAGCAGGTACAGGTGCACGTGGAGGTGGAGGTTCTGGCTGAGGGGGTGGGACATCAGTGCCTGGGGCTGGGGGTCCTGCAGGCACGGAAATCCGATCTGCCCGGTGTGCTGGCCAGTACCCAGCTGGCCTGGTGTCTCTGCGAGGGCAAGGCTCGGTTCTCCATCTGCCCTCGGTGGATCCCTGGGTCCTGCACCTGGAGCCACCACCTCTGTAGGCACAGGTCTGGGAAGTGGAGCCTGGTTCCAGTTGGAGGCCAGTGCTAGAGCTGGGGGAGAAGCAAAGTTTGCCCACAGACCAGCCTTGGCATGTGCGTATCCCGGGACAGAAAGCTTCCAAGAGATTCCGAAAGAATACCCAGGGTTGGATGTCTTTTGGGACTGAAGTGTGCAAGATGGGGGTGGGGGTGTGAGGCCAGCGCTTGCTGCAGGCCCAGCAGCATCTTTCGGGGACTCGTCCCTGTGTAGCTCAGCACCCCCTCCCCACACACTCCCGTGCACCAGCCCCAGCGTCCTTACCTCTGTGCTCTGGCGTGCTGGGCTCCAGGTCCTCCTGCTGCCTCAGAGGCCGGGGTTCTCGGGACTCTGGGTCGGAGCCGGGTGTGCTGAGCTCCGTGGCAGCCTCAGACTGGGCCGCCGGGTGTATCCTGGGCGGTGTCTCGGCAGCAGGCCTTCCCCGCCTCCGCTTCGCCCCCGGTGGGGCTGATGCCTCCGTGGGCACGCTCACCTGGAGCCTGCACTGGGCCTCACGGGCGGGGGGTTGGTGCTCCGACCCCTCCCTCCGGGAGGTGGACGGGGTGTCCCCGTCCTCGGCCTCATCACGTGGGAAGCTCTGCAACGACAGTGACCGTCAGCCAGCCGTGCTGGGAGTTTTCCGAGCTGGGCCTGGCCAGTGGAGCCGCTGCTTCTGCCTGCTCGAACTTCTCTTCCCAGAAGGGTCAGAGACGTGTGTCTGCTCAGATCCCCACCCGGGAGGAAAGAGACCCACCTGAGGGTGTGAGGTCAGCCTGGGTGGCCGGCCCTGCCCGCACTGTTCCCATCCCAGCCAGCCTGATCTCCCCTGGGGTGTGGACACAACTTGTCCGCAGGCTTCTGACCCCACATCCGCCTGGGCTTCCTTGAGGGAGACACACCCCGAGAAACCCGCATCCACACACACAGGCAAAGGACCCGGTGTTTCCGGGTGGCATGGGAGAGGTGGCCTGGCCCGGCCTGGGGCTCCCCGTGTTACCTTTCTGTTTCTCCGGGCAGAGGGCCAGAGGCCTCTCGGGGGTGCCCTGAGCCAACGTCGACAGGGTGCCCACGCACACTGCCTGTGAGCTCTCCTGAGGCCCCGGCCTCTGGGCAGGGGCAAACAGCAGAACATCCTGGCAGCAAGAGATCTGGCTGGGGGCTCCTCTCCGCTCTGGAGGCCTGGATACCCGGGTTGCGGGTTCTGTTGGGTTCTGTTGCCGGCAGGTGACATCATTTCCTGGGGTTCGTGCTGAGGTCCCTTCCCCAAAACTTCCCAAGGGAATCTCTGGGTTTCTGACTGCTCGACCACCCCCCTTAGGCCATGTGCAGGCACAGTGACAGCCACACAGCCCAGCCCACAGCCCTGGGGAGGCCTGGGTGCAGCCAGGGCCTGAGCTCCGAGGACCCCGCTGCTCTCAGACCAGGCTCCTTCTTCTCATAAGTGGTGTGGCCCTGGACAAGCATATGCCCCTCAGGGTTTCCCCAGTCTCTCCATCTGCAGAGTGGGGGTCATTCTCCCATCTGTTTCCTAGGTCTGTCGGCCTACGAGCAGCTCCATGCCTCTCCACCTGGGGCCGATATCACGTGGAGCTTGTGCGCTGAGACTTCAGAAAGAAAGACTCCATCCAGGGCTGACACAGCACAGAATGGGGCAGAACGAGGCCTGGATGCGCCGTGGTACCCAGGAAAAGGCACTGCCCCTCCTGACTGTTTTGAGACCCCACATCCAAGTTGGAGGCCCGAAAGGAAGACTCGAAGGTCTCCCTCTCTTATAGAAAAGAGTAGCCAACTTTCTGGTCCTCTGTTTCCATTGAGATTCTGTTCAAGTGTCCCAGCTCGGCTTCTGCGGGTGGCTGAGCTTCTAATGGCTCCCTGCGTTCTTGTCTTTTCCTCTCCAAACCTTCCGTCCTTTTCCCCCTTCTGGGGTGGATGGGCGCTGTCATTGCTTCTACCTTCGAGACAGATTGATGAAAAGTCTGGACCATCGACTCCTTTCCTCTCTTTGGTTCCGTGTCTCTCTCTGGCTGTGGCCCTCTCTTTTCCTTTCTCGATTCAGTCTGTGTCTTCCTCTTTCTCTCTCGTGTGTGGATGGATGGATGCTAGGAATGCACATGTATATGATTAGATGAGGGTTATGTTTTAGGGATGGGTTAGAGGGAGAGAAAGGCTTTAGGTCGGAGTTGGTCATGGGGGAAGGGTCAAGGGTGGTGGTGGTGTTTCTTGGAATCTGAGTGCTGTGCATTCTTCGTCTCTTTCCATATGAACCCCTTCTCAGATACACCACTTGCAAGGAGTCTCTCATGTTCCGTTTCCTATCTTTTGCATCTGTGAATGCTTAGCTTCTCTGTTGTGAAGAGGTTCCATTGGATGGAAACCCATTGGTGTACTTCGTTTCCCTCTTTCCCTTACTTGAAGAGACCCATTTCTACCTCCGCCCAGCAAATGGCAAGGAGACTCTGATGTTAAGGAGCCTTTGACCTACGCTTCTTTCTAGCTATCTCATGACATCAGTCTTTAGGGTGAGGTTTTTCCCCGATATTGAGGTGGTGTGAGATCAAAACCAATAGCGTTCTTCAGATGTAGCTGTCTGGTTTTCCCATGGCCATTTATTGAAGAGGCTTTCTTGTTCCCATTTGGATATTCTCCCCTTCTGTGTCAGAGATGAGTTGACCATGGATGCCGGGGTTTGTTTCTGGACCCTCAACTTTATTCCATCGATCTGGATCTGTGTGTGTTGTTGTATTCCCAATAGCATACTGTCCTGCTGCTGCCGCTGCGGCTAAGTCACTTCAGTCGTGTCTGACTCTGCGCGACCCCATGGCCTGCAGCCTACCAGGCTCCTCCGTCCAGGGCATTTTCCAGGCAAGAGTACTGGCGTGGGTCGCCATCGCCTTCTCCGATACGCTCCTGAGGATCCTAGTTTGGTCGTCTAATTTCCTTTCACACAACCTTGGATGTCCGTATCGGGGCTTTTTCGTCGGAGTGTATTGACAATTTAGGCTCTTTTCTGTTTCCGTAACCCCTTTTGCAGTTCTTTGTTCGGTGCGACAATGCATTGGCATTTTGGGAGGAATAGCATCCAAGCTGTGGATTGCCTTGTGGGGCTGTGACATCATTTTCCCAATAGGAATTCTTTCAAGCCCTGAGCACAGCTTCTCTTTCCAGTGATTGGTGTGGGCTTGATCTTCCTTCTTCCATCTCTCGCCGTTTTGTGAGAACAGGTCCTTCCTTCCCTTCTGGGTTAGATGGACTCGTGGGTATCACTTCAGTGCATGGCATTGTCAGTGGGGGTGATAATTCCCTTCTCATTGGAAGACTTTGCTGTGAGTATTAGAAATGCAAGTGATTTCTCTTCCCCTTCCTCCCTGTCCATCTCTCAGAGCCACCGGGAAACAGAGGCCTCATCCAGGGTCACACAGGCCTGAGGGAGTGCAACTAGACTGTTGTTTCTTCAGGCCCTCCGTGCTGGACATCATCCGGGATACTCTGTGTGTGTCTTCCTCAGTCTGGTGTCCCTTCAGACCTTTCCCTAGTTTTCACAGGCTTGTTGTGTTGGTGTTCTTTGTCTGTTTGGAGACACATCCTTGAGAAGCTTTGTGTTTCCACTCATTCGTCTCGCGATGTATGACCTGTCTTTTGCTTTTGTAATGAGGTCTTTCCCACAGTAGATATCTTTGATTTTGCAAAGTCCACTGTATTCTCTGGGTTGTTTTGTGGACTGCCTTTTAGTTTTGTGTGTGAAGACTC
Source organism: Giraffa tippelskirchi (assembly GCF_054371585.1). Classification (NCBI taxonomy): domain Eukaryota; kingdom Metazoa; phylum Chordata; class Mammalia; order Artiodactyla; family Giraffidae; genus Giraffa; species Giraffa tippelskirchi. The sequence goes on from NC_137286.1 coordinate 70,624,540, forward strand.
AAAGCACGTGTCCGGTTTCTGCTCATTGTTCTTCTAGATTTGTGACAAGTTTTCATGGAAACTTTGTCTAGGGATAACTGGAAGTGAACTCGGTGTAAGGTGTCAAGTCTCCATCTCCATTCATGTCATGCCCTGCAGTTTCCAATTCCCTGTTCCTGAGTGGTTTTGGAGACCTTGTGGGAAGTTTGGTTGCATGGGAGTTTGCATTTCCACCTTGAGTAGATTCCCACTGTTCTGCCCTCAGGGACACTGTCAAGGGGGAGTGAGGAGCAGCCTGCACTTCCAGCAGTGACCACACGGTGGGGCGAGTGCTGCTCTCCCCTCTGGGAGCCCCAGGCCACAGGCATCCCAGTGAGGAGCCAGCTCTGTGCTCGGCTGAAAGGAGTTAGACTCTCAGGAGCCTCTGAGCCCTTGCCTTTGGATCACCCAGGGTGGGCATTTACTGTGACAGAAAAAAATTGCCCTGAATTCCATGGACGGAAGAGCCTGGCTGTGTAGAGTTCGTGAGTTGCCGTGAATCAGACACAACTGAGGACACAAAAACTCAATAGACTAAAACACTTTTGGGGGGTGGGGGGAGTGAAAGGGGGTGATGTGGGTTTTTTTTGTCGTATATAATAGCCAAGGGAAATCTAGTTTAAACCTAAATTCACATAGATGGGAAAGGTATAGCTCTCCGTCACCCTATTAAAAAAAAAAAAAAAACTACTTAACTTTTCTGAAAGTTTATTTAGTAGCTTCCTTGAGCAGTTCATTGTGAAGCTTTTTTTTTTTTTTTCTGTGACATCGGCCTCATTAAAAAGTATGGTTTGCCTTTACTGGATAATTTTGTTCATTGGTTTGTTAGGGAATCTTGGTAATATTTGAGTTTCCTGGGGAGCATGGTCACATGACCTGGCCCTGGCCAATCGGTGCGTTCCACCTCCCTGGCCACTGTGATTGGCTCCGGACTGGGGCAGTGCCCAATCGGGGCCCAGGGCCGGGCCTCACGTTGGAAGCCAGGGGAAGACGAGCTCTCGTCCTGCTGGGGTAGGGGAAGGGGTGGGGCCGGGGGAGGTCAGGCTCCAGCAGTGGGAGGGGCTTGAGGTCCGCCTGCGGCAGTTGGTGACCTTCCTGCTCCCCTCAGGGCAGAGCCGCCGGCCTGAGAATGAGGGCGCTGCTGAGCCCAGGGGCTGGGATGGCCCGTTGCTGCTGTGGTCCCAGAGCTCCACCCGAGACCTGACGGAGGCCGTCTGCCCGTGAGTCCTCTCCCGCTTGTCTGTCAGCTTGTTTGAACCATGCTGGGTTTTCTGCCCAGCCGGCTAAGGGGAGTCCCTGGAAATGCAAGGGTGTGGGTTTTGGCAGACTTCAGGGAAGACATGCCAGATGAGCCTGGGAGACTCCAGCTTAATCTGGATTCAGGAGATATCTCTTCGGGCCAGCTAGTAATTGTAGGATAAGCCTAATGAGTCTTCACAGGATGAAGAGAGTAACGTGCCAAGGTAGCAATCGATGTCCTCATTCGAGAGGATGATGAAGCTGGTGCTCAGAGAAGGGGGGAACTTGGCCACAGCAAGGAGGTGTGCACCCAGACGGAACCCCCAGATCCGGCCATTTGAGCTCAGGGAGGCCACTGGTGTGGCTTGTCCCTGTGGCAGGGGCCGAGGCACGCAGCCCACCCTGATTCCTGCGGGGGCCTGACTTGGGAAGTGCCATCTGGTAGCTTTGAGACTCACCAAACCAAATTGCACTGGAGAGAGGAAGGACACCTTCCTTCATCCACCCCCCACCCCCGCCGGATTCCCACATACCCTGACCCCTTTCTCTGGATTTCGGAGCCATTTCCAGAGTCCCGCTCATATGACCTCATTCGAAGTGCACTGTGGACGAGCTGCCATCTGCAGCTGCTACCACAGCAGCCAAGGGCTTTAGCTCCCGAGTACCTCCCTTCCTTTGGAACTTGGGGGCCCTCTACTCCCCACTTGCACACCACAGACCTTTGCTGAGGATTGTGGGGACCCTCACTCAGTTTGCAGCACGTTGTAGCCATCCCTGTCCTCTCAATACCTCCCTTGCAACTCAGCTTGTGAGCTCCTTTGGAGCAGCGTGGCCCACCTGGCTGCAACGGCAGAGACACAGCTGACAGTGAAACAACAGCTTCGATCTGACAGCCGGAAAGCTCTGTCAAAAGGGACCTCCCTCTTCACACCGTAGAGGCTGTAGGAGCCGCCAGGGTTTGGGAACCAGTGCTGGGGCCAAAATGACTCCACAGCTGTTTTCCTTCCTGGGGAGGGTTCTGGCTCGAGTGGGAATGGCTCAAGTCTCCTAAGGTTCTGAAAGCCCACTGTGTGCAGATTCACGGTACACAGAGAGGAGAAGGTGGAGTCCTGCCCTGGAGGTGGTCACAGCTCACGGATGAGCCAGGCAGGCAGGCAGGCAGGCAGGGCATGAGAACACCTGAGCTGCCTTCATGAGTGAGTGGTGTGGGGGCAGAGGAAGAGAAGCCGGTCTGCTCCCTCATGTGGTGCCCAGGGCAGGTTGTCCCCAGAGGAAACCCTTACGACGGTGAGGACTCTCACTGCTGTTTCCCAAGGGGTTCCGTCGGTGCGTGTCTTCCCCGGAGCGGTCAGGCCGTCTCTAAAGTACACTGGCCATGGGCATTGCCTCTCCTTGGAACTTCCCATGTGTTTCTCTTTTGTATGGAACAGTGATTTTTCTAGAGGGGTTCTGGGCCACAAGGTTGTTGGGTCATTTGCTAGCCTTCTGTCGTGAAGAACGCTTTCCTGGGCGTTGGGGTGGTTTGTTGTTCCAGCTCCCTTTCTTGGCTTCTTTTGGGAGCTGGTGCAACAAGAGGAGCTCAGCCTCTGCCTTCTGGCTGAGATGTCACCCTTCAAACAGCAATGCCTGCCTGGAGATAATGATGGCATTTGCCAAAAGGGCTTCGTTTGGCACATGATATCTTGAAAGGACGTACACCGTCCTTTCAGCTATCAAAGGCTAGTTCAAATGACATAAAAATGAGAACTCTCCAATGGAGTCTTACAGTAGGTGGAGAGTCCGAAAAAAACTCCTTCAGTCATCTCACTGAGAGTCATTGATTGGGGACACCAAGAATATAGGAAGGAATGCAGAAAGAAAAGATGAAATTGTGGTCAGGATCGGGGGGAGGGATGAACAGGGCCTGCTTGCCTTGAACCCAGGCTTTGTTGGCGGGTGGGGCATAAAGATCGAACGGGTCTGAAACTACAGAGTGGTGATGGTAACACAGTATCACCAGAGTTACACAACAGTGTCCCAAATTGCAACAATGATGAAAAAGTTTACTAATCCCAACTTAACCAACAAAAATAGACGAAACCATACAAAAAGTAAAACATCACCAGAAAGGTGGAAACAAACCAAATGCAAAGCAGCTCAGGGGAAAGGAACTCCATGTCCCCTGGGGGCAGACCGAGTTGCCGGCGTCCACGGTGAGCAGACAGGGATGGAGGCTGCAGAGCCGACCGCTCCCCTGGACATGGTGTTTCCGGCAAGGGCTCTGGGTCTCTGTCCAGAGCGGGGGCTCGTTCTTCCTGCAGGGGCGGGTGAGTCATCGTCGGCGTCTGGGTGTTGCGCGGGAGCCAGGGCAGGCTCTCCCTGCCGAGGCGGTGACTCCTCCTCTGCCTCGGGTTCTCCTGCCAAAGCCCGAGCAGGTACAGGTGCACGTGGAGGTGGAGGTTCTGGCTGAGGGGGTGGGACATCAGTGCCTGGGGCTGGGGGTCCTGCAGGCACGGAAATCCGATCTGCCCGGTGTGCTGGCCAGTACCCAGCTGGCCTGGTGTCTCTGCGAGGGCAAGGCTCGGTTCTCCATCTGCCCTCGGTGGATCCCTGGGTCCTGCACCTGGAGCCACCACCTCTGTAGGCACAGGTCTGGGAAGTGGAGCCTGTTTCCAGTTGGAGGCCAGTGCTAGAGCTGGGGGAGAAGCAAAGTTTGCCCACAGACCAGCCTTGGCATGTGCGTATCCCGGGACAGAAAGCTTCCAAGAGATTCCGAAAGAATACCCAGGGTTGGATGTCTTTTGGGACTGAAGTGTGCAAGATGGGGATGGGGGTGTGAGGCCAGCGCTTGCTGCAGGCCCAGCAGCATCTTTCGGGGACTCGTCCCTGTGTAGCTCAGCACCCCCTCCCCACACACTCCCGTGCACCAGCCCCAGCGTCCTTACCTCTGTGCTCTGGCGTGCTGGGCTCCAGGTCCTCCTGCTGCCTCAGAGGCCGGGGTTCTCGGGACTCTGGGTCGGAGCCGGGTGTGCTGAGCTCCGTGGCAGCCTCAGACTGGGCCGCCGGGTGTATCCTGGGCGGTGTCTCGGCAGCAGGCCTTCCCCGCCTCCGCTTCGCCCCCGGTGGGGCTGATGCCTCCGTGGGCACGCTCACCTGGAGCCTGCACTGGGCCTCACGGGCGGGGGGTTGGTGCTCCGACCCCTCCCTCCGGGAGGTGGACGGGGTGTCCCCGTCCTCGGCCTCATCACGTGGGAAGCTCTGCAACGACAGTGACCGTCAGCCAGCCGTGCTGGGAGTTTTCCGAGCTGGGCCTGGCCAGTGGAGCCGCTGCTTCTGCCTGCTCGAACTTCTCTTCCCAGAAGGGTCAGAGACGTGTGTCTGCTCAGATCCCCACCCGGGAGGAAAGAGACCCACCTGAGGGTGTGAGGTCAGCCTGGGCGGCCGGCCCTGCCCGCACTGTTCCCATCCCAGCCAGCCTGATCTCCCCTGGGGTGTGGACACAACTTGTCCGCAGGCTTCTGACCCCACATCCGCCTGGACTTCCTTGAGGGAGACACACCCCGAGAAACCCGCATCCACACACACAGGCAAAGGACCCGGTGTTTCCGGGTGGCATGGGAGAGGTGGCCTGGCCCGGCCTGGGGCTCCCCGTGTTACCTTTCTGTTTCTCCGGGCAGAGGGCCAGAGGCCTCTCGGGGGTGCCCTGAACCAACGTCGACAGGGTGCCCACGCACACTGCCTGTGAGCTCTCCTGAGGCCCCGGCCTCTGGGCAGGGGCAAACAGCAGAACATCCTGGCAGCAAGAGATCTGGCTGGGGGCTCCTCTCCGCTCTGGAGGCCTGGATACCCGGGTTGCGGGTTCTGTTGGGTTCTGTTGCCGGCAGGTGACATCATTTCCTGGGGTTCGTGCTGAGGTCCCTTCCCCAAAACTTCCCAAGGGAATCTCTGGGTTTCTGACTGCTCGACCACCCCCCTTAGGCCATGTGCAGGCACATTGACAGCCACACAGCCCAGCCCACAGCCCTGGGGAGGCCTGGGTGCAGCCAGGGCCTGAGCTCCGAGGACCCCGCTGCTCTCAGACCAGGCTCCTTCTTCTCATAAGTGGTGTGGCCCTGGACAAGCATATGCCCCTCAGGGTTTCCCCAGTCTCTCCATCTGCAGAGTGGGGGTCATTCTCCCATCTGTTTCCTAGGTCTGTCAGCCTACGAGCAGCTCCATGCCTCTCCACCTGGGGCCGATATCACGTGGAGCTTGTGCGCTGAGACTTCAGAAAGAAAGACTCCATCCAGGGCTGACACAGCACAGAATGGGGCAGAACGAGGCCTGGATGCGCCGTGGTACCCAGGAAAAGGCACTGCCCCTCCTGACTGTTTTGAGACCCCACATCCAAGTTGGAGGCCCGAAAGGAAGACTCGAAGGTCTCCCTCTCTTATAGAAAAGAGTAGCCAACTTTCTGGTCCTCTGTTTCCATTGAGATTCTGTTCAAGTGTCCCAGCTCGGCTTCTGCGGGTGGCTGAGCTTCTAATGGCTCCCTGCGTTCTTGTCTTTTCCTCTCCAAACCTTCCGTCCTTTTCCCCCTTCTGGGGTGGATGGGCGCTGTCATTGCTTCTACCTTCGAGACAGATTGATGAAAAGTCTGGACCATCGACTCCTTTCCTCTCTTTGGTTGCGTGTCTCTCTCTGGCTGTGTCCCTCTCTTTTCCTTTCTCGATTCAGTCTGTGTCTTCCTCTTTCTCTCTAGTGTGTGGATGGATGGATGCTAGGAATGCACATGTATATGATTAGATGAGGGTTATGTTTTAGGGATGGGTTAGAGGGAGAGAAAGGCTTTAGGTCGGAGTTGGTCATGGGGGAAGGGTCAAGGGTGGTGGTGGTGTTTCTTGGAATCTGAGTGCTGTGCATTCTTCGTCTCTTTCCATATGAACCCCTTCTCAGATACACCACTTGCAAGGAGTCTCTCATGTTCCGTTTCCTATCTTTTGCATCTGTGAATGCTTAGCTTCTCTGTTGTGAAGAGGTTCCATTGGATGGAAACCCATTGGTGTACTTCGTTTCCCTCTTTCCCTTACTTGAAGAGACCCATTTCTACCTCCGCCCAGCAAATGGCAAGGAGACTCTGATGTTAAGGAGCCTTTGACCTACGCTTCTTTCTAGCTATCTCAAGACATCAGTCTTTAGGGTGAGGTTTTTCCCCGATATTGAGGTGGTGTGAGATCAAAACCAATAGCGTTCTTCAGATGTAGCTGTCTGGTTTTCCCATGGCCATTTATTGAAGAGGCTTTCTTGTTCCCATTTGGATATTCTCCCCTTCTGTGTCAGAGATGAGTTGACCATGGATGCCGGGGTTTGTTTCTGGACCCTCAACTTTATTCCATCGATCTGGATCTGTGTGTGTTGTTGTATTCCCAATAGCATACTGTCCTGCTGCTGCCGCTGCGGCTAAGTCACTTCAGTCGTGTCTGACTCTGCGCGACCCCATGGCCTGCAGCCTACCAGGCTCCTCCTTACAGGGCATTTTCCAGGCAAGAGTACTGGCGTGGGTCGCCATCGCCTTCTCCGATACGCTCCTGAGGATCCTAGTTTGGTCGTCTAATTTCCTTTCACACAACCTTGGATGTCCGTATCGGGGCTTTTTCGTCGGATTGTATTGACAATTTAGGCTCTTTTCTGTTTCCGTAACCCCTTTTGCAGTTCTTTGTTCGGTGCGACAATGCATTGGCATTTTGGGAGGAATAGCATCCAAGCTGTGGATTGCCTTGTGGGGCTGTGACATCATTTTCCCAATAGGAATTCTTTCAAGCCCTGAGCACAGCTTCTCTTTCCAGTGATTGGTGTGGGCTTGATCTTCCTTCTTCCATCTCTCGCCGTTTTGTGAGAACAGGTCCTTCCTTCCCTTCTGGGTTAGATGGACTCGTGGGTATCACTTCAGTGCATGGCATTGTCAGTGGGGGTGATAATTCCCTTCTCATTGGAAGACTTTGCTGTGAGTATTAGAAATGCAAGTGATTTCTCTTCCCCTTCCTCCCTGTCCATCTCTCAGAGCCACCGGGAAACAGAGGCCTCATCCAGGGTCACACAGGCCTGAGGGAGTGCAACTAGACTGTTGTTTCTTCAGGCCCTCCGTGCTGGACATCATCCGGGATACTCTGTGTGTGTCTTCCTCAGTCTGCTGTCCCTTCAGACCTTTCCCTAGTTTTCACAGGCTTGTTGTGTTGGTGTTCTTTGTCCGTTTGGAGACACATCCTTGAGAAGCTTTGTGTTTCCACTCATTCGTCTCGCGATGTATGACCTGTCTTTTGCTTTTGTAATGAGGTCTTTCCCACAGTAGATATCTTTGATTTTGCAAAGTCCACTGTATTCTCTGGGTTGTTTTGTGGACTGCCTTTTAGTTTTGTGTGTGAAGACTCAAAGCACGTGTCCGGTTTCTGCTCATTGTTCTTCTAGATTTGTGACAAGTTTTCATGGAAACTTTGTCTAGGGATAACTGGAAGTGAACTCGGTGTAAGGTGTCAAGTCTCCATCTCCATTCATGTCATGCCCTGCAGTTTCCAATTCCCTGTTCCTGAGTGGTTTTGGAGACCTTGTGGGAAGTTTGGTTGCATGGGAGTTTGCATTTCCACCTTGAGTAGATTCCCACTGTTCTGCCCTCAGGGACACTGTCAAGGGGGAGTGAGGAGCAGCCTGCACTTCCAGCAGTGACCACACGGTGGGGCGAGTGCTGCTCTCCCCTCTGGGAGCCCCAGGCCACAGGCATCCCAGTGAGGAGCCAGCTCTGTGCTCGGCTGAAAGGAGTTAGACTCTCAGGAGCCTCTGAGCCCTTGCCTTTGGATCACCCAGGGTGGGCATTTACTGTGACAGAAAAAAATTGCCCTGAATTCCATGGACGGAAGAGCCTGGCTGTGTAGAGTTCGTGAGTTGCCGTGAATCAGACACAACTGAGGACACAAAAACTCAATAGACTAAAACACTTTTGGGGGGTGGGGGGAGTGAAAGGGGGTGATGTGGGGTTTTTTTGTCGTATATAATAGCCAAGGGAAATCTAGTTTAAACCTAAATTCACATAGATGGGAAAGGTATAGCTCTCCGTCACCCTATTAAAAAAAAAAAAAAACTACTTAACTTTTCTGAAAGTTTATTTAGTAGCTTCCTTGAGCAGTTCATTGTGAAGCTTTTTTTTTTTTTCTGTGACATCGGCCTCATTAAAAAGTACGGTTTGCCTTTACTGGATAATTTTGTTCATTGGTTTGTTAGGGAATCTTGGTAATATTTGAGTTTCCTGGGGAGCATGGTCACATGACCTGGCCCTGGCCAATCGGTGCGTTCCACCTCCCTGGCCACTGTGATTGGCTCCGGACTGGGGCAGTGCCCAATCGGGGCCCAGGGCCGGGCCTCACGTTGGAAGCCAGGGGAAGACGAGCTCTCGTCCTGCTGGGGTAGGGGAAGGGGTGGGGCCGGGGGAGGTCAGGCTCCAGCAGTGGGAGGGGCTTGAGGTCCGCCTGCGGCAGTTGGTGACCTTCCTGCTCCCCTCAGGGCAGAGCCGCCGGCCTGAGAATGAGGGCGCTGCTGAGCCCAGGGGCTGGGATGGCCCGTTGCTGCTGTGGTCCCAGAGCTCCACCCGAGACCTGACGGAGGCCGTCTGCCCGTGAGTCCTCTCCCGCTTGTCTGTCAGCTTGTTTGAACCATGCTGGGTTTTCTGCCCAGCCGGCTAAGGGGAGTCCCTGGAAATGCAAGGGTGTGGGTTTTGGCAGACTTCAGGGAAGACATGCCAGATGAGCCTGGGAGACTCCAGCTTAATCTGGATTCAGGAGATATCTCTTCGGGCCAGCTAGTAATTGTAGGATAAGCCTAATGAGTCTTCACAGGATGAAGAGAGTAACGTGCCAAGGTAGCAATCGATGTCCTCATTCGAGAGGATGATGAAGCTGGTGCTCAGAGAAGGGGGGAACTTGGCCACAGCAAGGAGGTGTGCACCCAGACGGAACCCCCAGATCCGGCCATTTGAGCTCAGGGAGGCCACTGGTGTGGCTTGTCCCTGTGGCAGGGGCCGAGGCACGCAGCCCACCCTGATTCCTGCGGGGGCCTGACTTGGGAAGTGCCATCTGGTAGCTTTGAGACTCACCAAACCAAATTGCACTGGAGAGAGGAAGGACACCTTCCTTCATCCACCCCCCACCCCCGCCGGATTCCCACATACCCTGACCCCTTTCTCTGGATTTCGGAGCCATTTCCAGAGTCCCGCTCATATGACCTCATTCGAAGTGCACTGTGGACGAGCTGCCATCTGCAGCTGCTACCACAGCAGCCAAGGGCTTTAGCTCCCGAGTACCTCCCTTCCTTTGGAACTTGGGGGCCCTCTACTCCCCACTTGCACACCACAGACCTTTGCTGAGGATTGTGGGGACCCTCACTCAGTTTGCAGCACGTTGTAGCCATCCCTGTCCTCTCAATACCTCCCTTGCAACTCAGCTTGTGAGCTCCTTTGGAGCAGCGTGGCCCACCTGGCTGCAACGGCAGAGACACAGCTGACAGTGAAACAACAGCTTCGATCTGACAGCCGGAAAGCTCTGTCAAAAGGGACCTCCCTCTTCACACCGTAGAGGCTGTAGGAGCCGCCAGGGTTTGGGAACCAGTGCTGGGGCCAAAATGACTCCACAGCTGTTTTCCTTCCTGGGGAGGGTTCTGGCTCGAGTGGGAATGGCTCAAGTCTCCTAAGGTTCTGAAAGCCCACTGTGTGCAGATTCACGGTACACAGAGAGGAGAAGGTGGAGTCCTGCCCTGGAGGTGGTCACAGCTCACGGATGAGCCAGGCAGGCAGGCAGGCAGGCAGGGCATGAGAACACCTGAGCTGCCTTCATGAGTGAGTGGTGTGGGGGCAGAGGAAGAGAAGCCGGTCTGCTCCCTCATGTGGTGCCCAGGGCAGGTTGTCCCCAGAGGAAACCCTTACGACGGTGAGGACTCTCACTGCTGTTTCCCAAGGGGTTCCGTCGGTGCGTGTCTTCCCCGGAGCGGTCAGGCCGTCTCTAAAGTACACTGGCCATGGGCATTGCCTCTCCTTGGAACTTCCCATGTGTTTCTCTTTTGTATGGAACAGTGATTTTTCTAGAGGGGTTCTGGGCCACAAGGTTGTTGGGTCATTTGCTAGCCTTCTGTCGTGAAGAACGCTTTCCTGGGCGTTGGGGTGGTTTGTTGTTCCAGCTCCCTTTCTTGGCTTCTTTTGGGAGCTGGTGCAACAAGAGGAGCTCAGCCTCTGCCTTCTGGCTGAGATGTCACCCTTCAAACAGCAATGCCTGCCTGGAGATAATGATGGCATTTGCCAAAAGGGCTTCGTTTGGCACATGATATCTTGAAAGGACGTACACCGTCCTTTCAGCTATCAAAGGCTAGTTCAAATGACATAAAAATGAGAACTCTCCAATGGAGTCTTACAGTAGGTGGAGAGTCCGAAAAAAACTCCTTCAGTCATCTCACTGAGAGTCATTGATTGGGGACACCAAGAATATAGGAAGGAATGCAGAAAGAAAAGATGAAATTGTGGTCAGGATCGGGGGGAGGGATGAACAGGGCCTGCTTGCCTTGAACCCAGGCTTTGTTGGCGGGTGGGGCATAAAGATCGAACGGGTCTGAAACTACAGAGTGGTGATGGTAACACAGTATCACCAGAGTTACACAACAGTGTCCCAAATTGCAACAATGATGAAAAAGTTTACTAATCCCAACTTAACCAACAAAAATAGACGAAACCATACAAAAAGTAAAACATCACCAGAAAGGTGGAAACAAACCAAATGCAAAGCAGCTCAGGGGAAAGGAACTCCATGTCCCCTGGGGGCAGACCGAGTTGCCGGCGTCCACGGTGAGCAGACAGGGATGGAGGCTGCAGAGCCGACCGCTCCCCTGGACATGGTGTTTCCGGCAAGGGCTCTGGGTCTCTGTCCAGAGCGGGGGCTCGTTCTTCCTGCAGGGGCGGGTGAGTCATCGTCGGCGTCTGGGTGTTGCGCGGGAGCCAGGGCAGGCTCTCCCTGCCGAGGCGGTGACTCCTCCTCTGCCTCGGGTTCTCCTGCCAAAGCCCGAGCAGGTACAGGTGCACGTGGAGGTGGAGGTTCTGGCTGAGGGGGTGGGACATCAGTGCCTGGGGCTGGGGGTCCTGCAGGCACGGAAATCCGATCTGCCCGGTGTGCTGGCCAGTACCCAGCTGGCCTGGTGTCTCTGCGAGGGCAAGGCTCGGTTCTCCATCTGCCCTCGGTGGATCCCTGGGTCCTGCACCTGGAGCCACCACCTCTGTAGGCACAGGTCTGGGAAGTGGAGCCTGTTTCCAGTTGGAGGCCAGTGCTAGAGCTGGGGGAGAAGCAAAGTTTGCCCACAGACCAGCCTTGGCATGTGCGTATCCCGGGACAGAAAGCTTCCAAGAGATTCCGAAAGAATACCCAGGGTTGGATGTCTTTTGGGACTGAAGTGTGCAAGATGGGGATGGGGGTGTGAGGCCAGCGCTTGCTGCAGGCCCAGCAGCATCTTTCGGGGACTCGTCCCTGTGTAGCTCAGCACCCCCTCCCCACACACTCCCGTGCACCAGCCCCAGCGTCCTTACCTCTGTGCTCTGGCGTGCTGGGTTCCAGGTCCTCCTGCTGCCTCAGAGGCCGGGGTTCTCGGGACTCTGGGTCGGAGCCGGGTGTGCTGAGCTCCGTGGCAGCCTCAGACTGGGCCGCCGGGTGTATCCTGGGCGGTGTCTCGGCAGCAGGCCTTCCCCGCCTCCGCTTCGCCCCCGGTGGGGCTGATGCCTCCGTGGGCACGCTCACCTGGAGCCTGCACTGGGCCTCACGGGCGGGGGGTTGGTGCTCCGACCCCTCCCTCCGGGAGGTGGACGGGGTGTCCCCGTCCTCGGCCTCATCACGTGGGAAGCTCTGCAACGACAGTGACCGTCAGCCAGCCGTGCTGGGAGTTTTCCGAGCTGGGCCTGGCCAGTGGAGCCGCTGCTTCTGCCTGCTCGAACTTCTCTTCCCAGAAGGGTCAGAGACGTGTGTCTGCTCAGATCCCCACCCGGGAGGAAAGAGACCCACCTGAGGGTGTGAGGTCAGCCTGGGCGGCCGGCCCTGCCCGCACTGTTCCCATCCCAGCCAGCCTGATCTCCCCTGGGGTGTGGACACAACTTGTCCGCAGGCTTCTGACCCCACATCCGCCTGGGCTTCCTTGAGGGAGACACACCCCGAGAAACCCGCATCCACACACACAGGCAAAGGACCCGGTGTTTCCGGGTGGCATGGGAGAGGTGGCCTGGCCCGGCCTGGGGCTCCCCGTGTTACCTTTCTGTTTCTCCGGGCAGAGGGGCAGAGGCCTCTCGGGGGTGCCCTGAGCCAACGTCGACAGGGTGCCCACGCACACTGCCTGTGAGCTCTCCTGAGGCCCCGGCCTCTGGGCAGGGGCAAACAGCAGAACATCCTGGCAGCAAGAGATCTGGCTGGGGGCTCCTCTCCGCTCTGGAGGCCTGGATACCCGGGTTGCGGGTTCTGTTGGGTTCTGTTGCCGGCAGGTGACATCATTTCCTGGGGTTCGTGCTGAGGTCCCTTCCCCAAAACTTCCCAAGGGAATCTCTGGGTTTCTGACTGCTCGACCACCCCCCTTAGGCCATGTGCAGACACATTGACAGCCACACAGCCCAGCCCACAGCCCTGGGGAGGCCTGGGTGCAGCCAGGGCCTGAGCTCCGAGGACCCCGCTGCTCTCAGACCAGGCTCCTTCTTCTCATAAGTGGTGTGGCCCTGGACAAGCATATGCCCCTCAGGGTTTCCCCAGTCTCTCCATCTGCAGAGTGGGGGTCATTCTCCCATCTGTTTCCTAGGTCTGTCGGCCTACGAGCAGCTCCATGCCTCTCCACCTGGGGCCGATATCACGTGGAGCTTGTGCGCTGAGACTTCAGAAAGAAAGACTCCATCCAGGGCTGACACAGCACAGAATGGGGCAGAACGAGGCCTGGATGCGCCGTGGTACCCAGGAAAAGGCACTGCCCCTCCTGACTGTTTTGAGACCCCACATCCAAGTTGGAGGCCCGAAAGGAAGACTCGAAGGTCTCCCTCTCTTATAGAAAAGAGTAGCCAACTTTCTGGTCCTCTGTTTCCATTGAGATTCTGTTCAAGTGTCCCAGCTCGGCTTCTGCGGGTGGCTGAGCTTCTAATGGCTCCCTGCGTTCTTGTCTTTTCCTCTCCAAACCTTCCGTCCTTTTCCCCCTTCTGGGGTGGATGGGCGCTGTCATTGCTTCTACCTTCGAGACAGATTGATGAAAAGTCTGGACCATCGACTCCTTTCCTCTCTTTGGTTCCGTGTCTCTCTCTGGCTGTGTCCCTCTCTTTTCCTTTCTCGATTCAGTCTGTGTCTTCCTCTTTCTCTCTCGTGTGTGGATGGATGGATGCTAGGAATGCACATGTATATGATTAGATGAGGGTTATGTTTTAGGGATGGGTTAGAGGGAGAGAAAGGCTTTAGGTCGGAGTTGGTCATGGGGGAAGGGTCAAGGGTGGTGGTGGTGTTTCTTGGAATCTGAGTGCTGTGCATTCTTCGTCTCTTTCCATATGAACCCCTTCTCAGATACACCACTTGCAAGGAGTCTCTCATGTTCCGTTTCCTATCTTTTGCATCTGTGAATGCTTAGCTTCTCTGTTGTGAAGAGGTTCCATTGGATGGAAACCCATTGGTGTACTTCGTTTCCCTCTTTCCCTTACTTGAAGAGACCCATTTCTACCTCTGCCCAGCAAATGGCAAGGAGACTCTGATGTTAAGGAGCCTTTGACCTACGCTTCTTTCTAGCTATCTCAAGACATCAGTCTTTAGGGTGAGGTTTTTCCCCGATATTGAGGTGGTGTGAGATCAAAACCAATAGCGTTCTTCAGATGTAGCTGTCTGGTTTTCCCATGGCCATTTATTGAAGAGGCTTTCTTGTTCCCATTTGGATATTCTCCCCTTCTGTGTCAGAGATGAGTTGACCATGGATGCCGGGGTTTGTTTCTGGACCCTCAACTTTATTCCATCGATCTGGATCTGTGTGTGTTGTTGTATTCCCAATAGCATACTGTCCTGCTGCTGCCGCTGCGGCTAAGTCACTTCAGTCGTGTCTGACTCTGCGCGACCCCATGGCCTGCAGCCTACCAGGCTCCTCCGTCCAGGGCATTTTCCAGGCAAGAGTACTGGCGTGGGTCGCCATCGCCTTCTCCGATACGCTCCTGAGGATCCTAGTTTGGTCGTCTAATTTCCTTTCACACAACCTTGGATGTCCGTATCGGGGCTTTTTCGTCGGATTGTATTGACAATTTAGGCTCTTTTCTGTTTCCGTAACCCCTTTTGCAGTTCTTTGTTCGGTGCGACAATGCATTGGCATTTTGGGAGGAATAGCATCCAAGCTGTGGATTGCCTTGTGGGGCTGTGACATCATTTTCCCAATAGGAATTCTTTCAAGCCCTGAGCACAGCTTCTCTTTCCAGTGATTGGTGTGGGCTTGATCTTCCTTCTTCCATCTCTCGCCGTTTTGTGAGAACAGGTCCTTCCTTCCCTTCTGGGTTAGATGGACTCGTGGGTATCACTTCAGTGCATGGCATTGTCAGTGGGGGTGATAATTCCCTTCTCATTGGAAGACTTTGCTGTGAGTATTAGAAATGCAAGTGATTTCTCTTCCCCTTCCTCCCTGTCCATCTCTCAGAGCCACCGGGAAACAGAGGCCTCATCCAGGGTCACACAGGCCTGAGGGAGTGCAACTAGACTGTTGTTTCTTCAGGCCCTCCGTGCTGGACATCATCCGGGATACTCTGTGTGTGTCTTCCTCAGTCTGCTGTCCCTTCAGACCTTTCCCTAGTTTTCACAGGCTTGTTGTGTTGGTGTTCTTTGTCTGTTTGGAGACACATCCTTGAGAAGCTTTGTGTTTCCACTCATTCGTCTCGCGATGTATGACCTGTCTTTTGCTTTTGTAATGAGGTCTTTCCCACAGTAGATATCTTTGATTTTGCAAAGTCCACTGTATTCTCTGGGTTGTTTTGTGGACTGCCTTTTAGTTTTGTGTGTGAAGACTCAAAGCACGTGTCCGGTTTCTGCTCATTGTTCTTCTAGATTTGTGACAAGTTTTCATGGAAACTTTGTCTAGGGATAACTGGAAGTGAACTCGGTGTAAGGTGTCAAGTCTCCATCTCCATTCATGTCATGCCCTGCAGTTTCCAATTCCCTGTTCCTGAGTGGTTTTGGAGACCTTGTGGGAAGTTTGGTTGCATGGGAGTTTGCATTTCCACCTTGAGTAGATTCCCACTGTTCTGCCCTCAGGGACACTGTCAAGGGGGAGTGAGGAGCAGCCTGCACTTCCAGCAGTGACCACACGGTGGGGCGAGTGCTGCTCTCCCCTCTGGGAGCCCCAGGCCACAGGCATCCCAGTGAGGAGCCAGCTCTGTGCTCGGCTGAAAGGAGTTAGACTCTCAGGAGCCTCTGAGCCCTTGCCTTTGGATCACCCAGGGTGGGCATTTACTGTGACAGAAAAAAATTGCCCTGAATTCCATGGACGGAAGAGCCTGGCTGTGTAGAGTTCGTGAGTTGCCGTGAATCAGACACAACTGAGGACACAAAAACTCAATAGACTAAAACACTTTTGGGGGGTGGGGGGAGTGAAAGGGGGTGATGTGGGGTTTTTTTGTCGTATATAATAGCCAAGGGAAATCTAGTTTAAACCTAAATTCACATAGATGGGAAAGGTATAGCTCTCCGTCACCCTATTAAAAAAAAAAAAAAAAACTACTTAACTTTTCTGAAAGTTTATTTAGTAGCTTCCTTGAGCAGTTCATTGTGAAGCATTTTTTTTTTTTCTGTGACATCGGCCTCATTAAAAAGTACGGTTTGCCTTTACTGGATAATTTTGTTCATTGGTTTGTTAGGGAATCTTGGTAATATTTGAGTTTCCTGGGGAGCATGGTCACATGACCTGGCCCTGGCCAATCGGTGCGTTCCACCTCCCTGGCCACTGTGATTGGCTCCGGACTGGGGCAGTGCCCAATCGGGGCCCAGGGCCGGGCCTCACGTTGGAAGCCAGGGGAAGACGAGCTCTCGTCCTGCTGGGGTAGGGGAAGGGGTGGGGCCGGGGGAGGTCAGGCTCCAGCAGTGGGAGGGGCTTGAGGTCCGCCTGCGGCAGTTGGTGACCTTCCTGCTCCCCTCAGGGCAGAGCCGCCGGCCTGAGAATGAGGGCGCTGCTGAGCCCAGGGGCTGGGATGGGCCGTTGCTGCTGTGGTCCCAGAGCTCCACCCGAGACCTGACGGAGGCCGTCTGCCCGTGAGTCCTCTCCCACTTGTCTGTCAGCTTGTTTGAACCATGCTGGGTTTTCTGCCCAGCCGGCTAAGGGGAGTCCCTGGAAATGCAAGGGTGTGGGTTTTGGCAGACTTCAGGGAAGACATGCCAGATGAGCCTGGGAGACTCCAGCTTAATCTGGATTCAGGAGATATCTCTTCGGGCCAGCTAGTAATTGTAGGATAAGCCTAATGAGTCTTCACAGGATGAAGAGAGTAACGTGCCAAGGTAGCAATCGATGTCCTCATTCGAGAGGATGATGAAGCTGGTGCTCAGAGAAGGGGGGAACTTGGCCACAGCAAGGAGGTGTGCACCCAGACGGAACCCCCAGATCCGGCCATTTGAGCTCAGGGAGGCCACTGGTGTGGCTTGTCCCTGTGGCAGGGGCCGAGGCACGCAGCCCACCCTGATTCCTGCGGGGGCCTGACTTGGGAAGTGCCATCTGGTAGCTTTGAGACTCACCAAACCAAATTGCACTGGAGAGAGGAAGGACACCTTCCTTCATCCACCCCCCACCCCCGCCGGATTCCCACATACCCTGACCCCTTTCTCTGGATTTCGGAGCCATTTCCAGAGTCCCGCTCATATGACCTCATTCGAAGTGCACTGTGGACGAGCTGCCATCTGCAGCTGCTACCACAGCAGCCAAGGGCTTTAGCTCCCGAGTACCTCCCTTCCTTTGGAACTTGGGGGCCCTCTACTCCCCACTTGCACACCACAGACCTTTGCTGAGGATTGTGGGGACCCTCACTCAGTTTGCAGCACGTTGTAGCCATCCCTGTCCTCTCAATACCTCCCTTGCAACTCAGCTTGTGAGCTCCTTTGGAGCAGCGTGGCCCACCTGGCTGCAACGGCAGAGACACAGCTGACAGTGAAACAACAGCTTCGATCTGACAGCCGGAAAGCTCTGTCAAAAGGGACCTCCCTCTTCACACCGTAGAGGCTGTAGGAGCCGCCAGGGTTTGGGAACCAGTGCTGGGGCCAAAATGACTCCACAGCTGTTTTCCTTCCTGGGGAGGGTTCTGGCTCGAGTGGGAATGGCTCAAGTCTCCTAAGGTTCTGAAAGCCCACTGTGTGCAGATTCACGGTACACAGAGAGGAGAAGGTGGAGTCCTGCCTTGGAGGTGGTCACAGCTCACGGATGAGCCAGGCAGGCAGGCAGGCAGGCAGGGCATGAGAACACCTGAGCTGCCTTCATGAGTGAATGGTGTGGGGGCAGAGGAAGAGAAGCCGGTCTGCTCCCTCATGTGGTGCCCAGGGCAGGTTGTCCCCAGAGGAAACCCTTACGACGGTGAGGACTCTCACTGCTGTTTCCCAAGGGGTTCCGTCGGTGCGTGTCTTCCCCGGAGCGGTCAGGCCGTCTCTAAAGTACACTGGCCATGGGCATTGCCTCTCCTTGGAACTTCCCATGTGTTTCTCTTTTGTATGGAACAGTGATTTTTCTAGAGGGGTTCTGGGCCACAAGGTTGTTGGGTCATTTGCTAGCCTTCTGTCGTGAAGAACGCTTTCCTGGGCGTTGGGGTGGTTTGTTGTTCCAGCTCCCTTTCTTGGCTTCTTTTGGGAGCTGGTGCAACAAGAGGAGCTCAGCCTCTGCCTTCTGGCTGAGATGTCACCCTTCAAACAGCAATGCCTGCCTGGAGATAATGATGGCATTTGCCAAAAGGGCTTCGTTTGGCACATGATATCTTGAAAGGACGTACACCGTCCTTTCAGCTATCAAAGGCTAGTTCAAATGACATAAAAATGAGAACTCTCCAATGGAGTCTTACAGTAGGTGGAGAGTCCGAAAAAAACTCCTTCAGTCATCTCACTGAGAGTCATTGATTGGGGACACCAAGAATATAGGAAGGAATGCAGAAAGAAAAGATGAAATTGTGGTCAGGATCGGGGGGAGGGATGAACAGGGCCTGCTTGCCTTGAACCCAGGCTTTGTTGGCGGGTGGGGCATAAAGATCGAACGGGTCTGAAACTACAGAGTGGTGATGGTAACACAGTATCACCAGAGTTACACAACAGTGTCCCAAATTGCAACAATGATGAAAAAGTTTACTAATCCCAACTTAACCAACAAAAATAGACGAAACCATACAAAAAGTAAAACATCACCAGAAAGGTGGAAACAAACCAAATGCAAAGCAGCTCAGGGGAAAGGAACTCCATGTCCCCTGGGGGCAGACCGAGTTGCCGGCGTCCACGGTGAGCAGACAGGGATGGAGGCTGCAGAGCCGACCGCTCCCCTGGACATGGTGTTTCCGGCAAGGGCTCTGGGTCTCTGTCCAGAGCGGGGGCTCGTTCTTCCTGCAGGGGCGGGTGAGTCATCGTCGGCGTCTGGGTGTTGCGCGGGAGCCAGGGCAGGCTCTCCCTGCCGAGGCGGTGACTCCTCCTCTGCCTCGGGTTCTCCTGCCAAAGCCCGAGCAGGTACAGGTGCACGTGGAGGTGGAGGTTCTGGCTGAGGGGGTGGGACATCAGTGCCTGGGGCTGGGGGTCCTGCAGGCACGGAAATCCGATCTGCCCGGTGTGCTGGCCAGTACCCAGCTGGCCTGGTGTCTCTGCGAGGGCAAGGCTCGGTTCTCCATCTGCCCTCGGTGGATCCCTGGGTCCTGCACCTGGAGCCACCACCTCTGTAGGCACAGGTCTGGGAAGTGGAGCCTGTTTCCAGTTGGAGGCCAGTGCTAGAGCTGGGGGAGAAGCAAAGTTTGCCCACAGACCAGCCTTGGCATGTGCGTATCCCGGGACAGAAAGCTTCCAAGAGATTCCGAAAGAATACCCAGGGTTGGATGTCTTTTGGGACTGAAGTGTGCAAGATGGGGATGGGGGTGTGAGGCCAGCGCTTGCTGCAGGCCCAGCAGCATCTTTCGGGGACTCGTCCCTGTGTAGCTCAGCACCCCCTCCCCACACACTCCCATGCACCAGCCCCAGCGTCCTTACCTCTGTGCTCTGGCGTGCTGGGCTCCAGGTCCTCCTGCTGCCTCAGAGGCCGGGGTTCTCGGGACTCTGGGTCGGAGCCGGGTGTGCTGAGCTCCGTGGCAGCCTCAGACTGGGCCGCCGGGTGTATCCTGGGCGGTGTCTCGGCAGCAGGCCTTCCCCGCCTCCGCTTCGCCCCCGGTGGGGCTGATGCCTCCGTGGGCACGCTCACCTGGAGCCTGCACTGGGCCTCACGGGCGGGGGGTTGGTGCTCCGACCCCTCCCTCCGGGAGGTGGACGGGGTGTCCCCGTCCTCGGCCTCATCACGTGGGAAGCTCTGCAATGACAGTGACCGTCAGCCAGCCGTGCTGGGAGTTTTCCGAGCTGGGCCTGGCCAGTGGAGCCGCTGCTTCTGCCTGCTCGAACTTCTCTTCCCAGAAGGGTCAGAGACGTGTGTCTGCTCAGATCCCCACCCGGGAGGAAAGAGACCCACCTGAGGGTGTGAGGTCAGCCTGGGCGGCCGGCCCTGCCCGCACTGTTCCCATCCCAGCCAGCCTGATCTCCCCTGGGGTGTGGACACAACTTGTCCGCAGGCTTCTGACCCCACATCCGCCTGGACTTCCTTGAGGGAGACACACCCCGAGAAACCCGCATCCACACACACAGGCAAAGGACCCGGTGTTTCCGGGTGGCATGGGAGAGGTGGCCTGGCCCGGCCTGGGGCTCCCCGTGTTACCTTTCTGTTTCTCCGGGCAGAGGGCCAGAGGCCTCTCGGGGGTGCCCTGAGCCAACGTCGACAGGGTGCCCACGCACACTGCCTGTGAGCTCTCCTGAGGCCCCGGCCTCTGGGCAGGGGCAAACAGCAGAACATCCTGGCAGCAAGAGATCTGGCTGGGGGCTCCTCTCCGCTCTGGAGGCCTGGATACCCGGGTTGCGGGTTCTGTTGGGTTCTGTTGCCGGCAGGTGACATCATTTCCTGGGGTTCGTGCTGAGGTCCCTTCCCCAAAACTTCCCAAGGGAATCTCTGGGTTTCTGACTGCTCGACCACCCCCCTTAGGCCATGTGCAGGCACATTGACAGCCACACAGCCCAGCCCACAGCCCTGGGGAGGCCTGGGTGCAGCCAGGGCCTGAGCTCCGAGGACCCCGCTGCTCTCAGACCAGGCTCCTTCTTCTCATAAGTGGTGTGGCCCTGGACAAGCATATGCCCCTCAGGGTTTCCCCAGTCTCTCCATCTGCAGAGTGGGGGTCATTCTCCCATCTGTTTCCTAGGTCTGTCGGCCTACGAGCAGCTCCATGCCTCTCCACCTGGGGCCGATATCACGTGGAGCTTGTGCGCTGAGACTTCAGAAAGAAAGACTCCATCCAGGGCTGACACAGCACAGAATGGGGCAGAACGAGGCCTGGATGCGCCGTGGTACCCAGGAAAAGGCACTGCCCCTCCTGACTGTTTTGAGACCCCACATCCAAGTTGGAGGCCCGAAAGGAAGACTCGAAGGTCTCCCTCTCTTATAGAAAAGAGTAGCCAACTTTCTGGTCCTCTGTTTCCATTGAGATTCTGTTCAAGTGTCCCAGCTCGGCTTCTGCGGGTGGCTGAGCTTCTAATGGCTCCCTGCGTTCTTGTCTTTTCCTCTCCAAACCTTCCGTCCTTTTCCCCCTTCTGGGGTGGATGGGCGCTGTCATTGCTTCTACCTTCGAGACAGATTGATGAAAAGTCTGGACCATCGACTCCTTTCCTCTCTTTGGTTGCGTGTCTCTCTCTGGCTGTGTCCCTCTCTTTTCCTTTCTCGATTCAGTCTGTGTCTTCCTCTTTCTCTCTCGTGTGTGGATGGATGGATGCTAGGAATGCACATGTATATGATTAGATGAGGGTTATGTTTTAGGGATGGGTTAGAGGGAGAGAAAGGCTTTAGGTCGGAGTTGGTCATGGGGGAAGGGTCAAGGGTGGTGGTGGTGTTTCTTGGAATCTGAGTGCTGTGCATTCTTCGTCTCTTTCCATATGAACCCCTTCTCAGATACACCACTTGCAAGGAGTCTCTCATGTTCCGTTTCCTATCTTTTGCATCTGTGAATGCTTAGCTTCTCTGTTGTGAAGAGGTTCCATTGGATGGAAACCCATTGGTGTACTTCGTTTCCCTCTTTCCCTTACTTGAAGAGACCCATTTCTACCTCCGCCCAGCAAATGGCAAGGAGACTCTGATGTTAAGGAGCCTTTGACCTACGCTTCTTTCTAGCTATCTCAAGACATCAGTCTTTAGGGTGAGGTTTTTCCCCGATATTGAGGTGGTGTGAGATCAAAACCAATAGCGTTCTTCAGATGTAGCTGTCTGGTTTTCCCATGGCCATTTATTGAAGAGGCTTTCTTGTTCCCATTTGGATATTCTCCCCTTCTGTGTCAGAGATGAGTTGACCATGGATGCCGGGGTTTGTTTCTGGACCCTCAACTTTATTCCATCGATCTGGATCTGTGTGTGTTGTTGTATTCCCAATAGCATACTGTCCTGCTGCTGCCGCTGCGGCTAAGTCACTTCAGTCGTGTCTGACTCTGCGCGACCCCATGGCCTGCAGCCTACCAGGCTCCTCCGTCCAGGGCATTTTCCAGGCAAGAGTACTGGCGTGGGTCGCCATCGCCTTCTCCGATACGCTCCTGAGGATCCTAGTTTGGTCGTCTAATTTCCTTTCACACAACCTTGGATGTCCGTATCGGGGCTTTTTCGTCGGATTGTATTGACAATTTAGGCTCTTTTCTGTTTCCGTAACCCCTTTTGCAGTTCTTTGTTCGGTGCGACAATGCATTGGCATTTTGGGAGGAATAGCATCCAAGCTGTGGATTGCCTTGTGGGGCTGTGACATCATTTTCCCAATAGGAATTCTTTCAAGCCCTGAGCACAGCTTCTCTTTCCAGTGATTGGTGTGGGCTTGATCTTCCTTCTTCCATCTCTCGCCGTTTTGTGAGAACAGGTCCTTCCTTCCCTTCTGGGTTAGATGGACTCGTGGGTATCACTTCAGTGCATGGCATTGTCAGTGGGGGTGATAATTCCCTTCTCATTGGAAGACTTTGCTGTGAGTATTAGAAATGCAAGTGATTTCTCTTCCCCTTCCTCCCTGTCCATCTCTCAGAGCCACCGGGAAACAGAGGCCTCATCCAGGGTCACACAGGCCTGAGGGAGTGCAACTAGACTGTTGTTTCTTCAGGCCCTCCGTGCTGGACATCATCCGGGATACTCTGTGTGTGTCTTCCTCAGTCTGGTGTCCCTTCAGACCTTTCCCTAGTTTTCACAGGCTTGTTGTGTTGGTGTTCTTTGTCTGTTTGGAGACACATCCTTGAGAAGCTTTGTGTTTCCACTCATTCATCTCGCGATGTATGACCTGTCTTTTGCTTTTGTAATGAGGTCTTTCCCACAGTAGATATCTTTGATTTTGCAAAGTCCACTGTATTCTCTGGGTTGTTTTGTGGACTGCCTTTTAGTTTTGTGTGTGAAGACTCAAAGCACGTGTCCGGTTTCTGCTCATTGTTCTTCTAGATTTGTGACAAGTTTTCATGGAAACTTTGTCTAGGGATAACTGGAAGTGAACTCGGTGTAAGGTGTCAAGTCTCCATCTCCATTCATGTCATGCCCTGCAGTTTCCAATTCCCTGTTCCTGAGTGGTTTTGGAGACCTTGTGGGAAGTTTGGTTGCATGGGAGTTTGCATTTCCACCTTGAGTAGATTCCCACTGTTCTGCCCTCAGGGACACTGTCAAGGGGGAGTGAGGAGCAGCCTGCACTTCCAGCAGTGACCACACGGTGGGGCGAGTGCTGCTCTCCCCTCTGGGAGCCCCAGGCCACAGGCATCCCAGTGAGGAGCCAGCTCTGTGCTCGGCTGAAAGGAGTTAGACTCTCAGGAGCCTCTGAGCCCTTGCCTTTGGATCACCCAGGGTGGGCATTTACTGTGACAGAAAAAAATTGCCCTGAATTCCATGGACGGAAGAGCCTGGCTGTGTAGAGTTCGTGAGTTGCCGTGAATCAGACACAACTGAGGACACAAAAACTCAATAGACTAAAACACTTTTGGGGGGTGGGGGGAGTGAAAGGGGGTGATGTGGGGTTTTTTTGTCGTATATAATAGCCAAGGGAAATCTAGTTTAAACCTAAATTCACATAGATGGGAAAGGTATAGCTCTCCGTAACCCTATTAAAAAAAAAAAAAAAAACTACTTAACTTTTCTGAAAGTTTATTTAGTAGCTTCCTTGAGCAGTTCATGGTGAGGCATTTTTTTTTTTTTTCTGTGACATCGGCCTCATTAAAAAGTACGGTTTGCCTTTACTGGATAATTTTGTTCATTGGTTTGTTAGGGAATCTTGGTAATATTTGAGTTTCCTGGGGAGCATGGTCACATGACCTGGCCCTGGCCAATCGGTGCGTTCCACCTCCCTGGCCACTGTGATTGGCTCCGGACTGGGGCAGTGCCCAATCGGGGCCCAGGGCCGGGCCTCACGTTGGAAGCCAGGGGAAGACGAGCTCTCGTCCTGCTGGGGTAGGGGAAGGGGTGGGGCCGGGGGAGGTCAGGCTCCAGCAGTGGGAGGGGCTTGAGGTCCGCCTGCGGCAGTTGGTGACCTTCCTGCTCCCCTCAGGGCAGAGCCGCCGGCCTGAGAATGAGGGCGCTGCTGAGCCCAGGGGCTGGGATGGCCCGTTGCTGCTGTGGTCCCAGAGCTCCACCCGAGACCTGACGGAGGCCGTCTGCCCGTGAGTCCTCTCCCGCTTGTCTGTCAGCTTGTTTGAACCATGCTGGGTTTTCTGCCCAGCCGGCTAAGGGGAGTCCCTGGAAATGCAAGGGTGTGGGTTTTGGCAGACTTCAGGGAAGACATGCCAGATGAGCCTGGGAGACTCCAGCTTAATCTGGATTCAGGAGATATCTCTTCGGGCCAGCTAGTAATTGTAGGATAAGCCTAATGAGTCTTCACAGGATGAAGAGAGTAACGTGCCAAGGTAGCAATCGATGTCCTCATTCGAGAGGATGATGAAGCTGGTGCTCAGAGAAGGGGGGAACTTGGCCACAGCAAGGAGGTGTGCACCCAGACGGAACCCCCAGATCCGGCCATTTGAGCTCAGGGAGGCCACTGGTGTGGCTTGTCCCTGTGGCAGGGGCCGAGGCACGCAGCCCACCCTGATTCCTGCGGGGGCCTGACTTGGGAAGTGCCATCTGGTAGCTTTGAGACTCACCAAACCAAATTGCACTGGAGAGAGGAAGGACACCTTCCTTCATCCACCCCCCACCCCCGCCGGATTCCCACATACCCTGACCCCTTTCTCTGGATTTCGGAGCCCTTTCCAGAGTCCCGCTCATATGACCTCATTCGAAGTGCACTGTGGACGAGCTGCCATCTGCAGCTGCTACCACAGCAGCCAAGGGCTTTATCTCCCGGGTACCTCCCTTCCTTTGGAACTTGGGGGCCCTCTACTCCCCACTTGCACACCACAGACCTTTGCTGAGGATTGTGGGGACCCTCACTCAGTTTGCAGCACGTTGTAGCCATCCCTGTCCTCTCAATACCTCCCTTGCAACTCAGCTTGTGAGCTCCTTTGGAGCAGCGTGGCCCACCTGGCTGCAACGGCAGAGACACAGCTGACAGTGAAACAACAGCTTCGATCTGACAGCCGGAAAGCTCTGTCAAAAGGGACCTCCCTCTTCACACCGTAGAGGCTGTAGGAGCCGCCAGGGTTTGGGAACCAGTGCTGGGGCCAAAATGACTCCACAGCTGTTTTCCTTCCTGGGGAGGGTTCTGGCTCGAGTGGGAATGGCTCAAGTCTCCTAAGGTTCTGAAAGCCCACTGTGTGCAGATTCACGGTACACAGAGAGGAGAAGGTGGAGTCCTGCCCTGGAGGTGGTCACAGCTCACGGATGAGCCAGGCAGGCAGGCAGGCAGGCAGGGCATGAGAACACCTGAGCTGCCTTCATGAGTGAGTGGTGTGGGGGCAGAGGAAGAGAAGCCGGTCTGCTCCCTCATGTGGTGCCCAGGGCAGGTTGTCCCCAGAGGAAACCCTTACGACGGTGAGGACTCTCACTGCTGTTTCCCAAGGGGTTCCGTCGGTGCGTGTCTTCCCCGGAGCGGTCAGGCCGTCTCTAAAGTACACTGGCCATGGGCATTGCCTCTCCTTGGAACTTCCCATGTGTTTCTCTTTTGTATGGAACAGTGATTTTTCTAGAGGGGTTCTGGGCCACAAGGTTGTTGGGTCATTTGCTAGCCTTCTGTCGTGAAGAACGCTTTCCTGGGCGTTGGGGTGGTTTGTTGTTCCAGCTCCCTTTCTTGGCTTCTTTTGGGAGCTGGTGCAACAAGAGGAGCTCAGCCTCTGCCTTCTGGCTGAGATGTCACCCTTCAAACAGCAATGCCTGCCTGGAGATAATGATGGCATTTGCCAAAAGGGCTTCGTTTGGCACATGATATCTTGAAAGGACGTACACCGTCCTTTCAGCTATCAAAGGCTAGTTCAAATGACATAAAAATGAGAACTCTCCAATGGAGTCTTACAGTAGGTGGAGAGTCCGAAAAAAACTCCTTCAGTCATCTCACTGAGAGTCATTGATTGGGGACACCAAGAATATAGGAAGGAATGCAGAAAGAAAAGATGAAATTGTGGTCAGGATCGGGGGGAGGGATGAACAGGGCCTGCTTGCCTTGAACCCAGGCTTTGTTGGCGGGTGGGGCATAAAGATCGAACGGGTCTGAAACTACAGAGTGGTGATGGTAACACAGTATCACCAGAGTTACACAACAGTGTCCCAAATTGCAACAATGATGAAAAAGTTTACTAATCCCAACTTAACCAACAAAAATAGACGAAACCATACAAAAAGTAAAACATCACCAGAAAGGTGGAAACAAACCAAATGCAAAGCAGCTCAGGGGAAAGGAACTCCATGTCCCCTGGGGGCAGACCGAGTTGCCGGCGTCCACGGTGAGCAGACAGGGATGGAGGCTGCAGAGCCGACCGCTCCCCTGGACATGGTGTTTCCGGCAAGGGCTCTGGGTCTCTGTCCAGAGCGGGGGCTCGTTCTTCCTGCAGGGGCGGGTGAGTCATCGTCGGCGTCTGGGTGTTGCGCGGGAGCCAGGGCAGGCTCTCCCTGCCGAGGCGGTGACTCCTCCTCTGCCTCGGGTTCTCCTGCCAAAGCCCGAGCAGGTACAGGTGCACGTGGAGGTGGAGGTTCTGGCTGAGGGGGTGGGACATCAGTGCCTGGGGCTGGGGGTCCTGCAGGCACGGAAATCCGATCTGCCCGGTGTGCTGGCCAGTACCCAGCTGGCCTGGTGTCTCTGCGAGGGCAAGGCTCGGTTCTCCATCTGCCCTCGGTGGATCCCTGGGTCCTGCACCTGGAGCCACCACCTCTGTAGGCACAGGTCTGGGAAGTGGAGCCTGTTTCCAGTTGGAGGCCAGTGCGAGAGCTGGGGGAGAAGCAAAGTTTGCCCACAGACCAGCCTTGGCATGTGCGTATCCCGGGACAGAAAGCTTCCAAGAGATTCCGAAAGAATACCCAGGGTTGGATGTCTTTTGGGACTGAAGTGTGCAAGATGGGGGTGGGGGTGTGAGGCCAGCGCTTGCTGCAGGCCCAGCAGCATCTTTCGGGGACTCGTCCCTGTGTAGCTCAGCACCCCCTCCCCACACACTCCCGTGCACCAGCCCCAGCGTCCTTACCTCTGTGCTCTGGCGTGCTGGGCTCCAGGTCCTCCTGCTGCCTCAGAGGCCGGGGTTCTCGGGACTCTGGGTCGGAGCCGGGTGTGCTGAGCTCCGTGGCAGCCTCAGACTGGGCCGCCGGGTGTATCCTGGGCGGTGTCTCGGCAGCAGGCCTTCCCCGCCTCCGCTTCGCCCCCGGTGGGGCTGATGCCTCCGTGGGCACGCTCACCTGGAGCCTGCACTGGGCCTCACGGGCGGGGGGTTGGTGCTCCGACCCCTCCCTCCGGGAGGTGGACGGGGTGTCCCCGTCCTCGGCCTCATCACGTGGGAAGCTCTGCAACGACAGTGACCGTCAGCCAGCCGTGCTGGGAGTTTTCCGAGCTGGGCCTGGCCAGTGGAGCCGCTGCTTCTGCCTGCTCGAACTTCTCTTCCCAGAAGGGTCAGAGACGTGTGTCTGCTCAGATCCCCACCCGGGAGGAAAGAGACCCACCTGAGGGTGTGAGGTCAGCCTGGGCGGCCGGCCCTGCCCGCACTGTTCCCATCCCAGCCAGCCTGATCTCCCCTGGGGTGTGGACACAACTTGTCCGCAGGCTTCTGACCCCACATCCGCCTGGGCTTCCTTGAGGGAGACACACCCCGAGAAACCCGCATCCACACACACAGGCAAAGGACCCGGTGTTTCCGGGTGGCATGGGAGAGGTGGCCTGGCCCGGCCTGGGGCTCCCCGTGTTACCTTTCTGTTTCTCCGGGCAGAGGGCCAGAGGCCTCTCGGGGGTGCCCTGAGCCAACGTCGACAGGGTGCCCACGCACACTGCCTGTGAGCTCTCCTGAGGCCCCGGCCTCTGGGCAGGGGCAAACAGCAGAACATCCTGGCAGCAAGAGATCTGGCTGGGGGCTCCTCTCCGCTCTGGAGGCCTGGATACCCGGGTTGCGGGTTCTGTTGGGTTCTGTTGCCGGCAGGTGACATCATTTCCTGGGGTTCGTGCTGAGGTCCCTTCCCCAAAACTTCCCAAGGGAATCTCTGGGTTTCTGACTGCTCGACCACCCCCCTTAGGCCATGTGCAGGCACAGTGACAGCCACACAGCCCAGCCCACAGCCCTGGGGAGGCCTGGGTGCAGCCAGGGCCTGAGCTCCGAGGACCCCGCTGCTCTCAGACCAGGCTCCTTCTTCTCATAAGTGGTGTGGCCCTGGACAAGCATATGCCCCTCAGGGTTTCCCCAGTCTCTCCATCTGCAGAGTGGGGGTCATTCTCCCATCTGTTTCCTAGGTCTGTCGGCCTACGAGCAGCTCCATGCCTCTCCACCTGGGGCCGATATCACGTGGAGCTTGTGCGCTGAGACTTCAGAAAGAAAGACTCCATCCAGGGCTGACACAGCACAGAATGGGGCAGAACGAGGCCTGGATGCGCCGTGGTACCCAGGAAAAGGCACTGCCCCTCCTGACTGTTTTGAGACCCCACATCCAAGTTGGAGGCCCGAAAGGAAGACTCGAAGGTCTCCCTCTCTTATAGAAAAGAGTAGCCAACTTTCTGGTCCTCTGTTTCCATTGAGATTCTGTTCAAGTGTCCCAGCTCGGCTTCTGCGGGTGGCTGAGCTTCTAATGGCTCCCTGCGTTCTTGTCTTTTCCTCTCCAAACCTTCCGTCCTTTTCCCCCTTCTGGGGTGGATGGGCGCTGTCATTGCTTCTACCTTCGAGACAGATTGATGAAAAGTCTGGACCATCGACTCCTTTCCTCTCTTTGGTTCCGTGTCTCTCTCTGGCTGTGTCCCTCTCTTTTCCTTTCTCGATTCAGTCTGTGTCTTCCTCTTTCTCTCTCGTGTGTGGATGGATGGATGCTAGGAATGCACATGTATATGATTAGATGAGGGTTATGTTTTAGGGATGGGTTAGAGGGAGAGAAAGGCTTTAGGTCGGAGTTGGTCATGGGGGAAGGGTCAAGGGTGGTGGTGGTGTTTCTTGGAATCTGAGTGCTGTGCATTCTTCGTCTCTTTCCATATGAACCCCTTCTCAGATACACCACTTGCAAGGAGTCTCTCATGTTCCGTTTCCTATCTTTTGCATCTGTGAATGCTTAGCTTCTCTGTTGTGAAGAGGTTCCATTGGATGGAAACCCATTGGTGTACTTCGTTTCCCTCTTTCCCTTACTTGAAGAGACCCATTTCTACCTCCGCCCAGCAAATGGCAAGGAGACTCTGATGTTAAGGAGCCTTTGACCTACGCTTCTTTCTAGCTATCTCATGACATCAGTCTTTAGGGTGAGGTTTTTCCCCGATATTGAGGTGGTGTGAGATCAAAACCAATAGCGTTCTTCAGATGTAGCTGTCTGGTTTTCCCATGGCCATTTATTGAAGAGGCTTTCTTGTTCCCATTTGGATATTCTCCCCTTCTGTGTCAGAGATGAGTTGACCATGGATGCCGGGGTTTGTTTCTGGACCCTCAACTTTATTCCATCGATCTGGATCTGTGTGTGTTGTTGTATTCCCAATAGCATACTGTCCTGCTGCTGCCGCTGCGGCTAAGTCACTTCAGTCGTGTCTGACTCTGCGCGACCCCATGGCCTGCAGCCTACCAGGCTCCTCCGTCCAGGGCATTTTCCAGGCAAGAGTACTGGCGTGGGTCGCCATCGCCTTCTCCGATACGCTCCTGAGGATCCTAGTTTGGTCGTCTAATTTCCTTTCACACAACCTTGGATGTCCGTATCGGGGCTTTTTCGTCGGAGTGTATTGACAATTTAGGCTCTTTTCTGTTTCCGTAACCCCTTTTGCAGTTCTTTGTTCGGTGCGACAATGCATTGGCATTTTGGGAGGAATAGCATCCAAGCTGTGGATTGCCTTGTGGGGCTGTGACATCATTTTCCCAATAGGAATTCTTTCAAGCCCTGAGCACAGCTTCTCTTTCCAGTGATTGGTGTGGGCTTGATCTTCCTTCTTCCATCTCTCGCCGTTTTGTGAGAACAGGTCCTTCCTTCCCTTCTGGGTTAGATGGACTCGTGGGTATCACTTCAGTGCATGGCATTGTCAGTGGGGGTGATAATTCCCTTCTCATTGGAAGACTTTGCTGTGAGTATTAGAAATGCAAGTGATTTCTCTTCCCCTTCCTCCCTGTCCATCTCTCAGAGCCACCGGGAAACAGAGGCCTCATCCAGGGTCACACAGGCCTGAGGGAGTGCAACTAGACTGTTGTTTCTTCAGGCCCTCCGTGCTGGACATCATCCGGGATACTCTGTGTGTGTCTTCCTCAGTCTGCTGTCCCTTCAGACCTTTCCCTAGTTTTCACAGGCTTGTTGTGTTGGTGTTCTTTGTCTGTTTGGAGACACATCCTTGAGAAGCTTTGTGTTTCCACTCATTCGTCTCGCGATGTATGACCTGTCTTTTGCTTTTGTAATGAGGTCTTTCCCACAGTAGATATCTTTGATTTTGCAAAGTCCACTGTATTCTCTGGGTTGTTTTGTGGACTGCCTTTTAGTTTTGTGTGTGAAGACTCAAAGCACGTGTCCGGTTTCTGCTCATTGTTCTTCTAGATTTGTGACAAGTTTTCATGGAAACTTTGTCTAGGGATAACTGGAAGTGAACTCGGTGTAAGGTGTCAAGTCTCCATCTCCATTCATGTCATGCCCTGCAGTTTCCAATTCCCTGTTCCTGAGTGGTTTTGGAGACCTTGTGGGAAGTTTGGTTGCATGGGAGTTTGCATTTCCACCTTGAGTAGATTCCCACTGTTCTGCCCTCAGGGACACTGTCAAGGGGGAGTGAGGAGCAGCCTGCACTTCCAGCAGTGACCACACGGTGGGGCGAGTGCTGCTCTCCCCTCTGGGAGCCCCAGGCCACAGGCATCCCAGTGAGGAGCCAGCTCTGTGCTCGGCTGAAAGGAGTTAGACTCTCAGGAGCCTCTGAGCCCTTGCCTTTGGATCACCCAGGGTGGGCATTTACTGTGACAGAAAAAAATTGCCCTGAATTCCATGGACGGAAGAGCCTGGCTGTGTAGAGTTCGTGAGTTGCCGTGAATCAGACACAACTGAGGACACAAAAACTCAATAGACTAAAACACTTTTGGGGGGTGGGGGGAGTGAAAGGGGGTGATGTGGGGTTTTTTTGTCGTATATAATAGCCAAGGGAAATCTAGTTTAAACCTAAATTCACATAGATGGGAAAGGTATAGCTCTCCGTCACCCTATTAAAAAAAAAAAAAAACTACTTAACTTTTCTGAAAGTTTATTTAGTAGCTTCCTTGAGCAGTTCATTGTGAAGCTTTTTTTTTTTTTTTTCTGTGACATCGGCCTCATTAAAAAGTACGGTTTGCCTTTACTGGATAATTTTGTTCATTGGTTTGTTAGGGAATCTTGGTAATATTTGAGTTTCCTGGGGAGCATGGTCACATGACCTGGCCCTGGCCAATCGGTGCGTTCCACCTCCCTGGCCACTGTGATTGGCTCCGGACTGGGGCAGTGCCCAATCGGGGCCCAGGGCCGGGCCTCACGTTGGAAGCCAGGGGAAGACGAGCTCTCGTCCTGCTGGGGTAGGGGAAGGGGTGGGGCCGGGGGAGGTCAGGCTCCAGCAGTGGGAGGGGCTTGAGGTCCGCCTGCGGCAGTTGGTGACCTTCCTGCTCCCCTCAGGGCAGAGCCGCCGGCCTGAGAATGAGGGCGCTGCTGAGCCCAGGGGCTGGGATGGCCCGTTGCTGCTGTGGTCCCAGAGCTCCACCCGAGACCTGACGGAGGCCGTCTGCCCGTGAGTCCTCTCCCGCTTGTCTGTCAGCTTGTTTGAACCATGCTGGGTTTTCTGCCCAGCCGGCTAAGGGGAGTCCCTGGAAATGCAAGGGTGTGGGTTTTGGCAGACTTCAGGGAAGACATGCCAGATGAGCCTGGGAGACTCCAGCTTAATCTGGATTCAGGAGATATCTCTTCGGGCCAGCTAGTAATTGTAGGATAAGCCTAATGAGTCTTCACAGGATGAAGAGAGTAACGTGCCAAGGTAGCAATCGATGTCCTCATTCGAGAGGATGATGAAGCTGGTGCTCAGAGAAGGGGGGAACTTGGCCACAGCAAGGAGGTGTGCACCCAGACGGAACCCCCAGATCCGGCCATTTGAGCTCAGGGAGGCCACTGGTGTGGCTTGTCCCTGTGGCAGGGGCCGAGGCACGCAGCCCACCCTGATTCCTGCGGGGGCCTGACTTGGGAAGTGCCATCTGGTAGCTTTGAGACTCACCAAACCAAATTGCACTGGAGAGAGGAAGGACACCTTCCTTCATCCACCCCCCACCCCCGCCGGATTCCCACATACCCTGACCCCTTTCTCTGGATTTCGGAGCCATTTCCAGAGTCCCGCTCATATGACCTCATTCGAAGTGCACTGTGGACGAGCTGCCATCTGCAGCTGCTACCACAGCAGCCAAGGGCTTTAGCTCCCGAGTACCTCCCTTCCTTTGGAACTTGGGGGCCCTCTACTCCCCACTTGCACACCACAGACCTTTGCTGAGGATTGTGGGGACCCTCACTCAGTTTGCAGCACGTTGTAGCCATCCCTGTCCTCTCAATACCTCCCTTGCAACTCAGCTTGTGAGCTCCTTTGGAGCAGCGTGGCCCACCTGGCTGCAACGGCAGAGACACAGCTGACAGTGAAACAACAGCTTCGATCTGACAGCCGGAAAGCTCTGTCAAAAGGGACCTCCCTCTTCACACCGTAGAGGCTGTAGGAGCCGCCAGGGTTTGGGAACCAGTGCTGGGGCCAAAATGACTCCACAGCTGTTTTCCTTCCTGGGGAGGGTTCTGGCTCGAGTGGGAATGGCTCAAGTCTCCTAAGGTTCTGAAAGCCCACTGTGTGCAGATTCACGGTACACAGAGAGGAGAAGGTGGAGTCCTGCCCTGGAGGTGGTCACAGCTCACGGATGAGCCAGGCAGGCAGGCAGGCAGGCAGGGCATGAGAACACCTGAGCTGCCTTCATGAGTGAGTGGTGTGGGGGCAGAGGAAGAGAAGCCGGTCTGCTCCCTCATGTGGTGCCCAGGGCAGGTTGTCCCCAGAGGAAACCCTTACGACGGTGAGGACTCTCACTGCTGTTTCCCAAGGGGTTCCGTCGGTGCGTGTCTTCCCCGGAGCGGTCAGGCCGTCTCTAAAGTACACTGGCCATGGGCATTGCCTCTCCTTGGAACTTCCCATGTGTTTCTCTTTTGTATGGAACAGTGATTTTTCTAGAGGGGTTCTGGGCCACAAGGTTGTTGGGTCATTTGCTAGCCTTCTGTCGTGAAGAACGCTTTCCTGGGCGTTGGGGTGGTTTGTTGTTCCAGCTCCCTTTCTTGGCTTCTTTTGGGAGCTGGTGCAACAAGAGGAGCTCAGCCTCTGCCTTCTGGCTGAGATGTCACCCTTCAAACAGCAATGCCTGCCTGGAGATAATGATGGCATTTGCCAAAAGGGCTTCGTTTGGCACATGATATCTTGAAAGGACGTACACCGTCCTTTCAGCTATCAAAGGCTAGTTCAAATGACATAAAAATGAGAACTCTCCAATGGAGTCTTACAGTAGGTGGAGAGTCCGAAAAAAACTCCTTCAGTCATCTCACTGAGAGTCATTGATTGGGGACACCAAGAATATAGGAAGGAATGCAGAAAGAAAAGATGAAATTGTGGTCAGGATCGGGGGGAGGGATGAACAGGGCCTGCTTGCCTTGAACCCAGGCTTTGTTGGCGGGTGGGGCATAAAGATCGAACGGGTCTGAAACTACAGAGTGGTGATGGTAACACAGTATCACCAGAGTTACACAACAGTGTCCCAAATTGCAACAATGATGAAAAAGTTTACTAATCCCAACTTAACCAACAAAAATAGACGAAACCATACAAAAAGTAAAACATCACCAGAAAGGTGGAAACAAACCAAATGCAAAGCAGCTCAGGGGAAAGGAACTCCATGTCCCCTGGGGGCAGACCGAGTTGCCGGCGTCCACGGTGAGCAGACAGGGATGGAGGCTGCAGAGCCGACCGCTCCCCTGGACATGGTGTTTCCGGCAAGGGCTCTGGGTCTCTGTCCAGAGCGGGGGCTCGTTCTTCCTGCAGGGGCGGGTGAGTCATCGTCGGCGTCTGGGTGTTGCGCGGGAGCCAGGGCAGGCTCTCCCTGCCGAGGCGGTGACTCCTCCTCTGCCTCGGGTTCTCCTGCCAAAGCCCGAGCAGGTACAGGTGCACGTGGAGGTGGAGGTTCTGGCTGAGGGGGTGGGACATCAGTGCCTGGGGCTGGGGGTCCTGCAGGCACGGAAATCCGATCTGCCCGGTGTGCTGGCCAGTACCCAGCTGGCCTGGTGTCTCTGCGAGGGCAAGGCTCGGTTCTCCATCTGCCCTCGGTGGATCCCTGGGTCCTGCACCTGGAGCCACCACCTCTGTAGGCACAGGTCTGGGAAGTGGAGCCTGTTTCCAGTTGGAGGCCAGTGCTAGAGCTGGGGGAGAAGCAAAGTTTGCCCACAGACCAGCCTTGGCATGTGCGTATCCCGGGACAGAAAGCTTCCAAGAGATTCCGAAAGAATACCCAGGGTTGGATGTCTTTTGGGACTGAAGTGTGCAAGATGGGGATGGGGGTGTGAGGCCAGCGCTTGCTGCAGGCCCAGCAGCATCTTTCGGGGACTCGTCCCTGTGTAGCTCAGCACCCCCTCCCCACACACTCCCGTGCACCAGCCCCAGCGTCCTTACCTCTGTGCTCTGGCGTGCTGGGCTCCAGGTCCTCCTGCTGCCTCAGAGGCCGGGGTTCTCGGGACTCTGGGTCGGAGCCGGGTGTGCTGAGCTCCGTGGCAGCCTCAGACTGGGCCGCCGGGTGTATCCTGGGCGGTGTCTCAGCAGCAGGCCTTCCCCGCCTCCGCTTCGCCCCCGGTGGGGCTGATGCCTCCGTGGGCACGCTCACCTGGAGCCTGCACTGGGCCTCACGGGCGGGGGGTTGGTGCTCCGACCCCTCCCTCCGGGAGGTGGACGGGGTGTCCCCGTCCTCGGCCTCATCACGTGGGAAGCTCTGCAACGACAGTGACCGTCAGCCAGCCGTGCTGGGAGTTTTCCGAGCTGGGCCTGGCCAGTGGAGCCGCTGCTTCTGCCTGCTCGAACTTCTCTTCCCAGAAGGGTCAGAGACGTGTGTCTGCTCAGATCCCCACCCGGGAGGAAAGAGACCCACCTGAGGGTGTGAGGTCAGCCTGGGCGGCCGGCCCTGCCCGCACTGTTCCCATCCCAGCCAGCCTGATCTCCCCTGGGGTGTGGACACAACTTGTCCGCAGGCTTCTGACCCCACATCCGCCTGGACTTCCTTGAGGGAGACACACCCCGAGAAACCCGCATCCACACACACAGGCAAAGGACCCGGTGTTTCCGGGTGGCATGGGAGAGGTGGCCTGGCCCGGCCTGGGGCTCCCCGTGTTACCTTTCTGTTTCTCCGGGCAGAGGGCCAGAGGCCTCTCGGGGGTGCCCTGAGCCAACGTCGACAGGGTGCCCACGCACACTGCCTGTGAGCTCTCCTGAGGCCCCGGCCTCTGGGCAGGGGCAAACAGCAGAACATCCTGGCAGCAAGAGATCTGGCTGGGGGCTCCTCTCCGCTCTGGAGGCCTGGATACCCGGGTTGCGGGTTCTGTTGGGTTCTGTTGCCGGCAGGTGACATCATTTCCTGGGGTTCGTGCTGAGGTCCCTTCCCCAAAACTTCCCAAGGGAATCTCTGGGTTTCTGACTGCTCGACCACCCCCCTTAGGCCATGTGCAGGCACATTGACAGCCACACAGCCCAGCCCACAGCCCTGGGGAGGCCTGGGTGCAGCCAGGGCCTGAGCTCCGAGGACCCCGCTGCTCTCAGACCAGGCTCCTTCTTCTCATAAGTGGTGTGGCCCTGGACAAGCATATGCCCCTCAGGGTTTCCCCAGTCTCTCCATCTGCAGAGTGGGGGTCATTCTCCCATCTGTTTCCTAGGTCTGTCAGCCTACGAGCAGCTCCATGCCTCTCCACCTGGGGCCGATATCACGTGGAGCTTGTGCGCTGAGACTTCAGAAAGAAAGACTCCATCCAGGGCTGACACAGCACAGAATGGGGCAGAACGAGGCCTGGATGCGCCGTGGTACCCAGGAAAAGGCACTGCCCCTCCTGACTGTTTTGAGACCCCACATCCAAGTTGGAGGCCCGAAAGGAAGACTCGAAGGTCTCCCTCTCTTATAGAAAAGAGTAGCCAACTTTCTGGTCCTCTGTTTCCATTGAGATTCTGTTCAAGTGTCCCAGCTCGGCTTCTGCGGGTGGCTGAGCTTCTAATGGCTCCCTGCGTTCTTGTCTTTTCCTCTCCAAACCTTCCGTCCTTTTCCCCCTTCTGGGGTGGATGGGCGCTGTCATTGCTTCTACCTTCGAGACAGATTGATGAAAAGTCTGGACCATCGACTCCTTTCCTCTCTTTGGTTGCGTGTCTCTCTCTGGCTGTGTCCCTCTCT
The DNA here is from genome assembly GCF_054371585.1 of Giraffa tippelskirchi. NCBI lineage: Eukaryota > Metazoa > Chordata > Mammalia > Artiodactyla > Giraffidae > Giraffa > Giraffa tippelskirchi. Next base: position 70,661,043 of record NC_137286.1, read on the forward strand.
TTTCCTTTCTCGATTCAGTCTGTGTCTTCCTCTTTCTCTCTAGTGTGTGGATGGATGGATGCTAGGAATGCACATGTATATGATTAGATGAGGGTTATGTTTTAGGGATGGGTTAGAGGGAGAGAAAGGCTTTAGGTCGGAGTTGGTCATGGGGGAAGGGTCAAGGGTGGTGGTGGTGTTTCTTGGAATCTGAGTGCTGTGCATTCTTCGTCTCTTTCCATATGAACCCCTTCTCAGATACACCACTTGCAAGGAGTCTCTCATGTTCCGTTTCCTATCTTTTGCATCTGTGAATGCTTAGCTTCTCTGTTGTGAAGAGGTTCCATTGGATGGAAACCCATTGGTGTACTTCGTTTCCCTCTTTCCCTTACTTGAAGAGACCCATTTCTACCTCCGCCCAGCAAATGGCAAGGAGACTCTGATGTTAAGGAGCCTTTGACCTACGCTTCTTTCTAGCTATCTCAAGACATCAGTCTTTAGGGTGAGGTTTTTCCCCGATATTGAGGTGGTGTGAGATCAAAACCAATAGCGTTCTTCAGATGTAGCTGTCTGGTTTTCCCATGGCCATTTATTGAAGAGGCTTTCTTGTTCCCATTTGGATATTCTCCCCTTCTGTGTCAGAGATGAGTTGACCATGGATGCCGGGGTTTGTTTCTGGACCCTCAACTTTATTCCATCGATCTGGATCTGTGTGTGTTGTTGTATTCCCAATAGCATACTGTCCTGCTGCTGCCGCTGCGGCTAAGTCACTTCAGTCGTGTCTGACTCTGCGCGACCCCATGGCCTGCAGCCTACCAGGCTCCTCCGTCCAGGGCATTTTCCAGGCAAGAGTACTGGCGTGGGTCGCCATCGCCTTCTCCGATACGCTCCTGAGGATCCTAGTTTGGTCGTCTAATTTCCTTTCACACAACCTTGGATGTCCGTATCGGGGCTTTTTCGTCGGATTGTATTGACAATTTAGGCTCTTTTCTGTTTCCGTAACCCCTTTTGCAGTTCTTTGTTCGGTGCGACAATGCATTGGCATTTTGGGAGGAATAGCATCCAAGCTGTGGATTGCCTTGTGGGGCTGTGACATCATTTTCCCAATAGGAATTCTTTCAAGCCCTGAGCACAGCTTCTCTTTCCAGTGATTGGTGTGGGCTTGATCTTCCTTCTTCCATCTCTCGCCGTTTTGTGAGAACAGGTCCTTCCTTCCCTTCTGGGTTAGATGGACTCGTGGGTATCACTTCAGTGCATGGCATTGTCAGTGGGGGTGATAATTCCCTTCTCATTGGAAGACTTTGCTGTGAGTATTAGAAATGCAAGTGATTTCTCTTCCCCTTCCTCCCTGTCCATCTCTCAGAGCCACCGGGAAACAGAGGCCTCATCCAGGGTCACACAGGCCTGAGGGAGTGCAACTAGACTGTTGTTTCTTCAGGCCCTCCGTGCTGGACATCATCCGGGATACTCTGTGTGTGTCTTCCTCAGTCTGCTGTCCCTTCAGACCTTTCCCTAGTTTTCACAGGCTTGTTGTGTTGGTGTTCTTTGTCCGTTTGGAGACACATCCTTGAGAAGCTTTGTGTTTCCACTCATTCGTCTCGCGATGTATGACCTGTCTTTTGCTTTTGTAATGAGGTCTTTCCCACAGTAGATATCTTTGATTTTGCAAAGTCCACTGTATTCTCTGGGTTGTTTTGTGGACTGCCTTTTAGTTTTGTGTGTGAAGACTCAAAGCACGTGTCCGGTTTCTGCTCATTGTTCTTCTAGATTTGTGACAAGTTTTCATGGAAACTTTGTCTAGGGATAACTGGAAGTGAACTCGGTGTAAGGTGTCAAGTCTCCATCTCCATTCATGTCATGCCCTGCAGTTTCCAATTCCCTGTTCCTGAGTGGTTTTGGAGACCTTGTGGGAAGTTTGGTTGCATGGGAGTTTGCATTTCCACCTTGAGTAGATTCCCACTGTTCTGCCCTCAGGGACACTGTCAAGGGGGAGTGAGGAGCAGCCTGCACTTCCAGCAGTGACCACACGGTGGGGCGAGTGCTGCTCTCCCCTCTGGGAGCCCCAGGCCACAGGCATCCCAGTGAGGAGCCAGCTCTGTGCTCGGCTGAAAGGAGTTAGACTCTCAGGAGCCTCTGAGCCCTTGCCTTTGGATCACCCAGGGTGGGCATTTACTGTGACAGAAAAAAATTGCCCTGAATTCCATGGACGGAAGAGCCTGGCTGTGTAGAGTTCGTGAGTTGCCGTGAATCAGACACAACTGAGGACACAAAAACTCAATAGACTAAAACACTTTTGGGGGGTGGGGGGAGTGAAAGGGGGTGATGTGGGGTTTTTTTGTCGTATATAATAGCCAAGGGAAATCTAGTTTAAACCTAAATTCACATAGATGGGAAAGGTATAGCTCTCCGTCACCCTATTAAAAAAAAAAAAAAAACTACTTAACTTTTCTGAAAGTTTATTTAGTAGCTTCCTTGAGCAGTTCATTGTGAAGCTTTTTTTTTTTTTTTCTGTGACATCGGCCTCATTAAAAAGTACGGTTTGCCTTTACTGGATAATTTTGTTCATTGGTTTGTTAGGGAATCTTGGTAATATTTGAGTTTCCTGGGGAGCATGGTCACATGACCTGGCCCTGGCCAATCGCTGCGTTCCACCTCCCTGGCCACTGTGATTGGCTCCGGACTGGGGCAGTGCCCAATCGGGGCCCAGGGCCGGGCCTCACGTTGGAAGCCAGGGGAAGACGAGCTCTCGTCCTGCTGGGGTAGGGGAAGGGGTGGGGCCGGGGGAGGTCAGGCTCCAGCAGTGGGAGGGGCTTGAGGTCCGCCTGCGGCAGTTGGTGACCTTCCTGCTCCCCTCAGGGCAGAGCCGCCGGCCTGAGAATGAGGGCGCTGCTGAGCCCAGGGGCTGGGATGGCCCGTTGCTGCTGTGGTCCCAGAGCTCCACCCGAGAACTGACGGAGGCCGTCTGCCCGTGAGTCCTCTCCCGCTTGTCTGTCAGCTTGTTTCAACCATGCTGGGTTTTCTGCCCAGCCGGCTAAGGGGAATCCCTGGAAATGCAAGGGTGTGGGTTTTGGCAGACTTCAGGGAAGACATGCCAGATGAGCCTGGGAGACTCCAGCTTAATCTGGATTCAGGAGATATCTCTTCGGGCCAGCTAGTAATTGTAGGATAAGCCTAATGAGTCTTCACAGGATGAAGAGAGTAACGTGCCAAGGTAGCAATCGATGTCCTCATTCGAGAGGATGATGAAGCTGGTGCTCAGAGAAGGGGGGAACTTGGCCACAGCAAGGAGGTGTGCACCCAGACGGAACCCCCAGATCCGGCCATTTGAGCTCAGGGAGGCCACTGGTGTGGCTTGTCCCTGTGGCAGGGGCCGAGGCACGCAGCCCACCCTGATTCCTGTGGGGGCCTGACTTGGGAAGTGCCATCTGGTAGCTTTGAGACTCACCAAACCAAATTGCACTGGAGAGAGGAAGGACACCTTCCTTCATCCACCCCCCACCCCCGCCGGATTCCCACATACCCTGACCCCTTTCTCTGGATTTCGGAGCCCTTTCCAGAGTCCCGCTCATATGACCTCATTCGAAGTGCACTGTGGACGAGCTGCCATCTGCAGCTGCTACCACAGCAGCCAAGGGCTTTATCTCCCGAGTACCTCCCTTCCTTTGGAACTTGGGGGCCCTCTACTCCCCACTTGCACACCACAGACCTTTGCTGAGGATTGTGGGGACCCTCACTCAGTTTGCAGCACGTTGTAGCCATCCCTGTCCTCTCAATACCTCCCTTGCAACTCAGCTTGTGAGCTCCTTTGGAGCAGCGTGGCCCACCTGGCTGCAACGGCAGAGACACAGCTGACAGTGAAACAACAGCTTCGATCTGACAGCCGGAAAGCTCTGTCAAAAGGGACCTCCCTCTTCACACCGTAGAGGCTGTAGGAGCCGCCAGGGTTTGGGAACCAGTGCTGGGGCCAAAATGACTCCACAGCTGTTTTCCTTCCTGGGGAGGGTTCTGGCTCGAGTGGGAATGGCTCAAGTCTCCTAAGGTTCTGAAAGCCCACTGTGTGCAGATTCACGGTACACAGAGAGGAGAAGTTGGAGTCCTGCCCTGGAGGTGGTCACAGCTCACGGATGAGCCAGGCAGGCAGGCAGGCAGGCAGGGCATGAGAACACCTGAGCTGCCTTCATGAGTGAGTGGTGTGGGGGCAGAGGAAGAGAAGCCGGTCTGCTCCCTCATGTGGTGCCCAGGGCAGGTTGTCCCCAGAGGAAACCCTTACGACGGTGAGGACTCTCACTGCTGTTTCCCAAGGGGTTCCGTCGGTGCGTGTCTTCCCCGGAGCGGTCAGGCCGTCTCTAAAGTACACTGGCCATGGGCATTGCCTCTCCTTGGAACTTCCCATGTGTTTCTCTTTTGTATGGAACAGTGATTTTTCTAGAGGGGTTCTGGGCCACAAGGTTGTTGGGTCATTTGCTAGCCTTCTGTCGTGAAGAACGCTTTCCTGGGCGTTGGGGTGGTTTGTTGTTCCAGCTCCCTTTCTTGGCTTCTTTTGGGAGCTGGTGCAACAAGAGGAGCTCAGCCTCTGCCTTCTGGCTGAGATGTCACCCTTCAAACAGCAATGCCTGCCTGGAGATAATGATGGCATTTGCCAAAAGGGCTTCGTTTGGCACATGATATCTTGAAAGGACGTACACCGTCCTTTCAGCTATCAAAGGCTAGTTCAAATGACATAAAAATGAGAACTCTCCAATGGAGTCTTACAGTAGGTGGAGAGTCCGAAAAAAACTCCTTCAGTCATCTCACTGAGAGTCATTGATTGGGGACACCAAGAATATAGGAAGGAATGCAGAAAGAAAAGATGAAATTGTGGTCAGGATCGGGGGGAGGGATGAACAGGGCCTGCTTGCCTTGAACCCAGGCTTTGTTGGCGGGTGGGGCATAAAGATCGAACGGGTCTGAAACTACAGAGTGGTGATGGTAACACAGTATCACCAGAGTTACACAACAGTGTCCCAAATTGCAACAATGATGAAAAAGTTTACTAATCCCAACTTAACCAACAAAAATAGACGAAACCATACAAAAAGTAAAACATCACCAGAAAGGTGGAAACAAACCAAATGCAAAGCAGCTCAGGGGAAAGGAACTCCATGTCCCCTGGGGGCAGACCGAGTTGCCGGCGTCCACGGTGAGCAGACAGGGATGGAGGCTGCAGAGCCGACCGCTCCCCTGGACATGGTGTTTCCGGCAAGGGCTCTGGGTCTCTGTCCAGAGCGGGGGCTCGTTCTTCCTGCAGGGGCGGGTGAGTCATCGTCGGCGTCTGGGTGTTGCGCGGGAGCCAGGGCAGGCTCTCCCTGCCGAGGCGGTGACTCCTCCTCTGCCTCGGGTTCTCCTGCCAAAGCCCGAGCAGGTACAGGTGCACGTGGAGGTGGAGGTTCTGGCTGAGGGGGTGGGACATCAGTGCCTGGGGCTGGGGGTCCTGCAGGCACGGAAATCCGATCTGCCCGGTGTGCTGGCCAGTACCCAGCTGGCCTGGTGTCTCTGCGAGGGCAAGGCTCGGTTCTCCATCTGCCCTCGGTGGATCCCTGGGTCCTGCACCTGGAGCCACCACCTCTGTAGGCACAGGTCTGGGAAGTGGAGCCTGTTTCCAGTTGGAGGCCAGTGCGAGAGCTGGGGGAGAAGCAAAGTTTGCCCACAGACCAGCCTTGGCATGTGCGTATCCCGGGACAGAAAGCTTCCAAGAGATTCCGAAAGAATACCCAGGGTTGGATGTCTTTTGGGACTGAAGTGTGCAAGATGGGGGTGGGGGTGTGAGGCCAGCGCTTGCTGCAGGCCCAGCAGCATCTTTCGGGGACTCGTCCCTGTGTAGCTCAGCACCCCCTCCCCACACACTCCCGTGCACCAGCCCCAGCGTCCTTACCTCTGTGCTCTGGCGTGCTGGGCTCCAGGTCCTCCTGCTGCCTCAGAGGCCGGGGTTCTCGGGACTCTGGGTCGGAGCCGGGTGTGCTGAGCTCCGTGGCAGCCTCAGACTGGGCCGCCGGGTGTATCCTGGGCGGTGTCTCGGCAGCAGGCCTTCCCCGCCTCCGCTTCGCCCCCGGTGGGGCTGATGCCTCCGTGGGCACGCTCACCTGGAGCCTGCACTGGGCCTCACGGGCGGGGGGTTGGTGCTCCGACCCCTCCCTCCGGGAGGTGGACGGGGTGTCCCCGTCCTCGGCCTCATCACGTGGGAAGCTCTGCAACGACAGTGACCGTCAGCCAGCCGTGCTGGGAGTTTTCCGAGCTGGGCCTGGCCAGTGGAGCCGCTGCTTCTGCCTGCTCGAACTTCTCTTCCCAGAAGGGTCAGAGACGTGTGTCTGCTCAGATCCCCACCCGGGAGGAAAGAGACCCACCTGAGGGTGTGAGGTCAGCCTGGGCGGCCGGCCCTGCCCGCACTGTTCCCATCCCAGCCAGCCTGATCTCCCCTGGGGTGTGGACACAACTTGTCCGCAGGCTTCTGACCCCACATCCGCCTGGGCTTCCTTGAGGGAGACACACCCCGAGAAACCCGCATCCACACACACAGGCAAAGGACCCGGTGTTTCCGGGTGGCATGGGAGAGGTGGCCTGGCCCGGCCTGGGGCTCCCCGTGTTACCTTTCTGTTTCTCCGGGCAGAGGGCCAGAGGCCTCTCGGGGGTGCCCTGAGCCAACGTCGACAGGGTGCCCACGCACACTGCCTGTGAGCTCTCCTGAGGCCCCGGCCTCTGGGCAGGGGCAAACAGCAGAACATCCTGGCAGCAAGAGATCTGGCTGGGGGCTCCTCTCCGCTCTGGAGGCCTGGATACCCGGGTTGCGGGTTCTGTTGGGTTCTGTTGCCGGCAGGTGACATCATTTCCTGGGGTTCGTGCTGAGGTCCCTTCCCCAAAACTTCCCAAGGGAATCTCTGGGTTTCTGACTGCTCGACCACCCCCCTTAGGCCATGTGCAGGCACATTGACAGCCACACAGCCCAGCCCACAGCCCTGGGGAGGCCTGGGTGCAGCCAGGGCCTGAGCTCCGAGGACCCCGCTGCTCTCAGACCAGGCTCCTTCTTCTCATAAGTGGTGTGGCCCTGGACAAGCATATGCCCCTCAGGGTTTCCCCAGTCTCTCCATCTGCAGAGTGGGGGTCATTCTCCCATCTGTTTCCTAGGTCTGTCGGCCTACGAGCAGCTCCATGCCTCTCCACCTGGGGCCGATATCACGTGGAGCTTGTGCGCTGAGACTTCAGAAAGAAAGACTCCATCCAGGGCTGACACAGCACAGAATGGGGCAGAACGAGGCCTGGATGCGCCGTGGTACCCAGGAAAAGGCACTGCCCCTCCTGACTGTTTTGAGACCCCACATCCAAGTTGGAGGCCCGAAAGGAAGACTCGAAGGTCTCCCTCTCTTATAGAAAAGAGTAGCCAGCTTTCTGGTCCTCTGTTTCCATTGAGATTCTGTTCAAGTGTCCCAGCTCGGCTTCTGCGGGTGGCTGAGCTTCTAATGGCTCCCTGCGTTCTTGTCTTTTCCTCTCCAAACCTTCCGTCCTTTTCCCCCTTCTGGGGTGGATGGGCGCTGTCATTGCTTCTACCTTCGAGACAGATTGATGAAAAGTCTGGACCATCGACTCCTTTCCTCTCTTTGGTTCCGTGTCTCTCTCTGGCTGTGTCCCTCTCTTTTCCTTTCTCGATTCAGTCTGTGTCTTCCTCTTTCTCTCTCGTGTGTGGATGGATGGATGCTAGGAATGCACATGTATATGATTAGATGAGGGTTATGTTTTAGGGATGGGTTAGAGGGAGAGAAAGGCTTTAGGTCGGAGTTGGTCATGGGGGAAGGGTCAAGGGTGGTGGTGGTGTTTCTTGGAATCTGAGTGCTGTGCATTCTTCGTCTCTTTCCATATGAACCCCTTCTCAGATACACCACTTGCAAGGAGTCTCTCATGTTCCGTTTCCTATCTTTTGCATCTGTGAATGCTTAGCTTCTCTGTTGTGAAGAGGTTCCATTGGATGGAAACCCATTGGTGTACTTCGTTTCCCTCTTTCCCTTACTTGAAGAGACCCATTTCTACCTCCGCCCAGCAAATGGCAAGGAGACTCTGATGTTAAGGAGCCTTTGACCTACGCTTCTTTCTAGCTATCTCATGACATCAGTCTTTAGGGTGAGGTTTTTCCCCGATATTGAGGTGGTGTGAGATCAAAACCAATAGCGTTCTTCAGATGTAGCTGTCTGGTTTTCCCATGGCCATTTATTGAAGAGGCTTTCTTGTTCCCATTTGGATATTCTCCCCTTCTGTGTCAGAGATGAGTTGACCATGGATGCCGGGGTTTGTTTCTGGACCCTCAACTTTATTCCATCGATCTGGATCTGTGTGTGTTGTTGTATTCCCAATAGCATACTGTCCTGCTGCTGCCGCTGCGGCTAAGTCACTTCAGTCGTGTCTGACTCTGCGCGACCCCATGGCCTGCAGCCTACCAGGCTCCTCCTTACAGGGCATTTTCCAGGCAAGAGTACTGGCGTGGGTCGCCATCGCCTTCTCCGATACGCTCCTGAGGATCCTAGTTTGGTCGTCTAATTTCCTTTCACACAACCTTGGATGTCCGTATCGGGGCTTTTTCGTCGGATTGTATTGACAATTTAGGCTCTTTTCTGTTTCCGTAACCCCTTTTGCAATTCTTTGTTCGGTGCGACAATGCATTGGCATTTTGGGAGGAATAGCATCCAAGCTGTGGATTGCCTTGTGGGGCTGTGACATCATTTTCCCAATAGGAATTCTTTCAAGCCCTGAGCACAGCTTCTCTTTCCAGTGATTGGTGTGGGCTTGATCTTCCTTCTTCCATCTCTCGCCGTTTTGTGAGAACAGGTCCTTCCTTCCCTTCTGGGTTAGATGGACTCGTGGGTATCACTTCAGTGAATGGCATTGTCAGTGGGGGTGATAATTCCCTTCTCATTGGAAGACTTTGCTGTGAGTATTAGAAATGCAAGTGATTTCTCTTCCCCTTCCTCCCTGTCCATCTCTCAGAGCCACCGGGAAACAGAGGCCTCATCCAGGGTCACACAGGCCTGAGGGAGTGCAACTAGACTGTTGTTTCTTCAGGCCCTCCGTGCTGGACATCATCCGGGATACTCTGTGTGTGTCTTCCTCAGTCTGGTGTCCCTTCAGACCTTTCCCTAGTTTTCACAGGCTTGTTGTGTTGGTGTTCTTTGTCTGTTTGGAGACACATCCTTGAGAAGCTTTGTGTTTCCACTCATTCGTCTCGCGATGTATGACCTGTCTTTTGCTTTTGTAATGAGGTCTTTCCCACAGTAGATATCTTTGATTTTGCAAAGTCCACTGTATTCTCTGGGTTGTTTTGTGGACTGCCTTTTAGTTTTGTGTGTGAAGACTCAAAGCACGTGTCCGGTTTCTGCTCATTGTTCTTCTAGATTTGTGACAAGTTTTCATGGAAACTTTGTCTAGGGATAACTGGAAGTGAACTCGGTGTAAGGTGTCAAGTCTCCATCTCCATTCATGTCATGCCCTGCAGTTTCCAATTCCCTGTTCCTGAGTGGTTTTGGAGACCTTGTGGGAAGTTTGGTTGCATGGGAGTTTGCATTTCCACCTTGAGTAGATTCCCACTGTTCTGCCCTCAGGGACACTGTCAAGGGGGAGTGAGGAGCAGCCTGCACTTCCAGCAGTGACCACACGGTGGGGCGAGTGCTGCTCTCCCCTCTGGGAGCCCCAGGCCACAGGCATCCCAGTGAGGAGCCAGCTCTGTGCTCGGCTGAAAGGAGTTAGACTCTCAGGAGCCTCTGAGCCCTTGCCTTTGGATCACCCAGGGTGGGCATTTACTGTGACAGAAAAAAATTGCCCTGAATTCCATGGACGGAAGAGCCTGGCTGTGTAGAGTTCGTGAGTTGCCGTGAATCAGACACAACTGAGGACACAAAAACTCAATAGACTAAAACACTTTTGGGGGGTGGGGGGAGTGAAAGGGGGTGATGTGGGGTTTTTTTGTCGTATATAATAGCCAAGGGAAATCTAGTTTAAACCTAAATTCACATAGATGGGAAAGGTATAGCTCTCCGTCACCCTATTAAAAAAAAAAAAAACTACTTAACTTTTCTGAAAGTTTATTTAGTAGCTTCCTTGAGCAGTTCATTGTGAAGCATTTTTTTTTTTTTTTCTGTGACATCGGCCTCATTAAAAAGTACGGTTTGCCTTTACTGGATAATTTTGTTCATTGGTTTGTTAGGGAATCTTGGTAATATTTGAGTTTCCTGGGGAGCATGGTCACATGACCTGGCCCTGGCCAATCGGTGCGTTCCACCTCCCTGGCCACTGTGATTGGCTCCGGACTGGGGCAGTGCCCAATCGGGGCCCAGGGCCGGGCCTCACGTTGGAAGCCAGGGGAAGACGAGCTCTCGTCCTGCTGGGGTAGGGGAAGGGGTGGGGCCGGGGGAGGTCAGGCTCCAGCAGTGGGAGGGGCTTGAGGTCCGCCTGCGGCAGTTGGTGACCTTCCTGCTCCCCTCAGGGCAGAGCCGCCGGCCTGAGAATGAGGGCGCTGCTGAGCCCAGGGGCTGGGATGGCCCGTTGCTGCTGTGGTCCCAGAGCTCCACCCGAGAACTGACGGAGGCCGTCTGCCCGTGAGTCCTCTCCCGCTTGTCTGTCAGCTTGTTTGAACCATGCTGGGTTTTCTGCCCAGCCGGCTAAGGGGAATCCCTGGAAATGCAAGGGTGTGGGTTTTGGCAGACTTCAGGGAAGACATGCCAGATGAGCCTGGGAGACTCCAGCTTAATCTGGATTCAGGAGATATCTCTTCGGGCCAGCTAGTAATTGTAGGATAAGCCTAATGAGTCTTCACAGGATGAAGAGAGTAACGTGCCAAGGTAGCAATCGATGTCCTCATTCGAGAGGATGATGAAGCTGGTGCTCAGAGAAGGGGGGAACTTGGCCACAGCAAGGAGGTGTGCACCCAGACGGAACCCCCAGATCCGGCCATTTGAGCTCAGGGAGGCCACTGGTGTGGCTTGTCCCTGTGGCAGGGGCCGAGGCACGCAGCCCACCCTGATTCCTGCGGGGGCCTGACTTGGGAAGTGCCATCTGGTAGCTTTGAGACTCACCAAACCAAATTGCACTGGAGAGAGGAAGGACACCTTCCTTCATCCACCCCCCACCCCCGCCGGATTCCCACATACCCTGACCCCTTTCTCTGGATTTCGGAGCCCTTTCCAGAGTCCCGCTCATATGACCTCATTCGAAGTGCACTGTGGACGAGCTGCCATCTGCAGCTGCTACCACAGCAGCCAAGGGCTTTATCTCCCGAGTACCTCCCTTCCTTTGGAACTTGGGGGCCCTCTACTCCCCACTTGCACACCACAGACCTTTGCTGAGGATTGTGGGGACCCTCACTCAGTTTGCAGCACGTTGTAGCCATCCCTGTCCTCTCAATACCTCCCTTGCAACTCAGCTTGTGAGCTCCTTTGGAGCAGCGTGGCCCACCTGGCTGCAACGGCAGAGACACAGCTGACAGTGAAACAACAGCTTCGATCTGACAGCCGGAAAGCTCTGTCAAAAGGGACCTCCCTCTTCACACCGTAGAGGCTGTAGGAGCCGCCAGGGTTTGGGAACCAGTGCTGGGGCCAAAATGACTCCACAGCTGTTTTCCTTCCTGGGGAGGGTTCTGGCTCGAGTGGGAATGGCTCAAGTCTCCTAAGGTTCTGAAAGCCCACTGTGTGCAGATTCACGGTACACAGAGAGGAGAAGGTGGAGTCCTGCCCTGGAGGTGGTCACAGCTCACGGATGAGCCAGGCAGGCAGGCAGGCAGGCAGGGCATGAGAACACCTGGGCTGCCTTCATGAGTGAGTGGTGTGGGGGCAGAGGAAGAGAAGCCGGTCTGCTCCCTCATGTGGTGCCCAGGGCAGGTTGTCCCCAGAGGAAACCCTTACGACGGTGAGGACTCTCACTGCTGTTTCCCAAGGGGTTCCGTCGGTGCGTGTCTTCCCCGGAGCGGTCAGGCCGTCTCTAAAGTACACTGGCCATGGGCATTGCCTCTCCTTGGAACTTCCCATGTGTTTCTCTTTTGTATGGAACAGTGATTTTTCTAGAGGGGTTCTGGGCCACAAGGTTGTTGGGTCATTTGCTAGCCTTCTGTCGTGAAGAACGCTTTCCTGGGCGTTGGGGTGGTTTGTTGTTCCAGCTCCCTTTCTTGGCTTCTTTTGGGAGCTGGTGCAACAAGAGGAGCTCAGCCTCTGCCTTCTGGCTGAGATGTCACCCTTCAAACAGCAATGCCTGCCTGGAGATAATGATGGCATTTGCCAAAAGGGCTTCGTTTGGCACATGATATCTTGAAAGGACGTACACCGTCCTTTCAGCTATCAAAGGCTAGTTCAAATGACATAAAAATGAGAACTCTCCAATGGAGTCTTACAGTAGGTGGAGAGTCCGAAAAAAACTCCTTCAGTCATCTCACTGAGAGTCATTGATGGGGGACACCAAGAATATAGGAAGGAATGCAGAAAGAAAAGATGAAATTGTGGTCAGGATCGGGGGGAGGGATGAACAGGGCCTGCTTGCCTTGAACCCAGGCTTTGTTGGCGGGTGGGGCATAAAGATCGAACGGGTCTGAAACTACAGAGTGCTGATGGTAACACAGTATCACCAGAGTTACACAACAGTGTCCCAAATTGCAACAATGATGAAAAAGTTTACTAATCCCAACTTAACCAACAAAAATAGACGAAACCATACAAAAAGTAAAACATCACCAGAAAGGTGGAAACAAACCAAATGCAAAGCAGCTCAGGGGAAAGGAACTCCATGTCCCCTGGGGGCAGACCGAGTTGCCGGCGTCCACGGTGAGCAGACAGGGATGGAGGCTGCAGAGCCGACCGCTCCCCTGGACATGGTGTTTCCGGCAAGGGCTCTGGGTCTCTGTCCAGAGCGGGGGCTCGTTCTTCCTGCAGGGGCGGGTGAGTCATCGTCGGCGTCTGGGTGTTGCGCGGGAGCCAGGGCAGGCTCTCCCTGCCGAGGCGGTGACTCCTCCTCTGCCTCGGGTTCTCCTGCCAAAGCCCGAGCAGGTACAGGTGCACGTGGAGGTGGAGGTTCTGGCTGAGGGGGTGGGACATCAGTGCCTGGGGCTGGGGGTCCTGCAGGCACGGAAATCCGATCTGCCCGGTGTGCTGGCCAGTACCCAGCTGGCCTGGTGTCTCTGCGAGGGCAAGGCTCGGTTCTCCATCTGCCCTCGGTGGATCCCTGGGTCCTGCACCTGGAGCCACCACCTCTGTAGGCACAGGTCTGGGAAGTGGAGCCTGTTTCCAGTTGGAGGCCAGTGCGAGAGCTGGGGGAGAAGCAAAGTTTGCCCACAGACCAGCCTTGGCATGTGCGTATCCCGGGACAGAAAGCTTCCAAGAGATTCCGAAAGAATACCCAGGGTTGGATGTCTTTTGGGACTGAAGTGTGCAAGATGGGGGTGGGGGTGTGAGGCCAGCGCTTGCTGCAGGCCCAGCAGCATCTTTCGGGGACTCGTCCCTGTGTAGCTCAGCACCCCCTCCCCACACACTCCCGTGCACCAGCCCCAGCGTCCTTACCTCTGTGCTCTGGCGTGCTGGGCTCCAGGTCCTCCTGCTGCCTCAGAGGCCGGGGTTCTCGGGACTCTGGGTCGGAGCCGGGTGTGCTGAGCTCCGTGGCAGCCTCAGACTGGGCCGCCGGGTGTATCCTGGGCGGTGTCTCGGCAGCAGGCCTTCCCCGCCTCCGCTTCGCCCCCGGTGGGGCTGATGCCTCCGTGGGCACGCTCACCTGGAGCCTGCACTGGGCCTCACGGGCGGGGGGTTGGTGCTCCGACCCCTCCCTCCGGGAGGTGGACGGGGTGTCCCCGTCCTCGGCCTCATCACGTGGGAAGCTCTGCAACGACAGTGACCGTCAGCCAGCCGTGCTGGGAGTTTTCCGAGCTGGGCCTGGCCAGTGGAGCCGCTGCTTCTGCCTGCTCGAACTTCTCTTCCCAGAAGGGTCAGAGACGTGTGTCTGCTCAGATCCCCACCCGGGAGGAAAGAGACCCACCTGAGGGTGTGAGGTCAGCCTGGGCGGCCGGCCCTGCCCGCACTGTTCCCATCCCAGCCAGCCTGATCTCCCCTGGGGTGTGGACACAACTTGTCCGCAGGCTTCTGACCCCACATCCGCCTGGGCTTCCTTGAGGGAGACACACCCCGAGAAACCCGCATCCACACACACAGGCAAAGGACCCGGTGTTTCCGGGTGGCATGGGAGAGGTGGCCTGGCCCGGCCTGGGGCTCCCCGTGTTACCTTTCTGTTTCTCCGGGCAGAGGGCCAGAGGCCTCTCGGGGGTGCCCTGAGCCAACGTCGACAGGGTGCCCACGCACACTGCCTGTGAGCTCTCCTGAGGCCCCGGCCTCTGGGCAGGGGCAAACAGCAGAACATCCTGGCAGCAAGAGATCTGGCTGGGGGCTCCTCTCCGCTCTGGAGGCCTGGATACCCGGGTTGCGGGTTCTGTTGGGTTCTGTTGCCGGCAGGTGACATCATTTCCTGGGGTTCGTGCTGAGGTCCCTTCCCCAAAACTTCCCAAGGGAATCTCTGGGTTTCTGACTGCTCGACCACCCCCCTTAGGCCATGTGCAGGCACATTGACAGCCACACAGCCCAGCCCACAGCCCTGGGGAGGCCTGGGTGCAGCCAGGGCCTGAGCTCCGAGGACCCCGCTGCTCTCAGACCAGGCTCCTTCTTCTCATAAGTGGTGTGGCCCTGGACAAGCATATGCCCCTCAGGGTTTCCCCAGTCTCTCCATCTGCAGAGTGGGGGTCATTCTCCCATCTGTTTCCTAGGTCTGTCGGCCTACGAGCAGCTCCATGCCTCTCCACCTGGGGCCGATATCACGTGGAGCTTGTGCGCTGAGACTTCAGAAAGAAAGACTCCATCCAGGGCTGACACAGCACAGAATGGGGCAGAACGAGGCCTGGATGTGCCGTGGTACCCAGGAAAAGGCACTGCCCCTCCTGACTGTTTTGAGACCCCACATCCAAGTTGGAGGCCCGAAAGGAAGACTCGAAGGTCTCCCTCTCTTATAGAAAAGAGTAGCCAGCTTTCTGGTCCTCTGTTTCCATTGAGATTCTGTTCAAGTGTCCCAGCTCGGCTTCTGCGGGTGGCTGAGCTTCTAATGGCTCCCTGCGTTCTTGTCTTTTCCTCTCCAAACCTTCCGTCCTTTTCCCCCTTCTGGGGTGGATGGGCGCTGTCATTGCTTCTACCTTCGAGACAGATTGATGAAAAGTCTGGACCATCGACTCCTTTCCTCTCTTTGGTTCCGTGTCTCTCTCTGGCTGTGTCCCTCTCTTTTCCTTTCTCGATTCAGTCTGTGTCTTCCTCTTTCTCTCTCGTGTGTGGATGGATGGATGCTAGGAATGCACATGTATATGATTAGATGAGGGTTATGTTTTAGGGATGGGTTAGAGGGAGAGAAAGGCTTTAGGTCGGAGTTGGTCATGGGGGAAGGGTCAAGGGTGGTGGTGGTGTTTCTTGGAATCTGAGTGCTGTGCATTCTTCGTCTCTTTCCATATGAACCCCTTCTCAGATACACCACTTGCAAGGAGTCTCTCATGTTCCGTTTCCTATCTTTTGCATCTGTGAATGCTTAGCTTCTCTGTTGTGAAGAGGTTCCATTGGATGGAAACCCATTGGTGTACTTCGTTTCCCTCTTTCCCTTACTTGAAGAGACCCATTTCTACCTCCGCCCAGCAAATGGCAAGGAGACTCTGATGTTAAGGAGCCTTTGACCTACGCTTCTTTCTAGCTATCTCATGACATCAGTCTTTAGGGTGAGGTTTTTCCCCGATATTGAGGTGGTGTGAGATCAAAACCAATAGCGTTCTTCAGATGTAGCTGTCTGGTTTTCCCATGGCCATTTATTGAAGAGGCTTTCTTGTTCCCATTTGGATATTCTCCCCTTCTGTGTCAGAGATGAGTTGACCATGGATGCCGGGGTTTGTTTCTGGACCCTCAACTTTATTCCATCGATCTGGATCTGTGTGTGTTGTTGTATTCCCAATAGCATACTGTCCTGCTGCTGCCGCTGCGGCTAAGTCACTTCAGTCGTGTCTGACTCTGCGCGACCCCATGGCCTGCAGCCTACCAGGCTCCTCCTTACAGGGCATTTTCCAGGCAAGAGTACTGGCGTGGGTCGCCATCGCCTTCTCCGATACGCTCCTGAGGATCCTAGTTTGGTCGTCTAATTTCCTTTCACACAACCTTGGATGTCCGTATCGGGGCTTTTTCGTCGGATTGTATTGACAATTTAGGCTCTTTTCTGTTTCCGTAACCCCTTTTGCAATTCTTTGTTCGGTGCGACAATGCATTGGCATTTTGGGAGGAATAGCATCCAAGCTGTGGATTGCCTTGTGGGGCTGTGACATCATTTTCCCAATAGGAATTCTTTCAAGCCCTGAGCACAGCTTCTCTTTCCAGTGATTGGTGTGGGCTTGATCTTCCTTCTTCCATCTCTCGCCGTTTTGTGAGAACAGGTCCTTCCTTCCCTTCTGGGTTAGATGGACTCGTGGGTATCACTTCAGTGAATGGCATTGTCAGTGGGGGTGATAATTCCCTTCTCATTGGAAGACTTTGCTGTGAGTATTAGAAATGCAAGTGATTTCTCTTCCCCTTCCTCCCTGTCCATCTCTCAGAGCCACCGGGAAACAGAGGCCTCATCCAGGGTCACACAGGCCTGAGGGAGTGCAACTAGACTGTTGTTTCTTCAGGCCCTCCGTGCTGGACATCATCCGGGATACTCTGTGTGTGTCTTCCTCAGTCTGGTGTCCCTTCAGACCTTTCCCTAGTTTTCACAGGCTTGTTGTGTTGGTGTTCTTTGTCTGTTTGGAGACACATCCTTGAGAAGCTTTGTGTTTCCACTCATTCGTCTCGCGATGTATGACCTGTCTTTTGCTTTTGTAATGAGGTCTTTCCCACAGTAGATATCTTTGATTTTGCAAAGTCCACTGTATTCTCTGGGTTGTTTTGTGGACTGCCTTTTAGTTTTGTGTGTGAAGACTCAAAGCACGTGTCCGGTTTCTGCTCATTGTTCTTCTAGATTTGTGACAAGTTTTCATGGAAACTTTGTCTAGGGATAACTGGAAGTGAACTCGGTGTAAGGTGTCAAGTCTCCATCTCCATTCATGTCATGCCCTGCAGTTTCCAATTCCCTGTTCCTGAGTGGTTTTGGAGACCTTGTGGGAAGTTTGGTTGCATGGGAGTTTGCATTTCCACCTTGAGTAGATTCCCACTGTTCTGCCCTCAGGGACACTGTCAAGGGGGAGTGAGGAGCAGCCTGCACTTCCAGCAGTGACCACACGGTGGGGCGAGTGCTGCTCTCCCCTCTGGGAGCCCCAGGCCACAGGCATCCCAGTGAGGAGCCAGCTCTGTGCTCGGCTGAAAGGAGTTAGACTCTCAGGAGCCTCTGAGCCCTTGCCTTTGGATCACCCAGGGTGGGCATTTACTGTGACAGAAAAAAATTGCCCTGAATTCCATGGACGGAAGAGCCTGGCTGTGTAGAGTTCGTGAGTTGCCGTGAATCAGACACAACTGAGGACACAAAAACTCAATAGACTAAAACACTTTTGGGGGGTGGGGGGAGTGAAAGGGGGTGATGTGGGGTTTTTTGTCGTATATAATAGCCAAGGGAAATCTAGTTTAAACCTAAATTCACATAGATGGGAAAGGTATAGCTCTCCGTCACCCTATTAAAAAAAAAAAAAACTACTTAACTTTTCTGAAAGTTTATTTAGTAGCTTCCTTGAGCAGTTCATTGTGAAGCATTTTTTTGTTTTTTTCTGTGACATCGGCCTCATTAAAAAGTACGGTTTGCCTTTACTGGATAATTTTGTTCATTGGTTTGTTAGGGAATCTTGGTAATATTTGAGTTTCCTGGGGAGCATGGTCACATGACCTGGCCCTGGCCAATCGGTGCGTTCCACCTCCCTGGCCACTGTGATTGGCTCCGGACTGGGGCAGTGCCCAATCGGGGCCCAGGGCCGGGCCTCACGTTGGAAGCCAGGGGAAGACGAGCTCTCGTCCTGCTGGGGTAGGGGAAGGGGTGGGGCCGGGGGAGGTCAGGCTCCAGCAGTGGGAGGGGCTTGAGGTCCGCCTGCGGCAGTTGGTGACCTTCCTGCTCCCCTCAGGGCAGAGCCGCCGGCCTGAGAATGAGGGCGCTGCTGAGCCCAGGGGCTGGGATGGCCCGTTGCTGCTGTGGTCCCAGAGCTCCACCCGAGAACTGACGGAGGCCGTCTGCCCGTGAGTCCTCTCCCGCTTGTCTGTCAGCTTGTTTGAACCATGCTGGGTTTTCTGCCCAGCCGGCTAAGGGGAATCCCTGGAAATGCAAGGGTGTGGGTTTTGGCAGACTTCAGGGAAGACATGCCAGATGAGCCTGGGAGACTCCAGCTTAATCTGGATTCAGGAGATATCTCTTCGGGCCAGCTAGTAATTGTAGGATAAGCCTAATGAGTCTTCACAGGATGAAGAGAGTAACGTGCCAAGGTAGCAATCGATGTCCTCATTCGAGAGGATGATGAAGCTGGTGCTCAGAGAAGGGGGGAACTTGGCCACAGCAAGGAGGTGTGCACCCAGACGGAACCCCCAGATCCGGCCATTTGAGCTCAGGGAGGCCACTGGTGTGGCTTGTCCCTGTGGCAGGGGCCGAGGCACGCAGCCCACCCTGATTCCTGCGGGGGCCTGACTTGGGAAGTGCCATCTGGTAGCTTTGAGACTCACCAAACCAAATTGCACTGGAGAGAGGAAGGACACCTTCCTTCATCCACCCCCCACCCCCGCCGGATTCCCACATACCCTGACCCCTTTCTCTGGATTTCGGAGCCATTTCCAGAGTCCCGCTCATATGACCTCATTCGAAGTGCACTGTGGACGAGCTGCCATCTGCAGCTGCTACCACAGCAGCCAAGGGCTTTATCTCCCGAGTACCTCCCTTCCTTTGGAACTTGGGGGCCCTCTACTCCCCACTTGCACACCACAGACCTTTGCTGAGGATTGTGGGGACCCTCACTCAGTTTGCAGCACGTTGTAGCCATCCCTGTCCTCTCAATACCTCCCTTGCAACTCAGCTTGTGAGCTCCTTTGGAGCAGCGTGGCCCACCTGGCTGCAACGGCAGAGACACAGCTGACAGTGAAACAACAGCTTCGATCTGACAGCCGGAAAGCTCTGTCAAAAGGGACCTCCCTCTTCACACCGTAGAGGCTGTAGGAGCCGCCAGGGTTTGGGAACCAGTGCTGGGGCCAAAATGACTCCACAGCTGTTTTCCTTCCTGGGGAGGGTTCTGGCTCGAGTGGGAATGGCTCAAGTCTCCTAAGGTTCTGAAAGCCCACTGTGTGCAGATTCACGGTACACAGAGAGGAGAAGGTGGAGTCCTGCCCTGGAGGTGGTCACAGCTCACGGATGAGCCAGGCAGGCAGGCAGGCAGGCAGGGCATGAGAACACCTGGGCTGCCTTCATGAGTGAGTGGTGTGGGGGCAGAGGAAGAGAAGCCGGTCTGCTCCCTCATGTGGTGCCCAGGGCAGGTTGTCCCCAGAGGAAACCCTTACGACGGTGAGGACTCTCACTGCTGTTTCCCAAGGGGTTCCGTCGGTGCGTGTCTTCCCCGGAGCGGTCAGGCCGTCTCTAAAGTACACTGGCCATGGGCATTGCCTCTCCTTGGAACTTCCCATGTGTTTCTCTTTTGTATGGAACAGTGATTTTTCTAGAGGGGTTCTGGGCCACAAGGTTGTTGGGTCATTTGCTAGCCTTCTGTCGTGAAGAACGCTTTCCTGGGCGTTGGGGTGGTTTGTTGTTCCAGCTCCCTTTCTTGGCTTCTTTTGGGAGCTGGTGCAACAAGAGGAGCTCAGCCTCTGCCTTCTGGCTGAGATGTCACCCTTCAAACAGCAATGCCTGCCTGGAGATAATGATGGCATTTGCCAAAAGGGCTTCGTTTGGCACATGATATCTTGAAAGGACGTACACCGTCCTTTCAGCTATCAAAGGCTAGTTCAAATGACATAAAAATGAGAACTCTCCAATGGAGTCTTACAGTAGGTGGAGAGTCCGAAAAAAACTCCTTCAGTCATCTCACTGAGAGTCATTGATGGGGGACACCAAGAATATAGGAAGGAATGCAGAAAGAAAAGATGAAATTGTGGTCAGGATCGGGGGGAGGGATGAACAGGGCCTGCTTGCCTTGAACCCAGGCTTTGTTGGCGGGTGGGGCATAAAGATCGAACGGGTCTGAAACTACAGAGTGGTGATGGTAACACAGTATCACCAGAGTTACACAACAGTGTCCCAAATTGCAACAATGATGAAAAAGTTTACTAATCCCAACTTAACCAACAAAAATAGACGAAACCATACAAAAAGTAAAACATCACCAGAAAGGTGGAAACAAACCAAATGCAAAGCAGCTCAGGGGAAAGGAACTCCATGTCCCCTGGGGGCAGACCGAGTTGCCGGCGTCCACGGTGAGCAGACAGGGATGGAGGCTGCAGAGCCGACCGCTCCCCTGGACATGGTGTTTCCGGCAAGGGCTCTGGGTCTCTGTCCAGAGCGGGGGCTCGTTCTTCCTGCAGGGGCGGGTGAGTCATCGTCGGCGTCTGGGTGTTGCGCGGGAGCCAGGGCAGGCTCTCCCTGCCGAGGCGGTGACTCCTCCTCTGCCTCGGGTTCTCCTGCCAAAGCCCGAGCAGGTACAGGTGCACGTGGAGGTGGAGGTTCTGGCTGAGGGGGTGGGACATCAGTGCCTGGGGCTGGGGGTCCTGCAGGCACGGAAATCCGATCTGCCCGGTGTGCTGGCCAGTACCCAGCTGGCCTGGTGTCTCTGCGAGGGCAAGGCTCGGTTCTCCATCTGCCCTCGGTGGATCCCTGGGTCCTGCACCTGGAGCCACCACCTCTGTAGGCACAGGTCTGGGAAGTGGAGCCTGTTTCCAGTTGGAGGCCAGTGCGAGAGCTGGGGGAGAAGCAAAGTTTGCCCACAGACCAGCCTTGGCATGTGCGTATCCCGGGACAGAAAGCTTCCAAGAGATTCCGAAAGAATACCCAGGGTTGGATGTCTTTTGGGACTGAAGTGTGCAAGATGGGGGTGGGGGTGTGAGGCCAGCGCTTGCTGCAGGCCCAGCAGCATCTTTCGGGGACTCGTCCCTGTGTAGCTCAGCACCCCCTCCCCACACACTCCCGTGCACCAGCCCCAGCGTCCTTACCTCTGTGCTCTGGCGTGCTGGGCTCCAGGTCCTCCTGCTGCCTCAGAGGCCGGGGTTCTCGGGACTCTGGGTCGGAGCCGGGTGTGCTGAGCTCCGTGGCAGCCTCAGACTGGGCCGCCGGGTGTATCCTGGGCGGTGTCTCGGCAGCAGGCCTTCCCCGCCTCCGCTTCGCCCCCGGTGGGGCTGATGCCTCCGTGGGCACGCTCACCTGGAGCCTGCACTGGGCCTCACGGGCGGGGGGTTGGTGCTCCGACCCCTCCCTCCGGGAGGTGGACGGGGTGTCCCCGTCCTCGGCCTCATCACGTGGGAAGCTCTGCAACGACAGTGACCGTCAGCCAGCCGTGCTGGGAGTTTTCCGAGCTGGGCCTGGCCAGTGGAGCCGCTGCTTCTGCCTGCTCGAACTTCTCTTCCCAGAAGGGTCAGAGACGTGTGTCTGCTCAGATCCCCACCCGGGAGGAAAGAGACCCACCTGAGGGTGTGAGGTCAGCCTGGGCGGCCGGCCCTGCCCGCACTGTTCCCATCCCAGCCAGCCTGATCTCCCCTGGGGTGTGGACACAACTTGTCCGCAGGCTTCTGACCCCACATCCGCCTGGGCTTCCTTGAGGGAGACACACCCCGAGAAACCCGCATCCACACACACAGGCAAAGGACCCGGTGTTTCCGGGTGGCATGGGAGAGGTGGCCTGGCCCGGCCTGGGGCTCCCCGTGTTACCTTTCTGTTTCTCCGGGCAGAGGGCCAGAGGCCTCTCGGGGGTGCCCTGAGCCAACGTCGACAGGGTGCCCACGCACACTGCCTGTGAGCTCTCCTGAGGCCCCGGCCTCTGGGCAGGGGCAAACAGCAGAACATCCTGGCAGCAAGAGATCTGGCTGGGGGCTCCTCTCCGCTCTGGAGGCCTGGATACCCGGGTTGCGGGTTCTGTTGGGTTCTGTTGCCGGCAGGTGACATCATTTCCTGGGGTTCGTGCTGAGGTCCCTTCCCCAAAACTTCCCAAGGGAATCTCTGGGTTTCTGACTGCTCGACCACCCCCCTTAGGCCATGTGCAGGCACATTGACAGCCACACAGCCCAGCCCACAGCCCTGGGGAGGCCTGGGTGCAGCCAGGGCCTGAGCTCCGAGGACCCCGCTGCTCTCAGACCAGGCTCCTTCTTCTCATAAGTGGTGTGGCCCTGGACAAGCATATGCCCCTCAGGGTTTCCCCAGTCTCTCCATCTGCAGAGTGGGGGTCATTCTCCCATCTGTTTCCTAGGTCTGTCGGCCTACGAGCAGCTCCATGCCTCTCCACCTGGGGCCGATATCACGTGGAGCTTGTGCGCTGAGACTTCAGAAAGAAAGACTCCATCCAGGGCTGACACAGCACAGAATGGGGCAGAACGAGGCCTGGATGCGCCGTGGTACCCAGGAAAAGGCACTGCCCCTCCTGACTGTTTTGAGACCCCACATCCAAGTTGGAGGCCCGAAAGGAAGACTCGAAGGTCTCCCTCTCTTATAGAAAAGAGTAGCCAGCTTTCTGGTCCTCTGTTTCCATTGAGATTCTGTTCAAGTGTCCCAGCTCGGCTTCTGCGGGTGGCTGAGCTTCTAATGGCTCCCTGCGTTCTTGTCTTTTCCTCTCCAAACCTTCCGTCCTTTTCCCCCTTCTGGGGTGGATGGGCGCTGTCATTGCTTCTACCTTCGAGACAGATTGATGAAAAGTCTGGACCATCGACTCCTTTCCTCTCTTTGGTTCCGTGTCTCTCTCTGGCTGTGTCCCTCTCTTTTCCTTTCTCGATTCAGTCTGTGTCTTCCTCTTTCTCTCTCGTGTGTGGATGGATGGATGCTAGGAATGCACATGTATATGATTAGATGAGGGTTATGTTTTAGGGATGGGTTAGAGGGAGAGAAAGGCTTTAGGTCGGAGTTGGTCATGGGGGAAGGGTCAAGGGTGGTGGTGGTGTTTCTTGGAATCTGAGTGCTGTGCATTCTTCGTCTCTTTCCATATGAACCCCTTCTCAGATACACCACTTGCAAGGAGTCTCTCATGTTCCGTTTCCTATCTTTTGCATCTGTGAATGCTTAGCTTCTCTGTTGTGAAGAGGTTCCATTGGATGGAAACCCATTGGTGTACTTCGTTTCCCTCTTTCCCTTACTTGAAGAGACCCATTTCTACCTCCGCCCAGCAAATGGCAAGGAGACTCTGATGTTAAGGAGCCTTTGACCTACGCTTCTTTCTAGCTATCTCATGACATCAGTCTTTAGGGTGAGGTTTTTCCCCGATATTGAGGTGGTGTGAGATCAAAACCAATAGCGTTCTTCAGATGTAGCTGTCTGGTTTTCCCATGGCCATTTATTGAAGAGGCTTTCTTGTTCCCATTTGGATATTCTCCCCTTCTGTGTCAGAGATGAGTTGACCATGGATGCCGGGGTTTGTTTCTGGACCCTCAACTTTATTCCATCGATCTGGATCTGTGTGTGTTGTTGTATTCCCAATAGCATACTGTCCTGCTGCTGCCGCTGCGGCTAAGTCACTTCAGTCGTGTCTGACTCTGCGCGACCCCATGGCCTGCAGCCTACCAGGCTCCTCCTTACAGGGCATTTTCCAGGCAAGAGTACTGGCGTGGGTCGCCATCGCCTTCTCCGATACGCTCCTGAGGATCCTAGTTTGGTCGTCTAATTTCCTTTCACACAACCTTGGATGTCCGTATCGGGGCTTTTTCGTCGGATTGTATTGACAATTTAGGCTCTTTTCTGTTTCCGTAACCCCTTTTGCAATTCTTTGTTCGGTGCGACAATGCATTGGCATTTTGGGAGGAATAGCATCCAAGCTGTGGATTGCCTTGTGGGGCTGTGACATCATTTTCCCAATAGGAATTCTTTCAAGCCCTGAGCACAGCTTCTCTTTCCAGTGATTGGTGTGGGCTTGATCTTCCTTCTTCCATCTCTCGCCGTTTTGTGAGAACAGGTCCTTCCTTCCCTTCTGGGTTAGATGGACTCGTGGGTATCACTTCAGTGAATGGCATTGTCAGTGGGGGTGATAATTCCCTTCTCATTGGAAGACTTTGCTGTGAGTATTAGAAATGCAAGTGATTTCTCTTCCCCTTCCTCCCTGTCCATCTCTCAGAGCCACCGGGAAACAGAGGCCTCATCCAGGGTCACACAGGCCTGAGGGAGTGCAACTAGACTGTTGTTTCTTCAGGCCCTCCGTGCTGGACATCATCCGGGATACTCTGTGTGTGTCTTCCTCAGTCTGGTGTCCCTTCAGACCTTTCCCTAGTTTTCACAGGCTTGTTGTGTTGGTGTTCTTTGTCTGTTTGGAGACACATCCTTGAGAAGCTTTGTGTTTCCACTCATTCGTCTCGCGATGTATGACCTGTCTTTTGCTTTTGTAATGAGGTCTTTCCCACAGTAGATATCTTTGATTTTGCAAAGTCCACTGTATTCTCTGGGTTGTTTTGTGGACTGCCTTTTAGTTTTGTGTGTGAAGACTCAAAGCACGTGTCCGGTTTCTGCTCATTGTTCTTCTAGATTTGTGACAAGTTTTCATGGAAACTTTGTCTAGGGATAACTGGAAGTGAACTCGGTGTAAGGTGTCAAGTCTCCATCTCCATTCATGTCATGCCCTGCAGTTTCCAATTCCCTGTTCCTGAGTGGTTTTGGAGACCTTGTGGGAAGTTTGGTTGCATGGGAGTTTGCATTTCCACCTTGAGTAGATTCCCACTGTTCTGCCCTCAGGGACACTGTCAAGGGGGAGTGAGGAGCAGCCTGCACTTCCAGCAGTGACCACACGGTGGGGCGAGTGCTGCTCTCCCCTCTGGGAGCCCCAGGCCACAGGCATCCCAGTGAGGAGCCAGCTCTGTGCTCGGCTGAAAGGAGTTAGACTCTCAGGAGCCTCTGAGCCCTTGCCTTTGGATCACCCAGGGTGGGCATTTACTGTGACAGAAAAAAATTGCCCTGAATTCCATGGACGGAAGAGCCTGGCTGTGTAGAGTTCGTGAGTTGCCGTGAATCAGACACAACTGAGGACACAAAAACTCAATAGACTAAAACACTTTTGGGGGGTGGGGGGAGTGAAAGGGGGTGATGTGGGGTTTTTTTGTCGTATATAATAGCCAAGGGAAATCTAGTTTAAACCTAAATTCACATAGATGGGAAAGGTATAGCTCTCCGTCACCCTATTAAAAAAAAAAAAAACTACTTAACTTTTCTGAAAGTTTATTTAGTAGCTTCCTTGAGCAGTTCATTGTGAAGCATTTTTTTGTTTTTTTCTGTGACATCGGCCTCATTAAAAAGTACGGTTTGCCTTTACTGGATAATTTTGTTCATTGGTTTGTTAGGGAATCTTGGTAATATTTGAGTTTCCTGGGGAGCATGGTCACATGACCTGGCCCTGGCCAATCGGTGCGTTCCACCTCCCTGGCCACTGTGATTGGCTCCGGACTGGGGCAGTGCCCAATCGGGGCCCAGGGCCGGGCCTCACGTTGGAAGCCAGGGGAAGACGAGCTCTCGTCCTGCTGGGGTAGGGGAAGGGGTGGGGCCGGGGGAGGTCAGGCTCCAGCAGTGGGAGGGGCTTGAGGTCCGCCTGCGGCAGTTGGTGACCTTCCTGCTCCCCTCAGGGCAGAGCCGCCGGCCTGAGAATGAGGGCGCTGCTGAGCCCAGGGGCTGGGATGGCCCGTTGCTGCTGTGGTCCCAGAGCTCCACCCGAGAACTGACGGAGGCCGTCTGCCCGTGAGTCCTCTCCCGCTTGTCTGTCAGCTTGTTTGAACCATGCTGGGTTTTCTGCCCAGCCGGCTAAGGGGAATCCCTGGAAATGCAAGGGTGTGGGTTTTGGCAGACTTCAGGGAAGACATGCCAGATGAGCCTGGGAGACTCCAGCTTAATCTGGATTCAGGAGATATCTCTTCGGGCCAGCTAGTAATTGTAGGATAAGCCTAATGAGTCTTCACAGGATGAAGAGAGTAACGTGCCAAGGTAGCAATCGATGTCCTCATTCGAGAGGATGATGAAGCTGGTGCTCAGAGAAGGGGGGAACTTGGCCACAGCAAGGAGGTGTGCACCCAGACGGAACCCCCAGATCCGGCCATTTGAGCTCAGGGAGGCCACTGGTGTGGCTTGTCCCTGTGGCAGGGGCCGAGGCACGCAGCCCACCCTGATTCCTGCGGGGGCCTGACTTGGGAAGTGCCATCTGGTAGCTTTGAGACTCACCAAACCAAATTGCACTGGAGAGAGGAAGGACACCTTCCTTCATCCACCCCCCACCCCCGCCGGATTCCCACATACCCTGACCCCTTTCTCTGGATTTCGGAGCCATTTCCAGAGTCCCGCTCATATGACCTCATTCGAAGTGCACTGTGGACGAGCTGCCATCTGCAGCTGCTACCACAGCAGCCAAGGGCTTTATCTCCCGAGTACCTCCCTTCCTTTGGAACTTGGGGGCCCTCTACTCCCCACTTGCACACCACAGACCTTTGCTGAGGATTGTGGGGACCCTCACTCAGTTTGCAGCACGTTGTAGCCATCCCTGTCCTCTCAATACCTCCCTTGCAACTCAGCTTGTGAGCTCCTTTGGAGCAGCGTGGCCCACCTGGCTGCAACGGCAGAGACACAGCTGACAGTGAAACAACAGCTTCGATCTGACAGCCGGAAAGCTCTGTCAAAAGGGACCTCCCTCTTCACACCGTAGAGGCTGTAGGAGCCGCCAGGGTTTGGGAACCAGTGCTGGGGCCAAAATGACTCCACAGCTGTTTTCCTTCCTGGGGAGGGTTCTGGCTCGAGTGGGAATGGCTCAAGTCTCCTAAGGTTCTGAAAGCCCACTGTGTGCAGATTCACGGTACACAGAGAGGAGAAGGTGGAGTCCTGCCCTGGAGGTGGTCACAGCTCACGGATGAGCCAGGCAGGCAGGCAGGCAGGCAGGGCATGAGAACACCTGGGCTGCCTTCATGAGTGAGTGGTGTGGGGGCAGAGGAAGAGAAGCCGGTCTGCTCCCTCATGTGGTGCCCAGGGCAGGTTGTCCCCAGAGGAAACCCTTACGACGGTGAGGACTCTCACTGCTGTTTCCCAAGGGGTTCCGTCGGTGCGTGTCTTCCCCGGAGCGGTCAGGCCGTCTCTAAAGTACACTGGCCATGGGCATTGCCTCTCCTTGGAACTTCCCATGTGTTTCTCTTTTGTATGGAACAGTGATTTTTCTAGAGGGGTTCTGGGCCACAAGGTTGTTGGGTCATTTGCTAGCCTTCTGTCGTGAAGAACGCTTTCCTGGGCGTTGGGGTGGTTTGTTGTTCCAGCTCCCTTTCTTGGCTTCTTTTGGGAGCTGGTGCAACAAGAGGAGCTCAGCCTCTGCCTTCTGGCTGAGATGTCACCCTTCAAACAGCAATGCCTGCCTGGAGATAATGATGGCATTTGCCAAAAGGGCTTCGTTTGGCACATGATATCTTGAAAGGACGTACACCGTCCTTTCAGCTATCAAAGGCTAGTTCAAATGACATAAAAATGAGAACTCTCCAATGGAGTCTTACAGTAGGTGGAGAGTCCGAAAAAAACTCCTTCAGTCATCTCACTGAGAGTCATTGATGGGGGACACCAAGAATATAGGAAGGAATGCAGAAAGAAAAGATGAAATTGTGGTCAGGATCGGGGGGAGGGATGAACAGGGCCTGCTTGCCTTGAACCCAGGCTTTGTTGGCGGGTGGGGCATAAAGATCGAACGGGTCTGAAACTACAGAGTGGTGATGGTAACACAGTATCACCAGAGTTACACAACAGTGTCCCAAATTGCAACAATGATGAAAAAGTTTACTAATCCCAACTTAACCAACAAAAATAGACGAAACCATACAAAAAGTAAAACATCACCAGAAAGGTGGAAACAAACCAAATGCAAAGCAGCTCAGGGGAAAGGAACTCCATGTCCCCTGGGGGCAGACCGAGTTGCCGGCGTCCACGGTGAGCAGACAGGGATGGAGGCTGCAGAGCCGACCGCTCCCCTGGACATGGTGTTTCCGGCAAGGGCTCTGGGTCTCTGTCCAGAGCGGGGGCTCGTTCTTCCTGCAGGGGCGGGTGAGTCATCGTCGGCGTCTGGGTGTTGCGCGGGAGCCAGGGCAGGCTCTCCCTGCCGAGGCGGTGACTCCTCCTCTGCCTCGGGTTCTCCTGCCAAAGCCCGAGCAGGTACAGGTGCACGTGGAGGTGGAGGTTCTGGCTGAGGGGGTGGGACATCAGTGCCTGGGGCTGGGGGTCCTGCAGGCACGGAAATCCGATCTGCCCGGTGTGCTGGCCAGTACCCAGCTGGCCTGGTGTCTCTGCGAGGGCAAGGCTCGGTTCTCCATCTGCCCTCGGTGGATCCCTGGGTCCTGCACCTGGAGCCACCACCTCTGTAGGCACAGGTCTGGGAAGTGGAGCCGTTTCCAGTTGGAGGCCAGTGCTAGAGCTGGGGGAGAAGCAAAGTTTGCCCACAGACCAGCCTTGGCATGTGCGTATCCCGGGACAGAAAGCTTCCAAGAGATTCCGAAAGAATACCCAGGGTTGGATGTCTTTTGGGACTGAAGTGTGCAAGATGGGGGTGGGGGTGTGAGGCCAGCGCTTGCTGCAGGCCCAGCAGCATCTTTCGGGGACTCATCCCTGTGTAGCTCAGCACCCCCTCCCCACACACTCCCGTGCACCAGCCCCAGCGTCCTTACCTCTGTGCTCTGGCGTGCTGGGCTCCAGGTCCTCCTGCTGCCTCAGAGGCCGGGGTTCTCGGGACTCTGGGTCGGAGCCGGGTGTGCTGAGCTCCGTGGCAGCCTCAGACTGGGCCGCCGGGTGTATCCTGGGCGGTGTCTCGGCAGCAGGCCTTCCCCGCCTCCGCTTCGCCCCCGGTGGGGGTGATGCCTCCGTGGGCACGCTCACCTGGAGCCTGCACTGGGCCTCACGGGCGGGGGGTTAGTGCTCCGACCCCTCCCTCCGGGAGGTGGACGGGGTGTCCCCGTCCTCGGCCTCATCACGTGGGAAGCTCTGCAACGACAGTGACCGTCAGCCAGCCGTGCTGGGAGTTTTCCGAGCTGGGCCTGGCCAGTGGAGCCGCTGCTTCTGCCTGCTCGAACTTCTCTTCCCAGAAGGGTCAGAGACGTGTGTCTGCTCAGATCCCCACCCGGGAGGAAAGAGACCCACCTGAGGGTGTGAGGTCAGCCTGGGCGGCCGGCCCTGCCCGCACTGTTCCCATCCCAGCCAGCCTGATCTCCCCTGGGGTGTGGACACAACTTGTCCGCAGGCTTCTGACCCCACATCCGCCTGGACTTCCTTGAGGGAGACACACCCCGAGAAACCCGCATCCACACACACAGGCAAAGGACCCGGTGTTTCCGGGTGGCATGGGAGAGGTGGCCTGGCCCGGCCTGGGGCTCCCCGTGTTACCTTTCTGTTTCTCCGGGCAGAGGGCCAGAGGCCTCTCGGGGGTGCCCTGAGCCAACGTCGACAGGGTGCCCACGCACACTGCCTGTGAGCTCTCCTGAGGCCCCGGCCTCTGGGCAGGGGCAAACAGCAGAACATCCTGGCAGCAAGAGATCTGGCTGGGGGCTCCTCTCCGCTCTGGAGGCCTGGATACCCGGGTTGCGGGTTCTGTTGGGTTCTGTTGCCGGCAGGTGACATCATTTCCTGGGGTTCGTGCTGAGGTCCCTTCCCCAAAACTTCCCAAGGGAATCTCTGGGTTTCTGACTGCTCGACCACCCCCCTTAGGCCATGTGCAGGCACATTGACAGCCACACAGCCCAGCCCACAGCCCTGGGGAGGCCTGGGTGCAGCCAGGGCCTGAGCTCCGAGGACCCCGCTGCTCTCAGACCAGGCTCCTTCTTCTCATAAGTGGTGTGGCCCTGGACAAGCATATGCCCCTCAGGGTTTCCCCAGTCTCTCCATCTGCAGAGTGGGGGTCATTCTCCCATCTGTTTCCTAGGTCTGTCGGCCTACGAGCAGCTCCATGCCTCTCCACCTGGGGCCGATATCACGTGGAGCTTGTGCGCTGAGACTTCAGAAAGAAAGACTCCATCCAGGGCTGACACAGCACAGAATGGGGCAGAACGAGGCCTGGATGCGCCGTGGTACCCAGGAAAAGGCACTGCCCCTCCTGACTGTTTTGAGACCCCACATCCAAGTTGGAGGCCCGAAAGGAAGACTCGAAGGTCTCCCTCTCTTATAGAAAAGAGTAGCCAACTTTCTGGTCCTCTGTTTCCATTGAGATTCTGTTCAAGTGTCCCAGCTCGGCTTCTGCGGGTGGCTGAGCTTCTAATGGCTCCCTGCGTTCTTGTCTTTTCCTCTCCAAACCTTCCGTCCTTTTCCCCCTTCTGGGGTGGATGGGCGCTGTCATTGCTTCTACCTTCGAGACAGATTGATGAAAAGTCTGGACCATCGACTCCTTTCCTCTCTTTGGTTCCGTGTCTCTCTCTGGCTGTGTCCCTCTCTTTTCCTTTCTCGATTCAGTCTGTGTCTTCCTCTTTCTCTCTCGTGTGTGGATGGATGGATGCTAGGAATGCACATGTATATGATTAGATGAGGGTTATGTTTTAGGGATGGGTTAGAGGGAGAGAAAGGCTTTAGGTCGGAGTTGGTCATGGGGGAAGGGTCAAGGGTGGTGGTGGTGTTTCTTGGAATCTGAGTGCTGTGCATTCTTCGTCTCTTTCCATATGAACCCCTTCTCAGATACACCACTTGCAAGGAGTCTCTCATGTTCCGTTTCCTATCTTTTGCATCTGTGAATGCTTAGCTTCTCTGTTGTGAAGAGGTTCCATTGGATGGAAACCCATTGGTGTACTTCGTTTCCCTCTTTCCCTTACTTGAAGAGACCCATTTCTACCTCCGCCCAGCAAATGGCAAGGAGACTCTGATGTTAAGGAGCCTTTGACCTACGCTTCTTTCTAGCTATCTCATGACATCAGTCTTTAGGGTGAGGTTTTTCCCCGATATTGAGGTGGTGTGAGATCAAAACCAATAGCGTTCTTCAGATGTAGCTGTCTGGTTTTCCCATGGCCATTTATTGAAGAGGCTTTCTTGTTCCCATTTGGATATTCTCCCCTTCTGTGTCAGAGATGAGTTGACCATGGATGCCGGGGTTTGTTTCTGGACCCTCAACTTTATTCCATCGATCTGGATCTGTGTGTGTTGTTGTATTCCCAATAGCATACTGTCCTGCTGCTGCCGCTGCGGCTAAGTCACTTCAGTCGTGTCTGACTCTGCGCGACCCCATGGCCTGCAGCCTACCAGGCTCCTCCGTCCAGGGCATTTTCCAGGCAAGAGTACTGGCGTGGGTCGCCATCGCCTTCTCCGATACGCTCCTGAGGATCCTAGTTTGGT
The DNA here is from genome assembly GCF_054371585.1 of Giraffa tippelskirchi. NCBI lineage: Eukaryota > Metazoa > Chordata > Mammalia > Artiodactyla > Giraffidae > Giraffa > Giraffa tippelskirchi. The sequence continues at coordinate 70,692,498 of NC_137286.1, forward strand.
CGTCTAATTTCCTTTCACACAACCTTGGATGTCCGTATCGGGGCTTTTTCGTCGGATTGTATTGACAATTTAGGCTCTTTTCTGTTTCCGTAACCCCTTTTGCAGTTCTTTGTTCGGTGCGACAATGCATTGGCATTTTGGGAGGAATAGCATCCAAGCTGTGGATTGCCTTGTGGGGCTGTGACATCATTTTCCCAATAGGAATTCTTTCAAGCGCTGAGCACAGCTTCTCTTTCCAGTGATTGGTGTGGGCTTGATCTTCCTTCTTCCATCTCTCGCCGTTTTGTGAGAACAGGTCCTTCCTTCCCTTCTGGGTTAGATGGACTCGTGGGTATCACTTCAGTGAATGGCATTGTCAGTGGGGGTGATAATTCCCTTCTCATTGGAAGACTTTGCTGTGAGTATTAGAAATGCAAGTGATTTCTCTTCCCCTTCCTCCCTGTCCATCTCTCAGAGCCACCGGGAAACAGAGGCCTCATCCAGGGTCACACAGGCCTGAGGGAGTGCAACTAGACTGTTGTTTCTTCAGGCCCTCCGTGCTGGACATCATCCGGGATACTCTGTGTGTGTCTTCCTCAGTCTGGTGTCCCTTCAGACCTTTCCCTAGTTTTCACAGGCTTGTTGTGTTGGTGTTCTTTGTCTGTTTGGAGACACATCCTTGAGAAGCTTTGTGTTTCCACTCATTCGTCTCGCGATGTATGACCTGTCTTTTGCTTTTGTAATGAGGTCTTTCCCACAGTAGATATCTTTGATTTTGCAAAGTCCACTGTATTCTCTGGGTTGTTTTGTGGACTGCCTTTTAGTTTTGTGTGTGAAGACTCAAAGCACGTGTCCGGTTTCTGCTCATTGTTCTTCTAGATTTGTGACAAGTTTTCATGGAAACTTTGTCTAGGGATAACTGGAAGTGAACTCGGTGTAAGGTGTCAAGTCTCCATCTCCATTCATGTCATGCCCTGCAGTTTCCAATTCCCTGTTCCTGAGTGGTTTTGGAGACCTTGTGGGAAGTTTGGTTGCATGGGAGTTTGCATTTCCACCTTGAGTAGATTCCCACTGTTCTGCCCTCAGGGACACTGTCAAGGGGGAGTGAGGAGCAGCCTGCACTTCCAGCAGTGACCACACGGTGGGGCGAGTGCTGCTCTCCCCTCTGGGAGCCCCAGGCCACAGGCATCCCAGTGAGGAGCCAGCTCTGTGCTCGGCTGAAAGGAGTTAGACTCTCAGGAGCCTCTGAGCCCTTGCCTTTGGATCACCCAGGGTGGGCATTTACTGTGACAGAAAAAAATTGCCCTGAATTCCATGGACGGAAGAGCCTGGCTGTGTAGAGTTCGTGAGTTGCCGTGAATCAGACACAACTGAGGACACAAAAACTCAATAGACTAAAACACTTTTGGGGGGTCGGGGGAGTGAAAGGGGGTGATGTGGGGTTTTTTTGTCGTATATAATAGCCAAGGGAAATCTAGTTTAAACCTAAATTCACATAGATGGGAAAGGTATAGCTCTCCGTCACCCTATTAAAAAAAAAAAAAAAACTACTTAACTTTTCTGAAAGTTTATTTAGTAGCTTCCTTGAGCAGTTCATTGTGAAGCATTTTTTTTTTTTTTCTGTGACATCGGCCTCATTAAAATGTACGGTTTGCCTTTACTGGATAATTTTGTTCATTGGTTTGTTAGGGAATCTTGGTAATATTTGAGTTTCCTGGGGAGCATGGTCACATGACCTGGCCCTGGCCAATCGGTGCGTTCCACCTCCCTGGCCACTGTGATTGGCTCCGGACTGGGGCAGTGCCCAATCGGGGCCCAGGGCCGGGCCTCACGTTGGAAGCCAGGGGAAGACGAGCTCTCGTCCTGCTGGGGTAGGGGAAGGGGTGGGGCCGGGGGAGGTCAGGCTCCAGCAGTGGGAGGGGCTTGAGGTCCGCCTGCGGCAGTTGGTGACCTTCCTGCTCCCCTCAGGGCAGAGCCGCCGGCCTGAGAATGAGGGCGCTGCTGAGCCCAGGGGCTGGGATGGCCCGTTGCTGCTGTGGTCCCAGAGCTCCACCCGAGACCTGACGGAGGCCGTCTGCCCGTGAGTCCTCTCCCGCTTGTCTGTCAGCTTGTTTGAACCATGCTGGGTTTTCTGCCCAGCCGGCTAAGGGGAGTCCCTGGAAATGCAAGGGTGTGGGTTTTGGCAGACTTCAGGGAAGACATGCCAGATGAGCCTGGGAGACTCCAGCTTAATCTGGATTCAGGAGATATCTCTTCGGGCCAGCTAGTAATTGTAGGATAAGCCTAATGAGTCTTCACAGGATGAAGAGAGTAACGTGCCAAGGTAGCAATCGATGTCCTCATTCGAGAGGATGATGAAGCTGGTGCTCAGAGAAGGGGGGAACTTGGCCACAGCAAGGAGGTGTGCACCCAGACGGAACCCCAAGATCCGGCCATTTGAGCTCAGGGAGGCCACTGGTGTGGCTTGTCCCTGTGGCAGGGGCCGAGGCACGCAGCCCACCCTGATTCCTGCGGGGGCCTGACTTGGGAAGTGCCATCTGGTAGCTTTGAGACTCACCAAACCAAATTGCACTGGAGAGAGGAAGGACACCTTCCTTCATCCACCCCCCACCCCCGCCGGATTCCCACATACCCTGACCCCTTTCTCTGGATTTCGGAGCCCTTTCCAGAGTCCCGCTCATATGACCTCATTCGAAGTGCACTGTGGACGAGCTGCCATCTGCAGCTGCTACCACAGCAGCCAAGGGCTTTATCTCCCGAGTACCTCCCTTCCTTTGGAACTTGGGGGCCCTCTACTCCCCACTTGCACACCACAGACCTTTGCTGAGGATTGTGGGGACCCTCACTCAGTTTGCAGCACGTTGTAGCCATCCCTGTCCTCTCAATACCTCCCTTGCAACTCAGCTTGTGAGCTCCTTTGGAGCAGCGTGGCCCACCTGGCTGCAACGGCAGAGACACAGCTGACAGTGAAACAACAGCTTCGATCTGACAGCCGGAAAGCTCTGTCAAAAGGGACCTCCCTCTTCACACCGTAGAGGCTGTAGGAGCCGCCAGGGTTTGGGAACCAGTGCTGGGGCCAAAATGACTCCACAGCTGTTTTCCTTCCTGGGGAGGGTTCTGGCTCGAGTGGGAATGGCTCAAGTCTCCTAAGGTTCTGAAAGCCCACTGTGTGCAGATTCACGGTACACAGAGAGGAGAAGGTGGAGTCCTGCCCTGGAGGTGGTCACAGCTCACGGATGAGCCAGGCAGGCAGGCAGGCAGGCAGGACATGAGAACACCTGAGCTGCCTTCATGAGTGAGTGGTGTGGGGGCAGAGGAAGAGAAGCCGGTCTGCTCCCTCATGTGGTGCCCAGGGCAGGTTGTCCCCAGAGGAAACCCTTACGACGGTGAGGACTCTCACTGCTGTTTCCCAAGGGGTTCCGTCGGTGCGTGTCTTCCCCGGAGCGGTCAGGCCGTCTCTAAAGTACACTGGCCATGGGCATTGCCTCTCCTTGGAACTTCCCATGTGTTTCTCTTTTGTATGGAACAGTGATTTTTCTAGAGGGGTTCTGGGCCACAAGGTTGTTGGGTCATTTGCTAGCCTTCTGTCGTGAAGAACGCTTTCCTGGGCGTTGGGGTGGTTTGTTGTTCCAGCTCCCTTTCTTGGCTTCTTTTGGGAGCTGGTGCAACAAGAGGAGCTCAGCCTCTGCCTTCTGGCTGAGATGGCACCCTTCAAACAGCAATGCCTGCCTGGAGATAATGATGGCATTTGCCAAAAGGGCTTCGTTTGGCACATGATATCTTGAAAGGACGTACACCGTCCTTTCAGCTATCAAAGGCTAGTTCAAATGACATAAAAATGAGAACTCTCCAATGGAGTCTTACAGTAGGTGGAGAGTCCGAAAAAAACTCCTTCAGTCATCTCACTGAGAGTCATTGATTGGGGACACCAAGAATATAGGAAGGAATGCAGAAAGAAAAGATGAAATTGTGGTCAGGATCGGGGGGAGGGATGAACAGGGCCTGCTTGCCTTGAACCCAGGCTTTGTTGGCGGGTGGGGCATAAAGATCGAACGGGTCTGAAACTACAGAGTGGTGATGGTAACACCGTATCACCAGAGTTACACAACAGTGTCCCAAATTGCAACAATGATGAAAAAGTTTACTAATCCCAACTTAACCAACAAAAATAGACGAAACCATACAAAAAGTAAAACATCACCAGAAAGGTGGAAACAAACCAAATGCAAAGCAGCTCAGGGGAAAGGAACTCCATGTCCCCTGGGGGCAGACCGAGTTGCCGGCGTCCACGGTGAGCAGACAGGGATGGAGGCTGCAGAGCCGACCGCTCCCCTGGACATGGTGTTTCCGGCAAGGGCTCTGGGTCTCTGTCCAGAGCGGGGGCTCGTTCTTCCTGCAGGGGCGGGTGAGTCATCGTCGGCGTCTGGGTGTTGCGCGGGAGCCAGGGCAGGCTCTCCCTGCCGAGGCGGTGACTCCTCCTCTGCCTCGGGTTCTCCTGCCAAAGCCCGAGCAGGTACAGGTGCACGTGGAGGTGGAGGTTCTGGCTGAGGGGGTGGGACATCAGTGCCTGGGGCTGGGGGTCCTGCAGGCACGGAAATCCGATCTGCCCGGTGTGCTGGCCAGTACCCAGCTGGCCTGGTGTCTCTGCGAGGGCAAGGCTCGGTTCTCCATCTGCCCTCGGTGGATCCCTGGGTCCTGCACCTGGAGCCACCACCTCTGTAGGCACAGGTCTGGGAAGTGGAGCCTGTTTCCAGTTGGAGGCCAGTGCTAGAGCTGGGGGAGAAGCAAAGTTTGCCCACAGACCAGCCTTGGCATGTGCGTATCCCGGGACAGAAAGCTTCCAAGAGATTCCGAAAGAATACCCAGGGTTGGATGTCTTTTGGGACTGAAGTGTGCAAGATGGGGGTGGGGGTGTGAGGCCAGCGCTTGCTGCAGGCCCAGCAGCATCTTTCGGGGACTCGTCCCTGTGTAGCTCAGCACCCCCTCCCCACACACTCCCGTGCACCAGCCCCAGCGTCCTTACCTCTGTGCTCTGGCGTGCTGGGCTCCAGGTCCTCCTGCTGCCTCAGAGGCCGGGGTTCTCGGGACTCTGGGTCGGAGCCGGGTGTGCTGAGCTCCGTGGCAGCCTCAGACTGGGCCGCCGGGTGTATCCTGGGCGGTGTCTCGGCAGCAGGCCTTCCCCGCCTCCGCTTCGCCCCCGGTGGGGCTGATGCCTCCGTGGGCACGCTCACCTGGAGCCTGCACTGGGCCTCACGGGCGGGGGGTTGGTGCTCCGACCCCTCCCTCCGGGAGGTGGACGGGGTGTCCCCGTCCTCGGCCTCATCACGTGGGAAGCTCTGCAACGACAGTGACCGTCAGCCAGCCGTGCTGGGAGTTTTCCGAGCTGGGCCTGGCCAGTGGAGCCGCTGCTTCTGCCTGCTCGAACTTCTCTTCCCAGAAGGGTCAGAGACGTGTGTCTGCTCAGATCCCCACCCGGGAGGAAAGAGACCCACCTGAGGGTGTGAGGTCAGCCTGGGCGGCCGGCCCTGCCCGCACTGTTCCCATCCCAGCCAGCCTGATCTCCCCTGGGGTGTGGACACAACTTGTCCGCAGGCTTCTGACCCCACATCCGCCTGGGCTTCCTTGAGGGAGACACACCCCGAGAAACCCGCATCCACACACACAGGCAAAGGACCCGGTGTTTCCGGGTGGCATGGGAGAGGTGGCCTGGCCCGGCCTGGGGCTCCCCGTGTTACCTTTCTGTTTCTCCGGGCAGAGGGCCAGAGGCCTCTCGGGGGTGCCCTGAGCCAACGTCGACAGGGTGCCACGCACACTGCCTGTGAGCTCTCCTGAGGCCCCGGCCTCTGGGCAGGGGCAAACAGCAGAACATCCTGGCAGCAAGAGATCTGGCTGGGGGCTCCTCTCCGCTCTGGAGGCCTGGATACCCGGGTTGCGGGTTCTGTTGGGTTCTGTTGCCGGCAGGTGACATCATTTCCTGGGGTTCGTGCTGAGGTCCCTTCCCCAAAACTTCCCAAGGGAATCTCTGGGTTTCTGACTGCTCGACCACCCCCCTTAGGCCATGTGCAGGCACATTGACAGCCACACAGCCCAGCCCACAGCCCTGGGGAGGCCTGGGTGCAGCCAGGGCCTGAGCTCCGAGGACCCCGCTGCTCTCAGACCAGGCTCCTTCTTCTCATAAGTGGTGTGGCCCTGGACAAGCATATGCCCCTCAGGGTTTCCCCAGTCTCTCCATCTGCAGAGTGGGGGTCATTCTCCCATCTGTTTCCTAGGTCTGTCGGCCTACGAGCAGCTCCATGCCTCTCCACCTGGGGCCGATATCACGTGGAGCTTGTGCGCTGAGACTTCAGAAAGAAAGACTCCATCCAGGGCTGACACAGCACAGAATGGGGCAGAACGAGGCCTGGATGCGCCGTGGTACCCAGGAAAAGGCACTGCCCCTCCTGACTGTTTTGAGACCCCACATCCAAGTTGGAGGCCCGAAAGGAAGACTCGAAGGTCTCCCTCTCTTATAGAAAAGAGTAGCCAACTTTCTGGTCCTCTGTTTCCATTGAGATTCTGTTCAAGTGTCCCAGCTCGGCTTCTGCGGGTGGCTGAGCTTCTAATGGCTCCCTGCGTTCTTGTCTTTTCCTCTCCAAACCTTCCGTCCTTTTCCCCCTTCTGGGGTGGATGGGCGCTGTCATTGCTTCTACCTTCGAGACAGATTGATGAAAAGTCTGGACCATCGACTCCTTTCCTCTCTTTGGTTCCGTGTCTCTCTCTGGCTGTGTCCCTCTCTTTTCCTTTCTCGATTCAGTCTGTGTCTTCCTCTTTCTCTCTCGTGTGTGGATGGATGGATGCTAGGAATGCACATGTATATGATTAGATGAGGGTTATGTTTTAGGGATGGGTTAGAGGGAGAGAAAGGCTTTAGGTCGGAGTTGGTCATGGGGGAAGGGTCAAGGGTGGTGGTGGTGTTTCTTGGAATCTGAGTGCTGTGCATTCTTCGTCTCTTTCCATATGAACCCCTTCTCAGATACACCACTTGCAAGGAGTCTCTCATGTTCCGTTTCCTATCTTTTGCATCTGTGAATGCTTAGCTTCTCTGTTGTGAAGAGGTTCCATTGGATGGAAACCCATTGGTGTACTTCGTTTCCCTCTTTCCCTTACTTGAAGAGACCCATTTCTACCTCCGCCCAGCAAATGGCAAGGAGACTCTGATGTTAAGGAGCCTTTGACCTACGCTTCTTTCTAGCTATCTCATGACATCAGTCTTTAGGGTGAGGTTTTTCCCCGATATTGAGGTGGTGTGAGATCAAAACCAATAGCGTTCTTCAGATGTAGCTGTCTGGTTTTCCCATGGCCATTTATTGAAGAGGCTTTCTTGTTCCCATTTGGATATTCTCCCCTTCTGTGTCAGAGATGAGTTGACCATGGATGCCGGGGTTTGTTTCTGGACCCTCAACTTTATTCCATCGATCTGGATCTGTGTGTGTTGTTGTATTCCCAATAGCATACTGTCCTGCTGCTGCCGCTGCGGCTAAGTCACTTCAGTCGTGTCTGACTCTGCGCGACCCCATGGCCTGCAGCCTACCAGGCTCCTCCGTCCAGGGCATTTTCCAGGCAAGAGTACTGGCGTGGGTCGCCATCGCCTTCTCCGATACGCTCCTGAGGATCCTAGTTTGGTCGTCTAATTTCCTTTCACACAACCTTGGATGTCCGTATCGGGGCTTTTTCGTCAGATTGTATTGACAATTTAGGCTCTTTTCTGTTTCCGTAACCCCTTTTGCAGTTCTTTGTTCGGTGCGACAATGCATTGGCATTTTGGGAGGAATAGCATCCAAGCTGTGGATTGCCTTGTGGGGCTGTGACATCATTTTCCCAATAGGAATTCTTTCAAGCCCTGAGCACAGCTTCTCTTTCCAGTGATTGGTGTGGGCTTGATCTTCCTTCTTCCATCTCTCGCCGTTTTGTGAGAACAGGTCCTTCCTTCCCTTCTGGGTTAGATGGACTCGTGGGTATCACTTCAGTGAATGGCATTGTCAGTGGGGGTGATAATTCCCTTCTCATTGGAAGACTTTGCTGTGAGTATTAGAAATGCAAGTGATTTCTCTTCCCCTTCCTCCCTGTCCATCTCTCAGAGCCACCGGGAAACAGAGGCCTCATCCAGGGTCACACAGGCCTGAGGGAGTGCAACTAGACTGTTGTTTCTTCAGGCCCTCCGTGCTGGACATCATCCGGGATACTCTGTGTGTGTCTTCCTCAGTCTGGTGTCCCTTCAGACCTTTCCCTAGTTTTCACAGGCTTGTTGTGTTGGTGTTCTTTGTCTGTTTGGAGACACATCCTTGAGAAGCTTTGTGTTTCCACTCATTCGTCTCGCGATGTATGACCTGTCTTTTGCTTTTGTAATGAGGTCTTTCCCACAGTAGATATCTTTGATTTTGCAAAGTCCACTGTATTCTCTGGGTTGTTTTGTGGACTGCCTTTTAGTTTTGTGTGTGAAGACTCAAAGCACGTGTCCGGTTTCTGCTCATTGTTCTTCTAGATTTGTGACAAGTTTTCATGGAAACTTTGTCTAGGGATAACTGGAAGTGAACTCGGTGTAAGGTGTCAAGTCTCCATCTCCATTCATGTCATGCCCTGCAGTTTCCAATTCCCTGTTCCTGAGTGGTTTTGGAGACCTTGTGGGAAGTTTGGTTGCATGGGAGTTTGCATTTCCACCTTGAGTAGATTCCCACTGTTCTGCCCTCAGGGACACTGTCAAGGGGGAGTGAGGAGCAGCCTGCACTTCCAGCAGTGACCACACGGTGGGGCGAGTGCTGCTCTCCCCTCTGGGAGCCCCAGGCCACAGGCATCCCAGTGAGGAGCCAGCTCTGTGCTCGGCTGAAAGGAGTTAGACTCTCAGGAGCCTCTGAGCCCTTGCCTTTGGATCACCCAGGGTGGGCATTTACTGTGACAGAAAAAAATTGCCCTGAATTCCATGGACGGAAGAGCCTGGCTGTGTAGAGTTCGTGAGTTGCCGTGAATCAGACACAACTGAGGACACAAAAACTCAATAGACTAAAACACTTTTGGGGGGTGGGGGGAGTGAAAGGGGGTGATGTGGGGTTTTTTTGTGGTATATAATAGCCAAGGGAAATCTAGTTTAAACCTAAATTCACATAGATGGGAAAGGTATAGCTCTCCATCACCCTATTAAAAAAAAAAAAAAACTACTTAACTTTTCTGAAAGTTTATTTAGTAGCTTCCTTGAGCAGTTCATTGTGAAGCTTTTTTTTTTTTTTTCTGTGACATCGGCCTCATTAAAAAGTACGGTTTGCCTTTACTGGATAATTTTGTTCATTGGTTTGTTAGGGAATCTTGGTAATATTTGAGTTTCCTGGGGAGCATGGTCACATGACCTGGCCCTGGCCAATCGGTGCCTTCCACCTCCCTGGCCACTGTGATTGGCTCCGGACTGGGGCAGTGCCCAATCGGGGCCCAGGGCCGGGCCTCACGTTGGAAGCCAGGGGAAGACGAGCTCTCGTCCTGCTGGGGTAGGGGAAGGGGTGGGGCCGGGGGAGGTCAGGCTCCAGCAGTGGGAGGGGCTTGAGGTCCGCCTGCGGCAGTTGGTGACCTTCCTGCTCCCCTCAGGGCAGAGCCGCCGGCCTGAGAATGAGGGCGCTGCTGAGCCCAGGGGCTGGGATGGCCCGTTGCTGCTGTGGTCCCAGAGCTCCACCCGAGACCTGACGGAGGCCGTCTGCCCGTGAGTCCTCTCCCGCTTGTCTGTCAGCTTGTTTGAACCATGCTGGGTTTTCTGCCCAGCCGGCTAAGGGGAGTCCCTGGAAATGCAAGGGTGTGGGTTTTGGCAGACTTCAGGGAAGACATGCCAGATGAGCCTGGGAGACTCCAGCTTAATCTGGATTCAGGAGATATCTCTTCGGGCCAGCTAGTAATTGTAGGATAAGCCTAATGAGTCTTCACAGGATGAAGAGAGTAACGTGCCAAGGTAGCAATCGATGTCCTCATTCGAGAGGATGATGAAGCTGGTGCTCAGAGAAGGGGGGAACTTGGCCACAGCAAGGAGGTGTGCACCCAGACGGAACCCCCAGATCCGGCCATTTGAGCTCAGGGAGGCCACTGGTGTGGCTTGTCCCTGTGGCAGGGGCCGAGGCACGCAGCCCACCCTGATTCCTGCGGGGGCCTGACTTGGGAAGTGCCATCTGGTAGCTTTGAGACTCACCAAACCAAATTGCACTGGAGAGAGGAAGGACACCTTCCTTCATCCACCCCCCACCCCCGCCGGATTCCCACATACCCTGACCCCTTTCTCTGGATTTCGGAGCCATTTCCAGAGTCCCGCTCATATGACCTCATTCGAAGTGCACTGTGGACGAGCTGCCATCTGCAGCTGCTACCACAGCAGCCAAGGGCTTTATCTCCCGAGTACCTCCCTTCCTTTGGAACTTGGGGGCCCTCTACTCCCCACTTGCACACCACAGACCTTTGCTGAGGATTGTGGGGACCCTCACTCAGTTTGCAGCACGTTGTAGCCATCCCTGTCCTCTCAATACCTCCCTTGCAACTCAGCTTGTGAGCTCCTTTGGAGCAGCGTGGCCCACCTGGCTGCAACGGCAGAGACACAGCTGACAGTGAAACAACAGCTTCGATCTGACAGCCGGAAAGCTCTGTCAAAAGGGACCTCCCTCTTCACACCGTAGAGGCTGTAGGAGCCGCCAGGGTTTGGGAACCAGTGCTGGGGCCAAAATGACTCCACAGCTGTTTTCCTTCCTGGGGAGGGTTCTGGCTCGAGTGGGAATGGCTCAAGTCTCCTAAGGTTCTGAAAGCCCACTGTGTGCAGATTCACGGTACACAGAGAGGAGAAGGTGGAGTCCTGCCCTGGAGGTGGTCACAGCTCACGGATGAGCCAGGCAGGCAGGCAGGCAGGCAGGGCATGAGAACACCTGAGCTGCCTTCATGAGTGAGTGGTGTGGGGGCAGAGGAAGAGAAGCCGGTCTGCTCCCTCATGTGGTGCCCAGGGCAGGTTGTCCCCAGAGGAAACCCTTACGACGGTGAGGACTCTCACTGCTGTTTCCCAAGGGGTTCCGTCGGTGCGTGTCTTCCCCGGAGCGGTCAGGCCGTCTCTAAAGTACACTGGCCATGGGCATTGCCTCTCCTTGGAACTTCCCATGTGTTTCTCTTTTGTATGGAACAGTGATTTTTCTAGAGGGGTTCTGGGCCACAAGGTTGTTGGGTCATTTGCTAGCCTTCTGTCGTGAAGAACGCTTTCCTGGGCGTTGGGGTGGTTTGTTGTTCCAGCTCCCTTTCTTGGCTTCTTTTGGGAGCTGGTGCAACAAGAGGAGCTCAGCCTCTGCCTTCTGGCTGAGATGTCACCCTTCAAACAGCAATGCCTGCCTGGAGATAATGATGGCATTTGCCAAAAGGGCTTCGTTTGGCACATGATATCTTGAAAGGACGTACACCGTCCTTTCAGCTATCAAAGGCTAGTTCAAATGACATAAAAATGAGAACTCTCCAATGGAGTCTTACAGTAGGTGGAGAGTCCGAAAAAAACTCCTTCAGTCATCTCACTGAGAGTCATTGATTGGGGACACCAAGAATATAGGAAGGAATGCAGAAAGAAAAGATGAAATTGTGGTCAGGATCGGGGGGAGGGATGAACAGGGCCTGCTTGCCTTGAACCCAGGCTTTGTTGGCGGGTGGGGCATAAAGATCGAACGGGTCTGAAACTACAGAGTGGTGATGGTAACACAGTATCACCAGAGTTACACAACAGTGTCCCAAATTGCAACAATGATGAAAAAGTTTACTAATCCCAACTTAACCAACAAAAATAGACGAAACCATACAAAAAGTAAAACATCACCAGAAAGGTGGAAACAAACCAAATGCAAAGCAGCTCAGGGGAAAGGAACTCCATGTCCCCTGGGGGCAGACCGAGTTGCCGGCGTCCACGGTGAGCAGACAGGGATGGAGGCTGCAGAGCCGACCGCTCCCCTGGACATGGTGTTTCCGGCAAGGGCTCTGGGTCTCTGTCCAGAGCGGGGGCTCGTTCTTCCTGCAGGGGCGGGTGAGTCATCGTCGGCGTCTGGGTGTTGCGCGGGAGCCAGGGCAGGCTCTCCCTGCCGAGGCGGTGACTCCTCCTCTGCCTCGGGTTCTCCTGCCAAAGCCCGAGCAGGTACAGGTGCACGTGGAGGTGGAGGTTCTGGCTGAGGGGGTGGGACATCAGTGCCTGGGGCTGGGGGTCCTGCAGGCACGGAAATCCGATCTGCCCGGTGTGCTGGCCAGTACCCAGCTGGCCTGGTGTCTCTGCGAGGGCAAGGCTCGGTTCTCCATCTGCCCTCGGTGGATCCCTGGGTCCTGCACCTGGAGCCACCACCTCTGTAGGCACAGGTCTGGGAAGTGGAGCCTGTTTCCAGTTGGAGGCCAGTGCTAGAGCTGGGGGAGAAGCAAAGTTTGCCCACAGACCAGCCTTGGCATGTGCGTATCCCGGGACAGAAAGCTTCCAAGAGATTCCGAAAGAATACCCAGGGTTGGATGTCTTTTGGGACTGAAGTGTGCAAGATGGGGGTGGGGGTGTGAGGCCAGTGCTTGCTGCAGGCCCAGCAGCATCTTTCGGGGACTCGTCCCTGTGTAGCTCAGCACCCCCTCCCCACACACTCCCGTGCACCAGCCCCAGCGTCCTTACCTCTGTGCTCTGGCGTGCTGGGCTCCAGGTCCTCCTGCTGCCTCAGAGGCCGGGGTTCTCGGGACTCTGGGTCGGAGCCGGGTGTGCTGAGCTCCGTGGCAGCCTCAGACTGGGCCGCCGGGTGTATCCTGGGCGGTGTCTCGGCAGCAGGCCTTCCCCGCCTCCGCTTCGCCCCCGGTGGGGCTGATGCCTCTGTGGGCACGCACACCTGGAGCCTGCACTGGGCCTCACGGGCGGGGGGTTGGTGCTCCGACCCCTCCCTCCGGGAGGTGGACGGGGTGTCCCCGTCCTCGGCCTCATCACGTGGGAAGCTCTGCAACGACAGTGACCGTCAGCCAGCCGTGCTGGGAGTTTTCCGAGCTGGGCCTGGCCAGTGGAGCCGCTGCTTCTGCCTGCTCGAACTTCTCTTCCCAGAAGGGTCAGAGACGTGTGTCTGCTCTGATCCCCACCCGGGAGGAAAGAGACCCACCTGAGGGTGTGAGGTCAGCCTGGGCGGCCGGCCCTGCCCGCACTGTTCCCATCCCAGCCAGCCTGATCTCCCCTGGGGTGTGGACACAACTTGTCCGCAGGCTTCTGACCCCACATCCGCCTGGGCTTCCTTGAGGGAGACACACCCCGAGAAACCCGCATCCACACACACAGGCAAAGGACCCGGTGTTTCCGGGTGGCATGGGAGAGGTGGCCTGGCCCGGCCTGGGGCTCCCCGTGTTACCTTTCTGTTTCTCCAGGCAGAGGGCCAGAGGCCTCTCGGGGGTGCCCTGAGCCAACGTCGACAGGGTGCCCACGCACACTGCCTGTGAGCTCTCCTGAGGCCCCGGCCTCTGGGCAGGGGCAAACAGCAGAACATCCTGGCAGCAAGAGATCTGGCTGGGGGCTCCTCTCCGCTCTGGAGGCCTGGATACCCGGGTTGCGGGTTCTGTTGGGTTCTGTTGCCGGCAGGTGACATCATTTCCTGGGGTTCGTGCTGAGGTCCCTTCCCCAAAACTTCCCAAGGGAATCTCTGGGTTTCTGACTGCTCGACCACCCCCCTTAGGCCATGTGCAGGCACATTGACAGCCACACAGCCCAGCCCACAGCCCTGGGGAGGCCTGGGTGCAGCCAGGGCCTGAGCTCCGAGGACCCCGCTGCTCTCAGACCAGGCTCCTTCTTCTCATAAGTGGTGTGGCCCTGGACAAGCATATGCCCCTCAGGGTTTCCCCAGTCTCTCCATCTGCAGAGTGGGGGTCATTCTCCCATCTGTTTCCTAGGTCTGTCGGCCTACGAGCAGCTCCATGCCTCTCCACCTGGGGCCGATATCACGTGGAGCTTGTGCGCTGAGACTTCAGAAAGAAAGACTCCATCCAGGGCTGACACAGCACAGAATGGGGCAGAACGAGGCCTGGATGCGCCGTGGTACCCAGGAAAAGGCACTGCCCCTCCTGACTGTTTTGAGACCCCACATCCAAGTTGGAGGCCCGAAAGGAAGACTCGAAGGTCTCCCTCTCTTATAGAAAAGAGTAGCCAACTTTCTGGTCCTCTGTTTCCATTGAGATTCTGTTCAAGTGTCCCAGCTCGGCTTCTGCGGGTGGCTGAGCTTCTAATGGCTCCCTGCGTTCTTGTCTTTTCCTCTCCAAACCTTCCGTCCTTTTCCCCCTTCTGGGGTGGATGGGCGCTGTCATTGCTTCTACCTTCGAGACAGATTGATGAAAAGTCTGGACCATCGACTCTTTTCCTCTCTTTGGTTCCGTGTCTCTCTCTGGCTGTGTCCCTCTCTTTTCCTTTCTCGATTCAGTCTGTGTCTTCCTCTTTCTCTCTCGTGTGTGGATGGATGGATGCTAGGAATGCACATGTATATGATTAGATGAGGGTTATGTTTTAGGGATGGGTTAGAGGGAGAGAAAGGCTTTAGGTCGGAGTTGGTCATGGGGGAAGGGTCAAGGGTGGTGGTGGTGTTTCTTGGAATCTGAGTGCTGTGCATTCTTCGTCTCTTTCCATATGAACCCCTTCTCAGATACACCACTTGCAAGGAGTCTCTCATGTTCCGTTTCCTATCTTTTGCATCTGTGAATGCTTAGCTTCTCTGTTGTGAAGAGGTTCCATTGGATGGAAACCCATTGGTGTACTTCGTTTCCCTCTTTCCCTTACTTGAAGAGACCCATTTCTACCTCCGCCCAGCAAATGGCAAGGAAACTCTGATGTTAAGGAGCCTTTGACCTACGCTTCTTTCTAGCTATCTCATGACATCAGTCTTTAGGGTGAGGTTTTTCCCCGATATTGAGGTGGTGTGAGATCAAAACCAATAGCGTTCTTCAGATGTAGCTGTCTGGTTTTCCCATGGCCATTTATTGAAGAGGCTTTCTTGTTCCCATTTGGATATTCTCCCCTTCTGTGTCAGAGATGAGTTGACCATGGATGCCGGGGTTTGTTTCTGGACCCTCAACTTTATTCCATCGATCTGGATCTGTGTGTGTTGTTGTATTCCCAATAGCATACTGTCCTGCTGCTGCCGCTGCGGCTAAGTCACTTCAGTCGTGTCTGACTCTGCGCGACCCCATGGCCTGCAGCCTACCAGGCTCCTCCGTCCAGGGCATTTTCCAGGCAAGAGTACTGGCGTGGGTCGCCATCGCCTTCTCCGATACGCTCCTGAGGATCCTAGTTTGGTCGTCTAATTTCCTTTCACACAACCTTGGATGTCCGTATCGGGGCTTTTTCGTCAGATTGTATTGACAATTTAGGCTCTTTTCTGTTTCCGTAACCCCTTTTGCAGTTCTTTGTTCGGTGCGACAATGCATTGGCATTTTGGGAGGAATAGCATCCAAGCTGTGGATTGCCTTGTGGGGCTGTGACATCATTTTCCCAATAGGAATTCTTTCAAGCCCTGAGCACAGCTTCTCTTTCCAGTGATTGGTGTGGGCTTGATCTTCCTTCTTCCATCTCTCGCCGTTTTGTGAGAACAGGTCCTTCCTTCCCTTCTGGGTTAGATGGACTCGTGGGTATCACTTCAGTGCATGGCATTGTCAGTGGGGGTGATAATTCCCTTCTCATTGGAAGACTTTGCTGTGAGTATTAGAAATGCAAGTGATTTCTCTTCCCCTTCCTCCCTGTCCATCTCTCAGAGCCACCGGGAAACAGAGGCCTCATCCAGGGTCACACAGGCCTGAGGGAGTGCAACTAGACTGTTGTTTCTTCAGGCCCTCCGTGCTGGACATCATCCGGGATACTCTGTGTGTGTCTTCCTCAGTCTGGTGTCCCTTCAGACCTTTCCCTAGTTTTCACAGGCTTGTTGTGTTGGTGTTCTTTGTCTGTTTGGAGACACATCCTTGAGAAGCTTTGTGTTTCCACTCATTCGTCTCGCGATGTATGACCTGTCTTTTGCTTTTGTAATGAGGTCTTTCCCACAGTAGATATCTTTGATTTTGCAAAGTCCACTGTATTCTCTGGGTTGTTTTGTGGACTGCCTTTTAGTTTTGTGTGTGAAGACTCAAAGCACGTGTCCGGTTTCTGCTCATTGTTCTTCTAGATTTGTGACAAGTTTTCATGGAAACTTTGTCTAGGGATAACTGGAAGTGAACTCGGTGTAAGGTGTCAAGTCTCCATCTCCATTCATGTCATGCCCTGCAGTTTCCAATTCCCTGTTCCTGAGTGGTTTTGGAGACCTTGTGGGAAGTTTGGTTGCATGGGAGTTTGCATTTCCACCTTGAGTAGATTCCCACTGTTCTGCCCTCAGGGACACTGTCAAGGGGGAGTGAGGAGCAGCCTGCACTTCCAGCAGTGACCACACGGTGGGGCGAGTGCTGCTCTCCCCTCTGGGAGCCCCAGGCCACAGGCATCCCAGTGAGGAGCCAGCTCTGTGCTCGGCTGAAAGGAGTTAGACTCTCAGGAGCCTCTGAGCCCTTGCCTTTGGATCACCCAGGGTGGGCATTTACTGTGACAGAAAAAAATTGCCCTGAATTCCATGGACGGAAGAGCCTGGCTGTGTAGAGTTCGTGAGTTGCCGTGAATCAGACACAACTGAGGACACAAAAACTCAATAGACTAAAACACTTTTGAGGGGTGGGGGGAGTGAAAGGGGGTGATGTGGGGTTTTTTTGTGGTATATAATAGCCAAGGGAAATCTAGTTTAAACCTAAATTCACATAGATGGGAAAGGTATAGCTCTCCATCACCCTATTAAAAAAAAAAAAAAACTACTTAACTTTTCTGAAAGTTTATTTAGTAGCTTCCTTGAGCAGTTCATTGTGAAGCATTTTTTTTTTTTTTCTGTGACATCGGCCTCATTAAAAAGTACGGTTTGCCTTTACTGGATAATTTTGTTCATTGGTTTGTTAGGGAATCTTGGTAATATTTGAGTTTCCTGGGGAGCATGGTCACATGACCTGGCCCTGGCCAATCGGTGCGTTCCACCTCCCTGGCCACTGTGATTGGCTCCGGACTGGGGCAGTGCCCAATCGGGGCCCAGGGCCGGGCCTCACGTTGGAAGCCAGGGGAAGACGAGCTCTCGTCCTGCTGGGGTAGGGGAAGGGGTGGGGCCGGGGGAGGTCAGGCTCCAGCAGTAGGAGGGGCTTGAGGTCCGCCTGCGGCAGTTGGTGACCTTCCTGCTCCCCTCAGGGCAGAGCCGCCGGCCTGAGAATGAGGGCGCTGCTGAGCCCAGGGGCTGGGATGGCCCGTTGCTGCTGTGGTCCCAGAGCTCCACCCGAGACCTGACGGAGGCCGTCTGCCCGTGAGTCCTCTCCCGCTTGTCTGTCAGCTTGTTTGAACCATGCTGGGTTTTCTGCCCAGCCGGCTAAGGGGAGTCCCTGGAAATGCAAGGGTGTGGGTTTTGGCAGACTTCAGGGAAGACATGCCAGATGAGCCTGGGAGACTCCAACTTAATCTGGATTCAGGAGATATCTCTTCGGGCCAGCTAGTAATTGTAGGATAAGCCTAATGAGTCTTCACAGGATGAAGAGAGTAACGTGCCAAGGTAGCAATCGATGTCCTCATTCGAGAGGATGATGAAGCTGGTGCTCAGAGAAGGGGGGAACTTGGCCACAGCAAGGAGGTGTGCACCCAGACGGAACCCCCAGATCCGGCCATTTGAGCTCAGGGAGGCCACTGGTGTGGCTTGTCCCTGTGGCAGGGGCCGAGGCACGCAGCCCACCCTGATTCCTGCGGGGGCCTGACTTGGGAAGTGCCATCTGGTAGCTTTGAGACTCACCAAACCAAATTGCACTGGAGAGAGGAAGGACACCTTCCTTCATCCACCCCCCACCCCCGCCGGATTCCCACATACCCTGACCCCTTTCTCTGGATTTCGGAGCCATTTCCAGAGTCCCGCTCATATGACCTCATTCGAAGTGCACTGTGGACGAGCTGCCATCTGCAGCTGCTACCACAGCAGCCAAGGGCTTTATCTCCCGAGTACCTCCCTTCCTTTGGAACTTGGGGGCCCTCTACTCCCCACTTGCACACCACAGACCTTTGCTGAGGATTGTGGGGACCCTCACTCAGTTTGCAGCACGTTGTAGCCATCCCTGTCCTCTCAATACCTCCCTTGCAACTCAGCTTGTGAGCTCCTTTGGAGCAGCGTGGCCCACCTGGCTGCAACGGCAGAGACACAGCTGACAGTGAAACAACAGCTTCGATCTGACAGCCGGAAAGCTCTGTCAAAAGGGACCTCCCTCTTCACACCGTAGAGGCTGTAGGAGCCGCCAGGGTTTGGGAACCAGTGCTGGGGCCAAAATGACTCCACAGCTGTTTTCCTTCCTGGGGAGGGTTCTGGCTCGAGTGGGAATGGCTCAAGTCTCCTAAGGTTCTGAAAGCCCACTGTGTGCAGATTCACGGTACACAGAGAGGAGAAGGTGGAGTCCTGCCCTGGAGGTGGTCACAGCTCACGGATGAGCCAGGCAGGCAGGCAGGCAGGCAGGGCATGAGAACACCTGAGCTGCCTTCATGAGTGAGTGGTGTGGGGGCAGAGGAAGAGAAGCCGGTCTGCTCCCTCATGTGGTGCCCAGGGCAGGTTGTCCCCAGAGGAAACCCTTACGACGGTGAGGACTCTCACTGCTGTTTCCCAAGGGGTTCCGTCGGTGCGTGTCTTCCCCGGAGCGGTCAGGCCGTCTCTAAAGTACACTGGCCATGGGCATTGCCTCTCCTTGGAACTTCCCATGTGTTTCTCTTTTGTATGGAACAGTGATTTTTCTAGAGGGGTTCTGGGCCACAAGGTTGTTGGGTCATTTGCTAGCCTTCTGTCGTGAAGAACGCTTTCCTGGGCGTTGGGGTGGTTTGTTGTTCCAGCTCCCTTTCTTGGCTTCTTTTGGGAGCTGGTGCAACAAGAGGAGCTCAGCCTCTGCCTTCTGGCTGAGATGTCACCCTTCAAACAGCAATGCCTGCCTGGAGATAATGATGGCATTTGCCAAAAGGGCTTCGTTTGGCACATGATATCTTGAAAGGACGTACACCGTCCTTTCAGCTATCAAAGGCTAGTTCAAATGACATAAAAATGAGAACTCTCCAATGGAGTCTTACAGTAGGTGGAGAGTCCGAAAAAAACTCCTTCAGTCATCTCACTGAGAGTCATTGATTGGGGACACCAAGAATATAGGAAGGAATGCAGAAAGAAAAGATGAAATTGTGGTCAGGATCGGGGGGAGGGATGAACAGGGCCTGCTTGCCTTGAACCCAGGCTTTGTTGGCGGGTGGGGCATAAAGATCGAACGGGTCTGAAACTACAGAGTGGTGATGGTAACACAGTATCACCAGAGTTACACAACAGTGTCCCAAATTGCAACAATGATGAAAAAGTTTACTAATCCCAACTTAACCAACAAAAATAGACGAAACCATACAAAAAGTAAAACATCACCAGAAAGGTGGAAACAAACCAAATGCAAAGCAGCTCAGGGGAAAGGAACTCCATGTCCCCTGGGGGCAGACCGAGTTGCCGGCGTCCACGGTGAGCAGACAGGGATGGAGGCTGCAGAGCCGACCGCTCCCCTGGACATGGTGTTTCCGGCAAGGGCTCTGGGTCTCTGTCCAGAGCGGGGGCTCGTTCTTCCTGCAGGGGCGGGTGAGTCATCGTCGGCGTCTGGGTGTTGCGCGGGAGCCAGGGCAGGCTCTCCCTGCCGAGGCGGTGACTCCTCCTCTGCCTCGGGTTCTCCTGCCAAAGCCCGAGCAGGTACAGGTGCACGTGGAGGTGGAGGTTCTGGCTGAGGGGGTGGGACATCAGTGCCTGGGGCTGGGGGTCCTGCAGGCACGGAAATCCGATCTGCCCGGTGTGCTGGCCAGTACCCAGCTGGCCTGGTGTCTCTGCGAGGGCAAGGCTCGGTTCTCCATCTGCCCTCGGTGGATCCCTGGGTCCTGCACCTGGAGCCACCACCTCTGTAGGCACAGGTCTGGGAAGTGGAGCCTGTTTCCAGTTGGAGGCCAGTGCGAGAGCTGGGGGAGAAGCAAAGTTTGCCCACAGACCAGCCTTGGCATGTGCGTATCCCGGGACAGAAAGCTTCCAAGAGATTCCGAAAGAATACCCAGGGTTGGATGTCTTTTGGGACTGAAGTGTGCAAGATGGGGGTGGGGGTGTGAGGCCAGCGCTTGCTGCAGGCCCAGCAGCATCTTTCGGGGACTCGTCCCTGTGTAGCTCAGCACCCCCTCCCCACACACTCCCGTGCACCAGCCCCAGCGTCCTTACCTCTGTGCTCTGGCGTGCTGGGCTCCAGGTCCTCCTGCTGCCTCAGAGGCCGGGGTTCTCGGGACTCTGGGTCGGAGCCGGGTGTGCTGAGCTCCGTGGCAGCCTCAGACTGGGCCGCCGGGTGTATCCTGGGCGGTGTCTCGGCAGCAGGCCTTCCCCGCCTCCGCTTCGCCCCCGGTGGGGCTGATGCCTCCGTGGGCACGCTCACCTGGAGCCTGCACTGGGCCTCACGGGCGGGGGGTTGGTGCTCCGACCCCTCCCTCCGGGAGGTGGACGGGGTGTCCCCGTCCTCGGCCTCATCACGTGGGAAGCTCTGCAACGACAGTGACCGTCAGCCAGCCGTGCTGGGAGTTTTCCGAGCTGGGCCTGGCCAGTGGAGCCGCTGCTTCTGCCTGCTCGAACTTCTCTTCCCAGAAGGGTCAGAGACGTGTGTCTGCTCAGATCCCCACCCGGGAGGAAAGAGACCCACCTGAGGGTGTGAGGTCAGCCTGGGCGGCCGGCCCTGCCCGCACTGTTCCCATCCCAGCCAGCCTGATCTCCCCTGGGGTGTGGACACAACTTGTCCGCAGGCTTCTGACCCCACATCCGCCTGGGCTTCCTTGAGGGAGACACACCCCGAGAAACCCGCATCCACACACACAGGCAAAGGACCCGGTGTTTCCGGGTGGCATGGGAGAGGTGGCCTGGCCCGGCCTGGGGCTCCCCGTGTTACCTTTCTGTTTCTCCGGGCAGAGGGCCAGAGGCCTCTCGGGGGTGCCCTGAGCCAACGTCGACAGGGTGCCCACGCACACTGCCTGTGAGCTCTCCTGAGGCCCCGGCCTCTGGGCAGGGGCAAACAGCAGAACATCCTGGCAGCAAGAGATCTGGCTGGGGGCTCCTCTCCGCTCTGGAGGCCTGGATACCCGGGTTGCGGGTTCTGTTGGGTTCTGTTGCCGGCAGGTGACATCATTTCCTGGGGTTCGTGCTGAGGTCCCTTCCCCAAAACTTCCCAAGGGAATCTCTGGGTTTCTGACTGCTCGACCACCCCCCTTAGGCCATGTGCAGGCACATTGACAGCCACACAGCCCAGCCCACAGCCCTGGGGAGGCCTGGGTGCAGCCAGGGCCTGAGCTCCGAGGACCCCGCTGCTCTCAGACCAGGCTCCTTCTTCTCATAAGTGGTGTGGCCCTGGACAAGCATATGCCCCTCAGGGTTTCCCCAGTCTCTCCATCTGCAGAGTGGGGGTCATTCTCCCATCTGTTTCCTAGGTCTGTCGGCCTACGAGCAGCTCCATGCCTCTCCACCTGGGGCCGATATCACGTGGAGCTTGTGCGCTGAGACTTCAGAAAGAAAGACTCCATCCAGGGCTGACACAGCACAGAATGGGGCAGAACGAGGCCTGGATGCGCCGTGGTACCCAGGAAAAGGCACTGCCCCTCCTGACTGTTTTGAGACCCCACATCCAAGTTGGAGGCCCGAAAGGAAGACTCGAAGGTCTCCCTCTCTTATAGAAAAGAGTAGCCAAATTTCTGGTCCTCTGTTTCCATTGAGATTCTGTTCAAGTGTCCCAGCTCGGCTTCTGCGGGTGGCTGAGCTTCTAATGGCTCCCTGCGTTCTTGTCTTTTCCTCTCCAAACCTTCCGTCCTTTTCCCCCTTCTGGGGTGGATGGGCGCTGTCATTGCTTCTACCTTCGAGACAGATTGATGAAAAGTCTGGACCATCGACTCCTTTCCTCTCTTTGGTTCCGTGTCTCTCTCTGGCTGTGTCCCTCTCTTTTCCTTTCTCGATTCAGTCTGTGTCTTCCTCTTTCTCTCTCGTGTGTGGATGGATGGATGCTAGGAATGCACATGTATATGATTAGATGAGGGTTATGTTTTAGGGATGGGTTAGAGGGAGAGAAAGGCTTTAGGTCGGAGTTGGTCATGGGGGAAGGGTCAAGGGTGGTGGTGGTGTTTCTTGGAATCTGAGTGCTGTGCATTCTTCGTCTCTTTCCATATGAACCCCTTCTCAGATACACCACTTGCAAGGAGTCTCTCATGTTCCGTTTCCTATCTTTTGCATCTGTGAATGCTTAGCTTCTCTGTTGTGAAGAGGTTCCATTGGATGGAAACCCATTGGTGTACTTCGTTTCCCTCTTTCCCTTACTTGAAGAGACCCATTTCTACCTCCGCCCAGCAAATGGCAAGGAGACTCTGATGTTAAGGAGCCTTTGACCTACGCTTCTTTCTAGCTATCTCAAGACATCAGTCTTTAGGGTGAGGTTTTTCCCCGATATTGAGGTGGTGTGAGATCAAAACCAATAGCGTTCTTCAGATGTAGCTGTCTGGTTTTCCCATGGCCATTTATTGAAGAGGCTTTCTTGTTCCCATTTGGATATTCTCCCCTTCTGTGTCAGAGATGAGTTGACCATGGATGCCGGGGTTTGTTTCTGGACCCTCAACTTTATTCCATCGATCTGGATCTGTGTGTGTTGTTGTATTCCCAATAGCATACTGTCCTGCTGCTGCCGCTGCGGCTAAGTCACTTCAGTCGTGTCTGACTCTGCGCGACCCCATGGCCTGCAGCCTACCAGGCTCCTCCGTCCAGGGCATTTTCCAGGCAAGAGTACTGGCGTGGGTCGCCATCGCCTTCTCCGATACGCTCCTGAGGATCCTAGTTTGGTCGTCTAATTTCCTTTCACACAACCTTGGATGTCCGTATCGGGGCTTTTTCGTCGGATTGTATTGACAATTTAGGCTCTTTTCTGTTTCCGTAACCCCTTTTGCAGTTCTTTGTTCGGTGCGACAATGCATTGGCATTTTGGGAGGAATAGCATCGAAGCTGTGGATTGCCTTGTGGGGCTGTGACATCATTTTCCCAATAGGAATTCTTTCAAGCCCTGAGCACAGCTTCTCTTTCCAGTGATTGGTGTGGGCTTGATCTTCCTTCTTCCATCTCTCGCCGTTTTGTGAGAACAGGTCCTTCCTTCCCTTCTGGGTTAGATGGACTCGTGGGTATCACTTCAGTGCATGGCATTGTCAGTGGGGGTGATAATTCCCTTCTCATTGGAAGACTTTGCTGTGAGTATTAGAAATGCAAGTGATTTCTCTTCCCCTTCCTCCCTGTCCATCTCTCAGAGCCACCGGGAAACAGAGGCCTCATCCAGGGTCACACAGGCCTGAGGGAGTGCAACTAGACTGTTGTTTCTTCAGGCCCTCCGTGCTGGACATCATCCGGGATACTCTGTGTGTGTCTTCCTCAGTCTGGTGTCCCTTCAGACCTTTCCCTAGTTTTCACAGGCTTGTTGTGTTGGTGTTCTTTGTCTGTTTGGAGACACATCCTTGAGAAGCTTTGTGTTTCCACTCATTCGTCTCGCGATGTATGACCTGTCTTTTGCTTTTGTAATGAGGTCTTTCCCACAGTAGATATCTTTGATTTTGCAAAGTCCACTGTATTCTCTGGGTTGTTTTGTGGACTGCCTTTTAGTTTTGTGTGTGAAGACTCAAAGCACGTGTCCGGTTTCTGCTCATTGTTCTTCTAGATTTGTGACAAGTTTTCATGGAAACTTTGTCTAGGGATAACTGGAAGTGAACTCGGTGTAAGGTGTCAAGTCTCCATCTCCATTCATGTCATGCCCTGCAGTTTCCAATTCCCTGTTCCTGAGTGGTTTTGGAGACCTTGTGGGAAGTTTGGTTGCATGGGAGTTTGCATTTCCACCTTGAGTAGATTCCCACTGTTCTGCCCTCAGGGACACTGTCAAGGGGGAGTGAGGAGCAGCCTGCACTTCCAGCAGTGACCACACGGTGGGGCGAGTGCTGCTCTCCCCTCTGGGAGCCCCAGGCCACAGGCATCCCAGTGAGGAGCCAGCTCTGTGCTCGGCTGAAAGGAGTTAGACTCTCAGGAGCCTCTGAGCCCTTGCCTTTGGATCACCCAGGGTGGGCATTTACTGTGACAGAAAAAAATTGCCCTGAATTCCATGGACGGAAGAGCCTGGCTGTGTAGAGTTCGTGAGTTGCCGTGAATCAGACACAACTGAGGACACAAAAACTCAATAGACTAAAACACTTTTGGGGGGTGGGGGGAGTGAAAGGGGGTGATGTGGGGTTTTTTTGTCGTATATAATAGCCAAGGGAAATCTAGTTTAAACCTAAATTCACATAGATGGGAAAGGTATAGCTCTCCGTCACCCTATTAAAAAAAAAAAAAACTACTTAACTTTTCTGAAAGTTTATTTAGTAGCTTCCTTGAGCAGTTCATTGTGAAGCATTTTTTTTTTTTTTCTGTGACATCGGCCTCATTAAAAAGTACGGTTTGCCGTTACTGGATAATTTTGTTCATTGGTTTGTTAGGGAATCTTGGTAATATTTGAGTTTCCTGGGGAGCATGGTCACATGACCTGGCCCTGGCCAATCGGTGCGTTCCACCTCCCTGGCCACTGTGATTGGCTCCGGACTGGGGCAGTGCCCAATCGGGGCCCAGGGCCGGGCCTCACGTTGGAAGCCAGGGGAAGACGAGCTCTCGTCCTGCTGGGGTAGGGGAAGGGGTGGGGCCGGGGGAGGTCAGGCTCCAGCAGTGGGAGGGGCTTGAGGTCCGCCTGCGGCAGTTGGTGACCTTCCTGCTCCCCTCAGGGCAGAGCCGCCGGCCTGAGAATGAGGGCGCTGCTGAGCCCAGGGGCTGGGATGGCCCGTTGCTGCTGTGGTCCCAGAGCTCCACCCGAGAACTGACGGAGGCCGTCTGCCCGTGAGTCCTCTCCCGCTTGTCTGTCAGCTTGTTTGAACCATGCTGGGTTTTCTGCCCAGCCGGCTAAGGGGAATCCCTGGAAATGCAAGGGTGTGGGTTTTGGCAGACTTCAGGGAAGACATGCCAGATGAGCCTGGGAGACTCCAGCTTAATCTGGATTCAGGAGATATCTCTTCGGGCCAGCTAGTAATTGTAGGATAAGCCTAATGAGTCTTCACAGGATGAAGAGAGTAACGTGCCAAGGTAGCAATCGATGTCCTCATTCGAGAGGATGATGAAGCTGGTGCTCAGAGAAGGGGGGAACTTGGCCACAGCAAGGAGGTGTGCACCCAGACGGAACCCCCAGATCCGGCCATTTGAGCTCAGGGAGGCCACTGGTGTGGCTTGTCCCTGTGGCAGGGGCCGAGGCACGCAGCCCACCCTGATTCCTGCGGGGGCCTGACTTGGGAAGTGCCATCTGGTAGCTTTGAGACTCACCAAACCAAATTGCACTGGAGAGAGGAAGGACACCTTCCTTCATCCACCCCCCACCCCCGCCGGATTCCCACATACCCTGACCCCTTTCTCTGGATTTCGGAGCCATTTCCAGAGTCCCGCTCATATGACCTCATTCGAAGTGCACTGTGGACGAGCTGCCATCTGCAGCTGCTACCACAGCAGCCAAGGGCTTTATCTCCCGAGTACCGCCCTTCCTTTGGAACTTGGGGGCCCTCTACTCCCCACTTGCACACCACAGACCTTTGCTGAGGATTGTGGGGACCCTCACTCAGTTTGCAGCACGTTGTAGCCATCCCTGTCCTCTCAATACCTCCCTTGCAACTCAGCTTGTGAGCTCCTTTGGAGCAGCGTGGCCCACCTGGCTGCAACGGCAGAGACACAGCTGACAGTGAAACAACAGCTTCGATCTGACAGCCGGAAAGCTCTGTCAAAAGGGACCTCCCTCTTCACACCGTAGAGGCTGTAGGAGCCGCCAGGGTTTGGGAACCAGTGCTGGGGCCAAAATGACTCCACAGCTGTTTTCCTTCCTGGGGAGGGTTCTGGCTCGAGTGGGAATGGCTCAAGTCTCCTAAGGTTCTGAAAGCCCACTGTGTGCAGATTCACGGTACACAGAGAGGAGAAGGTGGAGTCCTGCCCTGGAGGTGGTCACAGCTCACGGATGAGCCAGGCAGGCAGGCAGGCAGGCAGGGCATGAGACCACCTGAGCTGCCTTCATGAGTGAGTGGTGTGGGGGCAGAGGAAGAGAAGCCGGTCTGCTCCCTCATGTGGTGCCCAGGGCAGGTTGTCCCCAGAGGAAACCCTTACGACGGTGAGGACTCTCACTGCTGTTTCCCAAGGGGTTCCGTCGGTGCGTGTCTTCCCCGGAGCGGTCAGGCCGTCTCTAAAGTACACTGGCCATGGGCATTGCCTCTCCTTGGAACTTCCCATGTGTTTCTCTTTTGTATGGAACAGTGATTTTTCTAGAGGGGTTCTGGGCCACAAGGTTGTTGGGTCATTTGCTAGCCTTCTGTCGTGAAGAACGCTTTCCTGGGCGTTGGGGTGGTTTGTTGTTCCAGCTCCCTTTCTTGGCTTCTTTTGGGAGCTGGTGCAACAAGAGGAGCTCAGCCTCTGCCTTCTGGCTGAGATGTCACCCTTCAAACAGCAATGCCTGCCTGGAGATAATGATGGCATTTGCCAAAAGGGCTTCGTTTGGCACATGATATCTTGAAAGGACGTACACCGTCCTTTCAGCTATCAAAGGCTAGTTCAAATGACATAAAAATGAGAACTCTCCAATGGAGTCTTACAGTAGGTGGAGAGTCCGAAAAAAACTCCTTCAGTCATTTCACTGAGAGTCATTGATTGGGGACACCAAGAATATAGGAAGGAATGCAGAAAGAAAAGATGAAATTGTGGTCAGGATCGGGGGGAGGGATGAACAGGGCCTGCTTGCCTTGAACCCAGGCTTTGTTGGCGGGTGGGGCATAAAGATCGAACGGGTCTGAAACTACAGAGTGGTGATGGTAACACCGTATCACCAGAGTTACACAACAGTGTCCCAAATTGCAACAATGATGAAAAAGTTTACTAATCCCAACTTAACCAACAAAAATAGACGAAACCATACAAAAAGTAAAACATCACCAGAAAGGTGGAAACAAACCAAATGCAAAGCAGCTCAGGGGAAAGGAACTCCATGTCCCCTGGGGGCAGACCGAGTTGCCGGCGTCCACGGTGAGCAGACAGGGATGGAGGCTGCAGAGCCGACCGCTCCCCTGGACATGGTGTTTCCGGCAAGGGCTCTGGGTCTCTGTCCAGAGCGGGGGCTCGTTCTTCCTGCAGGGGCGGGTGAGTCATCGTCGGCGTCTGGGTGTTGCGCGGGAGCCAGGGCAGGCTCTCCCTGCCGAGGCGGTGACTCCTCCTCTGCCTCGGGTTCTCCTGCCAAAGCCCGAGCAGGTACAGGTGCACGTGGAGGTGGAGGTTCTGGCTGAGGGGGTGGGACATCAGTGCCTGGGGCTGGGGGTCCTGCAGGCACGGAAATCCGATCTGCCCGGTGTGCTGGCCAGTACCCAGCTGGCCTGGTGTCTCTGCGAGGGCAAGGCTCGGTTCTCCATCTGCCCTCGGTGGATTCCTGGGTCCTGCACCTGGAGCCACCACCTCTGTAGGCACAGGTCTGGGAAGTGGAGCCTGTTTCCAGTTGGAGGCCAGTGCGAGAGCTGGGGGAGAAGCAAAGTTTGCCCACAGACCAGCCTTGGCATGTGCGTATCCCGGGACAGAAAGCTTCCAAGAGATTCCGAAAGAATACCCAGGGTTGGATGTCTTTTGGGACTGAAGTGTGCAAGATGGGGGTGGGGGTGTGAGGCCAGCGCTTGCTGCAGGCCCAGCAGCATCTTTCGGGGACTCGTCCCTGTGTAGCTCAGCACCCCCTCCCCACACACTCCCGTGCACCAGCCCCAGCGTCCTTACCTCTGTGCTCTGGCGTGCTGGGCTCCAGGTCCTCCTGCTGCCTCAGAGGCCGGGGTTCTCGGGACTCTGGGTCGGAGCCGGGTGTGCTGAGCTCCGTGGCAGCCTCAGACTGGGCCGCCGGGTGTATCCTGGGTGGTGTCTCGGCAGCAGGCCTTCCCCGCCTCCGCTTCGCCCCCGGTGGGGCTGATGCCTCCGTGGGCACGCTCACCTGGAGCCTGCACTGGGCCTCACGGGCGGGGGGTTGGTGCTCCGACCCCTCCCTCCGGGAGGTGGACGGGGTGTCCCCGTCCTCGGCCTCATCACGTGGGAAGCTCTGCAACGACAGTGACCGTCAGCCAGCCGTGCTGGGAGTTTTCCGAGCTGGGCCTGGCCAGTGGAGCCGCTGCTTCTGCCTGCTCGAACTTCTCTTCCCAGAAGGGTCAGAGACGTGTGTCTGCTCAGATCCCCACCCGGGAGGAAAGAGACCCACCTGAGGGTGTGAGGTCAGCCTGGGCGGCCGGCCCTGCCCGCACTGTTCCCATCCCAGCCAGCCTGATCTCCCCTGGGGTGTGGACACAACTTGTCCGCAGGCTTCTGACCCCACATCCGCCTGGGCTTCCTTGAGGGAGACACACCCCGAGAAACCCGCATCCACACACACAGGCAAAGGACCCGGTGTTTCCGGGTGGCATGGGAGAGGTGGCCTGGCCCGGCCTGGGGCTCCCCGTGTTACCTTTCTGTTTCTCCGGGCAGAGGGCCAGAGGCCTCTCGGGGGTGCCCTGAGCCAACGTCGACAGGGTGCCCATGCACACTGCCTGTGAGCTCTCCTGAGGCCCCGGCCTCTGGGCAGGGGCAAACAGCAGAACATCCTGGCAGCAAGAGATCTGGCTGGGGGCTCCTCTCCGCTCTGGAGGCCTAGATACCCGGGTTGCGGGTTCTGTTGGGTTCTGTTGCCGGCAGGTGACATCATTTCCTGGGGTTCGTGCTGAGGTCCCTTCCCCAAAACTTCCCAAGGGAATCTCTGGGTTTCTGACTGCTCGACCACCCCCCTTAGGCCATGTGCAGGCACATTGACAGCCACACAGCCCAGCCCACAGCCCTGGGGAGGCCTGGGTGCAGCCAGGGCCTGAGCTCCGAGGACCCCGCTGCTCTCAGACCAGGCTCCTTCTTCTCATAAGTGGTGTGGCCCTGGACAAGCATATGCCCCTCAGGGTTTCCCCAGTCTCTCCATCTGCAGAGTGGGGGTCATTCTCCCATCTGTTTCCTAGGTCTGTCGGCCTACGAGCAGCTCCATGCCTCTCCACCTGGGGCCGATATCACGTGGAGCTTGTGCGCTGAGACTTCAGAAAGAAAGACTCCATCCAGGGCTGACACAGCACAGAATGGGGCAGAACGAGGCCTGGATGCGCCGTGGTACCCAGGAAAAGGCACTGCCCCTCCTGACTGTTTTGAGACCCCACATCCAAGTTGGAGGCCCGAAAGGAAGACTCGAAGGTCTCCCTCTCTTATAGAAAAGAGTAGCCAACTTTCTGGTCCTCTGTTTCCATTGAGATTCTGTTCAAGTGTCCCAGCTCGGCTTCTGCGGGTGGCTGAGCTTCTAATGGCTCCCTGCGTTCTTGTCTTTTCCTCTCCAAACCTTCCGTCCTTTTCCCCCTTCTGGGGTGGATGGGCGCTGTCATTGCTTCTACCTTCGAGACAGATTGATGAAAAGTCTGGACCATCGACTCCTTTCCTCTCTTTGGTTCCGTGTCTCTCTCTGGCTGTGTCCCTCTCTTTTCCTTTCTCGATTCAGTCTGTGTCTTCCTCTTTCTCTCTCGTGTGTGGATGGATGGATGCTAGGAATGCACATGTATATGATTAGATGAGGGTTATGTTTTAGGGATGGGTTAGAGGGAGAGAAAGGCTTTAGGTCGGAGTTGGTCATGGGGGAAGGGTCAAGGGTGGTGGTGGTGTTTCTTGGAATCTGAGTGCTGTGCATTCTTCGTCTCTTTCCATATGAACCCCTTCTCAGATACACCACTTGCAAGGAGTCTCTCATGTTCCGTTTCCTATCTTTTGCATCTGTGAATGCTTAGCTTCTCTGTTGTGAAGAGGTTCCATTGGATGGAAACCCATTGGTGTACTTCGTTTCCCTCTTTCCCTTACTTGAAGAGACCCATTTCTACCTCCGCCCAGCAAATGGCAAGGAGACTCTGATGTTAAGGAGCCTTTGACCTACGCTTCTTTCTAGCTATCTCATGACATCAGTCTTTAGGGTGAGGTTTTTCCCCGATATTGAGGTGGTGTGAGATCAAAACCAATAGCGTTCTTCAGATGTAGCTGTCTGGTTTTCCCATGGCCATTTATTGAAGAGGCTTTCTTGTTCCCATTTGGATATTCTCCCCTTCTGTGTCAGAGATGAGTTGACCATGGATGCCGGGGTTTGTTTCTGGACCCTCAACTTTATTCCATCGATCTGGATCTGTGTGTGTTGTTGTATTCCCAATAGCATACTGTCCTGCTGCTGCCGCTGCGGCTAAGTCACTTCAGTCGTGTCTGACTCTGCGCGACCCCATGGCCTGCAGCCTACCAGGCTCCTCCGTCCAGGGCATTTTCCAGGCAAGAGTACTGGCGTGGGTCGCCATCGCCTTCTCCGATACGCTCCTGAGGATCCTAGTTTGGTCGTCTAATTTCCTTTCACACAACCTTGGATGTCCGTATCGGGGCTTTTTCGTCGGATTGTATTGACAATTTAGGCTCTTTTCTGTTTCCGTAACCCCTTTTGCAGTTCTTTGTTCGGTGCGACAATGCATTGGCATTTTGGGAGGAATAGCATCCAAGCTGTGGATTGCCTTGTGGGGCTGTGACATCATTTTCCCAATAGGAATTCTTTCAAGCCCTGAGCACAGCTTCTCTTTCCAGTGATTGGTGTGGGCTTGATCTTCCTTCTTCCATCTCTTGCCGTTTTGTGAGAACAGGTCCTTCCTTCCCTTCTGGGTTAGATGGACTCGTGGGTATCACTTCAGTGCATGGCATTGTCAGTGGGGGTGATAATTCCCTTCTCATTGGAAGACTTTGCTGTGAGTATTAGAAATGCAAGTGATTTCTCTTCCCCTTCCTCCCTGTCCATCTCTCAGAGCCACCGGGAAAC
The DNA here is from genome assembly GCF_054371585.1 of Giraffa tippelskirchi. Classification (NCBI taxonomy): domain Eukaryota; kingdom Metazoa; phylum Chordata; class Mammalia; order Artiodactyla; family Giraffidae; genus Giraffa; species Giraffa tippelskirchi. The sequence goes on from NC_137286.1 coordinate 70,723,533, forward strand.
AGAGGCCTCATCCAGGGTCACACAGGCCTGAGGGAGTGCAACTAGACTGTTGTTTCTTCAGGCCCTCCGTGCTGGACATCATCCGGGATACTCTGTGTGTGTCTTCCTCAGTCTGGTGTCCCTTCAGACCTTTCCCTAGTTTTCACAGGCTTGTTGTGTTGGTGTTCTTTGTCTCTTTGGAGACACATCCTTGAGAAGCTTTGTGTTTCCACTCATTCGTCTCGCGATGTATGACCTGTCTTTTGCTTTTGTAATGAGGTCTTTCCCACAGTAGATATCTTTGATTTTGCAAAGTCCACTGTATTCTCTGGGTTGTTTTGTGGACTGCCTTTTAGTTTTGTGTGTGAAGACTCAAAGCACGTGTCCGGTTTCTGCTCATTGTTCTTCTAGATTTGTGACAAGTTTTCATGGAAACTTTGTCTAGGGATAACTGGAAGTGAACTCGGTGTAAGGTGTCAAGTCTCCATCTCCATTCATGTCATGCCCTGCAGTTTCCAATTCCCTGTTCCTGAGTGGTTTTGGAGACCTTGTGGGAAGTTTGGTTGCATGGGAGTTTGCATTTCCACCTTGAGTAGATTCCCACTGTTCTGCCCTCAGGGACACTGTCAAGGGGGAGTGAGGAGCAGCCTGCACTTCCAGCAGTGACCACACGGTGGGGCGAGTGCTGCTCTCCCCTCTGGGAGCCCCAGGCCACAGGCATCCCAGTGAGGAGCCAGCTCTGTGCTCGGCTGAAAGGAGTTAGACTCTCAGGAGCCTCTGAGCCCTTGCCTTTGGATCACCCAGGGTGGGCATTTACTGTGACAGAAAAAAATTGCCCTGAATTCCATGGACGGAAGAGCCTGGCTGTGTAGAGTTCGTGAGTTGCCGTGAATCAGACACAACTGAGGACACAAAAACTCAATAGACTAAAACACTTTTGGGGGGTGGGGGGAGTGAAAGGGGGTGATGTGGGGTTTTTTTGTCGTATATAATAGCCAAGGGAAATCTAGTTTAAACCTAAATTCACATAGATGGGAAAGGTATAGCTCTCCGTCACCCTATTAAAAAAAAAAAAAAAACTACTTAACTTTTCTGAAAGTTTATTTAGTAGCTTCCTTGAGCAGTTCATTGTGAAGCATTTTTTTTTTTTTTCTGTGACATCGGCCTCATTAAAAAGTACGGTTTGCCTTTACTGGATAATTTTGTTCATTGGTTTGTTAGGGAATCTTGGTAATATTTGAGTTTCCTGGGGAGCATGGTCACATGACCTGGCCCTGGCCAATCGGTGCGTTCCACCTCCCTGGCCACTGTGATTGGCTCCGGACTGGGGCAGTGCCCAATCGGGGCCCAGGGCCGGGCCTCACGTTGGAAGCCAGGGGAAGACGAGCTCTCGTCCTGCTGGGGTAGGGGAAGGGGTGGGGCCGGGGGAGGTCAGGCTCCAGCAGTGGGAGGGGCTTGAGGTCCGCCTGCGGCAGTTGGTGACCTTCCTGCTCCCCTCAGGGCAGAGCCGCCGGCCTGAGAATGAGGGCGCTGCTGAGCCCAGGGGCTGGGATGGCCCGTTGCTGCTGTGGTCCCAGAGCTCCACCCGAGACCTGACGGAGACCGTCTGCCCGTGAGTCCTCTCCCGCTTGTCTGTCAGCTTGTTTGAACCATGCTGGGTTTTCTGCCCAGCCGGCTAAGGGGAGTCCCTGGAAATGCAAGGGTGTGGGTTTTGGCAGACTTCAGGGAAGACATGCCAGATGAGCCTGGGAGACTCCAGCTTAATCTGGATTCAGGAGATATCTCTTCGGGCCAGCTAGTAATTGTAGGATAAGCCTAATGAGTCTTCACAGGATGAAGAGAGTAACGTGCCAAGGTAGCAATCGATGTCCTCATTCGAGAGGATGATGAAGCTGGTGCTCAGAGAAGGGGGGAACTTGGCCACAGCAAGGAGGTGTGCACCCAGACGGAACCCCCAGATCCGGCCATTTGAGCTCAGGGAGGCCACTGGTGTGGCTTGTCCCTGTGGCAGGGGCCGAGGCACGCAGCCCACCCTGATTCCTGCGGGGGCCTGACTTGGGAAGTGCCATCTGGTAGCTTTGAGACTCACCAAACCAAATTGCACTGGAGAGAGGAAGGACACCTTCCTTCATCCACCCCCCACCCCCGCCGGATTCCCACATACCCTGACCCCTTTCTCTGGATTTCGGAGCCATTTCCAGAGTCCCGCTCATATGACCTCATTCGAAGTGCACTGTGGACGAGCTGCCATCTGCAGCTGCTACCACAGCAGCCAAGGGCTTTATCTCCCGAGTACCTCCCTTCCTTTGGAACTTGGGGGCCCTCTACTCCCCACTTGCACACCACAGACCTTTGCTGAGGATTGTGGGGACCCTCACTCAGTTTGCAGCACGTTGTAGCCATCCCTGTCCTCTCAATACCTCCCTTGCAACTCAGCTTGTGAGCTCCTTTGGAGCAGCGTGGCCCACCTGGCTGCAACGGCAGAGACACAGCTGACAGTGAAACAACAGCTTCGATCTGACAGCCGGAAAGCTCTGTCAAAAGGGACCTCCCTCTTCACACCGTAGAGGCTGTAGGAGCCGCCAGGGTTTGGGAACCAGTGCTGGGGCCAAAATGACTCCACAGCTGTTTTCCTTCCTGGGGAGGGTTCTGGCTCGAGTGGGAATGGCTCAAGTCTCCTAAGGTTCTGAAAGCCCACTGTGTGCAGATTCACGGTACACAGAGAGGAGAAGGTGGAGTCCTGCCCTGGAGGTGGTCACAGCTCACGGATGAGCCAGGCAGGCAGGCAGGCAGGCAGGGCATGAGAACACCTGAGCTGCCTTCATGAGTGAGTGGTGTGGGGGCAGAGGAAGAGAAGCCGGTCTGCTCCCTCATGTGGTGCCCAGGGCAGGTTGTCCCCAGAGGAAACCCTTACGACGGTGAGGACTCTCACTGCTGTTTCCCAAGGGGTTCCGTCGGTGCGTGTCTTCCCCGGAGCGGTCAGGCCGTCTCTAAAGTACACTGGCCATGGGCATTGCCTCTCCTTGGAACTTCCCATGTGTTTCTCTTTTGTATGGAACAGTGATTTTTCTAGAGGGGTTCTGGGCCACAAGGTTGTTGGGTCATTTGCTAGCCTTCTGTCGTGAAGAACGCTTTCCTGGGCGTTGGGGTGGTTTGTTGTTCCAGCTCCCTTTCTTGGCTTCTTTTGGGAGCTGGTGCAACAAGAGGAGCTCAGCCTCTGCCTTCTGGCTGAGATGTCACCCTTCAAACAGCAATGCCTGCCTGGAGATAATGATGGCATTTGCCAAAAGGGCTTCGTTTGGCACATGATATCTTGAAAGGACGTACACCGTCCTTTCAGCTATCAAAGGCTAGTTCAAATGACATAAAAATGAGAACTCTCCAATGGAGTCTTACAGTAGGTGGAGAGTCCGAAAAAAACTCCTTCAGTCATCTCACTGAGAGTCATTGATTGGGGACACCAAGAATATAGGAAGGAATGCAGAAAGAAAAGATGAAATTGTGGTCAGGATCGGGGGGAGGGATGAACAGGGCCTGCTTGCCTTGAACCCAGGCTTTGTTGGCGGGTGGGGCATAAAGATCGAACGGGTCTGAAACTACAGAGTGGTGATGGTAACACCGTATCACCAGAGTTACACAACAGTGTCCCAAATTGCAACAATGATGAAAAAGTTTACTAATCCCAACTTAACCAACAAAAATAGACGAAACCATACAAAAAGTAAAACATCACCAGAAAGGTGGAAACAAACCAAATGCAAAGCAGCTCAGGGGAAAGGAACTCCATGTCCCCTGGGGGCAGACCGAGTTGCCGGCGTCCACGGTGAGCAGACAGGGATGGAGGCTGCAGAGCCGACCGCTCCCCTGGACATGGTGTTTCCGGCAAGGGCTCTGGGTCTCTGTCCAGAGCGGGGGCTCGTTCTTCCTGCAGGGGCGGGTGAGTCATCGTCGGCGTCTGGGTGTTGCGCGGGAGCCAGGGCAGGCTCTCCCTGCCGAGGCGGTGACTCCTCCTCTGCCTCGGGTTCTCCTGCCAAAGCCCGAGCAGGTACAGGTGCACGTGGAGGTGGAGGTTCTGGCTGAGGGGGTGGGACATCAGTGCCTGGGGCTGGGGGTCCTGCAGGCACGGAAATCCGATCTGCCCGGTGTGCTGGCCAGTACCCAGCTGGCCTGGTGTCTCTGCGAGGGCAAGGCTCGGTTCTCCATCTGCCCTCGGTGGATCCCTGGGTCCTGCACCTGGAGCCACCACCTCTGTAGGCACAGGTCTGGGAAGTGGAGCCTGTTTCCAGTTGGAGGCCAGTGCTAGAGCTGGGGGAGAAGCAAAGTTTGCCCACAGACCAGCCTTGGCATGTGCGTATCCCGGGACAGAAAGCTTCCAAGAGATTCCGAAAGAATACCCAGGGTTGGATGTCTTTTGGGACTGAAGTGTGCAAGATGGGGGTGGGGGTGTGAGGCCAGCGCTTGCTGCAGGCCCAGCAGCATCTTTCGGGGACTCGTCCCTGTGTAGCTCAGCACCCCCTCCCCACACACTCCCATGCACCAGCCCCAGCGTCCTTACCTCTGTGCTCTGGCGTGCTGGGCTCCAGGTCCTCCTGCTGCCTCAGAGGCCGGGGTTCTCGGGACTCTGGGTCGGAGCCGGGTGTGCTGAGCTCCGTGGCAGCCTCAGACTGGGCCGCCGGGTGTATCCTGGGCGGTGTCTCGGCAGCAGGCCTTCCCCGCCTCCGCTTCGCCCCCGGTGGGGCTGATGCCTCCGTGGGCACGCTCACCTGGAGCCTGCACTGGGCCTCACGGGCGGGGGGTTGGTGCTCCGACCCCTCCCTCCGGGAGGTGGACGGGGTGTCCCCGTCCTCGGCCTCATCACGTGGGAAGCTCTGCAACGACAGTGACCGTCAGCCAGCCGTGCTGGGAGTTTTCCGAGCTGGGCCTGGCCAGTGGAGCCGCTGCTTCTGCCTGCTCGAACTTCTCTTCCCAGAAGGGTCAGAGACGTGTGTCTGCTCAGATCCCCACCCGGGAGGAAAGAGACCCACCTGAGGGTGTGAGGTCAGCCTGGGCGGCCGGCCCTGCCCGCACTGTTCCCATCCCAGCCAGCCTGATCTCCCCTGGGGTGTGGACACAACTTGTCCGCAGGCTTCTGACCCCACATCCGCCTGGGCTTCCTTGAGGGAGACACACCCCGAGAAACCCGCATCCACACACACAGGCAAAGGACCCGGTGTTTCCGGGTGGCATGGGAGAGGTGGCCTGGCCCGGCCTGGGGCTCCCCGTGTTACCTTTCTGTTTCTCCGGGCAGAGGGCCAGAGGCCTCTCGGGGGTGCCCTGAGCCAACGTCGACAGGGTGCCACGCACACTGCCTGTGAGCTCTCCTGAGGCCCCGGCCTCTGGGCAGGGGCAAACAGCAGAACATCCTGGCAGCAAGAGATCTGGCTGGGGGCTCCTCTCCGCTCTGGAGGCCTGGATACCCGGGTTGCGGGTTCTGTTGGGTTCTGTTGCCGGCAGGTGACATCATTTCCTGGGGTTCGTGCTGAGGTCCCTTCCCCAAAACTTCCCAAGGGAATCTCTGGGTTTCTGACTGCTCGACCACCCCCCTTAGGCCATGTGCAGGCACATTGACAGCCACACAGCTCAGCCCACAGCCCTGGGGAGGCCTGGGTGCAGCCAGGGCCTGAGCTCCGAGGACCCCGCTGCTCTCAGACCAGGCTCCTTCTTCTCATAAGTGGTGTGGCCCTGGACAAGCATATGCCCCTCAGGGTTTCCCCAGTCTCTCCATCTGCAGAGTGGGGGTCATTCTCCCATCTGTTTCCTAGGTCTGTCGGCCTACGAGCAGCTCCATGCCTCTCCACCTGGGGCCGATATCACGTGGAGCTTGTGCGCTGAGACTTCAGAAAGAAAGACTCCATCCAGGGCTGACACAGCACAGAATGGGGCAGAACGAGGCCTGGATGCGCCGTGGTACCCAGGAAAAGGCACTGCCCCTCCTGACTGTTTTGAGACCCCACATCCAAGTTGGAGGCCCGAAAGGAAGACTCGAAGGTCTCCCTCTCTTATAGAAAAGAGTAGCCAACTTTCTGGTCCTCTGTTTCCATTGAGATTCTGTTCAAGTGTCCCAGCTCGGCTTCTGCGGGTGGCTGAGCTTCTAATGGCTCCCTGCGTTCTTGTCTTTTCCTCTCCAAACCTTCCGTCCTTTTCCCCCTTCTGGGGTGGATGGGCGCTGTCATTGCTTCTACCTTCGAGACAGATTGATGAAAAGTCTGGACCATCGACTCCTTTCCTCTCTTTGGTTCCGTGTCTCTCTCTGGCTGTGTCCCTCTCTTTTCCTTTCTCGATTCAGTCTGTGTCTTCCTCTTTCTCTCTCGTGTGTGGATGGATGGATGCTAGGAATGCACATGTATATGATTAGATGAGGGTTATGTTTTAGGGATGGGTTAGAGGGAGAGAAAGGCTTTAGGTCGGAGTTGGTCATGGGGGAAGGGTCAAGGGTGGTGGTGGTGTTTCTTGGAATCTGAGTGCTGTGCATTCTTCGTCTCTTTCCATATGAACCCCTTCTCAGATACACCACTTGCAAGGAGTCTCTCATGTTCCGTTTCCTATCTTTTGCATCTGTGAATGCTTAGCTTCTCTGTTGTGAAGAGGTTCCATTGGATGGAAACCCATTGGTGTACTTCGTTTCCCTCTTTCCCTTACTTGAAGAGACCCATTTCTACCTCCGCCCAGCAAATGGCAAGGAGACTCTGATGTTAAGGAGCCTTTGACCTACGCTTCTTTCTAGCTATCTCATGACATCAGTCTTTAGGGTGAGGTTTTTCCCCGATATTGAGGTGGTGTGAGATCAAAACCAATAGCGTTCTTCAGATGTAGCTGTCTGGTTTTCCCATGGCCATTTATTGAAGAGGCTTTCTTGTTCCCATTTGGATATTCTCCCCTTCTGTGTCAGAGATGAGTTGACCATGGATGCCGGGGTTTGTTTCTGGACCCTCAACTTTATTCCATCGATCTGGATCTGTGTGTGTTGTTGTATTCCCAATAGCATACTGTCCTGCTGCTGCCGCTGCGGCTAAGTCACTTCAGTCGTGTCTGACTCTGCGCGACCCCATGGCCTGCAGCCTACCAGGCTCCTCCGTCCAGGGCATTTTCCAGGCAAGAGTACTGGCGTGGGTCGCCATCGCCTTCTCCGATACGCTCCTGAGGATCCTAGTTTGGTCGTCTAATTTCCTTTCACACAACCTTGGATGTCCGTATCGGGGCTTTTTCGTCGGATTGTATTGACAATTTAGGCTCTTTTCTGTTTCCGTAACCCCTTTTGCAATTCTTTGTTCGGTGCGACAATGCATTGGCATTTTGGGAGGAATAGCATCCAAGCTGTGGATTGCCTTGTGGGGCTGTGACATCATTTTCCCAATAGGAATTCTTTCAAGCCCTGAGCACAGCTTCTCTTTCCAGTGATTGGTGTGGGCTTGATCTTCCTTCTTCCATCTCTCGCCGTTTTGTGAGAACAGGTCCTTCCTTCCCTTCTGGGTTAGATGGACTCGTGGGTATCACTTCAGTGAATGGCATTGTCAGTGGGGGTGATAATTCCCTTCTCATTGGAAGACTTTGCTGTGAGTATTAGAAATGCAAGTGATTTCTCTTCCCCTTCCTCCCTGTCCATCTCTCAGAGCCACCGGGAAACAGAGGCCTCATCCAGGGTCACACAGGCCTGAGGGAGTGCAACTAGACTGTTGTTTCTTCAGGCCCTCCGTGCTGGACATCATCCGGGATACTCTGTGTGTGTCTTCCTCAGTCTGGTGTCCCTTCAGACCTTTCCCTAGTTTTCACAGGCTTGTTGTGTTGGTGTTCTTTGTCTGTTTGGAGACACATCCTTGAGAAGCTTTGTGTTTCCACTCATTCGTCTCGCGATGTATGACCTGTCTTTTGCTTTTGTAATGAGGTCTTTCCCACAGTAGATATCTTTGATTTTGCAAAGTCCACTGTATTCTCTGGGTTGTTTTGTGGACTGCCTTTTAGTTTTGTGTGTGAAGACTCAAAGCACGTGTCCGGTTTCTGCTCATTGTTCTTCTAGATTTGTGACAAGTTTTCATGGAAACTTTGTCTAGGGATAACTGGAAGTGAACTCGGTGTAAGGTGTCAAGTCTCCATCTCCATTCATGTCATGCCCTGCAGTTTCCAATTCCCTGTTCCTGAGTGGTTTTGGAGACCTTGTGGGAAGTTTGGTTGCATGGGAGTTTGCATTTCCACCTTGAGTAGATTCCCACTGTTCTGCCCTCAGGGACACTGTCAAGGGGGAGTGAGGAGCAGCCTGCACTTCCAGCAGTGACCACACGGTGGGGCGAGTGCTGCTCTCCCCTCTGGGAGCCCCAGGCCACAGGCATCCCAGTGAGGAGCCAGCTCTGTGCTCGGCTGAAAGGAGTTAGACTCTCAGGAGCCTCTGAGCCCTTGCCTTTGGATCACCCAGGGTGGGCATTTACTGTGACAGAAAAAAATTGCCCTGAATTCCATGGACGGAAGAGCCTGGCTGTGTAGAGTTCGTGAGTTGCCGTGAATCAGACACAACTGAGGACACAAAAACTCAATAGACTAAAACACTTTTGGGGGGTGGGGGGAGTGAAAGGGGGTGATGTGGGGTTTTTTTGTCGTATATAATAGCCAAGGGAAATCTAGTTTAAACCTAAATTCACATAGATGGGAAAGGTATAGCTCTCCGTCACCCTATTAAAAAAAAAAAAAAACTACTTAACTTTTCTGAAAGTTTATTTAGTAGCTTCCTTGAGCAGTTCATTGTGAAGCATTTTTTTTTTTTTCTGTGACATCGGCCTCATTAAAAAGTACGGTTTGCCTTTACTGGATAATTTTGTTCATTGGTTTGTTAGGGAATCTTGGTAATATTTGAGTTTCCTGGGGAGCATGGTCACATGACCTGGCCCTGGCCAATCGGTGCGTTCCACCTCCCTGGCCACTGTGATTGGTTCCGGACTGGGGCAGTGCCCAATCGGGGCCCAGGGCCGGGCCTCACGTTGGAAGCCAGGGGAAGACGAGCTCTCGTCCTGCTGGGGTAGGGGAAGGGGTGGGGCCGGGGGAGGTCAGGCTCCAGCAGTGGGAGGGGCTTGAGGTCCGCCTGCGGCAGTTGGTGACCTTCCTGCTCCCCTCAGGGCAGAGCCGCCGGCCTGAGAATGAGGGCGCTGCTGAGCCCAGGGGCTGGGATGGCCCGTTGCTGCTGTGGTCCCAGAGCTCCACCCGAGACCTGACGGAGGCCGTCTGCCCGTGAGTCCTCTCCCGCTTGTCTGTCAGCTTGTTTGAACCATGCTGGGTTTTCTGCCCAGCCGGCTAAGGGGAGTCCCTGGAAATGCAAGGGTGTGGGTTTTGGCAGACTTCAGGGAAGACATGCCAGATGAGCCTGGGAGACTCCAGCTTAATCTGGATTCAGGAGATATCTCTTCGGGCCAGCTAGTAATTGTAGGATAAGCCTAATGAGTCTTCACAGGATGAAGAGAGTAACGTGCCAAGGTAGCAATCGATGTCCTCATTCGAGAGGATGATGAAGCTGGTGCTCAGAGAAGGGGGGAACTTGGCCACAGCAAGGAGGTGTGCACCCAGACGGAACCCCCAGATCCGGCCATTTGAGCTCAGGGAGGCCACTGGTGTGGCTTGTCCCTGTGGCAGGGGCCGAGGCACGCAGCCCACCCTGATTCCTGCGGGGGCCTGACTTGGGAAGTGCCATCTGGTAGCTTTGAGACTCACCAAACCAAATTGCACTGGAGAGAGGAAGGACACCTTCCTTCATCCACCCCCCACCCCCGCCGGATTCCCACATACCCTGACCCCTTTCTCTGGATTTCGGAGCCCTTTCCAGAGTCCCGCTCATATGACCTCATTCGAAGTGCACTGTGGACGAGCTGCCATCTGCAGCTGCTACCACAGCAGCCAAGGGCTTTATCTCCCGAGTACCTCCCTTCCTTTGGAACTTGGGGGCCCTCTACTCCCCACTTGCACACCACAGACCTTTGCTGAGGATTGTGGGGACCCTCACTCAGTTTGCAGCACGTTGTAGCCATCCCTGTCCTCTCAATACCTCCCTTGCAACTCAGCTTGTGAGCTCCTTTGGAGCAGCGTGGCCCACCTGGCTGCAACGGCAGAGACACAGCTGACAGTGAAACAACAGCTTCGATCTGACAGCCGGAAAGCTCTGTCAAAAGGGACCTCCCTCTTCACACCGTAGAGGCTGTAGGAGCCGCCAGGGTTTGGGAACCAGTGCTGGGGCCAAAATGACTCCACAGCTGTTTTCCTTCCTGGGGAGGGTTCTGGCTCGAGTGGGAATGGCTCAAGTCTCCTAAGGTTCTGAAAGCCCACTGTGTGCAGATTCACGGTACACAGAGAGGAGAAGGTGGAGTCCTGCCCTGGAGGTGGTCACAGCTCACGGATGAGCCAGGCAGGCAGGCAGGCAGGCAGGGCATGAGAACACCTGAGCTGCCTTCATGAGTGAGTGGTGTGGGGGCAGAGGAAGAGAAGCCGGTCTGCTCCCTCATGTGGTGCCCAGGGCAGGTTGTCCCCAGAGGAAACCCTTACGACGGTGAGGACTCTCACTGCTGTTTCCCAAGGGGTTCCGTCGGTGCGTGTCTTCCCCGGAGCGGTCAGGCCGTCTCTAAAGTACACTGGCCATGGGCATTGCCTCTCCTTGGAACTTCCCATGTGTTTCTCTTTTGTATGGAACAGTGATTTTTCTAGAGGGGTTCTGGGCCACAAGGTTGTTGGGTCATTTGCTAGCCTTCTGTCGTGAAGAACGCTTTCCTGGGCGTTGGGGTGGTTTGTTGTTCCAGCTCCCTTTCTTGGCTTCTTTTGGGAGCTGGTGCAACAAGAGGAGCTCAGCCTCTGCCTTCTGGCTGAGATGGCACCCTTCAAACAGCAATGCCTGCCTGGAGATAATGATGGCATTTGCCAAAAGGGCTTCGTTTGGCACATGATATCTTGAAAGGACGTACACCGTCCTTTCAGCTATCAAAGGCTAGTTCAAATGACATAAAAATGAGAACTCTCCAATGGAGTCTTACAGTAGGTGGAGAGTCCGAAAAAAACTCCTTCAGTCATCTCACTGAGAGTCATTGATTGGGGACACCAAGAATATAGGAAGGAATGCAGAAAGAAAAGATGAAATTGTGGTCAGGATCGGGGGGAGGGATGAACAGGGCCTGCTTGCCTTGAACCCAGGCTTTGTTGGCGGGTGGGGCATAAAGATCGAACGGGTCTGAAACTACAGAGTGGTGATGGTAACACCGTATCACCAGAGTTACACAACAGTGTCCCAAATTGCAACAATGATGAAAAAGTTTACTAATCCCAACTTAACCAACAAAAATAGACGAAACCATACAAAAAGTAAAACATCACCAGAAAGGTGGAAACAAACCAAATGCAAAGCAGCTCAGGGGAAAGGAACTCCATGTCCCCTGGGGGCAGACCGAGTTGCCGGCGTCCACGGTGAGCAGACAGGGATGGAGGCTGCAGAGCCGACCGCTCCCCTGGACATGGTGTTTCCGGCAAGGGCTCTGGGTCTCTGTCCAGAGCGGGGGCTCGTTCTTCCTGCAGGGGCGGGTGAGTCATCGTCGGCGTCTGGGTGTTGCGCGGGAGCCAGGGCAGGCTCTCCCTGCCGAGGCGGTGACTCCTCCTCTGCCTCGGGTTCTCCTGCCAAAGCCCGAGCAGGTACAGGTGCACGTGGAGGTGGAGGTTCTGGCTGAGGGGGTGGGACATCAGTGCCTGGGGCTGGGGGTCCTGCAGGCACGGAAATCCGATCTGCCCGGTGTGCTGGCCAGTACCCAGCTGGCCTGGTGTCTCTGCGAGGGCAAGGCTCGGTTCTCCATCTGCCCTCGGTGGATCCCTGGGTCCTGCACCTGGAGCCACCACCTCTGTAGGCACAGGTCTGGGAAGTGGAGCCTGTTTCCAGTTGGAGGCCAGTGCTAGAGCTGGGGGAGAAGCAAAGTTTGCCCACAGACCAGCCTTGGCATGTGCGTATCCCGGGACAGAAAGCTTCCAAGAGATTCCGAAAGAATACCCAGGGTTGGATGTCTTTTGGGACTGAAGTGTGCAAGATGGGGGTGGGGGTGTGAGGCCAGCGCTTGCTGCAGGCCCAGCAGCATCTTTCGGGGACTCGTCCCTGTGTAGCTCAGCACCCCCTCCCCACACACTCCCATGCACCAGCCCCAGCGTCCTTACCTCTGTGCTCTGGCGTGCTGGGCTCCAGGTCCTCCTGCTGCCTCAGAGGCCGGGGTTCTCGGGACTCTGGGTCGGAGCCGGGTGTGCTGAGCTCCGTGGCAGCCTCAGACTGGGCCGCCGGGTGTATCCTGGGCGGTGTCTCGGCAGCAGGCCTTCCGCGCCTCCGCTTCGCCCCCGGTGGGGCTGATGCCTCCGTGGGCACGCTCACCTGGAGCCTGCACTGGGCCTCACGGGCGGGGGGTTGGTGCTCCGACCCCTCCCTCCGGGAGGTGGACGGGGTGTCCCCGTCCTCGGCCTCATCACGTGGGAAGCTCTGCAACGACAGTGACCGTCAGCCAGCCGTGCTGGGAGTTTTCCGAGCTGGGCCTGGCCAGTGGAGCCGCTGCTTCTGCCTGCTCGAACTTCTCTTCCCAGAAGGGTCAGAGACGTGTGTCTGCTCAGATCCCCACCCGGGAGGAAAGAGACCCACCTGAGGGTGTGAGGTCAGCCTGGGCGGCCGGCCCTGCCCGCACTGTTCCCATCCCAGCCAGCCTGATCTCCCCTGGGGTGTGGACACAACTTGTCCGCAGGCTTCTGACCCCACATCCGCCTGGGCTTCCTTGAGGGAGACACACCCCGAGAAACCCGCATCCACACACACAGGCAAAGGACCCGGTGTTTCCGGGTGGCATGGGAGAGGTGGCCTGGCCCGGCCTGGGGCTCCCCGTGTTACCTTTCTGTTTCTCCGGGCAGAGGGCCAGAGGCCTCTCGGGGGTGCCCTGAGCCAACGTCGACAGGGTGCCCACGCACACTGCCTGTGAGCTCTCCTGAGGCCCCGGCCTCTGGGCAGGGGCAAACAGCAGAACATCCTGGCAGCAAGAGATCTGGCTGGGGGCTCCTCTCCGCTCTGGAGGCCTGGATACCCGGGTTGCGGGTTCTGTTGGGTTCTGTTGCCGGCAGGTGACATCATTTCCTGGGGTTCGTGCTGAGGTCCCTTCCCCAAAACTTCCCAAGGGAATCTCTGGGTTTCTGACTGCTCGACCACCCCCCTTAGGCCATGTGCAGGCACATTGACAGCCACACAGCCCAGCCCACAGCCCTGGGGAGGCCTGGGTGCAGCCAGGGCCTGAGCTCCGAGGACCCCGCTGCTCTCAGACCAGGCTCCTTCTTCTCATAAGTGGTGTGGCCCTGGACAAGCATATGCCCCTCAGGGTTTCCCCAGTCTCTCCATCTGCAGAGTGGGGGTCATTCTCCCATCTGTTTCCTAGGTCTGTCGGCCTACGAGCAGCTCCATGCCTCTCCACCTGGGGCCGATATCACGTGGAGCTTGTGCGCTGAGACTTCAGAAAGAAAGACTCCATCCAGGGCTGACACAGCACAGAATGGGGCAGAACGAGGCCTGGATGCGCCGTGGTACCCAGGAAAAGGCACTGCCCCTCCTGACTGTTTTGAGACCCCACATCCAAGTTGGAGGCCCGAAAGGAAGACTCGAAGGTCTCCCTCTCTTATAGAAAAGAGTAGCCAACTTTCTGGTCCTCTGTTTCCATTGAGATTCTGTTCAAGTGTCCCAGCTCGGCTTCTGCGGGTGGCTGAGCTTCTAATGGCTCCCTGCGTTCTTGTCTTTTCCTCTCCAAACCTTCCGTCCTTTTCCCCCTTCTGGGGTGGATGGGCGCTGTCATTGCTTCTACCTTCGAGACAGATTGATGAAAAGTCTGGACCATCGACTCCTTTCCTCTCTTTGGTTCCGTGTCTCTCTCTGGCTGTGTCCCTCTCTTTTCCTTTCTCGATTCAGTCTGTGTCTTCCTCTTTCTCTCTCGTGTGTGGATGGATGGATGCTAGGAATGCACATGTATATGATTAGATGAGGGTTATGTTTTAGGGATGGGTTAGAGGGAGAGAAAGGCTTTAGGTCGGAGTTGGTCATGGGGGAAGGGTCAAGGGTGGTGGTGGTGTTTCTTGGAATCTGAGTGCTGTGCATTCTTCGTCTCTTTCCATATGAACCCCTTCTCAGATACACCACTTGCAAGGAGTCTCTCATGTTCCGTTTCCTATCTTTTGCATCTGTGAATGCTTAGCTTCTCTGTTGTGAAGAGGTTCCATTGGATGGAAACCCATTGGTGTACTTCATTTCCCTCTTTCCCTTACTTGAAGAGACGCATTTCTACCTCCGCCCAGCAAATGGCAAGGAGACTCTGATGTTAAGGAGCCTTTGACCTACGCTTCTTTCTAGCTATCTCATGACATCAGTCTTTAGGGTGAGGTTTTTCCCCGATATTGAGGTGGTGTGAGATCAAAACCAATAGCGTTCTTCAGATGTAGCTGTCTGGTTTTCCCATGGCCATTTATTGAAGAGGCTTTCTTGTTCCCATTTGGATATTCTCCCCTTCTGTGTCAGAGATGAGTTGACCATGGATGCCGGGGTTTGTTTCTGGACCCTCAACTTTATTCCATCGATCTGGATCTGTGTGTGTTGTTGTATTCCCAATAGCATACTGTCCTGCTGCTGCCGCTGCGGCTAAGTCACTTCAGTCGTGTCTGACTCTGCGCGACCCCATGGCCTGCAGCCTACCAGGCTCCTCCGTCCAGGGCATTTTCCAGGCAAGAGTACTGGCGTGGGTCGCCATCGCCTTCTCCGATACGCTCCTGAGGATCCTAGTTTGGTCGTCTAATTTCCTTTCACACAACCTTGGATGTCCGTATCGGGGCTTTTTCGTCGGATTGTATTGACAATTTAGGCTCTTTTCTGTTTCCGTAACCCCTTTTGCAATTCTTTGTTCGGTGCGACAATGCATTGGCATTTTGGGAGGAATAGCATCCATGCTGTGGATTGCCTTGTGGGGCTGTGACATCATTTTCCCAATAGGAATTCTTTCAAGCCCTGAGCACAGCTTCTCTTTCCAGTGATTGGTGTGGGCTTGATCTTCCTTCTTCCATCTCTCGCCGTTTTGTGAGAACAGGTCCTTCCTTCCCTTCTGGGTTAGATGGACTCGTGGGTATCACTTCAGTGAATGGCATTGTCAGTGGGGGTGATAATTCCCTTCTCATTGGAAGACTTTGCTGTGAGTATTAGAAATGCAAGTGATTTCTCTTCCCCTTCCTCCCTGTCCATCTCTCAGAGCCACCGGGAAACAGAGGCCTCATCCAGGGTCACACAGGCCTGAGGGAGTGCAACTAGACTGTTGTTTCTTCAGGCCCTCCGTGCTGGACATCATCCGGGATACTCTGTGTGTGTCTTCCTCAGTCTGGTGTCCCTTCAGACCTTTCCCTAGTTTTCACAGGCTTGTTGTGTTGGTGTTCTTTGTCTGTTTGGAGACACATCCTTGAGAAGCTTTGTGTTTCCACTCATTCGTCTCGCGATGTATGACCTGTCTTTTGCTTTTGTAATGAGGTCTTTCCCACAGTAGATATCTTTGATTTTGCAAAGTCCACTGTATTCTCTGGGTTGTTTTGTGGACTGCCTTTTAGTTTTGTGTGTGAAGACTCAAAGCACGTGTCCGGTTTCTGCTCATTGTTCTTCTAGGTTTGTGACAAGTTTTCATGGAAACTTTGTCTAGGGATAACTGGAAGTGAACTCGGTGTAAGGTGTCAAGTCTCCATCTCCATTCATGTCATGCCCTGCAGTTTCCAATTCCCTGTTCCTGAGTGGTTTTGGAGACCTTGTGGGAAGTTTGGTTGCATGGGAGTTTGCATTTCCACCTTGAGTAGATTCCCACTGTTCTGCCCTCAGGGACACTGTCAAGGGGGAGTGAGGAGCAGCCTGCACTTCCAGCAGTTACCACACGGTGGGGCGAGTGCTGCTCTCCCCTCTGGGAGCCCCAGGCCACAGGCATCCCAGTGAGGAGCCAGCTCTGTGCTCGGCTGAAAGGAGTTAGACTCTCAGGAGCCTCTGAGCCCTTGCCTTTGGATCACCCAGGGTGGGCATTTACTGTGACAGAAAAAAATTGCCCTGAATTCCATGGACGGAAGAGCCTGGCTGTGTAGAGTTCGTGAGTTGCCGTGAATCAGACACAACTGAGGACACAAAAACTCAATAGACTAAAATACTTTTGGGGGGTGGGGGGAGTGAAAGGGGGTGATGTGGGGTTTTTTTGTCGTATATAATAGCCAAGGGAAATCTAGTTTAAACCTAAATTCACATAGATGGGAAAGGTATAGTTCTCCGTCACCCTATTAAAAAAAAAAAAAAAAAAAACGACTTAACTTTTCTGAAAGTTTATTTAGTAGCTTCCTTGAGCAGTTCATTGTGAAGGTTTTTTTTTTTTTTTCTGTGACATCGGCCTCATTAAAAAGTACGGTTTGCCTTTACTGGATAATTTTGTTCATTGGTTTGTTAGGGAATCTTGGTAATATTTGAGTTTCCTGGGGAGCATGGTCACATGACCTGGCCCTGGCCAATCGGTGCGTTCCACCTCCCTGGCCACTGTGATTGGCTCCGGACTGGGGCAGTGCCCAATCGGGGCCCAGGGCCGGGCCTCACGTTGGAAGCCAGGGGAAGACGAGCTCTCGTCCTGCTGGGGTAGGGGAAGGGGTGGGGCCGGGGGAGGTCAGGCTCCAGCAGTGGGAGGGGCTTGAGGTCCGCCTGCGGCAGTTGGTGACCTTCCTGCTCCCCTCAGGGCAGAGCCGCCGGCCTGAGAATGAGGGCGCTGCTGAGCCCAGGGGCTGGGATGGCCCGTTGCTGCTGTGGTCCCAGAGCTCCACCCGAGACCTGACGGAGGCCGTCTGCCCGTGAGTCCTCTCCCGCTTGTCTGTCAGCTTGTTTGAACCATGCTGGGTTTTCTGCCCAGCCGGCTAAGGGGAGTCCCTGGAAATGCAAGGGTGTGGGTTTTGGCAGACTTCAGGGAAGACATGCCAGATGAGCCTGGGAGACTCCAGCTTAATCTGGATTCAGGAGATATCTCTTCGGGCCAGCTAGTAATTGTAGGATAAGCCTAATGAGTCTTCACAGGATGAAGAGAGTAACGTGCCAAGGTAGCAATCGATGTCCTCATTCGAGAGGATGATGAAGCTGGTGCTCAGAGAAGGGGGGAACTTGGCCACAGCAAGGAGGTGTGCACCCAGACGGAACCCCCAGATCCGGCCATTTGAGCTCAGGGAGGCCACTGGTGTGGCTTGTCCCTGTGGCAGGGGCCGAGGCACGCAGCCCACCCTGATTCCTGCGGGGGCCTGACTTGGGAAGTGCCATCTGGTAGCTTTGAGACTCACCAAACCAAATTGCACTGGAGAGAGGAAGGACACCTTCCTTCATCCACCCCCCACCCCCGCCGGATTCCCACATACCCTGACCCCTTTCTCTGGATTTCGGAGCCATTTCCAGAGTCCCGCTCATATGACCTCATTCGAAGTGCACTGTGGACGAGCTGCCATCTGCAGCTGCTACCACAGCAGCCAAGGGCTTTATCTCCCGAGTACCTCCCTTCCTTTGGAACTTGGGGGCCCTCTACTCCCCACTTGCACACCACAGACCTTTGCTGAGGATTGTGGGGACCCTCACTCAGTTTGCAGCACGTTGTAGCCATCCCTGTCCTCTCAATACCTCCCTTGCAACTCAGCTTGTGAGCTCCTTTGGAGCAGCGTGGCCCACCTGGCTGCAACGGCAGAGACACAGCTGACAGTGAAACAACAGCTTCGATCTGACAGCCGGAAAGCTCTGTCAAAAGGGACCTCCCTCTTCACACAGTAGAGGCTGTAGGAGCCGCCAGGGTTTGGGAACCAGTGCTGGGGCCAAAATGACTCCACAGCTGTTTTCCTTCCTGGGGAGGGTTCTGGCTCGAGTGGGAATGGCTCAAGTCTCCTAAGGTTCTGAAAGCCCACTGTGTGCAGATTCACGGTACACAGAGAGGAGAAGGTGGAGTCCTGCCCTGGAGGTGGTCACAGCTCATGGATGAGCCAGGCAGGCAGGCAGGCAGGCAGGGCATGAGAACACCTGAGCTGCCTTCATGAGTGAGTGGTGTGGGGGCAGAGGAAGAGAAGCCGGTCTGCTCCCTCATGTGGTGCCCAGGGCAGGTTGTCCCCAGAGGAAACCCTTACGACGGTGAGGACTCTCACTGCTGTTTCCCAAGGGGTTCCGTCGGTGCGTGTCTTCCCCGGAGCGGTCAGGCCGTCTCTAAAGTACACTGGCCATGGGCATTGCCTCTCCTTGGAACTTCCCATGTGTTTCTCTTTTGTATGGAACAGTGATTTTTCTAGAGGGGTTCTGGGCCACAAGGTTGTTGGGTCATTTGCTAGCCTTCTGTCGTGAAGAACGCTTTCCTGGGCGTTGGGGTGGTTTGTTGTTCCAGCTCCCTTTCTTGGCTTCTTTTGGGAGCTGGTGCAACAAGAGGAGCTCAGCCTCTGCCTTCTGGCTGAGATGTCACCCTTCAAACAGCAATGCCTGCCTGGAGATAATGATGGCATTTGCCAAAAGGGCTTCGTTTGGCACATGATATCTTGAAAGGACGTACACCGTCCTTTCAGCTATCAAAGGCTAGTTCAAATGACATAAAAATGAGAACTCTCCAATGGAGTCTTACAGTAGGTGGAGAGTCCGAAAAAAACTCCTTCAGTCATCTCACTGAGAGTCATTGATTGGGGACACCAAGAATATAGGAAGGAATGCAGAAAGAAAAGATGAAATTGTGGTCAGGATCGGGGGGAGGGATGAACAGGGCCTGCTTGCCTTGAACCCAGGCTTTGTTGGCGGGTGGGGCATAAAGATCGAACGGGTCTGAAACTACAGAGTGGTGATGGTAACACCGTATCACCAGAGTTACACAACAGTGTCCCAAATTGCAACAATGATGAAAAAGTTTACTAATCCCAACTTAACCAACAAAAATAGACGAAACCATACAAAAAGTAAAACATCACCAGAAAGGTGGAAACAAACCAAATGCAAAGCAGCTCAGGGGAAAGGAACTCCATGTCCCCTGGGGGCAGACCGAGTTGCCGGCGTCCACGGTGAGCAGACAGGGATGGAGGCTGCAGAGCCGACCGCTCCCCTGGACATGGTGTTTCCGGCAAGGGCTCTGGGTCTCTGTCCAGAGCGGGGGCTCGTTCTTCCTGCAGGGGCGGGTGAGTCATCGTCGGCGTCTGGGTGTTGCGCGGGAGCCAGGGCAGGCTCTCCCTGCCGAGGCGGTGACTCCTCCTCTGCCTCGGGTTCTCCTGCCAAAGCCCGAGCAGGTACAGGTGCACGTGGAGGTGGAGGTTCTGGCTGAGGGGGTGGGACATCAGTGCCTGGGGCTGGGGGTCCTGCAGGCACGGAAATCCGATCTGCCCGGTGTGCTGGCCAGTACCCAGCTGGCCTGGTGTCTCTGCGAGGGCAAGGCTCGGTTCTCCATCTGCCCTCGGTGGATCCCTGGGTCCTGCACCTGGAGCCACCACCTCTGTAGGCACAGGTCTGGGAAGTGGAGCCTGGTTCCAGTTGGAGGCCAGTGCTAGAGCTGGGGGAGAAGCAAAGTTTGCCCACAGACCAGCCTTGGCATGTGCGTATCCCGGGACAGAAAGCTTCCAAGAGATTCCGAAAGAATACCCAGGGTTGGATGTCTTTTGGGACTGAAGTGTGCAAGATGGGGGTGGGGGTGTGAGGCCAGCGCTTGCTGCAGGCCCAGCAGCATCTTTCGGGGACTCGTCCCTGTGTAGCTCAGCACCCCCTCCCCACACACTCCCGTGCACCAGCCCCAGCGTCCTTACCTCTGTGCTCTGGCGTGCTGGGCTCCAGGTCCTCCTGCTGCCTCAGAGGCCGGGGTTCTCGGGACTCTGGGTCGGAGCCGGGTGTGCTGAGCTCCGTGGCAGCCTCAGACTGGGCCGCCGGGTGTATCCTGGGCGGTGTCTCGGCAGCAGGCCTTCCCCGCCTCCGCTTCGCCCCCGGTGGGGCTGATGCCTCCGTGGGCACGCTCACCTGGAGCCTGCACTGGGCCTCACGGGCGGGGGGTTGGTGCTCCGACCCCTCCCTCCGGGAGGTGGACGGGGTGTCCCCGTCCTCGGCCTCATCACGTGGGAAGCTCTGCAACGACAGTGACCGTCAGCCAGCCGTGCTGGGAGTTTTCCGAGCTGGGCCTGGCCAGTGGAGCCGCTGCTTCTGCCTGCTCGAACTTCTCTTCCCAGAAGGGTCAGAGACGTGTGTCTGCTCAGATCCCCACCCGGGAGGAAAGAGACCCACCTGAGGGTGTGAGGTCAGCCTGGGCGGCCGGCCCTGCCCGCACTGTTCCCATCCCAGCCAGCCTGATCTCCCCTGGGGTGTGGACACAACTTGTCCGCAGGCTTCTGACCCCACATCCGCCTGGGCTTCCTTGAGGGAGACACACCCCGAGAAACCCGCATCCACACACACAGGCAAAGGACCCGGTGTTTCCGGGTGGCATGGGAGAGGTGGCCTGGCCCGGCCTGGGGCTCCCCGTGTTACCTTTCTGTTTCTCCGGGCAGAGGGCCAGAGGCCTCTCGGGGGTGCCCTGAGCCAACGTCGACAGGGTGCCACGCACACTGCCTGTGAGCTCTCCTGAGGCCCCGGCCTCTGGGCAGGGGCAAACAGCAGAACATCCTGGCAGCAAGAGATCTGGCTGGGGGCTCCTCTCCGCTCTGGAGGCCTGGATACCCGGGTTGCGGGTTCTGTTGGGTTCTGTTGCCGGCAGGTGACATCATTTCCTGGGGTTCGTGCTGAGGTCCCTTCCCCAAAACTTCCCAAGGGAATCTCTGGGTTTCTGACTGCTCGACCACCCCCCTTAGGCCATGTGCAGGCACATTGACAGCCACACAGCTCAGCCCACAGCCCTGGGGAGGCCTGGGTGCAGCCAGGGCCTGAGCTCCGAGGACCCCGCTGCTCTCAGACCAGGCTCCTTCTTCTCATAAGTGGTGTGGCCCTGGACAAGCATATGCCCCTCAGGGTTTCCCCAGTCTCTCCATCTGCAGAGTGGGGGTCATTCTCCCATCTGTTTCCTAGGTCTGTCGGCCTACGAGCAGCTCCATGCCTCTCCACCTGGGGCCGATATCACGTGGAGCTTGTGCGCTGAGACTTCAGAAAGAAAGACTCCATCCAGGGCTGACACAGCACAGAATGGGGCAGAACGAGGCCTGGATGCGCCGTGGTACCCAGGAAAAGGCACTGCCCCTCCTGACTGTTTTGAGACCCCACATCCAAGTTGGAGGCCCGAAAGGAAGACTCGAAGGTCTCCCTCTCTTATAGAAAAGAGTAGCCAACTTTCTGGTCCTCTGTTTCCATTGAGATTCTGTTCAAGTGTCCCAGCTCGGCTTCTGCGGGTGGCTGAGCTTCTAATGGCTCCCTGCGTTCTTGTCTTTTCCTCTCCAAACCTTCCGTCCTTTTCCCCCTTCTGGGGTGGATGGGCGCTGTCATTGCTTCTACCTTCGAGACAGATTGATGAAAAGTCTGGACCATCGACTCCTTTCCTCTCTTTGGTTCCGTGTCTCTCTCTGGCTGTGTCCCTCTCTTTTCCTTTCTCGATTCAGTCTGTGTCTTCCTCTTTCTCTCTCGTGTGTGGATGGATGGATGCTAGGAATGCACATGTATATGATTAGATGAGGGTTATGTTTTAGGGATGGGTTAGAGGGAGAGAAAGGCTTTAGGTCGGAGTTGGTCATGGGGGAAGGGTCAAGGGTGGTGGTGGTGTTTCTTGGAATCTGAGTGCTGTGCATTCTTCGTCTCTTTCCATATGAACCCCTTCTCAGATACACCACTTGCAAGGAGTCTCTCATGTTCCGTTTCCTATCTTTTGCATCTGTGAATGCTTAGCTTCTCTGTTGTGAAGAGGTTCCATTGGATGGAAACCCATTGGTGTACTTCGTTTCCCTCTTTCCCTTACTTGAAGAGACCCATTTCTACCTCCGCCCAGCAAATGGCAAGGAGACTCTGATGTTAAGGAGCCTTTGACCTACGCTTCTTTCTAGCTATCTCATGACATCAGTCTTTAGGGTGAGGTTTTTCCCCGATATTGAGGTGGTGTGAGATCAAAACCAATAGCGTTCTTCAGATGTAGCTGTCTGGTTTTCCCATGGCCATTTATTGAAGAGGCTTTCTTGTTCCCATTTGGATATTCTCCCCTTCTGTGTCAGAGATGAGTTGACCATGGATGCCGGGGTTTGTTTCTGGACCCTCAACTTTATTCCATCGATCTGGATCTGTGTGTGTTGTTGTATTCCCAATAGCATACTGTCCTGCTGCTGCCGCTGCGGCTAAGTCACTTCAGTCGTGTCTGACTCTGCGCGACCCCATGGCCTGCAGCCTACCAGGCTCCTCCGTCCAGGGCATTTTCCAGGCAAGAGTACTGGCGTGGGTCGCCATCGCCTTCTCCGATACGCTCCTGAGGATCCTAGTTTGGTCGTCTAATTTCCTTTCACACAACCTTGGATGTCCGTATCGGGGCTTTTTCGTCGGATTGTATTGACAATTTAGGCTCTTTTCTGTTTCCGTAACCCCTTTTGCAATTCTTTGTTCGGTGCAACAATGCATTGGCATTTTGGGAGGAATAGCATCCAAGCTGTGGATTGCCTTGTGGGGCTGTGACATCATTTTCCCAATAGGAATTCTTTCAAGCCCTGAGCACAGCTTCTCTTTCCAGTGATTGGTGTGGGCTTGATCTTCCTTCTTCCATCTCTCGCCGTTTTGTGAGAACAGGTCCTTCCTTCCCTTCTGGGTTAGATGGACTCGTGGGTATCACTTCAGTGAATGGCATTGTCAGTGGGGGTGATAATTCCCTTCTCATTGGAAGACTTTGCTGTGAGTATTAGAAATGCAAGTGATTTCTCTTCCCCTTCCTCCCTGTCCATCTCTCAGAGCCACCGGGAAACAGAGGCCTCATCCAGGGTCACACAGGCCTGAGGGAGTGCAACTAGACTGTTGTTTCTTCAGGCCCTCCGTGCTGGACATCATCCGGGATACTCTGTGTGTGTCTTCCTCAGTCTGCTGTCCCTTCAGACCTTTCCCTAGTTTTCACAGGCTTGTTGTGTTGGTGTTCTTTGTCTGTTTGGAGACACATCCTTGAGAAGCTTTGTGTTTCCACTCATTCGTCTCGCGATGTATGACCTGTCTTTTGCTTTTGTAATGAGGTCTTTCCCACAGTAGATATCTTTGATTTTGCAAAGTCCACTGTATTCTCTGGGTTGTTTTGTGGACTGCCTTTTAGTTTTGTGTGTGAAGACTCAAAGCACGTGTCCGGTTTCTGCTCATTGTTCTTCTAGATTTGTGACAAGTTTTCATGGAAACTTTGTCTAGGGATAACTGGAAGTGAACTCGGTGTAAGGTGTCAAGTCTCCATCTCCATTCATGTCATGCCCTGCAGTTTCCAATTCCCTGTTCCTGAGTGGTTTTGGAGACCTTGTGGGAAGTTTGGTTGCATGGGAGTTTGCATTTCCACCTTGAGTAGATTCCCACTGTTCTGCCCTCAGGGACACTGTCAAGGGGGAGTGAGGAGCAGCCTGCACTTCCAGCAGTGACCACACGGTGGGGCGAGTGCTGCTCTCCCCTCTGGGAGCCCCAGGCCACAGGCATCCCAGTGAGGAGCCAGCTCTGTGCTCGGCTGAAAGGAGTTAGACTCTCAGGAGCCTCTGAGCCCTTGCCTTTGGATCACCCAGGGTGGGCATTTACTGTGACAGAAAAAAATTGCCCTGAATTCCATGGACGGAAGAGCCTGGCTGTGTAGAGTTCGTGAGTTGCCGTGAATCAGACACAACTGAGGACACAAAAACTCAATAGACTAAAACACTTTTGGGGGGTGGGGGGAGTGAAAGGGGGTGATGTGGGGTTTTTTTGTCGTATATAATAGCCAAGGGAAATCTAGTTTAAACCTAAATTCACATAGATGGGAAAGGTATAGCTCTCCGTCACCCTATTAAAAAAAAAAAAAAACTACTTAACTTTTCTGAAAGTTTATTTAGTAGCTTCCTTGAGCAGTTCATTGTGAAGCATTTTTTTTTTTTTCTGTGACATCGGCCTCATTAAAAAGTACGGTTTGCCTTTACTGGATAATTTTGTTCATTGGTTTGTTAGGGAATCTTGGTAATATTTGAGTTTCCTGGGGAGCATGGTCACATGACCTGGCCCTGGCCAATCGGTGCGTTCCACCTCCCTGGCCACTGTGATTGGCTCCGGACTGGGGCAGTGCCCAATCGGGGCCCAGGGCCGGGCCTCACGTTGGAAGCCAGGGGAAGACGAGCTCTCGTCCTGCTGGGGTAGGGGAAGGGGTGGGGCCGGGGGAGGTCAGGCTCCAGCAGTGGGAGGGGCTTGAGGTCCGCCTGCGGCAGTTGGTGACCTTCCTGCTCCCCTCAGGGCAGAGCCGCCGGCCTGAGAATGAGGGCGCTGCTGAGCCCAGGGGCTGGGATGGCCCGTTGCTGCTGTGGTCCCAGAGCTCCACCCGAGACCTGACGGAGGCCGTCTGCCCGTGAGTCCTCTCCCGCTTGTCTGTCAGCTTGTTTGAACCATGCTGGGTTTTCTGCCCAGCCGGCTAAGGGGAGTCCCTGGAAATGCAAGGGTGTGGGTTTTGGCAGACTTCAGGGAAGACATGCCAGATGAGCCTGGGAGACTCCAGCTTAATCTGGATTCAGGAGATATCTCTTCGGGCCAGCTAGTAATTGTAGGATAAGCCTAATGAGTCTTCACAGGATGAAGAGAGTAACGTGCCAAGGTAGCAATCGATGTCCTCATTCGAGAGGATGATGAAGCTGGTGCTCAGAGAAGGGGGGAACTTGGCCACAGCAAGGAGGTGTGCACCCAGACGGAACCCCCAGATCCGGCCATTTGAGCTCAGGGAGGCCACTGGTGTGGCTTGTCCCTGTGGCAGGGGCCGAGGCACGCAGCCCACCCTGATTCCTGCGGGGGCCTGACTTGGGAAGTGCCATCTGGTAGCTTTGAGACTCACCAAACCAAATTGCACTGGAGAGAGGAAGGACACCTTCCTTCATCCACCCCCCACCCCCGCCGGATTCCCACATACCCTGACCCCTTTCTCTGGATTTCGGAGCCCTTTCCAGAGTCCCGCTCATATGACCTCATTCGAAGTGCACTGTGGACGAGCTGCCATCTGCAGCTGCTACCACAGCAGCCAAGGGCTTTATCTCCCGAGTACCTCCCTTCCTTTGGAACTTGGGGGCCCTCTACTCCCCACTTGCACACCACAGACCTTTGCTGAGGATTGTGGGGACCCTCACTCAGTTTGCAGCACGTTGTAGCCATCCCTGTCCTCTCAATACCTCCCTTGCAACTCAGCTTGTGAGCTCCTTTGGAGCAGCGTGGCCCACCTGGCTGCAACGGCAGAGACACAGCTGACAGTGAAACAACAGCTTCGATCTGACAGCCGGAAAGCTCTGTCAAAAGGGACCTCCCTCTTCACACCGTAGAGGCTGTAGGAGCCGCCAGGGTTTGGGAACCAGTGCTGGGGCCAAAATGACTCCACAGCTGTTTTCCTTCCTGGGGAGGGTTCTGGCTCGAGTGGGAATGGCTCAAGTCTCCTAAGGTTCTGAAAGCCCACTGTGTGCAGATTCACGGTACACAGAGAGGAGAAGGTGGAGTCCTGCCCTGGAGGTGGTCACAGCTCACGGATGAGCCAGGCAGGCAGGCAGGCAGGCAGGGCATGAGAACACCTGAGCTGCCTTCATGAGTGAGTGGTGTGGGGGCAGAGGAAGAGAAGCCGGTCTGCTCCCTCATGTGGTGCCCAGGGCAGGTTGTCCCCAGAGGAAACCCTTACGACGGTGAGGACTCTCACTGCTGTTTCCCAAGGGGTTCCGTCGGTGCATGTCTTCCCCGGAGCGGTCAGGCCGTCTCTAAAGTACACTGGCCATGGGCATTGCCTCTCCTTGGAACTTCCCATGTGTTTCTCTTTTGTATGGAACAGTGATTTTTCTAGAGGGGTTCTGGGCCACAAGGTTGTTGGGTCATTTGCTAGCCTTCTGTCGTGAAGAACGCTTTCCTGGGCGTTGGGGTGGTTTGTTGTTCCAGCTCCCTTTCTTGGCTTCTTTTGGGAGCTGGTGCAACAAGAGGAGCTCAGCCTCTGCCTTCTGGCTGAGATGGCACCCTTCAAACAGCAATGCCTGCCTGGAGATAATGATGGCATTTGCCAAAAGGGCTTCGTTTGGCACATGATATCTTGAAAGGACGTACACCGTCCTTTCAGCTATCAAAGGCTAGTTCAAATGACATAAAAATGAGAACTCTCCAATGGAGTCTTACAGTAGGTGGAGAGTCCGAAAAAAACTCCTTCAGTCATCTCACTGAGAGTCATTGATTGGGGACACCAAGAATATAGGAAGGAATGCAGAAAGAAAAGATGAAATTGTGGTCAGGATCGGGGGGAGGGATGAACAGGGCCTGCTTGCCTTGAACCCAGGCTTTGTTGGCGGGTGGGGCATAAAGATCGAACGGGTCTGAAACTACAGAGTGGTGATGGTAACACCGTATCACCAGAGTTACACAACAGTGTCCCAAATTGCAACAATGATGAAAAAGTTTACTAATCCCAACTTAACCAACAAAAATAGACGAAACCATACAAAAAGTAAAACATCACCAGAAAGGTGGAAACAAACCAAATGCAAAGCAGCTCAGGGGAAAGGAACTCCATGTCCCCTGGGGGCAGACCGAGTTGCCGGCGTCCACGGTGAGCAGACAGGGATGGAGGCTGCAGAGCCGACCGCTCCCCTGGACATGGTGTTTCCGGCAAGGGCTCTGGGTCTCTGTCCAGAGCGGGGGCTCGTTCTTCCTGCAGGGGCGGGTGAGTCATCGTCGGCGTCTGGGTGTTGCGCGGGAGCCAGGGCAGGCTCTCCCTGCCGAGGCGGTGACTCCTCCTCTGCCTCGGGTTCTCCTGCCAAAGCCCGAGCAGGTACAGGTGCACGTGGAGGTGGAGGTTCTGGCTGAGGGGGTGGGACATCAGTGCCTGGGGCTGGGGGTCCTGCAGGCACGGAAATCCGATCTGCCCGGTGTGCTGGCCAGTACCCAGCTGGCCTGGTGTCTCTGCGAGGGCAAGGCTCGGTTCTCCATCTGCCCTCGGTGGATCCCTGGGTCCTGCACCTGGAGCCACCACCTCTGTAGGCACAGGTCTGGGAAGTGGAGCCTGTTTCCAGTTGGAGGCCAGTGCTAGAGCTGGGGGAGAAGCAAAGTTTGCCCACAGACCAGCCTTGGCATGTGCGTATCCCGGGACAGAAAGCTTCCAAGAGATTCCGAAAGAATACCCAGGGTTGGATGTCTTTTGGGACTGAAGTGTGCAAGATGGGGGTGGGGGTGTGAGGCCAGCGCTTGCTGCAGGCCCAGCAGCATCTTTCGGGGACTCGTCCCTGTGTAGCTCAGCACCCCCTCCCCACACACTCCCATGCACCAGCCCCAGCGTCCTTACCTCTGTGCTCTGGCGTGCTGGGCTCCAGGTCCTCCTGCTGCCTCAGAGGCCGGGGTTCTCGGGACTCTGGGTCGGAGCCGGGTGTGCTGAGCTCCGTGGCAGCCTCAGACTGGGCCGCCGGGTGTATCCTGGGCGGTGTCTCGGCAGCAGGCCTTCCCCGCCTCCGCTTCGCCCCCGGTGGGGCTGATGCCTCCGTGGGCACGCTCACCTGGAGCCTGCACTGGGCCTCACGGGCGGGGGGTTGGTGCTCCGACCCCTCCCTCCGGGAGGTGGACGGGGTGTCCCCGTCCTCGGCCTCATCACGTGGGAAGCTCTGCAACGACAGTGACCGTCAGCCAGCCGTGCTGGGAGTTTTCCGAGCTGGGCCTGGCCAGTGGAGCCGCTGCTTCTGCCTGCTCGAACTTCTCTTCCCAGAAGGGTCAGAGACGTGTGTCTGCTCAGATCCCCACCCGGGAGGAAAGAGACCCACCTGAGGGTGTGAGGTCAGCCTGGGCGGCCGGCCCTGCCCGCACTGTTCCCATCCCAGCCAGCCTGATCTCCCCTGGGGTGTGGACACAACTTGTCCGCAGGCTTCTGACCCCACATCCGCCTGGGCTTCCTTGAGGGAGACACACCCCGAGAAACCCGCATCCACACACACAGGCAAAGGACCCGGTGTTTCCGGGTGGCATGGGAGAGGTGGCCTGGCCCGGCCTGGGGCTCCCCGTGTTACCTTTCTGTTTCTCCGGGCAGAGGGCCAGAGGCCTCTCGGGGGTGCCCTGAGCCAACGTCGACAGGGTGCCCACGCACACTGCCCGTGAGCTCTCCTGAGGCCCCGGCCTCTGGGCAGGGGCAAACAGCAGAACATCCTGGCAGCAAGAGATCTGGCTGGGGGCTCCTCTCCGCTCTGGAGGCCTGGATACCCGGGTTGCGGGTTCTGTTGGGTTCTGTTGCCGGCAGGTGACATCATTTCCTGGGGTTCGTGCTGAGGTCCCTTCCCCAAAACTTCCCAAGGGAATCTCTGGGTTTCTGACTGCTCGACCACCCCCCTTAGGCCATGTGCAGGCACATTGACAGCCACACAGCCCAGCCCACAGCCCTGGGGAGGCCTGGGTGCAGCCAGGGCCTGAGCTCCGAGGACCCCGCTGCTCTCAGACCAGGCTCCTTCTTCTCATAAGTGGTGTGGCCCTGGACAAGCATATGCCCCTCAGGGTTTCCCCAGTCTCTCCATCTGCAGAGTGGGGGTCATTCTCCCATCTGTTTCCTAGGTCTGTCGGCCTACGAGCAGCTCCATGCCTCTCCACCTGGGGCCGATATCACGTGGAGCTTGTGCGCTGAGACTTCAGAAAGAAAGACTCCATCCAGGGCTGACACAGCACAGAATGGGGCAGAACGAGGCCTGGATGCGCCGTGGTACCCAGGAAAAGGCACTGCCCCTCCTGACTGTTTTGAGACCCCACATCCAAGTTGGAGGCCCGAAAGGAAGACTCGAAGGTCTCCCTCTCTTATAGAAAAGAGTAGCCAACTTTCTGGTCCTCTGTTTCCATTGAGATTCTGTTCAAGTGTCCCAGCTCGGCTTCTGCGGGTGGCTGAGCTTCTAATGGCTCCCTGCGTTCTTGTCTTTTCCTCTCCAAACCTTCCGTCCTTTTCCCCCTTCTGGGGTGGATGGGCGCTGTCATTGCTTCTACCTTCGAGACAGATTGATGAAAAGTCTGGACCATCGACTCCTTTCCTCTCTTTGGTTCCGTGTCTCTCTCTGGCTGTGTCCCTCTCTTTTCCTTTCTCGATTCAGTCTGTGTCTTCCTCTTTCTCTCTCGTGTGTGGATGGATGGATGCTAGGAATGCACATGTATATGATTAGATGAGGGTTATGTTTTAGGGATGGGTTAGAGGGAGAGAAAGGCTTTAGGTCGGAGTTGGTCATGGGGGAAGGGTCAAGGGTGGTGGTGGTGTTTCTTGGAATCTGAGTGCTGTGCATTCTTCGTCTCTTTCCATATGAACCCCTTCTCAGATACACCACTTGCAAGGAGTCTCTCATGTTCCGTTTCCTATCTTTTGCATCTGTGAATGCTTAGCTTCTCTGTTGTGAAGAGGTTCCATTGGATGGAAACCCATTGGTGTACTTCATTTCCCTCTTTCCCTTACTTGAAGAGACGCATTTCTACCTCCGCCCAGCAAATGGCAAGGAGACTCTGATGTTAAGGAGCCTTTGACCTACGCTTCTTTCTAGCTATCTCATGACATCAGTCTTTAGGGTGAGGTTTTTCCCCGATATTGAGGTGGTGTGAGATCAAAACCAATAGCGTTCTTCAGATGTAGCTGTCTGGTTTTCCCATGGCCATTTATTGAAGAGGCTTTCTTGTTCCCATTTGGATATTCTCCCCTTCTGTGTCAGAGATGAGTTGACCATGGATGCCGGGGTTTGTTTCTGGACCCTCAACTTTATTCCATCGATCTGGATCTGTGTGTGTTGTTGTATTCCCAATAGCATACTGTCCTGCTGCTGCCGCTGCGGCTAAGTCACTTCAGTCGTGTCTGACTCTGCGCGACCCCATGGCCTGCAGCCTACCAGGCTCCTCCGTCCAGGGCATTTTCCAGGCAAGAGTACTGGCGTGGGTCGCCATCGCCTTCTCCGATACGCTCCTGAGGATCCTAGTTTGGTCGTCTAATTTCCTTTCACACAACCTTGGATGTCCGTATCGGGGCTTTTTCGTCGGATTGTATTGACAATTTAGGCTCTTTTCTGTTTCCGTAACCCCTTTTGCAATTCTTTGTTCGGTGCGACAATGCATTGGCATTTTGGGAGGAATAGCATCCATGCTGTGGATTGCCTTGTGGGGCTGTGACATCATTTTCCCAATAGGAATTCTTTCAAGCCCTGAGCACAGCTTCTCTTTCCAGTGATTGGTGTGGGCTTGATCTTCCTTCTTCCATCTCTCGCCGTTTTGTGAGAACAGGTCCTTCCTTCCCTTCTGGGTTAGATGGACTCGTGGGTATCACTTCAGTGAATGGCATTGTCAGTGGGGGTGATAATTCCCTTCTCATTGGAAGACTTTGCTGTGAGTATTAGAAATGCAAGTGATTTCTCTTCCCCTTCCTCCCTGTCCATCTCTCAGAGCCACCGGGAAACAGAGGCCTCATCCAGGGTCACACAGGCCTGAGGGAGTGCAACTAGACTGTTGTTTCTTCAGGCCCTCCGTGCTGGACATCATCCGGGATACTCTGTGTGTGTCTTCCTCAGTCTGGTGTCCCTTCAGACCTTTCCCTAGTTTTCACAGGCTTGTTGTGTTGGTGTTCTTTGTCTGTTTGGAGACACATCCTTGAGAAGCTTTGTGTTTCCACTCATTCGTCTCGCGATGTATGACCTGTCTTTTGCTTTTGTAATGAGGTCTTTCCCACAGTAGATATCTTTGATTTTGCAAAGTCCACTGTATTCTCTGGGTTGTTTTGTGGACTGCCTTTTAGTTTTGTGTGTGAAGACTCAAAGCACGTGTCCGGTTTCTGCTCATTGTTCTTCTAGGTTTGTGACAAGTTTTCATGGAAACTTTGTCTAGGGATAACTGGAAGTGAACTCGGTGTAAGGTGTCAAGTCTCCATCTCCATTCATGTCATGCCCTGCAGTTTCCAATTCCCTGTTCCTGAGTGGTTTTGGAGACCTTGTGGGAAGTTTGGTTGCATGGGAGTTTGCATTTCCACCTTGAGTAGATTCCCACTGTTCTGCCCTCAGGGACACTGTCAAGGGGGAGTGAGGAGCAGCCTGCACTTCCAGCAGTTACCACACGGTGGGGCGGGTGCTGCTCTCCCCTCTGGGAGCCCCAGGCCACAGGCATCCCAGTGAGGAGCCAGCTCTGTGCTCGGCTGAAAGGAGTTAGACTCTCAGGAGCCTCTGAGCCCTTGCCTTTGGATCACCCAGGGTGGGCATTTACTGTGACAGAAAAAAATTGCCCTGAATTCCATGGACGGAAGAGCCTGGCTGTGTAGAGTTCGTGAGTTGCCGTGAATCAGACACAACTGAGGACACAAAAACTCAATAGACTAAAATACTTTTGGGGGGTGGGGGGAGTGAAAGGGGGTGATGTGGGGTTTTTTTGTCGTATATAATAGCCAAGGGAAATCTAGTTTAAACCTAAATTCACATAGATGGGAAAGGTATAGCTCTCCGTCACCCTATTAAAAAAAAAAAAAAAAAAAACGACTTAACTTTTCTGAAAGTTTATTTAGTAGCTTCCTTGAGCAGTTCATTGTGAAGCTTTTTTTTTTTTTTTTCTGTGACATCGGCCTCATTAAAAAGTACGGTTTGCCTTTACTGGATAATTTTGTTCATTGGTTTGTTAGGGAATCTTGGTAATATTTGAGTTTCCTGGGGAGCATGGTCACATGACCTGGCCCTGGCCAATCGGTGCGTTCCACCTCCCTGGCCACTGTGATTGGCTCCGGACTGGGGCAGTGCCCAATCGGGGCCCAGGGCCGGGCCTCACGTTGGAAGCCAGGGGAAGACGAGCTCTCGTCCTGCTGGGGTAGGGGAAGGGGTGGGGCCGGGGGAGGTCAGGCTCCAGCAGTGGGAGGGGCTTGAGGTCCGCCTGCGGCAGTTGGTGACCTTCCTGCTCCCCTCAGGGCAGAGCCGCCGGCCTGAGAATGAGGGCGCTGCTGAGCCCAGGGGCTGGGATGGCCCGTTGCTGCTGTGGTCCCAGAGCTCCACCCGAGACCTGACGGAGGCCGTCTGCCCGTGAGTCCTCTCCCGCTTGTCTGTCAGCTTGTTTGAACCATGCTGGGTTTTCTGCCCAGCCGGCTAAGGGGAGTCCCTGGAAATGCAAGGGTGTGGGTTTTGGCAGACTTCAGGGAAGACATGCCAGATGAGCCTGGGAGACTCCAGCTTAATCTGGATTCAGGAGATATCTCTTCGGGCCAGCTAGTAATTGTAGGATAAGCCTAATGAGTCTTCACAGGATGAAGAGAGTAACGTGCCAAGGTAGCAATCGATGTCCTCATTCGAGAGGATGATGAAGCTGGTGCTCAGAGAAGGGGGGAACTTGGCCACAGCAAGGAGGTGTGCACCCAGACGGAACCCCCAGATCCGGCCATTTGAGCTCAGGGAGGCCACTGGTGTGGCTTGTCCCTGTGGCAGGGGCCGAGGCATGCAGCCCACCCTGATTCCTGCGGGGGCCTGACTTGGGAAGTGCCATCTGGTAGCTTTGAGACTCACCAAACCAAATTGCACTGGAGAGAGGAAGGACACCTTCCTTCATCCACCCCCCACCCCCGCCGGATTCCCACATACCCTGACCCCTTTCTCTGGATTTCGGAGCCATTTCCAGAGTCCCGCTCATATGACCTCATTCGAAGTGCACTGTGGACGAGCTGCCATCTGCAGCTGCTACCACAGCAGCCAAGGGCTTTATCTCCCGAGTACCTCCCTTCCTTTGGAACTTGGGGGCCCTCTACTCCCCACTTGCACACCACAGACCTTTGCTGAGGATTGTGGGGACCCTCACTCAGTTTGCAGCACGTTGTAGCCATCCCTGTCCTCTCAATACCTCCCTTGCAACTCAGCTTGTGAGCTCCTTTGGAGCAGCGTGGCCCACCTGGCTGCAACGGCAGAGACACAGCTGACAGTGAAACAACAGCTTCGATCTGACAGCCGGAAAGCTCTGTCAAAAGGGACCTCCCTCTTCACACCGTAGAGGCTGTAGGAGCCGCCAGGGTTTGGGAACCAGTGCTGGGGCCAAAATGACTCCACAGCTGTTTTCCTTCCTGGGGAGGGTTCTGGCTCGAGTGGGAATGGCTCAAGTCTCCTAAGGTTCTGAAAGCCCACTGTGTGCAGATTCACGGTACACAGAGAGGAGAAGGTGGAGTCCTGCCCTGGAGGTGGTCACAGCTCACGGATGAGCCAGGCAGGCAGGCAGGCAGGCAGGGCATGAGAACACCTGAGCTGCCTTCATGAGTGAGTGGTGTGGGGGCAGAGGAAGAGAAGCCGGTCTGCTCCCTCATGTGGTGCCCAGGGCAGGTTGTCCCCAGAGGAAACCCTTACGACGGTGAGGACTCTCACTGCTGTTTCCCAAGGGGTTCCGTCGGTGCGTGTCTTCCCCGGAGCGGTCAGGCCGTCTCTAAAGTACACTGGCCATGGGCATTGCCTCTCCTTGGAACTTCCCATGTGTTTCTCTTTTGTATGGAACAGTGATTTTTCTAGAGGGGTTCTGGGCCACAAGGTTGTTGGGTCATTTGCTAGCCTTCTGTCGTGAAGAACGCTTTCCTGGGCGTTGGGGTGGTTTGTTGTTCCAGCTCCCTTTCTTGGCTTCTTTTGGGAGCTGGTGCAACAAGAGGAGCTCAGCCTCTGCCTTCTGGCTGAGATGTCACCCTTCAAACAGCAATGCCTGCCTGGAGATAATGATGGCATTTGCCAAAAGGGCTTCGTTTGGCACATGATATCTTGAAAGGACGTACACCGTCCTTTCAGCTATCAAAGGCTAGTTCAAATGACATAAAAATGAGAACTCTCCAATGGAGTCTTACAGTAGGTGGAGAGTCCGAAAAAAACTCCTTCAGTCATCTCACTGAGAGTCATTGATTGGGGACACCAAGAATATAGGAAGGAATGCAGAAAGAAAAGATGAAATTGTGGTCAGGATCGGGGGGAGGGATGAACAGGGCCTGCTTGCCTTGAACCCAGGCTTTGTTGGCGGGTGGGGCATAAAGATCGAACGGGTCTGAAACTACAGAGTGGTGATGGTAACACCGTATCACCAGAGTTACACAACAGTGTCCCAAATTGCAACAATGATGAAAAAGTTTACTAATCCCAACTTAACCAACAAAAATAGACGAAACCATACAAAAAGTAAAACATCACCAGAAAGGTGGAAACAAACCAAATGCAAAGCAGCTCAGGGGAAAGGAACTCCATGTCCCCTGGGGGCAGACCGAGTTGCCGGCGTCCACGGTGAGCAGACAGGGATGGAGGCTGCAGAGCCGACCGCTCCCCTGGACATGGTGTTTCCGGCAAGGGCTCTGGGTCTCTGTCCAGAGCGGGGGCTCGTTCTTCCTGCAGGGGCGGGTGAGTCATCGTCGGCGTCTGGGTGTTGCGCGGGAGCCAGGGCAGGCTCTCCCTGCCGAGGCGGTGACTCCTCCTCTGCCTCGGGTTCTCCTGCCAAAGCCCGAGCAGGTACAGGTGCACGTGGAGGTGGAGGTTCTGGCTGAGGGGGTGGGACATCAGTGCCTGGGGCTGGGGGTCCTGCAGGCACGGAAATCCGATCTGCCCGGTGTGCTGGCCAGTACCCAGCTGGCCTGGTGTCTCTGCGAGGGCAAGGCTCGGTTCTCCATCTGCCCTCGGTGGATCCCTGGGTCCTGCACCTGGAGCCACCACCTCTGTAGGCACAGGTCTGGGAAGTGGAGCCTGGTTCCAGTTGGAGGCCAGTGCTAGAGCTGGGGGAGAAGCAAAGTTTGCCCACAGACCAGCCTTGGCATGTGCGTATCCCGGGACAGAAAGCTTCCAAGAGATTCCGAAAGAATACCCAGGGTTGGATGTCTTTTGGGACTGAAGTGTGCAAGATGGGGGTGGGGGTGTGAGGCCAGCGCTTGCTGCAGGCCCAGCAGCATCTTTCGGGGACTCGTCCCTGTGTAGCTCAGCACCCCCTCCCCACACACTCCCGTGCACCAGCCCCAGCGTCCTTACCTCTGTGCTCTGGCGTGCTGGGCTCCAGGTCCTCCTGCTGCCTCAGAGGCCGGGGTTCTCGGGACTCTGGGTCGGAGCCGGGTGTGCTGAGCTCCGTGGCAGCCTCAGACTGGGCCGCCGGGTGTATCCTGGGCGGTGTCTCGGCAGCAGGCCTTCCCCGCCTCCGCTTCGCCCCCGGTGGGGCTGATGCCTCCGTGGGCACGCTCACCTGGAGCCTGCACTGGGCCTCACGGGCGGGGGGTTGGTGCTCCGACCCCTCCCTCCGGGAGGTGGACGGGGTGTCCCCGTCCTCGGCCTCATCACGTGGGAAGCTCTGCAACGACAGTGACCGTCAGCCAGCCGTGCTGGGAGTTTTCCGAGCTGGGCCTGGCCAGTGGAGCCGCTGCTTCTGCCTGCTCGAACTTCTCTTCCCAGAAGGGTCAGAGACGTGTGTCTGCTCAGATCCCCACCCGGGAGGAAAGAGACCCACCTGAGGGTGTGAGGTCAGCCTGGGCGGCCGGCCCTGCCCGCACTGTTCCCATCCCAGCCAGCCTGATCTCCCCTGGGGTGTGGACACAACTTGTCCGCAGGCTTCTGACCCCACATCCGCCTGGGCTTCCTTGAGGGAGACACACCCCGAGAAACCCGCATCCACACACACAGGCAAAGGACCCGGTGTTTCCGGGTGGCATGGGAGAGGTGGCCTGGCCCGGCCTGGGGCTCCCCGTGTTACCTTTCTGTTTCTCCGGGCAGAGGGCCAGAGGCCTCTCGGGGGTGCCCTGAGCCAACGTCGACAGGGTGCCACGCACACTGCCTGTGAGCTCTCCTGAGGCCCCGGCCTCTGGGCAGGGGCAAACAGCAGAACATCCTGGCAGCAAGAGATCTGGCTGGGGGCTCCTCTCCGCTCTGGAGGCCTGGATACCCGGGTTGCGGGTTCTGTTGGGTTCTGTTGCCGGCAGGTGACATCATTTCCTGGGGTTCGTGCTGAGGTCCCTTCCCCAAAACTTCCCAAGGGAATCTCTGGGTTTCTGACTGCTCGACCACCCCCCTTAGGCCATGTGCAGGCACATTGACAGCCACACAGCCCAGCCCACAGCCCTGGGGAGGCCTGGGTGCAGCCAGGGCCTGAGCTCCGAGGACCCCGCTGCTCTCAGACCAGGCTCCTTCTTCTCATAAGTGGTGTGGCCCTGGACAAGCATATGCCCCTCAGGGTTTCCCCAGTCTCTCCATCTGCAGAGTGGGGGTCATTCTCCCATCTGTTTCCTAGGTCTGTCGGCCTACGAGCAGCTCCATGCCTCTCCACCTGGGGCCGATATCACGTGGAGCTTGTGCGCTGAGACTTCAGAAAGAAAGACTCCATCCAGGGCTGACACAGCACAGAATGGGGCAGAACGAGGCCTGGATGCGCCGTGGTACCCAGGAAAAGGCACTGCCCCTCCTGACTGTTTTGAGACCCCGCATCCAAGTTGGAGGCCCGAAAGGAAGACTCGAAGGTCTCCCTCTCTTATAGAAAAGAGTAGCCAACTTTCTGGTCCTCTGTTTCCATTGAGATTCTGTTCAAGTGTCCCAGCTCGGCTTCTGCGGGTGGCTGAGCTTCTAATGGCTCCCTGCGTTCTTGTCTTTTCCTCTCCAAACCTTCCGTCCTTTTCCCCCTTCTGGGGTGGATGGGCACTGTCATTGCTTCTACCTTCGAGACAGATTGATGAAAAGTCTGGACCATCGACTCCTTTCCTCTCTTTGGTTCCGTGTCTCTCTCTGGCTGTGTCCCTCTCTTTTCCTTTCTCGATTCAGTCTGTGTCTTCCTCTTTCTCTCTCGTGTGTGGATGGATGGATGCTAGGAATGCACATGTATATGATTAGATGAGGGTTATGTTTTAGGGATGGGTTAGAGGGAGAGAAAGGCTTTAGGTCGGAGTTGGTCATGGGGGAAGGGTCAATGGTGGTGGTGGTGTTTCTTGGAATCTGAGTGCTGTGCATTCTTCGTCTCTTTCCATATGAACCCCTTCTCAGATACACCACTTGCAAGGAGTCTCTCATGTTCCGTTTCCTATCTTTTGCATCTGTGAATGCTTAGCTTCTCTGTTGTGAAGAGGTTCCATTGGATGGAAACCCATTGGTGTACTTCGTTTCCCTCTTTCCCTTACTTGAAGAGACCCATTTCTACCTCCGCCCAGCAAATGGCAAGGAGACTCTGATGTTAAGGAGCCTTTGACCTACGCTTCTTTCTAGCTATCTCATGACATCAGTCTTTAGGGTGAGGTTTTTCCCCGATATTGAGGTGGTGTGAGATCAAAACCAATAGCGTTCTTCAGATGTAGCTGTCTGGTTTTCCCATGGCCATTTATTGAAGAGGCTTTCTTGTTCCCATTTGGATATTCTCCCCTTCTGTGTCAGAGATGAGTTGACCATGGATGCCGGGGTTTGTTTCTGGACCCTCAACTTTATTCCATCGATCTGGATCTGTGTGTGTTGTTGTATTCCCAATAGCATACTGTCCTGCTGCTGCCGCTGCGGCTAAGTCACTTCAGTCGTGTCTGACTCTGCGCGACCCCATGGCCTGCAGCCTACCAGGCTCCTCCGTCCAGGGCATTTTCCAGGCAAGAGTACCGGCGTGGGTCGCCATCGCCTTCTCCGATACGCTCCTGAGGATCCTAGTTTGGTCGTCTAATTTCCTTTCACACAACCTTGGATGTCCGTATCGGGGCTTTTTCGTCGGATTGTATTGACAATTTAGGCTCTTTTCTGTTTCCGTAACCCCTTTTGCAGTTCTTTGTTCGGTGCGACAATGCATTGGCATTTTGGGAGGAATAGCATCCAAGCTGTGGATTGCCTTGTGGGGCTGTGACATCATTTTCCCAATAGGAATTCTTTCAAGCCCTGAGCACAGCTTCTCTTTCCAGTGATTGGTGTGGGCTTGATCTTCCTTCTTCCACCTCTCGCCGTTTTGTGAGAACAGGTCCTTCCTTCCCTTCTGGGTTAGATGGACTCGTGGGTATCACTTCAGTGAATGGCATTGTCAGTGGGGGTGATAATTCCCTTCTCATTGGAAGACTTTGCTGTGAGTATTAGAAATGCAAGTGATTTCTCTTCCCCTTCCTCCCTGTCCATCTCTCAGAGCCACCGGGAAACAGAGGCCTCATCCAGGGTCACACAGGCCTGAGGGAGTGCAACTAGACTGTTGTTTCTTCAGGCCCTCCGTGCTGGACATCATCCGGGATACTCTGTGTGTGTCTTCCTCAGTCTGGTGTCCCTTCAGACCTTTCCCTAGTTTTCACAGGCTTGTTGTGTTGGTGTTCTTTGTCTGTTTGGAGACACATCCTTGAGAAGCTTTGTGTTTCCACTCATTCGTCTCGCGATGTATGACCTGTCTTTTGCTTTTGTAATGAGGTCTTTCCCACAGTAGATATCTTTGATTTTGCAAAGTCCACTGTATTCTCTGGGTTGTTTTGTGGACTGCCTTTTAGTTTTGTGTGTGAAGACTCAAAGCACGTGTCCGGTTTCTGCTCATTGTTCTTCTAGATTTGTGACAAGTTTTCATGGAAACTTTGTCTAGGGATAACTGGAAGTGAACTCGGTGTAAGGTGTCAAGTCTCCATCTCCATTCATGTCATGCCCTGCAGTTTCCAATTCCCTGTTCCTGAGTGGTTTTGGAGACCTTGTGGGAAGTTTGGTTGCATGGGAGTTTGCATTTCCACCTTGAGTAGATTCCCACTGTTCTGCCCTCAGGGACACTGTCAAGGGGGAGTGAGGAGCAGCCTGCACTTCCAGCAGTGACCACACGGTGGGGCGAGTGCTGCTCTCCCCTCTGGGAGCCCCAGGCCACAGGCATCCCAGTGAGGAGCCAGCTCTGTGCTCGGCTGAAAGGAGTTAGACTCTCAGGAGCCTCTGAGCCCTTGCCTTTGGATCACCCAGGGTGGGCATTTACTGTGACAGAAAAAAATTGCCCTGAATTCCATGGACGGAAGAGCCTGGCTGTGTAGAGTTCGTGAGTTGCCGTGAATCAGACACAACTGAGGACACAAAAACTCAATAGACTAAAACACTTTTGGGGGGTGGGGGGAGTGAAAGGGGGTGATGTGGGGTTTTTTTGTCGTATATAATAGCCAAGGGAAATCTAGTTTAAACCTAAATTCACATAGATGGGAAAGGTATAGCTCTCCGTCACCCTATTAAAAAAAAAAAAAAAACTACTTAACTTTTCTGAAAGTTTATTTAGTAGCTTCCTTGAGCAGTTCATTGTGAAGCATTTTTTTTTTTTTTCTGTGACATCGGCCTCATTAAAAGTACGGTTTGCCTTTACTGGATAATTTTGTTCATTGGTTTGTTAGGGAATCTTGGTAATATTTGAGTTTCCTGGGGAGCATGGTCACATGACCTGGCCCTGGCCAATCGGTGCGTTCCACCTCCCTGGCCACTGTGATTGGCTCCGGACTGGGGCAGTGCCCAATCGGGGCCCAGGGCCGGGCCTCACGTTGGAAGCCAGGGGAAGACGAGCTCTCGTCCTGCTGGGGTAGGGGAAGGGGTGGGGCCGGGGGAGGTCAGGCTCCAGCAGTGGGAGGGGCTTGAGGTCCGCCTGCGGCAGTTGGTGACCTTCCTGCTCCCCTCAGGGCAGAGCCGCCGGCCTGAGAATGAGGGCGCTGCTGAGCCCAGGGGCTGGGATGGCCCGTTGCTGCTGTGGTCCCAGAGCTCCACCCGAGACCTGACGGAGGCCGTCTGCCCGTGAGTCCTCTCCCGCTTGTCTGTCAGCTTGTTTGAACCATGCTGGGTTTTCTGCCCAGCCGGCTAAGGGGAGTCCCTGGAAATGCAAGGGTGTGGGTTTTGGCAGACTTCAGGGAAGACATGCCAGATGAGCCTGGGAGACTCCAGCTTAATCTGGATTCAGGAGATATCTCTTCGGGCCAGCTAGTAATTGTAGGATAAGCCTAATGAGTCTTCACAGGATGAAGAGAGTAACGTGCCAAGGTAGCAATCGATGTCCTCATTCGAGAGGATGATGAAGCTGGTGCTCAGAGAAGGGGGGAACTTGGCCACAGCAAGGAGGTGTGCACCCAGACGGAACCCCCAGATCCGGCCATTTGAGCTCAGGGAGGCCACTGGTGTGGCTTGTCCCTGTGGCAGGGGCCGAGGCACGCAGCCCACCCTGATTCCTGCGGGGGCCTGACTTGGGAAGTGCCATCTGGTAGCTTTGAGACTCACCAAACCAAATTGCACTGGAGAGAGGAAGGACACCTTCCTTCATCCACCCCCCACCCCCGCCGGATTCCCACATACCCTGACCCCTTTCTCTGGATTTCGGAGCCATTTCCAGAGTCCCGCTCATATGACCTCATTCGAAGTGCACTGTGGACGAGCTGCCATCTGCAGCTGCTACCACAGCAGCCAAGGGCTTTATCTCCCGAGTACCTCCCTTCCTTTGGAACTTGGGGGCCCTCTACTCCCCACTTGCACACCACAGACCTTTGCTGAGGATTGTGGGGACCCTCACTCAGTTTGCAGCACGTTGTAGCCATCCCTGTCCTCTCAATACCTCCCTTGCAACTCAGCTTGTGAGCTCCTTTGGAGCAGCGTGGCCCACCTGGCTGCAACGGCAGAGACACAGCTGACAGTGAAACAACAGCTTCGATCTGACAGCCGGAAAGCTCTGTCAAAAGGGACCTCCCTCTTCACACCGTAGAGGCTGTAGGAGCCGCCAGGGTTTGGGAACCAGTGCTGGGGCCAAAATGACTCCACAGCTGTTTTCCTTCCTGGGGAGGGTTCTGGCTCGAGTGGGAATGGCTCAAGTCTCCTAAGGTTCTGAAAGCCCACTGTGTGCAGATTCACGGTACACAGAGAGGAGAAGGTGGAGTCCTGCCCTGGAGGTGGTCACAGCTCACGGATGAGCCAGGCAGGCAGGCAGGCAGGCAGGGCATGAGAACACCTGAGCTGCCTTCATGAGTGAGTGGTGTGGGGGCAGAGGAAGAGAAGCCGGTCTGCTCCCTCATGTGGTGCCCAGGGCAGGTTGTCCCCAGAGGAAACCCTTACGACGGTGAGGACTCTCACTGCTGTTTCCCAAGGGGTTCCGTCGGTGCGTGTCTTCCCCGGAGCGGTCAGGCCGTCTCTAAAGTACACTGGCCATGGGCATTGCCTCTCCTTGGAACTTCCCATGTGTTTCTCTTTTGTATGGAACAGTGATTTTTCTAGAGGGGTTCTGGGCCACAAGGTTGTTGGGTCATTTGCTAGCCTTCTGTCGTGAAGAACGCTTTCCTGGGCGTTGGGGTGGTTTGTTGTTCCAGCTCCCTTTCTTGGCTTCTTTTGGGAGCTGGTGCAACAAGAGGAGCTCAGCCTCTGCCTTCTGGCTGAGATGTCACCCTTCAAACAGCAATGCCTGCCTGGAGATAATGATGGCATTTGCCAAAAGGGCTTCGTTTGGCACATGATATCTTGAAAGGACGTACACCGTCCTTTCAGCTATCAAAGGCTAGTTCAAATGACATAAAAATGAGAACTCTCCAATGGAGTCTTACAGTAGGTGGAGAGTCCGAAAAAAACTCCTTCAGTCATCTCACTGAGAGTCATTGATTGGGGACACCAAGAATATAGGAAGGAATGCAGAAAGAAAAGATGAAATTGTGGTCAGGATCGGGGGGAGGGATGAACAGGGCCTGCTTGCCTTGAACCCAGGCTTTGTTGGCGGGTGGGGCATAAAGATCGAACGGGTCTGAAACTACAGAGTGGTGATGGTAACACCGTATCACCAGAGTTACACAACAGTGTCCCAAATTGCAACAATGATGAAAAAGTTTACTAATCCCAACTTAACCAACAAAAATAGACGAAACCATACAAAAAGTAAAACATCACCAGAAAGGTGGAAACAAACCAAATGCAAAGCAGCTCAGGGGAAAGGAACTCCATGTCCCCTGGGGGCAGACCGAGTTGCCGGCGTCCACGGTGAGCAGACAGGGATGGAGGCTGCAGAGCCGACCGCTCCCCTGGACATGGTGTTTCCGGCAAGGGCTCTGGGTCTCTGTCCAGAGCGGGGGCTCGTTCTTCCTGCAGGGGCGGGTGAGTCATCGTCGGCGTCTGGGTGTTGCGCGGGAGCCAGGGCAGGCTCTCCCTGCCGAGGCGGTGACTCCTCCTCTGCCTCGGGTTCTCCTGCCAAAGCCCGAGCAGGTACAGGTGCACGTGGAGGTGGAGGTTCTGGCTGAGGGGGTGGGACATCAGTGCCTGGGGCTGGGGGTCCTGCAGGCACGGAAATCCGATCTGCCCGGTGTGCTGGCCAGTACCCAGCTGGCCTGGTGTCTCTGCGAGGGCAAGGCTCGGTTCTCCATCTGCCCTCGGTGGATCCCTGGGTCCTGCACCTGGAGCCACCACCTCTGTAGGCACAGGTCTGGGAAGTGGAGCCTGTTTC
This sequence comes from Giraffa tippelskirchi, assembly GCF_054371585.1. Lineage (NCBI taxonomy): Eukaryota > Metazoa > Chordata > Mammalia > Artiodactyla > Giraffidae > Giraffa > Giraffa tippelskirchi. The sequence continues at coordinate 70,766,011 of NC_137286.1, forward strand.
CAGTTGGAGGCCAGTGCTAGAGCTGGGGGAGAAGCAAAGTTTGCCCACAGACCAGCCTTGGCATGTGCGTATCCCGGGACAGAAAGCTTCCAAGAGATTCCGAAAGAATACCCAGGGTTGGATGTCTTTTGGGACTGAAGTGTGCAAGATGGGGGTGGGGGTGTGAGGCCAGCGCTTGCTGCAGGCCCAGCAGCATCTTTCGGGGACTCGTCCCTGTGTAGCTCAGCACCCCCTCCCCACACACTCCCGTGCACCAGCCCCAGCGTCCTTACCTCTGTGCTCTGGCGTGCTGGGCTCCAGGTCCTCCTGCTGCCTCAGAGGCCGGGGTTCTCGGGACTCTGGGTCGGAGCCGGGTGTGCTGAGCTCCGTGGCAGCCTCAGACTGGGCCGCCGGGTGTATCCTGGGCGGTGTCTCGGCAGCAGGCCTTCCCTGCCTCCGCTTCGCCCCCGGTGGGGCTGATGCCTCCGTGGGCACGCTCACCTGGAGCCTGCACTGGGCCTCACGGGCGGGGGGTTGGTGCTCCGACCCCTCCCTCCGGGAGGTGGATGGGGTGTCCCCGTCCTCGGCCTCATCACGTGGGAAGCTCTGCAACGACAGTGACCGTCAGCCAGCCGTGCTGGGAGTTTTCCGAGCTGGGCCTGGCCAGTGGAGCCGCTGCTTCTGCCTGCTCGAACTTCTCTTCCCAGAAGGGTCAGAGACGTGTGTCTGCTCAGATCCCCACCCGGGAGGAAAGAGACCCACCTGAGGGTGTGAGGTCAGCCTGGGCGGCCGGCCCTGCCCGCACTGTTCCCATCCCAGCCAGCCTGATCTCCCCTGGGGTGTGGACACAACTTGTCCGCAGGCTTCTGACCCCACATCCGCCTGGGCTTCCTTGAGGGAGACACACCCCGAGAAACCCGCATCCACACACACAGGCAAAGGACCCGGTGTTTCCGGGTGGCATGGGAGAGGTGGCCTGGCCCGGCCTGGGGCTCCCCGTGTTACCTTTCTGTTTCTCCGGGCAGAGGGCCAGAGGCCTCTCGGGGGTGCCCTGAGCCAACGTCGACAGGGTGCCCACGCACACTGCCCGTGAGCTCTCCTGAGGCCCCGGCCTCTGGGCAGGGGCAAACAGCAGAACATCCTGGCAGCAAGAGATCTGGCTGGGGGCTCCTCTCCGCTCTGGAGGCCTGGATACCCGGGTTGCGGGTTCTGTTGGGTTCTGTTGCCGGCAGGTGACATCATTTCCTGGGGTTCGTGCTGAGGTCCCTTCCCCAAAACTTCCCAAGGGAATCTCTGGGTTTCTGACTGCTCGACCACCCCCCTTAGGCCATGTGCAGGCACAGTGACAGCCACACAGCCCAGCCCACAGCCCTGGGGAGGCCTGGGTGCAGCCAGGGCCTGAGCTCCGAGGACCCCGCTGCTCTCAGACCAGGCTCCTTCTTCTCATAAGTGGTGTGGCCCTGGACAAGCATATGCCCCTCAGGGTTTCCCCAGTCTCTCCATCTGCAGAGTGGGGGTCATTCTCCCATCTGTTTCCTAGGTCTGTCGGCCTACGAGCAGCTCCATGCCTCTCCACCTGGGGCCGATATCACGTGGAGCTTGTGCGCTGAGACTTCAGAAAGAAAGACTCCATCCAGGGCTGACACAGCACAGAATGGGGCAGAACGAGGCCTGGATGCGCCGTGGTACCCAGGAAAAGGCACTGCCCCTCCTGACTGTTTTGAAACCCCACATCCAAGTTGGAGGCCCGAAAGGAAGACTCGAAAGTCTCCCTCTCTTATAGAAAAGAGTAGCCAACTTTCTGGTCCTCTGTTTCCATTGAGATTCTGTTCAAGTGTCCCAGCTCGGCTTCTGCGGGTGGCTGAGCTTCTAATGGCTCCCTGCGTTCTTGTCTTTTCCTCTCCAAACCTTCCGTCCTTTTCCCCCTTCTGGGGTGGATGGGCGCTGTCATTGCTTCTACCTTCGAGACAGATTGATGAAAAGTCTGGACCATCGACTCCTTTCCTCTCTTTGGTTCCGTGTCTCTCTCTGGCTGTGTCCCTCTCTTTTCCTTTCTCGATTCAGTCTGTGTCTTCCTCTTTCTCTCTCGTGTGTGGATGGATGGATGCTAGGAATGCACATGTATATGATTAGATGAGGGTTATGTTTTAGGGATGGGTTAGAGGGAGAGAAAGGCTTTAGGTCGGAGTTGGTCATGGGGGAAGGGTCAAGGGTGGTGGTGGTGTTTCTTGGAATCTGAGTGCTGTGCATTCTTCGTCTCTTTCCATATGAACCCCTTCTCAGATACACCACTTGCAAGGAGTCTCTCATGTTCCGTTTCCTATCTTTTGCATCTGTGAATGCTTAGCTTCTCTGTTGTGAAGAGGTTCCATTGGATGGAAACCCATTGGTGTACTTCATTTCCCTCTTTCCCTTACTTGAAGAGACGCATTTCTACCTCCGCCCAGCAAATGGCAAGGAGACTCTGATGTTAAGGAGCCTTTGACCTACGCTTCTTTCTAGCTATCTCATGACATCAGTCTTTAGGGTGAGGTTTTTCCCCGATATTGAGGTGGTGTGAGATCAAAACCAATAGCGTTCTTCAGATGTAGCTGTCTGGTTTTCCCATGGCCATTTATTGAAGAGGCTTTCTTGTTCCCATTTGGATATTCTCCCCTTCTGTGTCAGAGATGAGTTGACCATGGATGCCGGGGTTTGTTTCTGGACCCTCAACTTTATTCCATCGATCTGGATCTGTGTGTGTTGTTGTATTCCCAATAGCATACTGTCCTGCTGCTGCCGCTGCGGCTAAGTCACTTCAGTCGTGTCTGACTCTGCGCGACCCCATGGCCTGCAGCCTACCAGGCTCCTCCGTCCAGGGCATTTTCCAGGCAAGAGTACTGGCGTGGGTCGCCATCGCCTTCTCCGATACGCTCCTGAGGATCCTAGTTTGGTCGTCTAATTTCCTTTCACACAACCTTGGATGTCCGTATCGGGGCTTTTTCGTCGGATTGTATTGACAATTTAGGCTCTTTTCTGTTTCCGTAACCCCTTTTGCAATTCTTTGTTCGGTGCGACAATGCATTGGCATTTTGGGAGGAATAGCATCCAAGCTGTGGATTGCCTTGTGGGGCTGTGACATCATTTTCCCAATAGGAATTCTTTCAAGCCCTGAGCACAGCTTCTCTTTCCAGTGATTGGTGTGGGCTTGATCTTCCTTCTTCCATCTCTCGCCGTTTTGTGAGAACAGGTCCTTCCTTCCCTTCTGGGTTAGATGGACTCATGGGTATCACTTCAGTGAATGGCATTGTCAGTGGGGGTGATAATTCCCTTCTCATTGGAAGACTTTGCTGTGAGTATTAGAAATGCAAGTGATTTCTCTTCCCCTTCCTCCCTGTCCATCTCTCAGAGCCACCGGGAAACAGAGGCCTCATCCAGGGTCACACAGGCCTGAGGGAGTGCAACTAGACTGTTGTTTCTTCAGGCCCTCCGTGCTGGACATCATCCGGGATACTCTGTGTGTGTCTTCCTCAGTCTGGTGTCCCTTCAGACCTTTCCCTAGTTTTCACAGGCTTGTTGTGTTGGTGTTCTTTGTCTGTTTGGAGACACATCCTTGAGAAGCTTTGTGTTTCCACTCATTCGTCTCGCGATGTATGACCTGTCTTTTGCTTTTGTAATGAGGTCTTTCCCACAGTAGATATCTTTGATTTTGCAAAGTCCACTGTATTCTCTGGGTTGTTTTGTGGACTGCCTTTTAGTTTTGTGTGTGAAGACTCAAAGCACGTGTCCGGTTTCTGCTCATTGTTCTTCTAGATTTGTGACAAGTTTTCATGGAAACTTTGTCTAGGGATAACTGGAAGTGAACTCGGTGTAAGGTGTCAAGTCTCCATCTCCATTCATGTCATGCCCTGCAGTTTCCAATTCCCTGTTCCTGAGTGGTTTTGGAGACCTTGTGGGAAGTTTGGTTGCATGGGAGTTTGCATTTCCACCTTGAGTAGATTCCCACTGTTCTGCCCTCAGGGACACTGTCAAGGGGGAGTGAGGAGCAGCCTGCACTTCCAGCAGTGACCACACGGTGGGGCGAGTGCTGCTCTCCCCTCTGGGAGCCCCAGGCCACAGGCATCCCAGTGAGGAGCCAGCTCTGTGCTCGGCTGAAAGGAGTTAGACTCTCAGGAGCCTCTGAGCCCTTGCCTTTGGATCACCCAGGGTGGGCATTTACTGTGACAGAAAAAAATTGCCCTGAATTCCATGGACGGAAGAGCCTGGCTGTGTAGAGTTCGTGAGTTGCCGTGAATCAGACACAACTGAGGACACAAAAACTCAATAGACTAAAACACTTTTGGGGGGTGGGGGGAGTGAAAGGGGGTGATGTGGGGTTTTTTTGTCGTATATAATAGCCAAGGGAAATCTAGTTTAAACCTAAATTCACATAGATGGGAAAGGTATAGCTCTCCGTCACCCTATTAAAAAAAAAAAAAAAAAACGACTTAACTTTTCTGAAAGTTTATTTAGTAGCTTCCTTGAGCAGTTCATTGTGAAGCATTTTTTTTTTTTTCTGTGACATCGGCCTCATTAAAAAGTACGGTTTGCCTTTACTGGATAATTTTGTTCATTGGTTTGTTAGGGAATCTTGGTAATATTTGAGTTTCCTGGGGAGCATGGTCACATGACCTGGCCCTGGCCAATCGGTGCGTTCCACCTCCCTGGCCACTGTGATTGGCTCCGGACTGGGGCAGTGCCCAATCGGGGCCCAGGGCCGGGCCTCACGTTGGAAGCCAGGGGAAGACGAGCTCTCGTCCTGCTGGGGTAGGGGAAGGGGTGGGGCCGGGGGAGGTCAGGCTCCAGCAGTGGGAGGGGCTTGAGGTCCGCCTGCGGCAGTTGGTGACCTTCCTGCTCCCCTCAGGGCAGAGCCGCCGGCCTGAGAATGAGGGCGCTGCTGAGCCCAGGGGCTGGGATGGCCCGTTGCTGCTGTGGTCCCAGAGCTCCACCCGAGACCTGACGGAGGCCGTCTGCCCGTGAGTCCTCTCCCGCTTGTCTGTCAGCTTGTTTGAACCATGCTGGGTTTTCTGCCCAGCCGGCTAAGGGGAGTCCCTGGAAATGCAAGGGTGTGGGTTTTGGCAGACTTCAGGGAAGACATGCCAGATGAGCCTGGGAGACTCCAGCTTAATCTGGATTCAGGAGATATCTCTTCGGGCCAGCTAGTAATTGTAGGATAAGCCTAATGAGTCTTCACAGGATGAAGAGAGTAACGTGCCAAGGTAGCAATCGATGTCCTCATTCGAGAGGATGATGAAGCTGGTGCTCAGAGAAGGGGGGAACTTGGCCACAGCAAGGAGGTGTGCACCCAGACGGAACCCCCAGATCCGGCCATTTGAGCTCAGGGAGGCCACTGGTGTGGCTTGTCCCTGTGGCAGGGGCCGAGGCACGCAGCCCACCCTGATTCCTGCGGGGGCCTGACTTGGGAAGTGCCATCTGGTAGCTTTGAGACTCACCAAACCAAATTGCACTGGAGAGAGGAAGGACACCTTCCTTCATCCACCCCCCACCCCCGCCGGATTCCCACATACCCTGACCCCTTTCTCTGGATTTCGGAGCCCTTTCCAGAGTCCCGCTCATATGACCTCATTCGAAGTGCACTGTGGACGAGCTGCCATCTGCAGCTGCTACCACAGCAGCCAAGGGCTTTATCTCCCGAGTACCTCCCTTCCTTTGGAACTTGGGGGCCCTCTACTCCCCACTTGCACACCACAGACCTTTGCTGAGGATTGTGGGGACCCTCACTCAGTTTGCAGCACGTTGTAGCCATCCCTGTCCTCTCAATACCTCCCTTGCAACTCAGCTTGTGAGCTCCTTTGGAGCAGCGTGGCCCACCTGGCTGCAACGGCAGAGACACAGCTGACAGTGAAACAACAGCTTCGATCTGACAGCCGGAAAGCTCTGTCAAAAGGGACCTCCCTCTTCACACCGTAGAGGCTGTAGGAGCCGCCAGGGTTTGGGAACCAGTGCTGGGGCCAAAATGACTCCACAGCTGTTTTCCTTCCTGGGGAGGGTTCTGGCTCGAGTGGGAATGGCTCAAGTCTCCTAAGGTTCTGAAAGCCCACTGTGTGCAGATTCACGGTACACAGAGAGGAGAAGGTGGAGTCCTGCCCTGGAGGTGGTCACAGCTCACGGATGAGCCAGGCAGGCAGGCAGGCAGGCAGGGCATGAGAACACCTGAGCTGCCTTCATGAGTGAGTGGTGTGGGGGCAGAGGAAGAGAAGCCGGTCTGCTCCCTCATGTGGTGCCCAGGGCAGGTTGTCCCCAGAGGAAACCCTTACGACGGTGAGGACTCTCACTGCTGTTTCCCAAGGGGTTCCGTCGGTGCGTGTCTTCCCCGGAGCGGTCAGGCCGTCTCTAAAGTACACTGGCCATGGGCATTGCCTCTCCTTGGAACTTCCCATGTGTTTCTCTTTTGTATGGAACAGTGATTTTTCTAGAGGGGTTCTGGGCCACAAGGTTGTTGGGTCATTTGCTAGCCTTCTGTCGTGAAGAACGCTTTCCTGGGCGTTGGGGTGGTTTGTTGTTCCAGCTCCCTTTCTTGGCTTCTTTTGGGAGCTGGTGCAACAAGAGGAGCTCAGCCTCTGCCTTCTGGCTGAGATGTCACCCTTCAAACAGCAATGCCTGCCTGGAGATAATGATGGCATTTGCCAAAAGGGCTTCGTTTGGCACATGATATCTTGAAAGGACGTACACCGTCCTTTCAGCTATCAAAGGCTAGTTCAAATGACATAAAAATGAGAACTCTCCAATGGAGTCTTACAGTAGGTGGAGAGTCCGAAAAAAACTCCTTCAGTCATCTCACTGAGAGTCATTGATTGGGGACACCAAGAATATAGGAAGGAATGCAGAAAGAAAAGATGAAATTGTGGTCAGGATCGGGGGGAGGGATGAACAGGGCCTGCTTGCCTTGAACCCAGGCTTTGTTGGCGGGTGGGGCATAAAGATCGAACGGGTCTGAAACTACAGAGTGGTGATGGTAACACCGTATCACCAGAGTTACACAACAGTGTCCCAAATTGCAACAATGATGAAAAAGTTTACTAATCCCAACTTAACCAACAAAAATAGACGAAACCATACAAAAAGTAAAACATCACCAGAAAGGTGGAAACAAACCAAATGCAAAGCAGCTCAGGGGAAAGGAACTCCATGTCCCCTGGGGGCAGACCGAGTTGCCGGCGTCCACGGTGAGCAGACAGGGATGGAGGCTGCAGAGCCGACCGCTCCCCTGGACATGGTGTTTCCGGCAAGGGCTCTGGGTCTCTGTCCAGAGCGGGGGCTCGTTCTTCCTGCAGGGGCGGGTGAGTCATCGTCGGCGTCTGGGTGTTGCGCGGGAGCCAGGGCAGGCTCTCCCTGCCGAGGCGGTGACTCCTCCTCTGCCTCGGGTTCTCCTGCCAAAGCCCGAGCAGGTACAGGTGCACGTGGAGGTGGAGGTTCTGGCTGAGGGGGTGGGACATCAGTGCCTGGGGCTGGGGGTCCTGCAGGCACGGAAATCCGATCTGCCCGGTGTGCTGGCCAGTACCCAGCTGGCCTGGTGTCTCTGCGAGGGCAAGGCTCGGTTCTCCATCTGCCCTCGGTGGATCCCTGGGTCCTGCACCTGGAGCCACCACCTCTGTAGGCACAGGTCTGGGAAGTGGAGCCTGTTTCCAGTTGGAGGCCAGTGCTAGAGCTGGGGGAGAAGCAAAGTTTGCCCACAGACCAGCCTTGGCATGTGCGTATCCCGGGACAGAAAGCTTCCAAGAGATTCCGAAAGAATACCCAGGGTTGGATGTCTTTTGGGACTGAAGTGTGCAAGATGGGGGTGGGGGTGTGAGGCCAGCGCTTGCTGCAGGCCCAGCAGCATCTTTCGGGGACTCGTCCCTGTGTAGCTCAGCACCCCCTCCCCACACACTCCCGTGCACCAGCCCCAGCGTCCTTACCTCTGTGCTCTGGCGTGCTGGGCTCCAGGTCCTTCTGCTGCCTCAGAGGCCGGGGTTCTCGGGACTCTGGGTCGGAGCCGGGTGTGCTGAGCTCCGTGGCAGCCTCAGACTGGGCCGCCGGGTGTATCCTGGGCGGTGTCTCGGCAGCAGGCCTTCCCCGCCTCCGCTTCGCCCCCGGTGGGGCTGATGCCTCCGTGGGCACGCTCACCTGGAGCCTGCACTGGGCCTCACGGGCGGGGGGTTGGTGCTCCGACCCCTCCCTCCGGGAGGTGGACGGGGTGTCCCCGTCCTCGGCCTCATCACGTGGGAAGCTCTGCAACGACAGTGACCGTCAGCCAGCCGTGCTGGGAGTTTTCCGAGCTGGGCCTGGCCAGTGGAGCCGCTGCTTCTGCCTGCTCGAACTTCTCTTCCCAGAAGGGTCAGAGACGTGTGTCTGCTCAGATCCCCACCCGGGAGGAAAGAGACCCACCTGAGGGTGTGAGGTCAGCCTGGGCGGCCGGCCCTGCCCGCACTGTTCCCATCCCAGCCAGCCTGATCTCCCCTGGGGTGTGGACACAACTTGTCCGCAGGCTTCTGACCCCACATCCGCCTGGGCTTCCTTGAGGGAGACACACCCCGAGAAACCCGCATCCACACACACAGGCAAAGGACCCGGTGTTTCCGGGTGGCATGGGAGAGGTGGCCTGGCCCGGCCTGGGGCTCCCCGTGTTACCTTTCTGTTTCTCCGGGCAGAGGGCCAGAGGCCTCTCGGGGGTGCCCTGAGCCAACGTCGACAGGGTGCCCACGCACACTGCCTGTGAGCTCTCCTGAGGCCCCGGCCTCTGGGCAGGGGCAAACAGCAGAACATCCTGGCAGCAAGAGATCTGGCTGGGGGCTCCTCTCCGCTCTGGAGGCCTGGATACCCGGGTTGCGGGTTCTGTTGGGTTCTGTTGCCGGCAGGTGACATCATTTCCTGGGGTTCGTGCTGAGGTCCCTTCCCCAAAACTTCCCAAGGGAATCTCTGGGTTTCTGACTGCTCGACCACCCCCCTTAGGCCATGTGCAGGCACATTGACAGCCACACAGCCCAGCCCACAGCCCTGGGGAGGCCTGGGTGCAGCCAGGGCCTGAGCTCCGAGGACCCCGCTGCTCTCAGACCAGGCTCCTTCTTCTCATAAGTGGTGTGGCCCTGGACAAGCATATGCCCCTCAGGGTTTCCCCAGTCTCTCCATCTGCAGAGTGGGGGTCATTCTCCCATCTGTTTCCTAGGTCTGTCGGCCTACGAGCAGCTCCATGCCTCTCCACCTGGGGCCGATATCACGTGGAGCTTGTGCGCTGAGACTTCAGAAAGAAAGACTCCATCCAGGGCTGACACAGCACAGAATGGGGCAGAACGAGGCCTGGATGCGCCGTGGTACCCAGGAAAAGGCACTGCCCCTCCTGACTGTTTTGAGACCCCACATCCAAGTTGGAGGCCCGAAAGGAAGACTCGAAGGTCTCCCTCTCTTATAGAAAAGAGTAGCCAACTTTCTGGTCCTCTGTTTCCATTGAGATTCTGTTCAAGTGTCCCAGCTCGGCTTCTGCGGGTGGCTGAGCTTCTAATGGCTCCCTGCGTTCTTGTCTTTTCCTCTCCAAACCTTCCGTCCTTTTCCCCCTTCTGGGGTGGATGGGCGCTGTCATTGCTTCTACCTTCGAGACAGATTGATGAAAAGTCTGGACCATCGACTCCTTTCCTCTCTTTGGTTCCGTGTCTCTCTCTGGCTGTGTCCCTCTCTTTTCCTTTCTCGATTCAGTCTGTGTCTTCCTCTTTCTCTCTCGTGTGTGGATGGATGGATGCTAGGAATGCACATGTATATGATTAGATGAGGGTTATGTTTTAGGGATGGGTTAGAGGGAGAGAAAGGCTTTAGGTCGGAGTTGGTCATGGGGGAAGGGTCAAGGGTGGTGGTGGTGTTTCTTGGAATCTGAGTGCTGTGCATTCTTCGTCTCTTTCCATATGAACCCCTTCTCAGATACACCACTTGCAAGGAGTCTCTCATGTTCCGTTTCCTATCTTTTGCATCTGTGAATGCTTAGCTTCTCTGTTGTGAAGAGGTTCCATTGGATGGAAACCCATTGGTGTACTTCATTTCCCTCTTTCCCTTACTTGAAGAGACGCATTTCTACCTCCGCCCAGCAAATGGCAAGGAGACTCTGATGTTAAGGAGCCTTTGACCTACGCTTCTTTCTAGCTATCTCATGACATCAGTCTTTAGGGTGAGGTTTTTCCCCGATATTGAGGTGGTGTGAGATCAAAACCAATAGCGTTCTTCAGATGTAGCTGTCTGGTTTTCCCATGGCCATTTATTGAAGAGGCTTTCTTGTTCCCATTTGGATATTCTCCCCTTCTGTGTCAGAGATGAGTTGACCATGGATGCCGGGGTTTGTTTCTGGACCCTCAACTTTATTCCATCGATCTGGATCTGTGTGTGTTGTTGTATTCCCAATAGCATACTGTCCTGCTGCTGCCGCTGCGGCTAAGTCACTTCAGTCGTGTCTGACTCTGCGCGACCCCATGGCCTGCAGCCTACCAGGCTCCTCCGTCCAGGGCATTTTCCAGGCAAGAGTACTGGCGTGGGTCGCCATCGCCTTCTCCGATACGCTCCTGAGGATCCTAGTTTGGTCGTCTAATTTCCTTTCACACAACCTTGGATGTCCGTATCGGGGCTTTTTCGTCGGATTGTATTGACAATTTAGGCTCTTTTCTGTTTCCGTAACCCCTTTTGCAATTCTTTGTTCGGTGCGACAATGCATTGGCATTTTGGGAGGAATAGCATCCAAGCTGTGGATTGCCTTGTGGGGCTGTGACATCATTTTCCCAATAGGAATTCTTTCAAGCCCTGAGCACAGCTTCTCTTTCCAGTGATTGGTGTGGGCTTGATCTTCCTTCTTCCATCTCTCGCCGTTTTGTGAGAACAGGTCCTTCCTTCCCTTCTGGGTTAGATGGACTCGTGGGTATCACTTCAGTGAATGGCATTGTCAGTGGGGGTGATAATTCCCTTCTCATTGGAAGACTTTGCTGTGAGTATTAGAAATGCAAGTGATTTCTCTTCCCCTTCCTCCCTGTCCATCTCTCAGAGCCACCGGGAAACAGAGGCCTCATCCAGGGTCACACAGGCCTGAGGGAGTGCAACTAGACTGTTGTTTCTTCAGGCCCTCCGTGCTGGACATCATCCGGGATACTCTGTGTGTGTCTTCCTCAGTCTGGTGTCCCTTCAGACCTTTCCCTAGTTTTCACAGGCTTGTTGTGTTGGTGTTCTTTGTCTGTTTGGAGACACATCCTTGAGAAGCTTTGTGTTTCCACTCATTCGTCTCGCGATGTATGACCTGTCTTTTGCTTTTGTAATGAGGTCTTTCCCACAGTAGATATCTTTGATTTTGCAAAGTCCACTGTATTCTCTGGGTTGTTTTGTGGACTGCCTTTTAGTTTTGTGTGTGAAGACTCAAAGCACGTGTCCGGTTTCTGCTCATTGTTCTTCTAGATTTGTGACAAGTTTTCATGGAAACTTTGTCTAGGGATAACTGGAAGTGAACTCGGTGTAAGGTGTCAAGTCTCCATCTCCATTCATGTCATGCCCTGCAGTTTCCAATTCCCTGTTCCTGAGTGGTTTTGGAGACCTTGTGGGAAGTTTGGTTGCATGGGAGTTTGCATTTCCACCTTGAGTAGATTCCCACTGTTCTGCCCTCAGGGACACTGTCAAGGGGGAGTGAGGAGCAGCCTGCACTTCCAGCAGTGACCACACGGTGGGGCGAGTGCTGCTCTCCCCTCTGGGAGCCCCAGGCCACAGGCATCCCAGTGAGGAGCCAGCTCTGTGCTCGGCTGAAAGGAGTTAGACTCTCAGGAGCCTCTGAGCCCTTGCCTTTGGATCACCCAGGGTGGGCATTTACTGTGACAGAAAAAAATTGCCCTGAATTCCATGGACGGAAGAGCCTGGCTGTGTAGAGTTCGTGAGTTGCCGTGAATCAGACACAACTGAGGACACAAAAACTCAATAGACTAAAACACTTTTGGGGGGTGGGGGGAGTGAAAGGGGGTGATGTGGGGTTTTTTTGTCGTATATAATAGCCAAGGGAAATCTAGTTTAAACCTAAATTCACATAGATGGGAAAGGTATAGCTCTCCATCACCCTATTAAAAAAAAAAAAAACTACTTAACTTTTCTGAAAGTTTATTTAGTAGCTTCCTTGAGCAGTTCATTGTGAAGCATTTTTTTTTTTTTCTGTGACATCGGCCTCATTAAAAAGTACGGTTTGCCTTTACTGGATAATTTTGTTCATTGGTTTGTTAGGGAATCTTGGTAATATTTGAGTTTCCTGGGGAGCATGGTCACATGACCTGGCCCTGGCCAATCGGTGCGTTCCACCTCCCTGGCCACTGTGATTGGCTCCGGACTGGGGCAGTGCCCAATCGGGGCCCAGGGCCGGGCCTCACGTTGGAAGCCAGGGGAAGACGAGCTCTCGTCCTGCTGGGGTAGGGGAAGGGGTGGGGCCGGGGGAGGTCAGGCTCCAGCAGTGGGAGGGGCTTGAGGTCCGCCTGCGGCAGTTGGTGACCTTCCTGCTCCCCTCAGGGCAGAGCCGCCGGCCTGAGAATGAGGGCGCTGCTGAGCCCAGGGGCTGGGATGGCCCGTTGCTGCTGTGGTCCCAGAGCTCCACCCGAGACCTGACGGAGGCCGTCTGCCCGTGAGTCCTCTCCCGCTTGTCTGTCAGCTTGTTTGAACCATGCTGGGTTTTCTGCCCAGCCGGCTAAGGGGAGTCCCTGGAAATGCAAGGGTGTGGGTTTTGGCAGACTTCAGGGAAGACATGCCAGATGAGCCTGGGAGACTCCAGCTTAATCTGGATTCAGGAGATATCTCTTCGGGCCAGCTAGTAATTGTAGGATAAGCCTAATGAGTCTTCACAGGATGAAGAGAGTAACGTGCCAAGGTAGCAATCGATGTCCTCATTCGAGAGGATGATGAAGCTGGTGCTCAGAGAAGGGGGGAACTTGGCCACAGCAAGGAGGTGTGCACCCAGACGGAACCCCCAGATCCGGCCATTTGAGCTCAGGGAGGCCACTGGTGTGGCTTGTCCCTGTGGCAGGGGCCGAGGCACGCAGCCCACCCTGATTCCTGCGGGGGCCTGACTTGGGAAGTGCCATCTGGTAGCTTTGAGACTCACCAAACCAAATTGCACTGGAGAGAGGAAGGACACCTTCCTTCATCCACCCCCCACCCCCGCCGGATTCCCACATACCCTGACCCCTTTCTCTGGATTTCGGAGCCCTTTCCAGAGTCCCGCTCATATGACCTCATTCGAAGTGCACTGTGGACGAGCTGCCATCTGCAGCTGCTACCACAGCAGCCAAGGGCTTTATCTCCCGAGTACCTCCCTTCCTTTGGAACTTGGGGGCCCTCTACTCCCCACTTGCACACCACAGACCTTTGCTGAGGATTGTGGGGACCCTCACTCAGTTTGCAGCACGTTGTAGCCATCCCTGTCCTCTCAATACCTCCCTTGCAACTCAGCTTGTGAGCTCCTTTGGAGCAGCGTGGCCCACCTGGCTGCAACGGCAGAGACACAGCTGACAGTGAAACAACAGCTTCGATCTGACAGCCGGAAAGCTCTGTCAAAAGGGACCTCCCTCTTCACACCGTAGAGGCTGTAGGAGCCGCCAGGCTTTCGGAACCAGTGCTGGGGCCAAAATGACTCCACAGCCGTTTTCCTTCCTGGGGAGGGTTCTGGCTCGAGTGGGAATGGCTCAAGTCTCCTAAGGTTCTGAAAGCCCACTGTGTGCAGATTCACGGTACACAGAGAGGAGAAGGTGGAGTCCTGCCCTGGAGGTGGTCACAGCTCACGGATGAGCCAGGCAGGCAGGCAGGCAGGCAGGGCATGAGAACACCTGAGCTGCCTTCATGAGTGAGTGGTGTGGGGGCAGAGGAAGAGAAGCCGGTCTGCTCCCTCATGTGGTGCCCAGGGCAGGTTGTCCCCAGAGGAAACCCTTACGACGGTGAGGACTCTCACTGCTGTTTCCCAAGGGGTTCCGTCGGTGCGTGTCTTCCCCGGAGCGGTCAGGCCGTCTCTAAAGTACACTGGCCATGGGCATTGCCTCTCCTTGGAACTTCCCATGTGTTTCTCTTTTGTATGGAACAGTGATTTTTCTAGAGGGGTTCTGGGCCACAAGGTTGTTGGGTCATTTGCTAGCCTTCTGTCGTGAAGAACGCTTTCCTGGGCGTTGGGGTGGTTTGTTGTTCCAGCTCCCTTTCTTGGCTTCTTTTGGGAGCTGGTGCAACAAGAGGAGCTCAGCCTCTGCCTTCTGGCTGAGATGTCACCCTTCAAACAGCAATGCCTGCCTGGAGATAATGATGGCATTTGCCAAAAGGGCTTCGTTTGGCACATGATATCTTGAAAGGACGTACACCGTCCTTTCAGCTATCAAAGGCTAGTTCAAATGACATAAAAATGAGAACTCTCCAATGGAGTCTTACAGTAGGTGGAGAGTCCGAAAAAAACTCCTTCAGTCATCTCACTGAGAGTCATTGATTGGGGACACCAAGAATATAGGAAGGAATGCAGAAAGAAAAGATGAAATTGTGGTCAGGATCGGGGGGAGGGATGAACAGGGCCTGCTTGCCTTGAACCCAGGCTTTGTTGGTGGGTGGGGCATAAAGATCGAACAGGTCTGAAACTACAGAGTGGTGATGGTAACACCGTATCACCAGAGTTACACAACAGTGTCCCAAATTGCAACAATGATGAAAAAGTTTACTAATCCCAACTTAACCAACAAAAATAGACGAAACCATACAAAAAGTAAAACATCACCAGAAAGGTGGAAACAAACCAAATGCAAAGCAGCTCAGGGGAAAGGAACTCCATGTCCCCTGGGGGCAGACCGAGTTGCCGGCGTCCACGGTGAGCAGACAGGGATGGAGGCTGCAGAGCCGACCGCTCCCCTGGACATGGTGTTTCCGGCAAGGGCTCTGGGTCTCTGTCCAGAGCAGGGGCTCGTTCTTCCTGCAGGGGCGGGTGAGTCATCGTCGGCGTCTGGGTGTTGCGTGGGAGCCAGGGCAGGCTCTCCCTGCCGAGGCGGTGACTCCTCCTCTGCCTCGGGTTCTCCTGCCAAAGCCCGAGCAGGTACAGGTGCACGTGGAGGTGGAGGTTCTGGCTGAGGGGGTGGGACATCAGTGCCTGGGGCTGGGGGTCCTGCAGGCACGGAAATCCGATCTGCCCGGTGTGCTGGCCAGTACCCAGCTGGCCTGGTGTCTCTGCGAGGGCAAGGCTCGGTTCTCCATCTGCCCTCGGTGGATCCCTGGGTCCTGCACCTGGAGCCACCACCTCTGTAGGCACAGGTCTGGGAAGTGGAGCCTGTTTCCAGTTGGAGGCCAGTGCTAGAGCTGGGGGAGAAGCAAAGTTTGCCCACAGACCAGCCTTGGCATGTGCGTATCCCGGGACAGAAAGCTTCCAAGAGATTCCGAAAGAATACCCAGGGTTGGATGTCTTTTGGGACTGAAGTGTGCAAGATGGGGGTGGGGGTGTGAGGCCAGCGCTTGCTGCAGGCCCAGCAGCATCTTTCGGGGACTCGTCCCTGTGTAGCTCAGCACCCCCTCCCCACACACTCCCGTGCACCAGCCCCAGCGTCCTTACCTCTGTGCTCTGGCGTGCTGGGCTCCAGGTCCTCCTGCTGCCTCAGAGGCCGGGGTTCTCGGGACTCTGGGTCGGAGCCGGGTGTGCTGAGCTCCGTGGCAGCCTCAGACTGGGCCGCCGGGTGTATCCTGGGCGGTGTCTCGGCAGCAGGCCTTCCCCGCCTCCGCTTCGCCCCCGGTGGGGCTGATGCCTCCGTGGGCACGCTCACCTGGAGCCTGCACTGGGCCTCACGGGCGGGGGGTTGGTGCTCCGACCCCTCCCTCCGGGAGGTGGACGGGGTGTCCCCGTCCTCGGCCTCATCACGTGGGAAGCTCTGCAACGACAGTGACCGTCAGCCAGCCGTGCTGGGAGTTTTCCGAGCTGGGCCTGGCCAGTGGAGCCGCTGCTTCTGCCTGCTCGAACTTCTCTTCCCAGAAGCGTCAGAGACGTGTGTCTGCTCAGATCCCCACCCGGGAGGAAAGAGACCCACCTGAGGGTGTGAGGTCAGCCTGGGCGGCCGGCCCTGCCCGCACTGTTCCCATCCCAGCCAGCCTGATCTCCCCTGGGGTGTGGACACAACTTGTCCGCAGGCTTCTGACCCCACATCCGCCTGGGCTTCCTTGAGGGAGACACACCCCGAGAAACCCGCATCCACACACACAGGCAAAGGACCCGGTGTTTCCGGGTGGCATGGGAGAGGTGGCCTGGCCCGGCCTGGGGCTCCCCGTGTTACCTTTCTGTTTCTCCGGGCAGAGGGCCAGAGGCCTCTCGGGGGTGCCCTGAGCCAACGTCGACAGGGTGCCACGCACACTGCCTGTGAGCTCTCCTGAGGCCCCGGCCTCTGGGCAGGGGCAAACAGCAGAACATCCTGGCAGCAAGAGATCTGGCTGGGGGCTCCTCTCCGCTCTGGAGGCCTGGATACCCGGGTTGCGGGTTCTGTTGGGTTCTGTTGCCGGCAGGTGACATCATTTCCTGGGGTTCGTGCTGAGGTCCCTTCCCCAAAACTTCCCAAGGGAATCTCTGGGTTTCTGACTGCTCGACCACCCCCCTTAGGCCATGTGCAGGCACATTGACAGCCACACAGCCCAGCCCACAGCCCTGGGGAGGCCTGGGTGCAGCCAGGGCCTGAGCTCCGAGGACCCCGCTGCTCTCAGACCAGGCTCCTTCTTCTCATAAGTGGTGTGGCCCTGGACAAGCATATGCCCCTCAGGGTTTCCCCAGTCTCTCCATCTGCAGAGTGGGGGTCATTCTCCCATCTGTTTCCTAGGTCTGTCGGCCTACGAGCAGCTCCATGCCTCTCCACCTGGGGCCGATATCACGTGGAGCTTGTGCGCTGAGACTTCAGAAAGAAAGACTCCATCCAGGGCTGACACAGCACAGAATGGGGCAGAACGAGGCCTGGATGCGCCGTGGTACCCAGGAAAAGGCACTGCCCCTCCTGACTGTTTTGAGACCCCACATCCAAGTTGGAGGCCCGAAAGGAAGACTCGAAGGTCTCCCTCTCTTATAGAAAAGAGTAGCCAACTTTCTGGTCCTCTGTTTCCATTGAGATTCTGTTCAAGTGTCCCAGCTCGGCTTCTGCGGGTGGCTGAGCTTCTAATGGCTCCCTGCGTTCTTGTCTTTTCCTCTCCAAACCTTCCGTCCTTTTCCCCCTTCTGGGGTGGATGGGCGCTGTCATTGCTTCTACCTTCGAGACAGATTGATGAAAAGTCTGGACCATCGACTCCTTTCCTCTCTTTGGTTCCGTGTCTCTCTCTGGCTGTGTCCCTCTCTTTTCCTTTCTCGATTCAGTCTGTGTCTTCCTCTTTCTCTCTCGTGTGTGGATGGATGGATGCTAGGAATGCACATGTATATGATTAGATGAGGGTTATGTTTTAGGGATGGGTTAGAGGGAGAGAAAGGCTTTAGGTCGGAGTTGGTCATGGGGGAAGGGTCAAGGGTGGTGGTGGTGTTTCTTGGAATCTGAGTGCTGTGCATTCTTCGTCTCTTTCCATATGAACCCCTTCTCAGATACACCACTTGCAAGGAGTCTCTCATGTTCCGTTTCCTATCTTTTGCATCTGTGAATGCTTAGCTTCTCTGTTGTGAAGAGGTTCCATTGGATGGAAACCCATTGGTGTACTTCGTTTCCCTCTTTCCCTTACTTGAAGAGACCCATTTCTACCTCCGCCCAGCAAATGGCAAGGAGACTCTGATGTTAAGGAGCCTTTGACCTACGCTTCTTTCTAGCTATCTCATGACATCAGTCTTTAGGGTGAGGTTTTTCCCCGATATTGAGGTGGTGTGAGATCAAAACCAATAGCGTTCTTCAGATGTAGCTGTCTGGTTTTCCCATGGCCATTTATTGAAGAGGCTTTCTTGTTCCCATTTGGATATTCTCCCCTTCTGTGTCAGAGATGAGTTGACCATGGATGCCGGGGTTTGTTTCTGGACCCTCAACTTTATTCCATCGATCTGGATCTGTGTGTGTTGTTGTATTCCCAATAGCATACTGTCCTGCTGCTGCCGCTGCGGCTAAGTCACTTCAGTCGTGTCTGACTCTGCGCGACCCCATGGCCTGCAGCCTACCAGGCTCCTCCGTCCAGGGCATTTTCCAGGCAAGAGTACTGGCGTGGGTCGCCATCGCCTTCTCCGATACGCTCCTGAGGATCCTAGTTTGGTCGTCTAATTTCCTTTCACACAACCTTGGATGTCCGTATCGGGGCTTTTTCGTCGGATTGTATTGACAATTTAGGCTCTTTTCTGTTTCCGTAACCCCTTTTGCAATTCTTTGTTCGGTGCGACAATGCATTGGCATTTTGGGAGGAATAGCATCCAAGCTGTGGATTGCCTTGTGGGGCTGTGACATCATTTTCCCAATAGGAATTCTTTCAAGCCCTGAGCACAGCTTCTCTTTCCAGTGATTGGTGTGGGCTTGATCTTCCTTCTTCCATCTCTCGCCGTTTTGTGAGAACAGGTCCTTCCTTCCCTTCTGGGTTAGATGGACTCGTGGGTATCACTTCAGTGAATGGCATTGTCAGTGGGGGTGATAATTCCCTTCTCATTGGAAGACTTTGCTGTGAGTATTAGAAATGCAAGTGATTTCTCTTCCCCTTCCTCCCTGTCCATCTCTCAGAGCCACCGGGAAACAGAGGCCTCATCCAGGGTCACACAGGCCTGAGGGAGTGCAACTAGACTGTTGTTTCTTCAGGCCCTCCGTGCTGGACATCATCCGGGATACTCTGTGTGTGTCTTCCTCAGTCTGGTGTCCCTTCAGACCTTTCCCTAGTTTTCACAGGCTTGTTGTGTTGGTGTTCTTTGTCTCTTTGGAGACACATCCTTGAGAAGCTTTGTGTTTCCACTCATTCGTCTCGCGATGTATGACCTGTCTTTTGCTTTTGTAATGAGGTCTTTCCCACAGTAGATATCTTTGATTTTGCAAAGTCCACTGTATTCTCTGGGTTGTTTTGTGGACTGCCTTTTAGTTTTGTGTGTGAAGACTCAAAGCACGTGTCCGGTTTCTGCTCATTGTTCTTCTAGATTTGTGACAAGTTTTCATGGAAACTTTGTCTAGGGATAACTGGAAGTGAACTCGGTGTAAGGTGTCAAGTCTCCATCTCCATTCATGTCATGCCCTGCAGTTTCCAATTCCCTGTTCCTGAGTGGTTTTGGAGACCTTGTGGGAAGTTTGGTTGCATGGGAGTTTGCATTTCCACCTTGAGTAGATTCCCACTGTTCTGCCCTCAGGGACACTGTCAAGGGGGAGTGAGGAGCAGCCTGCACTTCCAGCAGTGACCACACGGTGGGGCGAGTGCTGCTCTCCCCTCTGGGAGCCCCAGGCCACAGGCATCCCAGTGAGGAGCCAGCTCTGTGCTCGGCTGAAAGGAGTTAGACTCTCAGGAGCCTCTGAGCCCTTGCCTTTGGATCACCCAGGGTGGGCATTTACTGTGACAGAAAAAAATTGCCCTGAATTCCATGGACGGAAGAGCCTGGCTGTGTAGAGTTCGTGAGTTGCCGTGAATCAGACACAACTGAGGACACAAAAACTCAATAGACTAAAACACTTTTGGGGGGTGGGGGGAGTGAAAGGGGGTGATGTGGGGTTTTTTTGTCGTATATAATAGCCAAGGGAAATCTAGTTTAAACCTAAATTCACATAGATGGGAAAGGTATAGCTCTCCGTCACCCTATTAAAAAAAAAAAAAAAACTACTTAACTTTTCTGAAAGTTTATTTAGTAGCTTCCTTGAGCAGTTCATTGTGAAGCATTTTTTTTTTTTTCTGTGACATCGGCCTCATTAAAAAGTACGGTTTGCCTTTACTGGATAATTTTGTTCATTGGTTTGTTAGGGAATCTTGGTAATATTTGAGTTTCCTGGGGAGCATGGTCACATGACCTGGCCCTGGCCAATCGGTGCGTTCCACCTCCCTGGCCACTGTGATTGGCTCCGGACTGGGGCAGTGCCCAATCGGGGCCCAGGGCCGGGCCTCACGTTGGAAGCCAGGGGAAGACGAGCTCTCGTCCTGCTGGGGTAGGGGAAGGGGTGGGGCCGGGGGAGGTCAGGCTCCAGCAGTGGGAGGGGCTTGAGGTCCGCCTGCGGCAGTTGGTGACCTTCCTGCTCCCCTCAGGGCAGAGCCGCCGGCCTGAGAATGAGGGCGCTGCTGAGCCCAGGGGCTGGGATGGCCCGTTGCTGCTGTGGTCCCAGAGCTCCACCCGAGAACTGACGGAGGCCGTCTGCCCGTGAGTCCTCTCCCGCTTGTCTGTCAGCTTGTTTGAACCATGCTGGGTTTTCTGCCCAGCCGGCTAAGGGGAGTCCCTGGAAATGCAAGGGTGTGGGTTTTGGCAGACTTCAGGGAAGACATGCCAGATGAGCCTGGGAGACTCCAGCTTAATCTGGATTCAGGAGATATCTCTTCGGGCCAGCTAGTAATTGTAGGATAAGCCTAATGAGTCTTCACAGGATGAAGAGAGTAACGTGCCAAGGTAGCAATCGATGTCCTCATTCGAGAGGATGATGAAGCTGGTGCTCAGAGAAGGGGGGAACTTGGCCACAGCAAGGAGGTGTGCACCCAGACGGAACCCCCAGATCCGGCCATTTGAGCTCAGGGAGGCCACTGGTGTGGCTTGTCCCTGTGGCAGGGGCCGAGGCACGCAGCCCACCCTGATTCCTGCGGGGGCCTGACTTGGGAAGTGCCATCTGGTAGCTTTGAGACTCACCAAACCAAATTGCACTGGAGAGAGGAAGGACACCTTCCTTCATCCACCCCCCACCCCCGCCGGATTCCCACATACCCTGACCCCTTTCTCTGGATTTCGGAGCCCTTTCCAGAGTCCCGCTCATATGACCTCATTCGAAGTGCACTGTGGACGAGCTGCCATCTGCAGCTGCTACCACAGCAGCCAAGGGCTTTATCTCCCGAGTACCTCCCTTCCTTTGGAACTTGGGGGCCCTCTACTCCCCACTTGCACACCACAGACCTTTGCTGAGGATTGTGGGGACCCTCACTCAGTTTGCAGCACGTTGTAGCCATCCCTGTCCTCTCAATACCTCCCTTGCAACTCAGCTTGTGAGCTCCTTTGGAGCAGCATGGCCCACCTGGCTGCAACGGCAGAGACACAGCTGACAGTGAAACAACAGCTTCGATCTGACAGCCGGAAAGCTCTGTCAAAAGGGACCTCCCTCTTCACACCGTAGAGGCTGTAGGAGCCGCCAGGGTTTGGGAACCAGTGCTGGGGCCAAAATGACTCCACAGCTGTTTTCCTTCCTGGGGAGGGTTCTGGCTCGAGTGGGAATGGCTCAAGTCTCCTAAGGTTCTGAAAGCCCACTGTGTGCAGATTCACGGTACACAGAGAGGAGAAGGTGGAGTCCTGCCCTGGAGGTGGTCACAGCTCACGGATGAGCCAGGCAGGCAGGCAGGCAGGCAGGGCATGAGAACACCTGAGCTGCCTTCATGAGTGAGTGGTGTGGGGGCAGAGGAAGAGAAGCCGGTCTGCTCCCTCATGTGGTGCCCAGGGCAGGTTGTCCCCAGAGGAAACCCTTACGACGGTGAGGACTCTCACTGCTGTTTCCCAAGGGGTTCCGTCGGTGCGTGTCTTCCCCGGAGCGGTCAGGCCGTCTCTAAAGTACACTGGCCATGGGCATTGCCTCTCCTTGGAACTTCCCATGTGTTTCTCTTTTGTATGGAACAGTGATTTTTCTAGAGGGGTTCTGGGCCACAAGGTTGTTGGGTCATTTGCTAGCCTTCTGTCGTGAAGAACGCTTTCCTGGGCGTTGGGGTGGTTTGTTGTTCCAGCTCCCTTTCTTGGCTTCTTTTGGGAGCTGGTGCAACAAGAGGAGCTCAGCCTCTGCCTTCTGGCTGAGATGTCACCCTTCAAACAGCAATGCCTGCCTGGAGATAATGATGGCATTTGCCAAAAGGGCTTCGTTTGGCACATGATATCTTGAAAGGACGTACACCGTCCTTTCAGCTATCAAAGGCTAGTTCAAATGACATAAAAATGAGAACTCTCCAATGGAGTCTTACAGTAGGTGGAGAGTCCGAAAAAAACTCCTTCAGTCATCTCACTGAGAGTCATTGATTGGGGACACCAAGAATATAGGAAGGAATGCAGAAAGAAAAGATGAAATTGTGGTCAGGATCGGGGGGAGGGATGAACAGGGCCTGCTTGCCTTGAACCCAGGCTTTGTTGGCGGGTGGGGCATAAAGATCGAACGGGTCTGAAACTACAGAGTGGTGATGGTAACACCGTATCACCAGAGTTACACAACAGTGTCCCAAATTGCAACAATGATGAAAAAGTTTACTAATCCCAACTTAACCAACAAAAATAGACGAAACCATACAAAAAGTAAAACATCACCAGAAAGGTGGAAACAAACCAAATGCAAAGCAGCTCAGGGGAAAGGAACTCCATGTCCCCTGGGGGCAGACCGAGTTGCCGGCGTCCACGGTGAGCAGACAGGGATGGAGGCTGCAGAGCCGACCGCTCCCCTGGACATGGTGTTTCCGGCAAGGGCTCTGGGTCTCTGTCCAGAGCGGGGGCTCGTTCTTCCTGCAGGGGCGGGTGAGTCATCGTCGGCGTCTGGGTGTTGCGCGGGAGCCAGGGCAGGCTCTCCCTGCCGAGGCGGTGACTCCTCCTCTGCCTCGGGTTCTCCTGCCAAAGCCCGAGCAGGTACAGGTGCACGTGGAGGTGGAGGTTCTGGCTGAGGGGGTGGGACATCAGTGCCTGGGGCTGGGGGTCCTGCAGGCACGGAAATCCGATCTGCCCGGTGTGCTGGCCAGTACCCAGCTGGCCTGGTGTCTCTGCGAGGGCAAGGCTCGGTTCTCCATCTGCCCTCGGTGGATCCCTGGGTCCTGCACCTGGAGCCACCACCTCTGTAGGCACAGGTCTGGGAAGTGGAGCCTGGTTCCAGTTGGAGGCCAGTGCTAGAGCTGGGGGAGAAGCAAAGTTTGCCCACAGACCAGCCTTGGCATGTGCGTATCCCGGGACAGAAAGCTTCCAAGAGATTCCGAAAGAATACCCAGGGTTGGATGTCTTTTGGGACTGAAGTGTGCAAGATGGGGGTGGGGGTGTGAGGCCAGCGCTTGCTGCAGGCCCAGCAGCATCTTTCGGGGACTCGTCCCTGTGTAGCTCAGCACCCCCTCCCCACACACTCCCGTGCACCAGCCCCAGCGTCCTTACCTCTGTGCTCTGGCGTGCTGGGCTCCAGGTCCTCCTGCTGCCTCAGAGGCCGGGGTTCTCGGGACTCTGGGTCGGAGCCGGGTGTGCTGAGCTCCGTGGCAGCCTCAGACTGGGCCGCCGGGTGTATCCTGGGCGGTGTCTCGGCAGCAGGCCTTCCCCGCCTCCGCTTCGCCCCCGGTGGGGCTGATGCCTCCGTGGGCACGCTCACCTGGAGCCTGCACTGGGCCTCACGGGCGGGGGGTTGGTGCTCCGACCCCTCCCTCCGGGAGGTGGACGGGGTGTCCCCGTCCTCGGCCTCATCACGTGGGAAGCTCTGCAACGACAGTGACCGTCAGCCAGCCGTGCTGGGAGTTTTCCGAGCTGGGCCTGGCCAGTGGAGCCGCTGCTTCTGCCTGCTCGAACTTCTCTTCCCAGAAGGGTCAGAGACGTGTGTCTGCTCAGATCCCCACCCGGGAGGAAAGAGACCCACCTGAGGGTGTGAGGTCAGCCTGGGCGGCCGGCCCTGCCCGCACTGTTCCCATCCCAGCCAGCCTGATCTCCCCTGGGGTGTGGACACAACTTGTCCGCAGGCTTCTGACCCCACATCCGCCTGGGCTTCCTTGAGGGAGACACACCCCGAGAAACCCGCATCCACACACACAGGCAAAGGACCCGGTGTTTCCGGGTGGCATGGGAGAGGTGGCCTGGCCCGGCCTGGGGCTCCCCGTGTTACCTTTCTGTTTCTCCGGGCAGAGGGCCAGAGGCCTCTCGGGGGTGCCATGAGCCAACGTCGACAGGGTGCCACGCACACTGCCTGTGAGCTCTCCTGAGGCCCCGGCCTCTGGGCAGGGGCAAACAGCAGAACATCCTGGCAGCAAGAGATCTGGCTGGGGGCTCCTCTCCGCTCTGGAGGCCTGGATACCCGGGTTGCGGGTTCTGTTGGGTTCTGTTGCCGGCAGGTGACATCATTTCCTGGGGTTCGTGCTGAGGTCCCTTCCCCAAAACTTCCCAAGGGAATCTCTGGGTTTCTGACTGCTCGACCACCCCCTTAGGCCATGTGCAGACACATTGACAGCCACACAGCCCAGCCCACAGCCCTGGGGAGGCCTGGGTGCAGCCAGGGCCTGAGCTCCAAGGACCCCGCTGCTCTCAGACCAGGCTCCTTCTTCTCATAAGTGGTGTGGCCCTGGACAAGCATATGCCCCTCAGGGTTTCCCCAGTCTCTCCATCTGCAGAGTGGGGGTCATTCTCCCATCTGTTTCCTAGGTCTGTCGGCCTACGAGCAGCTCCATGCCTCTCCACCTGGGGCCGATATCACGTGGAGCTTGTGCGCTGAGACTTCAGAAAGAAAGACTCCATCCAGGGCTGACACAGCACAGAATGGGGCAGAACGAGGCCTGGATGCGCCGTGGTACCCAGGAAAAGGCACTGCCCCTTCTGACTGTTTTGAGACCCCACATCCAAGTTGGAGGCCCGAAAGGAAGACTCGAAGGTCTCCCTCTCTTATAGAAAAGAGTAGCCAACTTTCTGGTCCTCTGTTTCCATTGAGATTCTGTTCAAGTGTCCCAGCTCGGCTTCTGCGGGTGGCTGAGCTTCTAATGGCTCCCTGCGTTCTTGTCTTTTCCTCTCCAAACCTTCCGTCCTTTTCCCCCTTCTGGGGTGGATGGGCGCTGTCATTGCTTCTACCTTCGAGACAGATTGATGAAAAGTCTGGACCATCGACTCCTTTCCTCTCTTTGGTTCCGTGTCTCTCTCTGGCTGTGTCCCTCTCTTTTCCTTTCTCGATTCAGTCTGTGTCTTCCTCTTTCTCTCTCGTGTGTGGATGGATGGATGCTAGGAATGCACATGTATATGATTAGATGAGGGTTATGTTTTAGGGATGGGTTAGAGGGAGAGAAAGGCTTTAGGTCGGAGTTGGTCATGGGGGAAGGGTCAAGGGTGGTGGTGGTGTTTCTTGGAATCTGAGTGCTGTGCATTCTTCGTCTCTTTCCATATGAACCCCTTCTCAGATACACCACTTGCAAGGAGTCTCTCATGTTCCGTTTCCTATCTTTTGCATCTGTGAATGCTTAGCTTCTCTGTTGTGAAGAGGTTCCATTGGATGGAAACCCATTGGTGTACTTCATTTCCCTCTTTCCCTTACTTGAAGAGACGCATTTCTACCTCCGCCCAGCAAATGGCAAGGAGACTCTGATGTTAAGGAGCCTTTGACCTACGCTTCTTTCTAGCTATCTCATGACATCAGTCTTTAGGGTGAGGTTTTTCCCCGATATTGAGGTGGTGTGAGATCAAAACCAATAGCGTTCTTCAGATGTAGCTGTCTGGTTTTCCCATGGCCATTTATTGAAGAGGCTTTCTTGTTCCCATTTGGATATTCTCCCCTTCTGTGTCAGAGATGAGTTGACCATGGATGCCGGGGTTTGTTTCTGGACCCTCAACTTTATTCCATCGATCTGGATCTGTGTGTGTTGTTGTATTCCCAATAGCATACTGTCCTGCTGCTGCCGCTGCGGCTAAGTCACTTCAGTCGTGTCTGACTCTGCGCGACCCCATGGCCTGCAGCCTACCAGGCTCCTCCGTCCAGGGCATTTTCCAGGCAAGAGTACTGGCGTGGGTCGCCATCGCCTTCTCCGATACGCTCCTGAGGATCCTAGTTTGGTCGTCTAATTTCCTTTCACACAACCTTGGATGTCCGTATCGGGGCTTTTTCGTCGGATTGTATTGACAATTTAGGCTCTTTTCTGTTTCCGTAACCCCTTTTGCAATTCTTTGTTCGGTGCGACAATGCATTGGCATTTTGGGAGGAATAGCATCCAAGCTGTGGATTGCCTTGTGGGGCTGTGACATCATTTTCCCAATAGGAATTCTTTCAAGCCCTGAGCACAGCTTCTCTTTCCAGTGATTGGTGTGGGCTTGATCTTCCTTCTTCCATCTCTCGCCGTTTTGTGAGAACAGGTCCTTCCTTCCCTTCTGGGTTAGATGGACTCGTGGGTATCACTTCAGTGAATGGCATTGTCAGTGGGGGTGATAATTCCCTTCTCATTGGAAGACTTTGCTGTGAGTATTAGAAATGCAAGTGATTTCTCTTCCCCTTCCTCCCTGTCCATCTCTCAGAGCCACCGGGAAACAGAGGCCTCATCCAGGGTCACACAGGCCTGAGGGAGTGCAACTAGACTGTTGTTTCTTCAGGCCCTCCGTGCTGGACATCATCCGGGATACTCTGTGTGTGTCTTCCTCAGTCTGGTGTCCCTTCAGACCTTTCCCTAGTTTTCACAGGCTTGTTGTGTTGGTGTTCTTTGTCTGTTTGGAGACACATCCTTGAGAAGCTTTGTGTTTCCACTCATTCGTCTCGCGATGTATGACCTGTCTTTTGCTTTTGTAATGAGGTCTTTCCCACAGTAGATATCTTTGATTTTGCAAAGTCCACTGTATTCTCTGGGTTGTTTTGTGGACTGCCTTTTAGTTTTGTGTGTGAAGACTCAAAGCACGTGTCCGGTTTCTGCTCATTGTTCTTCTAGATTTGTGACAAGTTTTCATGGAAACTTTGTCTAGGGATAACTGGAAGTGAACTCGGTGTAAGGTGTCAAGTCTCCATCTCCATTCATGTCATGCCCTGCAGTTTCCAATTCCCTGTTCCTGAGTGGTTTTGGAGACCTTGTGGGAAGTTTGGTTGCATGGGAGTTTGCATTTCCACCTTGAGTAGATTCCCACTGTTCTGCCCTCAGGGACACTGTCAAGGGGGAGTGAGGAGCAGCCTGCACTTCCAGCAGTGACCACACGGTGGGGCGAGTGCTGCTCTCCCCTCTGGGAGCCCCAGGCCACAGGCATCCCAGTGAGGAGCCAGCTCTGTGCTCGGCTGAAAGGAGTTAGACTCTCAGGAGCCTCTGAGCCCTTGCCTTTGGATCACCCAGGGTGGGCATTTACTGTGACAGAAAAAAATTGCCCTGAATTCCATGGACGGAAGAGCCTGGCTGTGTAGAGTTCGTGAGTTGCCGTGAATCAGACACAACTGAGGACACAAAAACTCAATAGACTAAAATACTTTTGGGGGGTGGGGGGAGTGAAAGGGGGTGATGTGGGGTTTTTTTGTCATATATAATAGCCAAGGGAAATCTAGTTTAAACCTAAATTCACATAGATGGGAAAGGTATAGCTCTCCGTCACCCTATTAAAAAAAAAAAAAAAAAACGACTTAACTTTTCTGAAAGTTTATTTAGTAGCTTCCTTGAGCAGTTCATTGTGAAGCTTTTTTTTTTTTTTTCTGTGACATCGGCCTCATTAAAAAGTACGGTTTGCCTTTACTGGATAATTTTGTTCATTGGTTTGTTAGGGAATCTTGGTAATATTTGAGTTTCCTGGGGAGCATGGTCACATGACCTGGCCCTGGCCAATCGGTGCGTTCCACCTCCCTGGCCACTGTGATTGGCTCCGGACTGGGGCAGTGCCCAATCGGGGCCCAGGGCCGGGCCTCACGTTGGAAGCCAGGGGAAGACGAGCTCTCGTCCTGCTGGGGTAGGGGAAGGGGTGGGGCCGGGGGAGGTCAGGCTCCAGCAGTGGGAGGGGCTTGAGGTCCGCCTGCGGCAGTTGGTGACCTTCCTGCTCCCCTCAGGGCAGAGCCGCCGGCCTGAGAATGAGGGCGCTGCTGAGCCCAGGGGCTGGGATGGCCCGTTGCTGCTGTGGTCCCAGAGCTCCACCCGAGAACTGACGGAGGCCGTCTGCCCGTGAGTCCTCTCCCGCTTGTCTGTCAGCTTGTTTGAACCATGCTGGGTTTTCTGCCCAGCCGGCTAAGGGGAGTCCCTGGAAATGCAAGGGTGTGGGTTTTGGCAGACTTCAGGGAAGACATGCCAGATGAGCCTGGGAGACTCCAGCTTAATCTGGATTCAGGAGATATCTCTTCGGGCCAGCTAGTAATTGTAGGATAAGCCTAATGAGTCTTCACAGGATGAAGAGAGTAACGTGCCAAGGTAGCAATCGATGTCCTCATTCGAGAGGATGATGAAGCTGGTGCTCAGAGAAGGGGGGAACTTGGCCACAGCAAGGAGGTGTGCACCCAGACGGAACCCCCAGATCCGGCCATTTGAGCTCAGGGAGGCCACTGGTGTGGCTTGTCCCTGTGGCAGGGGCCGAGGCACGCAGCCCACCCTGATTCCTGCGGGGGCCTGACTTGGGAAGTGCCATCTGGTAGCTTTGAGACTCACCAAACCAAATTGCACTGGAGAGAGGAAGGACACCTTCCTTCATCCACCCCCCACCCCCGCCGGATTCCCACATACCCTGACCCCTTTCTCTGGATTTCGGAGCCCTTTCCAGAGTCCCGCTCATATGACCTCATTCGAAGTGCACTGTGGACGAGCTGCCATCTGCAGCTGCTACCACAGCAGCCAAGGGCTTTATCTCCCGAGTACCTCCCTTCCTTTGGAACTTGGGGGCCCTCTACTCCCCACTTGCACACCACAGACCTTTGCTGAGGATTGTGGGGACCCTCACTCAGTTTGCAGCACGTTGTAGCCATCCCTGTCCTCTCAATACCTCCCTTGCAACTCAGCTTGTGAGCTCCTTTGGAGCAGCGTGGCCCACCTGGCTGCAACGGCAGAGACACAGCTGACAGTGAAACAACAGCTTCGATCTGACAGCCGGAAAGCTCTGTCAAAAGGGACCTCCCTCTTCACACCGTAGAGGCTGTAGGAGCCGCCAGGGTTTGGGAACCAGTGCTGGGGCCAAAATGACTCCACAGCTGTTTTCCTTCCTGGGGAGGGTTCTGGCTCGAGTGGGAATGGCTCAAGTCTCCTAAGGTTCTGAAAGCCCACTGTGTGCAGATTCACGGTACACAGAGAGGAGAAGGTGGAGTCCTGCCCTGGAGGTGGTCACAGCTCACGGATGAGCCAGGCAGGCAGGCAGGCAGGCAGGGCATGAGAACACCTGAGCTGCCTTCATGAGTGAGTGGTGTGGGGGCAGAGGAAGAGAAGCCGGTCTGCTCCCTCATGTGGTGCCCAGGGCAGGTTGTCCCCAGAGGAAACCCTTACGACGGTGAGGACTCTCACTGCTGTTTCCCAAGGGGTTCCGTCGGTGCGTGTCTTCCCCGGAGCGGTCAGGCCGTCTCTAAAGTACACTGGCCATGGGCATTGCCTCTCCTTGGAACTTCCCATGTGTTTCTCTTTTGTATGGAACAGTGATTTTTCTAGAGGGGTTCTGGGCCACAAGGTTGTTGGGTCATTTGCTAGCCTTCTGTCGTGAAGAACGCTTTCCTGGGCGTTGGGGTGGTTTGTTGTTCCAGCTCCCTTTCTTGGCTTCTTTTGGGAGCTGGTGCAACAAGAGGAGCTCAGCCTCTGCCTTCTGGCTGAGATGTCACCCTTCAAACAGCAATGCCTGCCTGGAGATAATGATGGCATTTGCCAAAAGGGCTTCGTTTGGCACATGATATCTTGAAAGGACGTACACCGTCCTTTCAGCTATCAAAGGCTAGTTCAAATGACATAAAAATGAGAACTCTCCAATGGAGTCTTACAGTAGGTGGAGAGTCCGAAAAAAACTCCTTCAGTCATCTCACTGAGAGTCATTGATTGGGGACACCAAGAATATAGGAAGGAATGCAGAAAGAAAAGATGAAATTGTGGTCAGGATCGGGGGGAGGGATGAACAGGGCCTGCTTGCCTTGAACCCAGGCTTTGTTGGCGGGTGGGGCATAAAGATCGAACGGGTCTGAAACTACAGAGTGGTGATGGTAACACCGTATCACCAGAGTTACACAACAGTGTCCCAAATTGCAACAATGATGAAAAAGTTTACTAATCCCAACTTAACCAACAAAAATAGACGAAACCATACAAAAAGTAAAACATCACCAGAAAGGTGGAAACAAACCAAATGCAAAGCAGCTCAGGGGAAAGGAACTCCATGTCCCCTGGGGGCAGACCGAGTTGCCGGCGTCCACGGTGAGCAGACAGGGATGGAGGCTGCAGAGCCGACCGCTCCCCTGGACATGGTGTTTCCGGCAAGGGCTCTGGGTCTCTGTCCAGAGCGGGGGCTCGTTCTTCCTGCAGGGGCGGGTGAGTCATCGTCGGCGTCTGGGTGTTGCGCGGGAGCCAGGGCAGGCTCTCCCTGCCGAGGCGGTGACTCCTCCTCTGCCTCGGGTTCTCCTGCCAAAGCCCGAGCAGGTACAGGTGCACGTGGAGGTGGAGGTTCTGGCTGAGGGGGTGGGACATCAGTGCCTGGGGCTGGGGGTCCTGCAGGCACGGAAATCCGATCTGCCCGGTGTGCTGGCCAGTACCCAGCTGGCCTGGTGTCTCTGCGAGGGCAAGGCTCGGTTCTCCATCTGCCCTCGGTGGATCCCTGGGTCCTGCACCTGGAGCCACCACCTCTGTAGGCACAGGTCTGGGAAGTGGAGCCTGGTTCCAGTTGGAGGCCAGTGCTAGAGCTGGGGGAGAAGCAAAGTTTGCCCACAGACCAGCCTTGGCATGTGCGTATCCCGGGACAGAAAGCTTCCAAGAGATTCCGAAAGAATACCCAGGGTTGGATGTCTTTTGGGACTGAAGTGTGCAAGATGGGGGTGGGGGTGTGAGGCCAGCGCTTGCTGCAGGCCCAGCAGCATCTTTCGGGGACTCGTCCCTGTGTAGCTCAGCACCCCCTCCCCACACACTCCCGTGCACCAGCCCCAGCGTCCTTACCTCTGTGCTCTGGCGTGCTGGGCTCCAGGTCCTCCTGCTGCCTCAGAGGCCGGGGTTCTCGGGACTCTGGGTCGGAGCCGGGTGTGCTGAGCTCCGTGGCAGCCTCAGACTGGGCCGCCGGGTGTATCCTGGGCGGTGTCTCGGCAGCAGGCCTTCCCCGCCTCCGCTTCGCCCCCGGTGGGGCTGATGCCTCCGTGGGCACGCTCACCTGGAGCCTGCACTGGGCCTCACGGGCGGGGGGTTGGTGCTCCGACCCCTCCCTCCGGGAGGTGGACGGGGTGTCCCCGTCCTCGGCCTCATCACGTGGGAAGCTCTGCAACGACAGTGACCGTCAGCCAGCCGTGCTGGGAGTTTTCCGAGCTGGGCCTGGCCAGTGGAGCCGCTGCTTCTGCCTGCTCGAACTTCTCTTCCCAGAAGGGTCAGAGACGTGTGTCTGCTCAGATCCCCACCCGGGAGGAAAGAGACCCACCTGAGGGTGTGAGGTCAGCCTGGGCGGCCGGCCCTGCCCGCACTGTTCCCATCCCAGCCAGCCTGATCTCCCCTGGGGTGTGGACACAACTTGTCCGCAGGCTTCTGACCCCACATCCGCCTGGACTTCCTTGAGGGAGACACACCCCGAGAAACCCGCATCCACACACACAGGCAAAGGACCCGGTGTTTCCGGGTGGCATGGGAGAGGTGGCCTGGCCCGGCCTGGGGCTCCCCGTGTTACCTTTCTGTTTCTCCGGGCAGAGGGCCAGAGGCCTCTCGGGGGTGCCCTGAGCCAACGTCGACAGGGTGCCCACGCACACTGCCTGTGAGCTCTCCTGAGGCCCCGGCCTCTGGGCAGGGGCAAACAGCAGAACATCCTGGCAGCAAGAGATCTGGCTGGGGGCTCCTCTCCGCTCTGGAGGCCTGGATACCCGGGTTGCGGGTTCTGTTGGGTTCTGTTGCCGGCAGGTGACATCATTTCCTGGGGTTCGTGCTGAGGTCCCTTCCCCAAAACTTCCCAAGGGAATCTCTGGGTTTCTGACTGCTCGACCACCCCCCTTAGGCCATGTGCAGGCACATTGACAGCCACACAGCCCAGCCCACAGCCCTGGGGAGGCCTGGGTGCAGCCAGGGCCTGAGCTCCGAGGACCCCGCTGCTCTCAGACCAGGCTCCTTCTTCTCATAAGTGGTGTGGCCCTGGACAAGCATATGCCCCTCAGGGTTTCCCCAGTCTCTCCATCTGCAGAGTGGGGGTCATTCTCCCATCTGTTTCCTAGGTCTGTCGGCCTACGAGCAGCTCCATGCCTCTCCACCTGGGGCCGATATCACGTGGAGCTTGTGCGCTGAGACTTCAGAAAGAAAGACTCCATCCAGGGCTGACACAGCACAGAATGGGGCAGAACGAGGCCTGGATGCGCCGTGGTACCCAGGAAAAGGCACTGCCCCTCCTGACTGTTTTGAGACCCCACATCCAAGTTGGAGGCCCGAAAGGAAGACTCGAAGGTCTCCCTCTCTTATAGAAAAGAGTAGCCAACTTTCTGGTCCTCTGTTTCCATTGAGATTCTGTTCAAGTGTCCCAGCTCGGCTTCTGCGGGTGGCTGAGCTTCTAATGGCTCCCTGCGTTCTTGTCTTTTCCTCTCCAAACCTTCCGTCCTTTTCCCCCTTCTGGGGTGGATGGGCGCTGTCATTGCTTCTACCTTCGAGACAGATTGATGAAAAGTCTGGACCATCGACTCCTTTCCTCTCTTTGGTTCCGTGTCTCTCTCTGGCTGTGTCCCTCTCTTTTCCTTTCTCGATTCAGTCTGTGTCTTCCTCTTTCTCTCTCGTGTGTGGATGGATGGATGCTAGGAATGCACATGTATATGATTAGATGAGGGTTATGTTTTAGGGATGGGTTAGAGGGAGAGAAAGGCTTTAGGTCGGAGTTGGTCATGGGGGAAGGGTCAAGGGTGGTGGTGGTGTTTCTTGGAATCTGAGTGCTGTGCATTCTTCGTCTCTTTCCATATGAACCCCTTCTCAGATACACCACTTGCAAGGAGTCTCTCATGTTCCGTTTCCTATCTTTTGCATCTGTGAATGCTTAGCTTCTCTGTTGTGAAGAGGTTCCATTGGATGGAAACCCATTGGTGTACTTCGTTTCCCTCTTTTCCTTACTTGAAGAGACCCATTTCTACCTCCGCCCAGCAAATGGCAAGGAGACTCTGATGTTAAGGAGCCTTTGACCTACGCTTCTTTCTAGCTATCTCATGACATCAGTCTTTAGGGTGAGGTTTTTCCCCGATATTGAGGTGGTGTGAGATCAAAACCAATAGCGTTCTTCAGATGTAGCTGTCTGGTTTTCCCATGGCCATTTATTGAAGAGGCTTTCTTGTTCCCATTTGGATATTCTCCCCTTCTGTGTCAGAGATGAGTTGACCATGGATGCCGGGGTTTGTTTCTGGACCCTCAACTTTATTCCATCGATCTGGATCTGTGTGTGTTGTTGTATTCCCAATAGCATACTGTCCTGCTGCTGCCGCTGCGGCTAAGTCACTTCAGTCGTGTCTGACTCTGCGCGACCCCATGGCCTGCAGCCTACCAGGCTCCTCCGTCCAGGGCATTTTCCAGGCAAGAGTACTGGCGTGGGTCGCCATCGCCTTCTCCGATACGCTCCTGAGGATCCTAGTTTGGTCGTCTAATTTCCTTTCACACAACCTTGGATGTCCGTATCGGGGCTTTTTCGTCGGATTGTATTGACAATTTAGGCTCTTTTCTGTTTCCGTAACCCCTTTTGCAATTCTTTGTTCGGTGCGACAATGCATTGGCATTTTGGGAGGAATAGCATCCAAGCTGTGGATTGCCTTGTGGGGCTGTGACATCATTTTCCCAATAGGAATTCTTTCAAGCCCTGAGCACAGCTTCTCTTTCCAGTGATTGGTGTGGGCTTGATCTTCCTTCTTCCATCTCTCGCCGTTTTGTGAGAACAGGTCCTTCCTTCCCTTCTGGGTTAGATGGACTCGTGGGTATCACTTCAGTGAATGGCATTGTCAGTGGGGGTGATAATTCCCTTCTCATTGGAAGACTTTGCTGTGAGTATTAGAAATGCAAGTGATTTCTCTTCCCCTTCCTCCCTGTCCATCTCTCAGAGCCACCGGGAAACAGAGGCCTCATCCAGGGTCACACAGGCCTGAGGGAGTGCAACTAGACTGTTGTTTCTTCAGGCCCTCCGTGCTGGACATCATCCGGGATACTCTGTGTGTGTCTTCCTCAGTCTGGTGTCCCTTCAGACCTTTCCCTAGTTTTCACAGGCTTGTTGTGTTGGTGTTCTTTGTCTGTTTGGAGACACATCCTTGAGAAGCTTTGTGTTTCCACTCATTCGTCTCGCGATGTATGACCTGTCTTTTGCTTTTGTAATGAGGTCTTTCCCACAGTAGATATCTTTGATTTTGCAAA
The DNA here is from genome assembly GCF_054371585.1 of Giraffa tippelskirchi. Taxonomy (NCBI): domain Eukaryota; kingdom Metazoa; phylum Chordata; class Mammalia; order Artiodactyla; family Giraffidae; genus Giraffa; species Giraffa tippelskirchi. The sequence continues at coordinate 70,800,253 of NC_137286.1, forward strand.
GTCCACTGTATTCTCTGGGTTGTTTTGTGGACTGCCTTTTAGTTTTGTGTGTGAAGACTCAAAGCACGTGTCCGGTTTCTGCTCATTGTTCTTCTAGATTTGTGACAAGTTTTCATGGAAACTTTGTCTAGGGATAACTGGAAGTGAACTCGGTGTAAGGTGTCAAGTCTCCATCTCCATTCATGTCATGCCCTGCAGTTTCCAATTCCCTGTTCCTGAGTGGTTTTGGAGACCTTGTGGGAAGTTTGGTTGCATGGGAGTTTGCATTTCCACCTTGAGTAGATTCCCACTGTTCTGCCCTCAGGGACACTGTCAAGGGGGAGTGAGGAGCAGCCTGCACTTCCAGCAGTGACCACACGGTGGGGCGAGTGCTGCTCTCCCCTCTGGGAGCCCCAGGCCACAGGCATCCCAGTGAGGAGCCAGCTCTGTGCTCGGCTGAAAGGAGTTAGACTCTCAGGAGCCTCTGAGCCCTTGCCTTTGGATCACCCAGGGTGGGCATTTACTGTGACAGAAAAAAATTGCCCTGAATTCCATGGACGGAAGAGCCTGGCTGTGTAGAGTTCGTGAGTTGCCGTGAATCAGACACAACTGAGGACACAAAAACTCAATAGACTAAAACACTTTTGGGGGGTGGGGGGAGTGAAAGGGGGTGATGTGGGGTTTTTTTGTCGTATATAATAGCCAAGGGAAATCTAGTTTAAACCTAAATTCACATAGATGGGAAAGGTATAGCTCTCCGTCACCCTATTAAAAAAAAAAAAAAAACTACTTAACTTTTCTGAAAGTTTATTTAGTAGCTTCCTTGAGCAGTTCATTGTGAAGCATTTTTTTTTTTTTTTTCTGTGACATCGGCCTCATTAAAAAGTACGGTTTGCCTTTACTGGATAATTTTGTTCATTGGTTTGTTAGGGAATCTTGGTAATATTTGAGTTTCCTGGGGAGCATGGTCACATGACCTGGCCCTGGCCAATCGGTGCGTTCCACCTCCCTGGCCACTGTGATTGGCTCCGGACTGGGGCAGTGCCCAATCGGGGCCCAGGGCCGGGCCTCACGTTGGAAGCCAGGGGAAGACGAGCTCTCGTCCTGCTGGGGTAGGGGAAGGGGTGGGGCCGGGGGAGGTCAGGCTCCAGCAGTGGGAGGGGCTTGAGGTCCGCCTGCGGCAGTTGGTGACCTTCCTGCTCCCCTCAGGGCAGAGCCGCCGGCCTGAGAATGAGGGCGCTGCTGAGCCCAGGGGCTGGGATGGCCCGTTGCTGCTGTGGTCCCAGAGCTCCACCCGAGACCTGACGGAGGCCGTCTGCCCGTGAGTCCTCTCCCGCTTGTCTGTCAGCTTGTTTGAACCATGCTGGGTTTTCTGCCCAGCCGGCTAAGGGGAGTCCCTGGAAATGCAAGGGTGTGGGTTTTGGCAGACTTCAGGGAAGACATGCCAGATGAGCCTGGGAGACTCCAGCTTAATCTGGATTCAGGAGATATCTCTTCGGGCCAGCTAGTAATTGTAGGATAAGCCTAATGAGTCTTCACAGGATGAAGAGAGTAACGTGCCAAGGTAGCAATCGATGTCCTCATTCGAGAGGATGATGAAGCTGGTGCTCAGAGAAGGGGGGAACTTGGCCACAGCAAGGAGGTGTGCACCCAGACGGAACCCCCAGATCCGGCCATTTGAGCTCAGGGAGGCCACTGGTGTGGCTTGTCCCTGTGGCAGGGGCCGAGGCACGCAGCCCACCCTGATTCCTGCGGGGGCCTGACTTGGGAAGTGCCATCTGGTAGCTTTGAGACTCACCAAACCAAATTGCACTGGAGAGAGGAAGGACACCTTCCTTCATCCACCCCCCACCCCCGCCGGATTCCCACATACCCTGACCCCTTTCTCTGGATTTCGGAGCCCTTTCCAGAGTCCCGCTCATATGACCTCATTCGAAGTGCACTGTGGACGAGCTGCCATCTGCAGCTGCTACCACAGCAGCCAAGGGCTTTATCTCCCGAGTACCTCCCTTCCTTTGGAACTTGGGGGCCCTCTACTCCCCACTTGCACACCACAGACCTTTGCTGAGGATTGTGGGGACCCTCACTCAGTTTGCAGCACGTTGTAGCCATCCCTGTCCTCTCAATACCTCCCTTGCAACTCAGCTTGTGAGCTCCTTTGGAGCAGCGTGGCCCACCTGGCTGCAACGGCAGAGACACAGCTGACAGTGAAACAACAGCTTCGATCTGACAGCCGGAAAGCTCTGTCAAAAGGGACCTCCCTCTTCACACCGTAGAGGCTGTAGGAGCCGCCAGGGTTTGGGAACCAGTGCTGGGGCCAAAATGACTCCACAGCTGTTTTCCTTCCTGGGGAGGGTTCTGGCTCAAGTGGGAATGGCTCAAGTCTCCTAAGGTTCTGAAAGCCCACTGTGTGCAGATTCACGGTACACAGAGAGGAGAAGGTGGAGTCCTGCCCTGGAGGTGGTCACAGCTCACGGATGAGCCAGGCAGGCAGGCAGGCAGGCAGGGCATGAGAACACCTGAGCTGCCTTCATGAGTGAGTGGTGTGGGGGCAGAGGAAGAGAAGCCGGTCTGCTCCCTCATGTGGTGCCCAGGGCAGGTTGTCCCCAGAGGAAACCCTTACGACGGTGAGGACTCTCACTGCTGTTTCCCAAGGGGTTCCGTCGGTGCGTGTCTTCCCCGGAGCGGTCAGGCCGTCTCTAAAGTACACTGGCCATGGGCATTGCCTCTCCTTGGAACTTCCCATGTGTTTCTCTTTTGTATGGAACAGTGATTTTTCTAGAGGGGTTCTGGGCCACAAGGTTGTTGGGTCATTTGCTAGCCTTCTGTCGTGAAGAACGCTTTCCTGGGCGTTGGGGTGGTTTGTTGTTCCAGCTCCCTTTCTTGGCTTCTTTTGGGAGCTGGTGCAACAAGAGGAGCTCAGCCTCTGCCTTCTGGCTGAGATGTCACCCTTCAAACAGCAATGCCTGCCTGGAGATAATGATGGCATTTGCCAAAAGGGCTTCGTTTGGCACATGATATCTTGAAAGGACGTACACCGTCCTTTCAGCTATCAAAGGCTAGTTCAAATGACATAAAAATGAGAACTCTCCAATGGAGTCTTACAGTAGGTGGAGAGTCCGAAAAAAACTCCTTCAGTCATCTCACTGAGAGTCATTGATTGGGGACACCAAGAATATAGGAAGGAATGCAGAAAGAAAAGATGAAATTGTGGTCAGGATCGGGGGGAGGGATGAACAGGGCCTGCTTGCCTTGAACCCAGGCTTTGTTGGCGGGTGGGGCATAAAGATCGAACGGGTCTGAAACTACAGAGTGGTGATGGTAACACCGTATCACCAGAGTTACACAACAGTGTCCCAAATTGCAACAATGATGAAAAAGTTTACTAATCCCAACTTAACCAACAAAAATAGACGAAACCATACAAAAAGTAAAACATCACCAGAAAGGTGGAAACAAACCAAATGCAAAGCAGCTCAGGGGAAAGGAACTCCATGTCCCCTGGGGGCAGACCGAGTTGCCGGCGTCCACGGTGAGCAGACAGGGATGGAGGCGGCAGAGCCGACCGCTCCCCTGGACATGGTGTTTCCGGCAAGGGCTCTGGGTCTCTGTCCAGAGCAGGGGCTCGTTCTTCCTGCAGGGGCGGGTGAGTCATCGTCGGCGTCTGGGTGTTGCGCGGGAGCCAGGGCAGGCTCTCCCTGCCGAGGCGGTGACTCCTCCTCTGCCTCGGGTTCTCCTGCCAAAGCCCGAGCAGGTACAGGTGCACGTGGAGGTGGAGGTTCTGGCTGAGGGGGTGGGACATCAGTGCCTGGGGCTGGGGGTCCTGCAGGCACGGAAATCCGATCTGCCCGGTGTGCTGGCCAGTACCCAGCTGGCCTGGTGTCTCTGCGAGGGCAAGGCTCGGTTCTCCATCTGCCCTCGGTGGATCCCTGGGTCCTGCACCTGGAGCCACCACCTCTGTAGGCACAGGTCTGGGAAGTGGAGCCTGTTTCCAGTTGGAGGCCAGTGCTAGAGCTGGGGGAGAAGCAAAGTTTGCCCACAGACCAGCCTTGGCATGTGCGTATCCCGGGACAGAAAGCTTCCAAGAGATTCCGAAAGAATACCCAGGGTTGGATGTCTTTTGGGACTGAAGTGTGCAAGATGGGGGTGGGGGTGTGAGGCCAGCGCTTGCTGCAGGCCCAGCAGCATCTTTCGGGGACTCGTCCCTGTGTAGCTCAGCACCCCCTCCCCACACACTCCCGTGCACCAGCCCCAGCGTCCTTACCTCTGTGCTCTGGCGTGCTGGGCTCCAGGTCCTCCTGCTGCCTCAGAGGCCGGGGTTCTCGGGACTCTGGGTCGGAGCCGGGTGTGCTGAGCTCCGTGGCAGCCTCAGACTGGGCCGCCGGGTGTATCCTGGGCGGTGTCTCGGCAGCAGGCCTTCCCCGCCTCCGCTTCGCCCCCGGTGGGGCTGATGCCTCCGTGGGCACGCTCACCTGGAGCCTGCACTGGGCCTCACGGGCGGGGGGTTGGTGCTCCGACCCCTCCCTCCGGGAGGTGGACGGGGTGTCCCCGTCCTCGGCCTCATCACGTGGGAAGCTCTGCAACGACAGTGACCGTCAGCCAGCCGTGCTGGGAGTTTTCCGAGCTGGGCCTGGCCAGTGGAGCCGCTGCTTCTGCCTGCTCGAACTTCTCTTCCCAGAAGGGTCAGAGACGTGTGTCTGCTCAGATCCCCACCCGGGAGGAAAGAGACCCACCTGAGGGTGTGAGGTCAGCCTGGGCGGCCGGCCCTGCCCGCACTGTTCCCATCCCAGCCAGCCTGATCTCCCCTGGGGTGTGGACACAACTTGTCCGCAGGCTTCTGACCCCACATCCGCCTGGACTTCCTTGAGGGAGACACACCCCGAGAAACCCGCATCCACACACACAGGCAAAGGACCCGGTGTTTCCGGGTGGCATGGGAGAGGTGGCCTGGCCCGGCCTGGGGCTCCCCGTGTTACCTTTCTGTTTCTCCGGGCAGAGGGCCAGAGGCCTCTCGGGGGTGCCCTGAGCCAACGTCGACAGGGTGCCCACGCACACTGCCTGTGAGCTCTCCTGAGGCCCCGGCCTCTGGGCAGGGGCAAACAGCAGAACATCCTGGCAGCAAGAGATCTGGCTGGGGGCTCCTCTCCGCTCTGGAGGCCTGGATACCCGGGTTGCGGGTTCTGTTGGGTTCTGTTGCCGGCAGGTGACATCATTTCCTGGGGTTCGTGCTGAGGTCCCTTACCCAAAACTTCCCAAGGGAATCTCTGGGTTTCTGACTGCTCGACCACCCCCCTTAGGCCATGTGCAGGCACATTGACAGCCACACAGCCCAGCCCACAGCCCTGGGGAGGCCTGGGTGCAGCCAGGGCCTGAGCTCCGAGGACCCCGCTGCTCTCAGACCAGGCTCCTTCTTCTCATAAGTGGTGTGGCCCTGGACAAGCATATGCCCCTCAGGGTTTCCCCAGTCTCTCCATCTGCAGAGTGGGGGTCATTCTCCCATCTGTTTCCTAGGTCTGTCGGCCTACGAGCAGCTCCATGCCTCTCCACCTGGGGCCGATATCACGTGGAGCTTGTGCGCTGAGACTTCAGAAAGAAAGACTCCATCCAGGGCTGACACAGCACAGAATGGGGCAGAACGAGGCCTGGATGCGCCGTGGTACCCAGGAAAAGGCACTGCCCCTCCTGACTGTTTTGAGACCCCACATCCAAGTTGGAGGCCCGAAAGGAAGACTCGAAGGTCTCCCTCTCTTATAGAAAAGAGTAGCCAACTTTCTGGTCCTCTGTTTCCATTGAGATTCTGTTCAAGTGTCCCAGCTCGGCTTCTGCGGGTGGCTGAGCTTCTAATGGCTCCCTGCGTTCTTGTCTTTTCCTCTCCAAACCTTCCGTCCTTTTCCCCCTTCTGGGGTGGATGGGCGCTGTCATTGCTTCTACCTTCGAGACAGATTGATGAAAAGTCTGGACCATCGACTCCTTTCCTCTCTTTGGTTCCGTGTCTCTCTCTGGCTGTGTCCCTCTCTTTTCCTTTCTCGATTCAGTCTGTGTCTTCCTCTTTCTCTCTCGTGTGTGGATGGATGGATGCTAGGAATGCACATGTATATGATTAGATGAGGGTTATGTTTTAGGGATGGGTTAGAGGGAGAGAAAGGCTTTAGGTCGGAGTTGGTCATGGGGGAAGGGTCAAGGGTGGTGGTGGTGTTTCTTGGAATCTGAGTGCTGTGCATTCTTCGTCTCTTTCCATATGAACCCCTTCTCAGATACACCACTTGCAAGGAGTCTCTCATGTTCCGTTTCCTATCTTTTGCATCTGTGAATGCTTAGCTTCTCTGTTGTGAAGAGGTTCCATTGGATGGAAACCCATTGGTGTACTTCGTTTCCCTCTTTCCCTTACTTGAAGAGACCCATTTCTACCTCCGCCCAGCAAATGGCAAGGAGACTCTGATGTTAAGGAGCCTTTGACCTACGCTTCTTTCTAGCTATCTCATGACATCAGTCTTTAGGGTGAGGTTTTTCCCCGATATTGAGGTGGTGTGAGATCAAAACCAATAGCGTTCTTCAGATGTAGCTGTCTGGTTTTCCCATGGCCATTTATTGAAGAGGCTTTCTTGTTCCCATTTGGATATTCTCCCCTTCTGTGTCAGAGATGAGTTGACCATGGATGCCGGGGTTTGTTTCTGGACCCTCAACTTTATTCCATCGATCTGGATCTGTGTGTGTTGTTGTATTCCCAATAGCATACTGTCCTGCTGCTGCCGCTGCGGCTAAGTCACTTCAGTCGTGTCTGACTCTGCGCGACCCCATGGCCTGCAGCCTACCAGGCTCCTCCGTCCAGGGCATTTTCCAGGCAAGAGTACTGGCGTGGGTCGCCATCGCCTTCTCCGATACGCTCCTGAGGATCCTAGTTTGGTCGTCTAATTTCCTTTCACACAACCTTGGATGTCCGTATCGGGGCTTTTTCGTCGGATTGTATTGACAATTTAGGCTCTTTTCTGTTTCCGTAACCCCTTTTGCAATTCTTTGTTCGGTGCGACAATGCATTGGCATTTTGGGAGGAATAGCATCCAAGCTGTGGATTGCCTTGTGGGGCTGTGACATCATTTTCCCAATAGGAATTCTTTCAAGCCCTGAGCACAGCTTCTCTTTCCAGTGATTGGTGTGGGCTTGATCTTCCTTCTTCCATCTCTCGCCGTTTTGTGAGAACAGGTCCTTCCTTCCCTTCTGGGTTAGATGGACTCGTGGGTATCACTTCAGTGAATGGCATTGTCAGTGGGGGTGATAATTCCCTTCTCATTGGAAGACTTTGCTGTGAGTATTAGAAATGCAAGTGATTTCTCTTCCCCTTCCTCCCTGTCCATCTCTCAGAGCCACCGGGAAACAGAGGCCTCATCCAGGGTCACACAGGCCTGAGGGAGTGCAACTAGACTGTTGTTTCTTCAGGCCCTCCGTGCTGGACATCATCCGGGATACTCTGTGTGTGTCTTCCTCAGTCTGGTGTCCCTTCAGACCTTTCCCTAGTTTTCACAGGCTTGTTGTGTTGGTGTTCTTTGTCTGTTTGGAGACACATCCTTGAGAAGCTTTGTGTTTCCACTCATTCGTCTCGCGATGTATGACCTGTCTTTTGCTTTTGTAATGAGGTCTTTCCCACAGTAGATATCTTTGATTTTGCAAAGTCCACTGTATTCTCTGGGTTGTTTTGTGGACTGCCTTTTAGTTTTGTGTGTGAAGACTCAAAGCACGTGTCCGGTTTCTGCTCATTGTTCTTCTAGATTTGTGACAAGTTTTCATGGAAACTTTGTCTAGGGATAACTGGAAGTGAACTCGGTGTAAGGTGTCAAGTCTCCATCTCCATTCATGTCATGCCCTGCAGTTTCCAATTCCCTGTTCCTGAGTGGTTTTGGAGACCTTGTGGGAAGTTTGGTTGCATGGGAGTTTGCATTTCCACCTTGAGTAGATTCCCACTGTTCTGCCCTCAGGGACACTGTCAAGGGGGAGTGAGGAGCAGCCTGCACTTCCAGCAGTGACCACACGGTGGGGCGAGTGCTGCTCTCCCCTCTGGGAGCCCCAGGCCACAGGCATCCCAGTGAGGAGCCAGCTCTGTGCTCGGCTGAAAGGAGTTAGACTCTCAGGAGCCTCTGAGCCCTTGCCTTTGGATCACCCAGGGTGGGCATTTACTGTGACAGAAAAAAATTGCCCTGAATTCCATGGACGGAAGAGCCTGGCTGTGTAGAGTTCGTGAGTTGCCGTGAATCAGACACAACTGAGGACACAAAAACTCAATAGACTAAAACACTTTTGGGGGGTGGGGGGAGTGAAAGGGGGTGATGTGGGTTTTTTTTGTCGTATATAATAGCCAAGGGAAATCTAGTTTAAACCTAAATTCACATAGATGGGAAAGGTATAGCTCTCCGTCACCCTATTAAAAAAAAAAAAAAACTACTTAACTTTTCTGAAAGTTTATTTAGTAGCTTCCTTGAGCAGTTCATTGTGAGGCATTTTTTTTTTTTTTTCTGTGACATCGGCCTCATTAAAAAGTACGGTTTGCCTTTACTGGATAATTTTGTTCATTGGTTTGTTAGGGAATCTTGGTAATATTTGAGTTTCCTGGGGAGCATGGTCACATGACCTGGCCCTGGCCAATCGGTGCGTTCCACCTCCCTGGCCACTGTGATTGGCTCCGGACTGGGGCAGTGCCCAATCGGGGCCCAGGGCCGGGCCTCACGTTGGAAGCCAGGGGAAGACGAGCTCTCGTCCTGCTGGGGTAGGGGAAGGGGTGGGGCCGGGGGAGGTCAGGCTCCAGCAGTGGGAGGGGCTTGAGGTCCGCCTGCGGCAGTTGGTGACCTTCCTGCTCCCCTCAGGGCAGAGCCGCCGGCCTGAGAATGAGGGCGCTGCTGAGCCCAGGGGCTGGGATGGCCCGTTGCTGCTGTGGTCCCAGAGCTCCACCCGAGACCTGACGGAGGCCGTCTGCCCGTGAGTCCTCTCCCGCTTGTCTGTCAGCTTGTTTGAACCATGCTGGGTTTTCTGCCCAGCCGGCTAAGGGGAGTCCCTGGAAATGCAAGGGTGTGGGTTTTGGCAGACTTCAGGGAAGACATGCCAGATGAGCCTGGGAGACTCCAGCTTAATCTGGATTCAGGAGATATCTCTTCGGGCCAGCTAGTAATTGTAGGATAAGCCTAATGAGTCTTCACAGGATGAAGAGAGTAACGTGCCAAGGTAGCAATCGATGTCCTCATTCGAGAGGATGATGAAGCTGGTGCTCAGAGAAGGGGGGAACTTGGCCACAGCAAGGAGGTGTGCACCCAGACGGAACCCCCAGATCCGGCCATTTGAGCTCAGGGAGGCCACTGGTGTGGCTTGTCCCTGTGGCAGGGGCCGAGGCACGCAGCCCACCCTGATTCCTGCGGGGGCCTGACTTGGGAAGTGCCATCTGGTAGCTTTGAGACTCACCAAACCAAATTGCACTGGAGAGAGGAAGGACACCTTCCTTCATCCACCCCCCACCCCCGCCGGATTCCCACATACCCTGACCCCTTTCTCTGGATTTCGGAGCCATTTCCAGAGTCCCGCTCATATGACCTCATTCGAAGTGCACTGTGGACGAGCTGCCATCTGCAGCTGCTACCACAGCAGCCAAGGGCTTTATCTCCCGAGTACCTCCCTTCCTTTGGAACTTGGGGGCCCTCTACTCCCCACTTGCACACCACAGACCTTTGCTGAGGATTGTGGGGACCCTCACTCAGTTTGCAGCACGTTGTAGCCATCCCTGTCCTCTCAATACCTCCCTTGCAACTCAGCTTGTGAGCTCCTTTGGAGCAGCGTGGCCCACCTGGCTGCAACGGCAGAGACACAGCTGACAGTGAAACAACAGCTTCGATCTGACAGCCGGAAAGCTCTGTCAAAAGGGACCTCCCTCTTCACACCGTAGAGGCTGTAGGAGCCGCCAGGGTTTGGGAACCAGTGCTGGGGCCAAAATGACTCCACAGCTGTTTTCCTTCCTGGGGAGGGTTCTGGCTCGAGTGGGAATGGCTCAAGTCTCCTAAGGTTCTGAAAGCCCACTGTGTGCAGATTCACGGTACACAGAGAGGAGAAGGTGGAGTCCTGCCCTGGAGGTGGTCACAGCTCACGGATGAGCCAGGCAGGCAGGCAGGCAGGCAGGGCATGAGAACACCTGAGCTGCCTTCATGAGTGAGTGGTGTGGGGGCAGAGGAAGAGAAGCCGGTCTGCTCCCTCATGTGGTGCCCAGGGCAGGTTGTCCCCAGAGGAAACCCTTACGACGGTGAGGACTCTCACTGCTGTTACCCAAGGGGTTCCGTCGGTGCGTGTCTTCCCCGGAGCGGTCAGGCCGTCTCTAAAGTACACTGGCCATGGGCATTGCCTCTCCTTGGAACTTCCCATGTGTTTCTCTTTTGTATGGAACAGTGATTTTTCTAGAGGGGTTCTGGGCCACAAGGTTGTTGGGTCATTTGCTAGCCTTCTGTCGTGAAGAACGCTTTCCTGGGCGTTGGGGTGGTTTGTTGTTCCAGCTCCCTTTCTTGGCTTCTTTTGGGAGCTGGTGCAACAAGAGGAGCTCAGCCTCTGCCTTCTGGCTGAGATGTCACCCTTCAAACAGCAATGCCTGCCTGGAGATAATGATGGCATTTGCCAAAAGGGCTTCGTTTGGCACATGATATCTTGAAAGGACGTACACCGTCCTTTCAGCTATCAAAGGCTAGTTCAAATGACATAAAAATGAGAACTCTCCAATGGAGTCTTACAGTAGGTGGAGAGTCCGAAAAAAACTCCTTCAGTCATCTCACTGAGAGTCATTGATTGGGGACACCAAGAATATAGGAAGGAATGCAGAAAGAAAAGATGAAATTGTGGTCAGGATCGGGGGGAGGGATGAACAGGGCCTGCTTGCCTTGAACCCAGGCTTTGTTGGCGGGTGGGGCATAAAGATCGAACGGGTCTGAAACTACAGAGTGGTGATGGTAACACCGTATCACCAGAGTTACACAACAGTGTCCCAAATTGCAACAATGATGAAAAAGTTTACTAATCCCAACTTAACCAACAAAAATAGACGAAACCATACAAAAAGTAAAACATCACCAGAAAGGTGGAAACAAACCAAATGCAAAGCAGCTCAGGGGAAAGGAACTCCATGTCCCCTGGGGGCAGACCGAGTTGCCGGCGTCCACGGTGAGCAGACAGGGATGGAGGCGGCAGAGCCGACCGCTCCCCTGGACATGGTGTTTCCGGCAAGGGCTCTGGGTCTCTGTCCAGAGCGGGGGCTCGTTCTTCCTGCAGGGGCGGGTGAGTCATCGTCGGCGTCTGGGTGTTGCGCGGGAGCCAGGGCAGGCTCTCCCTGCTGAGGCGGTGACTCCTCCTCTGCCTCGGGTTCTCCTGCCAAAGCCCGAGCAGGTACAGGTGCACGTGGAGGTGGAGGTTCTGGCTGAGGGGGTGGGACATCAGTGCCTGGGGCTGGGGGTCCTGCAGGCACGGAAATCCGATCTGCCCGGTGTGCTGGCCAGTACCCAGCTGGCCTGGTGTCTCTGCGAGGGCAAGGCTCGGTTCTCCATCTGCCCTCGGTGGATCCCTGGGTCCTGCACCTGGAGCCACCACCTCTGTAGGCACAGGTCTGGGAAGTGGAGCCTGGTTCCAGTTGGAGGCCAGTGCTAGAGCTGGGGGAGAAGCAAAGTTTGCCCACAGACCAGCCTTGGCATGTGCGTATCCCGGGACAGAAAGCTTCCAAGAGATTCCGAAAGAATACCCAGGGTTGGATGTCTTTTGGGACTGAAGTGTGCAAGATAGGGGTGGGGGTGTGAGGCCAGCGCTTGCTGCAGGCCCAGCAGCATCTTTCGGGGACTCGTCCCTGTGTAGCTCAGCACCCCCTCCCCACACACTCCCGTGCACCAGCCCCAGCGTCCTTACCTCTGTGCTCTGGCGTGCTGGGCTCCAGGTCCTCCTGCTGCCTCAGAGGCCGGGGTTCTCGGGACTCTGGGTCGGAGCCGGGTGTGCTGAGCTCCGTGGCAGCCTCAGACTGGGCCGCCGGGTGTATCCTGGGCGGTGTCTCGGCAGCAGGCCTTCCCCGCCTCCGCTTCGCCCCCGGTGGGGCTGATGCCTCCGTGGGCACGCTCACCTGGAGCCTGCACTGGGCCTCACGGGCGGGGGGTTGGTGCTCCGACCCCTCCCTCCGGGAGGTGGACGGGGTGTCCCCGTCCTCGGCCTCATCACGTGGGAAGCTCTGCAACGACAGTGACCGTCAGCCAGCCGTGCTGGGAGTTTTCCGAGCTGGGCCTGGCCAGTGGAGCCGCTGCTTCTGCCTGCTCGAACTTCTCTTCCCAGAAGGGTCAGAGACGTGTGTCTGCTCAGATCCCCACCCGGGAGGAAAGAGACCCACCTGAGGGTGTGAGGTCAGCCTGGGCGGCCGGCCCTGCCCGCACTGTTCCCATCCCAGCCAGCCTGATCTCCCCTGGGGTGTGGACACAACTTGTCCGCAGGCTTCTGACCCCACATCCGCCTGGGCTTCCTTGAGGGAGACACACCCCGAGAAACCCGCATCCACACACACAGGCAAAGGACCCGGTGTTTCCGGGTGGCATGGGAGAGGTGGCCTGGCCCGGCCTGGGGCTCCCCGTGTTACCTTTCTGTTTCTCCGGGCAGAGGGCCAGAGGCCTCTCGGGGGTGCCCTGAGCCAACGTCAACAGGGTGCCCACGCACACTGCCTGTGAGCTCTCCTGAGGCCCCGGCCTCTGGGCAGGGGCAAACAGCAGAACATCCTGGCAGCAAGAGATCTGGCTGGGGGCTCCTCTCCGCTCTGGAGGCCTGGATACCCGGGTTGCGGGTTCTGTTGGGTTCTGTTGCCGGCAGGTGACATCATTTCCTGGGGTTCGTGCTGAGGTCCCTTCCCCAAAACTTCCCAAGGGAATCTCTGGGTTTCTGACTGCTCGACCACCCCCCTTAGGCCATGTGCAGGCACAGTGACAGCCACACAGCCCAGCCCACAGCCCTGGGGAGGCCTGGGTGCAGCCAGGGCCTGAGCTCCGAGGACCCCGCTGCTCTCAGACCAGGCTCCTTCTTCTCATAAGTGGTGTGGCCCTGGACAAGCATATGCCCCTCAGGGTTTCCCCAGTCTCTCCATCTGCAGAGTGGGGGTCATTCTCCCATCTGTTTCCTAGGTCTGTCGGCCTACGAGCAGCTCCATGCCTCTCCACCTGGGGCCGATATCACGTGGAGCTTGTGCGCTGAGACTTCAGAAAGAAAGACTCCATCCAGGGCTGACACAGCACAGAATGGGGCAGAACGAGGCCTGGATGCGCCGTGGTACCCAGGAAAAGGCACTGCCCCTCCTGACTGTTTTGAGACCCCACATCCAAGTTGGAGGCCCGAAAGGAAGACTCGAAGGTCTCCCTCTCTTATAGAAAAGAGTAGCCAACTTTCTGGTCCTCTGTTTCCATTGAGATTCTGTTCAAGTGTCCCAGCTCGGCTTCTGCGGGTGGCTGAGCTTCTAATGGCTCCCTGCGTTCTTGTCTTTTCCTCTCCAAACCTTCCGTCCTTTTCCCCCTTCTGGGGTGGATGGGCGCTGTCATTGCTTCTACCTTCGAGACAGATTGATGAAAAGTCTGGACCATCGACTCCTTTCCTCTCTTTGGTTCCGTGTCTCTCTCTGGCTGTGTCCCTCTCTTTTCCTTTCTCGATTCAGTCTGTGTCTTCCTCTTTCTCTCTCGTGTGTGGATGGATGGATGCTAGGAATGCACATGTATATGATTAGATGAGGGTTATGTTTTAGGGATGGGTTAGAGGGAGAGAAAGGCTTTAGGTCGGAGTTGGTCATGGGGGAAGGGTCAAGGGTGGTGGTGGTGTTTCTTGGAATCTGAGTGCTGTGCATTCTTCGTCTCTTTCCATATGAACCCCTTCTCAGATACACCACTTGCAAGGAGTCTCTCATGTTCCGTTTCCTATCTTTTGCATCTGTGAATGCTTAGCTTCTCTGTTGTGAAGAGGTTCCATTGGATGGAAACCCATTGGTGTACTTCGTTTCCCTCTTTCCCTTACTTGAAGAGACCCATTTCTACCTCCGCCCAGCAAATGGCAAGGAGACTCTGATGTTAAGGAGCCTTTGACCTACGCTTCTTTCTAGCTATCTCATGACATCAGTCTTTAGGGTGAGGTTTTTCCCCGATATTGAGGTGGTGTGAGATCAAAACCAATAGCGTTCTTCAGATGTAGCTGTCTGGTTTTCCCATGGCCATTTATTGAAGAGGCTTTCTTGTTCCCATTTGGATATTCTCCCCTTCTGTGTCAGAGATGAGTTGACCATGGATGCCGGGGTTTGTTTCTGGACCCTCAACTTTATTCCATCGATCTGGATCTGTGTGTGTTGTTGTATTCCCAATAGCATACTGTCCTGCTGCTGCCGCTGCGGCTAAGTCACTTCAGTCGTGTCTGACTCTGCGCGACCCCATGGCCTGCAGCCTACCAGGCTCCTCCGTCCAGGGCATTTTCCAGGCAAGAGTACTGGCGTGGGTCGCCATCGCCTTCTCCGATACGCTCCTGAGGATCCTAGTTTGGTCGTCTAATTTCCTTTCACACAACCTTGGATGTCCGTATCGGGGCTTTTTCGTCGGATTGTATTGACAATTTAGGCTCTTTTCTGTTTCCGTAACCCCTTTTGCAGTTCTTTGTTCGGTGCGACAATGCATTGGCATTTTGGGAGGAATAGCATCCAAGCTGTGGATTGCCTTGTGGGGCTGTGACATCATTTTCCCAATAGGAATTCTTTCAAGCCCTGAGCACAGCTTCTCTTTCCAGTGATTGGTGTGGGCTTGATCTTCCTTCTTCCATCTCTCGCCGTTTTGTGAGAACAGGTCCTTCCTTCCCTTCTGGGTTAGATGGACTCGTGGGTATCACTTCAGTGCATGGCATTGTCAGTGGGGGTGATAATTCCCTTCTCATTGGAAGACTTTGCTGTGAGTATTAGAAATGCAAGTGATTTCTCTTCCCCTTCCTCCCTGTCCATCTCTCAGAGCCACCGGGAAACAGAGGCCTCATCCAGGGTCACACAGGCCTGAGGGAGTGCAACTAGACTGTTGTTTCTTCAGGCCCTCCGTGCTGGACATCATCCGGGATACTCTGTGTGTGTCTTCCTCAGTCTGGTGTCCCTTCAGACCTTTCCCTAGTTTTCACAGGCTTGTTGTGTTGGTGTTCTTTGTCTGTTTGGAGACACATCCTTGAGAAGCTTTGTGTTTCCACTCATTCGTCTCGCGATGTATGACCTGTCTTTTGCTTTTGTAATGAGGTCTTTCCCACAGTAGATATCTTTGATTTTGCAAAGTCCACTGTATTCTCTGGGTTGTTTTGTGGACTGCCTTTTAGTTTTGTGTGTGAAGACTCAAAGCACGTGTCCGGTTTCTGCTCATTGTTCTTCTAGATTTGTGACAAGTTTTCATGGAAACTTTGTCTAGGGATAACTGGAAGTGAACTCGGTGTAAGGTGTCAAGTCTCCATCTCCATTCATGTCATGCCCTGCAGTTTCCAATTCCCTGTTCCTGAGTGGTTTTGGAGACCTTGTGGGAAGTTTGGTTGCATGGGAGTTTGCATTTCCACCTTGAGTAGATTCCCACTGTTCTGCCCTCAGGGACACTGTCAAGGGGGAGTGAGGAGCAGCCTGCACTTCCAGCAGTGACCACACGGTGGGGCGAGTGCTGCTCTCCCCTCTGGGAGCCCCAGGCCACAGGCATCCCAGTGAGGAGCCAGCTCTGTGCTCGGCTGAAAGGAGTTAGACTCTCAGGAGCCTCTGAGCCCTTGCCTTTGGATCACCCAGGGTGGGCATTTACTGTGACAGAAAAAAATTGCCCTGAATTCCATGGACGGAAGAGCCTGGCTGTGTAGAGTTCGTGAGTTGCCGTGAATCAGACACAACTGAGGACACAAAAACTCAATAGACTAAAACACTTTTGGGGGGTGGGGGGAGTGAAAGGGGGTGATGTGGGGTTTTTTTGTCGTATATAATAGCCAAGGGAAATCTAGTTTAAACCTAAATTCACATAGATGGGAAAGGTATAGCTCTCCGTCACCCTATTAAAAAAAAAAAAAAAAACTACTTAACTTTTCTGAAAGTTTATTTAGTAGCTTCCTTGAGCAGTTCATTGTGAAGCATTTTTTTTTTTTTTCTGTGACATCGGCCTCATTAAAAAGTACGGTTTGCCTTTACTGGATAATTTTGTTCATTGGTTTGTTAGGGAATCTTGGTAATATTTGAGTTTCCTGGGGAGCATGGTCACATGACCTGGCCCTGGCCAATCGGTGCGTTCCACCTCCCTGGCCACTGTGATTGGCTCCGGACTGGGGCAGTGCCCAATCGGGGCCCAGGGCCGGGCCTCACGTTGGAAGCCAGGGGAAGACGAGCTCTCGTCCTGCTGGGGTAGGGGAAGGGGTGGGGCCGGGGGAGGTCAGGCTCCAGCAGTGGGAGGGGCTTGAGGTCCGCCTGCGGCAGTTGGTGACCTTCCTGCTCCCCTCAGGGCAGAGCCGCCGGCCTGAGAATGAGGGCGCTGCTGAGCCCAGGGGCTGGGATGGCCCGTTGCTGCTGTGGTCCCAGAGCTCCACCCGAGACCTGACGGAGGCCGTCTGCCCGTGAGTCCTCTCCCGCTTGTCTGTCAGCTTGTTTGAACCATGCTGGGTTTTCTGCCCAGCCGGCTAAGGGGAGTCCCTGGAAATGCAAGGGTGTGGGTTTTGGCAGACTTCAGGGAAGACATGCCAGATGAGCCTGGGAGACTCCAGCTTAATCTGGATTCAGGAGATATCTCTTCGGGCCAGCTAGTAATTGTAGGATAAGCCTAATGAGTCTTCACAGGATGAAGAGAGTAACGTGCCAAGGTAGCAATCGATGTCCTCATTCGAGAGGATGATGAAGCTGGTGCTCAGAGAAGGGGGGAACTTGGCCACAGCAAGGAGGTGTGCACCCAGACGGAACCCCCAGATCCGGCCATTTGAGCTCAGGGAGGCCACTGGTGTGGCTTGTCCCTGTGGCAGGGGCCGAGGCACGCAGCCCACCCTGATTCCTGCGGGGGCCTGACTTGGGAAGTGCCATCTGGTAGCTTTGAGACTCACCAAACCAAATTGCACTGGAGAGAGGAAGGACACCTTCCTTCATCCACCCCCCACCCCCGCCGGATTCCCACATACCCTGACCCCTTTCTCTGGATTTCGGAGCCATTTCCAGAGTCCCGCTCATATGACCTCATTCGAAGTGCACTGTGGACGAGCTGCCATCTGCAGCTGCTACCACAGCAGCCAAGGGCTTTATCTCCCGAGTACCTCCCTTCCTTTGGAACTTGGGGGCCCTCTACTCCCCACTTGCACACCACAGACCTTTGCTGAGGATTGTGGGGACCCTCACTCAGTTTGCAGCACGTTGTAGCCATCCCTGTCCTCTCAATACCTCCCTTGCAACTCAGCTTGTGAGCTCCTTTGGAGCAGCGTGGCCCACCTGGCTGCAACGGCAGAGACACAGCTGACAGTGAAACAACAGCTTCGATCTGACAGCCGGAAAGCTCTGTCAAAAGGGACCTCCCTCTTCACACCGTAGAGGCTGTAGGAGCCGCCAGGGTTTGGGAACCAGTGCTGGGGCCAAAATGACTCCACAGCTGTTTTCCTTCCTGGGGAGGGTTCTGGCTCGAGTGGGAATGGCTCAAGTCTCCTAAGGTTCTGAAAGCCCACTGTGTGCAGATTCACGGTACACAGAGAGGAGAAGGTGGAGTCCTGCCCTGGAGGTGGTCACAGCTCACGGATGAGCCAGGCAGGCAGGCAGGCAGGCAGGGCATGAGAACACCTGAGCTGCCTTCATGAGTGAGTGGTGTGGGGGCAGAGGAAGAGAAGCCGGTCTGCTCCCTCATGTGGTGCCCAGGGCAGGTTGTCCCCAGAGGAAACCCTTACGACGGTGAGGACTCTCACTGCTGTTACCCAAGGGGTTCCGTCGGTGCGTGTCTTCCCCGGAGCGGTCAGGCCGTCTCTAAAGTACACTGGCCATGGGCATTGCCTCTCCTTGGAACTTCCCATGTGTTTCTCTTTTGTATGGAACAGTGATTTTTCTAGAGGGGTTCTGGGCCACAAGGTTGTTGGGTCATTTGCTAGCCTTCTGTCGTGAAGAACGCTTTCCTGGGCGTTGGGGTGGTTTGTTGTTCCAGCTCCCTTTCTTGGCTTCTTTTGGGAGCTGGTGCAACAAGAGGAGCTCAGCCTCTGCCTTCTGGCTGAGATGTCACCCTTCAAACAGCAATGCCTGCCTGGAGATAATGATGGCATTTGCCAAAAGGGCTTCGTTTGGCACATGATATCTTGAAAGGACGTACACCGTCCTTTCAGCTATCAAAGGCTAGTTCAAATGACATAAAAATGAGAACTCTCCAATGGAGTCTTACAGTAGGTGGAGAGTCCGAAAAAAACTCCTTCAGTCATCTCACTGAGAGTCATTGATTGGGGACACCAAGAATATAGGAAGGAATGCAGAAAGAAAAGATGAAATTGTGGTCAGGATCGGGGGGAGGGATGAACAGGGCCTGCTTGCCTTGAACCCAGGCTTTGTTGGCGGGTGGGGCATAAAGATCGAACGGGTCTGAAACTACAGAGTGGTGATGGTAACACCGTATCACCAGAGTTACACAACAGTGTCCCAAATTGCAACAATGATGAAAAAGTTTACTAATCCCAACTTAACCAACAAAAATAGACGAAACCATACAAAAAGTAAAACATCACCAGAAAGGTGGAAACAAACCAAATGCAAAGCAGCTCAGGGGAAAGGAACTCCATGTCCCCTGGGGGCAGACCGAGTTGCCGGCGTCCACGGTGAGCAGACAGGGATGGAGGCGGCAGAGCCGACCGCTCCCCTGGACATGGTGTTTCCGGCAAGGGCTCTGGGTCTCTGTCCAGAGCGGGGGCTCGTTCTTCCTGCAGGGGCGGGTGAGTCATCGTCGGCGTCTGGGTGTTGCGCGGGAGCCAGGGCAGGCTCTCCCTGCTGAGGCGGTGACTCCTCCTCTGCCTCGGGTTCTCCTGCCAAAGCCCGAGCAGGTACAGGTGCACGTGGAGGTGGAGGTTCTGGCTGAGGGGGTGGGACATCAGTGCCTGGGGCTGGGGGTCCTGCAGGCACGGAAATCCGATCTGCCCGGTGTGCTGGCCAGTACCCAGCTGGCCTGGTGTCTCTTCGAGGGCAAGGCTCGGTTCTCCATCTGCCCTCGGTGGATCCCTGGGTCCTGCACCTGGAGCCACCACCTCTGTAGGCACAGGTCTGGGAAGTGGAGCCTGGTTCCAGTTGGAGGCCAGTGCTAGAGCTGGGGGAGAAGCAAAGTTTGCCCACAGACCAGCCTTGGCATGTGCGTATCCCGGGACAGAAAGCTTCCAAGAGATTCCGAAAGAATACCCAGGGTTGGATGTCTTTTGGGACTGAAGTGTGCAAGATAGGGGTGGGGGTGTGAGGCCAGCGCTTGCTGCAGGCCCAGCAGCATCTTTCGGGGACTCGTCCCTGTGTAGCTCAGCACCCCCTCCCCACACACTCCCGTGCACCAGCCCCAGCGTCCTTACCTCTGTGCTCTGGCGTGCTGGGCTCCAGGTCCTCCTGCTGCCTCAGAGGCCGGGGTTCTCGGGACTCTGGGTCGGAGCCGGGTGTGCTGAGCTCCGTGGCAGCCTCAGACTGGGCCGCCGGGTGTATCCTGGGCGGTGTCTCGGCAGCAGGCCTTCCCCGCCTCCGCTTCGCCCCCGGTGGGGCTGATGCCTCCGTGGGCACGCTCACCTGGAGCCTGCACTGGGCCTCACGGGCGGGGGGTTGGTGCTCCGACCCCTCCCTCCGGGAGGTGGACGGGGTGTCCCCGTCCTCGGCCTCATCACGTGGGAAGCTCTGCAACGACAGTGACCGTCAGCCAGCCGTGCTGGGAGTTTTCCGAGCTGGGCCTGGCCAGTGGAGCCGCTGCTTCTGCCTGCTCGAACTTCTCTTCCCAGAAGGGTCAGAGACGTGTGTCTGCTCAGATCCCCACCCGGGAGGAAAGAGACCCACCTGAGGGTGTGAGGTCAGCCTGGGCGGCCGGCCCTGCCCGCACTGTTCCCATCCCAGCCAGCCTGATCTCCCCTGGGGTGTGGACACAACTTGTCCGCAGGCTTCTGACCCCACATCCGCCTGGGCTTCCTTGAGGGAGACACACCCCGAGAAACCCGCATCCACACACACAGGCAAAGGACCCGGTGTTTCCGGGTGGCATGGGAGAGGTGGCCTGGCCCGGCCTGGGGCTCCCCGTGTTACCTTTCTGTTTCTCCGGGCAGAGGGCCAGAGGCCTCTCGGGGGTGCCCTGAGCCAACGTCAACAGGGTGCCCACGCACACTGCCTGTGAGCTCTCCTGAGGCCCCGGCCTCTGGGCAGGGGCAAACAGCAGAACATCCTGGCAGCAAGAGATCTGGCTGGGGGCTCCTCTCCGCTCTGGAGGCCTGGATACCCGGGTTGCGGGTTCTGTTGGGTTCTGTTGCCGGCAGGTGACATCATTTCCTGGGGTTCGTGCTGAGGTCCCTTCCCCAAAACTTCCCAAGGGAATCTCTGGGTTTCTGACTGCTCGACCACCCCCCTTAGGCCATGTGCAGGCACAGTGACAGCCACACAGCCCAGCCCACAGCCCTGGGGAGGCCTGGGTGCAGCCAGGGCCTGAGCTCCGAGGACCCCGCTGCTCTCAGACCAGGCTCCTTCTTCTCATAAGTGGTGTGGCCCTGGACAAGCATATGCCCCTCAGGGTTTCCCCAGTCTCTCCATCTGCAGAGTGGGGGTCATTCTCCCATCTGTTTCCTAGGTCTGTCGGCCTACGAGCAGCTCCATGCCTCTCCACCTGGGGCCGATATCACGTGGAGCTTGTGCGCTGAGACTTCAGAAAGAAAGACTCCATCCAGGGCTGACACAGCACAGAATGGGGCAGAACGAGGCCTGGATGCGCCGTGGTACCCAGGAAAAGGCACTGCCCCTCCTGACTGTTTTGAGACCCCACATCCAAGTTGGAGGCCCGAAAGGAAGACTCGAAGGTCTCCCTCTCTTATAGAAAAGAGTAGCCAACTTTCTGGTCCTCTGTTTCCATTGAGATTCTGTTCAAGTGTCCCAGCTCGGCTTCTGCGGGTGGCTGAGCTTCTAATGGCTCCCTGCGTTCTTGTCTTTTCCTCTCCAAACCTTCCGTCCTTTTCCCCCTTCTGGGGTGGATGGGCGCTGTCATTGCTTCTACCTTCGAGACAGATTGATGAAAAGTCTGGACCATCGACTCCTTTCCTCTCTTTGGTTCCGTGTCTCTCTCTGGCTGTGTCCCTCTCTTTTCCTTTCTCGATTCAGTCTGTGTCTTCCTCTTTCTCTCTCGTGTGTGGATGGATGGATGCTAGGAATGCACATGTATATGATTAGATGAGGGTTATGTTTTAGGGATGGGTTAGAGGGAGAGAAAGGCTTTAGGTCGGAGTTGGTCATGGGGGAAGGGTCAAGGGTGGTGGTGGTGTTTCTTGGAATCTGAGTGCTGTGCATTCTTCGTCTCTTTCCATATGAACCCCTTCTCAGATACACCACTTGCAAGGAGTCTCTCATGTTCCGTTTCCTATCTTTTGCATCTGTGAATGCTTAGCTTCTCTGTTGTGAAGAGGTTCCATTGGATGGAAACCCATTGGTGTACTTCGTTTCCCTCTTTCCCTTACTTGAAGAGACCCATTTCTACCTCCGCCCAGCAAATGGCAAGGAGACTCTGATGTTAAGGAGCCTTTGACCTACGCTTCTTTCTAGCTATCTCATGACATCAGTCTTTAGGGTGAGGTTTTTCCCCGATATTGAGGTGGTGTGAGATCAAAACCAATAGCGTTCTTCAGATGTAGCTGTCTGGTTTTCCCATGGCCATTTATTGAAGAGGCTTTCTTGTTCCCATTTGGATATTCTCCCCTTCTGTGTCAGAGATGAGTTGACCATGGATGCCGGGGTTTGTTTCTGGACCCTCAACTTTATTCCATCGATCTGGATCTGTGTGTGTTGTTGTATTCCCAATAGCATACTGTCCTGCTGCTGCCGCTGCGGCTAAGTCACTTCAGTCGTGTCTGACTCTGCGCGACCCCATGGCCTGCAGCCTACCAGGCTCCTCCGTCCAGGGCATTTTCCAGGCAAGAGTACTGGCGTGGGTCGCCATCGCCTTCTCCGATACGCTCCTGAGGATCCTAGTTTGGTCATCTAATTTCCTTTCACACAACCTTGGATGTCCGTATCGGGGCTTTTTCGTCGGATTGTATTGACAATTTAGGCTCTTTTCTGTTTCCGTAACCCCTTTTGCAGTTCTTTGTTCGGTGCGACAATGCATTGGCATTTTGGGAGGAATAGCATCCAAGCTGTGGATTGCCTTGTGGGGCTGTGACATCATTTTCCCAATAGGAATTCTTTCAAGCCCTGAGCACAGCTTCTCTTTCCAGTGATTGGTGTGGGCTTGATCTTCCTTCTTCCATCTCTCGCCGTTTTGTGAGAACAGGTCCTTCCTTCCCTTCTGGGTTAGATGGACTCGTGGGTATCACTTCAGTGCATGGCATTGTCAGTGGGGGTGATAATTCCCTTCTCATTGGAAGACTTTGCTGTGAGTATTAGAAATGCAAGTGATTTCTCTTCCCCTTCCTCCCTGTCCATCTCTCAGAGCCACCGGGAAACAGAGGCCTCATCCAGGGTCACACAGGCCTGAGGGAGTGCAACTAGACTGTTGTTTCTTCAGGCCCTCCGTGCTGGACATCATCCGGGATACTCTGTGTGTGTCTTCCTCAGTCTGGTGTCCCTTCAGACCTTTCCCTAGTTTTCACAGGCTTGTTGTGTTGGTGTTCTTTGTCTGTTTGGAGACACATCCTTGAGAAGCTTTGTGTTTCCACTCATTCGTCTCGCGATGTATGACCTGTCTTTTGCTTTTGTAATGAGGTCTTTCCCACAGTAGATATCTTTGATTTTGCAAAGTCCACTGTATTCTCTGGGTTGTTTTGTGGACTGCCTTTTAGTTTTGTGTGTGAAGACTCAAAGCACGTGTCCGGTTTCTGCTCATTGTTCTTCTAGATTTGTGACAAGTTTTCATGGAAACTTTGTCTAGGGATAACTGGAAGTGAACTCGGTGTAAGGTGTCAAGTCTCCATCTCCATTCATGTCATGCCCTGCAGTTTCCAATTCCCTGTTCCTGAGTGGTTTTGGAGACCTTGTGGGAAGTTTGGTTGCATGGGAGTTTGCATTTCCACCTTGAGTAGATTCCCACTGTTCTGCCCTCAGGGACACTGTCAAGGGGGAGTGAGGAGCAGCCTGCACTTCCAGCAGTGACCACACGGTGGGGCGAGTGCTGCTCTCCCCTCTGGGAGCCCCAGGCCACAGGCATCCCAGTGAGGAGCCAGCTCTGTGCTCGGCTGAAAGGAGTTAGACTCTCAGGAGCCTCTGAGCCCTTGCCTTTGGATCACCCAGGGTGGGCATTTACTGTGACAGAAAAAAATTGCCCTGAATTCCATGGACGGAAGAGCCTGGCTGTGTAGAGTTCGTGAGTTGCCGTGAATCAGACACAACTGAGGACACAAAAACTCAATAGACTAAAACACTTTTGGGGGGTGGGGGGAGTGAAAGGGGGTGATGTGGGGTTTTTTTGTCGTATATAATAGCCAAGGGAAATCTAGTTTAAACCTAAATTCACATAGATGGGAAAGGTATAGCTCTCCGTCACCCTATTAAAAAAAAAAAAAAACTACTTAACTTTTCTGAAAGTTTATTTAGTAGCTTCCTTGAGCAGTTCATTGTGAAGCATTTTTTTTTTTTTTCTGTGACATCGGCCTCATTAAAAGTACGGTTTGCCTTTACTGGATAATTTTGTTCATTGGTTTGTTAGGGAATCTTGGTAATATTTGAGTTTCCTGGGGAGCATGGTCACATGACCTGGCCCTGGCCAATCGGTGCGTTCCACCTCCCTGGCCACTGTGATTGGCTCCGGACTGGGGCAGTGCCCAATCGGGGCCCAGGGCCGGGCCTCACGTTGGAAGCCAGGGGAAGACGAGCTCTCGTCCTGCTGGGGTAGGGGAAGGGGTGGGGCCGGGGGAGGTCAGGCTCCAGCAGTGGGAGGGGCTTGAGGTCCGCCTGCGGCAGTTGGTGACCTTCCTGCTCCCCTCAGGGCAGAGCCGCCGGCCTGAGAATGAGGGCGCTGCTGAGCCCAGGGGCTGGGATGGCCCGTTGCTGCTGTGGTCCCAGAGCTCCACCCGAGACCTGACGGAGGCCGTCTGCCCGTGAGTCCTCTCCCGCTTGTCTGTCAGCTTGTTTGAACCATGCTGGGTTTTCTGCCCAGCCGGCTAAGGGGAGTCCCTGGAAATGCAAGGGTGTGGGTTTTGGCAGACTTCAGGGAAGACATGCCAGATGAGCCTGGGAGACTCCAGCTTAATCTGGATTCAGGAGATATCTCTTCGGGCCAGCTAGTAATTGTAGGATAAGCCTAATGAGTCTTCACAGGATGAAGAGAGTAACGTGCCAAGGTAGCAATCGATGTCCTCATTCGAGAGGATGATGAAGCTGGTGCTCAGAGAAGGGGGGAACTTGGCCACAGCAAGGAGGTGTGCACCCAGACGGAACCCCCAGATCCGGCCATTTGAGCTCAGGGAGGCCACTGGTGTGGCTTGTCCCTGTGGCAGGGGCCGAGGCACGCAGCCCACCCTGATTCCTGCGGGGGCCTGACTTGGGAAGTGCCATCTGGTAGCTTTGAGACTCACCAAACCAAATTGCACTGGAGAGAGGAAGGACACCTTCCTTCATCCACCCCCCACCCCCGCCGGATTCCCACATACCCTGACCCCTTTCTCTGGATTTCGGAGCCATTTCCAGAGTCCCGCTCATATGACCTCATTCGAAGTGCACTGTGGACGAGCTGCCATCTGCAGCTGCTACCACAGCAGCCAAGGGCTTTATCTCCCGAGTACCTCCCTTCCTTTGGAACTTGGGGGCCCTCTACTCCCCACTTGCACACCACAGACCTTTGCTGAGGATTGTGGGGACCCTCACTCAGTTTGCAGCACGTTGTAGCCATCCCTGTCCTCTCAATACCTCCCTTGCAACTCAGCTTGTGAGCTCCTTTGGAGCAGCGTGGCCCACCTGGCTGCAACGGCAGAGACACAGCTGACAGTGAAACAACAGCTTCGATCTGACAGCCGGAAAGCTCTGTCAAAAGGGACCTCCCTCTTCACACCGTAGAGGCTGTAGGAGCCGCCAGGGTTTGGGAACCAGTGCTGGGGCCAAAATGACTCCACAGCTGTTTTCCTTCCTGGGGAGGGTTCTGGCTCGAGTGGGAATGGCTCAAGTCTCCTAAGGTTCTGAAAGCCCACTGTGTGCAGATTCACGGTACACAGAGAGGAGAAGGTGGAGTCCTGCCCTGGAGGTGGTCACAGCTCACGGATGAGCCAGGCAGGCAGGCAGGCAGGCAGGGCATGAGAACACCTGAGCTGCCTTCATGAGTGAGTGGTGTGGGGGCAGAGGAAGAGAAGCCGGTCTGCTCCCTCATGTGGTGCCCAGGGCAGGTTGTCCCCAGAGGAAACCCTTACGACGGTGAGGACTCTCACTGCTGTTACCCAAGGGGTTCCGTCGGTGCGTGTCTTCCCCGGAGCGGTCAGGCCGTCTCTAAAGTACACTGGCCATGGGCATTGCCTCTCCTTGGAACTTCCCATGTGTTTCTCTTTTGTATGGAACAGTGATTTTTCTAGAGGGGTTCTGGGCCACAAGGTTGTTGGGTCATTTGCTAGCCTTCTGTCGTGAAGAACGCTTTCCTGGGCGTTGGGGTGGTTTGTTGTTCCAGCTCCCTTTCTTGGCTTCTTTTGGGAGCTGGTGCAACAAGAGGAGCTCAGCCTCTGCCTTCTGGCTGAGATGTCACCCTTCAAACAGCAATGCCTGCCTGGAGATAATGATGGCATTTGCCAAAAGGGCTTCGTTTGGCACATGATATCTTGAAAGGACGTACACCGTCCTTTCAGCTATCAAAGGCTAGTTCAAATGACATAAAAATGAGAACTCTCCAATGGAGTCTTACAGTAGGTGGAGAGTCCGAAAAAAACTCCTTCAGTCATCTCACTGAGAGTCATTGATAGGGGACACCAAGAATATAGGAAGGAATGCAGAAAGAAAAGATGAAATTGTGGTCAGGATCGGGGGGAGGGATGAACAGGGCCTGCTTGCCTTGAACCCAGGCTTTGTTGGCGGGTGGGGCATAAAGATCGAACGGGTCTGAAACTACAGAGTGGTGATGGTAACACCGTATCACCAGAGTTACACAACAGTGTCCCAAATTGCAACAATGATGAAAAAGTTTACTAATCCCAACTTAACCAACAAAAATAGACGAAACCATACAAAAAGTAAAACATCACCAGAAAGGTGGAAACAAACCAAATGCAAAGCAGCTCAGGGGAAAGGAACTCCATGTCCCCTGGGGGCAGACCGAGTTGCCGGCGTCCACGGTGAGCAGACAGGGATGGAGGCGGCAGAGCCGACCGCTCCCCTGGACATGGTGTTTCCGGCAAGGGCTCTGGGTCTCTGTCCAGAGCGGGGGCTCGTTCTTCCTGCAGGGGCGGGTGAGTCATCGTCGGCGTCTGGGTGTTGCGCGGGAGCCAGGGCAGGCTCTCCCTGCTGAGGCGGTGACTCCTCCTCTGCCTCGGGTTCTCCTGCCAAAGCCCGAGCAGGTACAGGTGCACGTGGAGGTGGAGGTTCTGGCTGAGGGGGTGGGACATCAGTGCCTGGGGCTGGGGGTCCTGCAGGCACGGAAATCCGATCTGCCCGGTGTGCTGGCCAGTACCCAGCTGGCCTGGTGTCTCTTCGAGGGCAAGGCTCGGTTCTCCATCTGCCCTCGGTGGATCCCTGGGTCCTGCACCTGGAGCCACCACCTCTGTAGGCACAGGTCTGGGAAGTGGAGCCTGGTTCCAGTTGGAGGCCAGTGCTAGAGCTGGGGGAGAAGCAAAGTTTGCCCACAGACCAGCCTTGGCATGTGCGTATCCCGGGACAGAAAGCTTCCAAGAGATTCCGAAAGAATACCCAGGGTTGGATGTCTTTTGGGACTGAAGTGTGCAAGATAGGGGTGGGGGTGTGAGGCCAGCGCTTGCTGCAGGCCCAGCAGCATCTTTCGGGGACTCGTCCCTGTGTAGCTCAGCACCCCCTCCCCACACACTCCCGTGCACCAGCCCCAGCGTCCTTACCTCTGTGCTCTGGCGTGCTGGGCTCCAGGTCCTCCTGCTGCCTCAGAGGCCGGGGTTCTCGGGACTCTGGGTCGGAGCCGGGTGTGCTGAGCTCCGTGGCAGCCTCAGACTGGGCCGCCGGGTGTATCCTGGGCGGTGTCTCGGCAGCAGGCCTTCCCCGCCTCCGCTTCGCCCCCGGTGGGGCTGATGCCTCCGTGGGCACGCTCACCTGGAGCCTGCACTGGGCCTCACGGGCGGGGGGTTGGTGCTCCGACCCCTCCCTCCGGGAGGTGGACGGGGTGTCCCCGTCCTCGGCCTCATCACGTGGGAAGCTCTGCAACGACAGTGACCGTCAGCCAGCCGTGCTGGGAGTTTTCCGAGCTGGGCCTGGCCAGTGGAGCCGCTGCTTCTGCCTGCTCGAACTTCTCTTCCCAGAAGGGTCAGAGACGTGTGTCTGCTCAGATCCCCACCCGGGAGGAAAGAGACCCACCTGAGGGTGTGAGGTCAGCCTGGGCGGCCGGCCCTGCCCGCACTGTTCCCATCCCAGCCAGCCTGATCTCCCCTGGGGTGTGGACACAACTTGTCCGCAGGCTTCTGACCCCACATCCGCCTGGGCTTCCTTGAGGGAGACACACCCCGAGAAACCCGCATCCACACACACAGGCAAAGGACCCGGTGTTTCCGGGTGGCATGGGAGAGGTGGCCTGGCCCGGCCTGGGGCTCCCCGTGTTACCTTTCTGTTTCTCCGGGCAGAGGGCCAGAGGCCTCTCGGGGGTGCCCTGAGCCAACGTCAACAGGGTGCCCACGCACACTGCCTGTGAGCTCTCCTGAGGCCCCGGCCTCTGGGCAGGGGCAAACAGCAGAACATCCTGGCAGCAAGAGATCTGGCTGGGGGCTCCTCTCCGCTCTGGAGGCCTGGATACCCGGGTTGCGGGTTCTGTTGGGTTCTGTTGCCGGCAGGTGACATCATTTCCTGGGGTTCGTGCTGAGGTCCCTTCCCCAAAACTTCCCAAGGGAATCTCTGGGTTTCTGACTGCTCGACCACCCCCCTTAGGCCATGTGCAGGCACAGTGACAGCCACACAGCCCAGCCCACAGCCCTGGGGAGGCCTGGGTGCAGCCAGGGCCTGAGCTCCGAGGACCCCGCTGCTCTCAGACCAGGCTCCTTCTTCTCATAAGTGGTGTGGCCCTGGACAAGCATATGCCCCTCAGGGTTTCCCCAGTCTCTCCATCTGCAGAGTGGGGGTCATTCTCCCATCTGTTTCCTAGGTCTGTCGGCCTACGAGCAGCTCCATGCCTCTCCACCTGGGGCCGATATCACGTGGAGCTTGTGCGCTGAGACTTCAGAAAGAAAGACTCCATCCAGGGCTGACACAGCACAGAATGGGGCAGAACGAGGCCTGGATGCGCCGTGGTACCCAGGAAAAGGCACTGCCCCTCCTGACTGTTTTGAGACCCCACATCCAAGTTGGAGGCCCGAAAGGAAGACTCGAAGGTCTCCCTCTCTTATAGAAAAGAGTAGCCAACTTTCTGGTCCTCTGTTTCCATTGAGATTCTGTTCAAGTGTCCCAGCTCGGCTTCTGCGGGTGGCTGAGCTTCTAATGGCTCCCTGCGTTCTTGTCTTTTCCTCTCCAAACCTTCCGTCCTTTTCCCCCTTCTGGGGTGGATGGGCGCTGTCATTGCTTCTACCTTCGAGACAGATTGATGAAAAGTCTGGACCATCGACTCCTTTCCTCTCTTTGGTTCCGTGTCTCTCTCTGGCTGTGTCCCTCTCTTTTCCTTTCTCGATTCAGTCTGTGTCTTCCTCTTTCTCTCTCGTGTGTGGATGGATGGATGCTAGGAATGCACATGTATATGATTAGATGAGGGTTATGTTTTAGGGATGGGTTAGAGGGAGAGAAAGGCTTTAGGTCGGAGTTGGTCATGGGGGAAGGGTCAAGGGTGGTGGTGGTGTTTCTTGGAATCTGAGTGCTGTGCATTCTTCGTCTCTTTCCATATGAACCCCTTCTCAGATACACCACTTGCAAGGAGTCTCTCATGTTCCGTTTCCTATCTTTTGCATCTGTGAATGCTTAGCTTCTCTGTTGTGAAGAGGTTCCATTGGATGGAAACCCATTGGTGTACTTCGTTTCCCTCTTTCCCTTACTTGAAGAGACCCATTTCTACCTCCGCCCAGCAAATGGCAAGGAGACTCTGATGTTAAGGAGCCTTTGACCTACGCTTCTTTCTAGCTATCTCATGACATCAGTCTTTAGGGTGAGGTTTTTCCCCGATATTGAGGTGGTGTGAGATCAAAACCAATAGCGTTCTTCAGATGTAGCTGTCTGGTTTTCCCATGGCCATTTATTGAAGAGGCTTTCTTGTTCCCATTTGGATATTCTCCCCTTCTGTGTCAGAGATGAGTTGACCATGGATGCCGGGGTTTGTTTCTGGACCCTCAACTTTATTCCATCGATCTGGATCTGTGTGTGTTGTTGTATTCCCAATAGCATACTGTCCTGCTGCTGCCGCTGCGGCTAAGTCACTTCAGTCGTGTCTGACTCTGCGCGACCCCATGGCCTGCAGCCTACCAGGCTCCTCCGTCCAGGGCATTTTCCAGGCAAGAGTACTGGCGTGGGTCGCCATCGCCTTCTCCGATACGCTCCTGAGGATCCTAGTTTGGTCATCTAATTTCCTTTCACACAACCTTGGATGTCCGTATCGGGGCTTTTTCGTCGGATTGTATTGACAATTTAGGCTCTTTTCTGTTTCCGTAACCCCTTTTGCAGTTCTTTGTTCGGTGCGACAATGCATTGGCATTTTGGGAGGAATAGCATCCAAGCTGTGGATTGCCTTGTGGGGCTGTGACATCATTTTCCCAATAGGAATTCTTTCAAGCCCTGAGCACAGCTTCTCTTTCCAGTGATTGGTGTGGGCTTGATCTTCCTTCTTCCATCTCTCGCCGTTTTGTGAGAACAGGTCCTTCCTTCCCTTCTGGGTTAGATGGACTCGTGGGTATCACTTCAGTGCATGGCATTGTCAGTGGGGGTGATAATTCCCTTCTCATTGGAAGACTTTGCTGTGAGTATTAGAAATGCAAGTGATTTCTCTTCCCCTTCCTCCCTGTCCATCTCTCAGAGCCACCGGGAAACAGAGGCCTCATCCAGGGTCACACAGGCCTGAGGGAGTGCAACTAGACTGTTGTTTCTTCAGGCCCTCCGTGCTGGACATCATCCGGGATACTCTGTGTGTGTCTTCCTCAGTCTGGTGTCCCTTCAGACCTTTCCCTAGTTTTCACAGGCTTGTTGTGTTGGTGTTCTTTGTCTGTTTGGAGACACATCCTTGAGAAGCTTTGTGTTTCCACTCATTCGTCTCGCGATGTATGACCTGTCTTTTGCTTTTGTAATGAGGTCTTTCCCACAGTAGATATCTTTGATTTTGCAAAGTCCACTGTATTCTCTGGGTTGTTTTGTGGACTGCCTTTTAGTTTTGTGTGTGAAGACTCAAAGCACGTGTCCGGTTTCTGCTCATTGTTCTTCTAGATTTGTGACAAGTTTTCATGGAAACTTTGTCTAGGGATAACTGGAAGTGAACTCGGTGTAAGGTGTCAAGTCTCCATCTCCATTCATGTCATGCCCTGCAGTTTCCAATTCCCTGTTCCTGAGTGGTTTTGGAGACCTTGTGGGAAGTTTGGTTGCATGGGAGTTTGCATTTCCACCTTGAGTAGATTCCCACTGTTCTGCCCTCAGGGACACTGTCAAGGGGGAGTGAGGAGCAGCCTGCACTTCCAGCAGTGACCACACGGTGGGGCGAGTGCTGCTCTCCCCTCTGGGAGCCCCAGG
This sequence comes from Giraffa tippelskirchi, assembly GCF_054371585.1. Lineage (NCBI taxonomy): Eukaryota > Metazoa > Chordata > Mammalia > Artiodactyla > Giraffidae > Giraffa > Giraffa tippelskirchi. The sequence goes on from NC_137286.1 coordinate 70,831,223, forward strand.
CCACAGGCATCCCAGTGAGGAGCCAGCTCTGTGCTCGGCTGAAAGGAGTTAGACTCTCAGGAGCCTCTGAGCCCTTGCCTTTGGATCACCCAGGGTGGGCATTTACTGTGACAGAAAAAAATTGCCCTGAATTCCATGGACGGAAGAGCCTGGCTGTGTAGAGTTCGTGAGTTGCCGTGAATCAGACACAACTGAGGACACAAAAACTCAATAGACTAAAACACTTTTGGGGGGTGGGGGGAGTGAAAGGGGGTGATGTGGGGTTTTTTTGTCGTATATAATAGCCAAGGGAAATCTAGTTTAAACCTAAATTCACATAGATGGGAAAGGTATAGCTCTCCGTCACCCTATTAAAAAAAAAAAAAAACTACTTAACTTTTCTGAAAGTTTATTTAGTAGCTTCCTTGAGCAGTTCATTGTGAAGCATTTTTTTTTTTTTTTCTGTGACATCGGCCTCATTAAAAAGTACGGTTTGCCTTTACTGGATAATTTTGTTCATTGGTTTGTTAGGGAATCTTGGTAATATTTGAGTTTCCTGGGGAGCATGGTCACATGACCTGGCCCTGGCCAATCGGTGCGTTCCACCTCCCTGGCCACTGTGATTGGCTCCGGACTGGGGCAGTGCCCAATCGGGGCCCAGGGCCGGGCCTCACGTTGGAAGCCAGGGGAAGACGAGCTCTCGTCCTGCTGGGGTAGGGGAAGGGGTGGGGCCGGGGGAGGTCAGGCTCCAGCAGTGGGAGGGGCTTGAGGTCCGCCTGCGGCAGTTGGTGACCTTCCTGCTCCCCTCAGGGCAGAGCCGCCGGCCTGAGAATGAGGGCGCTGCTGAGCCCAGGGGCTGGGATGGCCCGTTGCTGCTGTGGTCCCAGAGCTCCACCCGAGACCTGACGGAGGCCGTCTGCCCGTGAGTCCTCTCCCGCTTGTCTGTCAGCTTGTTTGAACCATGCTGGGTTTTCTGCCCAGCCGGCTAAGGGGAGTCCCTGGAAATGCAAGGGTGTGGGTTTTGGCAGACTTCAGGGAAGACATGCCAGATGAGCCTGGGAGACTCCAGCTTAATCTGGATTCAGGAGATATCTCTTCGGGCCAGCTAGTAATTGTAGGATAAGCCTAATGAGTCTTCACAGGATGAAGAGAGTAACGTGCCAAGGTAGCAATCGATGTCCTCATTCGAGAGGATGATGAAGCTGGTGCTCAGAGAAGGGGGGAACTTGGCCACAGCAAGGAGGTGTGCACCCAGACGGAACCCCCAGATCCGGCCATTTGAGCTCAGGGAGGCCACTGGTGTGGCTTGTCCCTGTGGCAGGGGCCGAGGCACGCAGCCCACCCTGATTCCTGCGGGGGCCTGACTTGGGAAGTGCCATCTGGTAGCTTTGAGACTCACCAAACCAAATTGCACTGGAGAGAGGAAGGACACCTTCCTTCATCCACCCCCCACCCCCGCCGGATTCCCACATACCCTGACCCCTTTCTCTGGATTTCGGAGCCATTTCCAGAGTCCCGCTCATATGACCTCATTCGAAGTGCACTGTGGACGAGCTGCCATCTGCAGCTGCTACCACAGCAGCCAAGGGCTTTATCTCCCGAGTACCTCCCTTCCTTTGGAACTTGGGGGCCCTCTACTCCCCACTTGCACACCACAGACCTTTGCTGAGGATTGTGGGGACCCTCACTCAGTTTGCAGCACGTTGTAGCCATCCCTGTCCTCTCAATACCTCCCTTGCAACTCAGCTTGTGAGCTCCTTTGGAGCAGCGTGGCCCACCTGGCTGCAACGGCAGAGACACAGCTGACAGTGAAACAACAGCTTCGATCTGACAGCCGGAAAGCTCTGTCAAAAGGGACCTCCCTCTTCACACCGTAGAGGCTGTAGGAGCCGCCAGGGTTTGGGAACCAGTGCTGGGGCCAAAATGACTCCACAGCTGTTTTCCTTCCTGGGGAGGGTTCTGGCTCGAGTGGGAATGGCTCAAGTCTCCTAAGGTTCTGAAAGCCCACTGTGTGCAGATTCACGGTACACAGAGAGGAGAAGGTGGAGTCCTGCCCTGGAGGTGGTCACAGCTCACGGATGAGCCAGGCAGGCAGGCAGGCAGGCAGGGCATGAGAACACCTGAGCTGCCTTCATGAGTGAGTGGTGTGGGGGCAGAGGAAGAGAAGCCGGTCTGCTCCCTCATGTGGTGCCCAGGGCAGGTTGTCCCCAGAGGAAACCCTTACGACGGTGAGGACTCTCACTGCTGTTACCCAAGGGGTTCCGTCGGTGCGTGTCTTCCCCGGAGCGGTCAGGCCGTCTCTAAAGTACACTGGCCATGGGCATTGCCTCTCCTTGGAACTTCCCATGTGTTTCTCTTTTGTATGGAACAGTGATTTTTCTAGAGGGGTTCTGGGCCACAAGGTTGTTGGGTCATTTGCTAGCCTTCTGTCGTGAAGAACGCTTTCCTGGGCGTTGGGGTGGTTTGTTGTTCCAGCTCCCTTTCTTGGCTTCTTTTGGGAGCTGGTGCAACAAGAGGAGCTCAGCCTCTGCCTTCTGGCTGAGATGTCACCCTTCAAACAGCAATGCCTGCCTGGAGATAATGATGGCATTTGCCAAAAGGGCTTCGTTTGGCACATGATATCTTGAAAGGACGTACACCGTCCTTTCAGCTATCAAAGGCTAGTTCAAATGACATAAAAATGAGAACTCTCCAATGGAGTCTTACAGTAGGTGGAGAGTCCGAAAAAAACTCCTTCAGTCATCTCACTGAGAGTCATTGATTGGGGACACCAAGAATATAGGAAGGAATGCAGAAAGAAAAGATGAAATTGTGGTCAGGATCGGGGGGAGGGATGAACAGGGCCTGCTTGCCTTGAACCCAGGCTTTGTTGGCGGGTGGGGCATAAAGATCGAACGGGTCTGAAACTACAGAGTGGTGATGGTAACACCGTATCACCAGAGTTACACAACAGTGTCCCAAATTGCAACAATGATGAAAAAGTTTACTAATCCCAACTTAACCAACAAAAATAGACGAAACCATACAAAAAGTAAAACATCACCAGAAAGGTGGAAACAAACCAAATGCAAAGCAGCTCAGGGGAAAGGAACTCCATGTCCCCTGGGGGCAGACCGAGTTGCCGGCGTCCACGGTGAGCAGACAGGGATGGAGGCGGCAGAGCCGACCGCTCCCCTGGACATGGTGTTTCCGGCAAGGGCTCTGGGTCTCTGTCCAGAGCGGGGGCTCGTTCTTCCTGCAGGGGCGGGTGAGTCATCGTCGGCGTCTGGGTGTTGCGCGGGAGCCAGGGCAGGCTCTCCCTGCTGAGGCGGTGACTCCTCCTCTGCCTCGGGTTCTCCTGCCAAAGCCCGAGCAGGTACAGGTGCACGTGGAGGTGGAGGTTCTGGCTGAGGGGGTGGGACATCAGTGCCTGGGGCTGGGGGTCCTGCAGGCACGGAAATCCGATCTTCCCGGTGTGCTGGCCAGTACCCAGCTGGCCTGGTGTCTCTGCGAGGGCAAGGCTCGGTTCTCCATCTGCCCTCGGTGGATCCCTGGGTCCTGCACCTGGAGCCACCACCTCTGTAGGCACAGGTCTGGGAAGTGGAGCCTGGTTCCAGTTGGAGGCCAGTGCTAGAGCTGGGGGAGAAGCAAAGTTTGCCCACAGACCAGCCTTGGCATGTGCGTATCCCGGGACAGAAAGCTTCCAAGAGATTCCGAAAGAATACCCAGGGTTGGATGTCTTTTGGGACTGAAGTGTGCAAGATAGGGGTGGGGGTGTGAGGCCAGCGCTTGCTGCAGGCCCAGCAGCATCTTTCGGGGACTCGTCCCTGTGTAGCTCAGCACCCCCTCCCCACACACTCCCGTGCACCAGCCCCAGCGTCCTTACCTCTGTGCTCTGGCGTGCTGGGCTCCAGGTCCTCCTGCTGCCTCAGAGGCCGGGGTTCTCGGGACTCTGGGTCGGAGCCGGGTGTGCTGAGCTCCGTGGCAGCCTCAGACTGGGCCGCCGGGTGTATCCTGGGCGGTGTCTCGGCAGCAGGCCTTCCCCGCCTCCGCTTCGCCCCCGGTGGGGCTGATGCCTCCGTGGGCACGCTCACCTGGAGCCTGCACTGGGCCTCACGGGCGGGGGGTTGGTGCTCCGACCCCTCCCTCCGGGAGGTGGACGGGGTGTCCCCGTCCTCGGCCTCATCACGTGGGAAGCTCTGCAACGACAGTGACCGTCAGCCAGCCGTGCTGGGAGTTTTCCGAGCTGGGCCTGGCCAGTGGAGCCGCTGCTTCTGCCTGCTCGAACTTCTCTTCCCAGAAGGGTCAGAGACGTGTGTCTGCTCAGATCCCCACCCGGGAGGAAAGAGACCCACCTGAGGGTGTGAGGTCAGCCTGGGCGGCCGGCCCTGCCCGCACTGTTCCCATCCCAGCCAGCCTGATCTCCCCTGGGGTGTGGACACAACTTGTCCGCAGGCTTCTGACCCCACATCCGCCTGGGCTTCCTTGAGGGAGACACACCCCGAGAAACCCGCATCCACACACACAGGCAAAGGACCCGGTGTTTCCGGGTGGCATGGGAGAGGTGGCCTGGCCCGGCCTGGGGCTCCCCGTGTTACCTTTCTGTTTCTCCGGGCAGAGGGCCAGAGGCCTCTCGGGGGTGCCCTGAGCCAACGTCGACAGGGTGCCCACGCACACTGCCTGTGAGCTCTCCTGAGGCCCCGGCCTCTGGGCAGGGGCAAACAGCAGAACATCCTGGCAGCAAGAGATCTGGCTGGGGGCTCCTCTCCGCTCTGGAGGCCTGGATACCCGGGTTGCGGGTTCTGTTGGGTTCTGTTGCCGGCAGGTGACATCATTTCCTGGGGTTCGTGCTGAGGTCCCTTCCCCAAAACTTCCCAAGGGAATCTCTGGGTTTCTGACTGCTCGACCACCCCCCTTAGGCCATGTGCAGGCACAGTGACAGCCACACAGCCCAGCCCACAGCCCTGGGGAGGCCTGGGTGCAGCCAGGGCCTGAGCTCCGAGGACCCCGCTGCTCTCAGACCAGGCTCCTTCTTCTCATAAGTGGTGTGGCCCTGGACAAGCATATGCCCCTCAGGGTTTCCCCAGTCTCTCCATCTGCAGAGTGGGGGTCATTCTCCCATCTGTTTCCTAGGTCTGTCGGCCTACGAGCAGCTCCATGCCTCTCCACCTGGGGCCGATATCACGTGGAGCTTGTGCGCTGAGACTTCAGAAAGAAAGACTCCATCCAGGGCTGACACAGCACAGAATGGGGCAGAACGAGGCCTGGATGCGCCGTGGTACCCAGGAAAAGGCACTGCCCCTCCTGACTGTTTTGAGACCCCACATCCAAGTTGGAGGCCCGAAAGGAAGACTCGAAGGTCTCCCTCTCTTATAGAAAAGAGTAGCCAACTTTCTGGTCCTCTGTTTCCATTGAGATTCTGTTCAAGTGTCCCAGCTCGGCTTCTGCGGGTGGCTGAGCTTCTAATGGCTCCCTGCGTTCTTGTCTTTTCCTCTCCAAACCTTCCGTCCTTTTCCCCCTTCTGGGGTGGATGGGCGCTGTCATTGCTTCTACCTTCGAGACAGATTGATGAAAAGTCTGGACCATCGACTCCTTTCCTCTCTTTGGTTCCGTGTCTCTCTCTGGCTGTGTCCCTCTCTTTTCCTTTCTCGATTCAGTCTGTGTCTTCCTCTTTCTCTCTCGTGTGTGGATGGATGGATGCTAGGAATGCACATGTATATGATTAGATGAGGGTTATGTTTTAGGGATGGGTTAGAGGGAGAGAAAGGCTTTAGGTCGGAGTTGGTCATGGGGGAAGGGTCAAGGGTGGTGGTGGTGTTTCTTGGAATCTGAGTGCTGTGCATTCTTCGTCTCTTTCCATATGAACCCCTTCTCAGATACACCACTTGCAAGGAGTCTCTCATGTTCCGTTTCCTATCTTTTGCATCTGTGAATGCTTAGCTTCTCTGTTGTGAAGAGGTTCCATTGGATGGAAACCCATTGGTGTACTTCGTTTCCCTCTTTCCCTTACTTGAAGAGACCCATTTCTACCTCCGCCCAGCAAATGGCAAGGAGACTCTGATGTTAAGGAGCCTTTGACCTACGCTTCTTTCTAGCTATCTCATGACATCAGTCTTTAGGGTGAGGTTTTTCCCCGATATTGAGGTGGTGTGAGATCAAAACCAATAGCGTTCTTCAGATGTAGCTGTCTGGTTTTCCCATGGCCATTTATTGAAGAGGCTTTCTTGTTCCCATTTGGATATTCTCCCCTTCTGTGTCAGAGATGAGTTGACCATGGATGCCGGGGTTTGTTTCTGGACCCTCAACTTTATTCCATCGATCTGGATCTGTGTGTGTTGTTGTATTCCCAATAGCATACTGTCCTGCTGCTGCCGCTGCGGCTAAGTCACTTCAGTCGTGTCTGACTCTGCGCGACCCCATGGCCTGCAGCCTACCAGGCTCCTCCGTCCAGGGCATTTTCCAGGCAAGAGTACTGGCGTGGGTCGCCATCGCCTTCTCCGATACGCTCCTGAGGATCCTAGTTTGGTCGTCTAATTTCCTTTCACACAACCTTGGATGTCCGTATCGGGGCTTTTTCGTCGGATTGTATTGACAATTTAGGCTCTTTTCTGTTTCCGTAACCCCTTTTGCAGTTCTTTGTTCGGTGCGACAATGCATTGGCATTTTGGGAGGAATAGCATCCAAGCTGTGGATTGCCTTGTGGGGCTGTGACATCATTTTCCCAATAGGAATTCTTTCAAGCCCTGAGCACAGCTTCTCTTTCCAGTGATTGGTGTGGGCTTGATCTTCCTTCTTCCATCTCTCGCCGTTTTGTGAGAACAGGTCCTTCCTTCCCTTCTGGGTTAGATGGACTCGTGGGTATCACTTCAGTGCATGGCATTGTCAGTGGGGGTGATAATTCCCTTCTCATTGGAAGACTTTGCTGTGAGTATTAGAAATGCAAGTGATTTCTCTTCCCCTTCCTCCCTGTCCATCTCTCAGAGCCACCGGGAAACAGAGGCCTCATCCAGGGTCACACAGGCCTGAGGGAGTGCAACTAGACTGTTGTTTCTTCAGGCCCTCCGTGCTGGACATCATCCGGGATACTCTGTGTGTGTCTTCCTCAGTCTGGTGTCCCTTCAGACCTTTCCCTAGTTTTCACAGGCTTGTTGTGTTGGTGTTCTTTGTCTGTTTGGAGACACATCCTTGAGAAGCTTTGTGTTTCCACTCATTCGTCTCGCGATGTATGACCTGTCTTTTGCTTTTGTAATGAGGTCTTTCCCACAGTAGATATCTTTGATTTTGCAAAGTCCACTGTATTCTCTGGGTTGTTTTGTGGACTGCCTTTTAGTTTTGTGTGTGAAGACTCAAAGCACGTGTCCGGTTTCTGCTCATTGTTCTTCTAGATTTGTGACAAGTTTTCATGGAAACTTTGTCTAGGGATAACTGGAAGTGAACTCGGTGTAAGGTGTCAAGTCTCCATCTCCATTCATGTCATGCCCTGCAGTTTCCAATTCCCTGTTCCTGAGTGGTTTTGGAGACCTTGTGGGAAGTTTGGTTGCATGGGAGTTTGCATTTCCACCTTGAGTAGATTCCCACTGTTCTGCCCTCAGGGACACTGTCAAGGGGGAGTGAGGAGCAGCCTGCACTTCCAGCAGTGACCACACGGTGGGGCGAGTGCTGCTCTCCCCTCTGGGAGCCCCAGGCCACAGGCATCCCAGTGAGGAGCCAGCTCTGTGCTCGGCTGAAAGGAGTTAGACTCTCAGGAGCCTCTGAGCCCTTGCCTTTGGATCACCCAGGGTGGGCATTTACTGTGACAGAAAAAAATTGCCCTGAATTCCATGGACGGAAGAGCCTGGCTGTGTAGAGTTCGTGAGTTGCCGTGAATCAGACACAACTGAGGACACAAAAACTCAATAGACTAAAACACTTTTGGGGGGTGGGGGGAGTGAAAGGGGGTGATGTGGGGTTTTTTTGTCGTATATAATAGCCAAGGGAAATCTAGTTTAAACCTAAATTCACATAGATGGGAAAGGTATAGCTCTCCGTCACCCTATTAAAAAAAAAAAAAAACTACTTAACTTTTCTGAAAGTTTATTTAGTAGCTTCCTTGAGCAGTTCATTGTGAAGCATTTTTTTTTTTTTTTCTGTGACATCGGCCTCATTAAAAAGTACGGTTTGCCTTTACTGGATAATTTTGTTCATTGGTTTGTTAGGGAATCTTGGTAATATTTGAGTTTCCTGGGGAGCATGGTCACATGACCTGGCCCTGGCCAATCGGTGCGTTCCACCTCCCTGGCCACTGTGATTGGCTCCGGACTGGGGCAGTGCCCAATCGGGGCCCAGGGCCGGGCCTCACGTTGGAAGCCAGGGGAAGACGAGCTCTCGTCCTGCTGGGGTAGGGGAAGGGGTGGGGCCGGGGGAGGTCAGGCTCCAGCAGTGGGAGGGGCTTGAGGTCCGCCTGCGGCAGTTGGTGACCTTCCTGCTCCCCTCAGGGCAGAGCCGCCGGCCTGAGAATGAGGGCGCTGCTGAGCCCAGGGGCTGGGATGGCCCGTTGCTGCTGTGGTCCCAGAGCTCCACCCGAGACCTGACGGAGGCCGTCTGCCCGTGAGTCCTCTCCCGCTTGTCTGTCAGCTTGTTTGAACCATGCTGGGTTTTCTGCCCAGCCGGCTAAGGGGAGTCCCTGGAAATGCAAGGGTGTGGGTTTTGGCAGACTTCAGGGAAGACATGCCAGATGAGCCTGGGAGACTCCAGCTTAATCTGGATTCAGGAGATATCTCTTCGGGCCAGCTAGTAATTGTAGGATAAGCCTAATGAGTCTTCACAGGATGAAGAGAGTAACGTGCCAAGGTAGCAATCGATGTCCTCATTCGAGAGGATGATGAAGCTGGTGCTCAGAGAAGGGGGGAACTTGGCCACAGCAAGGAGGTGTGCACCCAGACGGAACCCCCAGATCCGGCCATTTGAGCTCAGGGAGGCCACTGGTGTGGCTTGTCCCTGTGGCAGGGGCCGAGGCACGCAGCCCACCCTGATTCCTGCGGGGGCCTGACTTGGGAAGTGCCATCTGGTAGCTTTGAGACTCACCAAACCAAATTGCACTGGAGAGAGGAAGGACACCTTCCTTCATCCACCCCCCACCCCCGCCGGATTCCCACATACCCTGACCCCTTTCTCTGGATTTCGGAGCCCTTTCCAGAGTCCCGCTCATATGACCTCATTCGAAGTGCACTGTGGACGAGCTGCCATCTGCAGCTGCTACCACAGCAGCCAAGGGCTTTATCTCCCGAGTACCTCCCTTCCTTTGGAACTTGGGGGCCCTCTACTCCCCACTTGCACACCACAGACCTTTGCTGAGGATTGTGGGGACCCTCACTCAGTTTGCAGCACGTTGTAGCCATCCCTGTCCTCTCAATACCTCCCTTGCAACTCAGCTTGTGAGCTCCTTTGGAGCAGCGTGGCCCACCTGGCTGCAACGGCAGAGACACAGCTGACAGTGAAACAACAGCTTCGATCTGACAGCCGGAAAGCTCTGTCAAAAGGGACCTTCCTCTTCACACCGTAGAGGCTGTAGGAGCCGCCAGGGTTTGGGAACCAGTGCTGGGGCCAAAATGACTCCACAGCTGTTTTCCTTCCTGGGGAGGGTTCTGGCTCGAGTGGGAATGGCTCAAGTCTCCTAAGGTTCTGAAAGCCCACTGTGTGCAGATTCACGGTACACAGAGAGGAGAAGGTGGAGTCCTGCCCTGGAGGTGGTCACAGCTCACGGATGAGCCAGGCAGGCAGGCAGGCAGGCAGGGCATGAGAACACCTGAGCTGCCTTCATGAGTGAGTGGTGTGGGGGCAGAGGAAGAGAAGCCGGTCTGCTCCCTCATGTGGTGCCCAGGGCAGGTTGTCCCCAGAGGAAACCCTTACGACGGTGAGGACTCTCACTGCTGTTTCCCAAGGGTTTCCGTCGGTGCGTGTCTTCCCCGGAGCGGTCAGGCCGTCTCTAAAGTACACTGGCCATGGGCATTGCCTCTCCTTGGAACTTCCCATGTGTTTCTCTTTTGTATGGAACAGTGATTTTTCTAGAGGGGTTCTGGGCCACAAGGTTGTTGGGTCATTTGCTAGCCTTCTGTCGTGAAGAACGCTTTCCTGGGCGTTGGGGTGGTTTGTTGTTCCAGCTCCCTTTCTTGGCTTCTTTTGGGAGCTGGTGCAACAAGAGGAGCTCAGCCTCTGCCTTCTGGCTGAGATGTCACCCTTCAAACAGCAATGCCTGCCTGGAGATAATGATGGCATTTGCCAAAAGGGCTTCGTTTGGCACATGATATCTTGAAAGGACGTACACCGTCCTTTCAGCTATCAAAGGCTAGTTCAAATGACATAAAAATGAGAACTCTCCAATGGAGTCTTACAGTAGGTGGAGAGTCCGAAAAAAACTCCTTCAGTCATCTCACTGAGAGTCATTGATTGGGGACACCAAGAATATAGGAAGGAATGCAGAAAGAAAAGATGAAATTGTGGTCAGGATCGGGGGGAGGGATGAACAGGGCCTGCTTGCCTTGAACCCAGGCTTTGTTGGCGGGTGGGGCATAAAGATCGAACGGGTCTGAAACTACAGAGTGGTGATGGTAACACCGTATCACCAGAGTTACACAACAGTGTCCCAAATTGCAACAATGATGAAAAAGTTTACTAATCCCAACTTAACCAACAAAAATAGACGAAACCATACAAAAAGTAAAACATCACCAGAAAGGTGGAAACAAACCAAATGCAAAGCAGCTCAGGGGAAAGGAACTCCATGTCCCCTGGGGGCAGACCGAGTTGCCGGCGTCCACGGTGAGCAGACAGGGATGGAGGCTGCAGAGCCGACCGCTCCCCTGGACATGGTGTTTCCGGCAAGGGCTCTGGGTCTCTGTCCAGAGCGGGGGCTCGTTCTTCCTGCAGGGGCGGGTGAGTCATCGTCGGCGTCTGGGTGTTGCGCGGGAGCCAGGGCAGGCTCTCCCTGCCGAGGCGGTGACTCCTCCTCTGCCTCGGGTTCTCCTGCCAAAGCCCGAGCAGGTACAGGTGCACGTGGAGGTGGAGGTTCTGGCTGAGGGGGTGGGACATCAGTGCCTGGGGCTGGGGGTCCTGCAGGCACGGAAATCCGATCTGCCCGGTGTGCTGGCCAGTACCCAGCTGGCCTGGTGTCTCTGCGAGGGCAAGGCTCGGTTCTCCATCTGCCCTCGGTGGATCCCTGGGTCCTGCACCTGGAGCCACCACCTCTGTAGGCACAGGTCTGGGAAGTGGAGCCTGGTTCCAGTTGGAGGCCAGTGCTAGAGCTGGGGGAGAAGCAAAGTTTGCCCACAGACCAGCCTTGGCATGTGCGTATCCCGGGACAGAAAGCTTCCAAGAGATTCCGAAAGAATACCCAGGGTTGGATGTCTTTTGGGACTGAAGTGTGCAAGATGGGGGTGGGGGTGTGAGGCCAGCGCTTGCTGCAGGCCCAGCAGCATCTTTCGGGGACTCGTCCCTGTGTAGCTCAGCACCCCCTCCCCACACACTCCCGTGCACCAGCCCCAGCGTCCTTACCTCTGTGCTCTGGCGTGCTGGGCTCCAGGTCCTCCTGCTGCCTCAGAGGCCGGGGTTCTCGGGACTCTGGGTCGGAGCCGGGTGTGCTGAGCTCCGTGGCAGCCTCAGACTGGGCCGCCGGGTGTATCCTGGGCGGTGTCTCGGCAGCAGGCCTTCCCCGCCTCCGCTTCGCCCCCGGTGGGGCTGATGCCTCCGTGGGCACGCTCACCTGGAGCCTGCACTGGGCCTCACGGGCGGGGGGTTGGTGCTCCGACCCCTCCCTCCGGGAGGTGGACGGGGTGTCCCCGTCCTCGGCCTCATCACGTGGGAAGCTCTGCAACGACAGTGACCGTCAGCCAGCCGTGCTGGGAGTTTTCCGAGCTGGGCCTGGCCAGTGGAGCCGCTGCTTCTGCCTGCTCGAACTTCTCTTCCCAGAAGGGTCAGAGACGTGTGTCTGCTCAGATCCCCACCCGGGAGGAAAGAGACCCACCTGAGGGTGTGAGGTCAGCCTGGGCGGCCGGCCCTGCCCGCACTGTTCCCATCCCAGCCAGCCTGATCTCCCCTGGGGTGTGGACACAACTTGTCCGCAGGCTTCTGACCCCACATCCGCCTGGGCTTCCTTGAGGGAGACACACCCCGAGAAACCCGCATCCACACACACAGGCAAAGGACCCGGTGTTTCCGGGTGGCATGGGAGAGGTGGCCTGGCCCGGCCTGGGGCTCCCCGTGTTACCTTTCTGTTTCTCCGGGCAGAGGGCCAGAGGCCTCTCGGGGGTGCCCTGAGCCAACGTCGACAGGGTGCCCACGCACACTGCCTGTGAGCTCTCCTGAGGCCCCGGCCTCTGGGCAGGGGCAAACAGCAGAACATCCTGGCAGCAAGAGATCTGGCTGGGGGCTCCTCTCCGCTCTGGAGGCCTGGATACCCGGGTTGTGGGTTCTGTTGGGTTCTGTTGCTGGCAGGTGACATCATTTCCTGGGGTTCGTGCTGAGGTCCCTTCCCCAAAACTTCCCAAGGGAATCTCTGGGTTTCTGACTGCTCGACCACCCCCCTTAGGCCATGTGCAGGCACAGTGACAGCCACACAGCCCAGCCCACAGCCCTGGGGAGGCCTGGGTGCAGCCAGGGCCTGAGCTCCGAGGACCCCGCTGCTCTCAGACCAGGCTCCTTCTTCTCATAAGTGGTGTGGCCCTGGACAAGCATATGCCCCTCAGGGTTTCCCCAGTCTCTCCATCTGCAGAGTGGGGGTCATTCTCCCATCTGTTTCCTAGGTCTGTCGGCCTACGAGCAGCTCCATGCCTCTCCACCTGGGGCCGATATCACGTGGAGCTTGTGCGCTGAGACTTCAGAAAGAAAGACTCCATCCAGGGCTGACACAGCACAGAATGGGGCAGAACGAGGCCTGGATGCGCCGTGGTACCCAGGAAAAGGCACTGCCCCTCCTGACTGTTTTGAGACCCCACATCCAAGTTGGAGGCCCGAAAGGAAGACTCGAAGGTCTCCCTCTCTTATAGAAAAGAGTAGCCAACTTTCTGGTCCTCTGTTTCCATTGAGATTCTGTTCAAGTGTCCCAGCTCGGCTTCTGCGGGTGGCTGAGCTTCTAATGGCTCCCTGCGTTCTTGTCTTTTCCTCTCCAAACCTTCCGTCCTTTTCCCCCTTCTGGGGTGGATGGGCGCTGTCATTGCTTCTACCTTCGAGACAGATTGATGAAAAGTCTGGACCATCGACTCCTTTCCTCTCTTTGGTTCCGTGTCTCTCTCTGGCTGTGTCCCTCTCTTTTCCTTTCTCGATTCAGTCTGTGTCTTCCTCTTTCTCTCTCGTGTGTGGATGGATGGATGCTAGGAATGCACATGTATATGATTAGATGAGGGTTATGTTTTAGGGATGGGTTAGAGGGAGAGAAAGGCTTTAGGTCGGAGTTGGTCATGGGGGAAGGGTCAAGGGTGGTGGTGGTGTTTCTTGGAATCTGAGTGCTGTGCATTCTTCGTCTCTTTCCATATGAACCCCTTCTCAGATACACCACTTGCAAGGAGTCTCTCATGTTCCGTTTCCTATCTTTTGCATCTGTGAATGCTTAGCTTCTCTGTTGTGAAGAGGTTCCATTGGATGGAAACCCATTGGTGTACTTCGTTTCCCTCTTTCCCTTACTTGAAGAGACCCATTTCTACCTCCGCCCAGCAAATGGCAAGGAGACTCTGATGTTAAGGAGCCTTTGACCTACGCTTCTTTCTAGCTATCTCAAGACATCAGTCTTTAGGGTGAGGTTTTTCCCCGATATTGAGGTGGTGTGAGATCAAAACCAATAGCGTTCTTCAGATGTAGCTGTCTGGTTTTCCCATGGCCATTTATTGAAGAGGCTTTCTTGTTCCCATTTGGATATTCTCCCCTTCTGTGTCAGAGATGAGTTGACCATGGATGCCGGGGTTTGTTTCTGGACCCTCAACTTTATTCCATCGATCTGGATCTGTGTGTGTTGTTGTATTCCCAATAGCATACTGTCCTGCTGCTGCCGCTGCGGCTAAGTCACTTCAGTCGTGTCTGACTCTGCGCGACCCCATGGCCTGCAGCCTACCAGGCTCCTCCGTCCAGGGCATTTTCCAGGCAAGAGTACTGGCGTGGGTCGCCATCGCCTTCTCCGATACGCTCCTGAGGATCCTAGTTTGGTCGTCTAATTTCCTTTCACACAACCTTGGATGTCCGTATCGGGGCTTTTTCGTCGGATTGTATTGACAATTTAGGCTCTTTTCTGTTTCCGTAACCCCTTTTGCAGTTCTTTGTTCGGTGCGACAATGCATTGGCATTTTGGGAGGAATAGCATCCAAGCTGTGGATTGCCTTGTGGGGCTGTGACATCATTTTCCCAATAGGAATTCTTTCAAGCCCTGAGCACAGCTTCTCTTTCCAGTGATTGGTGTGGGCTTGATCTTCCTTCTTCCATCTCTCGCCGTTTTGTGAGAACAGGTCCTTCCTTCCCTTCTGGGTTAGATGGACTCGTGGGTATCACTTCAGTGCATGGCATTGTCAGTGGGGGTGATAATTCCCTTCTCATTGGAAGACTTTGCTGTGAGTATTAGAAATGCAAGTGATTTCTCTTCCCCTTCCTCCCTGTCCATCTCTCAGAGCCACCGGGAAACAGAGGCCTCATCCAGGGTCACACAGGCCTGAGGGAGTGCAACTAGACTGTTGTTTCTTCAGGCCCTCCGTGCTGGACATCATCCGGGATACTCTGTGTGTGTCTTCCTCAGTCTGGTGTCCCTTCAGACCTTTCCCTAGTTTTCACAGTCTTGTTGTGTTGGTGTTCTTTGTCTGTTTGGAGACACATCCTTGAGAAGCTTTGTGTTTCCACTCATTCGTCTCGCGATGTATGACCTGTCTTTTGCTTTTGTAATGAGGTCTTTCCCACAGTAGATATCTTTGATTTTGCAAAGTCCACTGTATTCTCTGGGTTGTTTTGTGGACTGCCTTTTAGTTTTGTGTGTGAAGAGTCAAAGCACGTGTCCGGTTTCTGCTCATTGTTCTTCTAGATTTGTGACAAGTTTTCATGGAAACTTTGTCTAGGGATAACTGGAAGTGAACTCGGTGTAAGGTGTCAAGTCTCCATCTCCATTCATGTCATGCCCTGCAGTTTCCAATTCCCTGTTCCTGAGTGGTTTTGGAGACCTTGTGGGAAGTTTGGTTGCATGGGAGTTTGCATTTCCACCTTGAGTAGATTCCCACTGTTCTGCCCTCAGGGACACTGTCAAGGGGGAGTGAGGAGCAGCCTGCACTTCCAGCAGTGACCACACGGTGGGGCGAGTGCTGCTCTCCCCTCTGGGAGCCCCAGGCCACAGGCATCCCAGTGAGGAGCCAGCTCTGTGCTCGGCTGAAAGGAGTTAGACTCTCAGGAGCCTCTGAGCCCTTGCCTTTGGATCACCCAGGGTGGGCATTTACTGTGACAGAAAAAAATTGCCCTGAATTCCATGGACGGAAGAGCCTGGCTGTGTAGAGTTCGTGAGTTGCCGTGAATCAGACACAACTGAGGACACAAAAACTCAATAGACTAAAACACTTTTGGGGGGTGGGGGGAGTGAAAGGGGGTGATGTGGGGTTTTTTTGTCGTATATAATAGCCAAGGGAAATCTAGTTTAAACCTAAATTCACATAGATGGGAAAGGTATAGCTCTCCGTCACCCTATTAAAAAAAAAAAAAAACTACTTAACTTTTCTGAAAGTTTATTTAGTAGCTTCCTTGAGCAGTTCATTGTGAAGCATTTTTTTTTTTTTTTCTGTGACATCGGCCTCATTAAAAAGTACGGTTTGCCTTTACTGGATAATTTTGTTCATTGGTTTGTTAGGGAATCTTGGTAATATTTGAGTTTCCTGGGGAGCATGGTCACATGACCTGGCCCTGGCCAATCGGTGCGTTCCACCTCCCTGGCCACTGTGATTGGCTCCGGACTGGGGCAGTGCCCAATCGGGGCCCAGGGCCGGGCCTCACGTTGGAAGCCAGGGGAAGACGAGCTCTCGTCCTGCTGGGGTAGGGGAAGGGGTGGGGCCGGGGGAGGTCAGGCTCCAGCAGTGGGAGGGGCTTGAGGTCCGCCTGCGGCAGTTGGTGACCTTCCTGCTCCCCTCAGGGCAGAGCCGCCGGCCTGAGAATGAGGGCGCTGCTGAGCCCAGGGGCTGGGATGGCCCGTTGCTGCTGTGGTCCCAGAGCTCCACCCGAGACCTGACGGAGGCCGTCTGCCCGTGAGTCCTCTCCCGCTTGTCTGTCAGCTTGTTTGAACCATGCTGGGTTTTCTGCCCAGCCGGCTAAGGGGAGTCCCTGGAAATGCAAGGGTGTGGGTTTTGGCAGACTTCAGGGAAGACATGCCAGATGAGCCTGGGAGACTCCAGCTTAATCTGGATTCAGGAGATATCTCTTCGGGCCAGCTAGTAATTGTAGGATAAGCCTAATGAGTCTTCACAGGATGAAGAGAGTAACGTGCCAAGGTAGCAATCGATGTCCTCATTCGAGAGGATGATGAAGCTGGTGCTCAGAGAAGGGGGGAACTTGGCCACAGCCAGGAGGTGTGCACCCAGACGGAACCCCCAGATCCGGCCATTTGAGCTCAGGGAGGCCACTGGTGTGGCTTGTCCCTGTGGCAGGGGCCGAGGCACGCAGCCCACCCTGATTCCTGCGGGGGCCTGACTTGGGAAGTGCCATCTGGTAGCTTTGAGACTCACCAAACCAAATTGCACTGGAGAGAGGAAGGACACCTTCCTTCATCCACCCCCCACCCCCGCCGGATTCCCACATACCCTGACCCCTTTCTCTGGATTTCGGAGCCATTTCCAGAGTCCCGCTCATATGACCTCATTCGAAGTGCACTGTGGACGAGCTGCCATCTGCAGCTGCTACCACAGCAGCCAAGGGCTTTATCTCCCGAGTACCTCCCTTCCTTTGGAACTTGGGGGCCCTCTACTCCCCACTTGCACACCACAGACCTTTGCTGAGGATTGTGGGGACCCTCACTCAGTTTGCAGCACGTTGTAGCCATCCCTGTCCTCTCAATACCTCCCTTGCAACTCAGCTTGTGAGCTCCTTTGGAGCAGCGTGGCCCACCTGGCTGCAACGGCAGAGACACAGCTGACAGTGAAACAACAGCTTCGATCTGACAGCCGGAAAGCTCTGTCAAAAGGGACCTCCCTCTTCACACCGTAGAGGCTGTAGGAGCCGCCAGGGTTTGGGAACCAGTGCTGGGGCCAAAATGACTCCACAGCTGTTTTCCTTCCTGGGGAGGGTTCTGGCTCGAGTGGGAATGGCTCAAGTCTCCTAAGGTTCTGAAAGCCCACTGTGTGCAGATTCACGGTACACAGAGAGGAGAAGGTGGAGTCCTGCCCTGGAGGTGGTCACAGCTCACGGATGAGCCAGGCAGGCAGGCAGGCAGGCAGGGCATGAGAACACCTGAGCTGCCTTCATGAGTGAGTGGTGTGGGGGCAGAGGAAGAGAAGCCGGTCTGCTCCCTCATGTGGTGCCCAGGGCAGGTTGTCCCCAGAGGAAACCCTTACGACGGTGAGGACTCTCACTGCTGTTTCCCAAGGGGTTCCGTCGGTGCGTGTCTTCCCCGGAGCGGTCAGGCCGTCTCTAAAGTACACTGGCCATGGGCATTGCCTCTCCTTGGAACTTCCCATGTGTTTCTCTTTTGTATGGAACAGTGATTTTTCTAGAGGGGTTCTGGGCCACAAGGTTGTTGGGTCATTTGCTAGCCTTCTGTCGTGAAGAACGCTTTCCTGGGCGTTGGGGTGGTTTGTTGTTCCAGCTCCCTTTCTTGGCTTCTTTTGGGAGCTGGTGCAACAAGAGGAGCTCAGCCTCTGCCTTCTGGCTGAGATGTCACCCTTCAAACAGCAATGCCTGCCTGGAGATAATGATGGCATTTGCCAAAAGGGCTTCGTTTGGCACATGATATCTTGAAAGGACGTACACCGTCCTTTCAGCTATCAAAGGCTAGTTCAAATGACATAAAAATGAGAACTCTCCAATGGAGTCTTACAGTAGGTGGAGAGTCCGAAAAAAACTCCTTCAGTCATCTCACTGAGAGTCATTGATTGGGGACACCAAGAATATAGGAAGGAATGCAGAAAGAAAAGATGAAATTGTGGTCAGGATCGGGGGGAGGGATGAACAGGGCCTGCTTGCCTTGAACCCAGGCTTTGTTGGCGGGTGGGGCATAAAGATCGAACGGGTCTGAAACTACAGAGTGGTGATGGTAACACCGTATCACCAGAGTTACACAACAGTGTCCCAAATTGCAACAATGATGAAAAAGTTTACTAATCCCAACTTAACCAACAAAAATAGACGAAACCATACAAAAAGTAAAACATCACCAGAAAGGTGGAAACAAACCAAATGCAAAGCAGCTCAGGGGAAAGGAACTCCATGTCCCCTGGGGGCAGACCGAGTTGCCGGCGTCCACGGTGAGCAGACAGGGATGGAGGCTGCAGAGCCGACCGCTCCCCTGGACATGGTGTTTCCGGCAAGGGCTCTGGGTCTCTGTCCAGAGCGGGGGCTCGTTCTTCCTGCAGGGGCGGGTGAGTCATCGTCGGCGTCTGGGTGTTGCGCGGGAGCCAGGGCAGGCTCTCCCTGCCGAGGCGGTGACTCCTCCTCTGCCTCGGGTTCTCCTGCCAAAGCCCGAGCAGGTACAGGTGCACGTGGAGGTGGAGGTTCTGGCTGAGGGGGTGGGACATCAGTGCCTGGGGCTGGGGGTCCTGCAGGCACGGAAATCCGATCTGCCCGGTGTGCTGGCCAGTACCCAGCTGGCCTGGTGTCTCTGCGAGGGCAAGGCTCGGTTCTCCATCTGCCCTCGGTGGATCCCTGGGTCCTGCACCTGGAGCCACCACCTCTGTAGGCACAGGTCTGGGAAGTGGAGCCTGGTTCCAGTTGGAGGCCAGTGCTAGAGCTGGGGGAGAAGCAAAGTTTGCCCACAGACCAGCCTTGGCATGTGCGTATCCCGGGACAGAAAGCTTCCAAGAGATTCCGAAAGAATACCCAGGGTTGGATATCTTTTGGGACTGAAGTGTGCAAGATGGGGGTGGGGGTGTGAGGCCAGCGCTTGCTGCAGGCCCAGCAGCATCTTTCGGGGACTCGTCCCTGTGTAGCTCAGCACCCCCTCCCCACACACTCCCGTGCACCAGCCCCAGCGTCCTTACCTCTGTGCTCTGGCGTGCTGGGCTCCAGGTCCTCCTGCTGCCTCAGAGGCCGGGGTTCTCGGGACTCTGGGTCGGAGCCGGGTGTGCTGAGCTCCGTGGCAGCCTCAGACTGGGCCGCCGGGTGTATCCTGGGCGGTGTCTCGGCAGCAGGCCTTCCCCGCCTCCGCTTCGCCCCCGGTGGGGCTGATGCCTCCGTGGGCACGCTCACCTGGAGCCTGCACTGGGCCTCACGGGCGGGGGGTTGGTGCTCCGACCCCTCCCTCCGGGAGGTGGACGGGGTGTCCCCGTCCTCGGCCTCATCACGTGGGAAGCTCTGCAACGACAGTGACCGTCAGCCAGCCGTGCTGGGAGTTTTCCGAGCTGGGCCTGGCCAGTGGAGCCGCTGCTTCTGCCTGCTCGAACTTCTCTTCCCAGAAGGGTCAGAGACGTGTGTCTGCTCAGATCCCCACCCGGGAGGAAAGAGACCCACCTGAGGGTGTGAGGTCAGCCTGGGCGGCCGGCCCTGCCCGCACTGTTCCCATCCCAGCCAGCCTGATCTCCCCTGGGGTGTGGACACAACTTGTCCGCAGGCTTCTGACCCCACATCCGCCTGGACTTCCTTGAGGGAGACACACCCCGAGAAACCCGCATCCACACACACAGGCAAAGGACCCGGTGTTTCCGGGTGGCATGGGAGAGGTGGCCTGGCCCGGCCTGGGGCTCCCCGTGTTACCTTTCTGTTTCTCCGGGCAGAGGGCCAGAGGCCTCTCGGGGGTGCCCTGAGCCAACGTCGACAGGGTGCCCACGCACACTGCCTGTGAGCTCTCCTGAGGCCCCGGCCTCTGGGCAGGGGCAAACAGCAGAACATCCTGGCAGCAAGAGATCTGGCTGGGGGCTCCTCTCCGCTCTGGAGGCCTGGATACCCGGGTTGCGGGTTCTGTTGGGTTCTGTTGCCGGCAGGTGACATCATTTCCTGGGGTTCGTGCTGAGGTCCCTTCCCCAAAACTTCCCAAGGGAATCTCTGGGTTTCTGACTGCTCGACCACCCCCCTTAGGCCATGTGCAGACACATTGACAGCCACACAGCCCAGCCCACAGCCCTGGGGAGGCCTGGGTGCAGCCAGGGCCTGAGCTCCGAGGACCCCGCTGCTCTCAGACCAGGCTCCTTCTTCTCATAAGTGGTGTGGCCCTGGACAAGCATATGCCCCTCAGGGTTTCCCCAGTCTCTCCATCTGCAGAGTGGGGGTCATTCTCCCATCTGTTTCCTAGGTCTGTCGGCCTACGAGCAGCTCCATGCCTCTCCACCTGGGGCCGATATCACGTGGAGCTTGTGCGCTGAGACTTCAGAAAGAAAGACTCCATCCAGGGCTGACACAGCACAGAATGGGGCAGAACGAGGCCTGGATGCGCCGTGGTACCCAGGAAAAGGCACTGCCCCTCCTGACTGTTTTGAGACCCCACATCCAAGTTGGAGGCCCGAAAGGAAGACTCGAAGGTCTCCCTCTCTTATAGAAAAGAGTAGCCAACTTTCTGGTCCTCTGTTTCCATTGAGATTCTGTTCAAGTGTCCCAGCTCGGCTTCTGCGGGTGGCTGAGCTTCTAATGGCTCCCTGCGTTCTTGTCTTTTCCTCTCCAAACCTTCCGTCCTTTTCCCCCTTCTGGGGTGGATGGGCGCTGTCATTGCTTCTACCTTCGAGACAGATTGATGAAAAGTCTGGACCATCGACTCCTTTCCTCTCTTTGGTTCCGTGTCTCTCTCTGGCTGTGTCCCTCTCTTTTCCTTTCTCGATTCAGTCTGTGTCTTCCTCTTTCTCTCTCGTGTGTGGATGGATGGATGCTAGGAATGCACATGTATATGATTAGATGAGGGTTATGTTTTAGGGATGGGTTAGAGGGAGAGAAAGGCTTTAGGTCGGAGTTGGTCATGGGGGAAGGGTCAAGGGTGGTGGTGGTGTTTCTTGGAATCTGAGTGCTGTGCATTCTTCGTCTCTTTCCATATGAACCCCTTCTCAGATACACCACTTGCAAGGAGTCTCTCATGTTCCGTTTCCTATCTTTTGCATCTGTGAATGCTTAGCTTCTCTGTTGTGAAGAGGTTCCATTGGATGGAAACCCATTGGTGTACTTCGTTTCCCTCTTTCCCTTACTTGAAGAGACCCATTTCTACCTCCGCCCAGCAAATGGCAAGGAGACTCTGATGTTAAGGAGCCTTTGACCTACGCTTCTTTCTAGCTATCTCAAGACATCAGTCTTTAGGGTGAGGTTTTTCCCCGATATTGAGGTGGTGTGAGATCAAAACCAATAGCGTTCTTCAGATGTAGCTGTCTGGTTTTCCCATGGCCATTTATTGAAGAGGCTTTCTTGTTCCCATTTGGATATTCTCCCCTTCTGTGTCAGAGATGAGTTGACCATGGATGCCGGGGTTTGTTTCTGGACCCTCAACTTTATTCCATCGATCTGGATCTGTGTGTGTTGTTGTATTCCCAATAGCATACTGTCCTGCTGCTGCCGCTGCGGCTAAGTCACTTCAGTCGTGTCTGACTCTGCGCGACCCCATGGCCTGCAGCCTACCAGGCTCCTCCGTCCAGGGCATTTTCCAGGCAAGAGTACTGGCGTGGGTCGCCATCGCCTTCTCCGATACGCTCCTGAGGATCCTAGTTTGGTCGTCTAATTTCCTTTCACACAACCTTGGATGTCCGTATCGGGGCTTTTTCGTCGGATTCTATTGACAATTTAGGCTCTTTTCTGTTTCCGTAACCCCTTTTGCAGTTCTTTGTTCGGTGCGACAATGCATTGGCATTTTGGGAGGAATAGCATCCAAGCTGTGGATTGCCTTGTGGGGCTGTGACATCATTTTCCCAATAGGAATTCTTTCAAGCCCTGAGCACAGCTTCTCTTTCCAGTGATTGGTGTGGGCTTGATCTTCCTTCTTCCATCTCTCGCCGTTTTGTGAGAACAGGTCCTTCCTTCCCTTCTGGGTTAGATGGACTCGTGGGTATCACTTCAGTGCATGGCATTGTCAGTGGGGGTGATAATTCCCTTCTCATTGGAAGACTTTGCTGTGAGTATTAGAAATGCAAGTGATTTCTCTTCCCCTTCCTCCCTGTCCATCTCTCAGAGCCACCGGGAAACAGAGGCCTCATCCAGGGTCACACAGGCCTGAGGGAGTGCAACTAGACTGTTGTTTCTTCAGGCCCTCCGTGCTGGACATCATCCGGGATACTCTGTGTGTGTCTTCCTCAGTCTGGTGTCCCTTCAGACCTTTCCCTAGTTTTCACAGGCTTGTTGTGTTGGTGTTCTTTGTCTGTTTGGAGACACATCCTTGAGAAGCTTTGTGTTTCCACTCATTCGTCTCGCGATGTATGACCTGTCTTTTGCTTTTGTAATGAGGTCTTTCCCACAGTAGATATCTTTGATTTTGCAAAGTCCACTGTATTCTCTGGGTTGTTTTGTGGACTGCCTTTTAGTTTTGTGTGTGAAGACTCAAAGCACGTGTCCGGTTTCTGCTCATTGTTCTTCTAGATTTGTGACAAGTTTTCATGGAAACTTTGTCTAGGGATAACTGGAAGTGAACTCGGTGTAAGGTGTCAAGTCTCCATCTCCATTCATGTCATGCCCTGCAGTTTCCAATTCCCTGTTCCTGAGTGGTTTTGGAGACCTTGTGGGAAGTTTGGTTGCATGGGAGTTTGCATTTCCACCTTGAGTAGATTCCCACTGTTCTGCCCTCAGGGACACTGTCAAGGGGGAGTGAGGAGCAGCCTGCACTTCCAGCAGTGACCACACGGTGGGGCGAGTGCTGCTCTCCCCTCTGGGAGCCCCAGGCCACAGGCATCCCAGTGAGGAGCCAGCTCTGTGCTCGGCTGAAAGGAGTTAGACTCTCAGGAGCCTCTGAGCCCTTGCCTTTGGATCACCCAGGGTGGGCATTTACTGTGACAGAAAAAAATTGCCCTGAATTCCATGGACGGAAGAGCCTGGCTGTGTAGAGTTCGTGAGTTGCCGTGAATCAGACACAACTGAGGACACAAAAACTCAATAGACTAAAACACTTTTGGGGGGTGGGGGGAGTGAAAGGGGGTGATGTGGGGTTTTTTTGTCGTATATAATAGCCAAGGGAAATCTAGTTTAAACCTAAATTCACATAGATGGGAAAGGTATAGCTCTCCGTCACCCTATTAAAAAAAAAAAAAAAAAACTACTTAACTTTTCTGAAAGTTTATTTAGTAGCTTCCTTGAGCAGTTCATTGTGAAGCATTTTTTTTTTTTTTCTGTGACATCGGCCTCATTAAAAAGTACGGTTTGCCTTTACTGGATAATTTTGTTCATTGGTTTGTTAGGGAATCTTGGTAATATTTGAGTTTCCTGGGGAGCATGGTCACATGACCTGGCCCTGGCCAATCGGTGCGTTCCACCTCCCTGGCCACTGTGATTGGCTCCGGACTGGGGCAGTGCCCAATCGGGGCCCAGGGCCGGGCCTCACGTTGGAAGCCAGGGGAAGACGAGCTCTCGTCCTGCTGGGGTAGGGGAAGGGGTGGGGCCGGGGGAGGTCAGGCTCCAGCAGTGGGAGGGGCTTGAGGTCCGCCTGCGGCAGTTGGTGACCTTCCTGCTCCCCTCAGGGCAGAGCCGCCGGCCTGAGAATGAGGGCGCTGCTGAGCCCAGGGGCTGGGATGGCCCGTTGCTGCTGTGGTCCCAGAGCTCCACCCGAGACCTGACGGAGGCCGTCTGCCCGTGAGTCCTCTCCCGCTTGTCTGTCAGCTTGTTTGAACCATGCTGGGTTTTCTGCCCAGCCGGCTAAGGGGAGTCCCTGGAAATGCAAGGGTGTGGGTTTTGGCAGACTTCAGGGAAGACATGCCAGATGAGCCTGGGAGACTCCAGCTTAATCTGGATTCAGGAGATATCTCTTCGGGCCAGCTAGTAATTGTAGGATCAGCCTAATGAGTCTTCACAGGATGAAGAGAGTAACGTGCCAAGGTAGCAATCGATGTCCTCATTCGAGAGGATGATGAAGCTGGTGCTCAGAGAAGGGGGGAACTTGGCCACAGCAAGGAGGTGTGCACCCAGACGGAACCCCCAGATCCGGCCATTTGAGCTCAGGGAGGCCACTGGTGTGGCTTGTCCCTGTGGCAGGGGCCGAGGCACGCAGCCCACCCTGATTCCTGCGGGGGCCTGACTTGGGAAGTGCCATCTGGTAGCTTTGAGACTCACCAAACCAAATTGCACTGGAGAGAGGAAGGACACCTTCCTTCATCCACCCCCCACCCCCGCCGGATTCCCACATACCCTGACCCCTTTCTCTGGATTTCGGAGCCATTTCCAGAGTCCCGCTCATATGACCTCATTCGAAGTGCACTGTGGATGAGCTGCCATCTGCAGCTGCTACCACAGCAGCCAAGGGCTTTATCTCCCGAGTACCTCCCTTCCTTTGGAACTTGGGGGCCCTCTACTCCCCACTTGCACACCACAGACCTTTGCTGAGGATTGTGGGGACCCTCACTCAGTTTGCAGCACGTTGTAGCCATCCCTGTCCTCTCAATACCTCCCTTGCAACTCAGCTTGTGAGCTCCTTTGGAGCAGCGTGGCCCACCTGGCTGCAACGGCAGAGACACAGCTGACAGTGAAACAACAGCTTCGATCTGACAGCCGGAAAGCTCTGTCAAAAGGGACCTCCCTCTTCACACCGTAGAGGCTGTAGGAGCCGCCAGGGTTTGGGAACCAGTGCTGGGGCCAAAATGACTCCACAGCTGTTTTCCTTCCTGGGGAGGGTTCTGGCTCGAGTGGGAATGGCTCAAGTCTCCTAAGGTTCTGAAAGCCCACTGTGTGCAGATTCACGGTACACAGAGAGGAGAAGGTGGAGTCCTGCCCTGGAGGTGGTCACAGCTCACGGATGAGCCAGGCAGGCAGGCAGGCAGGCAGGGCCTGAGAACACCTGAGCTGCCTTCATGAGTGAGTGGTGTGGGGGCAGAGGAAGAGAAGCCGGTCTGCTCCCTCATGTGGTGCCCAGGGCAGGTTGTCCCCAGAGGAAACCCTTACGACGGTGAGGACTCTCACTGCTGTTTCCCAAGGGGTTCCGTCGGTGCGTGTCTTCCCCGGAGCGGTCAGGCCGTCTCTAAAGTACACTGGCCATGGGCATTGCCTCTCCTTGGAACTTCTCATGTGTTTCTCTTTTGTATGGAACAGTGATTTTTCTAGAGGGGTTCTGGGCCACAAGGTTGTTGGGTCATTTGCTAGCCTTCTGTCGTGAAGAACGCTTTCCTGGGCGTTGGGGTGGTTTGTTGTTCCAGCTCCCTTTCTTGGCTTCTTTTGGGAGCTGGTGCAACAAGAGGAGCTCAGCCTCTGCCTTCTGGCTGAGATGTCACCCTTCAAACAGCAATGCCTGCCTGGAGATAATGATGGCATTTGCCAAAAGGGCTTCGTTTGGCACATGATATCTTGAAAGGACGTACACCGTCCTTTCAGCTATCAAAGGCTAGTTCAAATGACATAAAAATGAGAACTCTCCAATGGAGTCTTACAGTAGGTGGAGAGTCCGAAAAAAACTCCTTCAGTCATCTCACTGAGAGTCATTGATTGGGGACACCAAGAATATAGGAAGGAATGCAGAAAGAAAAGATGAAATTGTGGTCAGGATCGGGGGGAGGGATGAACAGGGCCTGCTTGCCTTGAACCCAGGCTTTGTTGGCGGGTGGGGCATAAAGATCGAACGGGTCTGAAACTACAGAGTGGTGATGGTAACACAGTATCACCAGAGTTACACAACAGTGTCCCAAATTGCAACAATGATGAAAAAGTTTACTAATCCCAACTTAACCAACAAAAATAGACGAAACCATACAAAAAGTAAAACATCACCAGAAAGGTGGAAACAAACCAAATGCAAAGCAGCTCAGGGGAAAGGAACTCCATGTCCCCTGGGGGCAGACCGAGTTGCCGGCGTCCACGGTGAGCAGACAGGGATGGAGGCTGCAGAGCCGACCGCTCCCCTGGACATGGTGTTTCCGGCAAGGGCTCTGGGTCTCTGTCCAGAGCGGGGGCTCGTTCTTCCTGCAGGGGCGGGTGAGTCATCGTCGGCGTCTGGGTGTTGCGCGGGAGCCAGGGCAGGCTCTCCCTGCCGAGGCGGTGACTCCTCCTCTGCCTCGGGTTCTCCTGCCAAAGCCCGAGCAGGTACAGGTCCACGTGGAGGTGGAGGTTCTGGCTGAGGGGGTGGGACATCAGTGCCTGGGGCTGGGGGTCCTGCAGGCACGGAAATCCGATCTGCCCGGTGTGCTGGCCAGTACCCAGCTGGCCTGGTGTCTCTGCGAGGGCAAGGCTCGGTTCTCCATCGGCCCTCGGTGGATCCCTGGGTCCTGCACCTGGAGCCACCACCTCTGTAGGCACAGGTCTGGGAAGTGGAGCCTGGTTCCAGTTGGAGGCCAGTGCTAGAGCTGGGGGAGAAGCAAAGTTTGCCCACAGACCAGCCTTGGCATGTGCGTATCCCGGGACAGAAAGCTTCCAAGAGATTCCGAAAGAATACCCAGGGTTGGATATCTTTTGGGACTGAAGTGTGCAAGATGGGGGTGGGGGTGTGAGGCCAGCGCTTGCTGCAGGCCCAGCAGCATCTTTCGGGGACTCGTCCCTGTGTAGCTCAGCACCCCCTCCCCACACACTCCCGTGCACCAGCCCCAGCGTCCTTACCTCTGTGCTCTGGCGTGCTGGGCTCCAGGTCCTCCTGCTGCCTCAGAGGCCGGGGTTCTCGGGACTCTGGGTCGGAGCCGGGTGT
The DNA here is from genome assembly GCF_054371585.1 of Giraffa tippelskirchi. NCBI lineage: Eukaryota > Metazoa > Chordata > Mammalia > Artiodactyla > Giraffidae > Giraffa > Giraffa tippelskirchi. Next base: position 70,858,083 of record NC_137286.1, read on the forward strand.
GCTGAGCTCCGTGGCAGCCTCAGACTGGGCCGCCGGGTGTATCCTGGGCGGTGTCTCGGCAGCAGGCCTTCCCCGCCTCCGCTTCGCCCCCGGTGGGGCTGATGCCTCCGTGGGCACGCTCACCTGGAGCCTGCACTGGGCCTCACGGGCGGGGGGTTGGTGCTCCGACCCCTCCCTCCGGGAGGTGGACGGGGTGTCCCCGTCCTCGGCCTCATCACGTGGGAAGCTCTGCAACGACAGTGACCGTCAGCCAGCCGTGCTGGGAGTTTTCCGAGCTGGGCCTGGCCAGTGGAGCCGCTGCTTCTGCCTGCTCGAACTTCTCTTCCCAGAAGGGTCAGAGACGTGTGTCTGCTCAGATCCCCACCCGGGAGGAAAGAGACCCACCTGAGGGTGTGAGGTCAGCCTGGGCGGCCGGCCCTGCCCGCACTGTTCCCATCCCAGCCAGCCTGATCTCCCCTGGGGTGTGGACACAACTTGTCCGCAGGCTTCTGACCCCACATCCGCCTGGGCTTCCTTGAGGGAGACACACCCCGAGAAACCCGCATCCACACACACAGGCAAAGGACCCGGTGTTTCCGGGTGGCATGGGAGAGGTGGCCTGGCCCGGCCTGGGGCTCCCCGTGTTACCTTTCTGTTTCTCCGGGCAGAGGGCCAGAGGCCTCTCGGGGGTGCCCTGAGCCAACGTCGACAGGGTGCCCACGCACACTGCCTGTGAGCTCTCCTGAGGCCCCGGCCTCTGGGCAGGGGCAAACAGCAGAACATCCTGGCAGCAAGAGATCTGGCTGGGGGCTCCTCTCCGCTCTGGAGGCCTGGATACCCGGGTTGCGGGTTCTGTTGGGTTCTGTTGCCGGCAGGTGACATCATTTCCTGGGGTTCGTGCTGAGGTCCCTTCCCCAAAACTTCCCAAGGGAATCTCTGGGTTTCTGACTGCTCGACCACCCCCCTTAGGCCATGTGCAGACACATTGACAGCCACACAGCCCAGCCCACAGCCCTGGGGAGGCCTGGGTGCAGCCAGGGCCTGAGCTCCGAGGACCCCGCTGCTCTCAGACCAGGCTCCTTCTTCTCATAAGTGGTGTGGCCCTGGACAAGCATATGCCCCTCAGGGTTTCCCCAGTCTCTCCATCTGCAGAGTGGGGGTCATTCTCCCATCTGTTTCCTAGGTCTGTCGGCCTACGAGCAGCTCCATGCCTCTCCACCTGGGGCCGATATCACGTGGAGCTTGTGCGCTGAGACTTCAGAAAGAAAGACTCCATCCAGGGCTGACACAGCACAGAATGGGGCAGAACGAGGCCTGGATGCGCCGTGGTACCCAGGAAAAGGCACTGCCCCTCCTGACTGTTTTGAGACCCCACATCCAAGTTGGAGGCCCGAAAGGAAGACTCGAAGGTCTCCCTCTCTTATAGAAAAGAGTAGCCAACTTTCTGGTCCTCTGTTTCCATTGAGATTCTGTTCAAGTGTCCCAGCTCGGCTTCTGCGGGTGGCTGAGCTTCTAATGGCTCCCTGCGTTCTTGTCTTTTCCTCTCCAAACCTTCCGTCCTTTTCCCCCTTCTGGGGTGGATGGGCGCTGTCATTGCTTCTACCTTCGAGACAGATTGATGAAAAGTCTGGACCATCGACTCCTTTCCTCTCTTTGGTTCCGTGTCTCTCTCTGGCTGTGTCCCTCTCTTTTCCTTTCTCGATTCAGTCTGTGTCTTCCTCTTTCTCTCTCGTGTGTGGATGGATGGATGCTAGGAATGCACATGTATATGATTAGATGAGGGTTATGTTTTAGGGATGGGTTAGAGGGAGAGAAAGGCTTTAGGTCGGAGTTGGTCATGGGGGAAGGGTCAAGGGTGGTGGTGGTGTTTCTTGGAATCTGAGTGCTGTGCATTCTTCGTCTCTTTCCATATGAACCCCTTCTCAGATACACCACTTGCAAGGAGTCTCTCATGTTCCGTTTCCTATCTTTTGCATCTGTGAATGCTTAGCTTCTCTGTTGTGAAGAGGTTCCATTGGATGGAAACCCATTGGTGTACTTCGTTTCCCTCTTTCCCTTACTTGAAGAGACCCATTTCTACCTCCGCCCAGCAAATGGCAAGGAGACTCTGATGTTAAGGAGCCTTTGACCTACGCTTCTTTCTAGCTATCTCAAGACATCAGTCTTTAGGGTGAGGTTTTTCCCCGATATTGAGGTGGTGTGAGATCAAAACCAATAGCGTTCTTCAGATGTAGCTGTCTGGTTTTCCCATGGCCATTTATTGAAGAGGCTTTCTTGTTCCCATTTGGATATTCTCCCCTTCTGTGTCAGAGATGAGTTGACCATGGATGCCGGGGTTTGTTTCTGGACCCTCAACTTTATTCCATCGATCTGGATCTGTGTGTGTTGTTGTATTCCCAATAGCATACTGTCCTGCTGCTGCCGCTGCGGCTAAGTCACTTCAGTCGTGTCTGACTCTGCGCGACCCCATGGCCTGCAGCCTACCAGGCTCCTCCGTCCAGGGCATTTTCCAGGCAAGAGTACTGGCGTGGGTCGCCATCGCCTTCTCCGATACGCTCCTGAGGATCCTAGTTTGGTCGTCTAATTTCCTTTCACACAACCTTGGATGTCCGTATCGGGGCTTTTTCGTCGGATTGTATTGACAATTTAGGCTCTTTTCTGTTTCCGTAACCCCTTTTGCAGTTCTTTGTTCGGTGCGACAATGCATTGGCATTTTGGGAGGAATAGCATCGAAGCTGTGGATTGCCTTGTGGGGCTGTGACATCATTTTCCCAACAGGAATTCTTTCAAGCCCTGAGCACAGCTTCTCTTTCCAGTGATTGGTGTGGGCTTGATCTTCCTTCTTCCATCTCTCGCCGTTTTGTGAGAACAGGTCCTTCCTTCCCTTCTGGGTTAGATGGACTCGTGGGTATCACTTCAGTGCATGGCATTGTCAGTGGGGGTGATAATTCCCTTCTCATTGGAAGACTTTGCTGTGAGTATTAGAAATGCAAGTGATTTCTCTTCCCCTTCCTCCCTGTCCATCTCTCAGAGCCACCGGGAAACAGAGGCCTCATCCAGGGTCACACAGGCCTGAGGGAGTGCAACTAGACTGTTGTTTCTTCAGGCCCTCCGTGCTGGACATCATCCGGGATACTCTGTGTGTGTCTTCCTCAGTCTGGTGTCCCTTCAGACCTTTCCCTAGTTTTCACAGGCTTGTTGTGTTGGTGTTCTTTGTCTGTTTGGAGACACATCCTTGAGAAGCTTTGTGTTTCCACTCATTCGTCTCGCGATGTATGACCTGTCTTTTGCTTTTGTAATGAGGTCTTTCCCACAGTAGATATCTTTGATTTTGCAAAGTCCACTGTATTCTCTGGGTTGTTTTGTGGACTGCCTTTTAGTTTTGTGTGTGAAGACTCAAAGCACGTGTCCGGTTTCTGCTCATTGTTCTTCTAGATTTGTGACAAGTTTTCATGGAAACTTTGTCTAGGGATAACTGGAAGTGAACTCGGTGTAAGGTGTCAAGTCTCCATCTCCATTCATGTCATGCCCTGCAGTTTCCAATTCCCTGTTCCTGAGTGGTTTTGGAGACCTTGTGGGAAGTTTGGTTGCATGGGAGTTTGCATTTCCACCTTGAGTAGATTCCCACTGTTCTGCCCTCAGGGACACTGTCAAGGGGGAGTGAGGAGCAGCCTGCACTTCCAGCAGTGACCACACGGTGGGGCGAGTGCTGCTCTCCCCTCTGGGAGCCCCAGGCCACAGGCATCCCAGTGAGGAGCCAGCTCTGTGCTCGGCTGAAAGGAGTTAGACTCTCAGGAGCCTCTGAGCCCTTGCCTTTGGATCACCCAGGGTGGGCATTTACTGTGACAGAAAAAAATTGCCCTGAATTCCATGGACGGAAGAGCCTGGCTGTGTAGAGTTCGTGAGTTGCCGTGAATCAGACACAACTGAGGACACAAAAACTCAATAGACTAAAACACTTTTGGGGGGTGGGGGGAGTGAAAGGGGGTGATGTGGGGTTTTTTTGTCGTATATAATAGCCAAGGGAAATCTAGTTTAAACCTAAATTCACATAGATGGGAAAGGTATAGCTCTCCGTCACCCTATTAAAAAAAAAAAAAAAAACTACTTAACTTTTCTGAAAGTTTATTTAGTAGCTTCCTTGAGCAGTTCATTGTGAAGCATTTTTTTTTTTTCTGTGACATCGGCCTCATTAAAAAGTACGGTTTGCCTTTACTGGATAATTTTGTTCATTGGTTTGTTAGGGAATCTTGGTAATATTTGAGTTTCCTGGGGAGCATGGTCACATGACCTGGCCCTGGCCAATCGGTGCGTTCCACCTCCCTGGCCACTGTGATTGGCTCCGGACTGGGGCAGTGCCCAATCGGGGCCCAGGGCCGGGCCTCACGTTGGAAGCCAGGGGAAGACGAGCTCTCGTCCTGCTGGGGTAGGGGAAGGGGTGGGGCCGGGGGAGGTCAGGCTCCAGCAGTGGGAGGGGCTTGAGGTCCGCCTGCGGCAGTTGGTGACCTTCCTGCTCCCCTCAGGGCAGAGCCGCCGGCCTGAGAATGAGGGCGCTGCTGAGCCCAGGGGCTGGGATGGCCCGTTGCTGCTGTGGTCCCAGAGCTCCACCCGAGACCTGACGGAGGCCGTCTGCCCGTGAGTCCTCTCCCGCTTGTCTGTCAGCTTGTTTGAACCATGCTGGGTTTTCTGCCCAGCCGGCTAAGGGGAGTCCCTGGAAATGCAAGGGTGTGGGTTTTGGCAGACTTCAGGGAAGACATGCCAGATGAGCCTGGGAGACTCCAGCTTAATCTGGATTCAGGAGATATCTCTTCGGGCCAGCTAGTAATTGTAGGATAAGCCTAATGAGTCTTCACAGGATGAAGAGAGTAACGTGCCAAGGTAGCAATCGATGTCCTCATTCGAGAGGATGATGAAGCTGGTGCTCAGAGAAGGGGGGAACTTGGCCACAGCAAGGAGGTGTGCACCCAGACGGAACCCCCAGATCCGGCCATTTGAGCTCAGGGAGGCCACTGGTGTGGCTTGTCCCTGTGGCAGGGGCCGAGGCACGCAGCCCACCCTGATTCCTGCGGGGGCCTGACTTGGGAAGTGCCATCTGGTAGCTTTGAGACTCACCAAACCAAATTGCACTGGAGAGAGGAAGGACACCTTCCTTCATCCACCCCCCACCCCCGCCGGATTCCCACATACCCTGACCCCTTTCTCTGGATTTCGGAGCCATTTCCAGAGTCCCGCTCATATGACCTCATTCGAAGTGCACTGTGGACGAGCTGCCATCTGCAGCTGCTACCACAGCAGCCAAGGGCTTTATCTCCCGAGTACCTCCCTTCCTTTGGAACTTGGGGGCCCTCTACTCCCCACTTGCACACCACAGACCTTTGCTGAGGATTGTGGGGACCCTCACTCAGTTTGCAGCACGTTGTAGCCATCCCTGTCCTCTCAATACCTCCCTTGCAACTCAGCTTGTGAGCTCCTTTGGAGCAGCGTGGCCCACCTGGCTGCAACGGCAGAGACACAGCTGACAGTGAAACAACAGCTTCGATCTGACAGCCGGAAAGCTCTGTCAAAAGGGACCTCCCTCTTCACACCGTAGAGGCTGTAGGAGCCGCCAGGGTTTGGGAACCAGTGCTGGGGCCAAAATGACTCCACAGCTGTTTTCCTTCCTGGGGAGGGTTCTGGCTCGAGTGGGAATGGCTCAAGTCTCCTAAGGTTCTGAAAGCCCACTGTGTGCAGATTCACGGTACACAGAGAGGAGAAGGTGGAGTCCTGCCCTGGAGGTGGTCACAGCTCACGGATGAGCCAGGCAGGCAGGCAGGCAGGCAGGGCATGAGAACACCTGAGCTGCCTTCATGAGTGAGTGGTGTGGGGGCAGAGGAAGAGAAGCCGGTCTGCTCCCTCATGTGGTGCCCAGGGCAGGTTGTCCCCAGAGGAAACCCTTACGACGGTGAGGACTCTCACTGCTGTTTCCCAAGGGGTTCCGTCGGTGCGTGTCTTCCCCGGAGCGGTCAGGCCGTCTCTAAAGTACACTGGCCATGGGCATTGCCTCTCCTTGGAACTTCCCATGTGTTTCTCTTTTGTATGGAACAGTGATTTTTCTAGAGGGGTTCTGGGCCACAAGGTTGTTGGGTCATTTGCTAGCCTTCTGTCGTGAAGAACGCTTTCCTGGGCGTTGGGGTGGTTTGTTGTTCCAGCTCCCTTTCTTGGCTTCTTTTGGGAGCTGGTGCAACAAGAGGAGCTCAGCCTCTGCCTTCTGGCTGAGATGTCACCCTTCAAACAGCAATGCCTGCCTGGAGATAATGATGGCATTTGCCAAAAGGGCTTCGTTTGGCACATGATATCTTGAAAGGACGTACACCGTCCTTTCAGCTATCAAAGGCTAGTTCAAATGACATAAAAATGAGAACTCTCCAATGGAGTCTTACAGTAGGTGGAGAGTCCGAAAAAAACTCCTTCAGTCATCTCACTGAGAGTCATTGATTGGGGACACCAAGAATATAGGAAGGAATGCAGAAAGAAAAGATGAAATTGTGGTCAGGATCGGGGGGAGGGATGAACAGGGCCTGCTTGCCTTGAACCCAGGCTTTGTTGGCGGGTGGGGCATAAAGATCGAACGGGTCTGAAACTACAGAGTGGTGATGGTAACACAGTATCACCAGAGTTACACAACAGTGTCCCAAATTGCAACAATGATGAAAAAGTTTACTAATCCCAACTTAACCAACAAAAATAGACGAAACCATACAAAAAGTAAAACATCACCAGAAAGGTGGAAACAAACCAAATGCAAAGCAGCTCAGGGGAAAGGAACTCCATGTCCCCTGGGGGCAGACCGAGTTGCCGGCGTCCACGGTGAGCAGACAGGGATGGAGGCTGCAGAGCCGACCGCTCCCCTGGACATGGTGTTTCCGGCAAGGGCTCTGGGTCTCTGTCCAGAGCGGGGGCTCGTTCTTCCTGCAGGGGCGGGTGAGTCATCGTCGGCGTCTGGGTGTTGCGCGGGAGCCAGGGCAGGCTCTCCCTGCCGAGGCGGTGACTCCTCTGCCTCGGGTTCTCCTGCCAAAGCCCGAGCAGGTACAGGTGCACGTGGAGGTGGAGGTTCTGGCTGAGGGGGTGGGACATCAGTGCCTGGGGCTGGGGGTCCTGCAGGCACGGAAATCCGATCTGCCCGGTGTGCTGGCCAGTACCCAGCTGGCCTGGTGTCTCTGCGAGGGCAAGGCTCGGTTCTCCATCGGCCCTCGGTGGATCCCTGGGTCCTGCACCTGGAGCCACCACCTCTGTAGGCACAGGTCTGGGAAGTGGAGCCTGGTTCCAGTTGGAGGCCAGTGCTAGAGCTGGGGGAGAAGCAAAATTTGCCCACAGACCAGCCTTGGCATGTGCGTATCCCGGGACAGAAAGCTTCCAAGAGATTCCGAAAGAATACCCAGGGTTGGATATCTTTTGGGACTGAAGTGTGCAAGATGGGGGTGGGGGTGTGAGGCCAGCGCTTGCTGCAGGCCCAGCAGCATCTTTCGGGGACTCGTCCCTGTGTAGCTCAGCACCCCCTCCCCACACACTCCCGTGCACCAGCCCCAGCGTCCTTACCTCTGTGCTCTGGCGTGCTGGGCTCCAGGTCCTCCTGCTGCCTCAGAGGCCGGGGTTCTCGGGACTCTGGGTCGGAGCCGGGTGTGCTGAGCTCCGTGGCAGCCTCAGACTGGGCCGCCGGGTGTATCCTGGGCGGTGTCTCGGCAGCAGGCCTTCCCCGCCTCCGCTTCGCCCCCGGTGGGGCTGATGCCTCCGTGGGCACGCTCACCTGGAGCCTGCACTGGGCCTCACGGGCGGGGGGTTGGTGCTCCGACCCCTCCCTCCGGGAGGTGGACGGGGTGTCCCCGTCCTCGGCCTCATCACGTGGGAAGCTCTGCAACGACAGTGACCGTCAGCCAGCCGTGCTGGGAGTTTTCCGAGCTGGGCCTGGCCAGTGGAGCCGCTGCTTCTGCCTGCTCGAACTTCTCTTCCCAGAAGGGTCAGAGACGTGTGTCTGCTCAGATCCCCACCCGGGAGGAAAGAGACCCACCTGAGGGTGTGAGGTCAGCCTGGGCGGCCGGCCCTGCCCGCACTGTTCCCATCCCAGCCAGCCTGATCTCCCCTGGGGTGTGGACACAACTTGTCCGCAGGCTTCTGACCCCACATCCGCCTGGGCTTCCTTGAGGGAGACACACCCCGAGAAACCCGCATCCACACACACAGGCAAAGGACCCGGTGTTTCCGGGTGGCATGGGAGAGGTGGCCTGGCCCGGCCTGGGGCTCCCCGTGTTACCTTTCTGTTTCTCCGGGCAGAGGGCCAGAGGCCTCTCGGGGGTGCCCTGAGCCAACGTCGACAGGGTGCCCACGCACACTGCCTGTGAGCTCTCCTGAGGCCCCGGCCTCTGGGCAGGGGCAAACAGCAGAACATCCTGGCAGCAAGAGATCTGGCTGGGGGCTCCTCTCCGCTCTGGAGGCCTGGATACCCGGGTTGCGGGTTCTGTTGGGTTCTGTTGCCGGCAGGTGACATCATTTCCTGGGGTTCGTGCTGAGGTCCCTTACCCAAAACTTCCCAAGGGAATCTCTGGGTTTCTGACTGCTCGACCACCCCCCTTAGGCCATGTGCAGGCACAGTGACAGCCACACAGCCCAGCCCACAGCCCTGGGGAGGCCTGGGTGCAGCCAGGGCCTGAGCTCCGAGGACCCCGCTGCTCTCAGACCAGGCTCCTTCTTCTCATAAGTGGTGTGGCCCTGGACAAGCATATGCCCCTCAGGGTTTCCCCAGTCTCTCCATCTGCAGAGTGGGGGTCATTCTCCCATCTGTTTCCTAGGTCTGTCGGCCTACGAGCAGCTCCATGCCTCTCCACCTGGGGCCGATATCACGTGGAGCTTGTGCGCTGAGACTTCAGAAAGAAAGACTCCATCCAGGGCTGACACAGCACAGAATGGGGCAGAACGAGGCCTGGATGCGCCGTGGTACCCAGGAAAAGGCACTGCCCCTCCTGACTGTTTTGAGACCCCACATCCAAGTTGGAGGCCCGAAAGGAAGACTCGAAGGTCTCCCTCTCTTATAGAAAAGAGTAGCCAACTTTCTGGTCCTCTGTTTCCATTGAGATTCTGTTCAAGTGTCCCAGCTCGGCTTCTGCGGGTGGCTGAGCTTCTAATGGCTCCCTGCGTTCTTGTCTTTTCCTCTCCAAACCTTCCGTCCTTTTCCCCCTTCTGGGGTGGATGGGCGCTGTCATTGCTTCTACCTTCGAGACAGATTGATGAAAAGTCTGGACCATCGACTCCTTTCCTCTCTTTGGTTCCGTGTCTCTCTCTGGCTGTGTCCCTCTCTTTTCCTTTCTCGATTCAGTCTGTGTCTTCCTCTTTCTCTCTCGTGTGTGGATGGATGGATGCTAGGAATGCACATGTATATGATTAGATGAGGGTTATGTTTTAGGGATGGGTTAGAGGGAGAGAAAGGCTTTAGGTCGGAGTTGGTCATGGGGGAAGGGTCAAGGGTGGTGGTGGTGTTTCTTGGAATCTGAGTGCTGTGCATTCTTCGTCTCTTTCCATATGAACCCCTTCTCAGATACACCACTTGCAAGGAGTCTCTCATGTTCCGTTTCCTATCTTTTGCATCTGTGAATGCTTAGCTTCTCTGTTGTGAAGAGGTTCCATTGGATGGAAACCCATTGGTGTACTTCGTTTCCCTCTTTCCCTTACTTGAAGAGACCCATTTCTACCTCTGCCCAGCAAATGGCAAGGAGACTCTGATGTTAAGGAGCCTTTGACCTACGCTTCTTTCTAGCTATCTCAAGACATCAGTCTTTAGGGTGAGGTTTTTCCCCGATATTGAGGTGGTGTGAGATCAAAACCAATAGCGTTCTTCAGATGTAGCTGTCTGGTTTTCCCATGGCCATTTATTGAAGAGGCTTTCTTGTTCCCATTTGGATATTCTCCCCTTCTGTGTCAGAGATGAGTTGACCATGGATGCCGGGGTTTGTTTCTGGACCCTCAACTTTATTCCATCGATCTGGATCTGTGTGTGTTGTTGTATTCCCAATAGCATACTGTCCTGCTGCTGCCGCTGCGGCTAAGTCACTTCAGTCGTGTCTGACTCTGCGCGACCCCATGGCCTGCAGCCTACCAGGCTCCTCCGTCCAGGGCATTTTCCAGGCAAGAGTACTGGCGTGGGTCGCCATCGCCTTCTCCGATACGCTCCTGAGGATCCTAGTTTGGTCGTCTAATTTCCTTTCACACAACCTTGGATGTCCGTATCGGGGCTTTTTCGTCGGATTGTATTGACAATTTAGGCTCTTTTCTGTTTCCGTAACCCCTTTTGCAGTTCTTTGTTCGGTGCGACAATGCATTGGCATTTTGGGAGGAATAGCATCGAAGCTGTGGATTGCCTTGTGGGGCTGTGACATCATTTTCCCAACAGGAATTCTTTCAAGCCCTGAGCACAGCTTCTCTTTCCAGTGATTGGTGTGGGCTTGATCTTCCTTCTTCCATCTCTCGCCGTTTTGTGAGAACAGGTCCTTCCTTCCCTTCTGGGTTAGATGGACTCGTGGGTATCACTTCAGTGCATGGCATTGTCAGTGGGGGTGATAATTCCCTTCTCATTGGAAGACTTTGCTGTGAGTATTAGAAATGCAAGTGATTTCTCTTCCCCTTCCTCCCTGTCCATCTCTCAGAGCCACCGGGAAACAGAGGCCTCATCCAGGGTCACACAGGCCTGAGGGAGTGCAACTAGACTGTTGTTTCTTCAGGCCCTCCGTGCTGGACATCATCCGGGATACTCTGTGTGTGTCTTCCTCAGTCTGGTGTCCCTTCAGACCTTTCCCTAGTTTTCACAGGCTTGTTGTGTTGGTGTTCTTTGTCTGTTTGGAGACACATCCTTGAGAAGCTTTGTGTTTCCACTCATTCGTCTCGCGATGTATGACCTGTCTTTTGCTTTTGTAATGAGGTCTTTCCCACAGTAGATATCTTTGATTTTGCAAAGTCCACTGTATTCTCTGGGTTGTTTTGTGGACTGCCTTTTAGTTTTGTGTGTGAAGACTCAAAGCACGTGTCCGGTTTCTGCTCATTGTTCTTCTAGATTTGTGACAAGTTTTCATGGAAACTTTGTCTAGGGATAACTGGAAGTGAACTCGGTGTAAGGTGTCAAGTCTCCATCTCCATTCATGTCATGCCCTGCAGTTTCCAATTCCCTGTTCCTGAGTGGTTTTGGAGACCTTGTGGGAAGTTTGGTTGCATGGGAGTTTGCATTTCCACCTTGAGTAGATTCCCACTGTTCTGCCCTCAGGGACACTGTCAAGGGGGAGTGAGGAGCAGCCTGCACTTCCAGCAGTGACCACACGGTGGGGCGAGTGCTGCTCTCCCCTCTGGGAGCCCCAGGCCACAGGCATCCCAGTGAGGAGCCAGCTCTGTGCTCGGCTGAAAGGAGTTAGACTCTCAGGAGCCTCTGAGCCCTTGCCTTTGGATCACCCAGGGTGGGCATTTACTGTGACAGAAAAAAATTGCCCTGAATTCCATGGACGGAAGAGCCTGGCTGTGTAGAGTTCGTGAGTTGCCGTGAATCAGACACAACTGAGGACACAAAAACTCAATAGACTAAAACACTTTTGGGGGGTGGGGGGAGTGAAAGGGGGTGATGTGGGGTTTTTTTGTCGTATATAATAGCCAAGGGAAATCTAGTTTAAACCTAAATTCACATAGATGGGAAAGGTATAGCTCTCCGTCACCCTATTAAAAAAAAAAAAAAAAACTACTTAACTTTTCTGAAAGTTTATTTAGTAGCTTCCTTGAGCAGTTCATTGTGAAGCATTTTTTTTTTTTTCTGTGACATCGGCCTCATTAAAAAGTACGGTTTGCCTTTACTGGATAATTTTGTTCATTGGTTTGTTAGGGAATCTTGGTAATATTTGAGTTTCCTGGGGAGCATGGTCACATGACCTGGCCCTGGCCAATCGGTGCGTTCCACCTCCCTGGCCACTGTGATTGGCTCCGGACTGGGGCAGTGCCCAATCGGGGCCCAGGGCCGGGCCTCACGTTGGAAGCCAGGGGAAGACGAGCTCTCGTCCTGCTGGGGTAGGGGAAGGGGTGGGGCCGGGGGAGGTCAGGCTCCAGCAGTGGGAGGGGCTTGAGGTCCGCCTGCGGCAGTTGGTGACCTTCCTGCTCCCCTCAGGGCAGAGCCGCCGGCCTGAGAATGAGGGCGCTGCTGAGCCCAGGGGCTGGGATGGCCCGTTGCTGCTGTGGTCCCAGAGCTCCACCCGAGACCTGACGGAGGCCGTCTGCCCGTGAGTCCTCTCCCGCTTGTCTGTCAGCTTGTTTGAACCATGCTGGGTTTTCTGCCCAGCCGGCTAAGGGGAGTCCCTGGAAATGCAAGGGTGTGGGTTTTGGCAGACTTCAGGGAAGACATGCCAGATGAGCCTGGGAGACTCCAGCTTAATCTGGATTCAGGAGATATCTCTTCGGGCCAGCTAGTAATTGTAGGATAAGCCTAATGAGTCTTCACAGGATGAAGAGAGTAACGTGCCAAGGTAGCAATCGATGTCCTCATTCGAGAGGATGATGAAGCTGGTGCTCAGAGAAGGGGGGAACTTGGCCACAGCAAGGAGGTGTGCACCCAGACGGAACCCCCAGATCCGGCCATTTGAGCTCAGGGAGGCCACTGGTGTGGCTTGTCCCTGTGGCAGGGGCCGAGGCACGCAGCCCACCCTGATTCCTGCGGGGGCCTGACTTGGGAAGTGCCATCTGGTAGCTTTGAGACTCACCAAACCAAATTGCACTGGAGAGAGGAAGGACACCTTCCTTCATCCACCCCCCACCCCCGCCGGATTCCCACATACCCTGACCCCTTTCTCTGGATTTCGGAGCCATTTCCAGAGTCCCGCTCATATGACCTCATTCGAAGTGCACTGTGGACGAGCTGCCATCTGCAGCTGCTACCACAGCAGCCAAGGGCTTTATCTCCCGAGTACCTCCCTTCCTTTGGAACTTGGGGGCCCTCTACTCCCCACTTGCACACCACAGACCTTTGCTGAGGATTGTGGGGACCCTCACTCAGTTTGCAGCACGTTGTAGCCATCCCTGTCCTCTCAATACCTCCCTTGCAACTCAGCTTGTGAGCTCCTTTGGAGCAGCGTGGCCCACCTGGCTGCAACGGCAGAGACACAGCTGACAGTGAAACAACAGCTTCGATCTGACAGCCGGAAAGCTCTGTCAAAAGGGACCTCCCTCTTCACACCGTAGAGGCTGTAGGAGCCGCCAGGGTTTGGGAACCAGTGCTGGGGCCAAAATGACTCCACAGCTGTTTTCCTTCCTGGGGAGGGTTCTGGCTCGAGTGGGAATGGCTCAAGTCTCCTAAGGTTCTGAAAGCCCACTGTGTGCAGATTCACGGTACACAGAGAGGAGAAGGTGGAGTCCTGCCCTGGAGGTGGTCACAGCTCACGGATGAGCCAGGCAGGCAGGCAGGCAGGCAGGGCATGAGAACACCTGAGCTGCCTTCATGAGTGAGTGGTGTGGGGGCAGAGGAAGAGAAGCCGGTCTGCTCCCTCATGTGGTGCCCAGGGCAGGTTGTCCCCAGAGGAAACCCTTACGACGGTGAGGACTCTCACTGCTGTTTCCCAAGGGGTTCCGTCGGTGCGTGTCTTCCCCGGAGCGGTCAGGCCGTCTCTAAAGTACACTGGCCATGGGCATTGCCTCTCCTTGGAACTTCCCATGTGTTTCTCTTTTGTATGGAACAGTGATTTTTCTAGAGGGGTTCTGGGCCACAAGGTTGTTGGGTCATTTGCTAGCCTTCTGTCGTGAAGAACGCTTTCCTGGGCGTTGGGGTGGTTTGTTGTTCCAGCTCCCTTTCTTGGCTTCTTTTGGGAGCTGGTGCAACAAGAGGAGCTCAGCCTCTGCCTTCTGGCTGAGATGTCACCCTTCAAACAGCAATGCCTGCCTGGAGATAATGATGGCATTTGCCAAAAGGGCTTCGTTTGGCACATGATATCTTGAAAGGACGTACACCGTCCTTTCAGCTATCAAAGGCTAGTTCAAATGACATAAAAATGAGAACTCTCCAATGGAGTCTTACAGTAGGTGGAGAGTCCGAAGAAAACTCCTTCAGTCATCTCACTGAGAGTCATTGATTGGGGACACCAAGAATATAGGAAGGAATGCAGAAAGAAAAGATGAAATTGTGGTCAGGATCGGGGGGAGGGATGAACAGGGCCTGCTTGCCTTGAACCCAGGCTTTGTTGGCGGGTGGGGCATAAAGATCGAACGGGTCTGAAACTACAGAGTGGTGATGGTAACACCGTATCACCAGAGTTACACAACAGTGTCCCAAATTGCAACAATGATGAAAAAGTTTACTAATCCCAACTTAACCAACAAAAATAGACGAAACCATACAAAAAGTAAAACATCACCAGAAAGGTGGAAACAAACCAAATGCAAAGCAGCTCAGGGGAAAGGAACTCCATGTCCCCTGGGGGCAGACCGAGTTGCCGGCGTCCACGGTGAGCAGACAGGGATGGAGGCGGCAGAGCCGACCGCTCCCCTGGACATGGTGTTTCCGGCAAGGGCTCTGGGTCTCTGTCCAGAGCGGGGGCTCGTTCTTCCTGCAGGGGCGGGTGAGTCATCGTCGGCGTCTGGGTGTTGCGCGGGAGCCAGGGCAGGCTCTCCCTGCCGAGGCGGTGACTCCTCCTCTGCCTCGGGTTCTCCTGCCAAAGCCCGAGCAGGTACAGGTGCACGTGGAGGTGGAGGTTCTGGCTGAGGGGGTGGGACATCAGTGCCTGGGGCTGGGGGTCCTGCAGGCACGGAAATCCGATCTGCCCGGTGTGCTGGCCAGTACCCAGCTGGCCTGGTGTCTCTGCGAGGGCAAGGCTCGGTTCTCCATCTGCCCTCGGTGGATCCCTGGGTCCTGCACCTGGAGCCACCACCTCTGTAGGCACAGGTCTGGGAAGTGGAGCCTGGTTCCAGTTGGAGGCCAGTGCTAGAGCTGGGGGAGAAGCAAAGTTTGCCCACAGACCAGCCTTGGCATGTGCGTATCCCGGGACAGAAAGCTTCCAAGAGATTCCGAAAGAATACCCAGGGTTGGATGTCTTTTGGGACTGAAGTGTGCAAGATGGGGGTGGGGGTGTGAGGCCAGCGCTTGCTGCAGGCCCAGCAGCATCTTTCGGGGACTCGTCCCTGTGTAGCTCAGCACCCCCTCCCCACACACTCCCGTGCACCAGCCCCAGCGTCCTTACCTCTGTGCTCTGGCGTGCTGGGCTCCAGGTCCTCCTGCTGCCTCAGAGGCCGGGGTTCTCGGGACTCTGGGTCGGAGCCGGGTGTGCTGAGCTCCGTGGCAGCCTCAGACTGGGCCGCCGGGTGTATCCTGGGCGGTGTCTCGGCAGCAGGCCTTCCCCGCCTCCGCTTCGCCCCCGGTGGGGCTGATGCCTCCGTGGGCACGCTCACCTGGAGCCTGCACTGGGCCTCACGGGCGGGGGGTTGGTGCTCCGACCCCTCCCTCCGGGAGGTGGACGGGGTGTCCCCGTCCTCGGCCTCATCACGTGGGAAGCTCTGCAACGACAGTGACCGTCAGCCAGCCGTGCTGGGAGTTTTCCGAGCTGGGCCTGGCCAGTGGAGCCGCTGCTTCTGCCTGCTCGAACTTCTCTTCCCAGAAGGGTCAGAGACGTGTGTCTGCTCAGATCCCCACCCGGGAGGAAAGAGACCCACCTGAGGGTGTGAGGTCAGCCTGGGCGGCCGGCCCTGCCCGCACTGTTCCCATCCCAGCCAGCCTGATCTCCCCTGGGGTGTGGACACAACTTGTCCGCAGGCTTCTGACCCCACATCCGCCTGGACTTCCTTGAGGGAGACACACCCCGAGAAACCCGCATCCACACACACAGGCAAAGGACCCGGTGTTTCCGGGTGGCATGGGAGAGGTGGCCTGGCCCGGCCTGGGGCTCCCCGTGTTACCTTTCTGTTTCTCCGGGCAGAGGGCCAGAGGCCTCTCGGGGGTGCCCTGAGCCAACGTCGACAGGGTGCCCACGCACACTGCCTGTGAGCTCTCCTGAGGCCCCGGCCTCTGGGCAGGGGCAAACAGCAGAACATCCTGGCAGCAAGAGATCTGGCTGGGGGCTCCTCTCCGCTCTGGAGGCCTGGATACCCGGGTTGCGGGTTCTGTTGGGTTCTGTTGCCGGCAGGTGACATCATTTCCTGGGGTTCGTGCTGAGGTCCCTTCCCCAAAACTTCCCAAGGGAATCTCTGGGTTTCTGACTGCTCGACCACCCCCCTTAGGCCATGTGCAGGCACATTGACAGCCACACAGCCCAGCCCACAGCCCTGGGGAGGCCTGGGTGCAGCCAGGGCCTGAGCTCCGAGGACCCCGCTGCTCTCAGACCAGGCTCCTTCTTCTCATAAGTGGTGTGGCCCTGGACAAGCATATGCCCCTCAGGGTTTCCCCAGTCTCTCCATCTGCAGAGTGGGGGTCATTCTCCCATCTGTTTCCTAGGTCTGTCGGCCTACGAGCAGCTCCATGCCTCTCCACCTGGGGCCGATATCACGTGGAGCTTGTGCGCTGAGACTTCAGAAAGAAAGACTCCATCCAGGGCTGACACAGCACAGAATGGGGCAGAACGAGGCCTGGATGCGCCGTGGTACCCAGGAAAAGGCACTGCCCCTCCTGACTGTCTTGAGACCCCACATCCAAGTTGGAGGCCCGAAAGGAAGACTCGAAGGTCTCCCTCTCTTATAGAAAAGAGTAGCCAACTTTCTGGTCCTCTGTTTCCATTGAGATTCTGTTCAAGTGTCCCAGCTCGGCTTCTGCGTGTGGCTGAGCTTCTAATGGCTCCCTGCGTTCTTGTCTTTTCCTCTCCAAACCTTCCGTCCTTTTCCCCCTTCTGGGGTGGATGGGCGCTGTCATTGCTTCTACCTTCGAGACAGATTGATGAAAAGTCTGGACCATCGACTCCTTTCCTCTCTTTGGTTCCGTGTCTCTCTCTGGCTGTGTCCCTCTCTTTTCCTTTCTCGATTCAGTCTGTGTCTTCCTCTTTCTCTCTCGTGTGTGGATGGATGGATGCTAGGAATGCACATGTATATGATTAGATGAGGGTTATGTTTTAGGGATGGGTTAGAGGGAGAGAAAGGCTTTAGGTCGGAGTTGGTCATGGGGGAAGGGTCAAGGGTGGTGGTGGTGTTTCTTGGAATCTGAGTGCTGTGCATTCTTCGTCTCTTTCCATATGAACCCCTTCTCAGATACACCACTTGCAAGGAGTCTCTCATGTTCCGTTTCCTATCTTTTGCATCTGTGAATGCTTAGCTTCTCTGTTGTGAAGAGGTTCCATTGGATGGAAACCCATTGGTGTACTTCGTTTCCCTCTTTCCCTTACTTGAAGAGACCCATTTCTACCTCCGCCCAGCAAATGGCAAGGAGACTCTGATGTTAAGGAGCCTTTGACCTACGCTTCTTTCTAGCTATCTCATGACATCAGTCTTTAGGGTGAGGTTTTTCCCCGATATTGAGGTGGTGTGAGATCAAAACCAATAGCGTTCTTCAGATGTAGCTGTCTGGTTTTCCCATGGCCATTTATTGAAGAGGCTTTCTTGTTCCCATTTGGATATTCTCCCCTTCTGTGTCAGAGATGAGTTGACCATGGATGCCGGGGTTTGTTTCTGGACCCTCAACTTTATTCCATCGATCTGGATCTGTGTGTGTTGTTGTATTCTCAATAGCATACTGTCCTGCTGCTGCCGCTGCGGCTAAGTCACTTCAGTCGTGTCTGACTCTGCGCGACCCCATGGCCTGCAGCCTACCAGGCTCCTCCGTCCAGGGCATTTTCCAGGCAAGAGTACTGGCGTGGGTCGCCATCGCCTTCTCCGATACGCTCCTGAGGATCCTAGTTTGGTCGTCTAATTTCCTTTCACACAACCTTGG
The DNA here is from genome assembly GCF_054371585.1 of Giraffa tippelskirchi. Lineage (NCBI taxonomy): Eukaryota > Metazoa > Chordata > Mammalia > Artiodactyla > Giraffidae > Giraffa > Giraffa tippelskirchi. Next base: position 70,875,949 of record NC_137286.1, read on the forward strand.
ATGTCCGTATCGGGGCTTTTTCGTCGGATTGTATTGACAATTTAGGCTCTTTTCTGTTTCCGTAACCCCTTTTGCAATTCTTTGTTCGGTGCGACAATGCATTGGCATTTTGGGAGGAATAGCATCCAAGCTGTGGATTGCCTTGTGGGGCTGTGACATCATTTTCCCAATAGGAATTCTTTCAAGCCCTGAGCACAGCTTCTCTTTCCAGTGATTGGTGTGGGCTTGATCTTCCTTCTTCCATCTCTCGCCGTTTTGTGAGAACAGGTCCTTCCTTCCCTTCTGGGTTAGATGGACTCGTGGGTATCACTTCAGTGAATGGCATTGTCAGTGGGGGTGATAATTCCCTTCTCATTGGAAGACTTTGCTGTGAGTATTAGAAATGCAAGTGATTTCTCTTCCCCTTCCTCCCTGTCCATCTCTCAGAGCCACCGGGAAACAGAGGCCTCATCCAGGGTCACACAGGCCTGAGGGAGTGCAACTAGACTGTTGTTTCTTCAGGCCCTCCGTGCTGGACATCATCCGGGATACTCTGTGTGTGTCTTCCTCAGTCTGGTGTCCCTTCAGACCTTTCCCTAGTTTTCACAGGCTTGTTGTGTTGGTGTTCTTTGTCTGTTTGGAGACACATCCTTGAGAAGCTTTGTGTTTCCACTCATTCGTCTCGCGATGTATGACCTGTCTTTTGCTTTTGTAATGAGGTCTTTCCCACAGTAGATATCTTTGATTTTGCAAAGTCCACTGTATTCTCTGGGTTGTTTTGTGGACTGCCTTTTAGTTTTGTGTGTGAAGACTCAAAGCACGTGTCCGGTTTCTGCTCATTGTTCTTCTAGATTTGTGACAAGTTTTCATGGAAACTTTGTCTAGGGATAACTGGAAGTGAACTCGGTGTAAGGTGTCAAGTCTCCATCTCCATTCATGTCATGCCCTGCAGTTTCCAATTCCCTGTTCCTGAGTGGTTTTGGAGACCTTGTGGGAAGTTTGGTTGCATGGGAGTTTGCATTTCCACCTTGAGTAGATTCCCACTGTTCTGCCCTCAGGGACACTGTCAAGGGGGAGTGAGGAGCAGCCTGCACTTCCAGCAGTGACCACACGGTGGGGCGAGTGCTGCTCTCCCCTCTGGGAGCCCCAGGCCACAGGCATCCCAGTGAGGAGCCAGCTCTGTGCTCGGCTGAAAGGAGTTAGACTCTCAGGAGCCTCTGAGCCCTTGCCTTTGGATCACCCAGGGTGGGCATTTACTGTGACAGAAAAAAATTGCCCTGAATTCCATGGACGGAAGAGCCTGGCTGTGTAGAGTTCGTGAGTTGCCGTGAATCAGACACAACTGAGGACACAAAAACTCAATAGACTAAAACACTTTTGGGGGGTGGGGGGAGTGAAAGGGGGTGATGTGGGGTTTTTTTGTCGTATATAATAGCCAAGGGAAATCTAGTTTAAACCTAAATTCACATAGATGGGAAAGGTATAGCTCTCCGTCACCCTATTAAAAAAAAAAAAAAAACTACTTAACTTTTCTGAAAGTTTATTTAGTAGCTTCCTTGAGCAGTTCATTGTGAAGCATTTTTTTTTTTTTTTTCTGTGACATCGGCCTCATTAAAAAGTACGGTTTGCCTTTACTGGATAATTTTGTTCATTGGTTTGTTAGGGAATCTTGGTAATATTTGAGTTTCCTGGGGAGCATGGTCACATGACCTGGCCCTGGCCAATCGGTGCGTTCCACCTCCCTGGCCACTGTGATTGGCTCCGGACTGGGGCAGTGCCCAATCGGGGCCCAGGGCCGGGCCTCACGTTGGAAGCCAGGGGAAGACGAGCTCTCGTCCTGCTGGGGTAGGGGAAGGGGTGGGGCCGGGGGAGGTCAGGCTCCAGCAGTGGGAGGGGCTTGAGGTCCGCCTGCGGCAGTTGGTGACCTTCCTGCTCCCCTCAGGGCAGAGCCGCCGGCCTGAGAATGAGGGCGCTGCTGAGCCCAGGGGCTGGGATGGCCCGTTGCTGCTGTGGTCCCAGAGCTCCACCCGAGACCTGACGGAGGCCGTCTGCCCGTGAGTCCTCTCCCGCTTGTCTGTCAGCTTGTTTGAACCATGCTGGGTTTTCTGCCCAGCCGGCTAAGGGGAGTCCCTGGAAATGCAAGGGTGTGGGTTTTGGCAGACTTCAGGGAAGACATGCCAGATGAGCCTGGGAGACTCCAGCTTAATCTGGATTCAGGAGATATCTCTTCGGGCCAGCTAGTAATTGTAGGATAAGCCTAATGAGTCTTCACAGGATGAAGAGAGTAACGTGCCAAGGTAGCAATCGATGTCCTCATTCGAGAGGATGATGAAGCTGGTGCTCAGAGAAGGGGGGAACTTGGCCACAGCAAGGAGGTGTGCACCCAGACGGAACCCCCAGATCCGGCCATTTGAGCTCAGGGAGGCCACTGGTGTGGCTTGTCCCTGTGGCAGGGGCCGAGGCACGCAGCCCACCCTGATTCCTGCGGGGGCCTGACTTGGGAAGTGCCATCTGGTAGCTTTGAGACTCACCAAACCAAATTGCACTGGAGAGAGGAAGGACACCTTCCTTCATCCACCCCCCACCCCCGCCGGATTCCCACATACCCTGACCCCTTTCTCTGGATTTCGGAGCCATTTCCAGAGTCCCGCTCATATGACCTCATTCGAAGTGCACTGTGGACGAGCTGCCATCTGCAGCTGCTACCACAGCAGCCAAGGGCTTTATCTCCCGAGTACCTCCCTTCCTTTGGAACTTGGGGGCCCTCTACTCCCCACTTGCACACCACAGACCTTTGCTGAGGATTGTGGGGACCCTCACTCAGTTTGCAGCACGTTGTAGCCATCCCTGTCCTCTCAATACCTCCCTTGCAACTCAGCTTGTGAGCTCCTTTGGAGCAGCGTGGCCCACCTGGCTGCAACGGCAGAGACACAGCTGACAGTGAAACAACAGCTTCGATCTGACAGCCGGAAAGCTCTGTCAAAAGGGACCTCCCTCTTCACACCGTAGAGGCTGTAGGAGCCGCCAGGGTTTGGGAACCAGTGCTGGGGCCAAAATGACTCCACAGCTGTTTTCCTTCCTGGGGAGGGTTCTGGCTCGAGTGGGAATGGCTCAAGTCTCCTAAGGTTCTGAAAGCCCACTGTGTGCAGATTCACGGTACACAGAGAGGAGAAGGTGGAGTCCTGCCCTGGAGGTGGTCACAGCTCACGGATGAGCCAGGCAGGCAGGCAGGCAGGCAGGGCATGAGAACACCTGAGCTGCCTTCATGAGTGAGTGGTGTGGGGGCAGAGGAAGAGAAGCCGGTCTGCTCCCTCATGTGGTGCCCAGGGCAGGTTGTCCCCAGAGGAAACCCTTACGACGGTGAGGACTCTCACTGCTGTTACCCAAGGGGTTCCGTCGGTGCGTGTCTTCCCCGGAGCGGTCAGGCCGTCTCTAAAGTACACTGGCCATGGGCATTGCCTCTCCTTGGAACTTCCCATGTGTTTCTCTTTTGTATGGAACAGTGATTTTTCTAGAGGGGTTCTGGGCCACAAGGTTGTTGGGTCATTTGCTAGCCTTCTGTCGTGAAGAACGCTTTCCTGGGCGTTGGGGTGGTTTGTTGTTCCAGCTCCCTTTCTTGGCTTCTTTTGGGAGCTGGTGCAACAAGAGGAGCTCAGCCTCTGCCTTCTGGCTGAGATGTCACCCTTCAAACAGCAATGCCTGCCTGGAGATAATGATGGCATTTGCCAAAAGGGCTTCGTTTGGCACATGATATCTTGAAAGGACGTACACCGTCCTTTCAGCTATCAAAGGCTAGTTCAAATGACATAAAAATGAGAACTCTCCAATGGAGTCTTACAGTAGGTGGAGAGTCCGAAAAAAACTCCTTCAGTCATCTCACTGAGAGTCATTGATTGGGGACACCAAGAATATAGGAAGGAATGCAGAAAGAAAAGATGAAATTGTGGTCAGGATCGGGGGGAGGGATGAACAGGGCCTGCTTGCCTTGAACCCAGGCTTTGTTGGCGGGTGGGGCATAAAGATCGAACGGGTCTGAAACTACAGAGTGGTGATGGTAACACCGTATCACCAGAGTTACACAACAGTGTCCCAAATTGCAACAATGATGAAAAAGTTTACTAATCCCAACTTAACCAACAAAAATAGACGAAACCATACAAAAAGTAAAACATCACCAGAAAGGTGGAAACAAACCAAATGCAAAGCAGCTCAGGGGAAAGGAACTCCATGTCCCCTGGGGGGCAGACCGAGTTGCCGGCGTCCACGGTGAGCAGACAGGGATTTAGGCGGCAGAGCCGACCGCTCCCCTGGACATGGTGTTTCCGGCAAGGGCTCTGGGTCTCTGTCCAGAGCGGGGGCTCGTTCTTCCTGCAGGGGCGGGTGAGTCATCGTCGGCGTCTGGGTGTTGCGCGGGAGCCAGGGCAGGCTCTCCCTGCTGAGGCGGTGACTCCTCCTCTGCCTCGGGTTCTCCTGCCAAAGCCCGAGCAGGTACAGGTGCACGTGGAGGTGGAGGTTCTGGCTGAGGGGGTGGGACATCAGTGCCTGGGGCTGGGGGTCCTGCAGGCACGGAAATCCGATCTGCCCGGTGTGCTGGCCAGTACCCAGCTGGCCTGGTGTCTCTGCGAGGGCAAGGCTCGGTTCTCCATCTGCCCTCGGTGGATCCCTGGGTCCTGCACCTGGAGCCACCACCTCTGTAGGCACAGGTCTGGGAAGTGGAGCCTGGTTCCAGTTGGAGGCCAGTGCTAGAGCTGGGGGAGAAGCAAAGTTTGCCCACAGACCAGCCTTGGCATGTGCGTATCCCGGGACAGAAAGCTTCCAAGAGATTCCGAAAGAATACCCAGGGTTGGATGTCTTTTGGGACTGAAGTGTGCAAGATAGGGGTGGGGGTGTGAGGCCAGCGCTTGCTGCAGGCCCAGCAGCATCTTTCGGGGACTCGTCCCTGTGTAGCTCAGCACCCCCTCCCCACACACTCCCGTGCACCAGCCCCAGCGTCCTTACCTCTGTGCTCTGGCGTGCTGGGCTCCAGGTCCTCCTGCTGCCTCAGAGGCCGGGGTTCTCGGGACTCTGGGTCGGAGCCGGGTGTGCTGAGCTCCGTGGCAGCCTCAGACTGGGCCGCCGGGTGTATCCTGGGCGGTGTCTCGGCAGCAGGCCTTCCCCGCCTCCGCTTCGCCCCCGGTGGGGCTGATGCCTCCGTGGGCACGCTCACCTGGAGCCTGCACTGGGCCTCACGGGCGGGGGGTTGGTGCTCCGACCCCTCCCTCCGGGAGGTGGACGGGGTGTCCCCGTCCTCGGCCTCATCACGTGGGAAGCTCTGCAACGACAGTGACCGTCAGCCAGCCGTGCTGGGAGTTTTCCGAGCTGGGCCTGGCCAGTGGAGCCGCTGCTTCTGCCTGCTCGAACTTCTCTTCCCAGAAGGGTCAGAGACGTGTGTCTGCTCAGATCCCCACCCGGGAGGAAAGAGACCCACCTGAGGGTGTGAGGTCAGCCTGGGCGGCCGGCCCTGCCCGCACTGTTCCCATCCCAGCCAGCCTGATCTCCCCTGGGGTGTGGACACAACTTGTCCGCAGGCTTCTGACCCCACATCCGCCTGGGCTTCCTTGAGGGAGACACACCCCGAGAAACCCGCATCCACACACACAGGCAAAGGACCCGGTGTTTCCGGGTGGCATGGGAGAGGTGGCCTGGCCCGGCCTGGGGCTCCCCGTGTTACCTTTCTGTTTCTCCGGGCAGAGGGCCAGAGGCCTCTCGGGGGTGCCCTGAGCCAACGTCAACAGGGTGCCCACGCACACTGCCTGTGAGCTCTCCTGAGGCCCCGGCCTCTGGGCAGGGGCAAACAGCAGAACATCCTGGCAGCAAGAGATCTGGCTGGGGGCTCCTCTCCGCTCTGGAGGCCTGGATACCCGGGTTGCGGGTTCTGTTGGGTTCTGTTGCCGGCAGGTGACATCATTTCCTGGGGTTCGTGCTGAGGTCCCTTCCCCAAAACTTCCCAAGGGAATCTCTGGGTTTCTGACTGCTCGACCACCCCCCTTAGGCCATGTGCAGGCACAGTGACAGCCACACAGCCCAGCCCACAGCCCTGGGGAGGCCTGGGTGCAGCCAGGGCCTGAGCTCCGAGGACCCCGCTGCTCTCAGACCAGGCTCCTTCTTCTCATAAGTGGTGTGGCCCTGGACAAGCATATGCCCCTCAGGGTTTCCCCAGTCTCTCCATCTGCAGAGTGGGGGTCATTCTCCCATCTGTTTCCTAGGTCTGTCGGCCTACGAGCAGCTCCATGCCTCTCCACCTGGGGCCGATATCACGTGGAGCTTGTGCGCTGAGACTTCAGAAAGAAAGACTCCATCCAGGGCTGACACAGCACAGAATGGGGCAGAACGAGGCCTGGATGCGCCGTGGTACCCAGGAAAAGGCACTGCCCCTCCTGACTGTTTTGAGACCCCACATCCAAGTTGGAGGCCCGAAAGGAAGACTCGAAGGTCTCCCTCTCTTATAGAAAAGAGTAGCCAACTTTCTGGTCCTCTGTTTCCATTGAGATTCTGTTCAAGTGTCCCAGCTCGGCTTCTGCGGGTGGCTGAGCTTCTAATGGCTCCCTGCGTTCTTGTCTTTTCCTCTCCAAACCTTCCGTCCTTTTCCCCCTTCTGGGGTGGATGGGCGCTGTCATTGCTTCTACCTTCGAGACAGATTGATGAAAAGTCTGGACCATCGACTCCTTTCCTCTCTTTGGTTCCGTGTCTCTCTCTGGCTGTGTCCCTCTCTTTTCCTTTCTCGATTCAGTCTGTGTCTTCCTCTTTCTCTCTCGTGTGTGGATGGATGGATGCTAGGAATGCACATGTATATGATTAGATGAGGGTTATGTTTTAGGGATGGGTTAGAGGGAGAGAAAGGCTTTAGGTCGGAGTTGGTCATGGGGGAAGGGTCAAGGGTGGTGGTGGTGTTTCTTGGAATCTGAGTGCTGTGCATTCTTCGTCTCTTTCCATATGAACCCCTTCTCAGATACACCACTTGCAAGGAGTCTCTCATGTTCCGTTTCCTATCTTTTGCATCTGTGAATGCTTAGCTTCTCTGTTGTGAAGAGGTTCCATTGGATGGAAACCCATTGGTGTACTTCATTTCCCTCTTTCCCTTACTTGAAGAGACGCATTTCTACCTCCGCCCAGCAAATGGCAAGGAGACTCTGATGTTAAGGAGCCTTTGACCTACGCTTCTTTCTAGCTATCTCATGACATCAGTCTTTAGGGTGAGGTTTTTCCCCGATATTGAGGTGGTGTGAGATCAAAACCAATAGCGTTCTTCAGATGTAGCTGTCTGGTTTTCCCATGGCCATTTATTGAAGAGGCTTTCTTGTTCCCATTTGGATATTCTCCCCTTCTGTGTCAGAGATGAGTTGACCATGGATGCCGGGGTTTGTTTCTGGACCCTCAACTTTATTCCATCGATCTGGATCTGTGTGTGTTGTTGTATTCTCAATAGCATACTGTCCTGCTGCTGCCGCTGCGGCTAAGTCACTTCAGTCGTGTCTGACTCTGCGCGACCCCATGGCCTGCAGCCTACCAGGCTCCTCCGTCCAGGGCATTTTCCAGGCAAGAGTACTGGCGTGGGTCGCCATCGCCTTCTCCGATACGCTCCTGAGGATCCTAGTTTGGTCGTCTAATTTCCTTTCACACAACCTTGGATGTCCGTATCGGGGCTTTTTCGTCGGATTGTATTGACAATTTAGGCTCTTTTCTGTTTCCGTAACCCCTTTTGCAATTCTTTGTTCGGTGCGACAATGCATTGGCATTTTGGGAGGAATAGCATCCAAGCTGTGGATTGCCTTGTGGGGCTGTGACATCATTTTCCCAATAGGAATTCTTTCAAGCCCTGAGCACAGCTTCTCTTTCCAGTGATTGGTGTGGGCTTGATCTTCCTTCTTCCATCTCTCGCCGTTTTGTGAGAACAGGTCCTTCCTTCCCTTCTGGGTTAGATGGACTCGTGGGTATCACTTCAGTGAATGGCATTGTCAGTGGGGGTGATAATTCCCTTCTCATTGGAAGACTTTGCTGTGAGTATTAGAAATGCAAGTGATTTCTCTTCCCCTTCCTCCCTGTCCATCTCTCAGAGCCACCGGGAAACAGAGGCCTCATCCAGGGTCACACAGGCCTGAGGGAGTGCAACTAGACTGTTGTTTCTTCAGGCCCTCCGTGCTGGACATCATCCGGGATACTCTGTGTGTGTCTTCCTCAGTCTGGTGTCCCTTCAGACCTTTCCCTAGTTTTCACAGGCTTGTTGTGTTGGTGTTCTTTGTCTGTTTGGAGACACATCCTTGAGAAGCTTTGTGTTTCCACTCATTCGTCTCGCGATGTATGACCTGTCTTTTGCTTTTGTAATGAGGTCTTTCCCACAGTAGATATCTTTGATTTTGCAAAGTCCACTGTATTCTCTGGGTTGTTTTGTGGACTGCCTTTTAGTTTTGTGTGTGAAGACTCAAAGCACGTGTCCGGTTTCTGCTCATTGTTCTTCTAGATTTGTGACAAGTTTTCATGGAAACTTTGTCTAGGGATAACTGGAAGTGAACTCGGTGTAAGGTGTCAAGTCTCCATCTCCATTCATGTCATGCCCTGCAGTTTCCAATTCCCTGTTCCTGAGTGGTTTTGGAGACCTTGTGGGAAGTTTGGTTGCATGGGAGTTTGCATTTCCACCTTGAGTAGATTCCCACTGTTCTGCCCTCAGGGACACTGTCAAGGGGGAGTGAGGAGCAGCCTGCACTTCCAGCAGTGACCACACGGTGGGGCGAGTGCTGCTCTCCCCTCTGGGAGCCCCAGGCCACAGGCATCCCAGTGAGGAGCCAGCTCTGTGCTCGGCTGAAAGGAGTTAGACTCTCAGGAGCCTCTGAGCCCTTGCCTTTGGATCACCCAGGGTGGGCATTTACTGTGACAGAAAAAAATTGCCCTGAATTCCATGGACGGAAGAGCCTGGCTGTGTAGAGTTCGTGAGTTGCCGTGAATCAGACACAACTGAGGACACAAAAACTCAATAGACTAAAACACTTTTGGGGGGTGGGGGGAGTGAAAGGGGGTGATGTGGGGTTTTTTTGTCGTATATAATAGCCAAGGGAAATCTAGTTTAAACCTAAATTCACATAGATGGGAAAGGTATAGCTCTCCGTCACCCTATTAAAAAAAAAAAAAAACTACTTAACTTTTCTGAAAGTTTATTTAGTAGCTTCCTTGAGCAGTTCATTGTGAAGCATTTTTTTTTTTTTTCTGTGACATCGGCCTCATTAAAAAGTACGGTTTGCCTTTACTGGATAATTTTGTTCATTGGTTTGTTAGGGAATCTTGGTAATATTTGAGTTTCCTGGGGAGCATGGTCACATGACCTGGCCCTGGCCAATCGGTGCGTTCCACCTCCCTGGCCACTGTGATTGGCTCCAGACTGGGGCAGTGCCCAATCGGGGCCCAGGGCCGGGCCTCACGTTGGAAGCCAGGGGAAGACGAGCTCTCGTCCTGCTGGGGTAGGGGAAGGGGTGGGGCCGGGGGAGGTCAGGCTCCAGCAGTGGGAGGGGCTTGAGGTCCGCCTGCGGCAGTTGGTGACCTTCCTGCTCCCCTCAGGGCAGAGCCGCCGGCCTGAGAATGAGGGCGCTGCTGAGCCCAGGGGCTGGGATGGCCCGTTGCTGCTGTGGTCCCAGAGCTCCACCCGAGACCTGACGGAGACCGTCTGCCCGTGAGTCCTCTCCCGCTTGTCTGTCAGCTTGTTTGAACCATGCTGGGTTTTCTGCCCAGCCGGCTAAGGGGAGTCCCTGGAAATGCAAGGGTGTGGGTTTTGGCAGACTTCAGGGAAGACATGCCAGATGAGCCTGGGAGACTCCAGCTTAATCTGGATTCAGGAGATATCTCTTCGGGCCAGCTAGTAATTGTAGGATAAGCCTAATGAGTCTTCACAGGATGAAGAGAGTAACGTGCCAAGGTAGCAATCGATGTCCTCATTCGAGAGGATGATGAAGCTGGTGCTCAGAGAAGGGGGGAACTTGGCCACAGCAAGGAGGTGTGCACCCAGACGGAACCCCCAGATCCGGCCATTTGAGCTCAGGGAGGCCACTGGTGTGGCTTGTCCCTGTGGCAGGGGCCGAGGCACGCAGCCCACCCTGATTCCTGCGGGGGCCTGACTTGGGAAGTGCCATCTGGTAGCTTTGAGACTCACCAAACCAAATTGCACTGGAGAGAGGAAGGACACCTTCCTTCATCCACCCCCCACCCCCGCCGGATTCCCACATACCCTGACCCCTTTCTCTGGATTTCGGAGCCATTTCCAGAGTCCCGCTCATATGACCTCATTCGAAGTGCACTGTGGACGAGCTGCCATCTGCAGCTGCTACCACAGCAGCCAAGGGCTTTATCTCCCGAGTACCTCCCTTCCTTTGGAACTTGGGGGCCCTCTACTCCCCACTTGCACACCACAGACCTTTGCTGAGGATTGTGGGGACCCTCACTCAGTTTGCAGCACGTTGTAGCCATCCCTGTCCTCTCAATACCTCCCTTGCAACTCAGCTTGTGAGCTCCTTTGGAGCAGCGTGGCCCACCTGGCTGCAACGGCAGAGACACAGCTGACAGTGAAACAACAGCTTCGATCTGACAGCCGGAAAGCTCTGTCAAAAGGGACCTCCCTCTTCACACCGTAGAGGCTGTAGGAGCCGCCAGGGTTTGGGAACCAGTGCTGGGGCCAAAATGACTCCACAGCTGTTTTCCTTCCTGGGGAGGGTTCTGGCTCGAGTGGGAATGGCTCAAGTCTCCTAAGGTTCTGAAAGCCCACTGTGTGCAGATTCACGGTACACAGAGAGGAGAAGGTGGAGTCCTGCCCTGGAGGTGGTCACAGCTCACGGATGAGCCAGGCAGGCAGGCAGGCAGGCAGGGCATGAGAACACCTGAGCTGCCTTCATGAGTGAGTGGTGTGGGGGCAGAGGAAGAGAAGCCGGTCTGCTCCCTCATGTGGTGCCCAGGGCAGGTTGTCCCCAGAGGAAACCCTTACGACGGTGAGGACTCTCACTGCTGTTTCCCAAGGGGTTCCGTCGGTGCGTGTCTTCCCCGGAGCGGTCAGGCCGTCTCTAAAGTACACTGGCCATGGGCATTGCCTCTCCTTGGAACTTCCCATGTGTTTCTCTTTTGTATGGAACAGTGATTTTTCTAGAGGGGTTCTGGGCCACAAGGTTGTTGGGTCATTTGCTAGCCTTCTGTCGTGAAGAACGCTTTCCTGGGCGTTGGGGTGGTTTGTTGTTCCAGCTCCCTTTCTTGGCTTCTTTTGGGAGCTGGTGCAACAAGAGGAGCTCAGCCTCTGCCTTCTGGCTGAGATGTCACCCTTCAAACAGCAATGCCTGCCTGGAGATAATGATGGCATTTGCCAAAAGGGCTTCGTTTGGCACATGATATCTTGAAAGGACGTACACCGTCCTTTCAGCTATCAAAGGCTAGTTCAAATGACATAAAAATGAGAACTCTCCAATGGAGTCTTACAGTAGGTGGAGAGTCCGAAAAAAACTCCTTCAGTCATCTCACTGAGAGTCATTGATTGGGGACACCAAGAATATAGGAAGGAATGCAGAAAGAAAAGATGAAATTGTGGTCAGGATCGGGGGGAGGGATGAACAGGGCCTGCTTGCCTTGAACCCAGGCTTTGTTGGCGGGTGGGGCATAAAGATCGAACGGGTCTGAAACTACAGAGTGGTGATGGTAACACCGTATCACCAGAGTTACACAACAGTGTCCCAAATTGCAACAATGATGAAAAAGTTTACTAATCCCAACTTAACCAACAAAAATAGACGAAACCATACAAAAAGTAAAACATCACCAGAAAGGTGGAAACAAACCAAATGCAAAGCAGCTCAGGGGAAAGGAACTCCATGTCCCCTGGGGGCAGACCGAGTTGCCGGCGTCCACGGTGAGCAGACAGGGATGGAGGCGGCAGAGCCGACCGCTCCCCTGGACATGGTGTTTCCGGCAAGGGCTCTGGGTCTCTGTCCAGAGCAGGGGCTCGTTCTTCCTGCAGGGGCGGGTGAGTCATCGTCGGCGTCTGGGTGTTGCGCGGGAGCCAGGGCAGGCTCTCCCTGCCGAGGCGGTGACTCCTCCTCTGCCTCGGGTTCTCCTGCCAAAGCCCGAGCAGGTACAGGTGCACGTGGAGGTGGAGGTTCTGGCTGAGGGGGTGGGACATCAGTGCCTGGGGCTGGGGGTCCTGCAGGCACGGAAATCCGATCTGCCCGGTGTGCTGGCCAGTACCCAGCTGGCCTGGTGTCTCTGCGAGGGCAAGGCTCGGTTCTCCATCTGCCCTCGGTGGATCCCTGGGTCCTGCACCTGGAGCCACCACCTCTGTAGGCACAGGTCTGGGAAGTGGAGCCTGTTTCCAGTTGGAGGCCAGTGCTAGAGCTGGGGGAGAAGCAAAGTTTGCCCACAGACCAGCCTTGGCATGTGCGTATCCCGGGACAGAAAGCTTCCAAGAGATTCCGAAAGAATACCCAGGGTTGGATGTCTTTTGGGACTGAAGTGTGCAAGATGGGGGTGGGGGTGTGAGGCCAGCGCTTGCTGCAGGCCCAGCAGCATCTTTCGGGGACTCGTCCCTGTGTAGCTCAGCACCCCCTCCCCACACACTCCCGTGCACCAGCCCCAGCGTCCTTACCTCTGTGCTCTGGCGTGCTGGGCTCCAGGTCCTCCTGCTGCCTCAGAGGCCGGGGTTCTCGGGACTCTGGGTCGGAGCCGGGTGTGCTGAGCTCCGTGGCAGCCTCAGACTGGGCCGCCGGGTGTATCCTGGGCGGTGTCTCGGCAGCAGGCCTTCCCCGCCTCCGCTTCGCCCCCGGTGGGGCTGATGCCTCCGTGGGCACGCTCACCTGGAGCCTGCACTGGGCCTCACGGGCGGGGGGTTGGTGCTCCGACCCCTCCCTCCGGGAGGTGGACGGGGTGTCCCCGTCCTCGGCCTCATCACGTGGGAAGCTCTGCAACGACAGTGACCGTCAGCCAGCCGTGCTGGGAGTTTTCCGAGCTGGGCCTGGCCAGTGGAGCCGCTGCTTCTGCCTGCTCGAACTTCTCTTCCCAGAAGGGTCAGAGACGTGTGTCTGCTCAGATCCCCACCCGGGAGGAAAGAGACCCACCTGAGGGTGTGAGGTCAGCCTGGGCGGCCGGCCCTGCCCGCACTGTTCCCATCCCAGCCAGCCTGATCTCCCCTGGGGTGTGGACACAACTTGTCCGCAGGCTTCTGACCCCACATCCGCCTGGGCTTCCTTGAGGGAGACACACCCCGAGAAACCCGCATCCACACACACAGGCAAAGGACCCGGTGTTTCCGGGTGGCATGGGAGAGGTGGCCTGGCCCGGCCTGGGGCTCCCCGTGTTACCTTTCTGTTTCTCCGGGCAGAGGGCCAGAGGCCTCTCGGGGGTGCCCTGAGCCAACGTCGACAGGGTGCCCACGCACACTGCCTGTGAGCTCTCCTGAGGCCCCGGCCTCTGGGCAGGGGCAAACAGCAGAACATCCTGGCAGCAAGAGATCTGGCTGGGGGCTCCTCTCCGCTCTGGAGGCCTGGATACCCGGGTTGCGGGTTCTGTTGGGTTCTGTTGCCGGCAGGTGACATCATTTCCTGGGGTTCGTGCTGAGGTCCCTTCCCCAAAACTTCCCAAGGGAATCTCTGGGTTTCTGACTGCTCGACCACCCCCCTTAGGCCATGTGCAGGCACAGTGACAGCCACACAGCCCAGCCCACAGCCCTGGGGAGGCCTGGGTGCAGCCAGGGCCTGAGCTCCGAGGACCCCGCTGCTCTCAGACCAGGCTCCTTCTTCTCATAAGTGGTGTGGCCCTGGACAAGCATATGCCCCTCAGGGTTTCCCCAGTCTCTCCATCTGCAGAGTGGGGGTCATTCTCCCATCTGTTTCCTAGGTCTGTCGGCCTACGAGCAGCTCCATGCCTCTCCACCTGGGGCCGATATCACGTGGAGCTTGTGCGCTGAGACTTCAGAAAGAAAGACTCCATCCAGGGCTGACACAGCACAGAATGGGGCAGAACGAGGCCTGGATGCGCCGTGGTACCCAGGAAAAGGCACTGCCCCTCCTGACTGTTTTGAGACCCCACATCCAAGTTGGAGGCCCGAAAGGAAGACTCGAAGGTCTCCCTCTCTTATAGAAAAGAGTAGCCAACTTTCTGGTCCTCTGTTTCCATTGAGATTCTGTTCAAGTGTCCCAGCTCGGCTTCTGCGGGTGGCTGAGCTTCTAATGGCTCCCTGCGTTCTTGTCTTTTCCTCTCCAAACCTTCCGTCCTTTTCCCCCTTCTGGGGTGGATGGGCGCTGTCATTGCTTCTACCTTCGAGACAGATTGATGAAAAGTCTGGACCATCGACTCCTTTCCTCTCTTTGGTTCCGTGTCTCTCTCTGGCTGTGTCCCTCTCTTTTCCTTTCTCGATTCAGTCTGTGTCTTCCTCTTTCTCTCTCGTGTGTGGATGGATGGATGCTAGGAATGCACATGTATATGATTAGATGAGGGTTATGTTTTAGGGATGGGTTAGAGGGAGAGAAAGGCTTTAGGTCGGAGTTGGTCATGGGGGAAGGGTCAAGGGTGGTGGTGGTGTTTCTTGGAATCTGAGTGCTGTGCATTCTTCGTCTCTTTCCATATGAACCCCTTCTCAGATACACCACTTGCAAGGAGTCTCTCATGTTCCGTTTCCTATCTTTTGCATCTGTGAATGCTTAGCTTCTCTGTTGTGAAGAGGTTCCATTGGATGGAAACCCATTGGTGTACTTCATTTCCCTCTTTCCCTTACTTGAAGAGACGCATTTCTACCTCCGCCCAGCAAATGGCAAGGAGACTCTGATGTTAAGGAGCCTTTGACCTACGCTTCTTTCTAGCTATCTCATGACATCAGTCTTTAGGGTGAGGTTTTTCCCCGATATTGAGGTGGTGTGAGATCAAAACCAATAGCGTTCTTCAGATGTAGCTGTCTGGTTTTCCCATGGCCATTTATTGAAGAGGCTTTCTTGTTCCCATTTGGATATTCTCCCCTTCTGTGTCAGAGATGAGTTGACCATGGATGCCGGGGTTTGTTTCTGGACCCTCAACTTTATTCCATCGATCTGGATCTGTGTGTGTTGTTGTATTCTCAATAGCATACTGTCCTGCTGCTGCCGCTGCGGCTAAGTCACTTCAGTCGTGTCTGACTCTGCGCGACCCCATGGCCTGCAGCCTACCAGGCTCCTCCGTCCAGGGCATTTTCCAGGCAAGAGTACTGGCGTGGGTCGCCATCGCCTTCTCCGATACGCTCCTGAGGATCCTAGTTTGGTCGTCTAATTTCCTTTCACACAACCTTGGATGTCCGTATCGGGGCTTTTTCGTCGGATTGTATTGACAATTTAGGCTCTTTTCTGTTTCCGTAACCCCTTTTGCAATTCTTTGTTCGGTGCGACAATGCATTGGCATTTTGGGAGGAATAGCATCCAAGCTGTGGATTGCCTTGTGGGGCTGTGACATCATTTTCCCAATAGGAATTCTTTCAAGCCCTGAGCACAGCTTCTCTTTCCAGTGATTGGTGTGGGCTTGATCTTCCTTCTTCCATCTCTCGCCGTTTTGTGAGAACAGGTCCTTCCTTCCCTTCTGGGTTAGATGGACTCGTGGGTATCACTTCAGTGAATGGCATTGTCAGTGGGGGTGATAATTCCCTTCTCATTGGAAGACTTTGCTGTGAGTATTAGAAATGCAAGTGATTTCTCTTCCCCTTCCTCCCTGTCCATCTCTCAGAGCCACCGGGAAACAGAGGCCTCATCCAGGGTCACACAGGCCTGAGGGAGTGCAACTAGACTGTTGTTTCTTCAGGCCCTCCGTGCTGGACATCATCCGGGATACTCTGTGTGTGTCTTCCTCAGTCTGGTGTCCCTTCAGACCTTTCCCTAGTTTTCACAGGCTTGTTGTGTTGGTGTTCTTTGTCTGTTTGGAGACACATCCTTGAGAAGCTTTGTGTTTCCACTCATTCGTCTCGCGATGTATGACCTGTCTTTTGCTTTTGTAATGAGGTCTTTCCCACAGTAGATATCTTTGATTTTGCAAAGTCCACTGTATTCTCTGGGTTGTTTTGTGGACTGCCTTTTAGTTTTGTGTGTGAAGACTCAAAGCACGTGTCCGGTTTCTGCTCATTGTTCTTCTAGATTTGTGACAAGTTTTCATGGAAACTTTGTCTAGGGATAACTGGAAGTGAACTCGGTGTAAGGTGTCAAGTCTCCATCTCCATTCATGTCATGCCCTGCAGTTTCCAATTCCCTGTTCCTGAGTGGTTTTGGAGACCTTGTGGGAAGTTTGGTTGCATGGGAGTTTGCATTTCCACCTTGAGTAGATTCCCACTGTTCTGCCCTCAGGGACACTGTCAAGGGGGAGTGAGGAGCAGCCTGCACTTCCAGCAGTGACCACACGGTGGGGCGAGTGCTGCTCTCCCCTCTGGGAGCCCCAGGCCACAGGCATCCCAGTGAGGAGCCAGCTCTGTGCTCGGCTGAAAGGAGTTAGACTCTCAGGAGCCTCTGAGCCCTTGCCTTTGGATCACCCAGGGTGGGCATTTACTGTGACAGAAAAAAATTGCCCTGAATTCCATGGACGGAAGAGCCTGGCTGTGTAGAGTTCGTGAGTTGCCGTGAATCAGACACAACTGAGGACACAAAAACTCAATAGACTAAAACACTTTTGGGGGGTGGGGGGAGTGAAAGGGGGTGATGTGGGGTTTTTTTGTCGTATATAATAGCCAAGGGAAATCTAGTTTAAACCTAAATTCACATAGATGGGAAAGGTATAGCTCTCCGTCACCCTATTAAAAAAAAAAAAAAACTACTTAACTTTTCTGAAAGTTTATTTAGTAGCTTCCTTGAGCAGTTCATTGTGAAGCATTTTTTTTTTTTTTCTGTGACATCGGCCTCATTAAAAAGTACGGTTTGCCTTTACTGGATAATTTTGTTCATTGGTTTGTTAGGGAATCTTGGTAATATTTGAGTTTCCTGGGGAGCATGGTCACATGACCTGGCCCTGGCCAATCGGTGCGTTCCACCTCCCTGGCCACTGTGATTGGCTCCAGACTGGGGCAGTGCCCAATCGGGGCCCAGGGCCGGGCCTCACGTTGGAAGCCAGGGGAAGACGAGCTCTCGTCCTGCTGGGGTAGGGGAAGGGGTGGGGCCGGGGGAGGTCAGGCTCCAGCAGTGGGAGGGGCTTGAGGTCCGCCTGCGGCAGTTGGTGACCTTCCTGCTCCCCTCAGGGCAGAGCCGCCGGCCTGAGAATGAGGGCGCTGCTGAGCCCAGGGGCTGGGATGGCCCGTTGCTGCTGTGGTCCCAGAGCTCCACCCGAGACCTGACGGAGACCGTCTGCCCGTGAGTCCTCTCCCGCTTGTCTGTCAGCTTGTTTGAACCATGCTGGGTTTTCTGCCCAGCCGGCTAAGGGGAGTCCCTGGAAATGCAAGGGTGTGGGTTTTGGCAGACTTCAGGGAAGACATGCCAGATGAGCCTGGGAGACTCCAGCTTAATCTGGATTCAGGAGATATCTCTTCGGGCCAGCTAGTAATTGTAGGATAAGCCTAATGAGTCTTCACAGGATGAAGAGAGTAACGTGCCAAGGTAGCAATCGATGTCCTCATTCGAGAGGATGATGAAGCTGGTGCTCAGAGAAGGGGGGAACTTGGCCACAGCAAGGAGGTGTGCACCCAGACGGAACCCCCAGATCCGGCCATTTGAGCTCAGGGAGGCCACTGGTGTGGCTTGTCCCTGTGGCAGGGGCCGAGGCACGCAGCCCACCCTGATTCCTGCGGGGGCCTGACTTGGGAAGTGCCATCTGGTAGCTTTGAGACTCACCAAACCAAATTGCACTGGAGAGAGGAAGGACACCTTCCTTCATCCACCCCCCACCCCCGCCGGATTCCCACATACCCTGACCCCTTTCTCTGGATTTCGGAGCCATTTCCAGAGTCCCGCTCATATGACCTCATTCGAAGTGCACTGTGGACGAGCTGCCATCTGCAGCTGCTACCACAGCAGCCAAGGGCTTTATCTCCCGAGTACCTCCCTTCCTTTGGAACTTGGGGGCCCTCTACTCCCCACTTGCACACCACAGACCTTTGCTGAGGATTGTGGGGACCCTCACTCAGTTTGCAGCACGTTGTAGCCATCCCTGTCCTCTCAATACCTCCCTTGCAACTCAGCTTGTGAGCTCCTTTGGAGCAGCGTGGCCCACCTGGCTGCAACGGCAGAGACACAGCTGACAGTGAAACAACAGCTTCGATCTGACAGCCGGAAAGCTCTGTCAAAAGGGACCTCCCTCTTCACACCGTAGAGGCTGTAGGAGCCGCCAGGGTTTGGGAACCAGTGCTGGGGCCAAAATGACTCCACAGCTGTTTTCCTTCCTGGGGAGGGTTCTGGCTCGAGTGGGAATGGCTCAAGTCTCCTAAGGTTCTGAAAGCCCACTGTGTGCAGATTCACGGTACACAGAGAGGAGAAGGTGGAGTCCTGCCCTGGAGGTGGTCACAGCTCACGGATGAGCCAGGCAGGCAGGCAGGCAGGCAGGGCATGAGAACACCTGAGCTGCCTTCATGAGTGAGTGGTGTGGGGGCAGAGGAAGAGAAGCCGGTCTGCTCCCTCATGTGGTGCCCAGGGCAGGTTGTCCCCAGAGGAAACCCTTACGACGGTGAGGACTCTCACTGCTGTTTCCCAAGGGGTTCCGTCGGTGCGTGTCTTCCCCGGAGCGGTCAGGCCGTCTCTAAAGTACACTGGCCATGGGCATTGCCTCTCCTTGGAACTTCCCATGTGTTTCTCTTTTGTATGGAACAGTGATTTTTCTAGAGGGGTTCTGGGCCACAAGGTTGTTGGGTCATTTGCTAGCCTTCTGTCGTGAAGAACGCTTTCCTGGGCGTTGGGGTGGTTTGTTGTTCCAGCTCCCTTTCTTGGCTTCTTTTGGGAGCTGGTGCAACAAGAGGAGCTCAGCCTCTGCCTTCTGGCTGAGATGTCACCCTTCAAACAGCAATGCCTGCCTGGAGATAATGATGGCATTTGCCAAAAGGGCTTCGTTTGGCACATGATATCTTGAAAGGACGTACACCGTCCTTTCAGCTATCAAAGGCTAGTTCAAATGACATAAAAATGAGAACTCTCCAATGGAGTCTTACAGTAGGTGGAGAGTCCGAAAAAAACTCCTTCAGTCATCTCACTGAGAGTCATTGATTGGGGACACCAAGAATATAGGAAGGAATGCAGAAAGAAAAGATGAAATTGTGGTCAGGATCGGGGGGAGGGATGAACAGGGCCTGCTTGCCTTGAACCCAGGCTTTGTTGGCGGGTGGGGCATAAAGATCGAACGGGTCTGAAACTACAGAGTGGTGATGGTAACACCGTATCACCAGAGTTACACAACAGTGTCCCAAATTGCAACAATGATGAAAAAGTTTACTAATCCCAACTTAACCAACAAAAATAGACGAAACCATACAAAAAGTAAAACATCACCAGAAAGGTGGAAACAAACCAAATGCAAAGCAGCTCAGGGGAAAGGAACTCCATGTCCCCTGGGGGCAGACCGAGTTGCCGGCGTCCACGGTGAGCAGACAGGGATGGAGGCGGCAGAGCCGACCGCTCCCCTGGACATGGTGTTTCCGGCAAGGGCTCTGGGTCTCTGTCCAGAGCAGGGGCTCGTTCTTCCTGCAGGGGCGGGTGAGTCATCGTCGGCGTCTGGGTGTTGCGCGGGAGCCAGGGCAGGCTCTCCCTGCCGAGGCGGTGACTCCTCCTCTGCCTCGGGTTCTCCTGCCAAAGCCCGAGCAGGTACAGGTGCACGTGGAGGTGGAGGTTCTGGCTGAGGGGGTGGGACATCAGTGCCTGGGGCTGGGGGTCCTGCAGGCACGGAAATCCGATCTGCCCGGTGTGCTGGCCAGTACCCAGCTGGCCTGGTGTCTCTGCGAGGGCAAGGCTCGGTTCTCCATCTGCCCTCGGTGGATCCCTGGGTCCTGCACCTGGAGCCACCACCTCTGTAGGCACAGGTCTGGGAAGTGGAGCCTGTTTCCAGTTGGAGGCCAGTGCTAGAGCTGGGGGAGAAGCAAAGTTTGCCCACAGACCAGCCTTGGCATGTGCGTATCCCGGGACAGAAAGCTTCCAAGAGATTCCGAAAGAATACCCAGGGTTGGATGTCTTTTGGGACTGAAGTGTGCAAGATGGGGGTGGGGGTGTGAGGCCAGCGCTTGCTGCAGGCCCAGCAGCATCTTTCGGGGACTCGTCCCTGTGTAGCTCAGCACCCCCTCCCCACACACTCCCGTGCACCAGCCCCAGCGTCCTTACCTCTGTGCTCTGGCGTGCTGGGCTCCAGGTCCTCCTGCTGCCTCAGAGGCCGGGGTTCTCGGGACTCTGGGTCGGAGCCGGGTGTGCTGAGCTCCGTGGCAGCCTCAGACTGGGCCGCCGGGTGTATCCTGGGCGGTGTCTCGGCAGCAGGCCTTCCCCGCCTCCGCTTCGCCCCCGGTGGGGCTGATGCCTCCGTGGGCACGCTCACCTGGAGCCTGCACTGGGCCTCACGGGCGGGGGGTTGGTGCTCCGACCCCTCCCTCCGGGAGGTGGACGGGGTGTCCCCGTCCTCGGCCTCATCACGTGGGAAGCTCTGCAACGACAGTGACCGTCAGCCAGCCGTGCTGGGAGTTTTCCGAGCTGGGCCTGGCCAGTGGAGCCGCTGCTTCTGCCTGCTCGAACTTCTCTTCCCAGAAGGGTCAGAGACGTGTGTCTGCTCAGATCCCCACCCGGGAGGAAAGAGACCCACCTGAGGGTGTGAGGTCAGCCTGGGCGGCCGGCCCTGCCCGCACTGTTCCCATCCCAGCCAGCCTGATCTCCCCTGGGGTGTGGACACAACTTGTCCGCAGGCTTCTGACCCCACATCCGCCTGGACTTCCTTGAGGGAGACACACCCCGAGAAACCCGCATCCACACACACAGGCAAAGGACCCGGTGTTTCCGGGTGGCATGGGAGAGGTGGCCTGGCCCGGCCTGGGGCTCCCCGTGTTACCTTTCTGTTTCTCCGGGCAGAGGGCCAGAGGCCTCTCGGGGGTGCCCTGAGCCAACGTCGACAGGGTGCCCACGCACACTGCCTGTGAGCTCTCCTGAGGCCCCGGCCTCTGGGCAGGGGCAAACAGCAGAACATCCTGGCAGCAAGAGATCTGGCTGGGGGCTCCTCTCCGCTCTGGAGGCCTGGATACCCGGGTTGCGGGTTCTGTTGGGTTCTGTTGCCGGCAGGTGACATCATTTCCTGGGGTTCGTGCTGAGGTCCCTTCCCCAAAACTTCCCAAGGGAATCTCTGGGTTTCTGACTGCTCGACCACCCCCCTTAGGCCATGTGCAGGCACATTGACAGCCACACAGCCCAGCCCACAGCCCTGGGGAGGCCTGGGTGCAGCCAGGGCCTGAGCTCCGAGGACCCCGCTGCTCTCAGACCAGGCTCCTTCTTCTCATAAGTGGTGTGGCCCTGGACAAGCATATGCCCCTCAGGGTTTCCCCAGTCTCTCCATCTGCAGAGTGGGGGTCATTCTCCCATCTGTTTCCTAGGTCTGTCGGCCTACGAGCAGCTCCATGCCTCTCCACCTGGGGCCGATATCACGTGGAGCTTGTGCGCTGAGACTTCAGAAAGAAAGACTCCATCCAGGGCTGACACAGCACAGAATGGGGCAGAACGAGGCCTGGATGCGCCGTGGTACCCAGGAAAAGGCACTGCCCCTCCTGACTGTCTTGAGACCCCACATCCAAGTTGGAGGCCCGAAAGGAAGACTCGAAGGTCTCCCTCTCTTATAGAAAAGAGTAGCCAACTTTCTGGTCCTCTGTTTCCATTGAGATTCTGTTCAAGTGTCCCAGCTCGGCTTCTGCGGGTGGCTGAGCTTCTAATGGCTCCCTGCGTTCTTGTCTTTTCCTCTCCAAACCTTCCGTCCTTTTCCCCCTTCTGGGGTGGATGGGCGCTGTCATTGCTTCTACCTTCGAGACAGATTGATGAAAAGTCTGGACCATCGACTCCTTTCCTCTCTTTGGTTCCGTGTCTCTCTCTGGCTGTGTCCCTCTCTTTTCCTTTCTCGATTCAGTCTGTGTCTTCCTCTTTCTCTCTCGTGTGTGGATGGATGGATGCTAGGAATGCACATGTATATGATTAGATGAGGGTTATGTTTTAGGGATGGGTTAGAGGGAGAGAAAGGCTTTAGGTCGGAGTTGGTCATGGGGGAAGGGTCAAGGGTGGTGGTGGTGTTTCTTGGAATCTGAGTGCTGTGCATTCTTCGTCTCTTTCCATATGAACCCCTTCTCAGATACACCACTTGCAAGGAGTCTCTCATGTTCCGTTTCCTATCTTTTGCATCTGTGAATGCTTAGCTTCTCTGTTGTGAAGAGGTTCCATTGGATGGAAACCCATTGGTGTACTTCGTTTCCCTCTTTCCCTTACTTGAAGAGACCCATTTCTACCTCCGCCCAGCAAATGGCAAGGAGACTCTGATGTTAAGGAGCCTTTGACCTACGCTTCTTTCTAGCTATCTCATGACATCAGTCTTTAGGGTGAGGTTTTTCCCCGATATTGAGGTGGTGTGAGATCAAAACCAATAGCGTTCTTCAGATGTAGCTGTCTGGTTTTCCCATGGCCATTTATTGAAGAGGCTTTCTTGTTCCCATTTGGATATTCTCCCCTTCTGTGTCAGAGATGAGTTGACCATGGATGCCGGGGTTTGTTTCTGGACCCTCAACTTTATTCCATCGATCTGGATCTGTGTGTGTTGTTGTATTCCCAATAGCATACTGTCCTGCTGCTGCCGCTGCGGCTAAGTCACTTCAGTCGTGTCTGACTCTGCGCGACCCCATGGCCTGCAGCCTACCAGGCTCCTCCGTCCAGGGCATTTTCCAGGCAAGAGTACTGGCGTGGGTCGCCATCGCCTTCTCCGATACGCTCCTGAGGATCCTAGTTTGGTCGTCTAATTTCCTTTCACACAACCTTGGATGTCCGTATCGGGGCTTTTTCGTCGGATTGTATTGACAATTTAGGCTCTTTTCTGTTTCCGTAACCCCTTTTGCAATTCTTTGTTCGGTGCGACAATGCATTGGCATTTTGGGAGGAATAGCATCCAAGCTGTGGATTGCCTTGTGGGGCTGTGACATCATTTTCCCAATAGGAATTCTTTCAAGCCCTGAGCACAGCTTCTCTTTCCAGTGATTGGTGTGGGCTTGATCTTCCTTCTTCCATCTCTCGCCGTTTTGTGAGAACAGGTCCTTCCTTCCCTTCTGGGTTAGATGGACTCGTGGGTATCACTTCAGTGAATGGCATTGTCAGTGGGGGTGATAATTCCCTTCTCATTGGAAGACTTTGCTGTGAGTATTAGAAATGCAAGTGATTTCTCTTCCCCTTCCTCCCTGTCCATCTCTCAGAGCCACCGGGAAACAGAGGCCTCATCCAGGGTCACACAGGCCTGAGGGAGTGCAACTAGACTGTTGTTTCTTCAGGCCCTCCGTGCTGGACATCATCCGGGATACTCTGTGTGTGTCTTCCTCAGTCTGGTGTCCCTTCAGACCTTTCCCTAGTTTTCACAGGCTTGTTGTGTTGGTGTTCTTTGTCTGTTTGGAGACACATCCTTGAGAAGCTTTGTGTTTCCACTCATTCGTCTCGCGATGTATGACCTGTCTTTTGCTTTTGTAATGAGGTCTTTCCCACAGTAGATATCTTTGATTTTGCAAAGTCCACTGTATTCTCTGGGTTGTTTTGTGGACTGCCTTTTAGTTTTGTGTGTGAAGACTCAAAGCACGTGTCCGGTTTCTGCTCATTGTTCTTCTAGATTTGTGACAAGTTTTCATGGAAACTTTGTCTAGGGATAACTGGAAGTGAACTCGGTGTAAGGTGTCAAGTCTCCATCTCCATTCATGTCATGCCCTGCAGTTTCCAATTCCCTGTTCCTGAGTGGTTTTGGAGACCTTGTGGGAAGTTTGGTTGCATGGGAGTTTGCATTTCCACCTTGAGTAGATTCCCACTGTTCTGCCCTCAGGGACACTGTCAAGGGGGAGTGAGGAGCAGCCTGCACTTCCAGCAGTGACCACACGGTGGGGCGAGTGCTGCTCTCCCCTCTGGGAGCCCCAGGCCACAGGCATCCCAGTGAGGAGCCAGCTCTGTGCTCGGCTGAAAGGAGTTAGACTCTCAGGAGCCTCTGAGCCCTTGCCTTTGGATCACCCAGGGTGGGCATTTACTGTGACAGAAAAAAATTGCCCTGAATTCCATGGACGGAAGAGCCTGGCTGTGTAGAGTTCGTGAGTTGCCGTGAATCAGACACAACTGAGGACACAAAAACTCAATAGACTAAAACACTTTTGGGGGGTGGGGGGAGTGAAAGGGGGTGATGTGGGTTTTTTTTGTCGTATATAATAGCCAAGGGAAATCTAGTTTAAACCTAAATTCACATAGATGGGAAAGGTATAGCTCTCCGTCACCCTATTAAAAAAAAAAAAAAACTACTTAACTTTTCTGAAAGTTTATTTAGTAGCTTCCTTGAGCAGTTCATTGTGAGGCATTTTTTTTTTTTTTTCTGTGACATCGGCCTCATTAAAAAGTACGGTTTGCCTTTACTGGATAATTTTGTTCATTGGTTTGTTAGGGAATCTTGGTAATATTTGAGTTTCCTGGGGAGCATGGTCACATGACCTGGCCCTGGCCAATCGGTGCGTTCCACCTCCCTGGCCACTGTGATTGGCTCCGGACTGGGGCAGTGCCCAATCGGGGCCCAGGGCCGGGCCTCACGTTGGAAGCCAGGGGAAGACGAGCTCTCGTCCTGCTGGGGTAGGGGAAGGGGTGGGGCCGGGGGAGGTCAGGCTCCAGCAGTGGGAGGGGCTTGAGGTCCGCCTGCGGCAGTTGGTGACCTTCCTGCTCCCCTCAGGGCAGAGCCGCCGGCCTGAGAATGAGGGCGCTGCTGAGCCCAGGGGCTGGGATGGCCCGTTGCTGCTGTGGTCCCAGAGCTCCACCCGAGACCTGACGGAGGCCGTCTGCCCGTGAGTCCTCTCCCGCTTGTCTGTCAGCTTGTTTGAACCATGCTGGGTTTTCTGCCCAGCCGGCTAAGGGGAGTCCCTGGAAATGCAAGGGTGTGGGTTTTGGCAGACTTCAGGGAAGACATGCCAGATGAGCCTGGGAGACTCCAGCTTAATCTGGATTCAGGAGATATCTCTTCGGGCCAGCTAGTAATTGTAGGATAAGCCTAATGAGTCTTCACAGGATGAAGAGAGTAACGTGCCAAGGTAGCAATCGATGTCCTCATTCGAGAGGATGATGAAGCTGGTGCTCAGAGAAGGGGGGAACTTGGCCACAGCAAGGAGGTGTGCACCCAGACGGAACCCCCAGATCCGGCCATTTGAGCTCAGGGAGGCCACTGGTGTGGCTTGTCCCTGTGGCAGGGGCCGAGGCACGCAGCCCACCCTGATTCCTGCGGGGGCCTGACTTGGGAAGTGCCATCTGGTAGCTTTGAGACTCACCAAACCAAATTGCACTGGAGAGAGGAAGGACACCTTCCTTCATCCACCCCCCACCCCCGCCGGATTCCCACATACCCTGACCCCTTTCTCTGGATTTCGGAGCCATTTCCAGAGTCCCGCTCATATGACCTCATTCGAAGTGCACTGTGGACGAGCTGCCATCTGCAGCTGCTACCACAGCAGCCAAGGGCTTTATCTCCCGAGTACCTCCCTTCCTTTGGAACTTGGGGGCCCTCTACTCCCCACTTGCACACCACAGACCTTTGCTGAGGATTGTGGGGACCCTCACTCAGTTTGCAGCACGTTGTAGCCATCCCTGTCCTCTCAATACCTCCCTTGCAACTCAGCTTGTGAGCTCCTTTGGAGCAGCGTGGCCCACCTGGCTGCAACGGCAGAGACACAGCTGACAGTGAAACAACAGCTTCGATCTGACAGCCGGAAAGCTCTGTCAAAAGGGACCTCCCTCTTCACACCGTAGAGGCTGTAGGAGCCGCCAGGGTTTGGGAACCAGTGCTGGGGCCAAAATGACTCCACAGCTGTTTTCCTTCCTGGGGAGGGTTCTGGCTCGAGTGGGAATGGCTCAAGTCTCCTAAGGTTCTGAAAGCCCACTGTGTGCAGATTCACGGTACACAGAGAGGAGAAGGTGGAGTCCTGCCCTGGAGGTGGTCACAGCTCACGGATGAGCCAGGCAGGCAGGCAGGCAGGCAGGGCATGAGAACACCTGAGCTGCCTTCATGAGTGAGTGGTGTGGGGGCAGAGGAAGAGAAGCCGGTCTGCTCCCTCATGTGGTGCCCAGGGCAGGTTGTCCCCAGAGGAAACCCTTACGACGGTGAGGACTCTCACTGCTGTTACCCAAGGGGTTCCGTCGGTGCGTGTCTTCCCCGGAGCGGTCAGGCCGTCTCTAAAGTACACTGGCCATGGGCATTGCCTCTCCTTGGAACTTCCCATGTGTTTCTCTTTTGTATGGAACAGTGATTTTTCTAGAGGGGTTCTGGGCCACAAGGTTGTTGGGTCATTTGCTAGCCTTCTGTCGTGAAGAACGCTTTCCTGGGCGTTGGGGTGGTTTGTTGTTCCAGCTCCCTTTCTTGGCTTCTTTTGGGAGCTGGTGCAACAAGAGGAGCTCAGCCTCTGCCTTCTGGCTGAGATGTCACCCTTCAAACAGCAATGCCTGCCTGGAGATAATGATGGCATTTGCCAAAAGGGCTTCGTTTGGCACATGATATCTTGAAAGGACGTACACCGTCCTTTCAGCTATCAAAGGCTAGTTCAAATGACATAAAAATGAGAACTCTCCAATGGAGTCTTACAGTAGGTGGAGAGTCCGAAAAAAACTCCTTCAGTCATCTCACTGAGAGTCATTGATTGGGGACACCAAGAATATAGGAAGGAATGCAGAAAGAAAAGATGAAATTGTGGTCAGGATCGGGGGGAGGGATGAACAGGGCCTGCTTGCCTTGAACCCAGGCTTTGTTGGCGGGTGGGGCATAAAGATCGAACGGGTCTGAAACTACAGAGTGGTGATGGTAACACCGTATCACCAGAGTTACACAACAGTGTCCCAAATTGCAACAATGATGAAAAAGTTTACTAATCCCAACTTAACCAACAAAAATAGACGAAACCATACAAAAAGTAAAACATCACCAGAAAGGTGGAAACAAACCAAATGCAAAGCAGCTCAGGGGAAAGGAACTCCATGTCCCCTGGGGGCAGACCGAGTTGCCGGCGTCCACGGTGAGCAGACAGGGATGGAGGCGGCAGAGCCGACCGCTCCCCTGGACATGGTGTTTCCGGCAAGGGCTCTGGGTCTCTGTCCAGAGCGGGGGCTCGTTCTTCCTGCAGGGGCGGGTGAGTCATCGTCGGCGTCTGGGTGTTGCGCGGGAGCCAGGGCAGGCTCTCCCTGCTGAGGCGGTGACTCCTCCTCTGCCTCGGGTTCTCCTGCCAAAGCCCGAGCAGGTACAGGTGCACGTGGAGGTGGAGGTTCTGGCTGAGGGGGTGGGACATCAGTGCCTGGGGCTGGGGGTCCTGCAGGCACGGAAATCCGATCTGCCCGGTGTGCTGGCCAGTACCCAGCTGGCCTGGTGTCTCTGCGAGGGCAAGGCTCGGTTCTCCATCTGCCCTCGGTGGATCCCTGGGTCCTGCACCTGGAGCCACCACCTCTGTAGGCACAGGTCTGGGAAGTGGAGCCTGGTTCCAGTTGGAGGCCAGTGCTAGAGCTGGGGGAGAAGCAAAGTTTGCCCACAGACCAGCCTTGGCATGTGCGTATCCCGGGACAGAAAGCTTCCAAGAGATTCCGAAAGAATACCCAGGGTTGGATGTCTTTTGGGACTGAAGTGTGCAAGATAGGGGTGGGGGTGTGAGGCCAGCGCTTGCTGCAGGCCCAGCAGCATCTTTCGGGGACTCGTCCCTGTGTAGCTCAGCACCCCCTCCCCACACACTCCCGTGCACCAGCCCCAGCGTCCTTACCTCTGTGCTCTGGCGTGCTGGGCTCCAGGTCCTCCTGCTGCCTCAGAGGCCGGGGTTCTCGGGACTCTGGGTCGGAGCCGGGTGTGCTGAGCTCCGTGGCAGCCTCAGACTGGGCCGCCGGGTGTATCCTGGGCGGTGTCTCGGCAGCAGGCCTTCCCCGCCTCCGCTTCGCCCCCGGTGGGGCTGATGCCTCCGTGGGCACGCTCACCTGGAGCCTGCACTGGGCCTCACGGGCGGGGGGTTGGTGCTCCGACCCCTCCCTCCGGGAGGTGGACGGGGTGTCCCCGTCCTCGGCCTCATCACGTGGGAAGCTCTGCAACGACAGTGACCGTCAGCCAGCCGTGCTGGGAGTTTTCCGAGCTGGGCCTGGCCAGTGGAGCCGCTGCTTCTGCCTGCTCGAACTTCTCTTCCCAGAAGGGTCAGAGACGTGTGTCTGCTCAGATCCCCACCCGGGAGGAAAGAGACCCACCTGAGGGTGTGAGGTCAGCCTGGGCGGCCGGCCCTGCCCGCACTGTTCCCATCCCAGCCAGCCTGATCTCCCCTGGGGTGTGGACACAACTTGTCCGCAGGCTTCTGACCCCACATCCGCCTGGGCTTCCTTGAGGGAGACACACCCCGAGAAACCCGCATCCACACACACAGGCAAAGGACCCGGTGTTTCCGGGTGGCATGGGAGAGGTGGCCTGGCCCGGCCTGGGGCTCCCCGTGTTACCTTTCTGTTTCTCCGGGCAGAGGGCCAGAGGCCTCTCGGGGGTGCCCTGAGCCAACGTCGACAGGGTGCCCACGCACACTGCCTGTGAGCTCTCCTGAGGCCCCGGCCTCTGGGCAGGGGCAAACAGCAGAACATCCTGGCAGCAAGAGATCTGGCTGGGGGCTCCTCTCCGCTCTGGAGGCCTGGATACCCGGGTTGCGGGTTCTGTTGGGTTCTGTTGCCGGCAGGTGACATCATTTCCTGGGGTTCGTGCTGAGGTCCCTTCCCCAAAACTTCCCAAGGGAATCTCTGGGTTTCTGACTGCTCGACCACCCCCCTTAGGCCATGTGCAGGCACAGTGACAGCCACACAGCCCAGCCCACAGCCCTGGGGAGGCCTGGGTGCAGCCAGGGCCTGAGCTCCGAGGACCCCGCTGCTCTCAGACCAGGCTCCTTCTTCTCATAAGTGGTGTGGCCCTGGACAAGCATATGCCCCTCAGGGTTTCCCCAGTCTCTCCATCTGCAGAGTGGGGGTCATTCTCCCATCTGTTTCCTAGGTCTGTCGGCCTACGAGCAGCTCCATGCCTCTCCACCTGGGGCCGATATCACGTGGAGCTTGTGCGCTGAGACTTCAGAAAGAAAGACTCCATCCAGGGCTGACACAGCACAGAATGGGGCAGAACGAGGCCTGGATGCGCCGTGGTACCCAGGAAAAGGCACTGCCCCTCCTGACTGTTTTGAGACCCCACATCCAAGTTGGAGGCCCGAAAGGAAGACTCGAAGGTCTCCCTCTCTTATAGAAAAGAGTAGCCAACTTTCTGGTCCTCTGTTTCCATTGAGATTCTGTTCAAGTGTCCCAGCTCGGCTTCTGCGGGTGGCTGAGCTTCTAATGGCTCCCTGCGTTCTTGTCTTTTCCTCTCCAAACCTTCCGTCCTTTTCCCCCTTCTGGGGTGGATGGGCGCTGTCATTGCTTCTACCTTCGAGACAGATTGATGAAAAGTCTGGACCATCGACTCCTTTCCTCTCTTTGGTTCCGTGTCTCTCTCTGGCTGTGTCCCTCTCTTTTCCTTTCTCGATTCAGTCTGTGTCTTCCTCTTTCTCTCTCGTGTGTGGATGGATGGATGCTAGGAATGCACATGTATATGATTAGATGAGGGTTATGTTTTAGGGATGGGTTAGAGGGAGAGAAAGGCTTTAGGTCGGAGTTGGTCATGGGGGAAGGGTCAAGGGTGGTGGTGGTGTTTCTTGGAATCTGAGTGCTGTGCATTCTTCGTCTCTTTCCATATGAACCCCTTCTCAGATACACCACTTGCAAGGAGTCTCTCATGTTCCGTTTCCTATCTTTTGCATCTGTGAATGCTTAGCTTCTCTGTTGTGAAGAGGTTCCATTGGATGGAAACCCATTGGTGTACTTCGTTTCCCTCTTTCCCTTACTTGAAGAGACCCATTTCTACCTCCGCCCAGCAAATGGCAAGGAGACTCTGATGTTAAGGAGCCTTTGACCTACGCTTCTTTCTAGCTATCTCATGACATCAGTCTTTAGGGTGAGGTTTTTCCCCGATATTGAGGTGGTGTGAGATCAAAACCAATAGCGTTCTTCAGATGTAGCTGTCTGGTTTTCCCATGGCCATTTATTGAAGAGGCTTTCTTGTTCCCATTTGGATATTCTCCCCTTCTGTGTCAGAGATGAGTTGACCATGGATGCCGGGGTTTGTTTCTGGACCCTCAACTTTATTCCATCGATCTGGATCTGTGTGTGTTGTTGTATTCCCAATAGCATACTGTCCTGCTGCTGCCGCTGCGGCTAAGTCACTTCAGTCGTGTCTGACTCTGCGCGACCCCATGGCCTGCAGCCTACCAGGCTCCTCCGTCCAGGGCATTTTCCAGGCAAGAGTACTGGCGTGGGTCGCCATCGCCTTCTCCGATACGCTCCTGAGGATCCTAGTTTGGTCGTCTAATTTCCTTTCACACAACCTTGGATGTCCGTATCGGGGCTTTTTCGTCGGATTGTATTGACAATTTAGGCTCTTTTCTGTTTCCGTAACCCCTTTTGCAGTTCTTTGTTCGGTGCGACAATGCATTGGCATTTTGGGAGGAATAGCATCCAAGCTGTGGATTGCCTTGTGGGGCTGTGACATCATTTTCCCAATAGGAATTCTTTCAAGCCCTGAGCACAGCTTCTCTTTCCAGTGATTGGTGTGGGCTTGATCTTCCTTCTTCCATCTCTCGCCGTTTTGTGAGAACAGGTCCTTCCTTCCCTTCTGGGTTAGATGGACTCGTGGGTATCACTTCAGTGCATGGCATTGTCAGTGGGGGTGATAATTCCCTTCTCATTGGAAGACTTTGCTGTGAGTATTAGAAATGCAAGTGATTTCTCTTCCCCTTCCTCCCTGTCCATCTCTCAGAGCCACCGGGAAACAGAGGCCTCATCCAGGGTCACACAGGCCTGAGGGAGTGCAACTAGACTGTTGTTTCTTCAGGCCCTCCGTGCTGGACATCATCCGGGATACTCTGTGTGTGTCTTCCTCAGTCTGGTGTCCCTTCAGACCTTTCCCTAGTTTTCACAGGCTTGTTGTGTTGGTGTTCTTTGTCTGTTTGGAGACACATCCTTGAGAAGCTTTGTGTTTCCACTCATTCGTCTCGCGATGTATGACCTGTCTTTTGCTTTTGTAATGAGGTCTTTCCCACAGTAGATATCTTTGATTTTGCAAAGTCCACTGTATTCTCTGGGTTGTTTTGTGGACTGCCTTTTAGTTTTGTGTGTGAAGACTCAAAGCACGTGTCCGGTTTCTGCTCATTGTTCTTCTAGATTTGTGACAAGTTTTCATGGAAACTTTGTCTAGGGATAACTGGAAGTGAACTCGGTGTAAGGTGTCAAGTCTCCATCTCCATTCATGTCATGCCCTGCAGTTTCCAATTCCCTGTTCCTGAGTGGTTTTGGAGACCTTGTGGGAAGTTTGGTTGCATGGGAGTTTGCATTTCCACCTTGAGTAGATTCCCACTGTTCTGCCCTCAGGGACACTGTCAAGGGGGAGTGAGGAGCAGCCTGCACTTCCAGCAGTGACCACACGGTGGGGCGAGTGCTGCTCTCCCCTCTGGGAGCCCCAGGCCACAGGCATCCCAGTGAGGAGCCAGCTCTGTGCTCGGCTGAAAGGAGTTAGACTCTCAGGAGCCTCTGAGCCCTTGCCTTTGGATCACCCAGGGTGGGCATTTACTGTGACAGAAAAAAATTGCCCTGAATTCCATGGACGGAAGAGCCTGGCTGTGTAGAGTTCGTGAGTTGCCGTGAATCAGACACAACTGAGGACACAAAAACTCAATAGACTAAAACACTTTTGGGGGGTGGGGGGAGTGAAAGGGGGTGATGTGGGGTTTTTTTGTCGTATATAATAGCCAAGGGAAATCTAGTTTAAACCTAAATTCACATAGATGGGAAAGGTATAGCTCTCCGTCACCCTATTAAAAAAAAAAAAAAAAACTACTTAACTTTTCTGAAAGTTTATTTAGTAGCTTCCTTGAGCAGTTCATTGTGAAGCATTTTTTTTTTTTTTTCTGTGACATCGGCCTCATTAAAAAGTACGGTTTGCCTTTACTGGATAATTTTGTTCATTGGTTTGTTAGGGAATCTTGGTAATATTTGAGTTTCCTGGGGAGCATGGTCACATGACCTGGCCCTGGCCAATCGGTGCGTTCCACCTCCCTGGCCACTGTGATTGGCTCCGGACTGGGGCAGTGCCCAATCGGGGCCCAGGGCCGGGCCTCACGTTGGAAGCCAGGGGAAGACGAGCTCTCGTCCTGCTGGGGTAGGGGAAGGGGTGGGGCCGGGGGAGGTCAGGCTCCAGCAGTGGGAGGGGCTTGAGGTCCGCCTGCGGCAGTTGGTGACCTTCCTGCTCCCCTCAGGGCAGAGCCGCCGGCCTGAGAATGAGGGCGCTGCTGAGCCCAGGGGCTGGGATGGCCCGTTGCTGCTGTGGTCCCAGAGCTCCACCCGAGACCTGACGGAGGCCGTCTGCCCGTGAGTCCTCTCCCGCTTGTCTGTCAGCTTGTTTGAACCATGCTGGGTTTTCTGCCCAGCCGGCTAAGGGGAGTCCCTGGAAATGCAAGGGTGTGGGTTTTGGCAGACTTCAGGGAAGACATGCCAGATGAGCCTGGGAGACTCCAGCTTAATCTGGATTCAGGAGATATCTCTTCGGGCCAGCTAGTAATTGTAGGATAAGCCTAATGAGTCTTCACAGGATGAAGAGAGTAACGTGCCAAGGTAGCAATCGATGTCCTCATTCGAGAGGATGATGAAGCTGGTGCTCAGAGAAGGGGGGAACTTGGCCACAGCAAGGAGGTGTGCACCCAGACGGAACCCCCAGATCCGGCCATTTGAGCTCAGGGAGGCCACTGGTGTGGCTTGTCCCTGTGGCAGGGGCCGAGGCACGCAGCCCACCCTGATTCCTGCGGGGGCCTGACTTGGGAAGTGCCATCTGGTAGCTTTGAGACTCACCAAACCAAATTGCACTGGAGAGAGGAAGGACACCTTCCTTCATCCACCCCCCACCCCCGCCGGATTCCCACATACCCTGACCCCTTTCTCTGGATTTCGGAGCCATTTCCAGAGTCCCGCTCATATGACCTCATTCGAAGTGCACTGTGGACGAGCTGCCATCTGCAGCTGCTACCACAGCAGCCAAGGGCTTTATCTCCCGAGTACCTCCCTTCCTTTGGAACTTGGGGGCCCTCTACTCCCCACTTGCACACCACAGACCTTTGCTGAGGATTGTGGGGACCCTCACTCAGTTTGCAGCACGTTGTAGCCATCCCTGTCCTCTCAATACCTCCCTTGCAACTCAGCTTGTGAGCTCCTTTGGAGCAGCGTGGCCCACCTGGCTGCAACGGCAGAGACACAGCTGACAGTGAAACAACAGCTTCGATCTGACAGCCGGAAAGCTCTGTCAAAAGGGACCTCCCTCTTCACACCGTAGAGGCTGTAGGAGCCGCCAGGGTTTGGGAACCAGTGCTGGGGCCAAAATGACTCCACAGCTGTTTTCCTTCCTGGGGAGGGTTCTGGCTCGAGTGGGAATGGCTCAAGTCTCCTAAGGTTCTGAAAGCCCACTGTGTGCAGATTCACGGTACACAGAGAGGAGAAGGTGGAGTCCTGCCCTGGAGGTGGTCACAGCTCACGGATGAGCCAGGCAGGCAGGCAGGCAGGCAGGGCATGAGAACACCTGAGCTGCCTTCATGAGTGAGTGGTGTGGGGGCAGAGGAAGAGAAGCCGGTCTGCTCCCTCATGTGGTGCCCAGGGCAGGTTGTCCCCAGAGGAAACCCTTACGACGGTGAGGACTCTCACTGCTGTTACCCAAGGGGTTCCGTCGGTGCGTGTCTTCCCCGGAGCGGTCAGGCCGTCTCTAAAGTACACTGGCCATGGGCATTGCCTCTCCTTGGAACTTCCCATGTGTTTCTCTTTTGTATGGAACAGTGATTTTTCTAGAGGGGTTCTGGGCCACAAGGTTGTTGGGTCATTTGCTAGCCTTCTGTCGTGAAGAACGCTTTCCTGGGCGTTGGGGTGGTTTGTTGTTCCAGCTCCCTTTCTTGGCTTCTTTTGGGAGCTGGTGCAACAAGAGGAGCTCAGCCTCTGCCTTCTGGCTGAGATGTCACCCTTCAAACAGCAATGCCTGCCTGGAGATAATGATGGCATTTGCCAAAAGGGCTTCGTTTGGCACATGATATCTTGAAAGGACGTACACCGTCCTTTCAGCTATCAAAGGCTAGTTCAAATGACATAAAAATGAGAACTCTCCAATGGAGTCTTACAGTAGGTGGAGAGTCCGAAAAAAACTCCTTCAGTCATCTCACTGAGAGTCATTGATTGGGGACACCAAGAATATAGGAAGGAATGCAGAAAGAAAAGATGAAATTGTGGTCAGGATCGGGGGGAGGGATGAACAGGGCCTGCTTGCCTTGAACCCAGGCTTTGTTGGCGGGTGGGGCATAAAGATCGAACGGGTCTGAAACTACAGAGTGGTGATGGTAACACCGTATCACCAGAGTTACACAACAGTGTCCCAAATTGCAACAATGATGAAAAAGTTTACTAATCCCAACTTAACCAACAAAAATAGACGAAACCATACAAAAAGTAAAACATCACCAGAAAGGTGGAAACAAACCAAATGCAAAGCAGCTCAGGGGAAAGGAACTCCATGTCCCCTGGGGGCAGACCGAGTTGCCGGCGTCCACGGTGAGCAGACAGGGATGGAGGCGGCAGAGCCGACCGCTCCCCTGGACATGGTGTTTCCGGCAAGGGCTCTGGGTCTCTGTCCAGAGCGGGGGCTCGTTCTTCCTGCAGGGGCGGGTGAGTCATCGTCGGCGTCTGGGTGTTGCGCGGGAGCCAGGGCAGGCTCTCCCTGCTGAGGCGGTGACTCCTCCTCTGCCTCGGGTTCTCCTGCCAAAGCCCGAGCAGGTACAGGTGCACGTGGAGGTGGAGGTTCTGGCTGAGGGGGTGGGACATCAGTGCCTGGGGCTGGGGGTCCTGCAGGCACGGAAATCCGATCTGCCCGGTGTGCTGGCCAGTACCCAGCTGGCCTGGTGTCTCTGCGAGGGCAAGGCTCGGTTCTCCATCTGCCCTCGGTGGATCCCTGGGTCCTGCACCTGGAGCCACCACCTCTGTAGGCACAGGTCTGGGAAGTGGAGCCTGGTTCCAGTTGGAGGCCAGTGCTAGAGCTGGGGGAGAAGCAAAGTTTGCCCACAGACCAGCCTTGGCATGTGCGTATCCCGGGACAGAAAGCTTCCAAGAGATTCCGAAAGAATACCCAGGGTTGGATGTCTTTTGGGACTGAAGTGTGCAAGATAGGGGTGGGGGTGTGAGGCCAGCGCTTGCTGCAGGCCCAGCAGCATCTTTCGGGGACTCGTCCCTGTGTAGCTCAGCACCCCCTCCCCACACACTCCC
Source organism: Giraffa tippelskirchi (assembly GCF_054371585.1). NCBI lineage: Eukaryota > Metazoa > Chordata > Mammalia > Artiodactyla > Giraffidae > Giraffa > Giraffa tippelskirchi. Next base: position 70,911,474 of record NC_137286.1, read on the forward strand.
GTGCACCAGCCCCAGCGTCCTTACCTCTGTGCTCTGGCGTGCTGGGCTCCAGGTCCTCCTGCTGCCTCAGAGGCCGGGGTTCTCGGGACTCTGGGTCGGAGCCGGGTGTGCTGAGCTCCGTGGCAGCCTCAGACTGGGCCGCCGGGTGTATCCTGGGCGGTGTCTCGGCAGCAGGCCTTCCCCGCCTCCGCTTCGCCCCCGGTGGGGCTGATGCCTCCGTGGGCACGCTCACCTGGAGCCTGCACTGGGCCTCACGGGCGGGGGGTTGGTGCTCCGACCCCTCCCTCCGGGAGGTGGACGGGGTGTCCCCGTCCTCGGCCTCATCACGTGGGAAGCTCTGCAACGACAGTGACCGTCAGCCAGCCGTGCTGGGAGTTTTCCGAGCTGGGCCTGGCCAGTGGAGCCGCTGCTTCTGCCTGCTCGAACTTCTCTTCCCAGAAGGGTCAGAGACGTGTGTCTGCTCAGATCCCCACCCGGGAGGAAAGAGACCCACCTGAGGGTGTGAGGTCAGCCTGGGCGGCCGGCCCTGCCCGCACTGTTCCCATCCCAGCCAGCCTGATCTCCCCTGGGGTGTGGACACAACTTGTCCGCAGGCTTCTGACCCCACATCCGCCTGGGCTTCCTTGAGGGAGACACACCCCGAGAAACCCGCATCCACACACACAGGCAAAGGACCCGGTGTTTCCGGGTGGCATGGGAGAGGTGGCCTGGCCCGGCCTGGGGCTCCCCGTGTTACCTTTCTGTTTCTCCGGGCAGAGGGCCAGAGGCCTCTCGGGGGTGCCCTGAGCCAACGTCAACAGGGTGCCCACGCACACTGCCTGTGAGCTCTCCTGAGGCCCCGGCCTCTGGGCAGGGGCAAACAGCAGAACATCCTGGCAGCAAGAGATCTGGCTGGGGGCTCCTCTCCGCTCTGGAGGCCTGGATACCCGGGTTGCGGGTTCTGTTGGGTTCTGTTGCCGGCAGGTGACATCATTTCCTGGGGTTCGTGCTGAGGTCCCTTCCCCAAAACTTCCCAAGGGAATCTCTGGGTTTCTGACTGCTCGACCACCCCCCTTAGGCCATGTGCAGGCACATTGACAGCCACACAGCCCAGCCCACAGCCCTGGGGAGGCCTGGGTGCAGCCAGGGCCTGAGCTCCGAGGACCCCGCTGCTCTCAGACCAGGCTCCTTCTTCTCATAAGTGGTGTGGCCCTGGACAAGCATATGCCCCTCAGGGTTTCCCCAGTCTCTCCATCTGCAGAGTGGGGGTCATTCTCCCATCTGTTTCCTAGGTCTGTCGGCCTACGAGCAGCTCCATGCCTCTCCACCTGGGGCCGATATCACGTGGAGCTTGTGCGCTGAGACTTCAGAAAGAAAGACTCCATCCAGGGCTGACACAGCACAGAATGGGGCAGAACGAGGCCTGGATGCGCCGTGGTACCCAGGAAAAGGCACTGCCCCTCCTGACTGTTTTGAGACCCCACATCCAAGTTGGAGGCCCGAAAGGAAGACTCGAAGGTCTCCCTCTCTTATAGAAAAGAGTAGCCAACTTTCTGGTCCTCTGTTTCCATTGAGATTCTGTTCAAGTGTCCCAGCTCGGCTTCTGCGGGTGGCTGAGCTTCTAATGGCTCCCTGCGTTCTTGTCTTTTCCTCTCCAAACCTTCCGTCCTTTTCCCCCTTCTGGGGTGGATGGGCGCTGTCATTGCTTCTACCTTCGAGACAGATTGATGAAAAGTCTGGACCATCGACTCCTTTCCTCTCTTTGGTTCCGTGTCTCTCTCTGGCTGTGTCCCTCTCTTTTCCTTTCTCGATTCAGTCTGTGTCTTCCTCTTTCTCTCTCGTGTGTGGATGGATGGATGCTAGGAATGCACATGTATATGATTAGATGAGGGTTATGTTTTAGGGATGGGTTAGAGGGAGAGAAAGGCTTTAGGTCGGAGTTGGTCATGGGGGAAGGGTCAAGGGTGGTGGTGGTGTTTCTTGGAATCTGAGTGCTGTGCATTCTTCGTCTCTTTCCATATGAACCCCTTCTCAGATACACCACTTGCAAGGAGTCTCTCATGTTCCGTTTCCTATCTTTTGCATCTGTGAATGCTTAGCTTCTCTGTTGTGAAGAGGTTCCATTGGATGGAAACCCATTGGTGTACTTCGTTTCCCTCTTTCCCTTACTTGAAGAGACCCATTTCTACCTCCGCCCAGCAAATGGCAAGGAGACTCTGATGTTAAGGAGCCTTTGACCTACGCTTCTTTCTAGCTATCTCATGACATCAGTCTTTAGGGTGAGGTTTTTCCCCGATATTGAGGTGGTGTGAGATCAAAACCAATAGCGTTCTTCAGATGTAGCTGTCTGGTTTTCCCATGGCCATTTATTGAAGAGGCTTTCTTGTTCCCATTTGGATATTCTCCCCTTCTGTGTCAGAGATGAGTTGACCATGGATGCCGGGGTTTGTTTCTGGACCCTCAACTTTATTCCATCGATCTGGATCTGTGTGTGTTGTTGTATTCCCAATAGCATACTGTCCTGCTGCTGCCGCTGCGGCTAAGTCACTTCAGTCGTGTCTGACTCTGCGCGACCCCATGGCCTGCAGCCTACCAGGCTCCTCCGTCCAGGGCATTTTCCAGGCAAGAGTACTGGCGTGGGTCGCCATCGCCTTCTCCGATACGCTCCTGAGGATCCTAGTTTGGTCGTCTAATTTCCTTTCACACAACCTTGGATGTCCGTATCGGGGCTTTTTCGTCGGATTGTATTGACAATTTAGGCTCTTTTCTGTTTCCGTAACCCCTTTTGCAGTTCTTTGTTCGGTGCGACAATGCATTGGCATTTTGGGAGGAATAGCATCCAAGCTGTGGATTGCCTTGTGGGGCTGTGACATCATTTTCCCAATAGGAATTCTTTCAAGCCCTGAGCACAGCTTCTCTTTCCAGTGATTGGTGTGGGCTTGATCTTCCTTCTTCCATCTCTCGCCGTTTTGTGAGAACAGGTCCTTCCTTCCCTTCTGGGTTAGATGGACTCGTGGGTATCACTTCAGTGCATGGCATTGTCAGTGGGGGTGATAATTCCCTTCTCATTGGAAGACTTTGCTGTGAGTATTAGAAATGCAAGTGATTTCTCTTCCCCTTCCTCCCTGTCCATCTCTCAGAGCCACCGGGAAACAGAGGCCTCATCCAGGGTCACACAGGCCTGAGGGAGTGCAACTAGACTGTTGTTTCTTCAGGCCCTCCGTGCTGGACATCATCCGGGATACTCTGTGTGTGTCTTCCTCAGTCTGGTGTCCCTTCAGACCTTTCCCTAGTTTTCACAGGCTTGTTGTGTTGGTGTTCTTTGTCTGTTTGGAGACACATCCTTGAGAAGCTTTGTGTTTCCACTCATTCGTCTCGCGATGTATGACCTGTCTTTTGCTTTTGTAATGAGGTCTTTCCCACAGTAGATATCTTTGATTTTGCAAAGTCCACTGTATTCTCTGGGTTGTTTTGTGGACTGCCTTTTAGTTTTGTGTGTGAAGACTCAAAGCACGTGTCCGGTTTCTGCTCATTGTTCTTCTAGATTTGTGACAAGTTTTCATGGAAACTTTGTCTAGGGATAACTGGAAGTGAACTCGGTGTAAGGTGTCAAGTCTCCATCTCCATTCATGTCATGCCCTGCAGTTTCCAATTCCCTGTTCCTGAGTGGTTTTGGAGACCTTGTGGGAAGTTTGGTTGCATGGGAGTTTGCATTTCCACCTTGAGTAGATTCCCACTGTTCTGCCCTCAGGGACACTGTCAAGGGGGAGTGAGGAGCAGCCTGCACTTCCAGCAGTGACCACACGGTGGGGCGAGTGCTGCTCTCCCCTCTGGGAGCCCCAGGCCACAGGCATCCCAGTGAGGAGCCAGCTCTGTGCTCGGCTGAAAGGAGTTAGACTCTCAGGAGCCTCTGAGCCCTTGCCTTTGGATCACCCAGGGTGGGCATTTACTGTGACAGAAAAAAATTGCCCTGAATTCCATGGACGGAAGAGCCTGGCTGTGTAGAGTTCGTGAGTTGCCGTGAATCAGACACAACTGAGGACACAAAAACTCAATAGACTAAAACACTTTTGGGGGGTGGGGGGAGTGAAAGGGGGTGATGTGGGGTTTTTTTGTCGTATATAATAGCCAAGGGAAATCTAGTTTAAACCTAAATTCACATAGATGGGAAAGGTATAGCTCTCCGTCACCCTATTAAAAAAAAAAAAAAAAACTACTTAACTTTTCTGAAAGTTTATTTAGTAGCTTCCTTGAGCAGTTCATTGTGAAGCATTTTTTTTTTTTTTTCTGTGACATCGGCCTCATTAAAAAGTACGGTTTGCCTTTACTGGATAATTTTGTTCATTGGTTTGTTAGGGAATCTTGGTAATATTTGAGTTTCCTGGGGAGCATGGTCACATGACCTGGCCCTGGCCAATCGGTGCGTTCCACCTCCCTGGCCACTGTGATTGGCTCCGGACTGGGGCAGTGCCCAATCGGGGCCCAGGGCCGGGCCTCACGTTGGAAGCCAGGGGAAGACGAGCTCTCGTCCTGCTGGGGTAGGGGAAGGGGTGGGGCCGGGGGAGGTCAGGCTCCAGCAGTGGGAGGGGCTTGAGGTCCGCCTGCGGCAGTTGGTGACCTTCCTGCTCCCCTCAGGGCAGAGCCGCCGGCCTGAGAATGAGGGCGCTGCTGAGCCCAGGGGCTGGGATGGCCCATTGCTGCTGTGGTCCCAGAGCTCCACCCGAGACCTGACGGAGGCCGTCTGCCCGTGAGTCCTCTCCCGCTTGTCTGTCAGCTTGTTTGAACCATGCTGGGTTTTCTGCCCAGCCGGCTAAGGGGAGTCCCTGGAAATGCAAGGGTGTGGGTTTTGGCAGACTTCAGGGAAGACATGCCAGATGAGCCTGGGAGACTCCAGCTTAATCTGGATTCAGGAGATATCTCTTCGGGCCAGCTAGTAATTGTAGGATAAGCCTAATGAGTCTTCACAGGATGAAGAGAGTAACGTGCCAAGGTAGCAATCGATGTCCTCATTCGAGAGGATGATGAAGCTGGTGCTCAGAGAAGGGGGGAACTTGGCCACAGCAAGGAGGTGTGCACCCAGACGGAACCCCCAGATCCGGCCATTTGAGCTCAGGGAGGCCACTGGTGTGGCTTGTCCCTGTGGCAGGGGCCGAGGCACGCAGCCCACCCTGATTCCTGCGGGGGCCTGACTTGGGAAGTGCCATCTGGTAGCTTTGAGACTCACCAAACCAAATTGCACTGGAGAGAGGAAGGACACCTTCCTTCATCCACCCCCCACCCCCGCCGGATTCCCACATACCCTGACCCCTTTCTCTGGATTTCGGAGCCATTTCCAGAGTCCCGCTCATATGACCTCATTCGAAGTGCACTGTGGACGAGCTGCCATCTGCAGCTGCTACCACAGCAGCCAAGGGCTTTATCTCCCGAGTACCTCCCTTCCTTTGGAACTTGGGGGCCCTCTACTCCCCACTTGCACACCACAGACCTTTGCTGAGGATTGTGGGGACCCTCACTCAGTTTGCAGCACGTTGTAGCCATCCCTGTCCTCTCAATACCTCCCTTGCAACTCAGCTTGTGAGCTCCTTTGGAGCAGCGTGGCCCACCTGGCTGCAACGGCAGAGACACAGCTGACAGTGAAACAACAGCTTCGATCTGACAGCCGGAAAGCTCTGTCAAAAGGGACCTCCCTCTTCACACCGTAGAGGCTGTAGGAGCCGCCAGGGTTTGGGAACCAGTGCTGGGGCCAAAATGACTCCACAGCTGTTTTCCTTCCTGGGGAGGGTTCTGGCTCGAGTGGGAATGGCTCAAGTCTCCTAAGGTTCTGAAAGCCCACTGTGTGCAGATTCACGGTACACAGAGAGGAGAAGGTGGAGTCCTGCCCTGGAGGTGGTCACAGCTCACGGATGAGCCAGGCAGGCAGGCAGGCAGGCAGGGCATGAGAACACCTGAGCTGCCTTCATGAGTGAGTGGTGTGGGGGCAGAGGAAGAGAAGCCGGTCTGCTCCCTCATGTGGTGCCCAGGGCAGGTTGTCCCCAGAGGAAACCCTTACGACGGTGAGGACTCTCACTGCTGTTACCCAAGGGGTTCCGTCGGTGCGTGTCTTCCCCGGAGCGGTCAGGCCGTCTCTAAAGTACACTGGCCATGGGCATTGCCTCTCCTTGGAACTTCCCATGTGTTTCTCTTTTGTATGGAACAGTGATTTTTCTAGAGGGGTTCTGGGCCACAAGGTTGTTGGGTCATTTGCTAGCCTTCTGTCGTGAAGAACGCTTTCCTGGGCGTTGGGGTGGTTTGTTGTTCCAGCTCCCTTTCTTGGCTTCTTTTGGGAGCTGGTGCAACAAGAGGAGCTCAGCCTCTGCCTTCTGGCTGAGATGTCACCCTTCAAACAGCAATGCCTGCCTGGAGATAATGATGGCATTTGCCAAAAGGGCTTCGTTTGGCACATGATATCTTGAAAGGACGTACACCGTCCTTTCAGCTATCAAAGGCTAGTTCAAATGACATAAAAATGAGAACTCTCCAATGGAGTCTTACAGTAGGTGGAGAGTCCGAAAAAAACTCCTTCAGTCATCTCACTGAGAGTCATTGATTGGGGACACCAAGAATATAGGAAGGAATGCAGAAAGAAAAGATGAAATTGTGGTCAGGATCGGGGGGAGGGATGAACAGGGCCTGCTTGCCTTGAACCCAGGCTTTGTTGGCGGGTGGGGCATAAAGATCGAACGGGTCTGAAACTACAGAGTGGTGATGGTAACACCGTATCACCAGAGTTACACAACAGTGTCCCAAATTGCAACAATGATGAAAAAGTTTACTAATCCCAACTTAACCAACAAAAATAGACGAAACCATACAAAAAGTAAAACATCACCAGAAAGGTGGAAACAAACCAAATGCAAAGCAGCTCAGGGGAAAGGAACTCCATGTCCCCTGGGGGCAGACCGAGTTGCCGGCGTCCACGGTGAGCAGACAGGGATGGAGGCGGCAGAGCCGACCGCTCCCCTGGACATGGTGTTTCCGGCAAGGGCTCTGGGTCTCTGTCCAGAGCGGGGGCTCGTTCTTCCTGCAGGGGCGGGTGAGTCATCGTCGGCGTCTGGGTGTTGCGCGGGAGCCAGGGCAGGCTCTCCCTGCTGAGGCGGTGACTCCTCCTCTGCCTCGGGTTCTCCTGCCAAAGCCCGAGCAGGTACAGGTGCACGTGGAGGTGGAGGTTCTGGCTGAGGGGGTGGGACATCAGTGCCTGGGGCTGGGGGTCCTGCAGGCACGGAAATCCGATCTGCCCGGTGTGCTGGCCAGTACCCAGCTGGCCTGGTGTCTCTGCGAGGGCAAGGCTCGGTTCTCCATCTGCCCTCGGTGGATCCCTGGGTCCTGCACCTGGAGCCACCACCTCTGTAGGCACAGGTCTGGGAAGTGGAGCCTGGTTCCAGTTGGAGGCCAGTGCTAGAGCTGGGGGAGAAGCAAAGTTTGCCCACAGACCAGCCTTGGCATGTGCGTATCCCGGGACAGAAAGCTTCCAAGAGATTCCGAAAGAATACCCAGGGTTGGATGTCTTTTGGGACTGAAGTGTGCAAGATAGGGGTGGGGGTGTGAGGCCAGCGCTTGCTGCAGGCCCAGCAGCATCTTTCGGGGACTCGTCCCTGTGTAGCTCAGCACCCCCTCCCCACACACTCCCGTGCACCAGCCCCAGCGTCCTTACCTCTGTGCTCTGGCGTGCTGGGCTCCAGGTCCTCCTGCTGCCTCAGAGGCCGGGGTTCTCGGGACTCTGGGTCGGAGCCGGGTGTGCTGAGCTCCGTGGCAGCCTCAGACTGGGCCGCCGGGTGTATCCTGGGCGGTGTCTCGGCAGCAGGCCTTCCCCGCCTCCGCTTCGCCCCCGGTGGGGCTGATGCCTCCGTGGGCACGCTCACCTGGAGCCTGCACTGGGCCTCACGGGCGGGGGGTTGGTGCTCCGACCCCTCCCTCCGGGAGGTGGACGGGGTGTCCCCGTCCTCGGCCTCATCACGTGGGAAGCTCTGCAACGACAGTGACCGTCAGCCAGCCGTGCTGGGAGTTTTCCGAGCTGGGCCTGGCCAGTGGAGCCGCTGCTTCTGCCTGCTCGAACTTCTCTTCCCAGAAGGGTCAGAGACGTGTGTCTGCTCAGATCCCCACCCGGGAGGAAAGAGACCCACCTGAGGGTGTGAGGTCAGCCTGGGCGGCCGGCCCTGCCCGCACTGTTCCCATCCCAGCCAGCCTGATCTCCCCTGGGGTGTGGACACAACTTGTCCGCAGGCTTCTGACCCCACATCCGCCTGGGCTTCCTTGAGGGAGACACACCCCGAGAAACCCGCATCCACACACACAGGCAAAGGACCCGGTGTTTCCGGGTGGCATGGGAGAGGTGGCCTGGCCCGGCCTGGGGCTCCCCGTGTTACCTTTCTGTTTCTCCGGGCAGAGGGCCAGAGGCCTCTCGGGGGTGCCCTGAGCCAACGTCAACAGGGTGCCCACGCACACTGCCTGTGAGCTCTCCTGAGGCCCCGGCCTCTGGGCAGGGGCAAACAGCAGAACATCCTGGCAGCAAGAGATCTGGCTGGGGGCTCCTCTCCGCTCTGGAGGCCTGGATACCCGGGTTGCGGGTTCTGTTGGGTTCTGTTGCCGGCAGGTGACATCATTTCCTGGGGTTCGTGCTGAGGTCCCTTCCCCAAAACTTCCCAAGGGAATCTCTGGGTTTCTGACTGCTCGACCACCCCCCTTAGGCCATGTGCAGGCACATTGACAGCCACACAGCCCAGCCCACAGCCCTGGGGAGGCCTGGGTGCAGCCAGGGCCTGAGCTCCGAGGACCCCGCTGCTCTCAGACCAGGCTCCTTCTTCTCATAAGTGGTGTGGCCCTGGACAAGCATATGCCCCTCAGGGTTTCCCCAGTCTCTCCATCTGCAGAGTGGGGGTCATTCTCCCATCTGTTTCCTAGGTCTGTCGGCCTACGAGCAGCTCCATGCCTCTCCACCTGGGGCCGATATCACGTGGAGCTTGTGCGCTGAGACTTCAGAAAGAAAGACTCCATCCAGGGCTGACACAGCACAGAATGGGGCAGAACGAGGCCTGGATGCGCCGTGGTACCCAGGAAAAGGCACTGCCCCTCCTGACTGTTTTGAGACCCCACATCCAAGTTGGAGGCCCGAAAGGAAGACTCGAAGGTCTCCCTCTCTTATAGAAAAGAGTAGCCAACTTTCTGGTCCTCTGTTTCCATTGAGATTCTGTTCAAGTGTCCCAGCTCGGCTTCTGCGGGTGGCTGAGCTTCTAATGGCTCCCTGCGTTCTTGTCTTTTCCTCTCCAAACCTTCCGTCCTTTTCCCCCTTCTGGGGTGGATGGGCGCTGTCATTGCTTCTACCTTCGAGACAGATTGATGAAAAGTCTGGACCATCGACTCCTTTCCTCTCTTTGGTTCCGTGTCTCTCTCTGGCTGTGTCCCTCTCTTTTCCTTTCTCGATTCAGTCTGTGTCTTCCTCTTTCTCTCTCGTGTGTGGATGGATGGATGCTAGGAATGCACATGTATATGATTAGATGAGGGTTATGTTTTAGGGATGGGTTAGAGGGAGAGAAAGGCTTTAGGTCGGAGTTGGTCATGGGGGAAGGGTCAAGGGTGGTGGTGGTGTTTCTTGGAATCTGAGTGCTGTGCATTCTTCGTCTCTTTCCATATGAACCCCTTCTCAGATACACCACTTGCAAGGAGTCTCTCATGTTCCGTTTCCTATCTTTTGCATCTGTGAATGCTTAGCTTCTCTGTTGTGAAGAGGTTCCATTGGATGGAAACCCATTGGTGTACTTCGTTTCCCTCTTTCCCTTACTTGAAGAGACCCATTTCTACCTCCGCCCAGCAAATGGCAAGGAGACTCTGATGTTAAGGAGCCTTTGACCTACGCTTCTTTCTAGCTATCTCATGACATCAGTCTTTAGGGTGAGGTTTTTCCCCGATATTGAGGTGGTGTGAGATCAAAACCAATAGCCTTCTTCAGATGTAGCTGTCTGGTTTTCCCATGGCCATTTATTGAAGAGGCTTTCTTGTTCCCATTTGGATATTCTCCCCTTCTGTGTCAGAGATGAGTTGACCATGGATGCCGGGGTTTGTTTCTGGACCCTCAACTTTATTCCATCGATCTGGATCTGTGTGTGTTGTTGTATTCCCAATAGCATACTGTCCTGCTGCTGCCGCTGCGGCTAAGTCACTTCAGTCGTGTCTGACTCTGCGCGACCCCATGGCCTGCAGCCTACCAGGCTCCTCCGTCCAGGGCATTTTCCAGGCAAGAGTACTGGCGTGGGTCGCCATCGCCTTCTCCGATACGCTCCTGAGGATCCTAGTTTGGTCGTCTAATTTCCTTTCACACAACCTTGGATGTCCGTATCGGGGCTTTTTCGTCGGATTGTATTGACAATTTAGGCTCTTTTCTGTTTCCGTAACCCCTTTTGCAGTTCTTTGTTCGGTGCGACAATGCATTGGCATTTTGGGAGGAATAGCATCCAAGCTGTGGATTGCCTTGTGGGGCTGTGACATCATTTTCCCAATAGGAATTCTTTCAAGCCCTGAGCACAGCTTCTCTTTCCAGTGATTGGTGTGGGCTTGATCTTCCTTCTTCCATCTCTCGCCGTTTTGTGAGAACAGGTCCTTCCTTCCCTTCTGGGTTAGATGGACTCGTGGGTATCACTTCAGTGCATGGCATTGTCAGTGGGGGTGATAATTCCCTTCTCATTGGAAGACTTTGCTGTGAGTATTAGAAATGCAAGTGATTTCTCTTCCCCTTCCTCCCTGTCCATCTCTCAGAGCCACCGGGAAACAGAGGCCTCATCCAGGGTCACACAGGCCTGAGGGAGTGCAACTAGACTGTTGTTTCTTCAGGCCCTCCGTGCTGGACATCATCCGGGATACTCTGTGTGTGTCTTCCTCAGTCTGGTGTCCCTTCAGACCTTTCCCTAGTTTTCACAGGCTTGTTGTGTTGGTGTTCTTTGTCTGTTTGGAGACACATCCTTGAGAAGCTTTGTGTTTCCACTCATTCGTCTCGCGATGTATGACCTGTCTTTTGCTTTTGTAATGAGGTCTTTCCCACAGTAGATATCTTTGATTTTGCAAAGTCCACTGTATTCTCTGGGTTGTTTTGTGGACTGCCTTTTAGTTTTGTGTGTGAAGACTCAAAGCACGTGTCCGGTTTCTGCTCATTGTTCTTCTAGATTTGTGACAAGTTTTCATGGAAACTTTGTCTAGGGATAACTGGAAGTGAACTCGGTGTAAGGTGTCAAGTCTCCATCTCCATTCATGTCATGCCCTGCAGTTTCCAATTCCCTGTTCCTGAGTGGTTTTGGAGACCTTGTGGGAAGTTTGGTTGCATGGGAGTTTGCATTTCCACCTTGAGTAGATTCCCACTGTTCTGCCCTCAGGGACACTGTCAAGGGGGAGTGAGGAGCAGCCTGCACTTCCAGCAGTGACCACACGGTGGGGCGAGTGCTGCTCTCCCCTCTGGGAGCCCCAGGCCACAGGCATCCCAGTGAGGAGCCAGCTCTGTGCTCGGCTGAAAGGAGTTAGACTCTCAGGAGCCTCTGAGCCCTTGCCTTTGGATCACCCAGGGTGGGCATTTACTGTGACAGAAAAAAATTGCCCTGAATTCCATGGACGGAAGAGCCTGGCTGTGTAGAGTTCGTGAGTTGCCGTGAATCAGACACAACTGAGGACACAAAAACTCAATAGACTAAAACACTTTTGGGGGGTGGGGGGAGTGAAAGGGGGTGATGTGGGGTTTTTTTGTCGTATATAATAGCCAAGGGAAATCTAGTTTAAACCTAAATTCACATAGATGGGAAAGGTATAGCTCTCCGTCACCCTATTAAAAAAAAAAAAAAACTACTTAACTTTTCTGAAAGTTTATTTAGTAGCTTCCTTGAGCAGTTCATTGTGAAGCATTTTTTTTTTTTTTTCTGTGACATCGGCCTCATTAAAAAGTACGGTTTGCCTTTACTGGATAATTTTGTTCATTGGTTTGTTAGGGAATCTTGGTAATATTTGAGTTTCCTGGGGAGCATGGTCACATGACCTGGCCCTGGCCAATCGGTGCGTTCCACCTCCCTGGCCACTGTGATTGGCTCCGGACTGGGGCAGTGCCCAATCGGGGCCCAGGGCCGGGCCTCACGTTGGAAGCCAGGGGAAGACGAGCTCTCGTCCTGCTGGGGTAGGGGAAGGGGTGGGGCCGGGGGAGGTCAGGCTCCAGCAGTGGGAGGGGCTTGAGGTCCGCCTGCGGCAGTTGGTGACCTTCCTGCTCCCCTCAGGGCAGAGCCGCCGGCCTGAGAATGAGGGCGCTGCTGAGCCCAGGGGCTGGGATGGCCCGTTGCTGCTGTGGTCCCAGAGCTCCACCCGAGACCTGACGGAGGCCGTCTGCCCGTGAGTCCTCTCCCGCTTGTCTGTCAGCTTGTTTGAACCATGCTGGGTTTTCTGCCCAGCCGGCTAAGGGGAGTCCCTGGAAATGCAAGGGTGTGGGTTTTGGCAGACTTCAGGGAAGACATGCCAGATGAGCCTGGGAGACTCCAGCTTAATCTGGATTCAGGAGATATCTCTTCGGGCCAGCTAGTAATTGTAGGATAAGCCTAATGAGTCTTCACAGGATGAAGAGAGTAACGTGCCAAGGTAGCAATCGATGTCCTCATTCGAGAGGATGATGAAGCTGGTGCTCAGAGAAGGGGGAACTTGGCCACAGCAAGGAGGTGTGCACCCAGACGGAACCCCCAGATCCGGCCATTTGAGCTCAGGGAGGCCACTGGTGTGGCTTGTCCCTGTGGCAGGGGCCGAGGCACGCAGCCCACCCTGATTCCTGCGGGGGCCTGACTTGGGAAGTGCCATCTGGTAGCTTTGAGACTCACCAAACCAAATTGCACTGGAGAGAGGAAGGACACCTTCCTTCATCCACCCCCCACCCCCGCCGGATTCCCACATACCCTGACCCCTTTCTCTGGATTTCGGAGCCATTTCCAGAGTCCCGCTCATATGACCTCATTCGAAGTGCACTGTGGACGAGCTGCCATCTGCAGCTGCTACCACAGCAGCCAAGGGCTTTATCTCCCGAGTACCTCCCTTCCTTTGGAACTTGGGGGCCCTCTACTCCCCACTTGCACACCACAGACCTTTGCTGAGGATTGTGGGGACCCTCACTCAGTTTGCAGCACGTTGTAGCCATCCCTGTCCTCTCAATACCTCCCTTGCAACTCAGCTTGTGAGCTCCTTTGGAGCAGCGTGGCCCACCTGGCTGCAACGGCAGAGACACAGCTGACAGTGAAACAACAGCTTCGATCTGACAGCCGGAAAGCTCTGTCAAAAGGGACCTCCCTCTTCACACCGTAGAGGCTGTAGGAGCCGCCAGGGTTTGGGAACCAGTGCTGGGGCCAAAATGACTCCACAGCTGTTTTCCTTCCTGGGGAGGGTTCTGGCTCGAGTGGGAATGGCTCAAGTCTCCTAAGGTTCTGAAAGCCCACTGTGTGCAGATTCACGGTACACAGAGAGGAGAAGGTGGAGTCCTGCCCTGGAGGTGGTCACAGCTCACGGATGAGCCAGGCAGGCAGGCAGGCAGGCAGGGCATGAGAACACCTGAGCTGCCTTCATGAGTGAGTGGTGTGGGGGCAGAGGAAGAGAAGCCGGTCTGCTCCCTCATGTGGTGCCCAGGGCAGGTTGTCCCCAGAGGAAACCCTTACGACGGTGAGGACTCTCACTGCTGTTTCCCAAGGGGTTCCGTCGGTGCGTGTCTTCCCCGGAGCGGTCAGGCCGTCTCTAAAGTACACTGGCCATGGGCATTGCCTCTCCTTGGAACTTCCCATGTGTTTCTCTTTTGTATGGAACAGTGATTTTTCTAGAGGGGTTCTGGGCCACAAGGTTGTTGGGTCATTTGCTAGCCTTCTGTCGTGAAGAACGCTTTCCTGGGCGTTGGGGTGGTTTGTTGTTCCAGCTCCCTTTCTTGGCTTCTTTTGGGAGCTGGTGCAACAAGAGGAGCTCAGCCTCTGCCTTCTGGCTGAGATGTCACCCTTCAAACAGCAATGCCTGCCTGGAGATAATGATGGCATTTGCCAAAAGGGCTTCGTTTGGCACATGATATCTTGAAAGGACGTACACCGTCCTTTCAGCTATCAAAGGCTAGTTCAAATGACATAAAAATGAGAACTCTCCAATGGAGTCTTACAGTAGGTGGAGAGTCCGAAAAAAACTCCTTCAGTCATCTCACTGAGAGTCATTGATTGGGGACACCAAGAATATAGGAAGGAATGCAGAAAGAAACGATGAAATTGTGGTCAGGATCGGGGGGAGGGATGAACAGGGCCTGCTTGCCTTGAACCCAGGCTTTGTTGGCGGGTGGGGCATAAAGATCGAACGGGTCTGAAACTACAGAGTGGTGATGGTAACACAGTATCACCAGAGTTACACAACAGTGTCCCAAATTGCAACAATGATGAAAAAGTTTACTAATCCCAACTTAACCAACAAAAATAGACGAAACCATACAAAAAGTAAAACATCACCAGAAAGGTGGAAACAAACCAAATGCAAAGCAGCTCAGGGGAAAGGAACTCCATGTCCCCTGGGGGCAGACCGAGTTGCCGGCGTCCACGGTGAGCAGACAGGGATGGAGGCTGCAGAGCCGACCGCTCCCCTGGACATGGTGTTTCCGGCAAGGGCTCTGGGTCTCTGTCCAGAGCGGGGGCTCGTTCTTCCTGCAGGGGCGGGTGAGTCATCGTCGGCGTCTGGGTGTTGCGCGGGAGCCAGGGCAGGCTCTCCCTGCCGAGGCGGTGACTCCTCCTCTGCCTCGGGTTCTCCTGCCAAAGCCCGAGCAGGTACAGGTGCACGTGGAGGTGGAGGTTCTGGCTGAGGGGGTGGGACATCAGTGCCTGGGGCTGGGGGTCCTGCAGGCACGGAAATCCGATCTGCCCGGTGTGCTGGCCAGTACCCAGCTGGCCTGGTGTCTCTGCGAGGGCAAGGCTCGGTTCTCCATCTGCCCTCGGTGGATCCCTGGGTCCTGCACCTGGAGCCACCACCTCTGTAGGCACAGGTCTGGGAAGTGGAGCCTGGTTCCAGTTGGAGGCCAGTGCTAGAGCTGGGGGAGAAGCAAAGTTTGCCCACAGACCAGCCTTGGCATGTGCGTATCCCGGGACAGAAAGCTTCCAAGAAATTCCGAAAGAATACCCAGGGTTGGATGTCTTTTGGGACTGAAGTGTGCAAGATGGGGGTGGGGGTGTGAGGCCAGCGCTTGCTGCAGGCCCAGCAGCATCTTTCGGGGACTCGTCCCTGTGTAGCTCAGCACCCCCTCCCCACACACTCCCGTGCACCAGCCCCAGCGTCCTTACCTCTGTGCTCTGGCGTGCTGGGCTCCAGGTCCTCCTGCTGCCTCAGAGGCCGGGGTTCTCGGGACTCTGGGTCGGAGCCGGGTGTGCTGAGCTCCGTGGCAGCCTCAGACTGGGCCGCCGGGTGTATCCTGGGCGGTGTCTCGGCAGCAGGCCTTCCCCGCCTCCGCTTCGCCCCCGGTGGGGCTGATGCCTCCGTGGGCACGCTCACCTGGAGCCTGCACTGGGCCTCACGGGCGGGGGGTTGGTGCTCCGACCCCTCCCTCCGGGAGGTGGACGGGGTGTCCCCGTCCTCGGCCTCATCACGTGGGAAGCTCTGCAACGACAGTGACCGTCAGCCAGCCGTGCTGGGAGTTTTCCGAGCTGGGCCTGGCCAGTGGAGCCGCTGCTTCTGCCTGCTCGAACTTCTCTTCCCAGAAGGGTCAGAGACGTGTGTCTGCTCAGATCCCCACCCGGGAGGAAAGAGACCCACCTGAGGGTGTGAGGTCAGCCTGGGCGGCCGGCCCTGCCCGCACTGTTCCCATCCCAGCCAGCCTGATCTCCCCTGGGGTGTGGACACAACTTGTCCGCAGGCTTCTGACCCCACATCCGCCTGGGCTTCCTTGAGGGAGACACACCCCGAGAAACCCGCATCCACACACACAGGCAAAGGACCCGGTGTTTCCGGGTGGCATGGGAGAGGTGGCCTGGCCCGGCCTGGGGCTCCCCGTGTTACCTTTCTGTTTCTCCGGGCAGAGGGCCAGAGGCCTCTCGGGGGTGCCCTGAGCCAACGTCGACAGGGTGCCCACGCACACTGCCTGTGAGCTCTCCTGAGGCCCCGGCCTCTGGGCAGGGGCAAACAGCAGAACATCCTGGCAGCAAGAGATCTGGCTGGGGGCTCCTCTCCGCTCTGGAGGCCTGGATACCCGGGTTGTGGGTTCTGTTGGGTTCTGTTGCCGGCAGGTGACATCATTTCCTGGGGTTCGTGCTGAGGTCCCTTCCCCAAAACTTCCCAAGGGAATCTCTGGGTTTCTGACTGCTCGACCACCCCCCTTAGGCCATGTGCAGACACATTGACAGCCACACAGCCCAGCCCACAGCCCTGGGGAGGCCTGGGTGCAGCCAGGGCCTGAGCTCCGAGGACCCCGCTGCTCTCAGACCAGGCTCCTTCTTCTCATAAGTGGTGTGGCCCTGGACAAGCATATGCCCCTCAGGGTTTCCCCAGTCTCTCCATCTGCAGAGTGGGGGTCATTCTCCCATCTGTTTCCTAGGTCTGTCGGCCTACGAGCAGCTCCATGCCTCTCCACCTGGGGCCGATATCACGTGGAGCTTGTGCGCTGAGACTTCAGAAAGAAAGACTCCATCCAGGGCTGACACAGCACAGAATGGGGCAGAACGAGGCCTGGATGCGCCGTGGTACCCAGGAAAAGGCACTGCCCCTCCTGACTGTTTTGAGACCCCACATCCAAGTTGGAGGCCCGAAAGGAAGACTCGAAGGTCTCCCTCTCTTATAGAAAAGAGTAGCCAACTTTCTGGTCCTCTGTTTCCATTGAGATTCTGTTCAAGTGTCCCAGCTCGGCTTCTGCGGGTGGCTGAGCTTCTAATGGCTCCCTGCGTTCTTGTCTTTTCCTCTCCAAACCTTCCGTCCTTTTCCCCCTTCTGGGGTGGATGGGCGCTGTCATTGCTTCTACCTTCGAGACAGATTGATGAAAAGTCTGGACCATCGACTCCTTTCCTCTCTTTGGTTCCGTGTCTCTCTCTGGCTGTGTCCCTCTCTTTTCCTTTCTCGATTCAGTCTGTGTCTTCCTCTTTCTCTCTCGTGTGTGGATGGATGGATGCTAGGAATGCACATGTATATGATTAGATGAGGGTTATGTTTTAGGGATGGGTTAGAGGGAGAGAAAGGCTTTAGGTCGGAGTTGGTCATGGGGGAAGGGTCAAGGGTGGTGGTGGTGTTTCTTGGAATCTGAGTGCTGTGCATTCTTCGTCTCTTTCCATATGAACCCCTTCTCAGATACACCACTTGCAAGGAGTCTCTCATGTTCCGTTTCCTATCTTTTGCATCTGTGAATGCTTAGCTTCTCTGTTGTGAAGAGGTTCCATTGGATGGAAACCCATTGGTGTACTTCGTTTCCCTCTTTCCCTTACTTGAAGAGACCCATTTCTACCTCCGCCCAGCAAATGGCAAGGAGACTCTGATGTTAAGGAGCCTTTGACCTACGCTTCTTTCTAGCTATCTCAAGACATCAGTCTTTAGGGTGAGGTTTTTCCCCGATATTGAGGTGGTGTGAGATCAAAACCAATAGCGTTCTTCAGATGTAGCTGTCTGGTTTTCCCATGGCCATTTATTGAAGAGGCTTTCTTGTTCCCATTTGGATATTCTCCCCTTCTGTGTCAGAGATGAGTTGACCATGGATGCCGGGGTTTGTTTCTGGACCCTCAACTTTATTCCATCGATCTGGATCTGTGTGTGTTGTTGTATTCCCAATAGCATACTGTCCTGCTGCTGCCGCTGCGGCTAAGTCACTTCAGTCGTGTCTGACTCTGCGCGACCCCATGGCCTGCAGCCTACCAGGCTCCTCCGTCCAGGGCATTTTCCAGGCAAGAGTACTGGCGTGGGTCGCCATCGCCTTCTCCGATACGCTCCTGAGGATCCTAGTTTGGTCGTCTAATTTCCTTTCACACAACCTTGGATGTCCGTATCGGGGCTTTTTCGTCGGATTGTATTGACAATTTAGGCTCTTTTCTGTTTCCGTAACCCCTTTTGCAGTTCTTTGTTCGGTGCGACAATGCATTGGCATTTTGGGAGGAATAGCATCCAAGCTGTGGATTGCCTTGTGGGGCTGTGACATCATTTTCCCAATAGGAATTCTTTCAAGCCCTGAGCACAGCTTCTCTTTCCAGTGATTGGTGTGGGCTTGATCTTCCTTCTTCCATCTCTCGCCGTTTTGTGAGAACAGGTCCTTCCTTCCCTTCTGGGTTAGATGGACTCGTGGGTATCACTTCAGTGCATGGCATTGTCAGTGGGGGTGATAATTCCCTTCTCATTGGAAGACTTTGCTGTGAGTATTAGAAATGCAAGTGATTTCTCTTCCCCTTCCTCCCTGTCCATCTCTCAGAGCCACCGGGAAACAGAGGCCTCATCCAGGGTCACACAGGCCTGAGGGAGTGCAACTAGACTGTTGTTTCTTCAGGCCCTCCGTGCTGGACATCATCCGGGATACTCTGTGTGTGTCTTCCTCAGTCTGGTGTCCCTTCAGACCTTTCCCTAGTTTTCACAGGCTTGTTGTGTTGGTGTTCTTTGTCTGTTTGGAGACACATCCTTGAGAAGCTTTGTGTTTCCACTCATTCGTCTCGCGATGTATGACCTGTCTTTTGCTTTTGTAATGAGGTCTTTCCCACAGTAGATATCTTTGATTTTGCAAAGTCCACTGTATTCTCTGGGTTGTTTTGTGGACTGCCTTTTAGTTTTGTGTGTGAAGACTCAAAGCACGTGTCCGGTTTCTGCTCATTGTTCTTCTAGATTTGTGACAAGTTTTCATGGAAACTTTGTCTAGGGATAACTGGAAGTGAACTCGGTGTAAGGTGTCAAGTCTCCATCTCCATTCATGTCATGCCCTGCAGTTTCCAATTCCCTGTTCCTGAGTGGTTTTGGAGACCTTGTGGGAAGTTTGGTTGCATGGGAGTTTGCATTTCCACCTTGAGTAGATTCCCACTGTTCTGCCCTCAGGGACACTGTCAAGGGGGAGTGAGGAGCAGCCTGCACTTCCAGCAGTGACCACACGGTGGGGCGAGTGCTGCTCTCCCCTCTGGGAGCCCCAGGCCACAGGCATCCCAGTGAGGAGCCAGCTCTGTGCTCGGCTGAAAGGAGTTAGACTCTCAGGAGCCTCTGAGCCCTTGCCTTTGGATCACCCAGGGTGGGCATTTACTGTGACAGAAAAAAATTGCCCTGAATTCCATGGACGGAAGAGCCTGGCTGTGTAGAGTTCGTGAGTTGCCGTGAATCAGACACAACTGAGGACACAAAAACTCAATAGACTAAAACACTTTTGGGGGGTGGGGGGAGTGAAAGGGGGTGATGTGGGGTTTTTTTGTCGTATATAATAGCCAAGGGAAATCTAGTTTAAACCTAAATTCACATAGATGGGAAAGGTATAGCTCTCCGTCACCCTATTAAAAAAAAAAAAAAAACTACTTAACTTTTCTGAAAGTTTATTTAGTAGCTTCCTTGAGCAGTTCATTGTGAAGCATTTTTTTTTTTTTCTGTGACATCGGCCTCATTAAAAAGTACGGTTTGCCTTTACTGGATAATTTTGTTCATTGGTTTGTTAGGGAATCTTGGTAATATTTGAGTTTCCTGGGGAGCATGGTCACATGACCTGGCCCTGGCCAATCGGTGCGTTCCACCTCCCTGGCCACTGTGATTGGCTCCGGACTGGGGCAGTGCCCAATCGGGGCCCAGGGCCGGGCCTCACGTTGGAAGCCAGGGGAAGACGAGCTCTCGTCCTGCTGGGGTAGGGGAAGGGGTGGGGCCGGGGGAGGTCAGGCTCCAGCAGTGGGAGGGGCTTGAGGTCCGCCTGCGGCAGTTGGTGACCTTCCTTCTCCCCTCAGGGCAGAGCCGCCGGCCTGAGAATGAGGGCGCTGCTGAGCCCAGGGGCTGGGATGGCCCGTTGCTGCTGTGGTCCCAGAGCTCCACCCGAGACCTGACGGAGGCCGTCTGCCCGTGAGTCCTCTCCCGCTTGTCTGTCAGCTTGTTTGAACCATGCTGGGTTTTCTGCCCAGCCGGCTAAGGGGAGTCCCTGGAAATGCAAGGGTGTGGGTTTTGGCAGACTTCAGGGAAGACATGCCAGATGAGCCTGGGAGACTCCAGCTTAATCTGGATTCAGGAGATATCTCTTCGGGCCAGCTAGTAATTGTAGGATAAGCCTAATGAGTCTTCACAGGATGAAGAGAGTAACGTGCCAAGGTAGCAATCGATGTCCTCATTCGAGAGGATGATGAAGCTGGTGCTCAGAGAAGGGGGGAACTTGGCCACAGCAAGGAGGTGTGCACCCAGACGGAACCCCCAGATCCGGCCATTTGAGCTCAGGGAGGCCACTGGTGTGGCTTGTCCCTGTGGCAGGGGCCGAGGCACGCAGCCCACCCTGATTCCTGCGGGGGCCTGACTTGGGAAGTGCCATCTGGTAGCTTTGAGACTCACCAAACCAAATTGCACTGGAGAGAGGAAGGACACCTTCCTTCATCCACCCCCCACCCCCGCCGGATTCCCACATACCCTGACCCCTTTCTCTGGATTTCGGAGCCATTTCCAGAGTCCCGCTCATATGACCTCATTCGAAGTGCACTGTGGACGAGCTGCCATCTGCAGCTGCTACCACAGCAGCCAAGGGCTTTATCTCCCGAGTACCTCCCTTCCTTTGGAACTTGGGGGCCCTCTACTCCCCACTTGCACACCACAGACCTTTGCTGAGGATTGTGGGGACCCTCACTCAGTTTGCAGCACGTTGTAGCCATCCCTGTCCTCTCAATACCTCCCTTGCAACTCAGCTTGTGAGCTCCTTTGGAGCAGCGTGGCCCACCTGGCTGCAACGGCAGAGACACAGCTGACAGTGAAACAACAGCTTCGATCTGACAGCCGGAAAGCTCTGTCAAAAGGGACCTCCCTCTTCACACCGTAGAGGCTGTAGGAGCCGCCAGGGTTTGGGAACCAGTGCTGGGGCCAAAATGACTCCACAGCTGTTTTCCTTCCTGGGGAGGGTTCTGGCTCGAGTGGGAATGGCTCAAGTCTCCTAAGGTTCTGAAAGCCCACTGTGTGCAGATTCACGGTACACAGAGAGGAGAAGGTGGAGTCCTGCCCTGGAGGTGGTCACAGCTCACGGATGAGCCAGGCAGGCAGGCAGGCAGGCAGGGCATGAGAACACCTGAGCTGCCTTCATGAGTGAGTGGTGTGGGGGCAGAGGAAGAGAAGCCGGTCTGCTCCCTCATGTGGTGCCCAGGGCAGGTTGTCCCCAGAGGAAACCCTTACGACGGTGAGGACTCTCACTGCTGTTTCCCAAGGGGTTCCGTCGGTGCGTGTCTTCCCCGGAGCGGTCAGGCCGTCTCTAAAGTACACTGGCCATGGGCATTGCCTCTCCTTGGAACTTCCCATGTGTTTCTCTTTTGTATGGAACAGTGATTTTTCTAGAGGGGTTCTGGGCCACAAGGTTGTTGGGTCATTTGCTAGCCTTCTGTCGTGAAGAACGCTTTCCTGGGCGTTGGGGTGGTTTGTTGTTCCAGCTCCCTTTCTTGGCTTCTTTTGGGAGCTGGTGCAACAAGAGGAGCTCAGCCTCTGCCTTCTGGCTGAGATGTCACCCTTCAAACAGCAATGCCTGCCTGGAGATAATGATGGCATTTGCCAAAAGGGCTTCGTTTGGCACATGATTTCTTGAAAGGACGTACACCGTCCTTTCAGCTATCAAAGGCTAGTTCAAATGACATAAAAATGAGAACTCTCCAATGGAGTCTTACAGTAGGTGGAGAGTCCGAAAAAAACTCCTTCAGTCATCTCACTGAGAGTCATTGATTGGGGACACCAAGAATATAGGAAGGAATGCAGAAAGAAAAGATGAAATTGTGGTCAGGATCGGGGGGAGGGATGAACAGGGCCTGCTTGCCTTGAACCCAGGCTTTGTTGGCGGGTGGGGCATAAAGATCGAACGGGTCTGAAACTACAGAGTGGTGATGGTAACACCGTATCACCAGAGTTACACAACAGTGTCCCAAATTGCAACAATGATGAAAAAGTTTACTAATCCCAACTTAACCAACAAAAATAGACGAAACCATACAAAAAGTAAAACATCACCAGAAAGGTGGAAACAAACCAAATGCAAAGCAGCTCAGGGGAAAGGAACTCCATGTCCCCTGGGGGCAGACCGAGTTGCCGGCGTCCACGGTGAGCAGACAGGGATGGAGGCTGCAGAGCCGACCGCTCCCCTGGACATGGTGTTTCCGGCAAGGGCTCTGGGTCTCTGTCCAGAGCGGGGGCTCGTTCTTCCTGCAGGGGCGGGTGAGTCATCGTCGGCGTCTGGGTGTTGCGCGGGAGCCAGGGCAGGCTCTCCCTGCCGAGGCGGTGACTCCTCCTCTGCCTCGGGTTCTCCTGCCAAAGCCCGAGCAGGTACAGGTGCACGTGGAGGTGGAGGTTCTGGCTGAGGGGGTGGGACATCAGTGCCTGGGGCTGGGGGTCCTGCAGGCACGGAAATCCGATCTGCCCGGTGTGCTGGCCAGTACCCAGCTGGCCTGGTGTCTCTGCGAGGGCAAGGCTCGGTTCTCCATCTGCCCTCGGTGGATCCCTGGGTCCTGCACCTGGAGCCACCACCTCTGTAGGCACAGGTCTGGGAAGTGGAGCCTGGTTCCAGTTGGAGGCCAGTGCTAGAGCTGGGGGAGAAGCAAAGTTTGCCCACAGACCAGCCTTGGCATGTGCGTATCCCGGGACAGAAAGCTTCCAAGAGATTCCGAAAGAATACCCAGGGTTGGATGTCTTTTGGGACTGAAGTGTGCAAGATGGGGGTGGGGGTGTGAGGCCAGCGCTTGCTGCAGGCCCAGCAGCATCTTTCGGGGACTCGTCCCTGTGTAGCTCAGCACCCCCTCCCCACACACTCCCGTGCACCAGCCCCAGCGTCCTTACCTCTGTGCTCTGGCGTGCTGGGCTCCAGGTCCTCCTGCTGCCTCAGAGGCCGGGGTTCTCGGGACTCTGGGTCGGAGCCGGGTGTGCTGAGCTCCGTGGCAGCCTCAGACTGGGCCGCCGGGTGTATCCTGGGCGGTGTCTCGGCAGCAGGCCTTCCCCGCCTCCGCTTCGCCCCCGGTGGGGCTGATGCCTCCGTGGGCACGCTCACCTGGAGCCTGCACTGGGCCTCACGGGCGGGGGGTTGGTGCTCCGACCCCTCCCTCCGGGAGGTGGACGGGGTGTCCCCGTCCTCGGCCTCATCACGTGGGAAGCTCTGCAACGACAGTGACCGTCAGCCAGCCGTGCTGGGAGTTTTCCGAGCTGGGCCTGGCCAGTGGAGCCGCTGCTTCTGCCTGCTCGAACTTCTCTTCCCAGAAGGGTCAGAGACGTGTGTCTGCTCAGATCCCCACCCGGGAGGAAAGAGACCCACCTGAGGGTGTGAGGTCAGCCTGGGCGGCCGGCCCTGCCCGCACTGTTCCCATCCCAGCCAGCCTGATCTCCCCTGGGGTGTGGACACAACTTGTCCGCAGGCTTCTGACCCCACATCCGCCTGGGCTTCCTTGAGGGAGACACACCCCGAGAAACCCGCATCCACACACACAGGCAAAGGACCCGGTGTTTCCGGGTGGCATGGGAGAGGTGGCCTGGCCCGGCCTGGGGCTCCCCGTGTTACCTTTCTGTTTCTCCGGGCAGAGGGCCAGAGGCCTCTCGGGGGTGCCCTGAGCCAACGTCGACAGGGTGCCCACGCACACTGCCTGTGAGCTCTCCTGAGGCCCCGGCCTCTGGGCAGGGGCAAACAGCAGAACATCCTGGCAGCAAGAGATCTGGCTGGGGGCTCCTCTCCGCTCTGGAGGCCTGGATACCCGGGTTGCGGGTTCTGTTGGGTTCTGTTGCCGGCAGGTGACATCATTTCCTGGGGTTCGTGCTGAGGTCCCTTCCCCAAAACTTCCCAAGGGAATCTCTGGGTTTCTGACTGCTCGACCACCCCCCTTAGGCCATGTGCAGGCACAGTGACAGCCACACAGCCCAGCCCACAGCCCTGGGGAGGCCTGGGTGCAGCCAGGGCCTGAGCTCCGAGGACCCCGCTGCTCTCAGACCAGGCTCCTTCTTCTCATAAGTGGTGTGGCCCTGGACAAGCATATGCCCCTCAGGGTTTCCCCAGTCTCTCCATCTGCAGAGTGGGGGTCATTCTCCCATCTGTTTCCTAGGTCTGTCGGCCTACGAGCAGCTCCATGCCTCTCCACCTGGGGCCGATATCACGTGGAGCTTGTGCGCTGAGACTTCAGAAAGAAAGACTCCATCCAGGGCTGACACAGCACAGAATGGGGCAGAACGAGGCCTGGATGCGCCGTGGTACCCAGGAAAAGGCACTGCCCCTCCTGACTGTTTTGAGACCCCACATCCAAGTTGGAGGCCCGAAAGGAAGACTCGAAGGTCTCCCTCTCTTATAGAAAAGAGTAGCCAACTTTCTGGTCCTCTGTTTCCATTGAGATTCTGTTCAAGTGTCCCAGCTCGGCTTCTGCGGGTGGCTGAGCTTCTAATGGCTCCCTGCGTTCTTGTCTTTTCCTCTCCAAACCTTCCGTCCTTTTCCCCCTTCTGGGGTGGATGGGCGCTGTCATTGCTTCTACCTTCGAGACAGATTGATGAAAAGTCTGGACCATCGACTCCTTTCCTCTCTTTGGTTCCGTGTCTCTCTCTGGCTGTGTCCCTCTCTTTTCCTTTCTCGATTCAGTCTGTGTCTTCCTCTTTCTCTCTCGTGTGTGGATGGATGGATGCTAGGAATGCACATGTATATGATTAGATGAGGGTTATGTTTTAGGGATGGGTTAGAGGGAGAGAAAGGCTTTAGGTCGGAGTTGGTCATGGGGGAAGGGTCAAGGGTGGTGGTGGTGTTTCTTGGAATCTGAGTGCTGTGCATTCTTCGTCTCTTTCCATATGAACCCCTTCTCAGATACACCACTTGCAAGGAGTCTCTCATGTTCCGTTTCCTATCTTTTGCATCTGTGAATGCTTAGCTTCTCTGTTGTGAAGAGGTTCCATTGGATGGAAACCCATTGGTGTACTTCGTTTCCCTCTTTCCCTTACTTGAAGAGACCCATTTCTACCTCCGCCCAGCAAATGGCAAGGAGACTCTGATGTTAAGGAGCCTTTGACCTACGCTTCTTTCTAGCTATCTCAAGACATCAGTCTTTAGGGTGAGGTTTTTCCCCGATATTGAGGTGGTGTGAGATCAAAACCAATAGCGTTCTTCAGATGTAGCTGTCTGGTTTTCCCATGGCCATTTATTGAAGAGGCTTTCTTGTTCCCATTTGGATATTCTCCCCTTCTGTGTCAGAGATGAGTTGACCATGGATGCCGGGGTTTGTTTCTGGACCCTCAACTTTATTCCATCGATCTGGATCTGTGTGTGTTGTTGTATTCCCAATAGCATACTGTCCTGCTGCTGCCGCTGCGGCTAAGTCACTTCAGTCGTGTCTGACTCTGCGCGACCCCATGGCCTGCAGCCTACCAGGCTCCTCCGTCCAGGGCATTTTCCAGGCAAGAGTACTGGCGTGGGTCGCCATCGCCTTCTCCGATACGCTCCTGAGGATCCTAGTTTGGTCGTCTAATTTCCTTTCACACAACCTTGGATGTCCGTATCGGGGCTTTTTCGTCGGATTCTATTGACAATTTAGGCTCTTTTCTGTTTCCGTAACCCCTTTTGCAGTTCTTTGTTCGGTGCGACAATGCATTGGCATTTTGGGAGGAATAGCATCCAAGCTGTGGATTGCCTTGTGGGGCTGTGACATCATTTTCCCAATAGGAATTCTTTCAAGCCCTGAGCACAGCTTCTCTTTCCAGTGATTGGTGTGGGCTTGATCTTCCTTCTTCCATCTCTCGCCGTTTTGTGAGAACAGGTCCTTCCTTCCCTTCTGGGTTAGATGGACTCGTGGGTATCACTTCAGTGCATGGCATTGTCAGTGGGGGTGATAATTCCCTTCTCATTGGAAGACTTTGCTGTGAGTATTAGAAATGCAAGTGATTTCTCTTCCCCTTCCTCCCTGTCCATCTCTCAGAGCCACCGGGAAACAGAGGCCTCATCCAGGGTCACACAGGCCTGAGGGAGTGCAACTAGACTGTTGTTTCTTCAGGCCCTCCGTGCTGGACATCATCCGGGATACTCTGTGTGTGTCTTCCTCAGTCTGGTGTCCCTTCAGACCTTTCCCTAGTTTTCACAGGCTTGTTGTGTTGGTGTTCTTTGTCTGTTTGGAGACACATCCTTGAGAAGCTTTGTGTTTCCACTCATTCGTCTCGCGATGTATGACCTGTCTTTTGCTTTTGTAATGAGGTCTTTCCCACAGTAGATATCTTTGATTTTGCAAAGTCCACTGTATTCTCTGGGTTGTTTTGTGGACTGCCTTTTAGTTTTGTGTGTGAAGACTCAAAGCACGTGTCCGGTTTCTGCTCATTGTTCTTCTAGATTTGTGACAAGTTTTCATGGAAACTTTGTCTAGGGATAACTGGAAGTGAACTCGGTGTAAGGTGTCAAGTCTCCATCTCCATTCATGTCATGCCCTGCAGTTTCCAATTCCCTGTTCCTGAGTGGTTTTGGAGACCTTGTGGGAAGTTTGGTTGCATGGGAGTTTGCATTTCCACCTTGAGTAGATTCCCACTGTTCTGCCCTCAGGGACACTGTCAAGGGGGAGTGAGGAGCAGCCTGCACTTCCAGCAGTGACCACACGGTGGGGCGAGTGCTGCTCTCCCCTCTGGGAGCCCCAGGCCACAGGCATCCCAGTGAGGAGCCAGCTCTGTGCTCGGCTGAAAGGAGTTAGACTCTCAGGAGCCTCTGAGCCCTTGCCTTTGGATCACCCAGGGTGGGCATTTACTGTGACAGAAAAAAATTGCCCTGAATTCCATGGACGGAAGAGCCTGGCTGTGTAGAGTTCGTGAGTTGCCGTGAATCAGACACAACTGAGGACACAAAAACTCAATAGACTAAAACACTTTTGGGGGGTGGGGGGAGTGAAAGGGGGTGATGTGGGGTTTTTTTGTCGTATATAATAGCCAAGGGAAATCTAGTTTAAACCTAAATTCACATAGATGGGAAAGGTATAGCTCTCCGTCACCCTATTAAAAAAAAAAAAAAAAAACTACTTAACTTTTCTGAAAGTTTATTTAGTAGCTTCCTTGAGCAGTTCATTGTGAAGCATTTTTTTTTTTTTTCTGTGACATCGGCCTCATTAAAAAGTACGGTTTGCCTTTACTGGATAATTTTGTTCATTGGTTTGTTAGGGAATCTTGGTAATATTTGAGTTTCCTGGGGAGCATGGTCACATGACCTGGCCCTGGCCAATCGGTGCGTTCCACCTCCCTGGCCACTGTGATTGGCTCCGGACTGGGGCAGTGCCCAATCGGGGCCCAGGGCCGGGCCTCACGTTGGAAGCCAGGGGAAGACGAGCTCTCGTCCTGCTGGGGTAGGGGAAGGGGTGGGGCCGGGGGAGGTCAGGCTCCAGCAGTGGGAGGGGCTTGAGGTCCGCCTGCGGCAGTTGGTGACCTTCCTGCTCCCCTCAGGGCAGAGCCGCCGGCCTGAGAATGAGGGCGCTGCTGAGCCCAGGGGCTGGGATGGCCCGTTGCTGCTGTGGTCCCAGAGCTCCACCCGAGACCTGACGGAGGCCGTCTGCCCGTGAGTCCTCTCCCGCTTGTCTGTCAGCTTGTTTGAACCATGCTGGGTTTTCTGCCCAGCCGGCTAAGGGGAGTCCCTGGAAATGCAAGGGTGTGGGTTTTGGCAGACTTCAGGGAAGACATGCCAGATGAGCCTGGGAGACTCCAGCTTAATCTGGATTCAGGAGATATCTCTTCGGGCCAGCTAGTAATTGTAGGATAAGCCTAATGAGTCTTCACAGGATGAAGAGAGTAACGTGCCAAGGTAGCAATCGATGTCCTCATTCGAGAGGATGATGAAGCTGGTGCTCAGAGAAGGGGGAACTTGGCCACAGCAAGGAGGTGTGCACCCAGACGGAACCCCCAGATCCGGCCATTTGAGCTCAGGGAGGCCACTGGTGTGGCTTGTCCCTGTGGCAGGGGCCGAGGCACGCAGCCCACCCTGATTCCTGCGGGGGCCTGACTTGGGAAGTGCCATCTGGTAGCTTTGAGACTCACCAAACCAAATTGCACTGGAGAGAGGAAGGACACCTTCCTTCATCCACCCCCCACCCCCGCCGGATTCCCACATACCCTGACCCCTTTCTCTGGATTTCGGAGCCATTTCCAGAGTCCCGCTCATATGACCTCATTCGAAGTGCACTGTGGACGAGCTGCCATCTGCAGCTGCTACCACAGCAGCCAAGGGCTTTATCTCCCGAGTACCTCCCTTCCTTTGGAACTTGGGGGCCCTCTACTCCCCACTTGCACACCACAGACCTTTGCTGAGGATTGTGGGGACCCTCACTCAGTTTGCAGCACGTTGTAGCCATCCCTGTCCTCTCAATACCTCCCTTGCAACTCAGCTTGTGAGCTCCTTTGGAGCAGCGTGGCCCACCTGGCTGCAACGGCAGAGACACAGCTGACAGTGAAACAACAGCTTCGATCTGACAGCCGGAAAGCTCTGTCAAAAGGGACCTCCCTCTTCACACCGTAGAGGCTGTAGGAGCCGCCAGGGTTTGGGAACCAGTGCTGGGGCCAAAATGACTCCACAGCTGTTTTCCTTCCTGGGGAGGGTTCTGGCTCGAGTGGGAATGGCTCAAGTCTCCTAAGGTTCTGAAAGCCCACTGTGTGCAGATTCACGGTACACAGAGAGGAGAAGGTGGAGTCCTGCCCTGGAGGTGGTCACAGCTCACGGATGAGCCAGGCAGGCAGGCAGGCAGGCAGGGCATGAGAACACCTGAGCTGCCTTCATGAGTGAGTGGTGTGGGGGCAGAGGAAGAGAAGCCGGTCTGCTCCCTCATGTGGTGCCCAGGGCAGGTTGTCCCCAGAGGAAACCCTTACGACGGTGAGGACTCTCACTGCTGTTTCCCAAGGGGTTCCGTCGGTGCGTGTCTTCCCCGGAGCGGTCAGGCCGTCTCTAAAGTACACTGGCCATGGGCATTGCCTCTCCTTGGAACTTCCCATGTGTTTCTCTTTTGTATGGAACAGTGATTTTTCTAGAGGGGTTCTGGGCCACAAGGTTGTTGGGTCATTTGCTAGCCTTCTGTCGTGAAGAACGCTTTCCTGGGCGTTGGGGTGGTTTGTTGTTCCAGCTCCCTTTCTTGGCTTCTTTTGGGAGCTGGTGCAACAAGAGGAGCTCAGCCTCTGCCTTCTGGCTGAGATGTCACCCTTCAAACAGCAATGCCTGCCTGGAGATAATGATGGCATTTGCCAAAAGGGCTTCGTTTGGCACATGATATCTTGAAAGGACGTACACCGTCCTTTCAGCTATCAAAGGCTAGTTCAAATGACATAAAAATGAGAACTCTCCAATGGAGTCTTACAGTAGGTGGAGAGTCCGAAAAAAACTCCTTCAGTCATCTCACTGAGAGTCATTGATTGGGGACACCAAGAATATAGGAAGGAATGCAGAAAGAAAAGATGAAATTGTGGTCAGGATCGGGGGGAGGGATGAACAGGGCCTGCTTGCCTTGAACCCAGGCTTTGTTGGCGGGTGGGGCATAAAGATCGAACGGGTCTGAAACTACAGAGTGGTGATGGTAACACAGTATCACCAGAGTTACACAACAGTGTCCCAAATTGCAACAATGATGAAAAAGTTTACTAATCCCAACTTAACCAACAAAAATAGACGAAACCATACAAAAAGTAAAACATCACCAGAAAGGTGGAAACAAACCAAATGCAAAGCAGCTCAGGGGAAAGGAACTCCATGTCCCCTGGGGGCAGACCGAGTTGCCGGCGTCCACGGTGAGCAGACAGGGATGGAGGCTGCAGAGCCGACCGCTCCCCTGGACATGGTGTTTCCGGCAAGGGCTCTGGGTCTCTGTCCAGAGCGGGGGCTCGTTCTTCCTGCAGGGGCGGGTGAGTCATCGTCGGCGTCTGGGTGTTGCGCGGGAGCCAGGGCAGGCTCTCCCTGCCGAGGCGGTGACTCCTCCTCTGCCTCGGGTTCTCCTGCCAAAGCCCGAGCAGGTACAGGTGCACGTGGAGGTGGAGGTTCTGGCTGAGGGGGTGGGACATCAGTGCCTGGGGCTGGGGGTCCTGCAGGCACGGAAATCCGATCTGCCCGGTGTGCTGGCCAGTACCCAGCTGGCCTGGTGTCTCTGCGAGGGCAAGGCTCGGTTCTCCATCTGCCCTCGGTGGATCCCTGGGTCCTGCACCTGGAGCCACCACCTCTGTAGGCACAGGTCTGGGAAGTGGAGCCTGGTTCCAGTTGGAGGCCAGTGCTAGAGCTGGGGGAGAAGCAAAGTTTGCCCACAGACCAGCCTTGGCATGTGCGTATCCCGGGACAGAAAGCTTCCAAGAGATTCCGAAAGAATACCCAGGGTTGGATGTCTTTTGGGACTGAAGTGTGCAAGATGGGGGTGGGGGTGTGAGGCCAGCGCTTGCTGCAGGCCCAGCAGCATCTTTCGGGGACTCGTCCCTGTGTAGCTCAGCACCCCCTCCCCACACACTCCCGTGCACCAGCCCCAGCGTCCTTACCTCTGTGCTCTGGCGTGCTGGGCTCCAGGTCCTCCTGCTGCCTCAGAGGCCGGGGTTCTCGGGACTCTGGGTCGGAGCCGGGTGTGCTGAGCTCCGTGGCAGCCTCAGACTGGGCCGCCGGGTGTATCCTGGGCGGTGTCTCGGCAGCAGGCCTTCCCCGCCTCCGCTTCGCCCCCGGTGGGGCTGATGCCTCCGTGGGCACGCTCACCTGGAGCCTGCACTGGGCCTCACGGGCGGGGGGTTGGTGCTCCGACCCCTCCCTCCGGGAGGTGGACGGGGTGTCCCCGTCCTCGGCCTCATCACGTGGGAAGCTCTGCAACGACAGTGACCGTCAGCCAGCCGTGCTGGGAGTTTTCCGAGCTGGGCCTGGCCAGTGGAGCCGCTGCTTCTGCCTGCTCGAACTTCTCTTCCCAGAAGGGTCAGAGACGTGTGTCTGCTCAGATCCCCACCCGGGAGGAAAGAGACCCACCTGAGGGTGTGAGGTCAGCCTGGGCGGCCGGCCCTGCCCGCACTGTTCCCATCCCAGCCAGCCTGATCTCCCCTGGGGTGTGGACACAACTTGTCCGCAGGCTTCTGACCCCACATCCGCCTGGGCTTCCTTGAGGGAGACACACCCCGAGAAACCCGCATCCACACACACAGGCAAAGGACCCGGTGTTTCCGGGTGGCATGGGAGAGGTGGCCTGGCCCGGCCTGGGGCTCCCCGTGTTACCTTTCTGTTTCTCCGGGCAGAGGGCCAGAGGCCTCTCGGGGGTGCCCTGAGCCAACGTCGACAGGGTGCCCACGCACACTGCCTGTGAGCTCTCCTGAGGCCCCGGCCTCTGGGCAGGGGCAAACAGCAGAACATCCTGGCAGCAAGAGATCTGGCTGGGGGCTCCTCTCCGCTCTGGAGGCCTGGATACCCGGGTTGTGGGTTCTGTTGGGTTCTGTTGCCGGCAGGTGACATCATTTCCTGGGGTTCGTGCTGAGGTCCCTTCCCCAAAACTTCCCAAGGGAATCTCTGGGTTTCTGACTGCTCGACCACCCCCCTTAGGCCATGTGCAGGCACAGTGACAGCCACACAGCCCAGCCCACAGCCCTGGGGAGGCCTGGGTGCAGCCAGGGCCTGAGCTCCGAGGACCCCGCTGCTCTCAGACCAGGCTCCTTCTTCTCATAAGTGGTGTGGCCCTGGACAAGCATATGCCCCTCAGGGTTTCCCCAGTCTCTCCATCTGCAGAGTGGGGGTCATTCTCCCATCTGTTTCCTAGGTCTGTCGGCCTACGAGCAGCTCCATGCCTCTCCACCTGGGGCCGATATCACGTGGAGCTTGTGCGCTGAGACTTCAGAAAGAAAGACTCCATCCAGGGCTGACACAGCACAGAATGGGGCAGAACGAGGCCTGGATGCGCCGTGGTACCCAGGAAAAGGCACTGCCCCTCCTGACTGTTTTGAGACCCCACATCCAAGTTGGAGGCCCGAAAGGAAGACTCGAAGGTCTCCCTCTCTTATAGAAAAGAGTAGCCAACTTTCTGGTCCTCTGTTTCCATTGAGATTCTGTTCAAGTGTCCCAGCTCGGCTTCTGCGGGTGGCTGAGCTTCTAATGGCTCCCTGCGTTCTTGTCTTTTCCTCTCCAAACCTTCCGTCCTTTTCCCCCTTCTGGGGTGGATGGGCGCTGTCATTGCTTCTACCTTCGAGACAGATTGATGAAAAGTCTGGACCATCGACTCCTTTCCTCTCTTTGGTTCCGTGTCTCTCTCTGGCTGTGTCCCTCTCTTTTCCTTTCTCGATTCAGTCTGTGTCTTCCTCTTTCTCTCTCGTGTGTGGATGGATGGATGCTAGGAATGCACATGTATATGATTAGATGAGGGTTATGTTTTAGGGATGGGTTAGAGGGAGAGAAAGGCTTTAGGTCGGAGTTGGTCATGGGGGAAGGGTCAAGGGTGGTGGTGGTGTTTCTTGGAATCTGAGTGCTGTGCATTCTTCGTCTCTTTCCATATGAACCCCTTCTCAGATACACCACTTGCAAGGAGTCTCTCATGTTCCGTTTCCTATCTTTTGCATCTGTGAATGCTTAGCTTCTCTGTTGTGAAGAGGTTCCATTGGATGGAAACCCATTGGTGTACTTCGTTTCCCTCTTTCCCTTACTTGAAGAGACCCATTTCTACCTCCGCCCAGCAAATGGCAAGGAGACTCTGATGTTAAGGAGCCTTTGACCTACGCTTCTTTCTAGCTATCTCAAGACATCAGTCTTTAGGGTGAGGTTTTTCCCCGATATTGAGGTGGTGTGAGATCAAAACCAATAGCGTTCTTCAGATGTAGCTGTCTGGTTTTCCCATGGCCATTTATTGAAGAGGCTTTCTTGTTCCCATTTGGATATTCTCCCCTTCTGTGTCAGAGATGAGTTGACCATGGATGCCGGGGTTTGTTTCTGGACCCTCAACTTTATTCCATCGATCTGGATCTGTGTGTGTTGTTGTATTCCCAATAGCATACTGTCCTGCTGCTGCCGCTGCGGCTAAGTCACTTCAGTCGTGTCTGACTCTGCGCGACCCCATGGCCTGCAGCCTACCAGGCTCCTCCGTCCAGGGCATTTTCCAGGCAAGAGTACTGGCGTGGGTCGCCATCGCCTTCTCCGATACGCTCCTGAGGATCCTAGTTTGGTCGTCTAATTTCCTTTCACACAACCTTGGATGTCCGTATCGGGGCTTTTTCGTCGGATTCTATTGACAATTTAGGCTCTTTTCTGTTTCCGTAACCCCTTTTGCAGTTCTTTGTTCGGTGCGACAATGCATTGGCATTTTGGGAGGAATAGCATCCAAGCTGTGGATTGCCTTGTGGGGCTGTGACATCATTTTCCCAATAGGAATTCTTTCAAGCCCTGAGCACAGCTTCTCTTTCCAGTGATTGGTGTGGGCTTGATCTTCCTTCTTCCATCTCTCGCCGTTTTGTGAGAACAGGTCCTTCCTTCCCTTCTGGGTTAGATGGACTCGTGGGTATCACTTCAGTGCATGGCATTGTCAGTGGGGGTGATAATTCCCTTCTCATTGGAAGACTTTGCTGTGAGTATTAGAAATGCAAGTGATTTCTCTTCCCCTTCCTCCCTGTCCATCTCTCAGAGCCACCGGGAAACAGAGGCCTCATCCAGGGTCACACAGGCCTGAGGGAGTGCAACTAGACTGTTGTTTCTTCAGGCCCTCCGTGCTGGACATCATCCGGGATACTCTGTGTGTGTCTTCCTCAGTCTGGTGTCCCTTCAGACCTTTCCCTAGTTTTCACAGGCTTGTTGTGTTGGTGTTCTTTGTCTGTTTGGAGACACATCCTTGAGAAGCTTTGTGTTTCCACTCATTCGTCTCGCGATGTATGACCTGTCTTTTGCTTTTGTAATGAGGTCTTTCCCACAGTAGATATCTTTGATTTTGCAAAGTCCACTGTATTCTCTGGGTTGTTTTGTGGACTGCCTTTTAGTTTTGTGTGTGAAGACTCAAAGCACGTGTCCGGTTTCTGCTCATTGTTCTTCTAGATTTGTGACAAGTTTTCATGGAAACTTTGTCTAGGGATAACTGGAAGTGAACTCGGTGTAAGGTGTCAAGTCTCCATCTCCATTCATGTCATGCCCTGCAGTTTCCAATTCCCTGTTCCTGAGTGGTTTTGGAGACCTTGTGGGAAGTTTGGTTGCATGGGAGTTTGCATTTCCACCTTGAGTAGATTCCCACTGTTCTGCCCTCAGGGACACTGTCAAGGGGGAGTGAGGAGCAGCCTGCACTTCCAGCAGTGACCACACGGTGGGGCGAGTGCTGCTCTCCCCTCTGGGAGCCCCAGGCCACAGGCATCCCAGTGAGGAGCCAGCTCTGTGCTCGGCTGAAAGGAGTTAGACTCTCAGGAGCCTCTGAGCCCTTGCCTTTGGATCACCCAGGGTGGGCATTTACTGTGACAGAAAAAAATTGCCCTGAATTCCATGGACGGAAGAGCCTGGCTGTGTAGAGTTCGTGAGTTGCCGTGAATCAGACACAACTGAGGACACAAAAACTCAATAGACTAAAACACTTTTGGGGGGTGGGGGGAGTGAAAGGGGGTGATGTGGGGTTTTTTTGTCGTATATAATAGCCAAGGGAAATCTAGTTTAAACCTAAATTCACATAGATGGGAAAGGTATAGCTCTCCGTCACCCTATTAAAAAAAAAAAAAACTACTTAACTTTTCTGAAAGTTTATTTAGTAGCTTCCTTGAGCAGTTCATTGTGAAGCATTTTTTTTTTTTTTTTCTGTGACATCGGCCTCATTAAAAAGTACGGTTTGCCTTTACTGGATAATTTTGTTCATTGGTTTGTTAGGGAATCTTGGTAATATTTGAGTTTCCTGGGGAGCATGGTCACATGACCTGGCCCTGGCCAATCGGTGCGTTCCACCTCCCTGGCCACTGTGATTGGCTCCGGACTGGGGCAGTGCCCAATCGGGGCCCAGGGCCGGGCCTCACGTTGGAAGCCAGGGGAAGACGAGCTCTCGTCCTGCTGGGGTAGGGGAAGGGGTGGGGCCGGGGGAGGTCAGGCTCCAGCAGTGGGAGGGGCTTGAGGTCCGCCTGCGGCAGTTGGTGACCTTCCTGCTCCCCTCAGGGCAGAGCCGCCGGCCTGAGAATGAGGGCGCTGCTGAGCCCAGGGGCTGGGATGGCCCGTTGCTGCTGTGGTCCCAGAGCTCCACCCGAGACCTGACGGAGGCCGTCTGCCCGTGAGTCCTCTCCCGCTTGTCTGTCAGCTTGTTTGAACCATGCTGGGTTTTCTGCCCAGCCGGCTAAGGGGAGTCCCTGGAAATGCAAGGGTGTGGGTTTTGGCAGACTTCAGGGAAGACATGCCAGATGAGCCTGGGAGACTCCAGCTTAATCTGGATTCAGGAGATATCTCTTCGGGCCAGCTAGTAATTGTAGGATAAGCCTAATGAGTCTTCACAGGATGAAGAGAGTAACGTGCCAAGGTAGCAATCGATGTCCTCATTCGAGAGGATGATGAAGCTGGTGCTCAGAGAAGGGGGGAACTTGGCCACAGCCAGGAGGTGTGCACCCAGACGGAACCCCCAGATCCGGCCATTTGAGCTCAGGGAGGCCACTGGTGTGGCTTGTCCCTGTGGCAGGGGCCGAGGCACGCAGCCCACCCTGATTCCTGCGGGGGCCTGACTTGGGAAGTGCCATCTGGTAGCTTTGAGACTCACCAAACCAAATTGCACTGGAGAGAGGAAGGACACCTTCCTTCATCCACCCCCCACCCCCGCCGGATTCCCACATACCCTGACCCCTTTCTCTGGATTTCGGAGCCATTTCCAGAGTCCCGCTCATATGACCTCATTCGAAGTGCACTGTGGACGAGCTGCCATCTGCAGCTGCTACCACAGCAGCCAAGGGCTTTATCTCCCGAGTACCTCCCTTCCTTTGGAACTTGGGGGCCCTCTACTCCCCACTTGCACACCACAGACCTTTGCTGAGGATTGTGGGGACCCTCACTCAGTTTGCAGCACGTTGTAGCCATCCCTGTCCTCTCAATACCTCCCTTGCAACTCAGCTTGTGAGCTCCTTTGGAGCAGCGTGGCCCACCTGGCTGCAACGGCAGAGACACAGCTGACAGTGAAACAACAGCTTCGATCTGACAGCCGGAAAGCTCTGTCAAAAGGGACCTCCCTCTTCACACCGTAGAGGCTGTAGGAGCCGCCAGGGTTTGGGAACCAGTGCTGGGGCCAAAATGACTCCACAGCTGTTTTCCTTCCTGGGGAGGGTTCTGGCTCGAGTGGGAATGGCTCAAGTCTCCTAAGGTTCTGAAAGCCCACTGTGTGCAGATTCACGGTACACAGAGAGGAGAAGGTGGAGTCCTGCCCTGGAGGTGGTCACAGCTCACGGATGAGCCAGGCAGGCAGGCAGGCAGGCAGGGCATGAGAACACCTGAGCTGCCTTCATGAGTGAGTGGTGTGGGGGCAGAGGAAGAGAAGCCGGTCTGCTCCCTCATGTGGTGCCCAGGGCAGGTTGTCCCCAGAGGAAACCCTTACGACGGTGAGGACTCTCACTGCTGTTTCCCAAGGGGTTCCGTCGGTGCGTGTCTTCCCCGGAGCGGTCAGGCCGTCTCTAAAGTACACTGGCCATGGGCATTGCCTCTCCTTGGAACTTCCCATGTGTTTCTCTTTTGTATGGAACAGTGATTTTTCTAGAGGGGTTCTGGGCCACAAGGTTGTTGGGTCATTTGCTAGCCTTCTGTCGTGAAGAACGCTTTCCTGGGCGTTGGGGTGGTTTGTTGTTCCAGCTCCCTTTCTTGGCTTCTTTTGGGAGCTGGTGCAACAAGAGGAGCTCAGCCTCTGCCTTCTGGCTGAGATGTCACCCTTCAAACAGCAATGCCTGCCTGGAGATAATGATGGCATTTGCCAAAAGGGCTTCGTTTGGCACATGATATCTTGAAAGGACGTACACCGTCCTTTCAGCTATCAAAGGCTAGTTCAAATGACATAAAAATGAGAACTCTCCAATGGAGTCTTACAGTAGGTGGAGAGTCCGAAAAAAACTCCTTCAGTCATCTCACTGAGAGTCATTGATTGGGGACACCAAGAATATAGGAAGGAATGCAGAAAGAAAAGATGAAATTGTGGTCAGGATCGGGGGGAGGGATGAACAGGGCCTGCTTGCCTTGAACCCAGGCTTTGTTGGCGGGTGGGGCATAAAGATCGAACGGGTCTGAAACTACAGAGTGGTGATGGTAACACCGTATCACCAGAGTTACACAACAGTGTCCCAAATTGCAACAATGATGAAAAAGTTTACTAATCCCAACTTAACCAACAAAAATAGACGAAACCATACAAAAAGTAAAACATCACCAGAAAGGTGGAAACAAACCAAATGCAAAGCAGCTCAGGGGAAAGGAACTCCATGTCCCCTGGGGGCAGACCGAGTTGCCGGCGTCCACGGTGAGCAGACAGGGATGGAGGCTGCAGAGCCGACCGCTCCCCTGGACATGGTGTTTCCGGCAAGGGCTCTGGGTCTCTGTCCAGAGCGGGGGCTCGTTCTTCCTGCAGGGGCGGGTGAGTCATCGTCGGCGTCTGGGTGTTGCGCGGGAGCCAGGGCAGGCTCTCCCTGCCGAGGCGGTGACTCCTCCTCTGCCTCGGGTTCTCCTGCCAAAGCCCGAGCAGGTACAGGTGCACGTGGAGGTGGAGGTTCTGGCTGAGGGGGTGGGACATCAGTGCCTGGGGCTGGGGGTCCTGCAGGCACGGAAATCCGATCTGCCCGGTGTGCTGGCCAGTACCCAGCTGGCCTGGTGTCTCTGCGAGGGCAAGGCTCGGTTCTCCATCTGCCCTCGGTGGATCCCTGGGTCCTGCACCTGGAGCCACCACCTCTGTAGGCACAGGTCTAGGAAGTGGAGCCTGGTTCCAGTTGGAGGCCAGTGCTAGAGCTGGGGGAGAAGCAAAGTTTGCCCACAGACCAGCCTTGGCATGTGCGTATCCCGGGACAGAAAGCTTCCAAGAGATTCCGAAAGAATACCCAGGGTTGGATGTCTTTTGGGACTGAAGTGTGCAAGATGGGGGTGGGGGTGTGAGGCCAGCGCTTGCTGCAGGCCCAGCAGCATCTTTCGGGGACTCGTCCCTGTGTAGCTCAGCACCCCCTCCCCACACACTCCCGTGCACCAGCCCCAGCGTCCTTACCTCTGTGCTCTGGCGTGCTGGGCTCCAGGTCCTCCTGCTGCCTCAGAGGCCGGGGTTCTCGGGACTCTGGGTCGGAGCCGGGTGTGCTGAGCTCCGTGGCAGCCTCAGACTGGGCCGCCGGGTGTATCCTGGGCGGTGTCTCGGCAGCAGGCCTTCCCCGCCTCCGCTTCGCCCCCGGTGGGGCTGATGCCTCCGTGGGCACGCTCACCTGGAGCCTGCACTGGGCCTCACGGGCGGGGGGTTGGTGCTCCGACCCCTCCCTCCGGGAGGTGGACGGGGTGTCCCCGTCCTCGGCCTCATCACGTGGGAAGCTCTGCAACGACAGTGACCGTCAGCCAGCCGTGCTGGGAGTTTTCCGAGCTGGGCCTGGCCAGTGGAGCCGCTGCTTCTGCCTGCTCGAACTTCTCTTCCCAGAAGGGTCAGAGACGTGTGTCTGCTCAGATCCCCACCCGGGAGGAAAGAGACCCACCTGAGGGTGTGAGGTCAGCCTGGGCGGCCGGCCCTGCCCGCACTGTTCCCATCCCAGCCAGCCTGATCTCCCCTGGGGTGTGGACACAACTTGTCCGCAGGCTTCTGACCCCACATCCGCCTGGACTTCCTTGAGGGAGACACACCCCGAGAAACCCGCATCCACACACACAGGCAAAGGACCCGCTGTTTCCGGGTGGCATGGGAGAGGTGGCCTGGCCCGGCCTGGGGCTCCCCGTGTTACCTTTCTGTTTCTCCGGGCAGAGGGCCAGAGGCCTCTCGGGGGTGCCCTGAGCCAACGTCGACAGGGTGCCCACGCACACTGCCTGTGAGCTCTCCTGAGGCCCCGGCCTCTGGGCAGGGGCAAACAGCAGAACATCCTGGCAGCAAGAGATCTGGCTGGGGGCTCCTCTCCGCTCTGGAGGCCTGGATACCCGGGTTGCGGGTTCTGTTGGGTTCTGTTGCCGGCAGGTGACATCATTTCCTGGGGTTCGTGCTGAGGTCCCTTCCCCAAAACTTCCCAAGGGAATCTCTGGGTTTCTGACTGCTCGACCACCCCCCTTAGGCCATGTGCAGACACATTGACAGCCACACAGCCCAGCCCACAGCCCTGGGGAGGCCTGGGTGCAGCCAGGGCCTGAGCTCCGAGGACCCCGCTGCTCTCAGACCAGGCTCCTTCTTCTCATAAGTGGTGTGGCCCTGGACAAGCATATGCCCCTCAGGGTTTCCCCAGTCTCTCCATCTGCAGAGTGGGGGTCATTCTCCCATCTGTTTCCTAGGTCTGTCGGCCTACGAGCAGCTCCATGCCTCTCCACCTGGGGCCGATATCACGTGGAGCTTGTGCGCTGAGACTTCAGAAAGAAAGACTCCATCCAGGGCTGACACAGCACAGAATGGGGCAGAACGAGGCCTGGATGCGCCGTGGTACCCAGGAAAAGGCACTGCCCCTCCTGACTGTTTTGAGACCCCACATCCAAGTTGGAGGCCCGAAAGGAAGACTCGAAGGTCTCCCTCTCTTATAGAAAAGAGTAGCCAACTTTCTGGTCCTCTGTTTCCATTGAGATTCTGTTCAAGTGTCCCAGCTCGGCTTCTGCGGGTGGCTGAGCTTCTAATGGCTCCCTGCGTTCTTGTCTTTTCCTCTCCAAACCTTCCGTCCTTTTCCCCCTTCTGGGGTGGATGGGCGCTGTCATTGCTTCTACCTTCGAGACAGATTGATGAAAAGTCTGGACCATCGACTCCTTTCCTCTCTTTGGTTCCGTGTCTCTCTCTGGCTGTGTCCCTCTCTTTTCCTTTCTCGATTCAGTCTGTGTCTTCCTCTTTCTCTCTCGTGTGTGGATGGATGGATGCTAGGAATGCACATGTATATGATTAGATGAGGGTTATGTTTTAGGGATGGGTTAGAGGGAGAGAAAGGCTTTAGGTCGGAGTTGGTCATGGGGGAAGGGTCAAGGGTGGTGGTGGTGTTTCTTGGAATCTGAGTGCTGTGCATTCTTCGTCTCTTTCCATATGAACCCCTTCTCAGATACACCACTTGCAAGGAGTCTCTCATGTTCCGTTTCCTATCTTTTGCATCTGTGAATGCTTAGCTTCTCTGTTGTGAAGAGGTTCCATTGGATGGAAACCCATTGGTGTACTTCGTTTCCCTCTTTCCCTTACTTGAAGAGACCCATTTCTACCTCCGCCCAGCAAATGGCAAGGAGACTCTGATGTTAAGGAGCCTTTGACCTACGCTTCTTTCTAGCTATCTCAAGACATCAGTCTTTAGGGTGAGGTTTTTCCCCGATATTGAGGTGGTGTGAGATCAAAACCAATAGCGTTCTTCAGATGTAGCTGTCTGGTTTTCCCATGGCCATTTATTGAAGAGGCTTTCTTGTTCCCATTTGGATATTCTCCCCTTCTGTGTCAGAGATGAGTTGACCATGGATGCCGGGGTTTGTTTCTGGACCCTCAACTTTATTCCATCGATCTGGATCTGTGTGTGTTGTTGTATTCCCAATAGCATACTGTCCTGCTGCTGCCGCTGCGGCTAAGTCACTTCAGTCGTGTCTGACTCTGCGCGACCCCATGGCCTGCAGCCTACCAGGCTCCTCCGTCCAGGGCATTTTCCAGGCAAGAGTACTGGCGTGGGTCGCCATCGCCTTCTCCGATACGCTCCTGAGGATCCTAGTTTGGTCGTCTAATTTCCTTTCACACAACCTTGGATGTCCGTATCGGGGCTTTTTCGTCGGATTGTATTGACAATTTAGGCTCTTTTCTGTTTCCGTAACCCCTTTTGCAGTTCTTTGTTCGGTGCGACAATGCATTGGCATTTTGGGAGGAATAGCATCCAAGCTGTGGATTGCCTTGTGGGGCTGTGACATCATTTTCCCAATAGGAATTCTTTCAAGCCCTGAGCACAGCTTCTCTTTCCAGTGATTGGTGTGGGCTTGATCTTCCTTCTTCCATCTCTCGCCGTTTTGTGAGAACAGGTCCTTCCTTCCCTTCTGGGTTAGATGGACTCGTGGGTATCACTTCAGTGCATGGCATTGTCAGTGGGGGTGATAATTCCCTTCTCATTGGAAGACTTTGCTGTGAGTATTAGAAATGCAAGTGATTTCTCTTCCCCTTCCTCCCTGTCCATCTCTCAGAGCCACCGGGAAACAGAGGCCTCATCCAGGGTCACACAGGCCTGAGGGAGTGCAACTAGACTGTTGTTTCTTCAGGCCCTCCGTGCTGGACATCATCCGGGATACTCTGTGTGTGTCTTCCTCAGTCTGGTGTCCCTTCAGACCTTTCCCTAGTTTTCACAGGCTTGTTGTGTTGGTGTTCTTTGTCTGTTTGGAGACACATCCTTGAGAAGCTTTGTGTTTCCACTCATTCGTCTCGCGATGTATGACCTGTCTTTTGCTTTTGTAATGAGGTCTTTCCCACAGTAGATATCTTTGATTTTGCAAAGTCCACTGTATTCTCTGGGTTGTTTTGTGGACTGCCTTTTAGTTTTGTGTGTGAAGACTCAAAGCACGTGTCCGGTTTCTGCTCATTGTTCTTCTAGATTTGTGACAAGTTTTCATGGAAACTTTGTCTAGGGATAACTGGAAGTGAACTCGGTGTAAGGTGTCAAGTCTCCATCTCCATTCATGTCATGCCCTGCAGTTTCCAATTCCCTGTTCCTGAGTGGTTTTGGAGACCTTGTGGGAAGTTTGGTTGCATGGGAGTTTGCATTTCCACCTTGAGTAGATTCCCACTGTTCTGCCCTCAGGGACACTGTCAAGGGGGAGTGAGGAGCAGCCTGCACTTCCAGCAGTGACCACACGGTGGGGCGAGTGCTGCTCTCCCCTCTGGGAGCCCCAGGCCACAGGCATCCCAGTGAGGAGCCAGCTCTGTGCTCGGCTGAAAGGAGTTAGACTCTCAGGAGCCTCTGAGCCCTTGCCTTTGGATCACCCAGGGTGGGCATTTACTGTGACAGAAAAAAATTGCCCTGAATTCCATGGACGGAAGAGCCTGGCTGTGTAGAGTTCGTGAGTTGCCGTGAATCAGACACAACTGAGGACACAAAAACTCAATAGACTAAAACACTTTTGGGGGGTGGGGGGAGTGAAAGGGGGTGATGTGGGGTTTTTTTGTCGTATATAATAGCCAAGGGAAATCTAGTTTAAACCTAAATTCACATAGATGGGAAAGGTATAGCTCTCCGTCACCCTATTAAAAAAAAAAAAAAAAAACTACTTAACTTTTCTGAAAGTTTATTTAGTAGCTTCCTTGAGCAGTTCATTGTGAAGCATTTTTTTTTTTTTTCTGTGACATCGGCCTCATTAAAAAGTACGGTTTGCCTTTACTGGATAATTTTGTTCATTGGTTTGTTAGGGAATCTTGGTAATATTTGAGTTTCCTGGGGAGCATGGTCACATGACCTGGCCCTGGCCAATCGGTGCGTTCCACCTCCCTGGCCACTGTGATTGGCTCCGGACTGGGGCAGTGCCCAATCGGGGCCCAGGGCCGGGCCTCACGTTGGAAGCCAGGGGAAGACGAGCTCTCGTCCTGCTGGGGTAGGGGAAGGGGTGGGGCCGGGGGAGGTCAGGCTCCAGCAGTGGGAGGGGCTTGAGGTCCGCCTGCGGCAGTTGGTGACCTTCCTGCTCCCCTCAGGGCAGAGCCGCCGGCCTGAGAATGAGGGCGCTGCTGAGCCCAGGGGCTGGGATGGCCCGTTGCTGCTGTGGTCCCAGAGCTCCACCCGAGACCTGACGGAGGCCGTCTGCCCGTGAGTCCTCTCCCGCTTGTCTGTCAGCTTGTTTGAACCATGCTGGGTTTTCTGCCCAGCCGGCTAAGGGGAGTCCCTGGAAATGCAAGGGTGTGGGTTTTGGCAGACTTCAGGGAAGACATGCCAGATGAGCCTGGGAGACTCCAGCTTAATCTGGATTCAGGAGATATCTCTTCGGGCCAGCTAGTAATTGTAGGATAAGCCTAATGAGTCTTCACAGGATGAAGAGAGTAACGTGCCAAGGTAGCAATCGATGTCCTCATTCGAGAGGATGATGAAGCTGGTGCTCAGAGAAGGGGGGAACTTGGCCACAGCAAGGAGGTGTGCACCCAGACGGAACCCCCAGATCCGGCCATTTGAGCTCAGGGAGGCCACTGGTGTGGCTTGTCCCTGTGGCAGGGGCCGAGGCACGCAGCCCACCCTGATTCCTGCGGGGGCCTGACTTGGGAAGTGCCATCTGGTAGCTTTGAGACTCACCAAACCAAATTGCACTGGAGAGAGGAAGGACACCTTCCTTCATCCACCCCCCACCCCCGCCGGATTCCCACATACCCTGACCCCTTTCTCTGGATTTCGGAGCCATTTCCAGAGTCCCGCTCATATGACCTCATTCGAAGTGCACTGTGGACGAGCTGCCATCTGCAGCTGCTACCACAGCAGCCAAGGGCTTTATCTCCCGAGTACCTCCCTTCCTTTGGAACTTGGGGGCCCTCTACTCCCCACTTGCACACCACAGACCTTTGCTGAGGATTGTGGGGACCCTCACTCAGTTTGCAGCACGTTGTAGCCATCCCTGTCCTCTCAATACCTCCCTTGCAACTCAGCTTGTGAGCTCCTTTGGAGCAGCGTGGCCCACCTGGCTGCAACGGCAGAGACACAGCTGACAGTGAAACAACAGCTTCGATCTGACAGCCGGAAAGCTCTGTCAAAAGGGACCTCCCTCTTCACACCGTAGAGGCTGTAGGAGCCGCCAGGGTTTGGGAACCAGTGCTGGGGCCAAAATGACTCCACAGCTGTTTTCCTTCCTGGGGAGGGTTCTGGCTCGAGTGGGAATGGCTCAAGTCTCCTAAGGTTCTGAAAGCCCACTGTGTGCAGATTCACGGTACACAGAGAGGAGAAGGTGGAGTCCTGCCCTGGAGGTGGTCACAGCTCACGGATGAGCCAGGCAGGCAGGCAGGCAGGCAGGGCATGAGAACACCTGAGCTGCCTTCATGAGTGAGTGGTGTGGGGGCAGAGGAAGAGAAGCCGGTCTGCTCCCTCATGTGGTGCCCAGGGCAGGTTGTCCCCAGAGGAAACCCTTACGACGGTGAGGACTCTCACTGCTGTTTCCCAAGGGGTTCCGTCGGTGCGTGTCTTCCCCGGAGCGGTCAGGCCGTCTCTAAAGTACACTGGCCATGGGCATTGCCTCTCCTTGGAACTTCTCATGTGTTTCTCTTTTGTATGGAACAGTGATTTTTCTAGAGGGGTTCTGGGCCACAAGGTTGTTGGGTCATTTGCTAGCCTTCTGTCGTGAAGAACGCTTTCCTGGGCGTTGGGGTGGTTTGTTGTTCCAGCTCCCTTTCTTGGCTTCTTTTGGGAGCTGGTGCAACAAGAGGAGCTCAGCCTCTGCCTTCTGGCTGAGATGTCACCCTTCAAACAGCAATGCCTGCCTGGAGATAATGATGGCATTTGCCAAAAGGGCTTCGTTTGGCACATGATATCTTGA
The DNA here is from genome assembly GCF_054371585.1 of Giraffa tippelskirchi. Classification (NCBI taxonomy): domain Eukaryota; kingdom Metazoa; phylum Chordata; class Mammalia; order Artiodactyla; family Giraffidae; genus Giraffa; species Giraffa tippelskirchi. The sequence goes on from NC_137286.1 coordinate 70,956,121, forward strand.
AAGGACGTACACCGTCCTTTCAGCTATCAAAGGCTAGTTCAAATGACATAAAAATGAGAACTCTCCAATGGAGTCTTACAGTAGGTGGAGAGTCCGAAAAAAACTCCTTCAGTCATCTCACTGAGAGTCATTGATTGGGGACACCAAGAATATAGGAAGGAATGCAGAAAGAAAAGATGAAATTGTGGTCAGGATCGGGGGGAGGGATGAACAGGGCCTGCTTGCCTTGAACCCAGGCTTTGTTGGCGGGTGGGGCATAAAGATCGAACGGGTCTGAAACTACAGAGTGGTGATGGTAACACAGTATCACCAGAGTTACACAACAGTGTCCCAAATTGCAACAATGATGAAAAAGTTTACTAATCCCAACTTAACCAACAAAAATAGACGAAACCATACAAAAAGTAAAACATCACCAGAAAGGTGGAAACAAACCAAATGCAAAGCAGCTCAGGGGAAAGGAACTCCATGTCCCCTGGGGGCAGACCGAGTTGCCGGCGTCCACGGTGAGCAGACAGGGATGGAGGCTGCAGAGCCGACCGCTCCCCTGGACATGGTGTTTCCGGCAAGGGCTCTGGGTCTCTGTCCAGAGCGGGGGCTCGTTCTTCCTGCAGGGGCGGGTGAGTCATCGTCGGCGTCTGGGTGTTGCGCGGGAGCCAGGGCAGGCTCTCCCTGCCGAGGCGGTGACTCCTCCTCTGCCTCGGGTTCTCCTGCCAAAGCCCGAGCAGGTACAGGTCCACGTGGAGGTGGAGGTTCTGGCTGAGGGGGTGGGACATCAGTGCCTGGGGCTGGGGGTCCTGCAGGCACGGAAATCCGATCTGCCCGGTGTGCTGGCCAGTACCCAGCTGGCCTGGTGTCTCTGCGAGGGCAAGGCTCGGTTCTCCATCTGCCCTCGGTGGATCCCTGGGTCCTGCACCTGGAGCCACCACCTCTGTAGGCACAGGTCTGGGAAGTGGAGCCTGGTTCCAGTTGGAGGCCAGTGCTAGAGCTGGGGGAGAAGCAAAGTTTGCCCACAGACCAGCCTTGGCATGTGCGTATCCCGGGACAGAAAGCTTCCAAGAGATTCCGAAAGAATACCCAGGGTTGGATATCTTTTGGGACTGAAGTGTGCAAGATGGGGGTGGGGGTGTGAGGCCAGCGCTTGCTGCAGGCCCAGCAGCATCTTTCGGGGACTCGTCCCTGTGTAGCTCAGCACCCCCTCCCCACACACTCCCGTGCACCAGCCCCAGCGTCCTTACCTCTGTGCTCTGGCGTGCTGGGCTCCAGGTCCTCCTGCTGCCTCAGAGGCCGGGGTTCTCGGGACTCTGGGTCGGAGCCGGGTGTGCTGAGCTCCGTGGCAGCCTCAGACTGGGCCGCCGGGTGTATCCTGGGCGGTGTCTCGGCAGCAGGCCTTCCCCGCCTCCGCTTCGCCCCCGGTGGGGCTGATGCCTCCGTGGGCACGCTCACCTGGAGCCTGCACTGGGCCTCACGGGCGGGGGGTTGGTGCTCCGACCCCTCCCTCCGGGAGGTGGACGGGGTGTCCCCGTCCTCGGCCTCATCACGTGGGAAGCTCTGCAACGACAGTGACCGTCAGCCAGCCGTGCTGGGAGTTTTCCGAGCTGGGCCTGGCCAGTGGAGCCGCTGCTTCTGCCTGCTCGAACTTCTCTTCCCAGAAGGGTCAGAGACGTGTGTCTGCTCAGATCCCCACCCGGGAGGAAAGAGACCCACCTGAGGGTGTGAGGTCAGCCTGGGCGGCCGGCCCTGCCCGCACTGTTCCCATCCCAGCCAGCCTGATCTCCCCTGGGGTGTGGACACAACTTGTCCGCAGGCTTCTGACCCCACATCCGCCTGGGCTTCCTTGAGGGAGACACACCCCGAGAAACCCGCATCCACACACACAGGCAAAGGACCCGGTGTTTCCGGGTGGCATGGGAGAGGTGGCCTGGCCCGGCCTGGGGCTCCCCGTGTTACCTTTCTGTTTCTCCGGGCAGAGGGCCAGAGGCCTCTCGGGGGTGCCCTGAGCCAACGTCGACAGGGTGCCCACGCACACTGCCTGTGAGCTCTCCTGAGGCCCCGGCCTCTGGGCAGGGGCAAACAGCAGAACATCCTGGCAGCAAGAGATCTGGCTGGGGGCTCCTCTCCGCTCTGGAGGCCTGGATACCCGGGTTGCAGGTTCTGTTGGGTTCTGTTGCCGGCAGGTGACATCATTTCCTGGGGTTCGTGCTGAGGTCCCTTCCCCAAAACTTCCCAAGGGAATCTCTGGGTTTCTGACTGCTCGACCACCCCCCTTAGGCCATGTGCAGACACATTGACAGCCACACAGCCCAGCCCACAGCCCTGGGGAGGCCTGGGTGCAGCCAGGGCCTGAGCTCCAAGGACCCCGCTGCTCTCAGACCAGGCTCCTTCTTCTCATAAGTGGTGTGGCCCTGGACAAGCATATGCCCCTCAGGGTTTCCCCAGTCTCTCCATCTGCAGAGTGGGGGTCATTCTCCCATCTGTTTCCTAGGTCTGTCGGCCTACGAGCAGCTCCATGCCTCTCCACCTGGGGCCGATATCACGTGGAGCTTGTGCGCTGAGACTTCAGAAAGAAAGACTCCATCCAGGGCTGACACAGCACAGAATGGGGCAGAACGAGGCCTGGATGCGCCGTGGTACCCAGGAAAAGGCACTGCCCCTCCTGACTGTTTTGAGACCCCACATCCAAGTTGGAGGCCCGAAAGGAAGACTCGAAGGTCTCCCTCTCTTATAGAAAAGAGTAGCCAACTTTCTGGTCCTCTGTTTCCATTGAGATTCTGTTCAAGTGTCCCAGCTCGGCTTCTGCGGGTGGCTGAGCTTCTAATGGCTCCCTGCGTTCTTGTCTTTTCCTCTCCAAACCTTCCGTCCTTTTCCCCCTTCTGGGGTGGATGGGCGCTGTCATTGCTTCTACCTTCGAGACAGATTGATGAAAAGTCTGGACCATCGACTCCTTTCCTCTCTTTGGTTCCGTGTCTCTCTCTGGCTGTGTCCCTCTCTTTTCCTTTCTCGATTCAGTCTGTGTCTTCCTCTTTCTCTCTCGTGTGTGGATGGATGGATGCTAGGAATGCACATGTATATGATTAGATGAGGGTTATGTTTTAGGGATGGGTTAGAGGGAGAGAAAGGCTTTAGGTCGGAGTTGGTCATGGGGGAAGGGTCAAGGGTGGTGGTGGTGTTTCTTGGAATCTGAGTGCTGTGCATTCTTCGTCTCTTTCCATATGAACCCCTTCTCAGATACACCACTTGCAAGGAGTCTCTCATGTTCCGTTTCCTATCTTTTGCATCTGTGAATGCTTAGCTTCTCTGTTGTGAAGAGGTTCCATTGGATGGAAACCCATTGGTGTACTTCGTTTCCCTCTTTCCCTTACTTGAAGAGACCCATTTCTACCTCCGCCCAGCAAATGGCAAGGAGACTCTGATGTTAAGGAGCCTTTGACCTACGCTTCTTTCTAGCTATCTCAAGACATCAGTCTTTAGGGTGAGGTTTTTCCCCGATATTGAGGTGGTGTGAGATCAAAACCAATAGCGTTCTTCAGATGTAGCTGTCTGGTTTTCCCATGGCCATTTATTGAAGAGGCTTTCTTGTTCCCATTTGGATATTCTCCCCTTCTGTGTCAGAGATGAGTTGACCATGGATGCCGGGGTTTGTTTCTGGACCCTCAACTTTATTCCATCGATCTGGATCTGTGTGTGTTGTTGTATTCCCAATAGCATACTGTCCTGCTGCTGCCGCTGCGGCTAAGTCACTTCAGTCGTGTCTGACTCTGCGCGACCCCATGGCCTGCAGCCTACCAGGCTCCTCCGTCCAGGGCATTTTCCAGGCAAGAGTACTGGCGTGGGTCGCCATCGCCTTCTCCGATACGCTCCTGAGGATCCTAGTTTGGTCGTCTAATTTCCTTTCACACAACCTTGGATGTCCGTATCGGGGCTTTTTCGTCGGATTGTATTGACAATTTAGGCTCTTTTCTGTTTCCGTAACCCCTTTTGCAGTTCTTTGTTCGGTGCGACAATGCATTGGCATTTTGGGAGGAATAGCATCCAAGCTGTGGATTGCCTTGTGGGGCTGTGACATCATTTTCCCAATAGGAATTCTTTCAAGCCCTGAGCACAGCTTCTCTTTCCAGTGATTGGTGTGGGCTTGATCTTCCTTCTTCCATCTCTCGCCGTTTTGTGAGAACAGGTCCTTCCTTCCCTTCTGGGTTAGATGGACTCGTGGGTATCACTTCAGTGCATGGCATTGTCAGTGGGGGTGATAATTCCCTTCTCATTGGAAGACTTTGCTGTGAGTATTAGAAATGCAAGTGATTTCTCTTCCCCTTCCTCCCTGTCCATCTCTCAGAGCCACCGGGAAACAGAGGCCTCATCCAGGGTCACACAGGCCTGAGGGAGTGCAACTAGACTGTTGTTTCTTCAGGCCCTCAGTGCTGGACATCATCCGGGATACTCTGTGTGTGTCTTCCTCAGTCTGGTGTCCCTTCAGACCTTTCCCTAGTTTTCACAGGCTTGTTGTGTTGGTGTTCTTTGTCTGTTTGGAGACACATCCTTGAGAAGCTTTGTGTTTCCACTCATTCGTCTCGCGATGTATGACCTGTCTTTTGCTTTTGTAATGAGGTCTTTCCCACAGTAGATATCTTTGATTTTGCAAAGTCCACTGTATTCTCTGGGTTGTTTTGTGGACTGCCTTTTAGTTTTGTGTGTGAAGACTCAAAGCACGTGTCCGGTTTCTGCTCATTGTTCTTCTAGATTTGTGACAAGTTTTCATGGAAACTTTGTCTAGGGATAACTGGAAGTGAACTCGGTGTAAGGTGTCAAGTCTCCATCTCCATTCATGTCATGCCCTGCAGTTTCCAATTCCCTGTTCCTGAGTGGTTTTGGAGACCTTGTGGGAAGTTTGGTTGCATGGGAGTTTGCATTTCCACCTTGAGTAGATTCCCACTGTTCTGCCCTCAGGGACACTGTCAAGGGGGAGTGAGGAGCAGCCTGCACTTCCAGCAGTGACCACACGGTGGGGCGAGTGCTGCTCTCCCCTCTGGGAGCCCCAGGCCACAGGCATCCCAGTGAGGAGCCAGCTCTGTGCTCGGCTGAAAGGAGTTAGACTCTCAGGAGCCTCTGAGCCCTTGCCTTTGGATCACCCAGGGTGGGCATTTACTGTGACAGAAAAAAATTGCCCTGAATTCCATGGACGGAAGAGCCTGGCTGTGTAGAGTTCGTGAGTTGCCGTGAATCAGACACAACTGAGGACACAAAAACTCAATAGACTAAAACACTTTTGGGGGGTGGGGGGAGTGAAAGGGGGTGATGTGGGGTTTTTTTGTCGTATATAATAGCCAAGGGAAATCTAGTTTAAACCTAAATTCACATAGATGGGAAAGGTATAGCTCTCCGTCACCCTATTAAAAAAAAAAAAAAAACTACTTAACTTTTCTGAAAGTTTATTTAGTAGCTTCCTTGAGCAGTTCATTGTGAAGCATTTTTTTTTTTTTTCTGTGACATCGGCCTCATTAAAAAGTACGGTTTGCCTTTACTGGATAATTTTGTTCATTGGTTTGTTAGGGAATCTTGGTAATATTTGAGTTTCCTGGGGAGCATGGTCACATGACCTGGCCCTGGCCAATCGGTGCGTTCCACCTCCCTGGCCACTGTGATTGGCTCCGGACTGGGGCAGTGCCCAATCGGGGCCCAGGGCCGGGCCTCACGTTGGAAGCCAGGGGAAGACGAGCTCTCGTCCTGCTGGGGTAGGGGAAGGGGTGGGGCCGGGGGAGGTCAGGCTCCAGCAGTGGGAGGGGCTTGAGGTCCGCCTGCGGCAGTTGGTGACCTTCCTGCTCCCCTCAGGGCAGAGCCGCCGGCCTGAGAATGAGGGCGCTGCTGAGCCCAGGGGCTGGGATGGCCCGTTGCTGCTGTGGTCCCAGAGCTCCACCCGAGACCTGACGGAGGCCGTCTGCCCGTGAGTCCTCTCCCGCTTGTCTGTCAGCTTGTTTGAACCATGCTGGGTTTTCTGCCCAGCCGGCTAAGGGGAGTCCCTGGAAATGCAAGGGTGTGGGTTTTGGCAGACTTCAGGGAAGACATGCCAGATGAGCCTGGGAGACTCCAGCTTAATCTGGATTCAGGAGATATCTCTTCGGGCCAGCTAGTAATTGTAGGATAAGCCTAATGCGTCTTCACAGGATGAAGAGAGTAACGTGCCAAGGTAGCAATCGATGTCCTCATTCGAGAGGATGATGAAGCTGGTGCTCAGAGAAGGGGGGAACTTGGCCACAGCAAGGAGGTGTGCACCCAGACGGAACCCCCAGATCCGGCCATTTGAGCTCAGGGAGGCCACTGGTGTGGCTTGTCCCTGTGGCAGGGGCCGAGGCACGCAGCCCACCCTGATTCCTGCGGGGGCCTGACTTGGGAAGTGCCATCTGGTAGCTTTGAGACTCACCAAACCAAATTGCACTGGAGAGAGGAAGGACACCTTCCTTCATCCACCCCCCACCCCCGCCGGATTCCCACATACCCTGACCCCTTTCTCTGGATTTCGGAGCCATTTCCAGAGTCCCGCTCATATGACCTCATTCGAAGTGCACTGTGGACGAGCTGCCATCTGCAGCTGCTACCACAGCAGCCAAGGGCTTTATCTCCCGAGTACCTCCCTTCCTTTGGAACTTGGGGGCCCTCTACTCCCCACTTGCACACCACAGACCTTTGCTGAGGATTGTGGGGACCCTCACTCAGTTTGCAGCACGTTGTAGCCATCCCTGTCCTCTCAATACCTCCCTTGCAACTCAGCTTGTGAGCTCCTTTGGAGCAGCGTGGCCCACCTGGCTGCAACGGCAGAGACACAGCTGACAGTGAAACAACAGCTTCGATCTGACAGCCGGAAAGCTCTGTCAAAAGGGACCTCCCTCTTCACACCGTAGAGGCTGTAGGAGCCGCCAGGGTTTGGGAACCAGTGCTGGGGCCAAAATGACTCCACAGCTGTTTTCCTTCCTGGGGAGGGTTCTGGCTCGAGTGGGAATGGCTCAAGTCTCCTAAGGTTCTGAAAGCCCACTGTGTGCAGATTCACGGTACACAGAGAGGAGAAGGTGGAGTCCTGCCCTGGAGGTGGTCACAGCTCACGGATGAGCCAGGCAGGCAGGCAGGCAGGCAGGGCATGAGAACACCTGAGCTGCCTTCATGAGTGAGTGGTGTGGGGGCAGAGGAAGAGAAGCCGGTCTGCTCCCTCATGTGGTGCCCAGGGCAGGTTGTCCCCAGAGGAAACCCTTACGACGGTGAGGACTCTCACTGCTGTTTCCCAAGGGGTTCCGTCGGTGCGTGTCTTCCCCGGAGCGGTCAGGCCGTCTCTAAAGTACACTGGCCATGGGCATTGCCTCTCCTTGGAACTTCCCATGTGTTTCTCTTTTGTATGGAACAGTGATTTTTCTAGAGGGGTTCTGGGCCACAAGGTTGTTGGGTCATTTGCTAGCCTTCTGTCGTGAAGAACGCTTTCCTGGGCGTTGGGGTGGTTTGTTGTTCCAGCTCCCTTTCTTGGCTTCTTTTGGGAGCTGGTGCAACAAGAGGAGCTCAGCCTCTGCCTTCTGGCTGAGATGTCACCCTTCAAACAGCAATGCCTGCCTGGAGATAATGATGGCATTTGCCAAAAGGGCTTCGTTTGGCACATGATATCTTGAAAGGACGTACACCGTCCTTTCAGCTATCAAAGGCTAGTTCAAATGACATAAAAATGAGAACTCTCCAATGGAGTCTTACAGTAGGTGGAGAGTCCGAAAAAAACTCCTTCAGTCATCTCACTGAGAGTCATTGATTGGGGACACCAAGAATATAGGAAGGAATGCAGAAAGAAAAGATGAAATTGTGGTCAGGATCGGGGGGAGGGATGAACAGGGCCTGCTTGCCTTGAACCCAGGCTTTGTTGGCGGGTGGGGCATAAAGATCGAACGGGTCTGAAACTACAGAGTGGTGATGGTAACACCGTATCACCAGAGTTACACAACAGTGTCCCAAATTGCAACAATGATGAAAAAGTTTACTAATCCCAACTTAACCAACAAAAATAGACGAAACCATACAAAAAGTAAAACATCACCAGAAAGGTGGAAACAAACCAAATGCAAAGCAGCTCAGGGGAAAGGAACTCCATGTCCCCTGGGGGCAGACCGAGTTGCCGGCGTCCACGGTGAGCAGACAGGGATGGAGGCTGCAGAGCCGACCGCTCCCCTGGACATGGTGTTTCCGGCAAGGGCTCTGGGTCTCTGTCCAGAGCGGGGGCTCGTTCTTCCTGCAGGGGCGGGTGAGTCATCGTCGGCGTCTGGGTGTTGCGCGGGAGCCAGGGCAGGCTCTCCCTGCCGAGGCGGTGACTCCTCCTCTGCCTCGGGTTCTCCTGCCAAAGCCCGAGCAGGTACAGGTGCACGTGGAGGTGGAGGTTCTGGCTGAGGGGGTGGGACATCAGTGCCTGGGGCTGGGGGTCCTGCAGGCACGGAAATCCGATCTGCCCGGTGTGCTGGCCAGTACCCAGCTGGCCTGGTGTCTCTGCGAGGGCAAGGCTCGGTTCTCCATCTGCCCTCGGTGGATCCCTGGGTCCTGCACCTGGAGCCACCACCTCTGTAGGCACAGGTCTGGGAAGTGGAGCCTGGTTCCAGTTGGAGGCCAGTGCTAGAGCTGGGGGAGAAGCAAAGTTTGCCCACAGACCAGCCTTGGCATGTGCGTATCCCGGGACAGAAAGCTTCCAAGAGATTCCGAAAGAATACCCAGGGTTGGATATCTTTTGGGACTGAAGTGTGCAAGATGGGGGTGGGGGTGTGAGGCCAGCGCTTGCTGCAGGCCCAGCAGCATCTTTCGGGGACTCGTCCCTGTGTAGCTCAGCACCCCCTCCCCACACACTCCCGTGCACCAGCCCCAGCGTCCTTACCTCTGTGCTCTGGCGTGCTGGGCTCCAGGTCCTCCTGCTGCCTCAGAGGCCGGGGTTCTCGGGACTCTGGGTCGGAGCCGGGTGTGCTGAGCTCCGTGGCAGCCTCAGACTGGGCCGCCGGGTGTATCCTGGGCGGTGTCTCGGCAGCAGGCCTTCCCCGCCTCCGCTTCGCCCCCGGTGGGGCTGATGCCTCCGTGGGCACGCTCACCTGGAGCCTGCACTGGGCCTCACGGGCGGGGGGTTGGTGCTCCGACCCCTCCCTCCGGGAGGTGGACGGGGTGTCCCCGTCCTCGGCCTCATCACGTGGGAAGCTCTGCAACGACAGTGACCGTCAGCCAGCCGTGCTGGGAGTTTTCCGAGCTGGGCCTGGCCAGTGGAGCCGCTGCTTCTGCCTGCTCGAACTTCTCTTCCCAGAAGGGTCAGAGACGTGTGTCTGCTCAGATCCCCACCCGGGAGGAAAGAGACCCACCTGAGGGTGTGAGGTCAGCCTGGGCGGCCGGCCCTGCCCGCACTGTTCCCATCCCAGCCAGCCTGATCTCCCCTGGGGTGTGGACACAACTTGTCCGCAGGCTTCTGACCCCACATCCGCCTGGACTTCCTTGAGGGAGACACACCCCGAGAAACCCGCATCCACACACACAGGCAAAGGACCCGGTGTTTCCGGGTGGCATGGGAGAGGTGGCCTGGCCCGGCCTGGGGCTCCCCGTGTTACCTTTCTGTTTCTCCGGGCAGAGGGCCAGAGGCCTCTCGGGGGTGCCCTGAGCCAACGTCGACAGGGTGCCCACGCACACTGCCTGTGAGCTCTCCTGAGGCCCCGGCCTCTGGGCAGGGGCAAACAGCAGAACATCCTGGCAGCAAGAGATCTGGCTGGGGGCTCCTCTCCGCTCTGGAGGCCTGGATACCCGGGTTGCGGGTTCTGTTGGGTTCTGTTGCCGGCAGGTGACATCATTTCCTGGGGTTCGTGCTGAGGTCCCTTCCCCAAAACTTCCCAAGGGAATCTCTGGGTTTCTGACTGCTCGACCACCCCCCTTAGGCCATGTGCAGACACATTGACAGCCACACAGCCCAGCCCACAGCCCTGGGGAGGCCTGGGTGCAGCCAGGGCCTGAGCTCCGAGGACCCCGCTGCTCTCAGACCAGGCTCCTTCTTCTCATAAGTGGTGTGGCCCTGGACAAGCATATGCCCCTCAGGGTTTCCCCAGTCTCTCCATCTGCAGAGTGGGGGTCATTCTCCCATCTGTTTCCTAGGTCTGTCGGCCTACGAGCAGCTCCATGCCTCTCCACCTGGGGCCGATATCACGTGGAGCTTGTGCGCTGAGACTTCAGAAAGAAAGACTCCATCCAGGGCTGACACAGCACAGAATGGGGCAGAACGAGGCCTGGATGCGCCGTGGTACCCAGGAAAAGGCACTGCCCCTCCTGACTGTTTTGAGACCCCACATCCAAGTTGGAGGCCCGAAAGGAAGACTCGAAGGTCTCCCTCTCTTATAGAAAAGAGTAGCCAACTTTCTGGTCCTCTGTTTCCATTGAGATTCTGTTCAAGTGTCCCAGCTCGGCTTCTGCGGGTGGCTGAGCTTCTAATGGCTCCCTGCGTTCTTGTCTTTTCCTCTCCAAACCTTCCGTCCTTTTCCCCCTTCTGGGGTGGATGGGCGCTGTCATTGCTTCTACCTTCGAGACAGATTGATGAAAAGTCTGGACCATCGACTCCTTTCCTCTCTTTGGTTCCGTGTCTCTCTCTGGCTGTGTCCCTCTCTTTTCCTTTCTCGATTCAGTCTGTGTCTTCCTCTTTCTCTCTCGTGTGTGGATGGATGGATGCTAGGAATGCACATGTATATGATTAGATGAGGGTTATGTTTTAGGGATGGGTTAGAGGGAGAGAAAGGCTTTAGGTCGGAGTTGGTCATGGGGGAAGGGTCAAGGGTGGTGGTGGTGTTTCTTGGAATCTGAGTGCTGTGCATTCTTCGTCTCTTTCCATATGAACCCCTTCTCAGATACACCACTTGCAAGGAGTCTCTCATGTTCCGTTTCCTATCTTTTGCATCTGTGAATGCTTAGCTTCTCTGTTGTGAAGAGGTTCCATTGGATGGAAACCCATTGGTGTACTTCGTTTCCCTCTTTCCCTTACTTGAAGAGACCCATTTCTACCTCCGCCCAGCAAATGGCAAGGAGACTCTGATGTTAAGGAGCCTTTGACCTACGCTTCTTTCTAGCTATCTCAAGACATCAGTCTTTAGGGTGAGGTTTTTCCCCGATATTGAGGTGGTGTGAGATCAAAACCAATAGCGTTCTTCAGATGTAGCTGTCTGGTTTTCCCATGGCCATTTATTGAAGAGGCTTTCTTGTTCCCATTTGGATATTCTCCCCTTCTGTGTCAGAGATGAGTTGACCATGGATGCCGGGGTTTGTTTCTGGACCCTCAACTTTATTCCATCGATCTGGATCTGTGTGTGTTGTTGTATTCCCAATAGCATACTGTCCTGCTGCTGCCGCTGCGGCTAAGTCACTTCAGTCGTGTCTGACTCTGCGCGACCCCATGGCCTGCAGCCTACCAGGCTCCTCCGTCCAGGGCATTTTCCAGGCAAGAGTACTGGCGTGGGTCGCCATCGCCTTCTCCGATACGCTCCTGAGGATCCTAGTTTGGTCATCTAATTTCCTTTCACACAACCTTGGATGTCCGTATCGGGGCTTTTTCGTCGGATTGTATTGACAATTTAGGCTCTTTTCTGTTTCCGTAACCCCTTTTGCAGTTCTTTGTTCGGTGCGACAATGCATTGGCATTTTGGGAGGAATAGCATCCAAGCTGTGGATTGCCTTGTGGGGCTGTGACATCATTTTCCCAATAGGAATTCTTTCAAGCCCTGAGCACAGCTTCTCTTTCCAGTGATTGGTGTGGGCTTGATCTTCCTTCTTCCATCTCTCGCCGTTTTGTGAGAACAGGTCCTTCCTTCCCTTCTGGGTTAGATGGACTCGTGGGTATCACTTCAGTGCATGGCATTGTCAGTGGGGGTGATAATTCCCTTCTCATTGGAAGACTTTGCTGTGAGTATTAGAAATGCAAGTGATTTCTCTTCCCCTTCCTCCCTGTCCATCTCTCAGAGCCACCGGGAAACAGAGGCCTCATCCAGGGTCACACAGGCCTGAGGGAGTGCAACTAGACTGTTGTTTCTTCAGGCCCTCCGTGCTGGACATCATCCGGGATACTCTGTGTGTGTCTTCCTCAGTCTGGTGTCCCTTCAGACCTTTCCCTAGTTTTCACAGGCTTGTTGTGTTGGTGTTCTTTGTCTGTTTGGAGACACATCCTTGAGAAGCTTTGTGTTTCCACTCATTCGTCTCGCGATGTATGACCTGTCTTTTGCTTTTGTAATGAGGTCTTTCCCACAGTAGATATCTTTGATTTTGCAAAGTCCACTGTATTCTCTGGGTTGTTTTGTGGACTGCCTTTTAGTTTTGTGTGTGAAGACTCAAAGCACGTGTCCGGTTTCTGCTCATTGTTCTTCTAGATTTGTGACAAGTTTTCATGGAAACTTTGTCTAGGGATAACTGGAAGTGAACTCGGTGTAAGGTGTCAAGTCTCCATCTCCATTCATGTCATGCCCTGCAGTTTCCAATTCCCTGTTCCTGAGTGGTTTTGGAGACCTTGTGGGAAGTTTGGTTGCATGGGAGTTTGCATTTCCACCTTGAGTAGATTCCCACTGTTCTGCCCTCAGGGACACTGTCAAGGGGGAGTGAGGAGCAGCCTGCACTTCCAGCAGTGACCACACGGTGGGGCGAGTGCTGCTCTCCCCTCTGGGAGCCCCAGGCCACAGGCATCCCAGTGAGGAGCCAGCTCTGTGCTCGGCTGAAAGGAGTTAGACTCTCAGGAGCCTCTGAGCCCTTGCCTTTGGATCACCCAGGGTGGGCATTTACTGTGACAGAAAAAAATTGCCCTGAATTCCATGGACGGAAGAGCCTGGCTGTGTAGAGTTCGTGAGTTGCCGTGAATCAGACACAACTGAGGACACAAAAACTCAATAGACTAAAACACTTTTGGGGGGTGGGGGGAGTGAAAGGGGGTGATGTGGGGTTTTTTTGTGGTATATAATAGCCAAGGGAAATCTAGTTTAAACCTAAATTCACATAGATGGGAAAGGTATAGCTCTCCGTCACCCTATTAAAAAAAAAAAAAAAACTACTTAACTTTTCTGAAAGTTTATTTAGTAGCTTCCTTGAGCAGTTCATTGTGAAGCTTTTTTTTTTTTTTCTGTGACATCGGCCTCATTAAAAAGTACGGTTTGCCTTTACTGGATAATTTTGTTCATTGGTTTGTTAGGGAATCTTGGTAATATTTGAGTTTCCTGGGGAGCATGGTCACATGACCTGGCCCTGGCCAATCGGTGCGTTCCACCTCCCTGGCCACTGTGATTGGCTCCGGACTGGGGCAGTGCCCAATCGGGGCCCAGGGCCGGGCCTCACGTTGGAAGCCAGGGGAAGACGAGCTCTCGTCCTGCTGGGGTAGGGGAAGGGGTGGGGCCGGGGGAGGTCAGGCTCCAGCAGTAGGAGGGGCTTGAGGTCCGCCTGCGGCAGTTGGTGACCTTCCTGCTCCCCTCAGGGCAGAGCCGCCGGCCTGAGAATGAGGGCGCTGCTGAGCCCAGGGGCTGGGATGGCCCGTTGCTGCTGTGGTCCCAGAGCTCCACCCGAGACCTGACGGAGGCCGTCTGCCCGTGAGTCCTCTCCCGCTTGTCTGTCAGCTTGTTTGAACCATGCTGGGTTTTCTGCCCAGCCGGCTAAGGGGAGTCCCTGGAAATGCAAGGGTGTGGGTTTTGGCAGACTTCAGGGAAGACATGCCAGATGAGCCTGGGAGACTCCAGCTTAATCTGGATTCAGGAGATATCTCTTCGGGCCAGCTAGTAATTGTAGGATAAGCCTAATGAGTCTTCACAGGATGAAGAGAGTAACGTGCCAAGGTAGCAATCGATGTCCTCATTCGAGAGGATGATGAAGCTGGTGCTCAGAGAAGGGGGAACTTGGCCACAGCAAGGAGGTGTGCACCCAGACGGAACCCCCAGATCCGGCCATTTGAGCTCAGGGAGGCCACTGGTGTGGCTTGTCCCTGTGGCAGGGGCCGAGGCACGCAGCCCACCCTGATTCCTGCGGGGGCCTGACTTGGGAAGTGCCATCTGGTAGCTTTGAGACTCACCAAACCAAATTGCACTGGAGAGAGGAAGGACACCTTCCTTCATCCACCCCCCACCCCCGCCGGATTCCCACATACCCTGACCCCTTTCTCTGGATTTCGGAGCCATTTCCAGAGTCCCGCTCATATGACCTCATTCGAAGTGCACTGTGGACGAGCTGCCATCTGCAGCTGCTACCACAGCAGCCAAGGGCTTTATCTCCCGAGTACCTCCCTTCCTTTGGAACTTGGGGGCCCTCTACTCCCCACTTGCACACCACAGACCTTTGCTGAGGATTGTGGGGACCCTCACTCAGTTTGCAGCACGTTGTAGCCATCCCTGTCCTCTCAATACCTCCCTTGCAACTCAGCTTGTGAGCTCCTTTGGAGCAGCGTGGCCCACCTGGCTGCAACGGCAGAGACACAGCTGACAGTGAAACAACAGCTTCGATCTGACAGCCGGAAAGCTCTGTCAAAAGGGACCTCCCTCTTCACACCGTAGAGGCTGTAGGAGCCGCCAGGGTTTGGGAACCAGTGCTGGGGCCAAAATGACTCCACAGCTGTTTTCCTTCCTGGGGAGGGTTCTGGCTCGAGTGGGAATGGCTCAAGTCTCCTAAGGTTCTGAAAGCCCACTGTGTGCAGATTCACGGTACACAGAGAGGAGAAGGTGGAGTCCTGCCTTGGAGGTGGTCACAGCTCACGGATGAGCCAGGCAGGCAGGCAGGCAGGCAGGGCATGAGAACACCTGAGCTGCCTTCATGAGTGAATGGTGTGGGGGCAGAGGAAGAGAAGCCGGTCTGCTCCCTCATGTGGTGCCCAGGGCAGGTTGTCCCCAGAGGAAACCCTTACGACGGTGAGGACTCTCACTGCTGTTTCCCAAGGGGTTCCGTCGGTGCGTGTCTTCCCCGGAGCGGTCAGGCCGTCTCTAAAGTACACTGGCCATGGGCATTGCCTCTCCTTGGAACTTCCCATGTGTTTCTCTTTTGTATGGAACAGTGATTTTTCTAGAGGGGTTCTGGGCCACAAGGTTGTTGGGTCATTTGCTAGCCTTCTGTCGTGAAGAACGCTTTCCTGGGCGTTGGGGTGGTTTGTTGTTCCAGCTCCCTTTCTTGGCTTCTTTTGGGAGCTGGTGCAACAAGAGGAGCTCAGCCTCTGCCTTCTGGCTGAGATGTCACCCTTCAAACAGCAATGCCTGCCTGGAGATAATGATGGCATTTGCCAAAAGGGCTTCGTTTGGCACATGATATCTTGAAAGGACGTACACCGTCCTTTCAGCTATCAAAGGCTAGTTCAAATGACATAAAAATGAGAACTCTCCAATGGAGTCTTACAGTAGGTGGAGAGTCCGAAAAAAACTCCTTCAGTCATCTCACTGAGAGTCATTGATTGGGGACACCAAGAATATAGGAAGGAATGCAGAAAGGAAAGATGAAATTGTGGTCAGGATCGGGGAGAGGGATGAACAGGGCCTGCTTGCCTTGAACCCAGGCTTTGTTGGCGGGTGGGGCATAAAGATCGAACGGGTCTGAAACTACAGAGTGGTGATGGTAACACAGTATCACCAGAGTTACACAACAGTGTCCCAAATTGCAACAATGATGAAAAAGTTTACTAATCCCAACTTAACCAACAAAAATAGACGAAACCATACAAAAAGTAAAACATCACCAGAAAGGTGGAAACAAACCAAATGCAAAGCAGCTCAGGGGAAAGGAACTCCATGTCCCCTGGGGGCAGACCGAGTTGCCGGCGTCCACGGTGAGCAGACAGGGATGGAGGCTGCAGAGCCGACCGCTCCCCTGGACATGGTGTTTCCGGCAAGGGCTCTGGGTCTCTGTCCAGAGCGGGGGCTCGTTCTTCCTGCAGGGGCGGGTGAGTCATCGTCGGCGTCTGGGTGTTGCGCGGGAGCCAGGGCAGGCTCTCCCTGCCGAGGCGGTGACTCCTCCTCTGCCTCGGGTTCTCCTGCCAAAGCCCGAGCAGGTACAGGTGCACGTGGAGGTGGAGGTTCTGGCTGAGGGGGTGGGACATCAGTGCCTGGGGCTGGGGGTCCTGCAGGCACGGAAATCCGATCTGCCCGGTGTGCTGGCCAGTACCCAGCTGGCCTGGTGTCTCTGCGAGGGCAAGGCTCGGTTCTCCATCTGCCCTCGGTGGATCCCTGGGTCCTGCACCTGGAGCCACCACCTCTGTAGGCACAGGTCTGGGAAGTGGAGCCTGGTTCCAGTTGGAGGCCAGTGCTAGAGCTGGGGGAGAAGCAAAGTTTGCCCACAGACCAGCCTTGGCATGTGCGTATCCCGGGACAGAAAGCTTCCAAGAGATTCCGAAAGAATACCCAGGGTTGGATGTCTTTTGGGACTGAAGTGTGCAAGATGGGGGTGGGGGTGTGAGGCCAGCGCTTGCTGCAGGCCCAGCAGCATCTTTCGGGGACTCGTCCCTGTGTAGCTCAGCACCCCCTCCCCACACACTCCCGTGCACCAGCCCCAGCGTCCTTACCTCTGTGCTCTGGCGTGCTGGGCTCCAGGTCCTCCTGCTGCCTCAGAGGCCGGGGTTCTCGGGACTCTGGGTCGGAGCCGGGTGTGCTGAGCTCCGTGGCAGCCTCAGACTGGGCCGCCGGGTGTATCCTGGGCGGTGTCTCGGCAGCAGGCCTTCCCCGCCTCCGCTTCGCCCCCGGTGGGGCTGATGCCTCCGTGGGCACGCTCACCTGGAGCCTGCACTGGGCCTCACGGGCGGGGGGTTGGTGCTCCGACCCCTCCCTCCGGGAGGTGGACGGGGTGTCCCCGTCCTCGGCCTCATCACGTGGGAAGCTCTGCAACGACAGTGACCGTCAGCCAGCCGTGCTGGGAGTTTTCCGAGCTGGGCCTGGCCAGTGGAGCCGCTTCTTCTGCCTGCTCGAACTTCTCTTCCCAGAAGGGTCAGAGACGTGTGTCTGCTCAGATCCCCACCCGGGAGGAAAGAGACCCACCTGAGGGTGTGAGGTCAGCCTGGGCGGCCGGCCCTGCCCGCACTGTTCCCATCCCAGCCAGCCTGATCTCCCCTGGGGTGTGGACACAACTTGTCCGCAGGCTTCTGACCCCACATCCGCCTGGGCTTCCTTGAGGGAGACACACCCCGAGAAACCCGCATCCACACACACAGGCAAAGGACCCGGTGTTTCCGGGTGGCATGGGAGAGGTGGCCTGGCCCGGCCTGGGGCTCCCCGTGTTACCTTTCTGTTTCTCCGGGCAGAGGGCCAGAGGCCTCTCGGGGGTGCCCTGAGCCAACGTCAACAGGGTGCCCACGCACACTGCCTGTGAGCTCTCCTGAGGCCCCGGCCTCTGGGCAGGGGCAAACAGCAGAACATCCTGGCAGCAAGAGATCTGGCTGGGGGCTCCTCTCCGCTCTGGAGGCCTGGATACCCGGGTTGCGGGTTCTGTTGGGTTCTGTTGCCGGCAGGTGACATCATTTCCTGGGGTTCGTGCTGAGGTCCCTTCCCCAAAACTTCCCAAGGGAATCTCTGGGTTTCTGACTGCTCGACCACCCCCCTTAGGCCATGTGCAGGCACAGTGACAGCCACACAGCCCAGCCCACAGCCCTGGGGAGGCCTGGGTGCAGCCAGGGCCTGAGCTCCGAGGACCCCGCTGCTCTCAGACCAGGCTCCTTCTTCTCATAAGTGGTGTGGCCCTGGACAAGCATATGCCCCTCAGGGTTTCCCCAGTCTCTCCATCTGCAGAGTGGGGGTCATTCTCCCATCTGTTTCCTAGGTCTGTCGGCCTACGAGCAGCTCCATGCCTCTCCACCTGGGGCCGATATCACGTGGAGCTTGTGCGCTGAGACTTCAGAAAGAAAGACTCCATCCAGGGCTGACACAGCACAGAATGGGGCAGAACGAGGCCTGGATGCGCCGTGGTACCCAGGAAAAGGCACTGCCCCTCCTGACTGTTTTGAGACCCCACATCCAAGTTGGAGGCCCGAAAGGAAGACTCGAAGGTCTCCCTCTCTTATAGAAAAGAGTAGCCAACTTTCTGGTCCTCTGTTTCCATTGAGATTCTGTTCAAGTGTCCCAGCTCGGCTTCTGCGGGTGGCTGAGCTTCTAATGGCTCCCTGCGTTCTTGTCTTTTCCTCTCCAAACCTTCCGTCCTTTTCCCCCTTCTGGGGTGGATGGGCGCTGTCATTGCTTCTACCTTCGAGACAGATTGATGAAAAGTCTGGACCATCGACTCCTTTCCTCTCTTTGGTTCCGTGTCTCTCTCTGGCTGTGTCCCTCTCTTTTCCTTTCTCGATTCAGTCTGTGTCTTCCTCTTTCTCTCTCGTGTGTGGATGGATGGATGCTAGGAATGCACATGTATATGATTAGATGAGGGTTATGTTTTAGGGATGGGTTAGAGGGAGAGAAAGGCTTTAGGTCGGAGTTGGTCATGGGGGAAGGGTCAAGGGTGGTGGTGGTGTTTCTTGGAATCTGAGTGCTGTGCATTCTTCGTCTCTTTCCATATGAACCCCTTCTCAGATACACCACTTGCAAGGAGTCTCTCATGTTCCGTTTCCTATCTTTTGCATCTGTGAATGCTTAGCTTCTCTGTTGTGAAGAGGTTCCATTGGATGGAAACCCATTGGTGTACTTCGTTTCCCTCTTTCCCTTACTTGAAGAGACCCATTTCTACCTCCGCCCAGCAAACGGCAAGGAGACTCTGATGTTAAGGAGCCTTTGACCTACGCTTCTTTCTAGCTATCTCAAGACATCAGTCTTTAGGGTGAGGTTTTTCCCCGATATTGAGGTGGTGTGAGATCAAAACCAGTAGCGTTCTTCAGATGTAGCTGTCTGGTTTTCCCATGGCCATTTATTGAAGAGGCTTTCTTGTTCCCATTTGGATATTCTCCCCTTCTGTGTCAGAGATGAGTTGACCATGGATGCCGGGGTTTGTTTCTGGACCCTCAACTTTATTCCATCGATCTGGATCTGTGTGTGTTGTTGTATTCCCAATAGCATACTGTCCTGCTGCTGCCGCTGCGGCTAAGTCACTTCAGTCGTGTCTGACTCTGCGCGACCCCATGGCCTGCAGCCTACCAGGCTCCTCCGTCCAGGGCATTTTCCAGGCAAGAGTACTGGCGTGGGTCGCCATCGCCTTCTCCGATACGCTCCTGAGGATCCTAGTTTGGTCGTCTAATTTCCTTTCACACAACCTTGGATGTCCGTATCGGGGCTTTTTCGTCGGATTGTATTGACAATTTAGGCTCTTTTCTGTTTCCGTAACCCCTTTTGCAGTTCTTTGTTCGGTGCGACAATGCATTGGCATTTTGGGAGGAATAGCATCGAAGCTGTGGATTGCCTTGTGGGGCTGTGACATCATTTTCCCAATAGGAATTCTTTCAAGCCCTGAGCACAGCTTCTCTTTCCAGTGATTGGTGTGGGCTTGATCTTCCTTCTTCCATCTCTCGCCGTTTTGTGAGAACAGGTCCTTCCTTCCCTTCTGGGTTAGATGGACTCGTGGGTATCACTTCAGTGCATGGCATTGTCAGTGGGGGTGATAATTCCCTTCTCATTGGAAGACTTTGCTGTGAGTATTAGAAATGCAAGTGATTTCTCTTCCCCTTCCTCCCTGTCCATCTCTCAGAGCCACCGGGAAACAGAGGCCTCATCCAGGGTCACACAGGCCTGAGGGAGTGCAACTAGACTGTTGTTTCTTCAGGCCCTCCGTGCTGGACATCATCCGGGATACTCTGTGTGTGTCTTCCTCAGTCTGGTGTCCCTTCAGACCTTTCCCTAGTTTTCACAGGCTTGTTGTGTTGGTGTTCTTTGTCTGTTTGGAGACACATCCTTGAGAAGCTTTGTGTTTCCACTCATTCGTCTCGCGATGTATGACCTGTCTTTTGCTTTTGTAATGAGGTCTTTCCCACAGTAGATATCTTTGATTTTGCAAAGTCCACTGTATTCTCTGGGTTGTTTTGTGGACTGCCTTTTAGTTTTGTGTGTGAAGACTCAAAGCACGTGTCCGGTTTCTGCTCATTGTTCTTCTAGATTTGTGACAAGTTTTCATGGAAACTTTGTCTAGGGATAACTGGAAGTGAACTCGGTGTAAGGTGTCAAGTCTCCATCTCCATTCATGTCATGCCCTGCAGTTTCCAATTCCCTGTTCCTGAGTGGTTTTGGAGACCTTGTGGGAAGTTTGGTTGCATGGGAGTTTGCATTTCCACCTTGAGTAGATTCCCACTGTTCTGCCCTCAGGGACACTGTCAAGGGGGAGTGAGGAGCAGCCTGCACTTCCAGCAGTGACCACACGGTGGGGCGAGTGCTGCTCTCCCCTCTGGGAGCCCCAGGCCACAGGCATCCCAGTGAGGAGCCAGCTCTGTGCTCGGCTGAAAGGAGTTAGACTCTCAGGAGCCTCTGAGCCCTTGCCTTTGGATCACCCAGGGTGGGCATTTACTGTGACAGAAAAAAATTGCCCTGAATTCCATGGACGGAAGAGCCTGGCTGTGTAGAGTTCGTGAGTTGCCGTGAATCAGACACAACTGAGGACACAAAAACTCAATAGACTAAAACACTTTTGGGGGGTGGGGGGAGTGAAAGGGGGTGATGTGGGGTTTTTTTGTCGTATATAATAGCCAAGGGAAATCTAGTTTAAACCTAAATTCACATAGATGGGAAAGGTATAGCTCTCCGTCACCCTATTAAAAAAAAAAAAAAAACTACTTAACTTTTCTGAAAGTTTATTTAGTAGCTTCCTTGAGCAGTTCATTGTGAAGCATTTTTTTTTTTTTCTGTGACATCGGCCTCATTAAAAAGTACGGTTTGCCTTTACTGGATAATTTTGTTCATTGGTTTGTTAGGGAATCTTGGTAATATTTGAGTTTCCTGGGGAGCATGGTCACATGACCTGGCCCTGGCCAATCGGTGCGTTCCACCTCCCTGGCCACTGTGATTGGCTCCGGACTGGGGCAGTGCCCAATCGGGGCCCAGGGCCGGGCCTCACGTTGGAAGCCAGGGGAAGACGAGCTCTCGTCCTGCTGGGGTAGGGGAAGGGGTGGGGCCGGGGGAGGTCAGGCTCCAGCAGTGGGAGGGGCTTGAGGTCCGCCTGCGGCAGTTGGTGACCTTCCTGCTCCCCTCAGGGCAGAGCCGCCGGCCTGAGAATGAGGGCGCTGCTGAGCCCAGGGGCTGGGATGGCCCGTTGCTGCTGTGGTCCCAGAGCTCCACCCGAGACCTGACGGAGGCCGTCTGCCCGTGAGTCCTCTCCCGCTTGTCTGTCAGCTTGTTTGAACCATGCTGGGTTTTCTGCCCAGCCGGCTAAGGGGAGTCCCTGGAAATGCAAGGGTGTGGGTTTTGGCAGACTTCAGGGAAGACATGCCAGATGAGCCTGGGAGACTCCAGCTTAATCTGGATTCAGGAGATATCTCTTCGGGCCAGCTAGTAATTGTAGGATAAGCCTAATGAGTCTTCACAGGATGAAGAGAGTAACGTGCCAAGGTAGCAATCGATGTCCTCATTCGAGAGGATGATGAAGCTGGTGCTCAGAGAAGGGGGGAACTTGGCCACAGCAAGGAGGTGTGCACCCAGACGGAACCCCCAGATCCGGCCATTTGAGCTCAGGGAGGCCACTGGTGTGGCTTGTCCCTGTGGCAGGGGCCGAGGCACGCAGCCCACCCTGATTCCTGCGGGGGCCTGACTTGGGAAGTGCCATCTGGTAGCTTTGAGACTCACCAAACCAAATTGCACTGGAGAGAGGAAGGACACCTTCCTTCATCCACCCCCCACCCCCGCCGGATTCCCACATACCCTGACCCCTTTCTCTGGATTTCGGAGCCATTTCCAGAGTCCCGCTCATATGACCTCATTCGAAGTGCACTGTGGACGAGCTGCCATCTGCAGCTGCTACCACAGCAGCCAAGGGCTTTATCTCCCGAGTACCTCCCTTCCTTTGGAACTTGGGGGCCCTCTACTCCCCACTTGCACACCACAGACCTTTGCTGAGGATTGTGGGGACCCTCACTCAGTTTGCAGCACGTTGTAGCCATCCCTGTCCTCTCAATACCTCCCTTGCAACTCAGCTTGTGAGCTCCTTTGGAGCAGCGTGGCCCACCTGGCTGCAACGGCAGAGACACAGCTGACAGTGAAACAACAGCTTCGATCTGACAGCCGGAAAGCTCTGTCAAAAGGGACCTCCCTCCTCACACCGTAGAGGCTGTAGGAGCCGCCAGGGTTTGGGAACCAGTGCTGGGGCCAAAATGACTCCACAGCTGTTTTCCTTCCTGGGGAGGGTTCTGGCTCGAGTGGGAATGGCTCAAGTCTCCTAAGGTTCTGAAAGCCCACTGTGTGCAGATTCACGGTACACAGAGAGGAGAAGGTGGAGTCCTGCCCTGGAGGTGGTCACAGCTCACGGATGAGCCAGGCAGGCAGGCAGGCAGGCAGGGCATGAGAACACCTGAGCTGCCTTCATGAGTGAGTGGTGTGGGGGCAGAGGAAGAGAAGCCGGTCTGCTCCCTCATGTGGTGCCCAGGGCAGGTTGTCCCCAGAGGAAACCCTTACGACGGTGAGGACTCTCACTGCTGTTTCCCAAGGGGTTCCGTCGGTGCGTGTCTTCCCCGGAGCGGTCAGGCCGTCTCTAAAGTACACTGGCCATGGGCATTGCCTCTCCTTGGAACTTCCCATGTGTTTCTCTTTTGTATGGAACAGTGATTTTTCTAGAGGGGTTCTGGGCCACAAGGTTGTTGGGTCATTTGCTAGCCTTCTGTCGTGAAGAACGCTTTCCTGGGCGTTGGGGTGTTTTGTTGTTCCAGCTCCCTTTCTTGGCTTCTTTTGGGAGCTGGTGCAACAAGAGGAGCTCAGCCTCTGCCTTCTGGCTGAGATGTCACCCTTCAAACAGCAATGCCTGCCTGGAGATAATGATGGCATTTGCCAAAAGGGCTTCGTTTGGCACATGATATCTTGAAAGGACGTACACCGTCCTTTCAGCTATCAAAGGCTAGTTCAAATGACATAAAAATGAGAACTCTCCAATGGAGTCTTACAGTAGGTGGAGAGTCCGAAAAAAACTCCTTCAGTCATCTCACTGAGAGTCATTGATTGGGGACACCAAGAATATAGGAAGGAATGCAGAAAGAAAAGATGAAATTGTGGTCAGGATCGGGGGGAGGGATGAACAGGGCCTGCTTGCCTTGAACCCAGGCTTTGTTGGCGGGTGGGGCATAAAGATCGAACGGGTCTGAAACTACAGAGTGGTGATGGTAACACAGTATCACCAGAGTTACACAACAGTGTCCCAAATTGCAACAATGATGAAAAAGTTTACTAATCCCAACTTAACCAACAAAAATAGACGAAACCATACAAAAAGTAAAACATCACCAGAAAGGTGGAAACAAACCAAATGCAAAGCAGCTCAGGGGAAAGGAACTCCATGTCCCCTGGGGGCAGACCGAGTTGCCGGCGTCCACGGTGAGCAGACAGGGATGGAGGCTGCAGAGCCGACCGCTCCCCTGGACATGGTGTTTCCGGCAAGGGCTCTGGGTCTCTGTCCAGAGCGGGGGCTCGTTCTTCCTGCAGGGGCGGGTGAGTCATCGTCGGCGTCTGGGTGTTGCGCGGGAGCCAGGGCAGGCTCTCCCTGCCGAGGCGGTGACTCCTCTGCCTCGGGTTCTCCTGCCAAAGCCCGAGCAGGTACAGGTGCACGTGGAGGTGGAGGTTCTGGCTGAGGGGGTGGGACATCAGTGCCTGGGGCTGGGGGTCCTGCAGGCACGGAAATCCGATCTGCCCGGTGTGCTGGCCAGTACCCAGCTGGCCTGGTGTCTCTGCGAGGGCAAGGCTCGGTTCTCCATCGGCCCTCGGTGGATCCCTGGGTCCTGCACCTGGAGCCACCACCTCTGTAGGCACAGGTCTGGGAAGTGGAGCCTGGTTCCAGTTGGAGGCCAGTGCTAGAGCTGGGGGAGAAGCAAAGTTTGCCCACAGACCAGCCTTGGCATGTGCGTATCCCGGGACAGAAAGCTTCCAAGAGATTCCGAAAGAATACCCAGGGTTGGATGTCTTTTGGGACTGAAGTGTGCAAGATGGGGGTGGGGGTGTGAGGCCAGCGCTTGCTGCAGGCCCAGCAGCATCTTTCGGGGACTCGTCCCTGTGTAGCTCAGCACCCCCTCCCCACACACTCCCGTGCACCAGCCCCAGCGTCCTTACCTCTGTGCTCTGGCGTGCTGGGCTCCAGGTCCTCCTGCTGCCTCAGAGGCCGGGGTTCTCGGGACTCTGGGTCGGAGCCGGGTGTGCTGAGCTCCGTGGCAGCCTCAGACTGGGCCGCCGGGTGTATCCTGGGCGGTGTCTCGGCAGCAGGCCTTCCCCGCCTCCGCTTCGCCCCCGGTGGGGCTGATGCCTCCGTGGGCACGCTCACCTGGAGCCTGCACTGGGCCTCACGGGCGGGGGGTTGGTGCTCCGACCCCTCCCTCCGGGAGGTGGACGGGGTGTCCCCGTCCTCGGCCTCATCACGTGGGAAGCTCTGCAACGACAGTGACCGTCAGCCAGCCGTGCTGGGAGTTTTCCGAGCTGGGCCTGGCCAGTGGAGCCGCTGCTTCTGCCTGCTCGAACTTCTCTTCCCAGAAGGGTCAGAGACGTGTGTCTGCTCAGATCCCCACCCGGGAGGAAAGAGACCCACCTGAGGGTGTGAGGTCAGCCTGGGCGGCCGGCCCTGCCCGCACTGTTCCCATCCCAGCCAGCCTGATCTCCCCTGGGGTGTGGACACAACTTGTCCGCAGGCTTCTGACCCCACATCCGCCTGGACTTCCTTGAGGGAGACACACCCCGAGAAACCCGCATCCACACACACAGGCAAAGGACCCGGTGTTTCCGGGTGGCATGGGAGAGGTGGCCTGGCCCGGCCTGGGGCTCCCCGTGTTACCTTTTTGTTTCTCCGGGCAGAGGGCCAGAGGCCTCTCGGGGGTGCCCTGAGCCAACGTCGACAGGGTGCCCACGCACACTGCCTGTGAGCTCTCCTGAGGCCCCGGCCTCTGGGCAGGGGCAAACAGCAGAACATCCTGGCAGCAAGAGATCTGGCTGGGGGCTCCTCTCCGCTCTGGAGGCCTGGATACCCGGGTTGCGGGTTCTGTTGGGTTCTGTTGCCGGCAGGTGACATCATTTCCTGGGGTTCGTGCTGAGGTCCCTTCCCCAAAACTTCCCAAGGGAATCTCTGGGTTTCTGACTGCTCGACCACCCCCCTTAGGCCATGTGCAGGCACATTGACAGCCACACAGCCCAGCCCACAGCCCTGGGGAGGCCTGGGTGCAGCCAGGGCCTGAGCTCCGAGGACCCCGCTGCTCTCAGACCAGGCTCCTTCTTCTCATAAGTGGTGTGGCCCTGGACAAGCATATGCCCCTCAGGGTTTCCCCAGTCTCTCCATCTGCAGAGTGGGGGTCATTCTCCCATCTGTTTCCTAGGTCTGTCGGCCTACGAGCAGCTCCATGCCTCTCCACCTGGGGCCGATATCACGTGGAGCTTGTGCGCTGAGACTTCAGAAAGAAAGACTCCATCCAGGGCTGACACAGCACAGAATGGGGCAGAACGAGGCCTGGATGCGCCGTGGTACCCAGGAAAAGGCACTGCCCCTCCTGACTGTTTTGAGACCCCACATCCAAGTTGGAGGCCCGAAAGGAAGACTCGAAGGTCTCCCTCTCTTATAGAAAAGAGTAGCCAACTTTCTGGTCCTCTGTTTCCATTGAGATTCTGTTCAAGTGTCCCAGCTCGGCTTCTGCGGGTGGCTGAGCTTCTAATGGCTCCCTGCGTTCTTGTCTTTTCCTCTCCAAACCTTCCGTCCTTTTCCCCCTTCTGGGGTGGATGGGCGCTGTCATTGCTTCTACCTTCGAGACAGATTGATGAAAAGTCTGGACCATCGACTCCTTTCCTCTCTTTGGTTCCGTGTCTCTCTCTGGCTGTGTCCCTCTCTTTTCCTTTCTCGATTCAGTCTGTGTCTTCCTCTTTCTCTCTCGTGTGTGGATGGATGGATGCTAGGAATGCACATGTATATGATTAGATGAGGGTTATGTTTTAGGGATGGGTTAGAGGGAGAGAAAGGCTTTAGGTCGGAGTTGGTCATGGGGGAAGGGTCAAGGGTGGTGGTGGTGTTTCTTGGAATCTGAGTGCTGTGCATTCTTCGTCTCTTTCCATATGAACCCCTTCTCAGATACACCACTTGCAAGGAGTCTCTCATGTTCCGTTTCCTATCTTTTGCATCTGTGAATGCTTAGCTTCTCTGTTGTGAAGAGGTTCCATTGGATGGAAACCCATTGGTGTACTTCGTTTCCCTCTTTCCCTTACTTGAAGAGACCCATTTCTACCTCCGCCCAGCAAATGGCAAGGAGACTCTGATGTTAAGGAGCCTTTGACCTACGCTTCTTTCTAGCTATCTCAAGACATCAGTCTTTAGGGTGAGGTTTTTCCCCGATATTGAGGTGGTGTGAGATCAAAACCAATAGCGTTCTTCAGATGTAGCTGTCTGGTTTTCCCATGGCCATTTATTGAAGAGGCTTTCTTGTTCCCATTTGGATATTCTCCCCTTCTGTGTCAGAGATGAGTTGACCATGGATGCCGGGGTTTGTTTCTGGACCCTCAACTTTATTCCATCGATCTGGATCTGTGTGTGTTGTTGTATTCCCAATAGCATACTGTCCTGCTGCTGCCGCTGCGGCTAAGTCACTTCAGTCGTGTCTGACTCTGCGCGACCCCATGGCCTGCAGCCTACCAGGCTCCTCCGTCCAGGGCATTTTCCAGGCAAGAGTACTGGCGTGGGTCGCCATCGCCTTCTCCGATACGCTCCTGAGGATCCTAGTTTGGTCGTCTAATTTCCTTTCACACAACCTTGGATGTCCGTATCGGGGCTTTTTCGTCGGATTGTATTGACAATTTAGGCTCTTTTCTGTTTCCGTAACCCCTTTTGCAGTTCTTTGTTCGGTGCGACAATGCATTGGCATTTTGGGAGGAATAGCATCGAAGCTGTGGATTGCCTTGTGGGGCTGTGACATCATTTTCCCAATAGGAATTCTTTCAAGCCCTGAGAACAGCTTCTCTTTCCAGTGATTGGTGTGGGCTTGATCTTCCTTCTTCCATCTCTCGCCGTTTTGTGAGAACAGGTCCTTCCTTCCCTTCTGGGTTAGATGGACTCGTGGGTATCACTTCAGTGCATGGCATTGTCAGTGGGGGTGATAATTCCCTTCTCATTGGAAGACTTTGCTGTGAGTATTAGAAATGCAAGTGATTTCTCTTCCCCTTCCTCCCTGTCCATCTCTCAGAGCCACCGGGAAACAGAGGCCTCATCCAGGGTCACACAGGCCTGAGGGAGTGCAACTAGACTGTTGTTTCTTCAGGCCCTCCGTGCTGGACATCATCCGGGATACTCTGTGTGTGTCTTCCTCAGTCTGGTGTCCCTTCAGACCTTTCCCTAGTTTTCACAGGCTTGTTGTGTTGGTGTTCTTTGTCTGTTTGGAGACACATCCTTGAGAAGCTTTGTGTTTCCACTCATTCGTCTCGCGATGTATGACCTGTCTTTTGCTTTTGTAATGAGGTCTTTCCCACAGTAGATATCTTTGATTTTGCAAAGTCCACTGTATTCTCTGGGTTGTTTTGTGGACTGCCTTTTAGTTTTGTGTGTGAAGACTCAAAGCACGTGTCCGGTTTCTGCTCATTGTTCTTCTAGATTTGTGACAAGTTTTCATGGAAACTTTGTCTAGGGATAACTGGAAGTGAACTCGGTGTAAGGTGTCAAGTCTCCATCTCCATTCATGTCATGCCCTGCAGTTTCCAATTCCCTGTTCCTGAGTGGTTTTGGAGACCTTGTGGGAAGTTTGGTTGCATGGGAGTTTGCATTTCCACCTTGAGTAGATTCCCACTGTTCTGCCCTCAGGGACACTGTCAAGGGGGAGTGAGGAGCAGCCTGCACTTCCAGCAGTGACCACACGGTGGGGCGAGTGCTGCTCTCCCCTCTGGGAGCCCCAGGCCACAGGCATCCCAGTGAGGAGCCAGCTCTGTGCTCGGCTGAAAGGAGTTAGACTCTCAGGAGCCTCTGAGCCCTTGCCTTTGGATCACCCAGGGTGGGCATTTACTGTGACAGAAAAAAATTGCCCTGAATTCCATGGACGGAAGAGCCTGGCTGTGTAGAGTTCGTGAGTTGCCGTGAATCAGACACAACTGAGGACACAAAAACTCAATAGACTAAAACACTTTTGGGGGGTGGGGGGAGTGAAAGGGGGTGATGTGGGGTTTTTTTGTGGTATATAATAGCCAAGGGAAATCTAGTTTAAACCTAAATTCACATAGATGGGAAAGGTATAGCTCTCCGTCACCCTATTAAAAAAAAAAAAAAAACTACTTAACTTTTCTGAAAGTTTATTTAGTAGCTTCCTTGAGCAGTTCATTGTGAAGCTTTTTTTTTTTTTTCTGTGACATCGGCCTCATTAAAAAGTACGGTTTGCCTTTACTGGATAATTTTGTTCATTGGTTTGTTAGGGAATCTTGGTAATATTTGAGTTTCCTGGGGAGCATGGTCACATGACCTGGCCCTGGCCAATCGGTGCGTTCCACCTCCCTGGCCACTGTGATTGGCTCCGGACTGGGGCAGTGCCCAATCGGGGCCCAGGGCCGGGCCTCACGTTGGAAGCCAGGGGAAGACGAGCTCTCGTCCTGCTGGGGTAGGGGAAGGGGTGGGGCCGGGGGAGGTCAGGCTCCAGCAGTGGGAGGGGCTTGAGGTCCGCCTGCGGCAGTTGGTGACCTTCCTGCTCCCCTCAGGGCAGAGCCGCCGGCCTGAGAATGAGGGCGCTGCTGAGCCCAGGGGCTGGGATGGCCCGTTGCTGCTGTGGTCCCAGAGCTCCACCCGAGACCTGACGGAGGCCGTCTGCCCGTGAGTCCTCTCCCGCTTGTCTGTCAGCTTGTTTGAACCATGCTGGGTTTTCTGCCCAGCCGGCTAAGGGGAGTCCCTGGAAATGCAAGGGTGTGGGTTTTGGCAGACTTCAGGGAAGACATGCCAGATGAGCCTGGGAGACTCCAGCTTAATCTGGATTCAGGAGATATCTCTTCGGGCCAGCTAGTAATTGTAGGATAAGCCTAATGAGTCTTCACAGGATGAAGAGAGTAACGTGCCAAGGTAGCAATCGATGTCCTCATTCGAGAGGATGATGAAGCTGGTGCTCAGAGAAGGGGGGAACTTGGCCACAGCAAGGAGGTGTGCACCCAGACGGAACCCCCAGATCCGGCCATTTGAGCTCAGGGAGGCCACTGGTGTGGCTTGTCCCTGTGGCAGGGGCCGAGGCACGCAGCCCACCCTGATTCCTGCGGGGGCCTGACTTGGGAAGTGCCATCTGGTAGCTTTGAGACTCACCAAACCAAATTGCACTGGAGAGAGGAAGGACACCTTCCTTCATCCACCCCCCACCCCCGCCGGATTCCCACATACCCTGACCCCTTTCTCTGGATTTCGGAGCCATTTCCAGAGTCCCGCTCATATGACCTCATTCGAAGTGCACTGTGGACGAGCTGCCATCTGCAGCTGCTACCACAGCAGCCAAGGGCTTTATCTCCCGAGTACCTCCCTTCCTTTGGAACTTGGGGGCCCTCTACTCCCCACTTGCACACCACAGACCTTTGCTGAGGATTGTGGGGACCCTCACTCAGTTTGCAGCACGTTGTAGCCATCCCTGTCCTCTCAATACCTCCCTTGCAACTCAGCTTGTGAGCTCCTTTGGAGCAGCGTGGCCCACCTGGCTGCAACGGCAGAGACACAGCTGACAGTGAAACAACAGCTTCGATCTGACAGCCGGAAAGCTCTGTCAAAAGGGACCTCCCTCTTCACACCGTAGAGGCTGTAGGAGCCGCCAGGGTTTGGGAACCAGTGCTGGGGCCAAAATGACTCCACAGCTGTTTTCCTTCCTGGGGAGGGTTCTGGCTCGAGTGGGAATGGCTCAAGTCTCCTAAGGTTCTGAAAGCCCACTGTGTGCAGATTCACGGTACACAGAGAGGAGAAGGTGGAGTCCTGCCCTGGAGGTGGTCACAGCTCACGGATGAGCCAGGCAGGCAGGCAGGCAGGCAGGGCATGAGAACACCTGAGCTGCCTTCATGAGTGAGTGGTGTGGGGGCAGAGGAAGAGAAGCCGGTCTGCTCCCTCATGTGGTGCCCAGGGCAGGTTGTCCCCAGAGGAAACCCTTACGACGGTGAGGACTCTCACTGCTGTTTCCCAAGGGGTTCCGTCGGTGCGTGTCTTCCCCGGAGCGGTCAGGCCGTCTCTAAAGTACACTGGCCATGGGCATTGCCTCTCCTTGGAACTTCCCATGTGTTTCTCTTTTGTATGGAACAGTGATTTTTCTAGAGGGGTTCTGGGCCACAAGGTTGTTGGGTCATTTGCTAGCCTTCTGTCGTGAAGAACGCTTTCCTGGGCGTTGGGGTGGTTTGTTGTTCCAGCTCCCTTTCTTGGCTTCTTTTGGGAGCTGGTGCAACAAGAGGAGCTCAGCCTCTGCCTTCTGGCTGAGATGTCACCCTTCAAACAGCAATGCCTGCCTGGAGATAATGATGGCATTTGCCAAAAGGGCTTCGTTTGGCACATGATATCTTGAAAGGACGTACACCGTCCTTTCAGCTATCAAAGGCTAGTTCAAATGACATAAAAATGAGAACTCTCCAATGGAGTCTTACAGTAGGTGGAGAGTCCGAAAAAAACTCCTTCAGTCATCTCACTGAGAGTCATTGATTGGGGACACCAAGAATATAGGAAGGAATGCAGAAAGAAAAGATGAAATTGTGGTCAGGATCGGGGGGAGGGATGAACAGGGCCTGCTTGCCTTGAACCCAGGCTTTGTTGGCGGGTGGGGCATAAAGATCGAACGGGTCTGAAACTACAGAGTGGTGATGGTAACACCGTATCACCAGAGTTACACAACAGTGTCCCAAATTGCAACAATGATGAAAAAGTTTACTAATCCCAACTTAACCAACAAAAATAGACGAAACCATACAAAAAGTAAAACATCACCAGAAAGGTGGAAACAAACCAAATGCAAAGCAGCTCAGGGGAAAGGAACTCCATGTCCCCTGGGGGCAGACCGAGTTGCCGGCGTCCACGGTGAGCAGACAGGGATGGAGGCTGCAGAGCCGACCGCTCCCCTGGACATGGTGTTTCCGGCAAGGGCTCTGGGTCTCTGTCCAGAGCGGGGGCTCGTTCTTCCTGCAGGGGCGGGTGAGTCATCGTCGGCGTCTGGGTGTTGCGCGGGAGCCAGGGCAGGCTCTCCCTGCCGAGGCGGTGACTCCTCCTCTGCCTCGGGTTCTCCTGCCAAAGCCCGAGCAGGTACAGGTGCACGTGGAGGTGGAGGTTCTGGCTGAGGGGGTGGGACATCAGTGCCTGGGGCTGGGGGTCCTGCAGGCACGGAAATCCGATCTGCCCGGTGTGCTGGCCAGTACCCAGCTGGCCTGGTGTCTCTGCGAGGGCAAGGCTCGGTTCTCCATCTGCCCTCGGTGGATCCCTGGGTCCTGCACCTGGAGCCACCACCTCTGTAGGCACAGGTCTGGGAAGTGGAGCCTGTTTCCAGTTGGAGGCCAGTGCGAGAGCTGGGGGAGAAGCAAAGTTTGCCCACAGACCAGCCTTGGCATGTGCGTATCCCGGGACAGAAAGCTTCCAAGAGATTCCGAAAGAATACCCAGGGTTGGATGTCTTTTGGGACTGAAGTGTGCAAGATGGGGGTGGGGGTGTGAGGCCAGCGCTTGCTGCAGGCCCAGCAGCATCTTTCGGGGACTCGTCCCTGTGTAGCTCAGCACCCCCTCCCCACACACTCCCGTGCACCAGCCCCAGCGTCCTTACCTCTGTGCTCTGGCGTGCTGGGCTCCAGGTCCTCCTGCTGCCTCAGAGGCCGGGGTTCTCGGGACTCTGGGTCGGAGCCGGGTGTGCTGAGCTCCGTGGCAGCCTCAGACTGGGCCGCCGGGTGTATCCTGGGCGGTGTCTCGGGAGCAGGCCTTCCCCGCCTCCGCTTCGCCCCCGGTGGGGCTGATGCCTCCGTGGGCACGCTCACCTGGAGCCTGCACTGGGCCTCACGGGCGGGGGGTTGGTGCTCCGACCCCTCCCTCCGGGAGGTGGACGGGGTGTCCCCGTCCTCGGCCTCATCACGTGGGAAGCTCTGCAACGACAGTGACCGTCAGCCAGCCGTGCTGGGAGTTTTCCGAGCTGGGCCTGGCCAGTGGAGCCGCTGCTTCTGCCTGCTCGAACTTCTCTTCCCAGAAGGGTCAGAGACGTGTGTCTGCTCAGATCCCCACCCGGGAGGAAAGAGACCCACCTGAGGGTGTGAGGTCAGCCTGGGCGGCCGGCCCTGCCCGCACTGTTCCCATCCCAGCCAGCCTGATCTCCCCTGGGGTGTGGACACAACTTGTCCGCAGGCTTCTGACCCCACATCCGCCTGGGCTTCCTTGAGGGAGACACACCCCGAGAAACCCGCATCCACACACACAGGCAAAGGACCCGGTGTTTCCGGGTGGCATGGGAGAGGTGGCCTGGCCCGGCCTGGGGCTCCCCGTGTTACCTTTCTGTTTCTCCGGGCAGAGGGCCAGAGGCCTCTCGGGGGTGCCCTGAGCCAACGTCGACAGGGTGCCCACGCACACTGCCTGTGAGCTCTCCTGAGGCCCCGGCCTCTGGGCAGGGGCAAACAGCAGAACATCCTGGCAGCAAGAGATCTGGCTGGGGGCTCCTCTCCGCTCTGGAGGCCTGGATACCCGGGTTGCGGGTTCTGTTGGGTTCTGTTGCCGGCAGGTGACATCATTTCCTGGGGTTCGTGCTGAGGTCCCTTCCCCAAAACTTCCCAAGGGAATCTCTGGGTTTCTGACTGCTCGACCACCCCCCTTAGGCCATGTGCAGGCACATTGACAGCCACACAGCCCAGCCCACAGCCCTGGGGAGGCCTGGGTGCAGCCAGGGCCTGAGCTCCGAGGACCCCGCTGCTCTCAGACCAGGCTCCTTCTTCTCATAAGTGGTGTGGCCCTGGACAAGCATATGCCCCTCAGGGTTTCCCCAGTCTCTCCATCTGCAGAGTGGGGGTCATTCTCCCATCTGTTTCCTAGGTCTGTCGGCCTACGAGCAGCTCCATGCCTCTCCACCTGGGGCCGATATCACGTGGAGCTTGTGCGCTGAGACTTCAGAAAGAAAGACTCCATCCAGGGCTGACACAGCACAGAATGGGGCAGAACGAGGCCTGGATGCGCCGTGGTACCCAGGAAAAGGCACTGCCCCTCCTGACTGTTTTGAGACCCCACATCCAAGTTGGAGGCCCGAAAGGAAGACTCGAAGGTCTCCCTCTCTTATAGAAAAGAGTAGCCAACTTTCTGGTCCTCTGTTTCCATTGAGATTCTGTTCAAGTGTCCCAGCTCGGCTTCTGCGGGTGGCTGAGCTTCTAATGGCTCCCTGCGTTCTTGTCTTTTCCTCTCCAAACCTTCCGTCCTTTTCCCCCTTCTGGGGTGGATGGGCGCTGTCATTGCTTCTACCTTCGAGACAGATTGATGAAAAGTCTGGACCATCGACTCCTTTCCTCTCTTTGGTTCCGTGTCTCTCTCTGGCTGTGTCCCTCTCTTTTCCTTTCTCGATTCAGTCTGTGTCTTCCTCTTTCTCTCTCGTGTGTGGATGGATGGATGCTAGGAATGCACATGTATATGATTAGATGAGGGTTATGTTTTAGGGATGGGTTAGAGGGAGAGAAAGGCTTTAGGTCGGAGTTGGTCATGGGGGAAGGGTCAAGGGTGGTGGTGGTGTTTCTTGGAATCTGAGTGCTGTGCATTCTTCGTCTCTTTCCATATGAACCCCTTCTCAGATACACCACTTGCAAGGAGTCTCTCATGTTCCGTTTCCTATCTTTTGCATCTGTGAATGCTTAGCTTCTCTGTTGTGAAGAGGTTCCATTGGATGGAAACCCATTGGTGTACTTCGTTTCCCTCTTTCCCTTACTTGAAGAGACCCATTTCTACCTCCGCCCAGCAAATGGCAAGGAGACTCTGATGTTAAGGAGCCTTTGACCTACGCTTCTTTCTAGCTATCTCATGACATCAGTCTTTAGGGTGAGGTTTTTCCCCGATATTGAGGTGGTGTGAGATCAAAACCAATAGCGTTCTTCAGATGTAGCTGTCTGGTTTTCCCATGGCCATTTATTGAAGAGGCTTTCTTGTTCCCATTTGGATATTCTCCCCTTCTGTGTCAGAGATGAGTTGACCATGGATGCCGGGGTTTGTTTCTGGACCCTCAACTTTATTCCATCGATCTGGATCTGTGTGTGTTGTTGTATTCCAAATAGCATACTGTCCTGCTGCTGCCGCTGCGGCTAAGTCACTTCAGTCGTGTCTGACTCTGCGCGACCCCATGGCCTGCAGCCTACCAGGCTCCTCCGTCCAGGGCATTTTCCAGGCAAGAGTACTGGCGTGGGTCGCCATCGCCTTCTCCGATACGCTCCTGAGGATCCTAGTTTGGTCGTCTAATTTCCTTTCACACAACCTTGGATGTCCGTATCGGGGCTTTTTCGTCGGATTGTATTGACAATTTAGGCTCTTTTCTGTTTCCGTAACCCCTTTTGCAGTTCTTTGTTCGGTGCGACAATGCATTGGCATTTTGGGAGGAATAGCATCCAAGCTGTGGATTGCCTTGTGGGGCTGTGACATCATTTTCCCAATAGGAATTCTTTCAAGCCCTGAGAACAGCTTCTCTTTCCAGTGATTGGTGTGGGCTTGATCTTCCTTCTTCCATCTCTCGCCGTTTTGTGAGAACAGGTCCTTCCTTCCCTTCTGGGTTAGATGGACTCGTGGGTATCACTTCAGTGCATGGCATTGTCAGTGGGGGTGATAATTCCCTTCTCATTGGAAGACTTTGCTGTGAGTATTAGAAATGCAAGTGATTTCTCTTCCCCTTCCTCCCTGTCCATCTCTCAGAGCCACCGGGAAACAGAGGCCTCATCCAGGGTCACACAGGCCTGAGGGAGTGCAACTAGACTGTTGTTTCTTCAGGCCCTCCGTGCTGGACATCATCCGGGATACTCTGTGTGTGTCTTCCTCAGTCTGGTGTCCCTTCAGACCTTTCCCTAGTTTTCACAGGCTTGTTGTGTTGGTGTTCTTTGTCTGTTTGGAGACACATCCTTGAGAAGCTTTGTGTTTCCACTCATTCGTCTCGCGATGTATGACCTGTCTTTTGCTTTTGTAATGAGGTCTTTCCCACAGTAGATATCTTTGATTTTGCAAAGTCCACTGTATTCTCTGGGTTGTTTTGTGGACTGCCTTTTAGTTTTGTGTGTGAAGACTCAAAGCACGTGTCCGGTTTCTGCTCATTGTTCTTCTAGATTTGTGACAAGTTTTCATGGAAACTTTGTCTAGGGATAACTGGAAGTGAACTCGGTGTAAGGTGTCAAGTCTCCATCTCCATTCATGTCATGCCCTGCAGTTTCCAATTCCCTGTTCCTGAGTGGTTTTGGAGACCTTGTGGGAAGTTTGGTTGCATGGGAGTTTGCATTTCCACCTTGAGTAGATTCCCACTGTTCTGCCCTCAGGGACACTGTCAAGGGGGAGTGAGGAGCAGCCTGCACTTCCAGCAGTGACCACACGGTGGGGCGAGTGCTGCTCTCCCCTCTGGGAGCCCCAGGCCACAGGCATCCCAGTGAGGAGCCAGCTCTGTGCTCGGCTGAAAGGAGTTAGACTCTCAGGAGCCTCTGAGCCCTTGCCTTTGGATCACCCAGGGTGGGCATTTACTGTGACAGAAAAAAATTGCCCTGAATTCCATGGACGGAAGAGCCTGGCTGTGTAGAGTTCGTGAGTTGCCGTGAATCAGACACAACTGAGGACACAAAAACTCAATAGACTAAAACACTTTTGGGGGGTGGGGGGAGTGAAAGGGGGTGATGTGGGGTTTTTTTGTGGTATATAATAGCCAAGGGAAATCTAGTTTAAACCTAAATTCACATAGATGGGAAAGGTATAGCTCTCCGTCACCCTATTAAAAAAAAAAAAAAAACTACTTAACTTTTCTGAAAGTTTATTTAGTAGCTTCCTTGAGCAGTTCATTGTGAAGCTTTTTTTTTTTTTTTCTGTGACATCGGCCTCATTAAAAAGTACGGTTTGCCTTTACTGGATAATTTTGTTCATTGGTTTGTTAGGGAATCTTGGTAATATTTGAGTTTCCTGGGGAGCATGGTCACATGACCTGGCCCTGGCCAATCGGTGCGTTCCACCTCCCTGGCCACTGTGATTGGCTCCGGACTGGGGCAGTGCCCAATCGGGGCCCAGGGCCGGGCCTCACGTTGGAAGCCAGGGGAAGACGAGCTCTCGTCCTGCTGGGGTAGGGGAAGGGGTGGGGCCGGGGGAGGTCAGGCTCCAGCAGTGGGAGGGGCTTGAGGTCCGCCTGCGGCAGTTGGTGACCTTCCTGCTCCCCTCAGGGCAGAGCCGCCGGCCTGAGAATGAGGGCGCTGCTGAGCCCAGGGGCTGGGATGGCCCGTTGCTGCTGTGGTCCCAGAGCTCCACCCGAGACCTGACGGAGGCCGTCTGCCCGTGAGTCCTCTCCCGCTTGTCTGTCAGCTTGTTTGAACCATGCTGGGTTTTCTGCCCAGCCGGCTAAGGGGAGTCCCTGGAAATGCAAGGGTGTGGGTTTTGGCAGACTTCAGGGAAGACATGCCAGATGAGCCTGGGAGACTCCAGCTTAATCTGGATTCAGGAGATATCTCTTCGGGCCAGCTAGTAACTGTAGGATAAGCCTAATGAGTCTTCACAGGATGAAGAGAGTAACGTGCCAAGGTAGCAATCGATGTCCTCATTCGAGAGGATGATGAAGCTGGTGCTCAGAGAAGGGGGGAACTTGGCCACAGCAAGGAGGTGTGCACCCAGACGGAACCCCCAGATCCGGCCATTTGAGCTCAGGGAGGCCACTGGTGTGGCTTGTCCCTGTGGCAGGGGCCGAGGCACGCAGCCCACCCTGATTCCTGCGGGGGCCTGACTTGGGAAGTGCCATCTGGTAGCTTTGAGACTCACCAAACCAAATTGCACTGGAGAGAGGAAGGACACCTTCCTTCATCCACCCCCCACCCCCGCCGGATTCCCACATACCCTGACCCCTTTCTCTGGATTTCGGAGCCATTTCCAGAGTCCCGCTCATATGACCTCATTCGAAGTGCACTGTGGACGAGCTGCCATCTGCAGCTGCTACCACAGCAGCCAAGGGCTTTAGCTCCCGAGTACCTCCCTTCCTTTGGAACTTGGGGGCCCTCTACTCCCCACTTGCACACCACAGACCTTTGCTGAGGATTGTGGGGACCCTCACTCAGTTTGCAGCACGTTGTAGCCATCCCTGTCCTCTCAATACCTCCCTTGCAACTCAGCTTGTGAGCTCCTTTGGAGCAGCGTGGCCCACCTGGCTGCAACGGCAGAGACACAGCTGACAGTGAAACAACAGCTTCGATCTGACAGCCGGAAAGCTCTGTCAAAAGGGACCTCCCTCTTCACACCGTAGAGGCTGTAGGAGCCGCCAGGGTTTGGGAACCAGTGCTGGGGCCAAAATGACTCCACAGCTGTTTTCCTTCCTGGGGAGGGTTCTGGCTCGAGTGGGAATGGCTCAAGTCTCCTAAGGTTCTGAAAGCCCACTGTGTGCAGATTCACGGTACACAGAGAGGAGAAGGTGGAGTCCTGCCTTGGAGGTGGTCACAGCTCACGGATGAGCCAGGCAGGCAGGCAGGCAGGCAGGGCATGAGAACACCTGAGCTGCCTTCATGAGTGAATGGTGTGGGGGCAGAGGAAGAGAAGCCGGTCTGCTCCCTCATGTGGTGCCCAGGGCAGGTTGTCCCCAGAGGAAACCCTTACGACGGTGAGGACTCTCACTGCTGTTTCCCAAGGGGTTCCGTCGGTGCGTGTCTTCCCCGGAGCGGTCAGGCCGTCTCTAAAGTACACTGGCCATGGGCATTGCCTCTCCTTGGAACTTCCCATGTGTTTCTCTTTTGTATGGAACAGTGATTTTTCTAGAGGGGTTCTGGGCCACAAGGTTGTTGGGTCATTTGCTAGCCTTCTGTCGTGAAGAACGCTTTCCTGGGCGTTGGGGTGGTTTGTTGTTCCAGCTCCCTTTCTTGGCTTCTTTTGGGAGCTGGTGCAACAAGAGGAGCTCAGCCTCTGCCTTCTGGCTGAGATGTCACCCTTCAAACAGCAATGCCTGCCTGGAGATAATGATGGCATTTGCCAAAAGGGCTTCGTTTGGCACATGATATCTTGAAAGGACGTACACCGTCCTTTCAGCTATCAAAGGCTAGTTCAAATGACATAAAAATGAGAACTCTCCAATGGAGTCTTACAGTAGGTGGAGAGTCCGAAAAAAACTCCTTCAGTCATCTCACTGAGAGTCATTGATTGGGGACACCAAGAATATAGGAAGGAATGCAGAAAGAAAAGATGAAATTGTGGTCAGGATCGGGGGGAGGGATGAACAGGGCCTGCTTGCCTTGAACCCAGGCTTTGTTGGCGGGTGGGGCATAAAGATCGAACGGGTCTGAAACTACAGAGTGGTGATGGTAACACCGTATCACCAGAGTTACACAACAGTGTCCCAAATTGCAACAATGATGAAAAAGTTTACTAATCCCAACTTAACCAACAAAAATAGACGAAACCATACAAAAAGTAAAACATCACCAGAAAGGTGGAAACAAACCAAATGCAAAGCAGCTCAGGGGAAAGGAACTCCATGTCCCCTGGGGGCAGACCGAGTTGCCGGCGTCCACGGTGAGCAGACAGGGATGGAGGCGGCAGAGCCGACCGCTCCCCTGGACATGGTGTTTCCGGCAAGGGCTCTGGGTCTCTGTCCAGAGCGGGGGCTCGTTCTTCCTGCAGGGGCGGGTGAGTCATCGTCGGCGTCTGGGTGTTGCGCGGGAGCCAGGGCAGGCTCTCCCTGCCGAGGCGGTGACTCCTCCTCTGCCTCGGGTTCTCCTGCCAAAGCCCGAGCAGGTACAGGTGCACGTGGAGGTGGAGGTTCTGGCTGAGGGGGTGGGACATCAGTGCCTGGGGCTGGGGGTCCTGCAGGCACGGAAATCCGATCTGCCCGGTGTGCTGGCCAGTACCCAGCTGGCCTGGTGTCTCTGCAAGGGCAAGGCTCGGTTCTCCATCTGCCCTCGGTGCATCCCTGGGTCCTGCACCTGGAGCCACCACCTCTGTAGGCACAGGTCTGGGAAGTGGAGCCTGGTTCCAGTTGGAGGCCAGTGCTAGAGCTGGGGGAGAAGCAAAGTTTGCCCACAGACCAGCCTTGGCATGTGCGTATCCCGGGACAGAAAGCTTCCAAGAGATTCCGAAAGAATACCCAGGGTTGGATGTCTTTTGGGACTGAAGTGTGCAAGATGGGGGTGGGGGTGTGAGGCCAGCGCTTGCTGCAGGCCCAGCAGCATCTTTCGGGGACTCGTCCCTGTGTAGCTCAGCACCCCCTCCCCACACACTCCCGTGCACCAGCCCCAGCGTCCTTACCTCTGTGCTCTGGCGTGCTGGGCTCCAGGTCCTCCTGCTGCCTCAGAGGCCGGGGTTCTCGGGACTCTGGGTCGGAGCCGGGTGTGCTGAGCTCCGTGGCAGCCTCAGACTGGGCCGCCGGGTGTATCCTGGGCGGTGTCTCGGCAGCAGGCCTTCCCCGCCTCCGCTTCGCCCCCGGTGGGGCTGATGCCTCCGTGGGCACGCTCACCTGGAGCCTGCACTGGGCCTCACGGGCGGGGGGTTGGTGCTCCGACCCCTCCCTCCGGGAGGTGGACGGGGTGTCCCCGTCCTCGGCCTCATCACGTGGGAAGCTCTGCAACGACAGTGACCGTCAGCCAGCCGTGCTGGGAGTTTTCCGAGCTGGGCCTGGCCAGTGGAGCCGCTGCTTCTGCCTGCTCGAACTTCTCTTCCCAGAAGGGTCAGAGACGTGTGTCTGCTCAGATCCCCACCCGGGAGGAAAGAGACCCACCTGAGGGTGTGAGGTCAGCCTGGGCGGCCGGCCCTGCCCGCACTGTTCCCATCCCAGCCAGCCTGATCTCCCCTGGGGTGTGGACACAACTTGTCCGCAGGCTTCTGACCCCACATCCGCCTGGACTTCCTTGAGGGAGACACACCCCGAGAAACCCGCATCCACACACACAGGCAAAGGACCCGGTGTTTCCGGGTGGCATGGGAGAGGTGGCCTGGCCCGGCCTGGGGCTCCCCGTGTTACCTTTTTGTTTCTCCGGGCAGAGGGCCAGAGGCCTCTCGGGGGTGCCCTGAGCCAACGTCGACAGGGTGCCCACGCACACTGCCTGTGAGCTCTCCTGAGGCCCCGGCCTCTGGGCAGGGGCAAACAGCAGAACATCCTGGCAGCAAGAGATCTGGCTGGGGGCTCCTCTCCGCTCTGGAGGCCTGGATACCCGGGTTGCGGGTTCTGTTGGGTTCTGTTGCCGGCAGGTGACATCATTTCCTGGGGTTCGTGCTGAGGTCCCTTCCCCAAAACTTCCCAAGGGAATCTCTGGGTTTCTGACTGCTCGACCACCCCCCTTAGGCCATGTGCAGGCACATTGACAGCCACACAGCCCAGCCCACAGCCCTGGGGAGGCCTGGGTGCAGCCAGGGCCTGAGCTCCGAGGACCCCGCTGCTCTCAGACCAGGCTCCTTCTTCTCATAAGTGGTGTGGCCCTGGACAAGCATATGCCCCTCAGGGTTTCCCCAGTCTCTCCATCTGCAGAGTGGGGGTCATTCTCCCATCTGTTTCCTAGGTCTGTCGGCCTACGAGCAGCTCCATGCCTCTCCACCTGGGGCCGATATCACGTGGAGCTTGTGCGCTGAGACTTCAGAAAGAAAGACTCCATCCAGGGCTGACACAGCACAGAATGGGGCAGAACGAGGCCTGGATGCGCCGTGGTACCCAGGAAAAGGCACTGCCCCTCCTGACTGTTTTGAGACCCCACATCCAAGTTGGAGGCCCGAAAGGAAGACTCGAAGGTCTCCCTCTCTTATAGAAAAGAGTAGCCAACTTTCTGGTCCTCTGTTTCCATTGAGATTCTGTTCAAGTGTCCCAGCTCGGCTTCTGCGGGTGGCTGAGCTTCTAATGGCTCCCTGCGTTCTTGTCTTTTCCTCTCCAAACCTTCCGTCCTTTTCCCCCTTCTGGGGTGGATGGGCGCTGTCATTGCTTCTACCTTCGAGACAGATTGATGAAAAGTCTGGACCATCGACTCCTTTCCTCTCTTTGGTTCCGTGTCTCTCTCTGGCTGTGTCCCTCTCTTTTCCTTTCTCGATTCAGTCTGTGTCTTCCTCTTTCTCTCTCGTGTGTGGATGGATGGATGCTAGGAATGCACATGTATATGATTAGATGAGGGTTATGTTTTAGGGATGGGTTAGAGGGAGAGAAAGGCTTTAGGTCGGAGTTGGTCATGGGGGAAGGGTCAAGGGTGGTGGTGGTGTTTCTTGGAATCTGAGTGCTGTGCATTCTTCGTCTCTTTCCATATGAACCCCTTCTCAGATACACCACTTGCAAGGAGTCTCTCATGTTCCGTTTCCTATCTTTTGCATTTGTGAATGCTTAGCTTCTCTGTTGTGAAGAGGTTCCATTGGATGGAAACCCATTGGTGTACTTCGTTTCCCTCTTTCCCTTACTTGAAGAGACCCATTTCTACCTCCGCCCAGCAAATGGCAAGGAGACTCTGATGTTAAGGAGCCTTTGACCTACGCTTCTTTCTAGCTATCTCAAGACATCAGTCTTTAGGGTGAGGTTTTTCCCCGATATTGAGGTGGTGTGAGATCAAAACCAATAGCGTTCTTCAGATGTAGCTGTCTGGTTTTCCCATGGCCATTTATTGAAGAGGCTTTCTTGTTCCCATTTGGATATTCTCCCCTTCTGTGTCAGAGATGAGTTGACCATGGATGCCGGGGTTTGTTTCTGGACCCTCAACTTTATTCCATCGATCTGGATCTGTGTGTGTTGTTGTATTCCCAATAGCATACTGTCCTGCTGCTGCCGCTGCGGCTAAGTCACTTCAGTCGTGTCTGACTCTGCGCGACCCCATGGCCTGCAGCCTACCAGGCTCCTCCGTCCAGGGCATTTTCCAGGCAAGAGTACCGGCGTGGGTCGCCATCGCCTTCTCCGATACGCTCCTGAGGATCCTAGTTTGGTCGTCTAATTTCCTTTCACACAACCTTGGATGTCCGTATCGGGGCTTTTTCGTCGGATTGTATTGACAATTTAGGCTCTTTTCTGTTTCCGTAACCCCTTTTGCAGTTCTTTGTTCGGTGCGACAATGCATTGGCATTTTGGGAGGAATAGCATCGAAGCTGTGGATTGCCTTGTGGGGCTGTGACATCATTTTCCCAATAGGAATTCTTTCAAGCCCTGAGAACAGCTTCTCTTTCCAGTGATTGGTGTGGGCTTGATCTTCCTTCTTCCATCTCTCGCCGTTTTGTGAGAACAGGTCCTTCCTTCCCTTCTGGGTTAGATGGACTCGTGGGTATCACTTCAGTGCATGGCATTGTCAGTGGGGGTGATAATTCCCTTCTCATTGGAAGACTTTGCTGTGAGTATTAGAAATGCAAGTGATTTCTCTTCCCCTTCCTCCCTGTCCATCTCTCAGAGCCACCGGGAAACAGAGGCCTCATCCAGGGTCACACAGGCCTGAGGGAGTGCAACTAGACTGTTGTTTCTTCAGGCCCTCCGTGCTGGACATCATCCGGGATACTCTGTGTGTGTCTTCCTCAGTCTGGTGTCCCTTCAGACCTTTCCCTAGTTTTCACAGGCTTGTTGTGTTGGTGTTCTTCGTCTGTTTGGAGACACATCCTTGAGAAGCTTTGTGTTTCCACTCATTCGTCTCGCGATGTATGACCTGTCTTTTGCTTTTGTAATGAGGTCTTTCCCACAGTAGATATCTTTGATTTTGCAAAGTCCACTGTATTCTCTGGGTTGTTTTTTGGACTGCCTTTTAGTTTTGTGTGTGAAGACTCAAAGCACGTGTCCGCTTTCTGCTCATTGTTCTTCTAGATTTGTGACAAGTTTTCATGGAAACTTTGTCTAGGGATAACTGGAAGTGAACTCGGTGTAAGGTGTCAAGTCTCCATCTCCATTCATGTCATGCCCTGCAGTTTCCAATTCCCTGTTCCTGAGTGGTTTTGGAGACCTTGTGGGAAGTTTGGTTGCATGGGAGTTTGCATTTCCACCTTGAGTAGATTCCCACTGTTCTGCCCTCAGGGACACTGTCAAGGGGGAGTGAGGAGCAGCCTGCACTTCCAGCAGTGACCACACGGTGGGGCGAGTGCTGCTCTCCCCTCTGGGAGCCCCAGGCCACAGGCATCCCAGTGAGGAGCCAGCTCTGTGCTCGGCTGAAAGGAGTTAGACTCTCAGGAGCCTCTGAGCCCTTGCCTTTGGATCACCCAGGGTGGGCATTTACTGTGACAGAAAAAAATTGCCCTGAATTCCATGGACGGAAGAGCCTGGCTGTGTAGAGTTCGTGAGTTGCCGTGAATCAGACACAACTGAGGACACAAAAACTCAATAGACTAAAACACTTTTGGGGGGTGGGGGGAGTGAAAGGGGGTGATGTGGGGTTTTTTTGTCGTATATAATAGCCAAGGGAAATCTAGTTTAAACCTAAATTCACATAGATGGGAAAGGTATAGCTCTCCGTCACCCTATTAAAAAAAAAAAAAAAACTACTTAACTTTT
Organism: Giraffa tippelskirchi; assembly: GCF_054371585.1. Classification (NCBI taxonomy): domain Eukaryota; kingdom Metazoa; phylum Chordata; class Mammalia; order Artiodactyla; family Giraffidae; genus Giraffa; species Giraffa tippelskirchi. Next base: position 70,999,747 of record NC_137286.1, read on the forward strand.
CTGAAAGTTTATTTAGTAGCTTCCTTGAGCAGTTCATTGTGAAGCTTTTTTTTTTTTTTTCTGTGACATCGGCCTCATTAAAAAGTACGGTTTGCCTTTACTGGATAATTTTGTTCATTGGTTTGTTAGGGAATCTTGGTAATATTTGAGTTTCCTGGGGAGCATGGTCACATGACCTGGCCCTGGCCAATCGGTGCGTTCCACCTCCCTGGCCACTGTGATTGGCTCCGGACTGGGGCAGTGCCCAATCGGGGCCCAGGGCCGGGCCTCACGTTGGAAGCCAGGGGAAGACGAGCTCTCGTCCTGCTGGGGTAGGGGAAGGGGTGGGGCCGGGGGAGGTCAGGCTCCAGCAGTGGGAGGGGCTTGAGGTCCGCCTGCGGCAGTTGGTGACCTTCCTGCTCCCCTCAGGGCAGAGCCGCCGGCCTGAGAATGAGGGCGCTGCTGAGCCCAGGGGCTGGGATGGCCCGTTGCTGCTGTGGTCCCAGAGCTCCACCCGAGACCTGACGGAGGCCGTCTGCCCGTGAGTCCTCTCCCGCTTGTCTGTCAGCTTGTTTGAACCATGCTGGGTTTTCTGCCCAGCCGGCTAAGGGGAGTCCCTGGAAATGCAAGGGTGTGGGTTTTGGCAGACTTCAGGGAAGACATGCCAGATGAGCCTGGGAGACTCCAGCTTAATCTGGATTCAGGAGATATCTCTTCGGGCCAGCTAGTAATTGTAGGATAAGCCTAATGAGTCTTCACAGGATGAAGAGAGTAACGTGCCAAGGTAGCAATCGATGTCCTCATTCGAGAGGATGATGAAGCTGGTGCTCAGAGAAGGGGGGAACTTGGCCACAGCAAGGAGGTGTGCACCCAGACGGAACCCCCAGATCCGGCCATTTGAGCTCAGGGAGGCCACTGGTGTGGCTTGTCCCTGTGGCAGGGGCCGAGGCACGCAGCCCACCCTGATTCCTGCGGGGGCCTGACTTGGGAAGTGCCATCTGGTAGCTTTGAGACTCACCAAACCAAATTGCACTGGAGAGAGGAAGGACACCTTCCTTCATCCACCCCCCACCCCCGCCGGATTCCCACATACCCTGACCCCTTTCTCTGGATTTCGGAGCCATTTCCAGAGTCCCGCTCATATGACCTCATTCGAAGTGCACTGTGGACGAGCTGCCATCTGCAGCTGCTACCACAGCAGCCAAGGGCTTTATCTCCCGAGTACCTCCCTTCCTTTGGAACTTGGGGGCCCTCTACTCCCCACTTGCACACCACAGACCTTTGCTGAGGATTGTGGGGACCCTCACTCAGTTTGCAGCACGTTGTAGCCATCCCTGTCCTCTCAATACCTCCCTTGCAACTCAGCTTGTGAGCTCCTTTGGAGCAGCGTGGCCCACCTGGCTGCAACGGCAGAGACACAGCTGACAGTGAAACAACAGCTTCGATCTGACAGCCGGAAAGCTCTGTCAAAAGGGACCTCCCTCTTCACACCGTAGAGGCTGTAGGAGCCGCCAGGGTTTGGGAACCAGTGCTGGGGCCAAAATGACTCCACAGCTGTTTTCCTTCCTGGGGAGGGTTCTGGCTCGAGTGGGAATGGCTCAAGTCTCCTAAGGTTCTGAAAGCCCACTGTGTGCAGATTCACGGTACACAGAGAGGAGAAGGTGGAGTCCTGCCCTGGAGGTGGTCACAGCTCACGGATGAGCCAGGCAGGCAGGCAGGCAGGCAGGGCATGAGAACACCTGAGCTGCCTTCATGAGTGAGTGGTGTGGGGGCAGAGGAAGAGAAGCCGGTCTGCTCCCTCATGTGGTGCCCAGGGCAGGTTGTCCCCAGAGGAAACCCTTACGACGGTGAGGACTCTCACTGCTGTTTCCCAAGGGGTTCCGTCGGTGCGTGTCTTCCCCGGAGCGGTCAGGCCGTCTCTAAAGTACACTGGCCATGGGCATTGCCTCTCCTTGGAACTTCCCATGTGTTTCTCTTTTGTATGGAACAGTGATTTTTCTAGAGGGGTTCTGGGCCACAAGGTTGTTGGGTCATTTGCTAGCCTTCTGTCGTGAAGAACGCTTTCCTGGGCGTTGGGGTGGTTTGTTGTTCCAGCTCCCTTTCTTGGCTTCTTTTGGGAGCTGGTGCAACAAGAGGAGCTCAGCCTCTGCCTTCTGGCTGAGATGTCACCCTTCAAACAGCAATGCCTGCCTGGAGATAATGATGGCATTTGCCAAAAGGGCTTCGTTTGGCACATGATATCTTGAAAGGACGTACACCGTCCTTTCAGCTATCAAAGGCTAGTTCAAATGACATAAAAATGAGAACTCTCCAATGGAGTCTTACAGTAGGTGGAGAGTCCGAAAAAAACTCCTTCAGTCATCTCACTGAGAGTCATTGATTGGGGACACCAAGAATATAGGAAGGAATGCAGAAAGAAAAGATGAAATTGTGGTCAGGATCGGGGGGAGGGATGAACAGGGCCTGCTTGCCTTGAACCCAGGCTTTGTTGGCGGGTGGGGCATAAAGATCGAACGGGTCTGAAACTACAGAGTGGTGATGGTAACACCGTATCACCAGAGTTACACAACAGTGTCCCAAATTGCAACAATGATGAAAAAGTTTACTAATCCCAACTTAACCAACAAAAATAGACGAAACCATACAAAAAGTAAAACATCACCAGAAAGGTGGAAACAAACCAAATGCAAAGCAGCTCAGGGGAAAGGAACTCCATGTCCCCTGGGGGCAGACCGAGTTGCCGGCGTCCACGGTGAGCAGACAGGGATGGAGGCTGCAGAGCCGACCGCTCCCCTGGACATGGTGTTTCCGGCAAGGGCTCTGGGTCTCTGTCCAGAGCGGGGGCTCGTTCTTCCTGCAGGGGCGGGTGAGTCATCGTCGGCGTCTGGGTGTTGCGCGGGAGCCAGGGCAGGCTCTCCCTGCCGAGGCGGTGACTCCTCCTCTGCCTCGGGTTCTCCTGCCAAAGCCCGAGCAGGTACAGGTGCACGTGGAGGTGGAGGTTCTGGCTGAGGGGGTGGGACATCAGTGCCTGGGGCTGGGGGTCCTGCAGGCACGGAAATCCGATCTGCCCGGTGTGCTGGCCAGTACCCAGCTGGCCTGGTGTCTCTGCGAGGGCAAGGCTCGGTTCTCCATCTGCCCTCGGTGGATCCCTGGGTCCTGCACCTGGAGCCACCACCTCTGTAGGCACAGGTCTGGGAAGTGGAGCCTGTTTCCAGTTGGAGGCCAGTGCGAGAGCTGGGGGAGAAGCAAAGTTTGCCCACAGACCAGCCTTGGCATGTGCGTATCCCGGGACAGAAAGCTTCCAAGAGATTCCGAAAGAATACCCAGGGTTGGATGTCTTTTGGGACTGAAGTGTGCAAGATGGGGGTGGGGGTGTGAGGCCAGCGCTTGCTGCAGGCCCAGCAGCATCTTTCGGGGACTCGTCCCTGTGTAGCTCAGCACCCCCTCCCCACACACTCCCGTGCACCAGCCCCAGCGTCCTTACCTCTGTGCTCTGGCGTGCTGGGCTCCAGGTCCTCCTGCTGCCTCAGAGGCCGGGGTTCTCGGGACTCTGGGTCGGAGCCGGGTGTGCTGAGCTCCGTGGCAGCCTCAGACTGGGCCGCCGGGTGTATCCTGGGCGGTGTCTCGGCAGCAGGCCTTCCCCGCCTCCGCTTCGCCCCCGGTGGGGCTGATGCCTCCGTGGGCACGCTCACCTGGAGCCTGCACTGGGCCTCACGGGCGGGGGGTTGGTGCTCCGACCCCTCCCTCCGGGAGGTGGACGGGGTGTCCCCGTCCTCGGCCTCATCACGTGGGAAGCTCTGCAACGACAGTGACCGTCAGCCAGCCGTGCTGGGAGTTTTCCGAGCTGGGCCTGGCCAGTGGAGCCGCTGCTTCTGCCTGCTCGAACTTCTCTTCCCAGAAGGGTCAGAGACGTGTGTCTGCTCAGATCCCCACCCGGGAGGAAAGAGACCCACCTGAGGGTGTGAGGTCAGCCTGGGCGGCCGGCCCTGCCCGCACTGTTCCCATCCCAGCCAGCCTGATCTCCCCTGGGGTGTGGACACAACTTGTCCGCAGGCTTCTGACCCCACATCCGCCTGGGCTTCCTTGAGGGAGACACACCCCGAGAAACCCGCATCCACACACACAGGCAAAGGACCCGGTGTTTCCGGGTGGCATGGGAGAGGTGGCCTGGCCCGGCCTGGGGCTCCCCGTGTTACCTTTCTGTTTCTCCGGGCAGAGGGCCAGAGGCCTCTCGGGGGTGCCCTGAGCCAACGTCGACAGGGTGCCCACGCACACTGCCTGTGAGCTCTCCTGAGGCCCCGGCCTCTGGGCAGGGGCAAACAGCAGAACATCCTGGCAGCAAGAGATCTGGCTGGGGGCTCCTCTCCGCTCTGGAGGCCTGGATACCCGGGTTGCGGGTTCTGTTGGGTTCTGTTGCCGGCAGGTGACATCATTTCCTGGGGTTCGTGCTGAGGTCCCTTCCCCAAAACTTCCCAAGGGAATCTCTGGGTTTCTGACTGCTCGACCACCCCCCTTAGGCCATGTGCAGGCACATTGACAGCCACACAGCCCAGCCCACAGCCCTGGGGAGGCCTGGGTGCAGCCAGGGCCTGAGCTCCGAGGACCCCGCTGCTCTCAGACCAGGCTCCTTCTTCTCATAAGTGGTGTGGCCCTGGACAAGCATATGCCCCTCAGGGTTTCCCCAGTCTCTCCATCTGCAGAGTGGGGGTCATTCTCCCATCTGTTTCCTAGGTCTGTCGGCCTACGAGCAGCTCCATGCCTCTCCACCTGGGGCCGATATCACGTGGAGCTTGTGCGCTGAGACTTCAGAAAGAAAGACTCCATCCAGGGCTGACACAGCACAGAATGGGGCAGAACGAGGCCTGGATGCGCCGTGGTACCCAGGAAAAGGCACTGCCCCTCCTGACTGTTTTGAGACCCCACATCCAAGTTGGAGGCCCGAAAGGAAGACTCGAAGGTCTCCCTCTCTTATAGAAAAGAGTAGCCAACTTTCTGGTCCTCTGTTTCCATTGAGATTCTGTTCAAGTGTCCCAGCTCGGCTTCTGCGGGTGGCTGAGCTTCTAATGGCTCCCTGCGTTCTTGTCTTTTCCTCTCCAAACCTTCCGTCCTTTTCCCCCTTCTGGGGTGGATGGGCGCTGTCATTGCTTCTACCTTCGAGACAGATTGATGAAAAGTCTGGACCATCGACTCCTTTCCTCTCTTTGGTTCCGTGTCTCTCTCTGGCTGTGTCCCTCTCTTTTCCTTTCTCGATTCAGTCTGTGTCTTCCTCTTTCTCTCTCGTGTGTGGATGGATGGATGCTAGGAATGCACATGTATATGATTAGATGAGGGTTATGTTTTAGGGATGGGTTAGAGGGAGAGAAAGGCTTTAGGTCGGAGTTGGTCATGGGGGAAGGGTCAAGGGTGGTGGTGGTGTTTCTTGGAATCTGAGTGCTGTGCATTCTTCGTCTCTTTCCATATGAACCCCTTCTCAGATACACCACTTGCAAGGAGTCTCTCATGTTCCGTTTCCTATCTTTTGCATCTGTGAATGCTTAGCTTCTCTGTTGTGAAGAGGTTCCATTGGATGGAAACCCATTGGTGTACTTCGTTTCCCTCTTTCCCTTACTTGAAGAGACCCATTTCTACCTCCGCCCAGCAAATGGCAAGGAGACTCTGATGTTAAGGAGCCTTTGACCTACGCTTCTTTCTAGCTATCTCATGACATCAGTCTTTAGGGTGAGGTTTTTCCCCGATATTGAGGTGGTGTGAGATCAAAACCAATAGCCTTCTTCAGATGTAGCTGTCTGGTTTTCCCATGGCCATTTATTGAAGAGGCTTTCTTGTTCCCATTTGGATATTCTCCCCTTCTGTGTCAGAGATGAGTTGACCATGGATGCCGGGGTTTGTTTCTGGACCCTCAACTTTATTCCATCGATCTGGATCTGTGTGTGTTGTTGTATTCCCAATAGCATACTGTCCTGCTGCTGCCGCTGCGGCTAAGTCACTTCAGTCGTGTCTGACTCTGCGCGACCCCATGGCCTGCAGCCTACCAGGCTCCTCCGTCCAGGGCATTTTCCAGGCAAGAGTACTGGCGTGGGTCGCCATCGCCTTCTCCGATACGCTCCTGAGGATCCTAGTTTGGTCGTCTAATTTCCTTTCACACAACCTTGGATGTCCGTATCGGGGCTTTTTCGTCGGATTGTATTGACAATTTAGGCTCTTTTCTGTTTCCGTAACCCCTTTTGCAGTTCTTTGTTCGGTGCGACAATGCATTGGCATTTTGGGAGGAATAGCATCCAAGCTGTGGATTGCCTTGTGGGGCTGTGACATCATTTTCCCAATAGGAATTCTTTCAAGCCCTGAGCACAGCTTCTCTTTCCAGTGATTGGTGTGGGCTTGATCTTCCTTCTTCCATCTCTCGCCGTTTTGTGAGAACAGGTCCTTCCTTCCCTTCTGGGTTAGATGGACTCGTGGGTATCACTTCAGTGCATGGCATTGTCAGTGGGGGTGATAATTCCCTTCTCATTGGAAGACTTTGCTGTGAGTATTAGAAATGCAAGTGATTTCTCTTCCCCTTCCTCCCTGTCCATCTCTCAGAGCCACCGGGAAACAGAGGCCTCATCCAGGGTCACACAGGCCTGAGGGAGTGCAACTAGACTGTTGTTTCTTCAGGCCCTCCGTGCTGGACATCATCCGGGATACTCTGTGTGTGTCTTCCTCAGTCTGGTGTCCCTTCAGACCTTTCCCTAGTTTTCACAGGCTTGTTGTGTTGGTGTTCTTTGTCTGTTTGGAGACACATCCTTGAGAAGCTTTGTGTTTCCACTCATTCGTCTCGCGATGTATGACCTGTCTTTTGCTTTTGTAATGAGGTCTTTCCCACAGTAGATATCTTTGATTTTGCAAAGTCCACTGTATTCTCTGGGTTGTTTTGTGGACTGCCTTTTAGTTTTGTGTGTGAAGACTCAAAGCACGTGTCCGGTTTCTGCTCATTGTTCTTCTAGATTTGTGACAAGTTTTCATGGAAACTTTGTCTAGGGATAACTGGAAGTGAACTCGGTGTAAGGTGTCAAGTCTCCATCTCCATTCATGTCATGCCCTGCAGTTTCCAATTCCCTGTTCCTGAGTGGTTTTGGAGACCTTGTGGGAAGTTTGGTTGCATGGGAGTTTGCATTTCCACCTTGAGTAGATTCCCACTGTTCTGCCCTCAGGGACACTGTCAAGGGGGAGTGAGGAGCAGCCTGCACTTCCAGCAGTGACCACACGGTGGGGCGAGTGCTGCTCTCCCCTCTGGGAGCCCCAGGCCACAGGCATCCCAGTGAGGAGCCAGCTCTGTGCTCGGCTGAAAGGAGTTAGACTCTCAGGAGCCTCTGAGCCCTTGCCTTTGGATCACCAAGGGTGGGCATTTACTGTGACAGAAAAAAATTGCCCTGAATTCCATGGACGGAAGAGCCTGGCTGTGTAGAGTTCGTGAGTTGCCGTGAATCAGACACAACTGAGGACACAAAAACTCAATAGACTAAAACACTTTTGGGGGGTGGGGGGAGTGAAAGGGGGTGATGTGGGGTTTTTTTGTCGTATATAATAGCCAAGGGAAATCTAGTTTAAACCTAAATTCACATAGATGGGAAAGGTATAGCTCTCCGTCACCCTATTAAAAAAAAAAAAAAAAACTACTTAACTTTTCTGAAAGTTTATTTAGTAGCTTCCTTGAGCAGTTCATTGTGAAGCATTTTTTTTTTTTTCTGTGACATCGGCCTCATTAAAAAGTACGGTTTGCCTTTACTGGATAATTTTGTTCATTGGTTTGTTAGGGAATCTTGGTAATATTTGAGTTTCCTGGGGAGCATGGTCACATGACCTGGCCCTGGCCAATCGGTGCGTTCCACCTCCCTGGCCACTGTGATTGGCTCCGGACTGGGGCAGTGCCCAATCGGGGCCCAGGGCCGGGCCTCACGTTGGAAGCCAGGGGAAGACGAGCTCTCGTCCTGCTGGGGTAGGGGAAGGGGTGGGGCCGGGGGAGGTCAGGCTCCAGCAGTGGGAGGGGCTTGAGGTCCGCCTGCGGCAGTTGGTGACCTTCCTGCTCCCCTCAGGGCAGAGCCGCCGGCCTGAGAATGAGGGCGCTGCTGAGCCCAGGGGCTGGGATGGCCCGTTGCTGCTGTGGTCCCAGAGCTCCACCCGAGACCTGACGGAGGCCGTCTGCCCGTGAGTCCTCTCCCGCTTGTCTGTCAGCTTGTTTGAACCATGCTGGGTTTTCTGCCCAGCCGGCTAAGGGGAGTCCCTGGAAATGCAAGGGTGTGGGTTTTGGCAGACTTCAGGGAAGACATGCCAGATGAGCCTGGGAGACTCCAGCTTAATCTGGATTCAGGAGATATCTCTTCGGGCCAGCTAGTAATTGTAGGATAAGCCTAATGAGTCTTCACAGGATGAAGAGAGTAACGTGCCAAGGTAGCAATCGATGTCCTCATTCGAGAGGATGATGAAGCTGGTGCTCAGAGAAGGGGGGAACTTGGCCACAGCAAGGAGGTGTGCACCCAGACGGAACCCCCAGATCCGGCCATTTGAGCTCAGGGAGGCCACTGGTGTGGCTTGTCCCTGTGGCAGGGGCCGAGGCACGCAGCCCACCCTGATTCCTGCGGGGGCCTGACTTGGGAAGTGCCATCTGGTAGCTTTGAGACTCACCAAACCAAATTGCACTGGAGAGAGGAAGGACACCTTCCTTCATCCACCCCCCACCCCCGCCGGATTCCCACATACCCTGACCCCTTTCTCTGGATTTCGGAGCCATTTCCAGAGTCCCGCTCATATGACCTCATTCGAAGTGCACTGTGGACGAGCTGCCATCTGCAGCTGCTACCACAGCAGCCAAGGGCTTTATCTCCCGAGTACCTCCCTTCCTTTGGAACTTGGGGGCCCTCTACTCCCCACTTGCACACCACAGACCTTTGCTGAGGATTGTGGGGACCCTCACTCAGTTTGCAGCACGTTGTAGCCATCCCTGTCCTCTCAATACCTCCCTTGCAACTCAGCTTGTGAGCTCCTTTGGAGCAGCGTGGCCCACCTGGCTGCAACGGCAGAGACACAGCTGACAGTGAAACAACAGCTTCGATCTGACAGCCGGAAAGCTCTGTCAAAAGGGACCTCCCTCTTCACACCGTAGAGGCTGTAGGAGCCGCCAGGGTTTGGGAACCAGTGCTGGGGCCAAAATGACTCCACAGCTGTTTTCCTTCCTGGGGAGGGTTCTGGCTCGAGTGGGAATGGCTCAAGTCTCCTAAGGTTCTGAAAGCCCACTGTGTGCAGATTCACGGTACACAGAGAGGAGAAGGTGGAGTCCTGCCCTGGAGGTGGTCACAGCTCACGGATGAGCCAGGCAGGCAGGCAGGCAGGCAGGGCATGAGAACACCTGAGCTGCCTTCATGAGTGAGTGGTGTGGGGGCAGAGGAAGAGAAGCCGGTCTGCTCCCTCATGTGGTGCCCAGGGCAGGTTGTCCCCAGAGGAAACCCTTACGACGGTGAGGACTCTCACTGCTGTTTCCCAAGGGGTTCCGTCGGTGCGTGTCTTCCCCGGAGCGGTCAGGCCGTCTCTAAAGTACACTGGCCATGGGCATTGCCTCTCCTTGGAACTTCCCATGTGTTTCTCTTTTGTATGGAACAGTGATTTTTCTAGAGGGGTTCTGGGCCACAAGGTTGTTGGGTCATTTGCTAGCCTTCTGTCGTGAAGAACGCTTTCCTGGGCGTTGGGGTGGTTTGTTGTTCCAGCTCCCTTTCTTGGCTTCTTTTGGGAGCTGGTGCAACAAGAGGAGCTCAGCCTCTGCCTTCTGGCTGAGATGTCACCCTTCAAACAGCAATGCCTGCCTGGAGATAATGATGGCATTTGCCAAAAGGGCTTCGTTTGGCACATGATATCTTGAAAGGACGTACACCGTCCTTTCAGCTATCAAAGGCTAGTTCAAATGACATAAAAATGAGAACTCTCCAATGGAGTCTTACAGTAGGTGGAGAGTCCGAAAAAAACTCCTTCAGTCATCTCACTGAGAGTCATTGATTGGGGACACCAAGAATATAGGAAGGAATGCAGAAAGAAAAGATGAAATTGTGGTCAGGATCGGGGGGAGGGATGAACAGGGCCTGCTTGCCTTGAACCCAGGCTTTGTTGGCGGGTGGGGCATAAAGATCGAACGGGTCTGAAACTACAGAGTGGTGATGGTAACACCGTATCACCAGAGTTACACAACAGTGTCCCAAATTGCAACAATGATGAAAAAGTTTACTAATCCCAACTTAACCAACAAAAATAGACGAAACCATACAAAAAGTAAAACATCACCAGAAAGGTGGAAACAAACCAAATGCAAAGCAGCTCAGGGGAAAGGAACTCCATGTCCCCTGGGGGCAGACCGAGTTGCCGGCGTCCACGGTGAGCAGACAGGGATGGAGGCTGCAGAGCCGACCGCTCCCCTGGACATGGTGTTTCCGGCAAGGGCTCTGGGTCTCTGTCCAGAGCGGGGGCTCGTTCTTCCTGCAGGGGCGGGTGAGTCATCGTCGGCGTCTGGGTGTTGCGCGGGAGCCAGGGCAGGCTCTCCCTGCCGAGGCGGTGACTCCTCCTCTGCCTCGGGTTCTCCTGCCAAAGCCCGAGCAGGTACAGGTGCACGTGGAGGTGGAGGTTCTGGCTGAGGGGGTGGGACATCAGTGCCTGGGGCTGGGGGTCCTGCAGGCACGGAAATCCGATCTGCCCGGTGTGCTGGCCAGTACCCAGCTGGCCTGGTGTCTCTGCGAGGGCAAGGCTCGGTTCTCCATCTGCCCTCGGTGGATCCCTGGGTCCTGCACCTGGAGCCACCACCTCTGTAGGCACAGGTCTGGGAAGTGGAGCCTGGTTCCAGTTGGAGGCCATTGCTAGAGCTGGGGGAGAAGCAAAGTTTGCCCACAGACCAGCCTTGGCATGTGCGTATCCCGGGACAGAAAGCTTCCAAGAGATTCCGAAAGAATACCCAGGGTTGGATGTCTTTTGGGACTGAAGTGTGCAAGATGGGGGTGGGGGTGTGAGGCCAGCGCTTGCTGCAGGCCCAGCAGCATCTTTCGGGGACTCGTCCCTGTGTAGCTCAGCACCCCCTCCCCACACACTCCCGTGCACCAGCCCCAGCGTCCTTACCTCTGTGCTCTGGCGTGCTGGGCTCCAGGTCCTCCTGCTGCCTCAGAGGCCGGGGTTCTCGGGACTCTGGGTCAGAGCCGGGTGTGCTGAGCTCCGTGGCAGCCTCAGACTGGGCCGCCGGGTGTATCCTGGGCGGTGTCTCGGCAGCAGGCCTTCCCCGCCTCCGCTTCGCCCCCGGTGGGGCTGATGCCTCCGTGGGCACGCTCACCTGGAGCCTGCACTGGGCCTCACGGGCGGGGGGTTGGTGCTCCGACCCCTCCCTCCGGGAGGTGGACGGGGTGTCCCCGTCCTCGGCCTCATCACGTGGGAAGCTCTGCAACGACAGTGACCGTCAGCCAGCCGTGCTGGGAGTTTTCCGAGCTGGGCCTGGCCAGTGGAGCCGCTGCTTCTGCCTGCTCGAACTTCTCTTCCCAGAAGGGTCAGAGACGTGTGTCTGCTCAGATCCCCACCCGGGAGGAAAGAGACCCACCTGAGGGTGTGAGGTCAGCCTGGGCGGCCGGCCCTGCCCGCACTGTTCCCATCCCAGCCAGCCTGATCTCCCCTGGGGTGTGGACACAACTTGTCCGCAGGCTTCTGACCCCACATCCGCCTGGACTTCCTTGAGGGAGACACACCCCGAGAAACCCGCATCCACACACAGGCAAAGGACCCGGTGTTTCCGGGTGGCATGGGAGAGGTGGCCTGGCCCGGCCTGGGGCTCCCCGTGTTACCTTTCTGTTTCTCCGGGCAGAGGGCCAGAGGCCTCTCGGGGGTGCCCTGAGCCAACGTCGACAGGGTGCCACGCACACTGCCTGTGAGCTCTCCTGAGGCCCCGGCCTCTGGGCAGGGGCAAACAGCAGAACATCCTGGCAGCAAGAGATCTGGCTGGGGGCTCCTCTCCGCTCTGGAGGCCTGGATACCCGGGTTGCGGGTTCTGTTGGGTTCTGTTGCCGGCAGGTGACATCATTTCCTGGGGTTCGTGCTGAGGTCCCTTCCCCAAAACTTCCCAAGGGAATCTCTGGGTTTCTGACTGCTCGACCACCCCCCTTAGGCCATGTGCAGGCACATTGACAGCCACACAGCCCAGCCCACAGCCCTGGGGAGGCCTGGGTGCAGCCAGGGCCTGAGCTCCGAGGACCCCGCTGCTCTCAGACCAGGCTCCTTCTTCTCATAAGTGGTGTGGCCCTGGACAAGCATATGCCCCTCAGGGTTTCCCCAGTCTCTCCATCTGCAGAGTGGGGGTCATTCTCCCATCTGTTTCCTAGGTCTGTCGGCCTACGAGCAGCTCCATGCCTCTCCACCTGGGGCCGATATCACGTGGAGCTTGTGCGCTGAGACTTCAGAAAGAAAGACTCCATCCAGGGCTGACACAGCACAGAATGGGGCAGAACGAGGCCTGGATGCGCCGTGGTACCCAGGAAAAGGCACTGCCCCTCCTGACTGTTTTGAGACCCCACATCCAAGTTGGAGGCCCGAAAGGAAGACTCGAAGGTCTCCCTCTCTTATAGAAAAGAGTAGCCAACTTTCTGGTCCTCTGTTTCCATTGAGATTCTGTTCAAGTGTCCCAGCTCGGCTTCTGCGGGTGGCTGAGCTTCTAATGGCTCCCTGCGTTCTTGTCTTTTCCTCTCCAAACCTTCCGTCCTTTTCCCCCTTATGGGGTGGATGGGCGCTGTCATTGCTTCTACCTTCGAGACAGATTGATGAAAAGTCTGGACCATCGACTCCTTTCCTCTCTTTGGTTCCGTGTCTCTCTCTGGCTGTGTCCCTCTCTTTTCCTTTCTCGATTCAGTCTGTGTCTTCCTCTTTCTCTCTCGTGTGTGGATGGATGGATGCTAGGAATGCACATGTATATGATTAGATGAGGGTTATGTTTTAGGGATGGGTTAGAGGGAGAGAAAGGCTTTAGGTCGGAGTTGGTCATGGGGGAAGGGTCAAGGGTGGTGGTGGTGTTTCTTGGAATCTGAGTGCTGTGCATTCTTCGTCTCTTTCCATATGAACCCCTTCTCAGATACACCACTTGCAAGGAGTCTCTCATGTTCCGTTTCCTATCTTTTGCATCTGTGAATGCTTAGCTTCTCTGTTGTGAAGAGGTTCCATTGGATGGAAACCCATTGGTGTACTTCGTTTCCCTCTTTCCCTTACTTGAAGAGACCCATTTCTACCTCCGCCCAGCAAATGGCAAGGAGACTCTGATGTTAAGGAGCCTTTGACCTACGCTTCTTTCTAGCTATCTCATGACATCAGTCTTTAGGGTGAGGTTTTTCCCCGATATTGAGGTGGTGTGAGATCAAAACCAATAGCGTTCTTCAGATGTAGCTGTCTGGTTTTCCCATGGCCATTTATTGAAGAGGCTTTCTTGTTCCCATTTGGATATTCTCCCCTTCTGTGTCAGAGATGAGTTGACCATGGATGCCGGGGTTTGTTTCTGGACCCTCAACTTTATTCCATCGATCTGGATCTGTGTGTGTTGTTGTATTCCCAATAGCATACTGTCCTGCTGCTGCCGCTGCGGCTAAGTCACTTCAGTCGTGTCTGACTCTGCGCGACCCCATGGCCTGCAGCCTACCAGGCTCCTCCGTCCAGGGCATTTTCCAGGCAAGAGTACTGGCGTGGGTCGCCATCGCCTTCTCCGATACGCTCCTGAGGATCCTAGTTTGGTCGTCTAATTTCCTTTCACACAACCTTGGATGTCCGTATCGGGGCTTTTTCGTCGGATTGTATTGACAATTTAGGCTCTTTTCTGTTTCCGTAACCCCTTTTGCAGTTCTTTGTTCGGTGCGACAATGCATTGGCATTTTGGGAGGAATAGCATCCAAGCTGTGGATTGCCTTGTGGGGCTGTGACATCATTTTCCCAATAGGAATTCTTTCAAGCCCTGAGCACAGCTTCTCTTTCCAGTGATTGGTGTGGGCTTGATCTTCCTTCTTCCATCTCTCGCCGTTTTGTGAGAACAGGTCCTTCCTTCCCTTCTGGGTTAGATGGACTCGTGGGTATCACTTCAGTGCATGGCATTGTCAGTGGGGGTGATAATTCCCTTCTCATTGGAAGACTTTGCTGTGAGTATTAGAAATGCAAGTGATTTCTCTTCCCCTTCCTCCCTGTCCATCTCTCAGAGCCACCGGGAAACAGAGGCCTCATCCAGGGTCACACAGGCCTGAGGGAGTGCAACTAGACTGTTGTTTCTTCAGGCCCTCCGTGCTGGACATCATCCGGGATACTCTGTGTGTGTCTTCCTCAGTCTGGTGTCCCTTCAGACCTTTCCCTAGTTTTCACAGGCTTGTTGTGTTGGTGTTCTTTGTCTGTTTGGAGACACATCCTTGAGAAGCTTTGTGTTTCCACTCATTCGTCTCGCGATGTATGACCTGTCTTTTGCTTTTGTAATGAGGTCTTTCCCACAGTAGATATCTTTGATTTTGCAAAGTCCACTGTATTCTCTGGGTTGTTTTGTGGACTGCCTTTTAGTTTTGTGTGTGAAGACTCAAAGCACGTGTCCGGTTTCTGCTCATTGTTCTTCTAGATTTGTGACAAGTTTTCATGGAAACTTTGTCTAGGGATAACTGGAAGTGAACTCGGTGTAAGGTGTCAAGTCTCCATCTCCATTCATGTCATGCCCTGCAGTTTCCAATTCCCTGTTCCTGAGTGGTTTTGGAGACCTTGTGGGAAGTTTGGTTGCATGGGAGTTTGCATTTCCACCTTGAGTAGATTCCCACTGTTCTGCCCTCAGGGACACTGTCAAGGGGGAGTGAGGAGCAGCCTGCACTTCCAGCAGTGACCACACGGTGGGGCGAGTGCTGCTCTCCCCTCTGGGAGCCCCAGGCCACAGGCATCCCAGTGAGGAGCCAGCTCTGTGCTCGGCTGAAAGGAGTTAGACTCTCAGGAGCCTCTGAGCCCTTGCCTTTGGATCACCCAGGGTGGGCATTTACTGTGACAGAAAAAAATTGCCCTGAATTCCATGGACGGAAGAGCCTGGCTGTGTAGAGTTCGTGAGTTGCCGTGAATCAGACACAACTGAGGACACAAAAACTCAATAGACTAAAACACTTTTGGGGGGTGGGGGGAGTGAAAGGGGGTGATGTGGGGTTTTTTTGTCGTATATAATAGCCAAGGGAAATCTAGTTTAAACCTAAATTCACATAGATGGGAAAGGTATAGCTCTCCGTCACCCTATTAAAAAAAAAAAAAAAAACTACTTAACTTTTCTGAAAGTTTATTTAGTAGCTTCCTTGAGCAGTTCATTGTGAAGCATTTTTTTTTTTTTCTGTGACATCGGCCTCATTAAAAAGTACGGTTTGCCTTTACTGGATAATTTTGTTCATTGGTTTGTTAGGGAATCTTGGTAATATTTGAGTTTCCTGGGGAGCATGGTCACATGACCTGGCCCTGGCCAATCGGTGCGTTCCACCTCCCTGGCCACTGTGATTGGCTCCGGACTGGGGCAGTGCCCAATCGGGGCCCAGGGCCGGGCCTCACGTTGGAAGCCAGGGGAAGACGAGCTCTCGTCCTGCTGGGGTAGGGGAAGGGGTGGGGCCGGGGGAGGTCAGGCTCCAGCAGTGGGAGGGGCTTGAGGTCCGCCTGCGGCAGTTGGTGACCTTCCTGCTCCCCTCAGGGCAGAGCCGCCGGCCTGAGAATGAGGGCGCTGCTGAGCCCAGGGGCTGGGATGGCCCGTTGCTGCTGTGGTCCCAGAGCTCCACCCGAGAACTGACGGAGGCCGTCTGCCCGTGAGTCCTCTCCCGCTTGTCTGTCAGCTTGTTTGAACCATGCTGGGTTTTCTGCCCAGCCGGCTAAGGGGAATCCCTGGAAATGCAAGGGTGTGGGTTTTGGCAGACTTCAGGGAAGACATGCCAGATGAGCCTGGGAGACTCCAGCTTAATCTGGATTCAGGAGATATCTCTTCGGGCCAGCTAGTAATTGTAGGATAAGCCTAATGAGTCTTCACAGGATGAAGAGAGTAACGTGCCAAGGTAGCAATCGATGTCCTCATTCGAGAGGATGATGAAGCTGGTGCTCAGAGAAGGGGGGAACTTGGCCACAGCAAGGAGGTGTGCACCCAGACGGAACCCCCAGATCCGGCCATTTGAGCTCAGGGAGGCCACTGGTGTGGCTTGTCCCTGTGGCAGGGGCCGAGGCACGCAGCCCACCCTGATTCCTGCGGGGGCCTGACTTGGGAAGTGCCATCTGGTAGCTTTGAGACTCACCAAACCAAATTGCACTGGAGAGAGGAAGGACACCTTCCTTCATCCACCCCCCACCCCCGCCGGATTCCCACATACCCTGACCCCTTTCTCTGGATTTCGGAGCCATTTCCAGAGTCCCGCTCATATGACCTCATTCGAAGTGCACTGTGGACGAGCTGCCATCTGCAGCTGCTACCACAGCAGCCAAGGGCTTTATCTCCCGAGTACCTCCCTTCCTTTGGAACTTGGGGGCCCTCTACTCCCCACTTGCACACCACAGACCTTTGCTGAGGATTGTGGGGACCCTCACTCAGTTTGCAGCACGTTGTAGCCATCCCTGTCCTCTCAATACCTCCCTTGCAACTCAGCTTGTGAGCTCCTTTGGAGCAGCGTGGCCCACCTGGCTGCAACGGCAGAGACACAGCTGACAGTGAAACAACAGCTTCGATCTGACAGCCGGAAAGCTCTGTCAAAAGGGACCTCCCTCTTCACACCGTAGAGGCTGTAGGAGCCGCCAGGGTTTGGGAACCAGTGCTGGGGCCAAAATGACTCCACAGCTGTTTTCCTTCCTGGGGAGGGTTCTGGCTCGAGTGGGAATGGCTCAAGTCTCCTAAGGTTCTGAAAGCCCACTGTGTGCAGATTCACGGTACACAGAGAGGAGAAGGTGGAGTCCTGCCCTGGAGGTGGTCACAGCTCACGGATGAGCCAGGCAGGCAGGCAGGCAGGCAGGACATGAGAACACCTGAGCTGCCTTCATGAGTGAGTGGTGTGGGGGCAGAGGAAGAGAAGCCGGTCTGCTCCCTCATGTGGTGCCCAGGGCAGGTTGTCCCCAGAGGAAACCCTTACGACGGTGAGGACTCTCACTGCTGTTTCCCAAGGGGTTCCGTCGGTGCGTGTCTTCCCCGGAGCGGTCAGGCCGTCTCTAAAGTACACTGGCCATGGGCATTGCCTCTCCTTGGAACTTCCCATGTGTTTCTCTTTTGTATGGAACAGTGATTTTTCTAGAGGGGTTCTGGGCCACAAGGTTGTTGGGTCATTTGCTAGCCTTCTGTCGTGAAGAACGCTTTCCTGGGCGTTGGGGTGGTTTGTTGTTCCAGCTCCCTTTCTTGGCTTCTTTTGGGAGCTGGTGCAACAAGAGGAGCTCAGCCTCTGCCTTCTGGCTGAGATGTCACCCTTCAAACAGCAATGCCTGCCTGGAGATAATGATGGCATTTGCCAAAAGGGCTTCGTTTGGCACATGATATCTTGAAAGGACGTACACCGTCCTTTCAGCTATCAAAGGCTAGTTCAAATGACATAAAAATGAGAACTCTCCAATGGAGTCTTACAGTAGGTGGAGAGTCCGAAAAAAACTCCTTCAGTCATCTCACTGAGAGTCATTGATTGGGGACACCAAGAATATAGGAAGGAATGCAGAAAGAAAAGATGAAATTGTGGTCAGGATCGGGGGGAGGGATGAACAGGGCCTGCTTGCCTTGAACCCAGGCTTTGTTGGCGGGTGGGGCATAAAGATCGAACGGGTCTGAAACTACAGAGTGGTGATGGTAACACCGTATCACCAGAGTTACACAACAGTGTCCCAAATTGCAACAATGATGAAAAAGTTTACTAATCCCAACTTAACCAACAAAAATAGACGAAACCATACAAAAAGTAAAACATCACCAGAAAGGTGGAAACAAACCAAATGCAAAGCAGCTCAGGGGAAAGGAACTCCATGTCCCCTGGGGGCAGACCGAGTTGCCGGCGTCCACGGTGAGCAGACAGGGATGGAGGCTGCAGAGCCGACCGCTCCCCTGGACATGGTGTTTCCGGCAAGGGCTCTGGGTCTCTGTCCAGAGCGGGGGCTCGTTCTTCCTGCAGGGGCGGGTGAGTCATCGTCGGCGTCTGGGTGTTGCGCGGGAGCCAGGGCAGGCTCTCCCTGCCGAGGCGGTGACTCCTCCTCTGCCTCGGGTTCTCCTGCCAAAGCCCGAGCAGGTACAGGTGCACGTGGAGGTGGAGGTTCTGGCTGAGGGGGTGGGACATCAGTGCCTGGGGCTGGGGGTCCTGCAGGCACGGAAATCCGATCTGCCCGGTGTGCTGGCCAGTACCCAGCTGGCCTGGTGTCTCTGCGAGGGCAAGGCTCGGTTCTCCATCTGCCCTCGGTGGATCCCTGGGTCCTGCACCTGGAGCCACCACCTCTGTAGGCACAGGTCTGGGAAGTGGAGCCTGGTTCCAGTTGGAGGCCATTGCTAGAGCTGGGGGAGAAGCAAAGTTTGCCCACAGACCAGCCTTGGCATGTGCGTATCCCGGGACAGAAAGCTTCCAAGAGATTCCGAAAGAATACCCAGGGTTGGATGTCTTTTGGGACTGAAGTGTGCAAGATGGGGGTGGGGGTGTGAGGCCAGCGCTTGCTGCAGGCCCAGCAGCATCTTTCGGGGACTCGTCCCTGTGTAGCTCAGCACCCCCTCCCCACACACTCCCGTGCACCAGCCCCAGCGTCCTTACCTCTGTGCTCTGGCGTGCTGGGCTCCAGGTCCTCCTGCTGCCTCAGAGGCCGGGGTTCTCGGGACTCTGGGTCGGAGCCGGGTGTGCTGAGCTCCGTGGCAGCCTCAGACTGGGCCGCCGGGTGTATCCTGGGCGGTGTCTCGGCAGCAGGCCTTCCCCGCCTCCGCTTCGCCCCCGGTGGGGCTGATGCCTCCGTGGGCACGCTCACCTGGAGCCTGCACTGGGCCTCACGGGCGGGGGGTTGGTGCTCCGACCCCTCCCTCCGGGAGGTGGACGGGGTGTCCCCGTCCTCGGCCTCATCACGTGGGAAGCTCTGCAACGACAGTGACCGTCAGCCAGCCGTGCTGGGAGTTTTCCGAGCTGGGCCTGGCCAGTGGAGCCGCTGCTTCTGCCTGCTCGAACTTCTCTTCCCAGAAGGGTCAGAGACGTGTGTCTGCTCAGATCCCCACCCGGGAGGAAAGAGACCCACCTGAGGGTGTGAGGTCAGCCTGGGCGGCCGGCCCTGCCCGCACTGTTCCCATCCCAGCCAGCCTGATCTCCCCTGGGGTGTGGACACAACTTGTCCGCAGGCTTCTGACCCCACATCCGCCTGGACTTCCTTGAGGGAGACACACCCCGAGAAACCCGCATCCACACACAGGCAAAGGACCCGGTGTTTCCGGGTGGCATGGGAGAGGTGGCCTGGCCCGGCCTGGGGCTCCCCGTGTTACCTTTCTGTTTCTCCGGGCAGAGGGCCAGAGGCCTCTCGGGGGTGCCCTGAGCCAACGTCGACAGGGTGCCACGCACACTGCCTGTGAGCTCTCCTGAGGCCCCGGCCTCTGGGCAGGGGCAAACAGCAGAACATCCTGGCAGCAAGAGATCTGGCTGGGGGCTCCTCTCCGCTCTGGAGGCCTGGATACCCGGGTTGCGGGTTCTGTTGGGTTCTGTTGCCGGCAGGTGACATCATTTCCTGGGGTTCGTGCTGAGGTCCCTTCCCCAAAACTTCCCAAGGGAATCTCTGGGTTTCTGACTGCTCGACCACCCCCCTTAGGCCATGTGCAGGCACATTGACAGCCACACAGCCCAGCCCACAGCCCTGGGGAGGCCTGGGTGCAGCCAGGGCCTGAGCTCCGAGGACCCCGCTGCTCTCAGACCAGGCTCCTTCTTCTCATAAGTGGTGTGGCCCTGGACAAGCATATGCCCCTCAGGGTTTCCCCAGTCTCTCCATCTGCAGAGTGGGGGTCATTCTCCCATCTGTTTCCTAGGTCTGTCGGCCTACGAGCAGCTCCGTGCCTCTCCACCTGGGGCCGATATCACGTGGAGCTTGTGCGCTGAGACTTCAGAAAGAAAGACTCCATCCAGGGCTGACACAGCACAGAATGGGGCAGAACGAGGCCTGGATGCGCCGTGGTACCCAGGAAAAGGCACTGCCCCTCCTGACTGTTTTGAGACCCCACATCCAAGTTGGAGGCCCGAAAGGAAGACTCGAAGGTCTCCCTCTCTTATAGAAAAGAGTAGCCAACTTTCTGGTCCTCTGTTTCCATTGAGATTCTGTTCAAGTGTCCCAGCTCGGCTTCTGCGGGTGGCTGAGCTTCTAATGGCTCCCTGCGTTCTTGTCTTTTCCTCTCCAAACCTTCCGTCCTTTTCCCCCTTCTGGGGTGGATGGGCGCTGTCATTGCTTCTACCTTCGAGACAGATTGATGAAAAGTCTGGACCATCGACTCCTTTCCTCTCTTTGGTTCCGTGTCTCTCTCTGGCTGTGTCCCTCTCTTTTCCTTTCTCGATTCAGTCTGTGTCTTCCTCTTTCTCTCTCGTGTGTGGATGGATGGATGCTAGGAATGCACATGTATATGATTAGATGAGGGTTATGTTTTAGGGATGGGTTAGAGGGAGAGAAAGGCTTTAGGTCGGAGTTGGTCATGGGGGAAGGGTCAAGGGTGGTGGTGGTGTTTCTTGGAATCTGAGTGCTGTGCATTCTTCGTCTCTTTCCATATGAACCCCTTCTCAGATACACCACTTGCAAGGAGTCTCTCATGTTCCGTTTCCTATCTTTTGCATCTGTGAATGCTTAGCTTCTCTGTTGTGAAGAGGTTCCATTGGATGGAAACCCATTGGTGTACTTCGTTTCCCTCTTTCCCTTACTTGAAGAGACCCATTTCTACCTCCGCCCAGCAAATGGCAAGGAGACTCTGATGTTAAGGAGCCTTTGACCTACGCTTCTTTCTAGCTATCTCATGACATCAGTCTTTAGGGTGAGGTTTTTCCCCGATATTGAGGTGGTGTGAGATCAAAACCAATAGCGTTCTTCAGATGTAGCTGTCTGGTTTTCCCATGGCCATTTATTGAAGAGGCTTTCTTGTTCCCATTTGGATATTCTCCCCTTCTGTGTCAGAGATGAGTTGACCATGGATGCCGGGGTTTGTTTCTG
Source organism: Giraffa tippelskirchi (assembly GCF_054371585.1). NCBI lineage: Eukaryota > Metazoa > Chordata > Mammalia > Artiodactyla > Giraffidae > Giraffa > Giraffa tippelskirchi. Next base: position 71,020,900 of record NC_137286.1, read on the forward strand.
GACCCTCAACTTTATTCCATCGATCTGGATCTGTGTGTGTTGTTGTATTCCCAATAGCATACTGTCCTGCTGCTGCCGCTGCGGCTAAGTCACTTCAGTCGTGTCTGACTCTGCGCGACCCCATGGCCTGCAGCCTACCAGGCTCCTCCGTCCAGGGCATTTTCCAGGCAAGAGTACTGGCGTGGGTCGCCATCGCCTTCTCCGATACGCTCCTGAGGATCCTAGTTTGGTCGTCTAATTTCCTTTCACACAACCTTGGATGTCCGTATCGGGGCTTTTTCGTCGGATTGTATTGACAATTTAGGCTCTTTTCTGTTTCCGTAACCCCTTTTGCAGTTCTTTGTTCGGTGCGACAATGCATTGGCATTTTGGGAGGAATAGCATCCAAGCTGTGGATTGCCTTGTGGGGCTGTGACATCATTTTCCCAATAGGAATTCTTTCAAGCCCTGAGCACAGCTTCTCTTTCCAGTGATTGGTGTGGGCTTGATCTTCCTTCTTCCATCTCTCGCCGTTTTGTGAGAACAGGTCCTTCCTTCCCTTCTGGGTTAGATGGACTCGTGGGTATCACTTCAGTGCATGGCATTGTCAGTGGGGGTGATAATTCCCTTCTCATTGGAAGACTTTGCTGTGAGTATTAGAAATGCAAGTGATTTCTCTTCCCCTTCCTCCCTGTCCATCTCTCAGAGCCACCGGGAAACAGAGGCCTCATCCAGGGTCACACAGGCCTGAGGGAGTGCAACTAGACTGTTGTTTCTTCAGGCCCTCCGTGCTGGACATCATCCGGGATACTCTGTGTGTGTCTTCCTCAGTCTGGTGTCCCTTCAGACCTTTCCCTAGTTTTCACAGGCTTGTTGTGTTGGTGTTCTTTGTCTGTTTGGAGACACATCCTTGAGAAGCTTTGTGTTTCCACTCATTCGTCTCGCGATGTATGACCTGTCTTTTGCTTTTGTAATGAGGTCTTTCCCACAGTAGATATCTTTGATTTTGCAAAGTCCACTGTATTCTCTGGGTTGTTTTGTGGACTGCCTTTTAGTTTTGTGTGTGAAGACTCAAAGCACGTGTCCGGTTTCTGCTCATTGTTCTTCTAGATTTGTGACAAGTTTTCATGGAAACTTTGTCTAGGGATAACTGGAAGTGAACTCGGTGTAAGGTGTCAAGTCTCCATCTCCATTCATGTCATGCCCTGCAGTTTCCAATTCCCTGTTCCTGAGTGGTTTTGGAGACCTTGTGGGAAGTTTGGTTGCATGGGAGTTTGCATTTCCACCTTGAGTAGATTCCCACTGTTCTGCCCTCAGGGACACTGTCAAGGGGGAGTGAGGAGCAGCCTGCACTTCCAGCAGTGACCACACGGTGGGGCGAGTGCTGCTCTCCCCTCTGGGAGCCCCAGGCCACAGGCATCCCAGTGAGGAGCCAGCTCTGTGCTCGGCTGAAAGGAGTTAGACTCTCAGGAGCCTCTGAGCCCTTGCCTTTGGATCACCCAGGGTGGGCATTTACTGTGACAGAAAAAAATTGCCCTGAATTCCATGGACGGAAGAGCCTGGCTGTGTAGAGTTCGTGAGTTGCCGTGAATCAGACACAACTGAGGACACAAAAACTCAATAGACTAAAACACTTTTGGGGGGTGGGGGGAGTGAAAGGGGGTGATGTGGGGTTTTTTTGTCGTATATAATAGCCAAGGGAAATCTAGTTTAAACCTAAATTCACATAGATGGGAAAGGTATAGCTCTCCGTCACCCTATTAAAAAAAAAAAAAAAACTACTTAACTTTTCTGAAAGTTTATTTAGTAGCTTCCTTGAGCAGTTCATTGTGAAGCATTTTTTTTTTTTTCTGTGACATCGGCCTCATTAAAAAGTACGGTTTGCCTTTACTGGATAATTTTGTTCATTGGTTTGTTAGGGAATCTTGGTAATATTTGAGTTTCCTGGGGAGCATGGTCACATGACCTGGCCCTGGCCAATCGGTGCGTTCCACCTCCCTGGCCACTGTGATTGGCTCCGGACTGGGGCAGTGCCCAATCGGGGCCCAGGGCCGGGCCTCACGTTGGAAGCCAGGGGAAGACGAGCTCTCGTCCTGCTGGGGTAGGGGAAGGGGTGGGGCCGGGGGAGGTCAGGCTCCAGCAGTGGGAGGGGCTTGAGGTCCGCCTGCGGCAGTTGGTGACCTTCCTGCTCCCCTCAGGGCAGAGCCGCCGGCCTGAGAATGAGGGCGCTGCTGAGCCCAGGGGCTGGGATGGCCCGTTGCTGCTGTGGTCCCAGAGCTCCACCCGAGAACTGACGGAGGCCGTCTGCCCGTGAGTCCTCTCCCGCTTGTCTGTCAGCTTGTTTGAACCATGCTGGGTTTTCTGCCCAGCCGGCTAAGGGGAATCCCTGGAAATGCAAGGGTGTGGGTTTTGGCAGACTTCAGGGAAGACATGCCAGATGAGCCTGGGAGACTCCAGCTTAATCTGGATTCAGGAGATATCTCTTCGGGCCAGCTAGTAATTGTAGGATAAGCCTAATGAGTCTTCACAGGATGAAGAGAGTAACGTGCCAAGGTAGCAATCGATGTCCTCATTCGAGAGGATGATGAAGCTGGTGCTCAGAGAAGGGGGGAACTTGGCCACAGCAAGGAGGTGTGCACCCAGACGGAACCCCCAGATCCGGCCATTTGAGCTCAGGGAGGCCACTGGTGTGGCTTGTCCCTGTGGCAGGGGCCGAGGCACGCAGCCCACCCTGATTCCTGCGGGGGCCTGACTTGGGAAGTGCCATCTGGTAGCTTTGAGACTCACCAAACCAAATTGCACTGGAGAGAGGAAGGACACCTTCCTTCATCCACCCCCCACCCCCGCCGGATTCCCACATACCCTGACCCCTTTCTCTGGATTTCGGAGCCATTTCCAGAGTCCCGCTCATATGACCTCATTCGAAGTGCACTGTGGACGAGCTGCCATCTGCAGCTGCTACCACAGCAGCCAAGGGCTTTATCTCCCGAGTACCTCCCTTCCTTTGGAACTTGGGGGCCCTCTACTCCCCACTTGCACACCACAGACCTTTGCTGAGGATTGTGGGGACCCTCACTCAGTTTGCAGCACGTTGTAGCCATCCCTGTCCTCTCAATACCTCCCTTGCAACTCAGCTTGTGAGCTCCTTTGGAGCAGCGTGGCCCACCTGGCTGCAACGGCAGAGACACAGCTGACAGTGAAACAACAGCTTCGATCTGACAGCCGGAAAGCTCTGTCAAAAGGGACCTCCCTCTTCACACCGTAGAGGCTGTAGGAGCCGCCAGGGTTTGGGAACCAGTGCTGGGGCCAAAATGACTCCACAGCTGTTTTCCTTCCTGGGGAGGGTTCTGGCTCGAGTGGGAATGGCTCAAGTCTCCTAAGGTTCTGAAAGCCCACTGTGTGCAGATTCACGGTACACAGAGAGGAGAAGGTGGAGTCCTGCCCTGGAGGTGGTCACAGCTCACGGATGAGCCAGGCAGGCAGGCAGGCAGGCAGGGCATGAGACCACCTGAGCTGCCTTCATGAGTGAGTGGTGTGGGGGCAGAGGAAGAGAAGCCGGTCTGCTCCCTCATGTGGTGCCCAGGGCAGGTTGTCCCCAGAGGAAACCCTTACGACGGTGAGGACTCTCACTGCTGTTTCCCAAGGGGTTCCGTCGGTGCGTGTCTTCCCCGGAGCGGTCAGGCCGTCTCTAAAGTACACTGGCCATGGGCATTGCCTCTCCTTGGAACTTCCCATGTGTTTCTCTTTTGTATGGAACAGTGATTTTTCTAGAGGGGTTCTGGGCCACAAGGTTGTTGGGTCATTTGCTAGCCTTCTGTCGTGAAGAACGCTTTCCTGGGCGTTGGGGTGGTTTGTTGTTCCAGCTCCCTTTCTTGGCTTCTTTTGGGAGCTGGTGCAACAAGAGGAGCTCAGCCTCTGCCTTCTGGCTGAGATGTCACCCTTCAAACAGCAATGCCTGCCTGGAGATAATGATGGCATTTGCCAAAAGGGCTTCGTTTGGCACATGATATCTTGAAAGGACGTACACCGTCCTTTCAGCTATCAAAGGCTAGTTCAAATGACATAAAAATGAGAACTCTCCAATGGAGTCTTACAGTAGGTGGAGAGTCCGAAAAAAACTCCTTCAGTCATCTCACTGAGAGTCATTGATTGGGGACACCAAGAATATAGGAAGGAATGCAGAAAGAAAAGATGAAATTGTGGTCAGGATCGGGGGGAGGGATGAACAGGGCCTGCTTGCCTTGAACCCAGGCTTTGTTGGCGGGTGGGGCATAAAGATCGAACGGGTCTGAAACTACAGAGTGGTGATGGTAACACCGTATCACCAGAGTTACACAACAGTGTCCCAAATTGCAACAATGATGAAAAAGTTTACTAATCCCAACTTAACCAACAAAAATAGACGAAACCATACAAAAAGTAAAACATCACCAGAAAGGTGGAAACAAACCAAATGCAAAGCAGCTCAGGGGAAAGGAACTCCATGTCCCCTGGGGGCAGACCGAGTTGCCGGCGTCCACGGTGAGCAGACAGGGATGGAGGCTGCAGAGCCGACCGCTCCCCTGGACATGGTGTTTCCGGCAAGGGCTCTGGGTCTCTGTCCAGAGCGGGGGCTCGTTCTTCCTGCAGGGGCGGGTGAGTCATCGTCGGCGTCTGGGTGTTGCGCGGGAGCCAGGGCAGGCTCTCCCTGCCGAGGCGGTGACTCCTCCTCTGCCTCGGGTTCTCCTGCCAAAGCCCGAGCAGGTACAGGTGCACGTGGAGGTGGAGGTTCTGGCTGAGGGGGTGGGACATCAGTGCCTGGGGCTGGGGGTCCTGCAGGCACGGAAATCCGATCTGCCCGGTGTGCTGGCCAGTACCCAGCTGGCCTGGTGTCTCTGCGAGGGCAAGGCTCGGTTCTCCATCTGCCCTCGGTGGATCCCTGGGTCCTGCACCTGGAGCCACCACCTCTGTAGGCACAGGTCTGGGAAGTGGAGCCTGTTTCCAGTTGGAGGCCAGTGCGAGAGCTGGGGGAGAAGCAAAGTTTGCCCACAGACCAGCCTTGGCATGTGCGTATCCCGGGACAGAAAGCTTCCAAGAGATTCCGAAAGAATACCCAGGGTTGGATGTCTTTTGGGACTGAAGTGTGCAAGATGGGGGTGGGGGTGTGAGGCCAGCGCTTGCTGCAGGCCCAGCAGCATCTTTCGGGGACTCGTCCCTGTGTAGCTCAGCACCCCCTCCCCACACACTCCCGTGCACCAGCCCCAGAGTCCTTACCTCTGTGCTCTGGTGTGCTGGGCTCCAGGTCCTCCTGCTGCCTCAGAGGCCGGGGTTCTCGGGACTCTGGGTCGGAGCCGGGTGTGCTGAGCTCCGTGGCAGCCTCAGACTGGGCCGCCGGGTGTATCCTGGGCGGTGTCTCGGCAGCAGGCCTTCCCCGCCTCCGCTTCGCCCCCGGTGGGGCTGATGCCTCCGTGGGCACGCTCACCTGGAGCCTGCACTGGGCCTCACGGGCGGGGGGTTGGTGCTCCGACCCCTCCCTCCGGGAGGTGGACGGGGTGTCCCCGTCCTCGGCCTCATCACGTGGGAAGCTCTGCAACGACAGTGACCGTCAGCCAGCCGTGCTGGGAGTTTTCCGAGCTGGGCCTGGCCAGTGGAGCCGCTGCTTCTGCCTGCTCGAACTTCTCTTCCCAGAAGGGTCAGAGACGTGTGTCTGCTCAGATCCCCACCCGGGAGGAAAGAGACCCACCTGAGGGTGTGAGGTCAGCCTGGGCGGCCGGCCCTGCCCGCACTGTTCCCATCCCAGCCAGCCTGATCTCCCCTGGGGTGTGGACACAACTTGTCCGCAGGCTTCTGACCCCACATCCGCCTGGACTTCCTTGAGGGAGACACACCCCGAGAAACCCGCATCCACACACACAGGCAAAGGACCCGGTGTTTCCGGGTGGCATGGGAGAGGTGGCCTGGCCCGGCCTGGGGCTCCCCGTGTTACCTTTCTGTTTCTCCGGGCAGAGGGCCAGAGGCCTCTCGGGGGTGCCCTGAGCCAACGTCGACAGGGTGCCACGCACACTGCCTGTGAGCTCTCCTGAGGCCCCGGCCTCTGGGCAGGGGCAAACAGCAGAACATCCTGGCAGCAAGAGATCTGGCTGGGGGCTCCTCTCCGCTCTGGAGGCCTGGATACCCGGGTTGCGGGTTCTGTTGGGTTCTGTTGCCGGCAGGTGACATCATTTCCTGTGGTTCGTGCTGAGGTCCCTTCCCCAAAACTTCCCAAGGGAATCTCTGGGTTTCTGACTGCTCGACCACCCCCCTTAGGCCATGTGCAGGCACATTGACAGCCACACAGCCCAGCCCACAGCCCTGGGGAGGCCTGGGTGCAGCCAGGGCCTGAGCTCCGAGGACCCCGCTGCTCTCAGACCAGGCTCCTTCTTCTCATAAGTGGTGTGGCCCTGGACAAGCATATGCCCCTCAGGGTTTCCCCAGTCTCTCCATCTGCAGAGTGGGGGTCATTCTCCCATCTGTTTCCTAGGTCTGTCGGCCTACGAGCAGCTCCATGCCTCTCCACCTGGGGCCGATATCACGTGGAGCTTGTGCGCTGAGACTTCAGAAAGAAAGACTCCATCCAGGGCTGACACAGCACAGAATGGGGCAGAACGAGGCCTGGATGCGCCGTGGTACCCAGGAAAAGGCACTGCCCCTCCTGACTGTTTTGAGACCCCACATCCAAGTTGGAGGCCCGAAAGGAAGACTCGAAGGTCTCCCTCTCTTATAGAAAAGAGTAGCCAACTTTCTGGTCCTCTGTTTCCATTGAGATTCTGTTCAAGTGTCCCAGCTCGGCTTCTGCGGGTGGCTGAGCTTCTAATGGCTCCCTGCGTTCTTGTCTTTTCCTCTCCAAACCTTCCGTCCTTTTCCCCCTTCTGGGGTGGATGGGCGCTGTCATTGCTTCTACCTTCGAGACAGATTGATGAAAAGTCTGGACCATCGACTCCTTTCCTCTCTTTGGTTCCGTGTCTCTCTCTGGCTGTGTCCCTCTCTTTTCCTTTCTCGATTCAGTCTGTGTCTTCCTCTTTCTCTCTCGTGTGTGGATGGATGGATGCTAGGAATGCACATGTATATGATTAGATGAGGGTTATGTTTTAGGGATGGGTTAGAGGGAGAGAAAGGCTTTAGGTCGGAGTTGGTCATGGGGGAAGGGTCAAGGGTGGTGGTGGTGTTTCTTGGAATCTGAGTGCTGTGCATTCTTCGTCTCTTTCCATATGAACCCCTTCTCAGATACACCACTTGCAAGGAGTCTCTCATGTTCCGTTTCCTATCTTTTGCATCTGTGAATGCTTAGCTTCTCTGTTGTGAAGAGGTTCCATTGGATGGAAACCCATTGGTGTACTTTGTTTCCCTCTTTCCCTTACTTGAAGAGACCCATTTCTACCTCCGCCCAGCAAATGGCAAGGAGACTCTGATGTTAAGGAGCCTTTGACCTACGCTTCTTTCTAGCTATCTCATGACATCAGTCTTTAGGGTGAGGTTTTTCCCCGATATTGAGGTGGTGTGAGATCAAAACCAATAGCGTTCTTCAGATGTAGCTGTCTGGTTTTCCCATGGCCATTTATTGAAGAGGCTTTCTTGTTCCCATTTGGATATTCTCCCCTTCTGTGTCAGAGATGAGTTGACCATGGATGCCGGGGTTTGTTTCTGGACCCTCAACTTTATTCCATCGATCTGGATCTGTGTGTGTTGTTGTATTCCCAATAGCATACTGTCCTGCTGCTGCCGCTGCGGCTAAGTCACTTCAGTCGTGTCTGACTCTGCGCGACCCCATGGCCTGCAGCCTACCAGGCTCCTCCGTCCAGGGCATTTTCCAGGCAAGAGTACTGGCGTGGGTCGCCATCGCCTTCTCCGATACGCTCCTGAGGATCCTAGTTTGGTCGTCTAATTTCCTTTCACACAACCTTGGGTGTCCGTATCGGGGCTTTTTCGTCGGATTGTATTGACAATTTAGGCTCTTTTCTGTTTCCGTAACCCCTTTTGCAGTTCTTTGTTCGGTGCGACAATGCATTGGCATTTTGGGAGGAATAGCATCCAAGCTGTGGATTGCCTTGTGGGGCTGTGACATCATTTTCCCAATAGGAATTCTTTCAAGCCCTGAGCACAGCTTCTCTTTCCAGTGATTGGTGTGGGCTTGATCTTCCTTCTTCCATCTCTCGCCGTTTTGTGAGAACAGGTCCTTCCTTCCCTTCTGGGTTAGATGGACTCGTGGGTATCACTTCAGTGCATGGCATTGTCAGTGGGGGTGATAATTCCCTTCTCATTGGAAGACTTTGCTGTGAGTATTAGAAATGCAAGTGATTTCTCTTCCCCTTCCTCCCTGTCCATCTCTCAGAGCCACCGGGAAACAGAGGCCTCATCCAGGGTCACACAGGCCTGAGGGAGTGCAACTAGACTGTTGTTTCTTCAGGCCCTCCGTGCTGGACATCATCCGGGATACTCTGTGTGTGTCTTCCTCAGTCTGGTGTCCCTTCAGACCTTTCCCTAGTTTTCACAGGCTTGTTGTGTTGGTGTTCTTTGTCTGTTTGGAGACACATCCTTGAGAAGCTTTGTGTTTCCACTCATTCGTCTCGCGATGTATGACCTGTCTTTTGCTTTTGTAATGAGGTCTTTCCCACAGTAGATATCTTTGATTTTGCAAAGTCCACTGTATTCTCTGGGTTGTTTTGTGGACTGCCTTTTAGTTTTGTGTGTGAAGACTCAAAGCACGTGTCCGGTTTCTGCTCATTGTTCTTCTAGATTTGTGACAAGTTTTCATGGAAACTTTGTCTAGGGATAACTGGAAGTGAACTCGGTGTAAGGTGTCAAGTCTCCATCTCCATTCATGTCATGCCCTGCAGTTTCCAATTCCCTGTTCCTGAGTGGTTTTGGAGACCTTGTGGGAAGTTTGGTTGCATGGGAGTTTGCATTTCCACCTTGAGTAGATTCCCACTGTTCTGCCCTCAGGGACACTGTCAAGGGGGAGTGAGGAGCAGCCTGCACTTCCAGCAGTGACCACACGGTGGGGCGAGTGCTGCTCTCCCCTCTGGGAGCCCCAGGCCACAGGCATCCCAGTGAGGAGCCAGCTCTGTGCTCGGCTGAAAGGAGTTAGACTCTCAGGAGCCTCTGAGCCCTTGCCTTTGGATCACCCAGGGTGGGCATTTACTGTGACAGAAAAAAATTGCCCTGAATTCCATGGACGGAAGAGCCTGGCTGTGTAGAGTTCGTGAGTTGCCGTGAATCAGACACAACTGAGGACACAAAAACTCAATAGACTAAAACACTTTTGGGGGGTGGGGGGAGTGAAAGGGGGTGATGTGGGGTTTTTTTGTCGTATATAATAGCCAAGGGAAATCTAGTTTAAACCTAAATTCACATAGATGGGAAAGGTATAGCTCTCCATCACCCTATTAAAAAAAAAAAAAAAACTACTTAACTTTTCTGAAAGTTTATTTAGTAGCTTCCTTGAGCAGTTCATTGTGAAGCTTTTTTTTTTTTTTCTGTGACATCGGCCTCATTAAAAAGTACGGTTTGCCTTTACTGGATAATTTTGTTCATTGGTTTGTTAGGGAATCTTGGTAATATTTGAGTTTCCTGGGGAGCATGGTCACATGACCTGGCCCTGGCCAATCGGTGCGTTCCACCTCCCTGGCCACTGTGATTGGCTCCGGACTGGGGCAGTGCCCAATCGGGGCCCAGGGCCGGGCCTCACGTTGGAAGCCAGGGGAAGACGAGCTCTCGTCCTGCTGGGGTAGGGGAAGGGGTGGGGCCGGGGGAGGTCAGGCTCCAGCAGTAGGAGGGGCTTGAGGTCCGCCTGCGGCAGTTGGTGACCTTCCTGCTCCCCTCAGGGCAGAGCCGCCGGCCTGAGAATGAGGGCACTGCTGAGCCCAGGGGCTGGGATGGCCCGTTGCTGCTGTGGTCCCAGAGCTCCACCCGAGACCTGACGGAGGCCGTCTGCCCGTGAGTCCTCTCCCGCTTGTCTGTCAGCTTGTTTGAACCATGCTGGGTTTTCTGCCCAGCCGGCTAAGGGGAGTCCCTGGAAATGCAAGGGTGTGGGTTTTGGCAGACTTCAGGGAAGACATGCCAGATGAGCCTGGGAGACTCCAGCTTAATCTGGATTCAGGAGATATCTCTTCGGGCCAGCTAGTAATTGTAGGATAAGCCTAATGAGTCTTCACAGGATGAAGAGAGTAACGTGCCAAGGTAGCAATCGATGTCCTCATTCGAGAGGATGATGAAGCTGGTGCTCAGAGAAGGGGGGAACTTGGCCACAGCAAGGAGGTGTGCACCCAGACGGAACCCCCAGATCCGGCCATTTGAGCTCAGGGAGGCCACTGGTGTGGCTTGTCCCTGTGGCAGGGGCCGAGGCACGCAGCCCACCCTGATTCCTGCGGGGGCCTGACTTGGGAAGTGCCATCTGGTAGCTTTGAGACTCACCAAACCAAATTGCACTGGAGAGAGGAAGGACACCTTCCTTCATCCACCCCCCACCCCCGCCGGATTCCCACATACCCTGACCCCTTTCTCTGGATTTCGGAGCCACTTCCAGAGTCCCGCTCATATGACCTCATTCGAAGTGCACTGTGGACGAGCTGCCATCTGCAGCTGCTACCACAGCAGCCAAGGGCTTTATCTCCCGAGTACCTCCCTTCCTTTGGAACTTGGGGGCCCTCTACTCCCCACTTGCACACCACAGACCTTTGCTGAGGATTGTGGGGACCCTCACTCAGTTTGCAGCACGTTGTAGCCATCCCTGTCCTCTCAATACCTCCCTTGCAACTCAGCTTGTGAGCTCCTTTGGAGCAGCGTGGCCCACCTGGCTGCAACGGCAGAGACACAGCTGACAGTGAAACAACAGCTTCGATCTGACAGCCGGAAAGCTCTGTCAAAAGGGACCTCCCTCTTCACACCGTAGAGGCTGTAGGAGCCGCCAGGGTTTGGGAACCAGTGCTGGGGCCAAAATGACTCCACAGCTGTTTTCCTTCCTGGGGAGGGTTCTGGCTCGAGTGGGAATGGCTCAAGTCTCCTAAGGTTCTGAAAGCCCACTGTGTGCAGATTCACGGTACACAGAGAGGAGAAGGTGGAGTCCTGCCCTGGAGGTGGTCACAGCTCACGGATGAGCCAGGCAGGCAGGCAGGCAGGCAGGGCATGAGAACACCTGAGCTGCCTTCATGAGTGAGTGGTGTGGGGGCAGAGGAAGAGAAGCCGGTCTGCTCCCTCATGTGGTGCCCAGGGCAGGTTGTCCCCAGAGGAAACCCTTACGACGGTGAGGACTCTCACTGCTGTTTCCCAAGGGGTTCCGTCGGTGCGTGTCTTCCCCGGAGCGGTCAGGCCGTCTCTAAAGTACACTGGCCATGGGCATTGCCTCTCCTTGGAACTTCCCATGTGTTTCTCTTTTGTATGGAACAGTGATTTTTCTAGAGGGGTTCTGGGCCACAAGGTTGTTGGGTCATTTGCTAGCCTTCTGTCGTGAAGAACGCTTTCCTGGGCGTTGGGGTGGTTTGTTGTTCCAGCTCCCTTTCTTGGCTTCTTTTGGGAGCTGGTGCAACAAGAGGAGCTCAGCCTCTGCCTTCTGGCTGAGATGTCACCCTTCAAACAGCAATGCCTGCCTGGAGATAATGATGGCATTTG